>NC_080022.1:160871899-163271899 GCF_030020395.1 Manis pentadactyla | reverse complement strand
TGGACTATTGGATGAAATTTTGTTAGATCTTGAGTATAAGTAATATTTTGGATCTTTAGGTGTAAGCAATGGGACAAGCTCTAGTTTCCTGTGCATCTTTCATTCACAGTTGCAGCCTTAGAATCTCTTTCTGGTCTAAACACCTCATGAATCCCTACTTTATCAGCCTTGCCTACGATTCTGATTGTACTTTTTTTAAATTTCAAGTACCTGAGGGATTTGCCTTCCTTTTGTCTGACTTGTCTGTGCATTTTCAATATTTATCAAACATCTTTTCTTTGTGTATGTTTCCAGTTGATAGGGTGAACCATTTGTGCACACTCTGCCATGTTGCCCAAGTCTAATAATTTGTTTTAGAGAAGAAATAATTTAGTTATGCACAGTAATGAACATCTAGAGTATCTAAGTGTGGAAGACAAATAACTATCCCTCTCTATTTCCAGGTAAACAAACCAAAATATGCACCTTATTTTACGTGGTTTAGTATATACATATTGTATGATATAAAGACTCTTTGACTTTTCTTAGTTTGTATCTGGAGACATTATTCTGGTATTTTGCATAAAGAACTAAACCTGTACCGAAGAGCATTTTACATCATGACTCTGAAATTTGGAAAGAAGTTGGACTTACTAAGTGAAAAGTAAAATCTACCTAAATGTGTCTGTAATTGAATATTTCCCATTGTCATCTCAATAGACTTTCAGCTATTGAAAAATAAGTTTTGAGTTTTAAGATTCTTTCAGCAAGAAAAGCTTGCTGCAGGGCAAACTGAACTTTCTTGACTCTATCAGTACATGGTTATTTTAAAGGTCACTATTTCCTAAGGGGGGAAAATGTAAGAGGTGCAACAGAGCGATCAGTTTGATTTTTAATAAATACACAATACTTCATATATTCCAAGTGAATTTTTTCCACATTCATTGGATACTTGATTTATTTAGAATCTCTTGCCTCCACTTACTAATGTAGAACTTCAGTTTCTGTTGTGCCTCTCCACACTTTCTTCACAGTGTTGTTGGAAGCATCTAGAAGGTTTCAAGCAGTTACCGTGAAGGGCCTTCAGGTTCTACACACACACACAGATGCATACACAAAGTAATTAACCTCCTTTCTCTTTCATTCCTTGGTCTTTCAAGTAATGAACCTTATAGGTTCATTCTTATTCATTTTCCTTCCATACCTGTCTTCAGATCCCATCAAGATCCCAACCTGGCTGACACCCTTTTATTGTTGGGCACCCACCATATACTAGTGCCCTTTCCACTGGTTGTGCAATATGCTTGGTATGCAGGCACCTGCTGCCTGCATTCATACACTAGGTTCTTTGTTTTGCCCATGGACTTTCTGTAAAGTAGGGGAAATGCTTTTCTTCTTTCTTTCCTTCTTTTATTATATTAAAAATATAAGGGCAAACAGAGCCACTTGATCTCCTATGTCTTACAACAGTTGTAGAAAGGCACCATTAAATTTTTCTTTGTAGTTCTCCCTGCCTCCTTATGACTCAGTCACTTGAGCAAAAGAAATCAAATTCCCTCAGTCTTTCTTTTCAAAGAGATTTCTATCAGTTCAGTTCTGTCTTACAGCTTTGACATGAATGG
Source organism: Manis pentadactyla (assembly GCF_030020395.1). Classification (NCBI taxonomy): domain Eukaryota; kingdom Metazoa; phylum Chordata; class Mammalia; order Pholidota; family Manidae; genus Manis; species Manis pentadactyla. The sequence goes on along the minus strand of NC_080022.1, from coordinate 163,270,298 downwards.
CAGTGTCCACAACATAGACTCAAGATGGGACCTCTGTCTTTTATTCCAAAAAAGTTTACTAAGGTGTGAACTATACTTGGTAACTCCCTTGTAACAAATACAGTGTGAAAAGAAACACAAATAATAACTTTACAGTGGAGTGACATGGCAGACATCACTTTAATAATGTGATCAATTTCAACATCATCACTAATGCTGATATCAGATTCCCCTGATAAAAAAGGCATTTTCTTCTATGGTATACTTCCCAGAAAGCAACAAGCCCTGTGTAGTCATGAGACATATTAAACAAACTCCATTTGAGGATCACTTTAGAAAATAACTGACCACTACTCTTAAAAGAATCAAGGTCATAAAAAACACAGCAAGACTGTAAAACTGTGGCAGACTGGGGAAACATGACAATTAAATACAATAAGCTATCCTGAGCCTACATCAGATCCTCGACAGAAAAGAGCGTCACTGAAAAACTGGTAGAATCCAAATAAAACATTTTTTTTATATTAGTGTTTTACCAGCACTGAAATGTTCTTATTTTCAATAAATATACCGTAGTTTTGTAGGATGTAAAAATTAGAGGATGCTGGATAGGGACTATTAATACATTATATCATCTTTATAGCCCTTCTGTACACATAAAATTGTTTCAAATAAACAAGTTTTCTTAAAAAAAATAAATGTTCCTTTTATAATTACAAACATCTCATGTGAATGCATCCTCACTAGGCTCTCCTAGACCTGCTTGCAAGAACTTGACACCATATTTCTAGGCAAGTGTGATACATTCTGATCCTAGGGATGATCTATAGTGTTCTGGAGGGCTTCTTCTGAAGGGAATGACTCCTGGTTAAGTCAGCTATCAAGAGTCATCTTTTGCTGGAAATATCTTATTATATGCCTGGTGTCTTAATCAGAACTTGAACTCAAAAAACTGGTGACACATTTGAGTGGAGACATTTTCTGATGAGATAAACACAGATAACCTGATTAGTAGCTCTTCAAGCCTTTTAAATTTAAAATCCGATACTGCCAGAGGCTGGTTGTCTTGAATTATCTAGTTCTAGATTTGAAATTGTCAGTCCTTTTAAAGAACAGAGTTGTTTAAGGGTGAATATTAAATAGGAAATATTTGAAAAAGTGCTCTCAAAGGGTGGAAAACTGCTAAATTCTTATGACATACCCGGTAGCCGACTGCAATACAAACAGAGCAGGCTATAAAGCTTCTGTATAAAATCTGACAACAGTCAGTACCAACAGAATTCTGATTTTCAGCTTGTCTTGTCCTGGCTGTTAAAAGGGGAGAATTGTGATGATGCAGCATTTTCTGCCTTCCGTTCTTTCCAAGAGCTGGAAGATCTTCAAAGAAATAGGTGTGGGTATACTGGGGTATTTCATTACAGTTCCTTGGAATAAAATGGGCTCTGGTTTTTCACTCCAGAGGTCTATTTACTGAAAGAATAAATGCCATATCCCTTTGACTTTATTTTCCTAAAATCAATCATTCTGTGTTTGGTCTCTTCTCCAAATTGTAAAAGCAGATTTATGCTGCAATCATCTGTATTAGTAATTGAATGACTTTGATGGCAAACCTCAGAAACATATTGATTTCTCAACCTTTCTAAATAAATACCCCCTCTCACCAATCTCAAGTAAATAGCCACCTTCTGCCCTAGACTTAGTAACAAAGTGGTTTCTTATCCAAGAATTGAGGAAGGCCACATGGGTATTCACTGATCCCAGACTTCCCTTGCTAAAATATTTTCCCTTCTTACCCCTGTATTTCCCTCCATGTTTCCCACCCGGTATCCTGTCATGTTAGACCATAGGCACATCTTTTTCCCCTGCTTCCATCTCTCCATTCAGAGCTTGCTTACTCAGACAAAAGATGGAACTAATTCTTTCATATCACTTTGTAAATATATTGAGTAAGTAAGCTAACTATATATCATGTAAATGAGGGCCTTTATGAGATCAAATGGGGGCATTAACCAAATGGGATGCTAGGACAAGAGGCTTAAAGTGACATTATCCAGGAGAATTGGGCATATGGTCAGCCTACTGATAGAACTTAATGTGATACTTTCCTCTAAGGAAAAAGAAAGTTTAATAAGGCAAAAGCTTAAATAAAAAAATAGTGTCTAATTACTGAATTTCAAACAGCAAGCAGTATGTGTGAGATTTTGACACTAAAGTTCTTCCCTGAACTTCTAAAACAATGTGTCTACTTTCTTTTTCCAGCGCCCTCATCTTTTAACACTAGTAACATAGTAATAGATATAATAAAAATTTGTACATGCATAAAACTTAAAGTTTTCAACTGTTATAACAGCTTCTGTCTTACACCATGTAAGAACTCTATTGCACTGTGCAGATTTACATCGCTCCTTTCGTAGACAAGAACATTGAGTCAAAACTCAAGCCTAGATTGCCATTTATTTCTCTTTCAGTTATTAAAAAAAAAGCATACTGAATACCTCCGTTCTCCTCTCTGTCAGACTCTGTGCTAGATATTAAGATGAAGATGATACAGTCCCTTCTTTCAAGTTGCTTACCTTCTAGTGGGAAGAGATAGGTATTACAGACATGACCAACTTTTTATATCTAGTTCACTTCATATCAAAGCATGGTAACCTCCTTCCACTTTAATTCTGCTGATGACAATTGACCAGATTTTTCAATGACTTCGTATAAAATTTTTGGAACTTTTTGACGCAGCTGTGAGTCTTTGCTGGTGTTAATAGTTATTTTGTTGTTCCTTGAGAAACTGGGAAAGAGATGTTTTCTGCAGACCAGAAGAGTAAAGGAAGTGAGCTTCTGCACGTGCTCCTTTCTCTAGAGAAAGTGCGGTGGCAGCGATGAGGCAGCAGCGACAGGTGAGCCGGGTATCAGGGTGGTGTTTCAAGCTCAACAAAGAATAAAGACACAAGTTGCAACCTTTAAAGCCTGTGGATCAATGCAAAGTAAGTTAAATGATGTCATCAGGAGCAAAAAATCAGGTAGCTGAGGAGTCGGCAAAAGTATTTTCAAGATGAGTTCATTAAAAGCGTTTTTTACAAAATTGGTACTAAATGAGTTAGTCTGGTTTAAGGACTTTCACAAATTCCTGGTAGCAGCAAACCACAAGAAAGTGTTCAGAATAATCTTGGTTTTTTGTTTTCAAAATGAGAATCTTGGACAAGCATCACTGGGATCACCTGGGAGCTGGTTAGAGATACAGAATCTTGGGATGGACCCCATAATTATTGAATCAGAAGTTGCAGTTTAATAAGATAACCAGGGGATTCCTAGACACCTCAACTTTGAGAAACCCTTCTGTGATAGGATCTTTAAACACTGCATCCTCAGACCTTATTTGAAGGGTGATATATTTTTATAAAAGTTTTGCAGAAGATTCCAACCCAAGTTAACATAACATGGTTGTTTGAACAGGAAGCTGCCCGAATTTCCAGACAGAATACGGGAAACCCTTCCAGTGGCTTACTTGGTCTCTGAGCATAGTGGATAATTGCCAGTCTTCTGTTTTGATGAGTACTAAGTAGGTCTGCCCTCCATGTGATCTGGTATAGATCACAGTTCCTCTTCCAAGCCCAGCTGCCCCTGGGGACAGCTAATGACAGATCGACCGCTCTAGTCGGAGCAAGGTTCCAGCTGTTTTCCTCATGTTCTCGTGGATTCACAACGGACAGTAGCTGTGCTGGGCTTTGGCACTGCCACATCCTAAGCTTTTAATAAAGGGTGTGGTGATGGACATTTTGTTTCAGTTTTGTGGTTTGAGTGAAAAGGACACCCTCTGGGCAACTTGACAAGTGTCAGAATTTAAGAAAACTTCTCAGAGGAAGGAATATAAGATCTATGACTTCTTAGGACCCTACAATTTCATGATTCTCCAAGTGCAGGATACAGTAAAGGGCAGGATTATGAAATTAGACAGTCTGGGATTTGCTGACTTCAAGCAAGTTACTTAACATCTCCAAGTTTCCATTTTCTGATGAATAAAATGGAGGATATTACACTTACCTTGAGGACGAGGTGTAAGAGGTAACAAGATGATGTGTATAAAAATGACTAGCATAATGCCAGCCCCTATTTAGCCCTTTATAAATGTTAGATCTCTTCATTTATTGTCATCCTATTTCTCTAAGATGATAAAAGTGTGGAGGAAAAGCTATTTGAGCTGTTTATTTTCTTATTATATCATCTTGGAAAGCGTGAACATCTAGGGTAAAGAAATTGCATAAATGGAATGAATATTACTTTTTAAACATGATATCATACATTCAAACAAGAGTGCTATAGAATCTTATTAAGCTGGGAGCCCATTATAGTACCATCTTTAAGTTTTGTGCTATGAAAATACCTAATATGCTGTCTTATGAGGCCTCAAAACAGCCCTAGACACATCTGCAAAGTACACAGCATTTATTTCCAACCCACCATCTACTTTGAGCCTTTTCTTTCCTACGTGAGTCACAGACAGGGACCTCTCTTCAGCAGCGCTTCCACCTTGCCATGTCCCAAAATTTATTTTTCCCATTCACTTTCCTCTATCAACATTATTTATCCTATGCTCCCCTTATATAACATTGCACTCAGTTATAAAGCTAAGAAGTAATAGTAAAATAATTTCTATTCATAGTAATAAATAAAGAACATTTTTACTTTTACCTTACTAGGTATTGTGTATAGATTTTAGCAGAGATTTCTGAGGGTGCTATTTCATCCCCAGAGGAGTGACTGAACGTTGCCCATATTAGATACAGTGGCAAGGGGGTGGGAGGGAAAGTATCAAGGGAGGGGCCTTGCAGGGAGACTACTAGTGCTGTTTTATGTTCAGGGCTTGCCTATGTGTCCCAGTATTCAGTATTGGACTATTTAATTACTTTTGGATCTGTAATAATTTCTCCTTAAGCCAAATTCTTCACAGTGCTCAAAGATGTATATTTTCATGAAGATTTTTCTCCATGAAAAATGCTATTCTTAATGATTATACAGACAGACTCACATTGTTCAGTCTTCTTTCAAGAGGTTGTAAGGAGGAGATGCTATGGTAAGTATTGTAGCAGAGATAATGCTTAGAATACACTGATGAGTTTGTTCGAGCACAAAGGATGATTCCAAGCTAACAAGGAATCAATCTTGGTAGAACTCCAACCATTTTTACCAAAACTGAATGGATAAGATTTTTTCCTACCAACAAGATGGCTCTGCAACCACTTTGGAATGACAATCTTGGTCTTCATAAAAAACAGCATTACCCCTAGCCAGATTTATTAAGGAAAAAAGATAATCTACACACATAAACAGAATCAGATATGAGAAAGGAAAACACTATGGACACCACAGAAATACAAAGAATTATTAGAGAATTCTATGAGAAACTATATGCTAACAAACTGGATAACCTAGAAGAAACGGACAACTTTCTAGAAAAATACAACCTTCCAAGACTGACCCAGGTAGAGACAGAAAATCTAAACAGACCAATTACCAGTAATGAAATTGAATTGGTAATCAACCAAGAACAAAACTCCCAGACCAGATGGATTCACTGCTGAATTTTATCAGACATTGAGAGAAGACATAATACCCATTTTCCTTAAAGTTTTCCAAAAAATAGAAGAGGAGAGAATGCTTCCAAACTCATTCTATGAAGCCAGCATCACTCTAATACCAAAACCAGGCAAAGATACCACAAAAAAAGAAAAAGAAAAAGCAGCATTGTGTTCTTATTATTGGTCTGTTACCTCATTTTATTCTTGATGGAAGGAGAAAATGGTCTTTATAACTCCACAGGAAGATGTTCATGCTCTTGGTTTTGGAACTGCTTTGAGATGAAAAGTACCTTTCCCTATTTATGGAATTTGGTCAAAACCAATAATACAGAGAGGCATCCACAATAACTCATTATTGATTGCATGAAAAGTTGAGGGTTTTGAGTTAATAATGTCCCCTAAGCAATGCCCTTAAATCTTTTTAAAGAGACGTTCTTGTTGAAATTATGTCTCAATTTATCATCTGTTATCTCTATTACCCAAAGTCCATTGTTTGAATGAGTGATTCAAGTTCATCAAAGACATTTTTCTTCCTATATCATTCACCAATATGCTGTACACCATCTCACTCACTACTTACAGAGCAGCTAGCACACTGCTGGCTGGGTCTGACCAAAACATTACCAATTTTCTAATAGTTCAGGTACCAAATCTTTGCATTCAACATTGATGTTTTATTTGCCCAGAAGTATCAATATTATATAGTTACAGAGAATGAATTTCCTAAAGATAATTTTCCACTTATTATACTCTTCATTGAAATCCCTGTAAATGAGAATGGACCCCTTAATTGAATTTCAAGTATGAATTTTACTGATTCATATAGAAAGGAATTATTTTAGGTGGAAAACTTACAGATAGTATTGTTTTTCCCAGAATGCAGGAAAATGATCAGTTTGCTGTTTCTCAATGACTTTTGTTAAATAAACTCAGAAGAGAAAATTAGACAAACCTGTTACAAGATATAAGTTTCTGGCCAAAGGTCTTGGACAGTAAGCTAAAATCAATTTAAAAAGAAATATGCTATATCTGATGTCCAGTAATTTGGGCAGGCTTATATTGAAGAATTATTTAATGTGACAAAACTTCTATCCTGAATTTCTTCCTTGCCTCACATCATACCCCAATCCCAATCACAGCTTGCATTAGGAACATTGAAAATATTAAGAAGAGTTTGAGGTTACTGCATAACCTCTCATGACCCCATATTTAATAGATTCTCAACTCAAAGGAATGATCAGGAGTCCTTACTGATCACTGCAAATTTATGGTTTTATTAGTAGTTCATCCACTCATTAACCAAAGAAATATTTGCTGACCAGCTTCTGGAATGTACAAATGAATGAGAAACAGCTCCTTCCTTTCATGAGCCCACAGTCTACTGGGAGAAGCAAATAGGTAATCAAGTGATTATACAAGAGTGAGACACTTGATGGTACAAGTTACAAAAAGCAAATGGAGAGGATGACTAAGAAAATCTATACAAAATGGTCATGCAGACGTGAACAAGTAGTCATGTTTAGGGAAAGAAAAATAGCAAGAGTTCAATTCAATCGGATTTTCTGGGAAAGTGACACATGTCCTTTATCTCCTCACTTGTTTGATAAACAGACACAGTGTGCAGACATAAGACATTTGGGTTTTAATCCGGGAGGGCTAAATCTTGGCTTTGTTATCTATAGCTGTGAAAATTTGGTTAAACCCATTGCTTTTGAAACCCAATCTCTTCAATCACAGAAATGTATAGAATAAAATAATTAAAAAAAAACATCCATTTTTATAAATAATGTGAAGTAAGTATAAATATCTGGTACATGGATGTAATAATTTACAATGATAATAATAGCAACAATAATAAGAACAAAACCCAGCCTTTCGTCAAGGCCTAAATATGTCTTAGGCCCTGAGCTTAAGCACTTTATATGCAAGATTTTTAGTCCATGCAAACACCCTGTAAGAAGGTATGATTATCTCTATTTTAACAAGGCTTGTAAAGGTTAGCTTATTGGTCCAAAGTGAAGTAGAGTAACAATAATGGCCAATATATATTGAGTACTTACTAATCGGCTGGCACTATGTTAAGCCATTAGATATGTTAATTCATTTATTTCTCACTATGAGATAAAGTCTATTATTTTTCCCATTTTACATTGTTATGAGCTGATTTGTGTCCCCTGCCAAAATTTATACATTCAAGCTCTAAACCCTGGATCTTAGAAGTTGACTGTATTTGGAGACAGTGGCTTTTAAAATGTGATTAAATTCAAATGAGGCCTTCTACAGGGGGCCCTTCTAATGACTGATATCCTTATAAGAAGAGGAAATTTGGACACACAGAGAGACACCAGGGACATATGCACACAGGAGAGCTCAGGTGGGGACACAGAGAAAGGGGTCATCTGCAGGCCAAGGAGAGGGGCTTCAGCAGAAACCAAGCCTGATCACACCTTGATCTTGGACTTCCAGCCTCCAGAGCTAAGAGAAAATAAATGTCTATTGCTTAAGCCCCCCAGCCTGTGGTAATCTGCATGGCAGTTGTAGCTAACCACTACAACAGGTGAGTAAACAGTGGCACAGGGATGTGACATATGCACAGCTACACAATTCATATGCAGAACATCTGGGATTCAAACACTAGCAGTCTGGAGCCAGAATCTATCCCTTCAATGTAATCACAAGAAAGCCTTTCATGACAGATGTGGACACTGAGGTAGCGAGTGGTTAGGTCAAATGCCCCACACTGCACATCCATATGATGTTAGAGCCTGGATTCAAACCCAGGGGGCTTATTTCCTCCTAGCTAACTTAAAAGAAGAGTCATGGTTCCTCAGATAGCTAGGTCAGCTAAAAGCTGCATTTCACTTAGTTTCAAATGTCCTGTAGAGGCAGATTGAGGAAATGCCAGCTTTGACCCATGTATACAGAGTGCCAAGTGACTTTCCATGGATGAAAGATGGCAAAGTCTTGCAAAGTAGTTCTGTAGTCACTTAAGGTGTTAGTGTTATGTGCTACATCAATCGCCAGCTGCCCAGGTAGACCATACATCATACCATTCTTTATAATACCAATTTAAACGCAAATATTGTGTGTTGTGCTGCTGTTGAAAGCCTTTCAGTGTCTTCAATAGCTAGCAGAAGAACCATTACCCTAGATGTCCTAAATTATAAAGGGCTTCTCAGGAGGCTGACTCTTCACACATTTTAGTGAGTGACTAAGTGACCGGGAGCATCGCTCTGGACTGATTAGCACTTACAAGATGACTTAAGTCAGAGATGCTTTTCTGGTGCCAAGCATTCCTTTAAAATCTCTGACCTCATTTTAGGCCACATGTGGGAAAAGTTCCACACATTCTAAAACTTAGGAAGAAAAGAAACCTTGCGGATGCCAAGCTAAATTCTCTGCTTTAAAATTCTTCTCATGATGTTGGCTAATCAAATTCTCATGTTTAAGTATATTCCCTTTAATGCAATGAGTAATACTGAACATTCCTAAATCGGCAACAACATTCTCCATGGAGGAACCTGTTTACTTAACATAAACACTACCAAGATTAAATATTTTGACAAAGTATCATATTATAGACCCGTAAAGGTTTGCTTTACAGTTCATCTAACATTTGCACATCTTAGCTTATACAAAGCAGCTTTTAAATGAACATACAGCTATTTTTGAAAATGAGCACAGTGAACAAAAATGTTTATTTATCCTTTTATATCATATCTTTCTTAAATACTTTTAAATACCTTACCAAATTTAATTATTTAATACGAATTATTGTATATTCACTGTGTGTCTGAAACTGTGCTAAGCATTATATTGATAATATTTCATATAGTTGTCATAGCAGTCATGTATGTTACAGAATATTACTATCTCAGTTTTGAAGATGAAGAAAGAAATCATTACAATCACAGAGTTTATATATGGGGGAGTCAGGGCTTGTACTCACTCCTCATTCCAGAGGATATGCACTTAATTTGCAATTGTTGAATGGACATTACATTCATCCACTCATTTATCTGTTCAAAAATATATATATTCCATTTATTTATTCCAAAATAGTTTATTTAGTCACAAGTGTGTGCTAAGCAACTGATTTATGATATGACCCTGCTAAATAACTGATGGGTGGGAGATAAATAAACATGGTTATTGGCTCCAAGGAGAAGCCCAGCTACAGAGAAGACACTTGAAATGACAATGACCGTGGTGTATAGGACACGAAGCTGCCCTGCTTATATGTTAATAACCACTTTCAACAGTGTTATACAGAATATTCATTTCATAAGACCCACAAAAAGAATGGGAAACGGCTCAGCACATCCCCTTCTTGGGGATTCAGTATTTTAGATTTGCCTATTATAATTATTGCCTGGGATAGGCTTTCATAAACAACAAAACCGTTTAGATGATTCCCTGTCTTACTTGTCTGCTATATTTTCTGTAAATCCCATTAATATTGTAGGGATTTCATTTCTTATAGAACACCATCAAAAAAACCTCAGCCAGGAATAACTGTTTTACATAGTGGTTAACGCTGTGTCTATTTCCATGGTATAGTTTGCAGGCAAAATTCTTTATATCATTAGCCCGAAGGACATTATAAACTTCCTAAATTTAAAATTTATAATCTCCGAAATTGCAGACTGAGCTGAAATGTTTTAGTTGAAACTGCATTCCTCTGGCCAGCTTCTAGCCTGTGAAATGGATTCACCTGTTCCCTGCAGTCAGCCTGTCGTCTCCCCCTTCCCCGTTTCCCTGAGTTGGCTGACTGCTGCCTCCAGGCCAGGACGAGGCAAGGGAAACGAAGAGGAGGGAACATATAAATAAACTGTTTTATTTTGTTTCTCTGAGTCTGAGCTAATTTGTGTAAATATTTTCTAGGGAGTATTTTGTTTCCACTACCTAAGACACAGTGAGTAGATTTTTTTGTATAGTAACAATGGTCGTATCAAAATTTTTTTCAGCTTTGACCAGTGGTTGACTCTCACTGTCTTTCACAGAGAAATTTTCCAAAGACCTTAAGGAGCAATACGAAAATAAGAGACTGGGAAATGAGTACTCAAAGCCTGAACAGAGTCTGTTCCAGGAAGCTAATGCTCCCAAATGAACTGGGATCTAGTATTAGAAAAAGTTTGCAGTAGAAGGCACATGAAGCCAAAAGCCAGGCTCTGAGGATTAGGAGTCCATGTTTTCCAGGACTAAAGCATCATCTATATATCTACTTTTACTATGCTATTACCACATGCCAAATAATGCAGCAAAAACTTACATTTTACAAATTACATCCTCCCCAAATCTTAATTCTAGGGTTCAGAACCCTCTTTTCACAGTTGAGGAAAGTAAATTTCTGTGATATTGTCAGATCAACAAAGAGTTTTAAGATCAGTAAGTATTTATTGAGCATCTAATATGTTTCAATTTCTGTGCTGGGTGAGTTATAAAAATAAAAATAATAACATCTCTGCCATCGTAACTTTAAATCTACTTGAGAGAGTGGACCCATAAACATAATTTTAAAATCCTATGCTAAGTGAATGTGGTCACAGTAGGAAAAAGCCCAGCAATCAAACTGTGTTGCTCTACTCACTAAGTGAGGGCCTCACACAACCTCAGACCCAACTGCTTCTTTCCATTAAACAATCTCTGTCTACTATTTATGCCTACCCACCTAGAAGTAAAGCAATAGTCCTCTATTCTGAAATGTAATGTGAAGGAGAATGCAGAGGAGTACAATTTACACTAAAATGATTTATATCCTCGTGTAAAAGTGCTTGGAAGGAACTAGAGTAGAAGTAAAATTTCCACATTCATTTTCTGTAATTACCCAGGGAGGGTGTGTCTGCATGTGTGTGTGTGTGTGTGTGTGTGTGTGTAGATAACCTTAAGGAGAATCACACTCTAATGTGTTTACTGAAAATAAAAGTAACAGGTCCACATTTGTCACTGAAAAAGAAGAGACCAAAGATGTAACAGAAATAAGTAGATTTTAATGTGTCAGCTGTTGATAAGACTGTCCAAGGCTAATCCAGTCTCCTGGGCAGCACTATCCCACACGGTTCTATTTGAGACCGGACTCCACCCTCGGGAGTGTAGCTGAAGAGGGTGAATGTGCTCTTTGCTGTTGATGGGGTAAGCGCCTCATTTCTTAACCTGATGGCTTGGAAGATAATTCTTGCTCAGGTGCAGTTTGCTTCCTGCCAAGCCACAGGTCTCCTTTGGAGCACTACTCACGTCACTGTTGCAAGCAGAAGAGACAGATTTCCTGTGAACCCTGCACCAGGGACTTACTAAATGTTACCTTCCTGACCTTTGCTTCCCCTCCAGCAAGTATAGTAAGCCTTTAATTCCTTGAAATAAAACTCCTACTGTTTTAAGCACTCAGAGGGCTTAGGTATACCTGACCAAACCATGGCCGATAATGGGCTGGATTAATGTCTGGGGGAAGCAAGGAAGGCTTCAGGGAGAAGGTGATATGTGACTTGAATCAGGAAAGTCAAATAAGCTTTTATAATCAAGTGGAAAAATAAATCATACAAGGGATGGTGGAGAAGGTGGTATCATCACATGGCAGAGAGCAGAGAGGGGAAGCAAATTTCTCAGGACTCATATAAGAACACTAACCCCATTCATGAGACTGTACCTTCATGACCTCATCTAAACCTAATTACTTCCCCAAGGCCCCGCCTCCTCATACTGTCACATTGGTGGGTAGGGTTTCAATGTATGAATTTTGGGGGAGACACAAATATTCAGTACATAGCACCTATCAATATTTTAGTGACTAAAAATAAAGTACAAGTAAAAGAAACAATCACAGAACCTTTCCAACTAGCCATCCTCAAGTGATTTTCATAAATTTTAAGGAGGGTGGATTGATGATTATTATATCTTCACTTTAACATAATAAAAAGAGAAAAAGGGGAAAATGTGTCATGTGTTTTGAAACAATAATGGGCAATGTATTCATAGAATATGGTTAGGTTAGATTTTGATGTGTCTACATGAGATATCTTCTCATGCAATAAATCAAAATATTGAGAAATGGTAATAATAATAATAGCTAGTCTTTATATCATTTGGTATTTGAATAATCTTGGAGGCTTATGACCCATTTAGGTTCCTCTTTACTAGGAAAACAGCAAACATAACAAAACTCTGCATAAGCAGATTTTAATGATATTCATAATCATACGACTGTATTTATTATAAACTACTTTGATATCTATTAATTAATTTGATAGAGTATGAACTTCATTTGAATTAATTTTCCTTAATCATAACAAAAGAAACTATAACTCTGGGGGAAAAATATGTTCCCAGCCCAGGGCAAATTACCTTTGAAGCTGACGTCAGTCAAAGAGAGAAATAAAGTGGGAGAAACCCATTTATTGTTTACAAGTAGTCATCTACTTCTGCTTGGGTAAGTCTCTCATGACCCGGCTGCAAAAAGGGACCCCACCAAACCTCTCCCATCCAGATATACTGTTGGCTTCCCCAACCCTTGTAATCAATCACCTACTGATATGGAGATGGACTACTTCTCTCCACCCCTTGGAAAACCTATTGATTTGGAGATGTGCTCAGGCCAGGTGAGAGATTCTGGAAATATTGCAATTTTACCCACAGAGACATTCATGACTTATTTGGTGCCTACTTTATGCTTGACACACAATTTCTTATTCTGTCACACACCTCCCCCCTCAACTATACACATACACATACACACTCACACACTGACGCACAATGAGGTAACCACCTTTTTCCATATTATATATGAATAAGGAAACAAAAACTCAGAGACACTACTCTAACTTTACTCCTTAATAGTTCCCAGAGCTCCTGCTTAGATGAAAATCATTTTTTATTTTTGTCCTATTCTAAGCCCTGTTGCCTTCACAGTGGGCTGCGCAGGAAAGCTTGTCAAATAGAAGAGATAATCTATTGTATTTTGTAATCAAAGTTAGACTAGGTATGTAAATATTTACTTTCTCTTCTAAGCTTAAAGTCTAAGCAACCTCTAGACCTTTCCCATGAAACTAATTATTAGTAAACAGTTTAATCTTTCCTCTTTGACCAAGCACCACATTCACACATTAAGGGGTTAATTGATTTGTAACAGCATCTCCCGTGATCTAATGGCGTTATCCTAGGAGACCTCCGCCATGTTTTCACAATGTTTTTTCCTCCCCGGGTAGGATCTGCACCGCTGGAACATTGTCAGTAACTTGCCACTTAGATAAACCATTGATTTCTTCCTCTCCATTCAACATGCATTCTTACTAGAAGACGTTCTATAGGGAAATTCTTGCTCCATTGTTAGTTTTTGCATAAAGACACCAGTGAGCTCTTGCCACCAGGAGACCTGTCTTTATTCTCCTTCTACCTGTGAAAGTTGGTGTTGTAAGAAGCAGGAATATCGACAGGCTGAGAAGTTAGAGTCAGAGGATGACTTGCAGAATATATTGATGCTAAAGGCAAATTGTGCATGTTAAAATGAAATGTCAATTGTATCCAGCAGATTTCTTTTCTACAAAAAAATTAGGAATGGACCTTTACAAGTGTGGAACTCTAGTAATAGCTGTTTGAAATATCTATCTTGCCTCATCAAAAAGCATATCCCTTCTCTTTAACTCCCATTTTAGCCCTTCCTGCCTGTCCTAGAAATTTTCTTCATCAGTTATTGTCTCCATTTTAATTTGTTCATTGATATGTATCTGTTGAGATGCTGTTATGCGTCACTTCCTGTGCTAGTTTCCGGAGAAGTAAAGTGAAATTCAGGTTAAGTCTCCTGGGCTTACAGAGGTGAAAGCGATGTCCGACTCTGGAACAGGGCGACAGTGAACGTGTGGGTACGTTCAGTCATTACCACTTAGGGTAAGGCTAAGGAATGAAAAAAGGAGTAATTAGGGGTAGAACGACCTCCTCTTTTTCCCCAATCCTGCTGCCTCTTCTTGTAGCCAGGAAGGAGCCTTGGTGCGTCCTTCGGGCCTCAGCGTTTCAGTTTGTAGGAATGGGCACGGTGAGAGCGTGCTGAAGGCCGTGCTCCTGATGCGCTTTACCTGTTGAGCCAGCACTTGTCAGAGATCCGTTTTCCACACCAAAAATCACATCAAATTTTGCTAGACTTACAGTTTTTTTTTTTAAAGAAAAATTGTTATCAAAGTTTTGGGTGGGTTGGGGAGAGGTTGTCTATAGACCACGCAGGCTTATAATACCCTGGGCACTGTTCTATAGATTCTGACTTCTCTAATTCCAGACTTAGGAAAAGGAGACCTATTTCTAGTGAGTCCCAGGTCCAGCCACTCACTGGTTTCTCCAGGACCCTCTCCTAGGCCACCTCCTGGAGGCCTGGATATATCCAATTTTCCTTCCCTCCCCATTTTTTCCTTCCTCCCTCCCTTCCTCCCTTCCTTTATCTGCTCAATATATATTGATGCCTGTAATGTGTGGCAGATGCTATTTTAAGTGCATAGGGCATAGGGCAGAGAACAAGACTGCTGAAGAACTTTCTAGAAGAGAAAAGAGTAATTATAAACAGATAAGAAAGATGTGAAATGGCAGTTAAGGGCTAAGCAGAGAATTAACATAGAGCTCAGAAACAGAGAATAATCTGATGACTACTCTCATTTGGGCAACTAAGGGGAATTGAATCTGACTAGGCAATATATAAACTGAGATCAAAATGACAGGGGGGAGTCAGCCATGACATGGGCATTATGGGCAGAGGGAACAGACAGTGCAAAGACCACAAGATGTGTTCTAGGAGCAGAAAGATCACTCCTGTAGCTGGAGTAAACGGGGTGTAGGGGAGATTGAAATAAAAGGTGATCAGAATATGTGACAAAGGTCAGGATACATGGAGATTCATGAGCCATATTAAGTTTGGTCTTTATTGGCTTTATTCTAGGTGAATGGGCAGCTATTGAAGACTTTGCATAAGAAGGGCAGCAAAACTGATTTATGTTCTGGACCAGTTCCTCACACACTGTGCACACAAATCCCTTGGGGACTTTGTTTAAATGCTGGTTCTGGTTCGGTGGAGACTGAGATTCTGTGTTTCCAATTAACTCTGTGATGCTGACGCTGGTGGTTCAAAGACAGGCTTTAGAATAAGGAGATTCTGAAAGATCACTAAATGTCACTGCAGAATGAATTTCAGGGAGACATGAGAACACGCAGGAAGATGAATTCAGAAGCTCTCTTTGTAGCATTTCTGGTGAGAGATTATGGTGTCTTGGACAGTTTTGTTGGTTGTAGAGATGGAGAAAGTAGTTGCTTCCAGAATATATTGTGCAGGTGGATTTAAGGTAGATTGCTGAAGACTGGATGTTAAGAGAGAAGGGAGGGAAAATGAGAATCCAGGACAACTTCTAGAATTTTGGCTTGAATGATTATGTTGGTGGTAATGCCATTTGCTAAGGAGCACCAAAGAGCACAGATATGTCAGTCTTGTCCCTATCCCATCCCATATTTAGCACAGGAATTAGGTGGGACAATATTTTAAAACTATATTTCACACTTACAAAAAATGCTAAAGACACAAAAGGGAGATGCCTATTCTTTGATGGTTTTATCATCAAACAGTGTGGCACTTTATAAATAATGACGCCAATAAATAAGAAACTTACTGGAACTTGAGTTTCTCAAATCCCCTCCAGATTCGACATGCACATAAAAAAAATGATAATTGAATCACATGCTCAAAGGAAAAAGTATTATGTCAGAAGCTACTGAAAAGTTATATAGCAATGACAATTGAGCTCCAGATGGTTAAATCTGGGTATGCATTTTGAGCTGTAAGCTTCAGAACTAAAGAAGAGAAAAAATTGTTTGCACATAAAAACAACCAGCCAAAAATGGAGTTTTATGGCCCGTGTGTTGTAAGAAAGGTTGGCGCTCTCCTTGCTTTGTTAAATGTGATTAATAAGATAGGAAACTTCTCCCTGAATTTGAAAACTGTTAAATTAAATGGGAATGCTGTCATATAAAGCAGGCAGTTAGAAGCCAGCAGGTTTGAAGTTTCTGAGAGCAGGGGTCCGGAGTTTGAGGTGTGTTAAAGGAGTATTAACTAACTCCTTCTTCAGAGAGACTGTTTGAAGATGCTGATTTTTCCTTAGCAAGCACTGCTGTATGAAATGGAAAATATTCTTGAGCATTCATAAAGATCTGTGAGTCTCATCAAGGGCTAGACAGAAAGTCTGTTGACAATGACAACCACAGTAATTTGTGTGGTCTCAGGTCTTGCCTAACAGAAAGAGGTGAGTTGACAGAGAAACTCCATGTTATGCTAGTATAGGAAAACCATCTTCATTGGTAGCAAAACCCTGGCAGTTAAATAATCATCCCAATTATCTGGAGCTGGTATGGCTGGAGGACACTTGATTTACAGAGAGTTATTGCTTGAAAAAATATCAACTCAGGACAGTAATTGGAAGATGACTGTAGGTCAAGTTATATAAGTAACAGGAACATTTCAAAGAAAGGAATAAAGGGTAGACAAGATACAGAAGGATGTTTGTGGAGTAAGAGTGGAGGAAAGAGTTCATCTGTTAAAGTACAGGATGAAAAAAAAGTCTCTCCTTTTCCTTAGCTGAATGTAAAATATAATAGGATAGTAATTCATGGGTAAATCTTTCTTTTGGAGATATGCAAGCCAAGTTCTCCTTAATTAGAAAGAATAAAAACCTCCAGATTTTGTAAAATGCTTTATAGTTTGCAAAGCTAAGACAACTCTTCTTGGTAGTCATTCTTTCTGTGGCCTCTGAGCCCCTTTGACTTTCCCTGTACTGTATTTTAGGTGGCTTCCTTTCATACTGGACTGTCAACTCTGTTATCTCGGTGCTCTTTAATAGGTTCTCAAATGCCTTTGAATGAAAGAATGAATGAATGAATGAATGAATGGAAGTGTTTTCCAAGTCATCATCTCATTAACCCCATCACAAGGAATTTTAGCTTAACATTTAAAAAGAAGAAAAATCAAATCAACTGTTCAGATTACGAATGTTAAATGTATGGGTTCAGCCAGTTTTAGAACATGGCTGTTTTGATTCCTAGTCTTTTCTTCTTCCCATTTTTACACAGGGGTTTTCTGCCCCTTCCCCCTTCCTCAGTACATAGCCAGGAGGGCAGTGAACCGACCGCTTGATTATTTTAACAGCCTTGAATATCCCAGCCTCCTTCTTATGAGCATATTCTGTTTCCTCCAAGTCCTCCATCTTGACAACTTCCAGATGATTCAATGATTCTGTGGCATTTCTCTAGAAGATTCCAATAACCAGGGTTGTCAATTTCAGCATTTTAAATGACCTTAAAGCAAAGGACAGAAAAGACGTTTATCTACAGAGAATATGTACAGTGACCCAGGCCCTGTGCATATCTTATCTGTGTAGCATCTCTTACTTATGTTACATGGCTCACACACACACAAGCACACCCAAAAATGAAAATCCCTTACAGTCTCACCACTCTATAAAATACTTACGAAAATATGAAGTATGAAGTAACAATCTCTCCCTCTGGCCCCTTCCATCCCAGTGGGCCCCCATTTCAGTCTAGATTCTTCCAGACTTTTTCTAACGCCTTTCAGATGGACAGCACCCTATTAATTTCTGCCTCTTCCCTCATATTCTCACCCAAAACAAAATGGGAGAATGTTATACATACTCATCAGCAACTTGCTTTCTTTTTTCCTTCTACTTAATTATACATCATTCATACCCACATAAATTTGACCTTTAATACAAGCTTGGAGAGAACACGTGATTATACTCACCCAAACAAAGACAATGAAGAGCAGAAATTTGAAAAATGTTTCCACGCCCACAGAGTCAATAGCAGAGTCGGGGTGCAGACCTACCTCTCGTGCATCTGGCAGGCCAGCCTTTGCCCTAAAGCATGGAGGCTCTCTCAGAGAGGAGGGAACACACTCGCCTGCTGCCTGCACCTGGATTTATGCAGTTTGCTGATCAACATCAGATGTACTAAGTCCACCTAGTGTTTGTAGCTACTCCACCAAACTTCTGGGTCTCCCTACCTTCCACCTGTTACTGAGCCCAGCCCCAAAGCAAGAGCTGTGAGCATTTAGAGAAACACATCCAGCAGAAAAAACTGTAGGGTGAGTTGGGGTTGGCACCGTCTCCACGAGCACAGCAGCCACAGTGGGGCTGGGGAGAGGCTGCAGCTCTGAGCCAGTTCTCTGTGCCGTGGAGCTGGCATCAGGGTCACTCAGCCCTGGGCATGTGCGTCCAACCAGGGTTCACGTGGTGCTGGGTTAACACAGTGCCATGAATGTGTGAACCATACCACATGCTTTGCTTTTACATCCAATCCTGCATGGTGTGGCTGCACTTTTCAAGCTGACCCTTCCCTTCATTATCCTGAAGGCAGTGAGACACACTGTAATCTCAGGCATGCCACCTAGTTAGCAGCAAGCCCAGTTGTTAGGGACTGGCTCTCCACTTGGCACACAGGCTGCTCCACCAACTGACTGATAGACTGAAGGAATAGATAATGAGTAGATCTGCTGGATTCTAAAGGAGATTTTGGCTGCCAACAGGGGTTAAGGTCAGAACATTAAGGTATTATAGTCAAAACTACTTCATTGAGACTTCTGTGGCATAAAGAAAAGAGCATCCAATTTAGATTGAAACAAAACTGGGGTCCTTTTCCTAGTTGTCTTTATGGCTATCTGACTGTAGATGAGTAACTTGATCCTGAGATGTTTCATCTTCAAGAAAAAAAGTGGGGGCTGGGGAGCAGATACCAACATAGTAGCTCTATTTCAGCGTTCTTGTATATAAGGAATGAGAATACATGCTAATAAAGTTCCTTAACATGCCATATAAAGTAAAACAAATCAAATGTCAGGTATATAGTATTTTTGATCCAACAATTAGAAACCACACTGAAGATGAGGTATAATCTTTGTTGTCAAGGTACTTAAAAAGTAATTATGGCAGCAGGATAGATAGAAAACCATTGGAAACAGAACTTTACTAATGTGCAGGAAGAGCCTGCACATGTGAGCTTGAAGGGGCTGGGGCACTGGAACTGGATTTTTCAAGGAAACCTTCTGAAGCGGGTGGGCTTGAAGAAGGTAGTGCTGTTCAGATAATCTACAGGTAACTAATTTCTGAAAACTTTTTCCGGTTTGTGCCTATGTCAAAATTTCTCTTAGAAATAATGCTATTATACTCTGAAAACCATGTGGGCTCCTGTTTCCCAAGTCTTTCCTTACACTTGTTCTTTAAAATAAAACTAGGCCCCCTAGGCAATCAGTGGCTCTAGCCCACCCTGGGCCACGTCTTCCTCCACACCTGGCTTTCTGTTCTCAGTTCACTACTCCAGGACATTTGGTTTCTAACTTTTCCTGTGTCTTGAGATGTTCTTCTCTGCTTTGGTTCTCTGCAAGAATCATAGAAGGAAGGCTAACTTCATGCCCTGCCTCTCACCCTGACCCTAGGTCTCCCCATTACAAAAGAGATAGGAGAGGTATTTCTGACTTTTGCTGAGTGAGTAGAGATGGGGAATGAAGGTGTGAAAGTTCATCTCTAAAGATTCCTATCTTTTTTATCTCCATTTATTCTTTTTTTCAACTGCTGAGTTCCTAAGTGAATAATTCAGACTTTATTTTATTTATATACATGCACACAAGGTATATAAATATAAAGGTATCTTACATATAAGTGTAGATGTAGTAAGATTGGAAAAGGTATTTTTTTAAGAAAAGATAAAAAATATATATAATCAAAATGGAAGAAGAAGAAGGAAAAGGAACTTTGGAAAATCAAAGCTGTGAAGAGTTAAAACAACTGAAATCTATCATTTATGTCTCCATTTCCTAGCTTTGAAAGAAAAAAAAGACACTGATGTGTTATGAAGCACTCATTCTTTATTAGTAGGAAATAGACAAGTTCATAAATTAGAAATGGACTATATCTTGGTTTGGGTCCTGAGGAAAAAATTTCCTAGTTGATTCACATAAAGGGTTTTGAACAAATATAATGGACAATGTTTTCAATAGTTGTATTCTTCCTTCCCCTCAAAATAAGAATGCTTCTGCATTTCACATATGACTATGCCTTCTATTGAAATTCTGTAAAATTTGAGAAAATGCATTGCATCTTGTTCTGTAGGGGTGATTCTATGCACACCAGAGGGAGGGGTCTCACCATGAAGCAAATGATGTCTGAGCCTCAGGGCCCCTCACAGGCTTGGACCCCTTCCAAATCCCTGCACCAAATTTGCATTTGCAATTTATTTCACTTTTTCTTAATGAGGGGCCCCTTAATTGTGTCATTTTTCTCATCCCCCAAAACCTGTTTTCTACTCCAATCTAGATGATCTCTTCAGTTTAAGGTATTTTTAGGATTTGAGGAGTGACTAATAGACACATTTTATTGACTATCCTGAAATATCAGCTGTTGACCCTGGCCTGTTAACATTATCTCTACAACAGTCAAATAATGACAGTGATCTAACACCAATATTCAAAGGAAGGTTTTTCATTAGTGTTGATGGGAAGTATCCACAAACCCTAGATAAATGGTTTTATTGGCTGTTCATTAAAGGCTCACAACAGATTTGTCATGGTGTTAAATGCAATTAATTTAAACTAAAATTAAGGTGTCAAACTAAAATGAAGGGCATAGTTCCTACTTTTACGGAACTTCTAGTCTAATAGGAAACAAATAGGCATTATAATATAACATCATAACTACTATAATTGCAGTATATGCAAGAAGTAATGAAAGATTTAAAGAAAAAAAATCATGTAAGTTATTCTTAACTTCTCTGAAAGATTTAGAGGAGTCACCCAATAGTAGAAAAAACAAATGTAATATTTTGTTATGAAAATTAATAGTTATCTCAAATTTCCTAGTCCTTTGGTTATATTTATTAACTACTTTGATAGTAATCCCTTAAGAGAGTAAAAAATGATGTGGGGATTCAAAAGAAAATAGAAAAGAATTTAGACATATATGAATCATTTGGAAAGATAAATGAATATGAGACAAAGCTTTGACTGCTAGGGAAAAGGGAACTAATGTTAGGATGGAGGAACTAATTGGCAGGTCAGAGGATCCTGAGTGGTCCTGTGAGGCCATGCATGGATATCTGATTCATATTACTAAGAGGGTCATTAGAGCTAAGTATTTCCAAGTAAACATGGTAACTTGATTCTCCAACTTAACACTGCATTTCCAGAACCATGCCTATGTAGGAAGTCAATACATCTTTTGAATCTTTTTGTATTGCTTGGGTATCCTGTTTCACTTCCAGTAAATCTGGAGCTCAGATATGCTCTTTGATACACATGGGCTCACGTCTTTCCTCTTATGGTGGGTTTTCTACAGAGTCCTTCACTGCTGGCGATGCCCCTGCTAAGAGGAGAAGCCCAGTATTGCCACGGACACCAGGGGAAGCTGCAAAGGTACCCTCCTCCTTTGCATCTATTGCAGTGTATGTTGGAATACCTTCTTGTGTCCTGAGTGCCAGTTTCTTGAAGTTGAAGCCCAGGGTATGTCTCCTGTTGTCACTGTGCCCTGGTTGCTCCAGTGGTTCAGTCCAGGATGGCTGGAGCTCTGCCATTACACCCCTGGTGCCAGAGCCTGATGCCACAGCTAAGATGTGCACGCCAAACCATTTTCACTGTTTGTTTCTTCTGCACCCCCTAGATTGCAGATATGTAAGAGCCACCGACTGCATGTCCTGGCTGCACTGGACTCTATCCCTGTTCTCACTGCTGCTAGTGGAGACACTTGTCTTCCTGCTCTAACTTGGGGTTCAGTCAGTGAAAAGGGTTCCTTACAGAATGGTCTTCCGCATCATGCTTCTTCACATTCACTCCTGCAGTGAGCTCCTCCAGGGCACCTACATGGCTGCAGCAGGAGGGAGTCCAGGTCGGCTTCCTTCTGGATGCAGTGCTCTCAAACAATCCCTCTTCACGACCTCTTAACTGAGTACAAGGCCCAGTGTGCTGGCCCTGATGCTTCCCAGGCATGTGGCAACATCTATCTAAGAAGCCTTGTTTATCCTGCCTTGCAGAAGAATCTTAGAAAAACATGAGTTATCAGGAAGACTTATTAGTAACACACATAAGAGTTTGTATCTTTTCTTTCCCTTGATGTCCTCATGGCATTTTCCCACCCTCTTCTCAGCAATCGCCAAGCTTTGCACGTCAGTATTTATCTTTCTAAAGAAAAAAAAACGTGCCCTCTCACTACACAGCACAAAGGCTCAATATGCCTTAGTTTATAGCTGAGGAAGACACAGACATAAACCTCAAGAAGGGTGCAATCTTGTGAGGACAGCATGATCTGAATAAATATTTACTAAATATTGTGATACTGTGTAGAAATTTGGGCCTTAACAAAATGATGCTTTGAAGGCCTGTGCAAAGAATACTTCTTGAAACAAATACAGCAAAACACAAGCTTTAAATGATTTCCTTGATCTATGTTGGACTAATCCAAATAGATTGCCTAGAAAAAGCAGAGAGCATGGAGTCAAGAAGGTTTTCATCTTTCAAATTGGATCTGGAAATAATTTGCACACACACCGCCCCCCATATTTGCAGATACTTCTAAACTGAAATGATTTCACCTCCACAAAAATGAAAGTCATCACAGATCTTCCTGTCTCAGCAACTTTTGCTGAAAAGTTGCCCAGATCTGAATAATATCAGACCTTGTATTTTCCTTTATGAGGAAAAAAAAATGATGTGACTCAATAAATCCTTCCCTGAAGAACAGAATTATCATATTTCAGTGACAATCTGTTATTGTACTGTTTTCTAAATGAGTTGATTAAAATTCAAGGGATCCTACTGCCCCACCCCACCCGCCAATTGCTCTCCTGTGACACTACACAATTTGTGAGTTACCTAACTGGAAAAAAAATGTTTTGTTTGAACCCCAGTGACGGCCTTTGAATGGTTAGAATGAAGTGAGCCACTTATAAATGACTCTAAATGTTAAAACTTCTAGGATTTTTTTTTTAGCCTTCAAAAATCAGTCTTCATATTTCCCAATACATTTCAAATAGAACACAGAATATACTGCCATGGTTAAACATTTTTATTCTAAAATATAATTAAATTAAAATAAAATAGAAGAGGAAGAGCAAAATAGTAGAGGTCGAAAAAAAGAAGACCCTCAATTATTCTCACTCTGTAGGTGAGAAGGTTATGTATGTCATAGAGAAGTAAGTGATTTTCTCCAAGTCACCATGCAACAGCTGGACTTACATGTATTTAAACCAAGTTATTTCTTTTCCAGGCCTGTTTTCTTTACTTAAGAATTGCCAAGGTAGCAGTTACTATATCCAGGTACTATTGCAAACACTTTACAAAAATTGTCATTCGATCCTCATAACAAACCTATGAAGGAATACAGTCAAATCCCTATTTCACAGATGAGAAGAATGAGGAACAGAGCACCTCTATGTAGCAAAGCTGAGAGGCAAACCTGTGCCACCAACATTTGGCAGGCAGACTCTGACCCACCATGCTGCGCTGTCTCTTTCTATGCCGCCGGAGATTTCAGTCTGACTTACGTTCTAGAATCACATGGGGTAATTCGGAATCTATGGCCTCAGTTCAGATCAATGAAGTAAGAATCTTTGGAGGTTAGATGAAGGCATGCGTATAGTGTCAGAGCTCCCCAGCTGATTCGCACACACAAGCAGGGTTGAGAACCTTTGTGCTCCAGGGAGCTTCAGTGGACGGGGAGTAGGGGCTGTGTAATCAGATAATCCTGGGTTCAAATCTTAGTCCCTCCACCTGCTGGGCATGTGAGTGTGAGGGAGTCACCTTGTCTGTTTGTCTTGGTTTCCCCATCTAGCAGCTGGGGATAATAATAATAATAATAATAATAATAATAATACATCTTATCTACTTGATGGGTTTGCTGTGGGGGTTATTATTTAGTTTTTTCATTCTATTTACTGGCACATGATGTTAGCTAAGAACTTCTTGCATCCTTGTCATAGGGAAATGAATAGAGCTGAAGACGATGTGGGCTGCAATAATTTGATAGGCTGTGATAATGATGTAGATTCTGCCTATACTCTATTTTATAGTATTTTGTTTCGAGGATTTTAGGAAGTCTGAAATCATTCCTGGAGTGCATAGGTAGGAGGCCCATGAACATTGATTCATAACAGTCATGGATTGCAGTCATTATTTTTATTTTTTATATAACTTTTATTGAAATATCCATAACTCAAAATTGAGTGTAATTTGGAAGAACATGTCTTGAAACTACCACTCACACACATACTCACAATTACTCTGAAGATTACAGTCATGATGGGATATTTCTCCTGTTTTAAACTTACACACAGTAATATTATAAGCTCTACTGCATTTTGAAAATCAAGTTTACATTTTTTAGTGCTGAGATGTAGGCAATTCTATGTGCGTCATATGTTATATCAATGGAGACAGATTTCGTCTCAATTTTTGCATATATTCTAATACATTTGTTAATATGGTGGAAACTTTTTATCAGAGAAAAGCAACCAGCTCTAAATGAAAGGTCAAGATACAACTTTGATTTCTTTGAAAAAGAAAATTATGAAAAAGGGTGCCAAATATATATGTAAATATTAACTCTCCTTATTTAGGTTGGGATATGAATTTGGTAAAATTGTGAAGAAAACATTGCACCTTACACCTGAATTTATTGTTTCAATTTAACCAACTAATAGATTTTTGGTAAGTTGTTTTACTGCTGATTTGTATGCATGTCAATCTAAAAAATTTGGGGTATAGGAGTGAGAGAAAGGAGATTTTCCAATACATTTAGGTTCTAAAACAATCTCAGCATGAATAACAAAGGTCCTATAGGTTCTTTACAGTTTCCCTTAAAGCCAGGATACATTAAATATATTGAACCAATGCAGGGCTAAAGGGCTCCTCCCTGATACAATACTCATTTTCCATAGTAGTTTTATCTGTAAATGTAGCTTTTTGGGTATTTAAATGTTGGATTAAAAGACAAACATATGTGAAGCTCTATAGGTTTCCAAATTAGTAAGAGAACAGAGCTGAGATGGTGTTTTTAGATTCCACCAAAGAATCAGCCATTCCAGGAGTAAATGTCAAACTCATCTTTTAATTCCTGTAGAGAAGACATATTTTAGGCTTGAGTTTACCAGATGATCTGATAGAGTGTGTTTGTATGTGTGGCTGATTCATTTAGTCTGTATTAGAAACTCACAGCTTTATCTTGAAGGATCAGCTGTATAGAAGTTTCTTAACAGAGAAAAAGCATGGCTGACCCATGAAGGACTTGCACAAAACTTTCATGATAGTATTGTTTTATTATTTTTTTTTTATGATGGAAAAAAGATGCACCATTCTAACTTGAGTTTATAGTCACCCGTATTGGCTCCTGCTTGATCCCAAGACTGGGTTATTTTCTGACCTCATAAAACAGAATAGGTATGATAGGGCTACAGTTACAGAGCCTGGAAGACACTGTGTACAAAATTAAATTGAAGGATGGTTGAGATAGCTCCCATTTCAATTTTGCAAATTCTCCCATGCAAATGAAAACAAATTCAGAAGACATGAACTTTAACTTTACAAGATATGTGATAAAGGAGTGTTTGACTTGATCCTCTAAAAGGTGCACCTCTTTAGTAACCAGTTGCTGTGGAGCCACTGCATAACCATGGTCACAGTTAGAATGAAACTGCATGTATTTTTAACCTTTTATTGTGAACATTTAAAAGTATATATTAAAGTACAGGAAGTAATACACTGACCCCATGTATTCATCACTCATCTTTAGTTCATGGTCTATCTTGTCTCATATATACTCCCATCTACTTCTTTATTTTTATTTTTATTTTTTTAATGAGTGGGAATCACAATGCCATGATTTTAGTTCAGTCTAAGGAAAAACTTTTTTGTATTGAAATATAATTGACACACAGTGTTACACTGGTTTCAGGTGTACAACATAGTGATTCAACAATTACGTACATTGTGAATTGCTCACCATTGTAAGTGTAGTTACCATCTGTCACCATACAAAGATGATATAGAATATTTGACTATATTTCCTACACTATACTTTTCATCCTCATGACTGATTTATTTGGAAGTTTGTACTTCTTAATCCCCTTCACCTATTTCACCTGTCTGCTCCCATCTACTTCTGATCTAGGATGTTTTAAGGAAATCCCAGACATCATATCACTTCATCCATAAATATTTCTTTAGGTATTTCTCAAAATTAAGGACTCTTCTTAACATAACCATAATACTTGTTGTGGTTATCATAACCATAATAATTTCTTAGTTTCATTAAATAGACAGTCGGTGTTCAAATTTCCCAAGTCATCATACACTCTGCATGCATGCACACAGGCATGCTCACGCATGGAGGGACACCATCCCTCCTTGCTACTTGTGCACATTCCTCTTGTTCGAAACACAATTCAAAAAGGCTCATTTTTCATAATGGGTTGAGATGCTCATAAATATCTTTTAATTTATAGGTTCTTCCTCCATGTCTTTTTTTTTTCTTTGCAATTAATTTGTTGGTGAAATTGGATTTGTCCTACAGTTTCCCACAGTCTGGATTGTGCTGAGTGCATCCCTGTGGTGTTGATTAATGTTTCTGTTTGTTCCCTGCATTTCCTGTAAATTTGTAGTTAGATCTTAAGGATTGATCAGTTTAGGGTGTGGCTTTTTTTAGTTTTTGTGTTTTTAATAAGAGTACTTCCATCAGGAAGGACACAGTATCTGGCTCCTGGTGAGCAGCCACTGGTGATCTTTGCCTAGATCCAGTTTTTCACTGGGGCTGAATAGTGCTTGTCCAGTACAGTCTTGGTGTCCTCACCTATTAGCGGAACTAATTCTCTAAGGACAATCTCCCCTGTTCAGTTTGGATAAATGGGTTATAATTTCTATAAGGAATCAAGGTAAATATTTATCTTTTTTTTTTTTTTACTTTTGTTTACTCGCTTTTAAAATAAGCTTCTTTCTTGCATCCTACAAAGACAGGCCAGTTTGGTTTTCATTTATTTGTTATTATTTATGCAAGGATTTACTCACAGTTAACCTGTTTAAATCTACCAGTTATTACTGACCTTGATGATCAAAATGTCCCAGCTGGAGCCAGTGGGAACTTCTCCTAGTTAGCTCCTGAATTCTTTTAACAAAAGGTGTTTCTACTAAAATAGTATTTGAGATGTTCCCTGCTCTTCATGTGTATGACAAGATGTTCTTGGTGTGTTTTGTACACTTCCTGCATTAGACCTGAAATGACACATTTGCCAAGTGCCCTGCTTCTTTCTAGTGGTAGATGATAAGAGACAAAATCTGGATATTGCAGTTATTTATTGCCATTATTTAGGAGATTTTTTAATGCACAGAGCCAGGATATATATATATATATATATATATATATATATATATATATATATATATATATGTATTTACTTTCAGGAAATGTTTCATAAATGCATATTGATACTTTCAATTCAAAATTCAAAGTCTGGATTTCAGAGTTTTCACTTAACCTCTTCTATCTTCCATCTGTATTTCCTTTCTCCCATGTCAAAAGCTGGTTTTTACACGTGTCAAAAGAATAAACCATCAGGTTCTTTATGCCACAAGATTCACACTATTGCTTCAGAATAAAAATAACACTACTGACAACAATATTGCTGAAATATATATATATATATATATATATATATATATATATATATATATATATATATATATATATATATATATTTGCCCTTAGGACATATAATACTTAATATATACCTCCTTAGGGATATGTAGTAAAGTTACAATGTTTTACAAACACTTGAAATTGTTCTCTTTTATGGATATAATATCAGCTTGATTCACCATTAGCTCATTTGTTTCATTTTGCTTCTGCTTTTTGGAACTTTTCAAAAGATATTTCTGTTTTTAAATTATGTAAAACATACAAGTTCCAAGTCCCAACATACGTATTCAGAGAAGTTTGGTTTCTATAACTATCCTGGTTGCCTTATTGCCTCTTTCCCTTTATAAAAGGTAAAAAAGTTTGTTTTAACATTGTTTTGTTTTTCAATTTAGTATTGTTATATGCAAATATCTGCCATCTTCCTCTTTATATGCACATAACACATATTCAAAATGGCAAAATATTATAGACAGTAACCTCTGTCTTTTCACTTGACCTTAAATGCTGAGTATCCTTTTAGTATATACAGAGATTTTTCTCATTCCATTTTTCTCACCAATGTATTGCATGGATATTTTCATAGTTTGTTCAATGGGCCCTCTTTTGGTGGAAAATGAGGCTGCGTTTAGGATTTGGTTATGACGATTGTTGTTTCTGTGAATGGCCTTTTCATTAATTTGCTCATGTAATTTTTGTATATATCGCCAATTCCCCTCTGTAAGACCTGTGACATTTTGGGGTCCTACTAGCAATATCAGAGAGTCTTTGCCTGCAGAGTCAGTTGTCAAGTTTTTTATTTTTTTGTCAATTTGATAAGTGAGATATTCTATCTCAGGGAAGTATTAGTTTACATCTGTTATTATAGCTGAGGTTTAGCATCTTTAATATGTTTAAGTTCCATTTGCATTTTTTCCTACTGAGGTCATGTTTGTATTTCTAGCACATTTTCTTTAAGGTGTTGATACTTTTCCTCTCTATTTTAAAAAGCCCTTAAACATTAAAAATACCAATTTTATTTAGAATTTAAACCACAACTATTTTTTGTGAATTGTCTTTTTATTTACTTTTTACTATTTACTTTGTCTCTGAAGTTTCTGCCATGCAATTTTACTTTTATAGAATTAAATGTCTATAGCTGTTTTCTTTTGACTTCTTAGTTTTGGGTCATAGATAGGAAGATTTCCCCACTCCACAGTTATGAAGAAATTCACCTATATATGAGATGGATTTTTGAGTAATTGATCACTTCTTTTATATACATAAACTTTAATGTGAAGAGCTTAATGAGAACATTACATCTGGATCTCATTCCTCGCTCTTCTACCAACAAATTCTGTAAACATGAATATGTTATTAAAAGAAGCAGATGGAAATAGCTTGTCTAAAATTGGTTAACAATTAACAACCACCAGGGATTAATATCAGGATTAATGGAGAATATAAAATTCCATAGGTGATTTCCATATCTTAGCGTATTCTTCAAAATTATTTGTTGATTCTGAATTTCCTTTGTGTATGAATTTCTCCTATAAATTCCTATAAAGGAATGTATATTCTCCTATAAAGGAAGTTATTTGAGCCAGACTCTTCCAAAGGTGAGATTGATGTCTGGCTCAAAATCTAAGTTATCACATTTAAAACCATAGCCTTATTCACTTATATCCATTAATTTTCTATCTATCAGTTCCTCAGTAACAAAGAAAACTATATCTGTATGTCATTTTTTGAAGGAAGGAAAGAAAGAGTTTTAAGATAAGACTAAAGTAATCATTTTATTTTCAGTATTCAGAAGCATGCTCAAATTCTCAAACTTATTTTATCCATTACAACTTTATTTTATCATATCCATTGCAACTAAGGATGATGTTCCTTAGTGCCTAACTCCTCAATTTATTCTCATGTGCCGTATGCATCAGGCATTCAGGATGACTTGCTTGTTCTTGGGAACCTTTCTCACTTCTAGACATTCATTCATTGCATGCCTTTCCTGAATCCTTCAATGTACCATGACGTCTTCTGTACTCCAGGGTCCTCCCCTGTTGCCACGATACTTAGCTCCTGATCCTTCCTCTGCTGAAATGTACAATGTTCTCTCTCTCTTGCAAAACACTATTCAGTACTTCACAGACAGCATCTACTTGTTCCCTCTGTTCAATCCACAGTGCTCCATTAAATAAAGCTCTCTTTTAACATCAGGAATTTTTAATATTTTTATTGAAGTATAAAATACTACATAAAAATACATAAATCAAAAGTGTAGAGCCAAACAACCTTCATAAAAGTTTGCACAACTGTATAACCAGCCCCAAATCAAGTCATAAAGCATTACTGACACTGAGAAAGTTCATTCTCATTCAAGGTGAATATTCCTTCCAAAGGTAACCACTAACCTGAATTAGAGCATCCTATGTTGTTTTTACCTCCCCTCTCCCTTTTTATTTTGAAATTTATGTGAATGGAATCTTATAACACATACTCTTTTGTTTCTGGATTATTTTCTAGGAATATACAATTGATTAATATTAGCTTTAGGTTTTGACTCTCATAGATGTTGCTGTATGAATCATCTTGTACATTCCTTTTGTTGAACATGCAAATGCACTTCTGTTGGGTATGTATCCAGGAGAATTAATGGATCATAGTGCATACATATATTTATTTTTAGAAGACAGTACCAAACAGTTTTCTAGTGTAGTTAAGGCAAATTTACAACTTACATACAATGGCAATATTATAGTTACAACAGCAGTTCTAGTTGTTTCACATCTTTGTCAACACTAGATTGCTAGTTTTTTTTATTCCTTTCTTTATTTTTGAAGTTTTTACTGCTTGGCTGGCTGTGTAGTGGTAACTTATTTTGGTTTGAACACCTTTTTTATATGTTTATGGTCATTTTGGACATTTCGTTTCATGGGTGAATTCTACCAGACATTCAAAGAATACATATCTTAAACTCTTACAGAAAGGAAGAAAAAGGAGAAGGAGAAGAAAAGGGAACACTCCCAAACTAATTTTATGAGGCCAGTATCACCCAGATAACAAAATTAGACGAAGACACTATGAGGAAAGAAAACTATAGGCCAATATCATTGATGAACATAGATGCAAAAATCCTCAATAACATACTAGCAAAATATACCATGACCAAGTGAAATTCATCCCTGGCATGCAAAAATAGTTCAACCTATGAAAACAATTAATGTGATATTCCACAAGAAATAAAAGAAAAGAAAACCCTTCATGATTATCTTAGTAGCCACAGATAGGGCATTTGACAAAGTTCGACATCTGCTCATGACTGAAACTCAACAAAACAGGTGTAGAAGGAACTTACCTCAATACATTAAAGGACATATATGAAAAGCCCATAGCTAACATCATGATCAATGGGGAAAAAGTGAAAACTTTCTCTGTAAGGTTTGTAGAGGGCAAGGATGCCCATTCTCACTATTTCTATTCAGCATAGGGCTGGAAGTCCTAGCCAAAGGAATTAAAGAGAGAGAGAGAAAAAAAAAAGGAATAAAAGGCATCCAAAGAGGAAAGAAGCAAAATGAACTGTTTGCAGATGATATGGTCATACACATAGCAAACCCTAAAGACTCCACCGAAAAACTATTGCAACTATTTAATTTAGTCAACATAAAATCAGTTGTGTTTCTTCTATATACAAAGAGTTAGTTATCCAAAAATGAAATTAAGAAAACAATCCCATTCACAATAGCAACGAAAATAATAAAATACTTAGGATAAACTTAACCAATGATATGAGACTTATATGCTGAAAATTATAAAATACTAGTGAAAGAAACACAGATAAGTGGACAGATAATGGAATAAATTCATGATTGGAAGAATTAATATTGTTAAAATGTCCACACTATTTAATGCAGCTTGCTTTTTTTACTTTATTGGGTTGATCTTTTCCCTTTAAATATTCTGCTATATTTTGTCCTTGAAACTACATTGCCTTACTTTGCGTATTTAAATATACAGTCCATCTGGAATTTATCTTATGTATCATGTAAGGAATTCTAAAAGAATGGAAGCTTACATAAAACTTCAAGAATCCTTTAATACATATCATTTAAGAAATAATCTTTATTATTAATTAATATTTCAAGAACTTGCTCAAATATCACCTTTCTTTCCCATTTTCTCTGCCCCAGCAGTAAAATTCCCTATTTCCCAGAGCAATTTATGCACTTTTTCTATACATAGTACTTATAGAGAGCTATAGCACTTAACACATTGGAGTATCGCTATTTCATTCACCTATTTTCCAAGTTTGTATATTGAAAACCAAGGCTACCACCTTGGGTATATGGAGCCCCAGGCAAATCCTTCTTAAAGGGTTCCTGTTTACAGAAACAATTTGCTTTAAAAATGTAGTCTAAGATCGGTGGGGCGGAAGATGGCGGCGTGAGTAGAGCAGCGGAAATCTCCTCCCAAAACCACATATATCTATGAAAATATAACAAAGACAACCCTTCCTAGAATAAAGACCAGAGGACACAGGACAATATCCAGACCACATCCACACCTGAGAGAACCCAGCGCCTCGCGAAGGGGGTAAGATACAAGCCCCGGCTCCGCAGGAGCCGAGCGCCCCTCCCCCCAGCTCCCGGCGGGAGAAGAGCAGGCAGAGCGGGAGGGAGACGGAGCCCAGGGCTGCCGAACACCCAGCCCCAGCCATCCGGGCCAGAGTGTAGGGCCCTCGATACTGGGAAAACAGGGCAGCAAGAACAGTGAGCAGGCACTGGAGGCTGGGCGACAGAGGACATAAGAAAAGCGCGCGACCATTTTTTTTTTTTTTTTTGCTTTTTTGCTGCTTTGTTTTGGCGAGCGCTGCTTGGAAGTCTTAAAGGGACAGGGACCCCAATATTAGGGAAACAGGGCAGAAAGACCGGTGAGCAGAGGCCTGAGGCTGGCACCGGAGAATAAAGAAAAACGAACGACCACCTTTTTTTTTTTTTTTTTTTTAAATTTTTTTTTTTTTTATTAAAAAAATTTTTTTTCTTGTTTTTTTTGTGGTCGTTGTTTTGTTTTGGCGGGTGCTTTTTGGAAGTCTTAAAGGGGCAGGGCGGGCCACTTAATCCAGAGGTAGGGAATCCGGGACCTCTGGGCACCCTAACCCCTGGGCTGCAGGGAGCAGGGAGGCCCCTTACGGAGATAAATAGCCTCCCAGCAGCTCCTGCTCCAACGCGACTCCACCATTTTGGAGCAGCTGCCCGAGACAGGCCACGCCCACAGCAACAGCGGAGATTAACTCCATAGCAGCCGGGCAGGAAGCAGAAACCCTGCGCGCAGCTGCGCAGCACAAGCCACTAGAGGCCGCTGTTCTCCCAGGAGAGGAGGGCCACAAACCAACAAGAAAGGAAGTCCTTCCAGCCGTCACTCGTCCCAGTTCTGCAGACTATTCCTATCACCATGAAAAGGCAAAGCTACAGGCAGACAAAGATCACAGAGACAACACCAGAGAAGGAGACAGACCTAACCAGTCTTCCTGACAAAGAATTCAAAATAAGAATCATAAACATGCTGACAGAGATGCAGAGAAATACGCAAGAAAAATGGGATGAAGTCCGGAAAGAGATCACAGATGCCAGAAAGGAGATCGCAGAAATGAAACAAACTCTGGAAGGGTTTATAAGCAGAATGGATAGAATGCAAGAGGCCATTGATGGAATTGAAATCAGAGAACAGGAACGCATGGAAGCTGACATAGAGAGAGACAAAAGGATCTCCAGGAATGAAACAATATTAAGAGAACTGTGTGACCAATCTAAAAGGAGCAATATCCGTATTATAGGGGTCCCAGAAGAAGAAGAGAGAGGCAAAGAGATGGAAAGTATCTTAGAAGAAATAATTGCTGAAAACTTCCCCACACTGGGGGAGGAAGTAATCAAACAGACCACGGAAATACACAGAACCCCCAACAGAAAGGATCCAAGAAGGGCAACACCAAGACACATAATAATTAAAATGGCAAAGATCAAGGACAAGGAAAGAGTGTTAAAGGCAGCTAGAGAGAAAAAGGTCACCTATAAAGGGAAACCCATCAGGCTAACGTCAGATTTTTCAACAGAAACCCTACAGGCCAGAAGAGAATGGCATGATATATTTAATACAATGAAACAGAAGGGCCTTGAACCAAGGATACTGTATCCAGCACGACTATCATTCAAATATGACGGTGGGATTAAACAATTCCCAGACAAACAAAAGCTGAGGGAATTTGCTTTCCACAAACCACCTCTACAGAACATCTTACAGGGACTGCTCTAGATGGGAGCACTCCTAGAAGGAGCACAGCACAAAACACCCAACATATGAAGAATCGAGGAGGAGGAACAAGAAGGGAGAGAAGAAAAGAATCTCCAGACAGTGTATATAACAGCTCAATAAGCGAGCTAAGTTAGGCAGTAAGATACTAAAGAGGCTAACCTTGAACCTTTGGTAACCACGAATTTAAAGCCTGCAATGGCAATAAGTACATATCTTTCAATAGTCACCCTAAATGTTAATGGGTTGAATGCACCAATCAAAAGACACAGAGTAACAGAATGGATAAAAAAGCAAGACCCATCTATATGCTGCTTACAAGAAACTCACCTCAAACCCAAAGACATGTACAGACTAAAAGTCAAGGGATGGAAAAACATATTTCAAGCAAACAACAGTGAGAAGAAAGCAGGGGTTGCAGTACTAATATCAGACAAAATAGACTTCAAAACAAAGAAAGTAACAAGAGATAAAGAAGGACACTACATAATGATAAAGGGCTCAGTCCAACAAGAGGATATAACCATTCTAAATATATATGCACCCAACACAGGAGCACCAGCATATGTGAAACAAATACTAACAGAACTAAAGGGGGATATAGACTGCAATGCATTCATTCTAGGAGACTTCAACACACCACTCACCCCAAAGGATAGATCCACTGGGCAGAAAATAAGTAAGGACACGGAAGCACTGAACAACACAGTAGAGCAGATGGACCTAATAGACATCTATAGAACTCTACATCCAAAAGCAGCGGGATATACATTCTTCTCAAGTGCACATGGAACATTCTCCAGAATAGACCACATACTAGGCCACAAAAAGAGCCTCAGAAAATTCCAAAAGATTGAAATCCTACCAACCAACTTTTCAGACCACAAAGGCATAAAACTAGAAATAAACTGTACAAAGAAAGCAAAGAGGCTCACGAACACATGGAGGCTTAACAACACGCTCCTAAATAATCAATGGATCAATGACCAAATCAAAATGGAGATCCAGCAATATATGGAAACAAATGACAACAACAACACTAAGCCCCAACTTCTGTGGGACACAGCAAAAGCAGTCTTAAGAGGAAAGTATATAGCAATCCAAGCATATTTAAAAAAGGAAGAGCAATCCCAAATGAATGGTCTAATGTCACAATTATCGAAATTGGAAAAAGAAGAACAGATGAGGCCTAAGGTCAGCAGAAGGAGGGACATAATAAAGATCAGAGAAGAAATAAATAAAATTGAGAAGAATAAAACAATAGCAAAAATCAATGAAACCAAGAGCTGGTTCTTCGAGAAAATAAACAAAATAGATAAGCCTCTAGCCAGACTTATTAAGAAGAAAAGAGAGTCAACACAAATCAACAGTATCAGAAACGAGAAAGGAAAAATCACGACGGACCCCACGGAAATGCAAAGAATTATTGGAGAATACTATGAAAACCTATATGCTAACAAGCTGGGAAACCTAGGAGAAATGGACAACTTCCTAGAAAAATATAACCTTCCAAGATTGACCCAGGAAGAAACAGAAAATCTAAACAGACCAATTACCAGCAATGAAATTGAAGAGGTAATCAAAAAACTACCAAAGAACAAAACCCCTGGGCCAGATGGATTTACCTCGGAATTTTATCAGACATACAGGGAAGACATAATACCCATTCTCCTTAAAGTCTTCCAAAAAATAGAGGAGGAGGGGATACTCCCAAACTCATTCTATGAAGCTAACATCACCCTAATACCAAAACCAGGCAAAGACCCCACCAAAAAAGAAAACTACAGACCAATATCCCTGATGAACGTAGATGCAAAAATACTCAACAAAATATTAGCAAACCGAATTCAAAAATACATCAAAAGGATCATACACCATGACCAAGTGGGATTCATTCCAGGGATGCAAGGATGGTACAACATTCGAAAGTCCATCAACATCATCCACCACATCAACAAAAAGAAAGACAAAAACCACATGATCATCTCCATAGATGCTGAAAAAGCATTTGACAAAGTTCAACATCCATTCATGTTAAAAACTCTCGGCAAAATGGGAATAGAGGGCAAGTACCTCAACATAATAAAGGCCATCTATGATAAACCCACAGCCAACATTATATTGAACAGCGAGAAGCTGAAAGCATTTCCTCTGAGATCGGGAACTAGACAGGGATGCCCACTCTCTCCACTGTTATTTAACATAGTACTGGAGGTCCTAGCCACGGCAATCAGACAAAATAAAGAAATACAAGGAATCCAGATTGGTAAAGAAGAAGTTAAACTGTCACTATTTGCAGATGACATGATACTGTACATAAAAAACCCTAAAGACTCCACCCCAAAACTACTAGAACTGATATCGGAATACAGCAAAGTTGCAGGATACAAAATCAACACACAGAAATCTGTGGCTTTCCTATATACTAACAATGAACCAACAGAGAGAGAAATCAGGAAAACAACTCCATTCACAATTGCATCAAAAAAAATAAAATACCTAGGAATAAACCTAACCAAAGAAGTGAAAGACTTATACTCTGAAAACTACAAGTCACTCTTAAGAGAAATTAAAGGGGACACTAACAGATGGAAACTCATCCCATGCTCGTGGCTAGGAAGAATTAATATCGTTAAAATGGCCATCCTGCCCAAAGCAATATACAGATTTGATGCAATCCCTATGAAACTACCAGCAACATTATTCAATGAACTGGAACAAATAATTCAAAAATTCATATGGAAACACCAAAGACCCCGAATAGCCAAAGCAATCCTGAGAAAGAAGAATAAAGTAGGGGGGATCTCACTCCCCAACTTCAAGCTCTACTATAAAGCCATAGTAATCAAGACAATTTGGTACTGGCACAAGAGCAGAGCCACAGACCAATGGAACAGACTAGAGAATCCAGACATTAACCCAGACATATATGGTCAATTAATATTTGATAAAGGAGCCATGGACATACAATGGCGAAATGACAGTCTCTTCAACAGGTGGTGCTGGCAAAACTGGACAGCTACATGTAGGAGAATGAAACTGGACCATTGTCTAACCCCATATACAAAAGTAAACTCAAAATGGATCAAAGACCTGAATGTAAGCCATGAAACCATTAAACTCCTGGAAGAAAACATAGGCGAAAACCTCTTAGACATAAACATGAGTGACCTCTTCTTGAACATATCTCCCCGGGCAAGGAAAACAACAGCAAAAATGAGTAAGTGGGACTATATTAAGCTGAAAAGCTTCTGTACAGCAAAAGACACCATCAATAGAACAAGAAGGATCCCTACAGTATGGGAGAATATATTTGAAAATGACACATCCGATAAAGGCTTGACGTCCAGAATATATAAGGAGCTCTCACGCCTCAACAAACAAAAAACAAATAACCCAATTAAAAAATGGGCAGAGGAACTGAACAGACAGTGCTCCAAAAAAGAAATACAGATGGCCAACAGACACATGAAAAGATGCTCCACATCGCTAATTATCAGAGAAATGCAAATTAAAACTACAATGAGGTATCACCTCACACCAGTAAGGATGGCTGCCATCCAAAAGACAAACAACAACAAATGTTGGCGAGGCTGTGGAGAAAGGGGAACCCTCCTACACTGCTGGTGGGAATGTAAGTTAGTTCAACCATTGTGGAAAGCAGTATGGAGGTACATCAAAATGCTCAAAACAGACTTACCATTTGACCCAGGAATTCCACTCCTAGGAATTTACCCTAAGAATGCAGCAATCAAGTTTGAGAAAGACAGATGCACCCCTATGTTTATTGCAGCACTATTTACAATAGCCAAGAATTGGAAGCAACCTAAATGTCCATCAATAGATGAATGGATAAAGAAGATGTGGTACATATACACAATGGAATACTACTCAGCTATAAGAAAAGGGCAAATCCAATCATTTGCAGCAACATGGATGGAGCTGGAGGGTATTATGCTCAGTGAAAGAAGCCAAGCGGAGAAAGAGAAATACCAAATGATTTCACTTATCTGTGGAATATAAGAACAAAGGAAAAACTGAAGGAACAAAACAGCAGCAGAATCACAGAACTCAAGAATGGACTAACAGGTACCAAAGGGAAAGTGACTGGGGAGGATGGGTGGGTAGGGAGGGATAAGGGGGGGAGAAGTAGGGAGGTATTAAGATTAACATGCATGGGGGGGTAGGAGAAAAGGGAGGGCTGTACAACACAGAGAAGGCAAGTAGTGATTCTACAACATTTTGCTATGCTGATGGACAGTGACTGTAAAGGGGTTTATAGGGGAGACCTGGCATAGGGGAGAGCCTAGTAAACATAATATTCGTCATGTAAGTGTAGATTAGTGATAGCAAAAAAAAAAAAAAAAAAAGGGCAGTTCCTGTGTGGTAACCTCCAACGAGTTCTACACAAGGGTATAAAGGGCATATAAAAGTGTAGGCAAAGGGTCTGTTTGTGTTTATACAGAGGATCAAAGCCTAATTGGGCTACCCCGAAAATGAACTAAGATACGATATGAAAAAGAACTTCCAACATCTGCACCCTCTGGAAGACTCATGCCAGAAGATGATCATCAAAAAACCCCAACAAAGATCCACGCACTGCTACAGCTGTAGATGCACTCATCCCACCAGTTCCTGGACCTGCCATGGGAATGAGGAAGGAGATATCTAAGCTGGCCTGTGCATACAGTAAAACAACAAAATTGGACTGGATCTATACTGTTGGAACTCAGCCAAGAATTTGGAGAAGTGCAAATTGTAGCGCTCCAAAGTCTTACAACTACAAACTATTTATTGTTAAAAGAACATATGGCATGTGAACAGTCCCCAGGAATGGGTTGTTTTGATTTGTCTGATTTCTCTCAGACTGTTCGGGTTCATTTGGACAGTATCCACCATATCATAGATAAGTTTTCACAAATGCCTAAGGTGCCTAACTGGTTTTCTTGGTTTCACTGGAGATGGCTGGTAATTACAGATATGCTTTGGTTATGTAACTATACTCCTATTATGTTAATGTGTGTGTGCAATTTAAGTAGTAGCTTAAAACCTATACATGCTGAAGTTACTCTACAAGAAGATATGTCAAAGAAATAATCAATCTTCCCATGTTTTCTTACGCTTGCTACTTCTATAGCTTTTCTTCTTCCTTCCTAATTACAACCCTTAAATAGAATTCGTGCCTCATATCAAATTTACCGAGTATCATAATTCTTCCAAGTGGTAAAGATACCTCAAGACAAATGCTGGGCATAGAAGCCACAGGGCATAAATATGCAAAGAAGTAAAAAGCTAACTTTTTCAAACAATAAGGCTTCTCTCTCACTTACCAACTTCACATTTCCCTGTATGGCCCCGGAAGATGACTGGTTAGCCAGAGACGGGTAAGATTCCTCAAGGGAGGAACAACCTAAGACAGGCACAGTCGCAGGGGGCCCATCAGGTGAGAAATTGGGGATCAACAGAGGTGAGGCTTAGAACCTCACCCCCCCGTTCTGAGAGAAATCTTCTGCATACGTGGATGTTTTATTGCCCTGGTCTAGCTTGGATTAACACATAGTCTACAGGCACACACCTGATCATCTACATGTGCTCTCTTACAACACTAAACTATGTTTTCTACCTTTATCTTGTATCTACCTACCACTTCAGCATTTTATTAAAAATAATAATAATAAAGAGAGAAATGTGGTATCCACATATAAATCAAGTATAAAAACCAAATGAGTATTCATATTTGAACTGTTTATAGTTCATAATGCATGAGCAAAACCGAAAGTTTCTGTGATGACTGCCCTTGTACTGTTCACTATGTAACTTATTCATTATGTAAGAATTTGTTCTACATGTAAAAACTTGTTTGTTATGCCTCAGAAGATTGGAGACTGACAAAAATTAGGCTTGGGGTGGAATAATGATTGTGCATTGAGCATTGACTCCCCTATACAGAATTTTATAGTCGTTAACAACCATTTGATCAATAAATATGAGAGATGCCGTCACAAAAAAAAAAAAAAAAAAAAAAAAAAAAAAAGGACAGACTTCCAATGGTAAAATAAATTAGTAACCGGGATGTAATGTATAGCATAAGGAATATAGTCAAGATATTGTAACAGCCTGGTAGGGTGATAGCTGGAACCTAGAATTATGTATATAAATGTTCTACCACTGTGTTGTACACTTGAAACTCATGTAATGTAATACTGTGTGTCAACTACCCTTCAATAAAAAATAATTATTAAAAAAAAAAAAAAAAAAAAAAAATGTAGTCTAAAACTAATGGACCCATGTGAGATACAGTGCTTAGAATCCTGGGCAGAGAAAAGGTAGTTACAGGTTTGTTCATTGTCCCACCAGGACTTGTGAAGCTCCTTTCTAGTCTCCAGGTACTTCCTATTCCAGTTCAAGAAGCATGTATTTCATTGTCAAATGTGCTCTTCTTCATTAATTTTGTATCTCTCACCTCCAGGAAAAGTTAGCAATGTTATTACTCATAATGCCATGGCTCTTGGGAACCAGTTAATAGAGAAACAATATAGATCTTGCCTGGGCCAATTCCTGATATGATTTGTTCCGTGCTGATTACGTTATTGCTCATGACATGTGCATCATCTTTTGAATACGGATTTTTCTGAATACTAGTTTCCAGTGACTTTCTCCAAGATGGGTGCTGTGCTTTGTTGATAATGAAAACAAGGGCAAGTCTTTCTCAGACTATGCAGGAAAATGTGAAAGATATTTTTTCTTCTGATGTGAATTTGACCTTTTGTGAAGATAGAACAACACATCTTCCAAATAAGTCTTCTCAAAATCTTAGGCTGTATTCACAGCATTCCTGGAATATCTCTTTCAATGTGACGATACTCCTGCCTTCCAAGATTACTAGCAGAAGGTAGGAGAGATTAGAGGCCTATGGAAGGAATGAGAAAAGCAGGTCCCATTTGCATAAGGAATTCCCATTCTGCATCTGGCACTGCTCAAGAACGACCTAGAAGTGCACCAAGTTATGTTAAGTGTTTGGGTATCAGATGATGTGAGGGAAGCAGGAGAGAGTATTAGAAAAACCTGTTGGCATTGTGGAACAAAGGTCTAGAAAATCTCAGAAGTGATAGGCATGGCTTTCCTAAAGGAGTGATTGACATATGGCATAGAGCCTACAGAGGAATGTAGGTCAGCAGCAGAAGTAAGATAGGAGGTAGCCAGCAAAGAAAGGATGCCTGCTTCCACCCCTGGTGACCTCAGGCTATAAACTGGATGTAGGACAGAACCCAAAAGGTAATGCACAAGAACTGGTGATAGGCAGGCACCCACCAGGATGGTACTATCAGCTCCAGCCAGTCCCAGGCCTGAGAGGGGGACTTAGGAATTTTCTTATGAAGCCACTTTGAATATAGTCTTCTAAATAGGCAGGTCATGCTTCCCCTGGTTTGAGAGTGGTACTGTTGACAGCAGTAGAGATCAATATTCATATCATGGATCTATAACTCACTAACTATGTGAACAAGGGCAAGTTTCCTTTATATAAAATAAAATTCTGTTTAAAGCTTGAATGATTCTTATGAGAATCAGAAATCAAAATGGAAACAAATAGAGTTTCTTTGGCTATGAGTAGCTGTGACAGTACCAGTGTGCATGTGTGTGTGTGTGTTTACAGCCATCTCTCCTGTTCTCCCTCTTCCCCATAATATATTTTGTCATGTGATCTAAACATGAATCGAGCTTTATCTCTGGCTATGGTAATCTTTCTATGGGTAGATACCCAATTCATTCTAGGCTAATATTGTAAGCTTTTGGCATTCTCCTAATAACAGTTATTTACAACCAAACCCATGGGACTCTTCTCAAGGACTTTTCCACTTTTGTGGAGCTTGGATATGGAGATTCCTTTCTCACCTGGTAGCAAAGTTGAGGAGATGTAAGCATCCAGGACCTGGCAGTCTTTGTCTTCAGTCCCTTGGAGAAAAATTGGTCCTTGAAGAAAAAGAAGGCAATAAGCAAAATCACAACAATGAGAGATAAAGGGTCTTGTGGAATTATATCCCTGATTGTCTCAAGACTTAATCCTGTTTACTAGTTAAAACTCAATGCATTTCTTCTTTTTGTTTAAAAGCTAGTGCAAGTGAGATTTTTATTTTGTGCAAATAAAAGTCTTACTTTATTCAATAACTAGGATGTTGTCTATTTAGGTAAGCTTCCGGAAATTGGTTGTAACTGTTCATAGGAGTATCAGTTGTCTGCTGAATACTATTCTGATGTTTGGTAATAGTTTTGGTAGTCATATATTTATCAATGCCTGACTATACTAATCTCTTTGGCTCTTTGCTTACTTCCCTTTCCTTATACATGCTCTCAGCTGAAAAGTTCTTCGGGTTCCATCATCTGATACCCAAACACTTAACATAGCTCAATGTTCAAGAGAGCAGGAACTCAGTAAAAAATCCATTAAAGTGAATTAGATTAAATCCTTGAATAACAGGAATGATGAATGAAGGTTTTCCAGATATTTTAGCCTTCAGCTGCTTCAAATTTTCCTGTTGTTATTTTACAGTGAAATTGCACATAGTGGCTCACACTGACAGGAGCCCATGGAAGACAAATTTATATTTATACAAACTTGAATATGCTAAGATTGAAAACCTTTATCAATCTTATAGAGGGCGATTAAGAAAATTCTATGTTAACAGGCTTGCTGGTACTTTTATATTTATTAATAACTAGGTTACTAAGTTAAATTGAATTCTTTAAAAGTATAATTATATTAGCAAACCTTTAATAAGATAACTAACTTTAAATAGCAATTCTGGGTTATACTCTCTTTACAACTGTGAAGAAACACCTAAAAACTGTTTTATTTTTCCTCTTGCTTTGGGAGAAGACTTCTGCAGGCCTTTCTATGTAGAAAAAAATACAGAAACTTCTGTGATTCCTATATATTCAGAAAGATGCAGAAAAATGTCAGGCTCCTTCCCCTTCTTTCATGTAAACTGCCTTATTAGTGAAGATGCATTTTGTCATTAAAAGCAACCATTATTTGTTTTAAATCAAGAAATTGTGTAAACTTTTGACACATTGTCTGCAATTTCTCAGTATTCAGGTGAATTGAATCCCTGAATTGTCAAAGCATTGAATCAATCCTGATTGCATGAGATAAGTTCACCATAATATGACTCTGAATCTCTTTCATTCATATTCTCTTCAGTAGATCTTAGACTAGTTATGAATTCCCCCAACATCCCTACATCATTACTGCTTACTCATTCTACTTGGCATTGACAACCGGAACACAATACATTTTAAGGCATTCAGGAAATCTAACAATCTTCTAAAAAAATATTTTAAAATGTTTTTAGAGCCAAACTTATGCCTCAAGGAACTACACATGAGCTCTTGTATCATTAAACCTTAGGGCTATTTGTCAGGTGTTTTCTCTCTGGCTGCAGACAGCAGGGACTCGAATTGTTTATCTCTCAGTCTATGGTTCTTGTGATTCTGTTTCTTCAAAAGCTGTCTTTGAAGCAGAATATGGTCTCTCTAGTTCCTCCCTTCTTGACTGTCCCTGAAGACAAAGCCAACGGTCTCTCCAGTGAATCCAGTGAAGGAGAGGGAAGATGGGGAATAACCCCAAAAAATAACAACAACAAAAAAAACCAAGAGGGAATTACAGTGCTTTCCAGCATCTTATAAAACTTTGTGTTATCATGAATCTTAGATTCAGAGGTCTTTCTGAGATAGTAGCTTTATGTGCAGGTCTATTTCCTCTAGCCATTTTATCCATCTAAGGACAAGATGCATTAATCTGCCCTACCTCCCATCTTCCTTTAGACTTCCTAAGAAAAGGCAGTTTCATTCTCTGTAATAATCCCCCAAACCAAGCCATGGACCATTTAGACTCCCTTTGTGT
Organism: Manis pentadactyla; assembly: GCF_030020395.1. NCBI lineage: Eukaryota > Metazoa > Chordata > Mammalia > Pholidota > Manidae > Manis > Manis pentadactyla. The sequence goes on along the minus strand of NC_080022.1, from coordinate 163,225,863 downwards.
GTGTTTTCCAGGCATAGATCTTCATCCCAGGAAATCTACCCAGAAGGTTTAGTGAATGCTAAGGATTTAAGACTTTATGTTAATCCAGAAAAAATTGTATCATTTGTGTGAAAGTTTCCCTAAAGTACAAACTTAGGCAAAATGAGGTATGTGAAAATTTCAGAAACAATGACAAGAATGGGGAGAAGGTGTTTGGAAGAAGCTGAAATTTTCTTCCTCCATGACCTGGAGGCTCATCATTAATCATTATGAATGACCTTAAAATCCTTGGAGTCTTTAAAAAATGTAGGTACTGGTTTTATTGATCTGGAATGGGAACTGAGATTCTGCATTTCTTAAAAGATCCCAGTTGCTGCAAATGCTGTGTAACTCTGGGGAAAGGAAATCCTGGGGCAAAATATCTCTAAAATTGCAATCAAAGGGAGAAATGAAGTTTAAAACCTGTTTATTGCTTACAAACTGCAGTCTGGGGTCGTCTCTTTCCTGCTCAGGCAGAAGCAAGCAAGACTTCCCCCTAACCTCTAAATTCAGATAAGCCCTCAGTCTCCCAAGTTACCCATTGATATGGTGATGAACTACTTTTATTCACCCCTGAGGAACACCTGTTGATATGCAGATGCACTAAAGCCAAGAGAGATATTCTGGAAATATTACAATTTTACCCACATGCTGCTAGTCTTGAGACCACACTTGGAGTGGCAAGGATCTAGATAACATGGGTAGGAGGAGACTAATGAGCCCAAAGGGATACAAGAGGGCACAAGAGCCAGCCATGGTTATGTTCTCTGTGTCTTTAATGCAAACCTCCCTTTCTGCTTCCCACATGACTGGGAGGTCTTTCTAGGAATGACTGATGAATTATCCATTGCTGGATATAATTCAAGTAAAATAACTTCTTATCAAGGTGCCACAGAGGATATTAATTTAACTGAATGAGGAAAAAAACTATCCTTCTCCCATACTATTTTTAAAAAACAATGTGACTGTTAATGATTCAAAAGTTTTGACCTAGCTTTTTAAAGAGACCTAAACAATTGAATGCCCTAAAACAAGGTTATTTCCCCCTTAAATTAGCAAAAATTGATTTTGTCACAAACCTGACCTGAACTACAACAAGACTTTGTTTTGTTTTGTTTTCCTTGTTCTGCTCCATGTGAGTATTCCTGCTTCTTGTTGCCAAGATAGTAGTGCATTTATAATTAATGACATAGAGTGCTGCTCTAGCCACAATAGGGGCACTGCCAAATAGTTGATATGTGCCCTTATATTTCTTTATTAAAAGATTTGAAAAGTGCTGAATTCTGAATACCATCTATTTCCCAAGGAATTTCCATTAAAGATTAGACCTGTATCATGGTGTATAAAAATTAATGCTGCAAATACTTTGTTTAAGGTCATTAAAACCATCACACTTAATGCATTTTCTATCTAATGGTTAATCTAACTATTTGTATTTATGTTTGCTTGTTTGTTTTGGCTAGAAGAAATACAAAACTTTAATTGGCTTCTGGCATTCTAAACTATTCAGTCATTCCAAAATAAATTTGGATAAAGTAATGTTTTACAGTATATAGAATTTAAAGATGCTAAAAGAGAGACTTTGTAGGTATATTTTGGTGCAAATAATATGAGTATGCACTAAACCCATTCCCAGTGACTATTAATCACTACTGTCCCCTTCAGCAAGTATTGGTCTCCACTTTACATTTGTCAATATTTAACTACTCACTTAATAGGTTTTGATGTTTATCTCCAAATTAATCAATACTTATTTAATATTTAAATAAGGAGCAAAATATTTGTTTCTCAATTATTCTCCCATGAATTGTTGGCATTTAATGTAATTTTCCATGATTATCATTAATTTTTAAATTTAATCCCATGACTTTTAAAACCTCTGAATTTTCCAAACCTCTTTTCCTGTTTGGGATTTTACCACACTTATCTGTTTTGTAGGATGTAGACTATGGAAGGATACCAATATTCATCAAAACAAAATTTTTTGTTGATCATAGTTTGTAAAATCCTGATTAACCATGGTAATATGATTGATGATGACTATTGTCATCAATGATGACCAATAAGACTGAAGGAGTCTCGGATTTACATAAAATGTTTCTGCTCTCAGTATAAATGAGACATTGAACATATAAGTAAAAGAGGATTGATTTTTCCATATCTTTAATGCCATTTTGTAAATTCAGAAATTACCCACTCATATATAAATACACCACCACACATATACAAATTTGTCAATGTGTCTGCATTTTAGAGGTGTAAATTAAAGTTACTTTATTTTAAAATAAAAGAGGCCAGCAAAATAAAATCCTATTGAACAATTTCTAATCAATTATTTTTTATTACTCAGATTTAAATCAATAGCAATAACATATCAGACTTTATGGAACAATATTATTTCAATTTAGCAAAGCTTGATGGAATAAATATGACATCAAGAATTATTACTGTATATCTAAGAAGTAGTATTGGCCACTTTTTATCGATACATGTTCAATATTATCAGTTACCAAAATAATTCTCATGCATGATTTAAAATCAGAGCTGCAGAGTTTCATAGACAAGATCTGAAAACCCAGGTAGAGTGATTGTCCGTTTATTTTTCATAACTGGAAGAATATATGGTGCCATGCTACAGGGAATGTAGTGCTTTGAAGGAAAAAAAACAGAATTCATTCAAAAACTCACCAGCTCACCAGTAAGGCTGTTGGCAACTTTGTTGAAGTCCCATTTAACTCCATAGCCATCAGCTCACACCTGCAGTATTGATTCAGTCATGTCCATTGTAAGGGAATAGAACAAGCTGGGAAACATTAGAGAGGAAAGTCAAAGTGCTTGCTGGGAAATATAAATGGTCATCCATGGCAATACTACATTTACAATATTGTCTCCAATCTGCATATCTTTAAAGTGATGGGAATCCAAGAATCCTGACATTCTTCAGCATCCCTGGCGGTTTGCTGGATCACAGAACTATTCATCTACTATTGTTCTGGTAACCACTCAATAATCCCTCTTCCAATATTGTCATGCTTATGGTGACTATGTTTTTCTACTTTTCCCATTTTTGCTGAATCCCTTGTTGTTAAGTTTTTCTTTATCTCTCTTGGCTAGCTCCCAACACTGCAGATTAAGAATTCTCAAAGAGGAATTTCCTCATCGTATCTTTTCAGGTTTCCAAAATATTATCCTCCTCTTTCTATTTTCCTCTTCTTTTTTGAGAAACATAGAACAAGCTCCCAGGAACACTGGGAGAACTCTACCAAATTTGGATTGAACACCTTCCTTTTTGACTAAACAGGTACTCAGACAAATGCCTATAATGTTTAGGAGGGCACCTCACTCATTAACTTAACCATTTGCCAAATGAATCAATGCAAACCACTCACATTGTCTTACTTCTAAATGGAGATGAGTTCCTTCCTGGAAATACTTCCTTCAGCCCTAGATTTTCTTGCATCATTTTTGTTCTCCTACATTTTTTTTTCTAGGCTTGTTTATTTGGCTGCTTCTGGGCATAAAACCATGAGTCCATCTTTCTCCATTTTTTCCAAGGGGAAGTCAAGGCTTCAGTGGAAAATAAATTCCATGCCAGCCTTGTTATTGTAGAGCTCTAAATGTGGACGTGCAGATTAGTCCACAACCCTTTTGTTGGATGTGTGAAGAATGTTTAAAGGGAATGAACATCCAACCTGGAAAAAAGACTCAATGGGGATATTGTAACTGTTTTGGTTGGGTTTTTAAAGATGTGTCTTACACAAGAAGAATTAAATGTAAGGGTCTAGCAGTAGAGAATCAAGGCTGATCACCTTAGATAGAAAGCTGCAAGGGCATAGATTTGCAATCAATTTAATAAAGCAATTCCTAATGGGTTAAAGCTCTCCAAAGATTATAGGGAAAAATTCCTATAGGAAGAGTATAGTGGTAATGTAGCTTTTTATAAAATCACCTCATAAAAAAATAAAATATTGAAAGAAAAACCTGAATGATATTTTCAACAAAATTAGATAAAAAAAGAATTTTCCAGTAATGTCAGACATGGGTGGATTTGGCCAAAATAGCCAGGAGCAATAGGTTCTGCACAGTATCAGTAGCTGAGTGGTGCTAGGGTCAAAGATAAATGGGGGAAGGAGTAAGTGACACTGTGAGCTGATGGCAACCACTCCAACAGGCGAGAAGTAGGCACGGAGAGCTGACCTGGCAAGAAAAACTTGACAATGACCAGCACAAAGCACAAGTTTCAGATTAAGTGCAAAATAACAAAAGGGAAGCACTGGACAGATATGACACAATCTACATTCTAACAAAGACAGCAATTGATCTAAAAAGGAAATATAAGAAAGGCAGGAGCTCAAAAATGGCAGACCTGCTCCCCTAATAGAGAGGAGAGGGACAGGATAAAAATGAGAGGGAACAGAGTGTCACTCATCGGACACCATGGAAAGTTGCTATGACAATTAACTCATTATAATGAATGGGAATTAATATTTATTCTACTTTTCTGACATATGTTCCTGAGTTACTAAATGGTCTCATGAATGAGGGAAATTTTCCTATAAAAAATGATGCTAGGTAACAAGTACAGAAGAAAATGCAGAATAAGAATGTACAATTATAGAATTAGGAAAATCACGGTATTACAGCCCTTGGTTAAATGCCCTCCATAGCTGGTGTGCTGGGTGGTGTTATGTCAACATGGCTATGGCCAAGAGCTGTGCTTACTAGAATTCCCTCCTTTGTATGTGACGCGGTTCAGCTGCGCTGAGTCAAGCAGGTCCTGAAGTGTGGAAGGGGGGTGAAGAAAACAAAGAAAGACAGAAAGAACTGGGAGGGCTGACGCTCCTGTGCGTCACCAGCAAAGCTTTATTAGAGCCCAGAGTATTTATACAGCAAAGAAGGTACACTATTCCAGGAAATAGCATTATCCAATAGACAATCAAGCACAGTATTAATGTCAGTGGCAGCCGGGCAAAGGTAGGCACAGCAGGGCTCCTTCAGTTGCTCCTGGAATGCGTGAACAGGATGTTCTTTGTTCTCCATTCCCGTCACGTCAGTAAGTGGGGGAAGGGGCATAGCCCGGCTCCCAACATCTCCCCCTTTTTTATTTTATAATATGAAGACAGGGCCTGTCTTAGGTGCCCCAAGGCAGCGACTGATCTTACCCGTCATTGGTACTCCCACTCTAATGTGGAAGCCCTGTCTTAGGTTGCCAGAGGCTCCAGGGTGCTTACCTGTCATTGGCTATCCTGTCTTTCTTCGATAGTACCATACGGAGGGTGTTGTTTCAGGTGAAACATATGAATTTCTGAACCCAGCTTTAAGAGGGATTTTAACCCGAGCTTGATAACACAAGGTATCAATAATATCATTATAAGAAGACAGAGCAGAGCAGTCACAATGGATAACAGAAAATGGGGCAAGTCTCCCAACTTGCCAAAGGGCGAGGCTTCATGCTTCAGGGTGTCTAGGATATCTTGAGTGGTTTGAACAGGATCAAACTGCAATTCTGCATTTTGCATGTCAAGTATCTCCTTATGTAGGTTTAGAAAATCTTTGTTGAAGTTATCAGTAAGCCATATGCCCTGTAGGTGATTTTTCACCGTTTCCCAACTATACTTAGATTGATTATACTCTTCAGATGTGACACAAATTTCATTATAAGCTGCATGACATTTCAATTGGTGCCTTAATTTTAGGCCCTGAACCTCTTCGCCCAAATACATGACCATGTCATACAGGGCATTAAGCTTATGACTTATTTTCTCATCAATATTTCCTTGATCATTAAGAGCCTGAGTTGCATTTTGGGTCAAACTATTGACATAGGTTGCAGTTTGTACACTCTCAGTTAATGCTACAGCTGCTACAGTAGAAGATTCGATAAAGGAAATTAAAGACAACAACCCTACAATAATGAGGTCCACAGCTCTCTTGGGACGGTCTAGAGCTTTCTTCAATTCTATCAGCACTTGCAGGCCCTTATCATCATACCAAGGTCCCGTGTAGTTCACAGGAAACAAAAGGAAAGGGTGTTGCTTAAGTAAAAGAACCATGGTATTGTTGGACACAGAAGAGATGCAGCTAGTGAGACTGCAATTTTTACAGGCAATGCGAAACATATTTTTCTGATGTCATATTAATAGAAATAGACCCTACCAACAGCGCATAGGGGGGGCAATGCAAGCCGCCACATGTGTGTCATTGTTTACATTAACGCTTGAACTATTATCCCAATCTAATCCTCCCATAGCCACCCCTATTTTCCACCCAGAGGTTTGAGGGTAGCCTTCTGGAGTGTACCAAAGTCCCATAGAGAGTCCTCTGTATTGCGGGGCCGGCGTCTTTGAATTTGGTCCTAAAGACCAGTCCACAATGTAAAGTTCTTTAGTGATGTTCATCTGCTGTGGCCATTCACCACCTGCGCCCGCAAGTGAAGGGGAGCCCTTGCACTTTGCCCAGGGTAATGGCAATGTATCATTTTTAATTGAAGATGAAGATGTAAGCACACTGCACACAGGGTGGTCAGAAGGCAAGGTGCTGTTGCTCCTATTACTAGGTGCTCTGATGGGCCTCCAGAGCATGACAGTGAGTTGGTGACCCAGAACGGTCCAGCCCCACACATTGGAATACCAAAGTGTTAAACAGCCAGGCTTGTGGTTATTTAAGCAAGCGACACTGCTGCAATCGTTTTTAAAGAAGCACATCGGAGTCCCTCGTCCCAGGCCTGTGTAATTATACAACCAGCGTTGTAGCTGCACGTGGACAACAGGTCCTCCCAAAATGTCAGAATCATTGGAGTAGATCTGTACCTCAGGAGACTTCCAACTGACTGGATGGAGCAGAAGGGGGTCAGGAACATACGCCCAACATATGCGCTGAACTGCTTGCTCTTCAGCTGGGGTCCTCCAAAGCTGGAGCAGGATCAGGAGCAATATGGTCTGCATGACGCACCAGCCTTTCTGGCAACTACCTCGGGCCATCAGTGTCCTGTGGAAAGACACAAACGTGTCCTCACCCCCAAAGAAGGACGGGATCTGGACCTTGCCACACCCTGGTCAGAGGATCTTTCCATCGCACCTGTGCGAGTGGTAGACGACCGCCAGAGCACCAAAAGTGCTCTGTGGAACTGCGTCCCGCAAGGTCTAGAGTTAAAAAATTTAAAATATAGAGTGCATGGGATAAATAATTCAAAGGTGTAACGGGGTATAACACCCCCTTCTTAATTTTATTGAGCTGGGCTTTCAAAATGCCATGGGCTCTTTCAACAATGCCTTGGCCCTGGGGATTATAGGGGATGCCTGTCTTGTGGGCAATATCCCATTGCGCACAAAATGTGCGAAAGCAGCTACTGGTATAGCCAGATCCATTGTCTGTTTTAATCAGCTTGGGAATGCCCATAACAGCAAAGCAAGAGAGGCAATGGCGCATAACTTGTGAAGTGGATTCTCCAGAGAAAGCGGTAGCATACAAGAAACCTGAATAGGTGTCAATGGTAACATGAACATATTTTAATTTTCCAAATGCAGGGATGTGCATGACATCCATCTGCCACAGGTGATTTGGCAGGCACTGTTGGGGTTCTCATAGGCCAACTGTGTGACTAGGGTGGTACTAGCCTCTGATTCTCCAAATGTTCTCCCAGCTGTCTTCAATAGGCGAGCCACAAATTCTTGAAATGGCTCATCAGGCCCTTGCCTGATCTTAGAGACCTCCTCTCTTCTACTAGTACTTTCTGGGAGAGCCTGCCATACTCTTCTAGCTGCCGCATTTGTTTGAGCATATACTGCTAACTGAAAGACCAACTGTTGATCCACCTCAGCATATTGGCCCTCTCCTGCCAACATGTCAAAAACAATGGGTATTTGCCGAGCAGCATTAGTCCTAGCTGTTTTCTGACAATTCTCATAAAATTCTGATTTCCATAGCAGATAATCTCCCCCCGTAAGACATGCATGTGCTAAGGACTTCCAATCTCCCACAGGCAAAGCCTCTGTAGTCATAGCTTCTAAGATGGTTAATGTAAACGGAGCAGTGGGACCATATTTATTGCAGGCCTCTTTCAGCTCTTTCAACTGTTTGAAAGGAAATGGCACATGTTGTCTGAATACCTCTCCATTGTCACCTGGCCGTTCTAACACTGGATAGGCAAAAAATTCTTGTGTGTCCTCTCGCTGATCTTGAGCTTGTTGTAGTACTGCCTCAAGAAGAGTAACCTTTCTCTGTCTCTTCTGCATATTAACTGGGAGCATACGAGGCTTTTCTTCCTTAGACTCTATGGGCTGTTTTTCTTTCTGTTCTAAATCCTTCTCTGTCTTTCGCTCCACTGTTTTCTCTTTAGTTTGTTCTGAGGATATAGACTGAACAGGATCAGAACCTGCCTTTTCAAGGGGAGTTGTTTCAGCCTTACTCACAGTGGAGTCTCTTTTATCAGGGTGCAGCTGTCCCATCTTTTGCTGCACTTCTAAGGCTAAAGTAAGCCGCTTCAAAGTGCCCTGAATTTCATTCCACCGCTCCTCGAAAGGTATTCCGGATGGGTCTGCGGCGACTGTCCATGTTACTCTGAGCAGGGTTGGATAAACCTTCTTGCTAGAGCCTATGGAGGCCGTTTCTATTGTCTGTGACTCCTTATCACAAAGTTGATGATAAACTTTCTTGCTAGAGCCTATGGAGGCTATCTCTATTGTCTGTGCCTCCTTATCACCAAGTTGATCTAAAACTTCCTCCACTAGAGGGCTCTGTTCCTCCTCCATTTCCTCATCTGAGCCGCTGTCCGGTTCATGATAGGATGGCTCCCGCCTTTCCAGCGCCTCCAATGGCAGAGCAGATGGGGAAATGGCTGGAGAAGCAAGATTGCTTTTGTTTTATTCAGCGGCCTGACCCATACCAAGGGCATGCTCTTTCACATTTTCTATCTTAAATCCTTCATGTCTAAGATCTAAAGAATCTCTAATCAAGGTCCACAGTCCAAAAGTATCTACTGGAAACTTTTTTGGTCCATGGAAGAATAATAAGTGTGTAATCCCTCTCCTACCTTATTCCATAAATCTATGTCTACTGTTCCTTCTCCTGGAAACCACGGGCAGACTTCCTTAATAAAGTCTAAAAATCTTTCTAATTGGGGCTTCCCTACTATCATTCCCCTAATAGCCAATAATTTCTTCAACCCACAGACATAAAGCTGTTTGCTTCCTGCCTGTCCCTGTTGGACTCCCAGAAAAATCACTTACCACGTCCACGTTGCTTGCGCACCACTTCTCTAGCACATCTTCTCTAGTTACCCTGGCCAGGGCTTTCTCTTCTCAACGTGGTGGCCCTCACCTTCTCCCTCTCCTTCAGGTCCCTGTTTGGGCACCACTTGACGCAGTCCAGCCACGCCGAGTCGAGCAGGTCCTGAAGTGCGGAAGGGGGGCGAAGAAAACAAAGAAAGACAGAAAGAACTGGTAGGGCTGATGCTCCTGCGCGTCGCCAGCAAAATTTTATTAGGGTCCAGAGTATTTATACAGCAAAGAAGGTACACTTTTCCAGGAAATAGCATTATCCAATAGACAATCAAGCACAGTATTGACGTCAGCGGTAGCCAGGCAAAGGTAGGCACAGCAGGGCTCCTTCAGTTGCTCCTGGGATGCATGAACTGGATGTTCTTTGTTCTCCATTCCCGCCACATCAGTAAGTGGGGGAAGGGGCATAGCCTGGCTCCCAACAGTATGAAGCTACATTAGAATTGAGTCAGAGTAATTGGCCCCAAATTTAGAATGCAATGTGAAGCCAAAGCAATACATTTCAGAGGGTCATTGTGATCAGACACAGTGACAGACAGATCCAAGATGCCAGGCCAACCACACATACCTCATTCTCCTCTGCTATACATCCAGCTTATTTTCCTAAGTGCTGGCCTGGTTGCGATCAACAGTGGCCCCAGGCTCACCAAAAGATGCTGGGCTGCAGGTCATGAATGTGAATGCTACAGAGAAGCATTGGTTTCCTGGAGATTCCACCTACCCCTTCTTCAGCCCCTTTTTTATCTAACTTCAATGGTCATCCACACTTGGTTTCTCTGATATCCCTGCTACACAACAGAATTTCAGGCAGACTGGTCACTGATTGTTGCTTTGGTTCTGATGCCTCCCTTCCAGACTTTGGCCTTTCCGGCTCCTCCCTCATTGGCACAGGTCAGATTCCTATAATGAACCTTTAGTACCACACTAGGGAGAGTAGCTCCGTTTTTGGCCTGATACTGATTGATCCAGATGACAAAGTTAATAAATGGAGAAATGATGGCAAACTTTCAATGAAGGTATCAGGCAGTCCAAACCTGAACCCCTTGGTCACTTTTCCATCAAGAAAAGGGAGACATAAAAACCTTACAAATCTCCCAAGGTGGTGTGGTGTAAGTAGACAGAAACTACCGATTCAGGCCAAAGGAAATTAATGAAAGCCTAAATCTAGTCAAGTCTTTAGCTTTAACTTCCTGTGTTGAGGAGATACAGAGAATGTTAATGCAAGGATCACGGGCAATTGCTACCAGAAGGAAGAAAACAGCCAATTCTAGAATTCTGCAAGATAACTGCTGACTTGTTTTCAGCAAATCAATGTCATAATAACGAAAGGACTGGTCTAGATTAAAAAGGACCTAAGGCTGTCTAAGATAAATAATGTTTGTTATGTGTAACAACAAACATGATGAGCAGAACATAGTTGGATCCTGACTCAATAAATGATTACAAAAAGACATTTCTAGATAGGGAGAATTCATGTGGACTAATACTAGGTGATTTTAAGAAACTGTGATTTAATGGTATTGTGTGTAATAGTGCCACTGTGGTTATGTAAGGGAATTCTGTAGCAGATTTGATTGTATAATGAAATATTTAAAGATGAAATGCCACAACATCTAGGATTTAAAATGCATAAGCAATCATGGGGGGTGGGGTGCAGAAACAATTGTGGTAAAAGTGGATGGTTGTTGAAGTTAGACAAAGGATTCCTGGAGGTTTGTTTTGATCTTTTGTGTTTCAAAAGTTTATAATTTTTTCTCATTAAAAAAGCAAGATTGAAGGAGCATCCTAAGGTATTGAACTGCCTGCCTTTTGACTTTCTCAGAGCATTTCCTGGATACTCTGGCCTATGCATTTTAAATATAGTATATCATTATGCTGAAGAGCTTGGACTTGGAATCAGACAATTTGGGATTAAATCATAACCCATCCCTTCAACTCCCTTTCTCACTGCAATGCTCCTCTTACTAGCTGTATGATCTTAAATGATTCATTTACCTTATAAGTCTCCGATGGGTCCACTGTAAAATTCTGGATAATACTTATATCAAAGGGATATTTACAAGTGGCATAAATTTAAGAGCATAAGCAGAATGCCTGGCTAATAAGAAGCACTCAATAAATGTTAGTTGTTATTCATACAAAACTAATATTATCTCACCATTAATATAATAAACATATAAGATGGACACTTGAAAGCCTGTACCGTTAAGATGTGTTCTGGAATGTGCCAGACTGCCAATAAAGAGAATGGAATGGCCTGAATCAGGAGATGGCAAGAGTTTTCCAGCAGTAAATAGATTTCCAAGTATACACACATAAAAACCCTTCCTGGCTGCTTCCTGCTCTGTCGGGCCCTCCCCCAACCCCCTTAGATTTGGCTGGTAGGTTTTTCTGGTTCCTCAGCATCGTGTACACAAAATGACTCCTGGCGCCATAGCTCAGCCCAGCTCAGTGTAACCTTACATTAACTTAACACTTCTGCTTCTGCTTCAGGACTTTACTCCCATCAACCCAGCTCACGTTTCATTCAGGATTTCATGTAGCTCTTGCTACAACAGCCTTCTAGACTACAGTTTTGCATAGTGAAGTTCTGGGGGAAAAAAATGGGTTTGGAATAGATGACCTTTTAGGCCTCTCCCAACCAAATGTATGATTGCATTCTATCCTCTAGTCTGTCCTTCAGAGAATACCATTACATCAAAGTGCTCTAGAGAAAACAAATCAAAATACAATTTTAATATTTTTAAATTTTTGGTCTTCTAAAAATTGATTTTTAATTCTTTAGAAATTTTTAATTTTAATACATCTAACAATTTTTAGTTTTCCACAATGCAACTTTTTAAAAGTTTAAAAAAGCAGAAGATACCACTGTAACAATACATTTAATTTAGCTCAATATATCTACTATTTTATGTATTTAATATAAAAATGATATATTTTCTTTTTTTTCCATGTTAAGTTTCTGAAATCAGATGTGCATGATACCTTCACAGAGATCTCAGCTTGGATCAGGTACATGCTCAGCTGACACTTGTAGCTAGAAGCTGAGGGATTAGTGCACCTCTAGAGAGTAGCCTATTAGCTCATCTTGTTTAAAAAATTAGTAACTTGTATATAAATGATCAAAATGTTAAAATTAGAAATTAATGCTAAATTAGAAATTAACCCAGCCTTGTTATGTCCTGAGAAAATGCCAGTCATAAAATTGTGTCCGAAATATTTTCTTATGTGCTTACAATACAAAACAGAAAACATAAAGGGAAGATGAGGTAAAATGTATTGAACAATCATTCATGTAATGAACAAGTACTACAATAAAGGCATTCTAGACATATTCCATTTAATACAGCAATTCCAAAGGGCAGCTGCTGTTATGTCCCCATTTTAGAGCTGAGGGAGATGAGGGTTAGTAGTTTGCTGAGCTCACACCTGTTGCAGGATTTGAGAGAGCTGGAATTCTAAAGTTGTATCTGATTGACTCTAATTACCATACAACTTCCTCTGTAACTGGAGTAGAATAAAAAAGAAAATTTGTCTTGCTCTGATTAGGACATGAAATAGGGAGGAAAAATAAAGAGGAGGAAAAGGTATTGTTGTAGATACTGAGCAAATTATCATTTGACATAACAGAGGGCAGAGGGTAAGGGACTGAAGGGTTTTCTTGTATCATTTTGAGATTCCCTTCTTATTTCACAGAAGATATTTTCATCTAAAAATTCTCCTTGGTCCATGTTGTGTGTGCAGGAGCATCTATAATCATGGAATTTACTCAATCTTAGTTAAATTTAGAATGGCTTAATGGACAGCTCTCTCTAACGCCTGTTACTGTACACCTAAGGTCATCACAATTTTAATGGCTTCTTAAAAAGGAAACTCTCAAAGGCTACCAATAAGCACCATGTTTTATGCATATTTTATGCCAGTTACTTAAAATTTATAATGTATGTTGCTAAAACATTTATTCAATATTGATAGCTTATTTTCTTCCACCTCTAGTTGGTATTACAAATATATTAAATGGATAAAATGCATATACCCTTTCTATTAACATTCACTTAATGTTAATGCTTTCTAAAGCACTTATGGAATAATGACCATCTCTCATTCAAAATCATTTATAATCTCCCCACCCCTCCCAGAGTGAGCTGCTGATTTATCAAAGGCAATATGTTAATACATTAAAATTACTGAACAACATATTCTAAAAGGAAAATAAAAGGATGAGGTGACAGTCTGCTCCATCAACTTAAATTATGACTTTTAGATTGGGCATGATTCCTGTCCTGTAGTATCTATTTGGTAAGCCAGGCACCAGTTGTCCATGGAGAATGTAAACTGGGTCTCCTTCCCGTCTATTCTCTGGATGGTTGCACCAATGCCACAAAAACAACTAGACTGATAATTAGTTTTTCTTTCCCAAATAGTAGATGATTGGGTGAAAGTTAGTAATTGGACAAAGATGAAATAATATGGTTTGGAAGTAATATTTATGAAGTTATCCAAAAATATTGTTAGAAGACTAATTATAAGCAACAAAATGGGCTAGGGGCATCACAAACAGGATACAAAAACAGAGAATAGACTATGGCCACAGTGTTTAGGGATATTACCAGTAATTAAGATAAACCTCTAGTCAAAATACAACAGTAGCTAGTGTCAAAGTTTTAAAGATACAACACATGTTATTACACAGAACTGCTGGCACACAAAAAAGAAAGGGACTAAACTTCTCTAAGAAAGCAGAGGTTGGTTTCAGAAAGGAGATGATATTTGAGCTGGGTCTTGAAAGTGAATTAATTAATAATAGCCCAGTTTGTTCAACAATAGGAAATTATAGTTGAAACAAAGAGGATAGGAAAGGAAACTGTAGATAAAACTGGATAGTTAGGCTGGTCAGAAGGAAAATAGCATTATGTGTCCCACAAAGCATTTTATCCTACTGGCAAGGGAGTGAAATTCAAGGTTTTAAAATACAACTAACATGCTTGGAGTTCTGTGTTTATATTTATGATAACTGATAATATGGAGGGGAATGTGTTGGAGGGAGGACTGATCAAGTGTAATAATTCAGTGAGAAATGGGAGTGAGAAATGAGATGTACTCCGCAGATGGATATGATGCAGACACACATATTTTGTTCCAAGTATTAGACTCTTTAATAAGGAGTCATGAAAACATTACTTTGGAAGTAGAAGATAAATCAATTTCATTTGGTGGGTCAGGAAAAATTAGGTTTTGTTTTTCTGTTTGTTTTCTGTCTAAACAATGCTCATTGCTCTTTATAACGCTGACAATAACAAAAATAACACAGATAAAGAATGCAGGATGTTCATGTTATAGGAGAACCTACCTAGGCTGGGAGCTGTTATATTTCTGTACTAAAGATTTTAACATTTTATGTATTACAATCCTGCCCAAACTCTGATTCATTTCGGATTAATTACTTTCAAACTGTATTTTAAATGTTGATGCTGTAGTGAAGTAATTAACTATGTGACCATTTATCATATAATGTTTTAATGCCAAAGGGACATTATGAGCAATGAGTATTTATCGATATTCTAATTGTAACTGAGCAGCAATGCCCCTGTTTATTATTATTATTATTATTATTATATTTTTTAAACAGATGTTAACACCTGGCATCCACAAAATAATTTTCTTTGAATGTTTTCTGCAGTGGGATCAGGTTGGCTTAAGACCCCAAGGATTGCAGAGGATTTAATACCTATGTGATCAAGGATGGAGGGATAAGGAACTCCAATTTGCCATAAATATAAGACAGGTTTTCTCACCTTGGTCTTATTAAAATCTTGACATGGATCATTACAAGATGGTTTGTAGCATTCCTGACCTCTACCTCCTGTATGTATGTAGCATTCACCTACAGCAGTGACAACTGAAAATGTCTCCAGACACTGCCTGGTATTGCCACCAACAGAAGATATCATTAAGACATTCCTTCACTTGAAATTTGCACCAATGAAGTAACCCACTATATGTCCTACCGCTAATTACTTAATTTTCAAAATAAACAGTTGCAAACAAAATTACAGGAAATCCCCTGAAGTAGTATTAGACAGAACTAAATCATGAATATGCAGGGATATGTTTTGGCTTTTTGCCCATCAGTAAAGGTATTCAGGTAACCCTTACTTTTGTCTATTCATCTGGATCACTGAAACAACGAATTCTGCTCTCTTACTAGAGTAGCTGAAAATACATGTCTTTATCCATAAATCCTTTGCTAACATATTCTGTGTTTCCATATTCAGATGGGTTTTTACAAAGACTAAATTCAGATTCGTGTGCAGCTTCTATCTCCTCAAACTCTCCCACCCACACATGGGTAAACATTAGCTCATTTATTCTCTTTCTCTGGAAAAGGGGAATGGGGTGAAATGTCAGAATCTGTGCCTATCTAGACTCTCTCCTAAACATCAAGATCTTAATTTAGAAAAAAGCTGTAACATCTACATTGCCTCCTTTGAAAATGGAAAAATATAAATTTCACCTTGCAGAATAAGAAATAATTGGACTATCGAGGAGTGATGTAGTTAGAGGTGAAGAGTGATTCCCTGAATTCACAGGTCAGTTGTCCTGGGTGCTTGCTTTTCTGACTCCTACCATTAAAGAAAGGGAAGGAGGGAAGCCTGAGACATAGGGAAAAAGCTATGGGAAAAGTGGCAGAGTGGGAACACCATAGTTTTCGAATCCTAAGTCTACTCATTTCTGGCTGAGTTTTTGGCTAAGTTACTCAAACTTTATGGTCTCACTTTCTTCAGTAGGGGTTCTGTCATCCACTTTCAGATCTACTTTAAGGAATTAAAATAATGATAATAATTGACACCTATCAGTAACTTCTATATGCCTTACCTGTTCTCTAAATGAGCTGTATGCATTATCTCAATTAATATTATCACCGGACCAATGAAGTAGGTACCATTATTATAGCTGTTTTATAGGAAAAGAAGCAGAAGCAAAGAGAGGTTATACATCATAAGTGATGAAACATTTAAATTTAGTTAATATGGCTCCAATAAAGTAACTCTTTAAGTTGTAGTATGCTTTCATAAAGAACATTTAAAAAAATGTCTTACACGTAGTTGGTTAGCAGTACACAATAGTTCTCTGCCTTCAACCTAACAACGTGTCATGAAAGAGAAATGACAATAGACTTATGTAAGGATACAAAGAAACTCAGAGATAAAGCAAGGAGAGTCCAGGGCTGCTAATGAACATGTAAACACAATTCACCACCTCTCTCCCCACTTTAGCTACCAATTTCGGTGATCCTCCTCTTTTTGACCGTCTCCTTTGTTCAGATCTTCATAAGATTTTGCTCAATTCCAATCAAGTTTGCATATTCCTGCCAGAGATTTCTGAACCAGAAATCTGATCATGCTGATGCCTTGCTTAAATGTCCATTAAGAGTTTTCTCTGGCTTCTGGGATGAATTGAAATGATTCTTTTCATTTAACAACATCTATAATTTTAAGTTTGGCATATCATTAGATCCAGTAATTTCACACTCAGGCATATATCCTAGATAAATTTTTGTACCTGTCTACCAGGAGAAATTTACAAAATGTTCAATGTACCATTGTTTGTAATAGAGAAAAATGGTAAGAGGCCTGAATGACATTTTGCAGAGCAATGAATAACAAAATTATGATATATTCAAATAATTGAGTATTATATAAAAATTTAGGTGAGTATCTTGCATTTATATAAGAATACAAGCTCTTTCACAAAAATAATAGAGCAAAACCAAAAAAGAGAAAACTGCATAGAGCATAACAGCATATCATCTTACAAAGAGACAAAATAACAATATATATTGTTTAGTTATATAGTTATATAGAAAAATTTGGGATAATTATTACTTGTACCAATGAAACAGGGGGGAATGAAGAATTTTACACACAGGGGGCATTAAGTGCACTTTTAATTTAATTTTTAAACTTGGTGACTGGCACATAGTGTTTATCACATTTTAGATCTTTTTGCATTTTTTAAATAGTTAATAACCTCCAGAATAATGAATAATAAAAATAAGACTGTTGGAGAGGCAGAGCCAAGATGGTGGCATGAGTAGAGCAGCGGAAATCTCCTCCCAAAACCACATATATCTATGAAAATATAACAAAGACAACCCTTCCTAGAATAGAGACCAGAGGACACAGGACAACATCCAGACCACATCCACACCTGCGAGAACCCAGCGCCTTGTGAAGGGGGTAAGATACAAGCCCCAGCCCCGAGGGACACGAGCACCCCTCCCCCCAGCTCCCTGCGGGAGGAGAGGAGTCGGAGCAGGAGGGAGAGGGAGCCCAGGACTGCTGAACACCCAGCCCCCACCATCCAGACCAGAGCGCAGACACAGTGCATGCGTGGGGCCTTGGATACTAGGGAAAAAGGGAAGCAAGACCCAACAGCAGGTGCCTGAGGACAGTGCCAGAGAACAAAGAAAAGCGAGCGTGGTTTTTTTTTTTTTTTTTAATTATTTATTTAATTATTATTATTTTTTTGGTTTGACGAGTGCTTTTTGGAAGTCTTAAAGGGACAGGGCAGGACACTTAGTCCAGAGGTAGGGAATCTGGGGATCTCTAGGCACTCTAACCCCCGGGGCAGCAGGGAGCATGGAGGCCCCTTACAGAGATAAATAGTCTCCCAGCCGCTTCCCTTCCAACAGGACTCCACAATTTTGGAGCAGCAGCCCAAACCAGGCCACGCCCACAGCAACAATGGAGATAAACTCCATAGCAGCCAGGAAGGAAGCAGAAGCCCTTTCTACACACAGCTACCCAGCAAAAACCACTAGAGGTCACTGTTCTCCCAGGAGAGGAGGGCCACAAACCAACAAGAAGGAAAGCTCTTCCAGCCATCACTCGTCCCAGCTCTGCAAACTATTTCTACCACCATGAAAAGGCAAAACTAAAGGCAGACAAAGATCACAGAGTCAACACCTGAGAAGGAGACAGACCTAACCAGTCTTCCTGAAAAAGAATTCAAAATAAAAATCATGAACATGCTGATGGAGATGCAGAGAAAAATGCAAGAGCAATGGGATGAACTCTGGAGGGACATCAAAGATGCCAGTAAAGAGATTACAGAAGTGAAATAAACCCTGGAAGGATTTATAAGCAGAATGGATAAGATGCAAGAGGCCATTGAAGGAATAGAAACCAGAGAACAGGAACACATAGAAGCTGACATAGAGAGAGATAAAAGGATCTCCAGAAACGAAACAATACTAAGAGAACTGTGTGACCAATCCAAAAGGAACAATATCTGTATTATAGGGGTACCAGAAGAAGAAGAGAGAGGAAAAGGGATAGAAAGTGCCTTTGAAGAAATAATTGCTGAAAACTTCCCCAAACTGGGGGAGGAAATAATCGAACAGACCACGCAAATACACAGAACCCCCAACAGAAAGGATACAAGGAGGACAACACCAAGACACATAATAATTAAAATGGCAAGGATCAAGGACAAGGAAAGAGTTTTAAAGGCAGCTAGAGAGAAAAAGGTCACCTATAAAGGAAAACCCATCAGGCTATCATCAGACTTCTGAACAGAAACCCTACAGGCCAGAAGAGAATGGCATGATATATTTAATGCAATGAAACAGAAGGGCCTTGAACCAAGGATACTGTATCCAGCACGACTATCATTCAAATATGATGGTGGGATTAAACAATTTCCAGACAAGCAAAAGCTGACGGAATTTGCTTCCCACAAACCACCTCTACAGGGCATCTTACAGGGACTGATCTAGATGGGAGCACTCCTAAAAAGAGCACAGAACAAAACACCCAACATATGAAGAAAGGAGGATGAGGAATAGGAAGGGAGAGAAGAAAGAATCTCCAGACAGTGTATATAGCAGCTCAATAAGCGAGCTAAGTTAGGCAGTAAGACACTAAAGAGGCTAACCTTGAACCTTTGGTAACCACGAATTTAAAGCCTGCAATGGCAATAAGTACATATCTTTCAATAGTCACCCTAAATGTAAATGGACTGAATGCACCAATCAAAAGACACAGAGTAATAGAATGGATAAAAAAGCAAGACCCATCTATACGCTGCTTACAAGAGACTCACCTCAAACCCAAAGACATGCACAGACTAAAAGTCAAGGGATGGAAAAACATATTTCAGGCAAACAACAGCGAGAAGAAAGCAGGGGTTGCAGTACTAATATCAGACAAAATAGACTTCAAAACAAAGAAAGTAACAAGAGATAAAGAAGGACACTACATAATGATAAAGGGCTCAGTCCAACAAGAGGATATAACCATTCTAAATATATATGCACACAACACAGGAGCCCGAGCATATGTGAAACAAATACTAACTGAACTAAAGGGGGAAATAGACTGCAATGCATTCATTCTAGGAGACTTCAACACACCACTCACCCCAAAGGATAGATCCACCGGGCAGAAAATAAGTAAGGACACAGAGGCACTGAACAACACAGTAGAACAGATGGACCTAATAGATATCTATAGAACTCTACATCCAAAAGCAACAGGATATACATTCTTCTCAAGTGCACATGGAACATTCTCCAGAATCGACCACATACTAGCCCACAAAAAGAGCCTCAGTAAATTCCAAAATATTGAAGTTCTATCAACCAATTTTTCAGACCACAAAGGTATAAAACTAGAAATAAATTCTACAAAGAAAACAAAAAGGCTCACAAACACATGGAGGCTTAACAACATGCTTCTAAATAATCAATGGATCAATGAACAAATCAAAATAGAGATCAAGGAATATATAGAAACAAATGACAACAACAACACAAAGCCGCAACTTCTGTGGGACTCAGCGAAAGCAGTCTTAAGAGGAAAGTATATAGCGATCCAGGCACACTTGAAGAAGGAAGAACAATCCCAAATGAATAATCTAATACCACAATTATCGAAACTGAAAAAAGAAGAACAAATGAGGCCTAAAGTCAGCAGAAGGAGGGACATAATAAAGATCAGAGAAGAAATAAACAAATTTGAGAAGAATAAAACAATAGAAAAAACCAGGAGCTGGTTCTTTGAGAAAATAAACAAAATAGATAAATCTCTAGCCAAACTTATTAAGAGAAAAAGAGAATCAACACAAATCAACAGAATCAGAAATGAGAATGGAAAAATCACGACAGACTCCACAGAAATACAAAGAATTATTAAAGACTACTATGAAAACCTATATGTCAACAAGCTGGAAAACCTAGAAGAAATGGACAACTTCCTAGAAAAATACAACCTTCCAAGACTGACCAAGGAAGAAACACAAAAGTTAAATAAACAAACCAGTTATGAGCAAAGAAATTGAAATGGTAATCAAAAAACTACCCAAGAACAAAACCACCGGGCTGGATGGATTTACCTCGGAATTTTATCAGACACACAGAGAAGACATAATACCCATTCTCCTCAAAGTTTTCCAAAAAATAGAAGAGGAGAGAATACTCCCAAACTCATTCTATGAAGCCAACATCACCGTAATACCAAAACCAGGCAAAGACCCCACCAAAAAAGAAAATTACAGACCAATATCCCTGATGAATGTAGATGCAAAAATATTCAATAAAATATTAGCAAACCAAATTCAACAGTATATCAAAAGGATCATACACCATGACCAAGTGGGATTCATCCCAGGGATGCAAGGATGGTACAACATTCGAAAGTCCATCAACATCATCCACCACATCAACAAAAAGAAAGGCAAAAACCACATGATTATCTCCATAAATGCTGAAAAAGCATTTGACAAAATTCAACATCCATCCACATGAAAAGATGCTCCACATCGCTAATTATCACAGAAATGCAAATTAAAACTACAATGATATATCACCTAACACCAGTAAGGATGGCTACCATCCAAAAGACAAACAACAACAAATGTTGGCGAGGCTGTGGAGAAAGGGGAACCCTCCTACACTCCTGGTGGGAATGTAAGTTAGTTCAACCATTGTGGAAAGCAGTATGGAGGTTCCTCAAAATGCTCAAAATAAACTTACCATTTGACCCAGGAATTCCACTCCTAGGAATTTACCCTAAGAATGCAGCACTCAAGCTGGAAAGAGAGAGATGCACCCCTATGTTTATCGCAGCACTATTTACAATAGCCAAGAATTGGAAGCAACCTAAGTGTCCATCAGTAGATGATTGGATAAAGAAAAGTGGTACATATACACAGTGGAATATTACTCAGCCATAAGAAGAAAACAAATCCTACCATTTGCAGCAACATGGATGGAGCTAGAGGGTATTATGCTCAGCGAAATAAGCCAAGCGGAGAAAGAGAAATACCAAATGATTTCACTCATCTGTGGAGTATAAGAACAAAGGAAAAACTGAAAGAAAAAAACAGCAGCAGAATGGACTAACAGGTACCAAAGGGAAAGGGACTGGGGAGGATGGGTGGGTAGGGAGGGATAAGGGGGGGAAGATGAAGGGGGGGTATTAAGATTAGCACGCCTAAAGGGGGGGTGGGAGAAAAGGGAGGGCTGTACAACACAGAGAAGACAGGTAGTGATTCTACAGCATTTTGATATGCTGATGGACAGTGACTGTAAAGGGGTTTATAGGGGAGACCTGGTATAGGGGAGAGCCTAGTAAACATAGTATTCTTCATGTAATTGTAGATTAATGATAAAAAAAAAAGTAAGGGGGATTACTCCCTGATAGGATAAAACTAACTGTAAATCAACGATTAATGCATGCTTTAAATATCTTTACTTTTGATCATTTAAAGTGTGTCAGATGATCAGCTATGGAAGTACATTTTTCTGATAATATTCCTTTCTCTTAAAAAAAAAAAAATGCAGTTCCTGTGTGGTGACCTCCAATAAGTTCTTCACAATGGTATAAAGGGCATATCAAAGTGTGGGCAAAGGGTATGTTTGTGTTTATACAGAGGATCAAAGCCCAATTTGGCTACCCAGAAAATGAAATAAGATACGATATGAAGAAGAAGTTCCAACATCAACATACTCTGGCAGAGTCATTCCAGAAGATGATCATCAAAAAACGTCAACAAAGATCCTGGCGCTGTTGCAGTTGTAGCTGCATTCATCCCACTGGTTCCTGGAATTGCCATTGGAATGAAGAAGGAGATATCTAAGCTGGTCTGTGCATACAATAAAATAACAAATTTGACTGGATCTATACTGTTGGAACTCAACCAAGAATTAGGAGAAGTGCAAGTTGCAGTGCTCCAAAATCTTGAGACTATAGACTATCTACTGTTAAAAGAACATGTGGGATGTGAACAGTTCCCAGGAATGTGTTGTTCTAAATTGTCTGATTTTTCTCAAACTATTCAAATTCAGTTAGACAATATCTATCATATCATAGATAAGTTTTCACAAATGCTTAGGGTGCCTAACTGGTTTTCTTGGTTTCACTGGAGATGGCCGGTAACTGTAGGTCTGCTTTGGTTATGTAACTGTATTCCTATTATGTTAATGTGTGTGTGCAATTTAATTAATAGTTTAAAACCTATACATGCTTAAGTTACTCTACAAGAAGATATGTCAAAGAAATAACCAATCTTCCCATGTTTTCTTCCGTCTGCTACTTCTATAGCTTTTCTTCTTCCTTCCTAATTACAACCCTTAAATAGAATTTGTGCCTCATATCAAATTTACCGAGTATCATAATTCTTCCAAGTGGTAAAGATATCTCAAGACAAATGCTGGGCATAAAACCCACAGGGCATAAATCTGCAAAGAAGTGAAAAGCTAACCTTTTCAAACAATATGGCTTCTCTCTCACTTACCAACTTTACATTTCCCTGTATGGCCCCGGAAGAGGAATGGTTAGCCAGAGATGGGTAAGATTCCTCAAGGGAGGAACAACCCAAGACAGGCACAGTCGCAGGGGGGCCATCAGGTGAGAAATTGGGGATCAACAGAGGTGAGGCTTAGAACCTCACTCCCACTGTTTTGAGAGAAATCTTCTGCATCCGTGGATGTTTTGTTGCCCTTGTCTAGCTTGGATTAATACTTAGCCTATAGTCACACACCTGATCATCTACATTTGCTTTCTTACAGCACTAAACTATGTTTTCTACCTTTATCTTGCATCGACCTACCACTTCAGCATTTTATTAAAAATAACTATAATAATAATAATAATAAGGGAGAAATGTGGGATTCACATATAAATCAAGTATAAAAATCAAACGAATATTCATATCTGACCTGATATAGTTCATGATGTGTGATCAAAACCGAAAGTTTCTGTGATGACTGCCCTTGTACTGTTCACCATGTAAGAACTTATTCACTATGTAAGAATTTGTTCACCATGTAAGAACTTGTTCGTTGTGCTTCAGAAGATCAGAAACTGATGAGAATTAGGCTTGGGGTGGATTAATGATTGTGCATTGAGTCCCCTGTACAGAATTTTATTGTTGTTAACTGATAACAACCATTTGATCAATAAATATGAGAGATGCCCTCTCAAAAAAAAAAAATAAGACTGTCAAAAAGGCCCACCATGAGTTTCTCCTTGCCTGTCTTCCTGGTATTACTTATTGACAATGTATTGATGATGCTCAGCTCCCTGAACATCTCTCTCTTCTGGATGGCCTACCTAAGGCTACCATCCTTTCCATTCATCTTACTCCTGCTAATTCTAAGTTTCAGCTCAGAGCTTTTATTCTCCAGGATATTTTCCTGAAGTCTTTAGTCTGGATAATAACTGTGCTCTGATTTCTCATAGCACCGGTTCTACTTCTGTGTCAGTTCTTAATGTAATAGCTGTTAACTCTGCTCACACCGCATAGCCAATGGAGGTTGGCAAGGGGGCTCTGCTCATTATAGGTATTGAGGAACCGAATAGTGGAGGCTATAGCTATCCCTCTGCCCTTGCAATCCCTGTGCAAAGAAAGGGACATGGCAGATCATGGCCTGACTCTTAGAACTTCTAACCAGAAGTAACCCAAATCACTGTCATTCACATTTCTTGACTGAAGCAACTCAGATGATCTGTGCTAACTTCAAAGAGAAGGGGAAAGCACATGCCTTATATGGCCAAAAGGTGAACACTGATATGTGTTCAATATATGGAAAGTAATAATGACTACACCCACAAAGCATTTTTCATGTTGTATTACAATGGGTTATTTACTCTCATGTGCAGAAACCTTGTCTGGATCATCTAGATGTGTCTATCATCTTATGTAGAAATGTTCACAAGAATATTTGTTGCCTTGGTAAGTGAACAGGACCCCACTAAATTGTACTACTTTTAGATTGATCATGCAGAAAGTGTTATTTGTGAGTGAACCTTTATATATCATTACTGGCTCATTTTCTGAATATATCCTGCTTGATTGGCTGTAGGGTTATCAATCTATAAATTTTCAGAGCAGATCATATTTAGTTCAGTCTTCCCTTAAAGGAATCTCAGCACCTAGTCACTTTTATGTACCTGCCAGATATTTGCTGGAAAGTGATAAATCAGGTCAGTCGATTAGAGTGGTTTATCTATGATATAAGGGTAGAAGAGTCATTTTTTTTAGTTTCTTGGCATAGATATTCTCTGTGAAAATCCACACTTCAGAAGGTTTTTCTAAGGTGATCGTGTAATCGGAATCATAAGAATGTATCCCTTCTGGAAAACGGTTTACCTATGAATCATCAAAAGAGTAAAGCTAGTAGAAATCAAATTTTTCCTAAGGTATATTACTTTTTAAAATATATGCTTGTACACTTCTTTCTTTTTAACAAAAATTATCTTAGTGTAACTCTGGACGGGGGGATATTTTCCAAGCATGGGGAAAAATATCTTTGAAACTGAAATCAGTCAAAGGGAGAAATAGCATTGGAGAAATCCATTTATTGCATACAATCAGTCATCCACATCTGCTTTCTGTATCTCTCATGACCCAGCTGCAAGAAAGGACCCCACCCAACCTCTCTGGTCCAGATGCGCCCTTAATTACCTTTTGGTATAGAGATGGATTACTTCTCTCCACCCCTTGGAAATACGAATTGATACGGAGATGCACTAAGGCCAGTCTGGAAATGTTGCAATTTTACCCCAAAATGACAATTATAATAATTCACCTATGTACCTGATAAAATGTTGAGTGGTGAAAGTAGAACTAGGATGTACATGATATGGAGATGCACTAAGGCCGGGCGAGACATTCTGGGAATATTGCAATTTTACCACACTTAGTATGTTGAAAGGTGGGAAGGAATACCTCGTCTATTTCCATTTTGCCTTCTATATAGTTTTGGATCTTACTATTTGAACATTCCAGGGAATTTATGAAGCTTGAGCTAAGTATTCTCATAATAAATAACTGATCTGAAATGTAACATCTTATTAAAAATTAATAGCAAGCATGAATTTGGATCTTCGTATTGAAGGTTAAATTTGTCACCTATATTTGAAAAATCACAACACAGTTGCATCCTAAATACTTTCAATATTTACAAACATTTTAGCACGACCCTATTAACCTAGTGGCACATCCTGTTAGTTTTACCTAAAAACATCATCAGAATTAACTAATGTTCATAGTCTTCAGTGCTCCCCCTTGTGGTCCAGGGGGACTGCTTCATCATCTGGACTGCTTCAGCAATCTGTTCTCTACAGACGACTGAACGATCCACTAGAAATGCAGCTTGGATTATAGTTGGAAGAATCCTATGCTTAAAAACCAATGGCTGCCGTGCTCACTCAGAATGAAAAACAATTCTCAGCATGGCACACAAAGTCCTACATCACCTCGCTCTTGGCTCACTTCCCTGCCTTCTGCCCTCTTTCTGCCTCTGCCCTGCTTTCTTATCTTCCATTCGGTGCAACTTTTATGCTCTTTTCCTAGGGACCTTGTGCCTACGTTTCTCCTTCTTCTCCAGGCATCAAATGATTCATTCCCTCTCTTCCCACAAATCCATGCTCAAAATTCACATTTTCAGAGGGGATCCTTACATAACAGTATCTGAAATTGAAATACGACATCCTCTATCCCTTTATCCAGCTTTCTTTTTATTCTTAGCATATTTTTATCACCTGGGAGGGTATCGTACAGTTGCTATGCATATATACACATAAATATACATATATAAATATACCACATGTAAATATATGTTGTGTATAAATACAAAAACAAATAAAATTATTATTTGTTTGCCCTCACTGAAATAAAGGTTATATAAGGCAGGGACATTTTAGTTTTGTTTGTCAAGATCACCAAGGACTTCACAAGTATTCAGAAATATTTGTGGAATCCATAAATGAATGGCTGAATAAACTCGTATAGAGTGGATGGGATAGGACTTTATTTTCAAGGTATTTCCCTTGGTCCTTTGTACTGCCATTGCTTGCACTAATATCATAACGTGACACTTATGTCAAGGATGGAACTTGAAAGATTACCAGGAATAATAGTGAAATCAGTCCTGCCCTAATCAAGGGTCTTTCTATTGCACAGGAATTGATTGGCCTCTTCCTTCCTTCCTTCCTTCCTTCCTTCCTTCCTTCCTTCCTTCCTCCCTCCCTCCCTCCCTCCCTCCCTCCCTCCCTCCCTCCCTCCCTTCCTTCCTTCCTTCCTTCCTTCCTTCCTTCCTTCCTTCCTTCCTTCCTTCCTTCCTTCCTTCCTCCCTCCCTCCCTCCCTCCCTCCCTCCCTCCTTCCTTTCTTCCTTCCTCCTTCCTTCCTTCCTTCCTTCCTTCCTCCCTCTCTCCCTTCCTTCCTTCCTTCCTCCCATCTTTCCTTCCTTCCTCCCATCTTTCCTTCCTTCCTCCCTCCCCCTCATTTCTATCATTCACTATGGGAGCTAAAACTCCTGTGACTTCCTGGTCAATTATTTGTGCTGCAGGGTTCTGTGTTTTCACAAAATATGAACGTGAATTTAGCCTGTAATGTTGCCATCTCAGCACTGCAAGATGACTTGTATCCTACACAGTTCATCAATGATTTCAAAACTGTGAAGGAAGTCTTTGGGTCCAGCTTTGGTTTTGCTTAAAACCTCAGTCAAGCAAACAGGGATGAATTATCAGAACAGCAAGCATATGAGGGAGAAATTCATAGACACAAGAGCGGTACCTGGTGCACAGTTCCGCCACAGCCCATTGCTTTCTAAGACAGCACACAGCACTTTACCAAGATGGAACATCAAAGGTTTGGAGAGGACCACTGACTCTTAAATTGTGAAGCTTTAATCTGCTTGATTAGGAAAGTACCAGTTCCACCTAGCCAGCGTAAACAGTAGCCTGGGTACAAGCCTGAGGTTTCAGTGTTATCAAATGGCAGAATCACAGCTTCTGGCCCTCAGTTGGATACCAGTCCCTTCTCTGGCATGACCAAGAGTCTTCGACATGCAGTGGTGACTATAGAACGTGGCTTCCAGTCCCGATCTGCTGTCTCAGGCTTCTACCAGCCAAGCCTTCAGCACATAGCTGTAATCTGGTTCCCATTGTTCAGGTCTCGTTTCCTAAAATACTCTGCTCTGCAGGAGGCCAACTCCCTCACCTGGGAAACTAGGCTACAAGGACCAGATTTAGGCAATTTAATCCTTACATCTCTCTTTGTTTAGTCACTTTTCTCCTATTTTCTTTCCTCAGTGTAATTAGCTGGGAGTCATTCAGAGGCTCATTGGCTACTAATATTGAAAGAGGTTCCTTAATGTCATCTCATCATAAATCATGTATTGTTGAGCCTGTGCTTTGTATTATCACAATCTCTAAACACACTGAGTTTATCTCCATCCTATTTTTAATTCTCTGATCTCTGGATCTTTCTGTTTTTATTTAACACATGCAAATATAACGTTCACTATGTGTGAGGCATTCTTCTAAGGGCTTTTTAGTTATTGACTCATTCATCTCTGATAACAGCTCTATGGTATAAGTACTACCATCATTCTCACTTGGGAAATGAGAAAAATGAAAGGCAGAGAGCTGGAGAAACTTTATCACAGTTCTACAACTAGGAGGCCCTTGAGTTAAATGGACTAGTTCATAGTCCCTTGCCTATTATTTCTTCAATCTTCATTAATTAGTGCTCCATTTTTTAAAAATACATAAATTTAATTAAACTATTTTCCCCATTTTTCAAGAAGGGTTATTTTTCTCTTACAAAGTCTACCATACACAGTTATGATTCTTGTCTTAAATTTCCCATCCAAACTTGGTTTTGTGAGCTTCTTATGGAGTCTCAGATTCAGAAAAAATTATTTCATTTTTCTGATATGAAAAGACTGTGTTTCCCTTACCTTAGTTTTTGGATATCTAACTACAGAGATTATGAAAATGTGCCCCGTGTGGGGTCATCAGTGTGGAGGGAGGATAACGTGCTGGAAAATACACCTGCAATTAATTCTTTCTTTAGGTTTCCCAGAGTACCAACTACATGGAACAGGAGACCTAAAAACTGTTTTGAAGGATGGTAGTGATTTTTTTCCACTGGCATAATAATATCACACTAGCTTAAAAACATACCTTCTAGAATATGATACCTAGTTAGCAATACCTGGCAAAATGCCATTCAAGTTTTACATTTGATATTAATATCTACTATTGTTATATAGATTTTTCCAAATATGAGATCCATTTAGCATTTCTAGCATTTCTGAAAAGTAGAATTGCTTATTTTAACTTATAATTCTTTCTTAACTGATTTCTCTCCTTGCATTGAATAAGCACAGACATGTTTTGACTGTCATTGTTGTCAAAGATATTAACTCAGTCATCCAGTATATTATTTTAACAGCTTTGATAAGAAACTTAAGTGTTCACCTCCCATCACTGATCTTTTCTTGATTGGAATTTATCAAGTGTTTCTTTTATACTCAGATTTATAGCTCATGCAAAGTAACTTATAATAATCACATTGAAATATATATGGATTTAGATTATAATTTTAATGTCTTTGGCTTCTGAAATAGAAGAAACTGGTTTTTAAAATAAGCATTTAGAATTAATGTGTATTTCCTATTGAGTTGCAGGGTTATAGTCACTCTCACAGCAAAATAATCTTATTTTACCCATTATTTTGGATTAGTGAAAAAAGAAACATTCTTTTAACAAAAAAGATTCTGTCAGCATTGGAATCAGGCCAGGCATTTGAAAAGACCACCTTATCTGTTTTGTTTAACAAACCATTCATACCAATAAATGGTAACAGCATTCAATGGTAGAATCTAAAACTTTCTATCAGGAAATAAAATTAGACATTTCCAAGACTCTGTGATCCCTGGCCCAGACTCTCTCTGTAGTCCTCTATGCGGTTATATTGTCAATTTCTAAGAGTCCACAAAATAAAATTCATTTCAAATAACTCAGTATAAAATAATTTTAGAGGAAGTTTTTCAAGTCCAGTAAAATAATAGATTAAAAATTGCCACAAATGTGACCAAACAGAAAGATCTCCTTTATTCTGGACTCCTGCAGTAGGACTAGGACATTTTCTTTTTTTTGCTATCATTAATCTACAATTACATGAAGAACCCTATGTTTACTAGGCTCCCCTCTTCACCAAGTCCCCACCCACCCCACTACAGTCACTGTCCATCAGTGTAGCAAGATGCTGTATAATCACCACCTGTCTTCTCTGTGCTGTACAGCCCTCCCCGTACCCCCCAACAACACTATACATGCTAATCGTAATGCCCCCTTTCTTTTTCCCTGCCCTTATCCCTCCCTTCCCACCCATCCTCCCCAGTCCCTTTCCCTTTGGTAACTGTTAGTCAATTCTTGGGTTCTGTGATTCTGCTGCTGTTTTGTTCCTTCAGTTTTTCTTTGTTCTTATACTCCACAGATGAGTGAAATCATTTGGTACTTGTCTTTCTCTGCCTGGCTTATTTCACTGAGCATAATACCCTCTAGCTCCATCCATGTTGTTGCAAATGGGAGGATTTGTTTTCTTCTTATGGCTGAATAATATTCCATTGTATATATGTACCACATATTCTTTATCCATTCATCTACTGATGGACACTTAGGTTGCTTCCATTTCTTGGCTATTGTAAATAGTGCTGCGATAAACATAGGGGTGCACCTGTCTTTTTCAAACTGGGCTGCTGCATTCTTAGGGTAAATTCCTAG
Organism: Manis pentadactyla; assembly: GCF_030020395.1. NCBI lineage: Eukaryota > Metazoa > Chordata > Mammalia > Pholidota > Manidae > Manis > Manis pentadactyla. The sequence continues at coordinate 163,195,483 of NC_080022.1, read as the reverse complement.
AAGTGGAATTCCTGAGTCAAATGGTATTTCTATTGAGCATTTTGAGGAACCTCCATACTGCTTTCCACAATGGATGAACTAATTTATATTCCCACCAGCAGTGTAGGAGGGTCCCCCTTTCTCCACAACCTCGTCAGCATTCATTGTTGTTTGTCTTTTGGATGGTAGCCATCCTTACTGGTGTGAGGTGATATCTCGTGGTTTTAATTTGCATTTCTCTGATAACTAGTGATGTGGAACATCTTTTCATGTGTCTGTTAGCCATCTGAATTTCTTCTTTAGAGAACTGTCTATTCAGCTCCTCTGCCTATTTTTCAATTGGATTATTTGCTTTTTGTTTGTTGAGGTGTGTGAGCTCTTATATATTTTGGATGTCAAACCTTTATCAGATCTGTCATTTATGAATATATTCTCCTATACTGTAGGATACCTTTTTGTTCTATTGAGGGGGTCCTTTGCTGTACAGAAACTTTTCAGCTTGATATAGTCCCACTTGTTCATTTTTGCTTTTGTTTCCCTTGCCTGGGGAGATATGTTCAAGAAGAGGTCACTCATGTTTAGGTCTAAGGATTTTTGCCTATGTTTTTTTTCTAAGAGTTTTATGGTTTCATGACTTACATTCAGGTCTTTGATCCATTTTGAATTTACTTTTGTGTATGGGGCTAAACAGTGATCCAGTTTCATTCTCTTACATGTAGCTGTCCAGTTTTGCCAGCAACATCTGTTGAAGAGACTGTCATTTCCCCATTGTATGACCATGGCTCCTTTATCATATATTAACTGACCATATATATTTGGGTTAATGTTTGGAGTCTCTATTCTGTTTCATTGGTCTGTGGCTCTGTTCTTGTGCCAGTACCAAATTGTCTTGATTACTATGGCTTTATAATAGAGCTTGAAGTTGGGGAATGAGATCTGCCCCACTTTTATTCTTCCTTCTCAGGATTGCTTTGGCTATTCGGGGTCTTTGGTGTTTCCATATGAATTTTTGAACTATTCGTTCCAGTTCATTGAAGAATACTGATGGTAATTTGATAGGGATTGCATCGAATCTGTATATTGTTTTGGGCAGGATGGCCATTTTGACAATATTAATTCTTCCTAGCCAGGAGCATGGATGAGTTTCCATTTGTCAGTGACCTCTTTAATTTCTCTTAGGAATGTCTTGTAGTTTTCAGGGTATAGGTCTTTCACTTCCTTTGTTAGGTTTACTCCTAGGTACTTTATTATTTTTGATGGAATTGTTTTCCTGATTTCTCTTTCTATTGGTTCATTGTTAGTATATAGGAAAGCTACAGATTTCTGTGTGTTAATTTTGTATCCTGCAACTTTGCTGTATTCTGATTTCAGTTCTAGTAGTTTGGGAGTGAAGTCTTTAGGGTATTTTATGTACAATATCACCTCATCTGCAAATAGTGACAGTTTAACTTCTTCTTTACCAATCTGGATTTCTTGTATTTCTTTGTTTTGTCTAATTGCCATGGCTAGGACCTCCAGTACTATGTTGAATAACAGTAGGGAGAGTGGACATCCCTGTTTTGTTCCTGATCTCAGAGGAAAAGCATTCAGCTTCTCACTGCTCAGTATGGTGTTGGCAGTGCGTTTACCATATATGGCCTTTATTATGTTGAGGTGCTTGCCTTCTATACCCATTTTGTTGAGAGTTTTTATCATGAATGGATGTTGAATTTTGTCAAATGCTTTTTCAGCATCTATGGAGATGATCATGTGGTTTTTGTCTTTCTTTTTGTTGATGTGGTGGATGATGTTGATGGATTTTTGAATGTTGTACCATCCTTGCATCCCTTGAATCCCACTTGGTCATGGTGTATGATCCTTTTGATGTGTTTTTGAATTCAGTTTGCTAATATTTTGTTGAGGATGTTTGTATCTATGTTCATCAGGGATATTGGTCTGTAATTTTCTTTTTTGGTGGTGTCTTTGCCTGGTTTTGGTATTAGGGTGATGTTGGCTTCATAGAATGAGTTTGGGAGTATTTCCTCCTATTCTATTTTTTGGAAAACTTTGAGGAGAATGGGTATTATTTCTTCTCTGTATGTCTGATAAAATTCTGAGGTAAATCCATCTGGCCCGGGGGTTTTGTTCTTGGATAGTTTTTTGATTACTGCTTCAATTTCATTGCTGGTAATTGGTCTGTTTAGATTTTCTGTTTCTTTCTGAGTCAGTCTTGGAAGGTTGTATTTTTCTAGGAAGTTGTCCATTTCTCCTAGGTTTTCGAGCTTGTTAGCATATAGGTTTTCATAGTATTCTCTAATAATTCTTTGTATTTCTGTGGGGTCCGTCATGGCTTTTCCTTTCTCATTTCTGATACTGTTGATCTGTGTTGACTCTCTTTTCTTCTTAATAAGTCTGGCTAGAGGCTTATCTATTTTGTTAATTTTCTCGAAGAACCAGCTCTTGGTTTCATTGATTTTTGCTATTGTTTTATTCTTCTCAATTTTATTTATTTCTTCTCTGATCTTTATTATGTCCCTCTTTCTGCTGACCTTAGGCCTCATTTGTTCTTCTTTTTCCAATTTCAATAATTGTGACATTAGACTATTCATTTGGGATTGTTCTTCCTTCTTTAAATATGCCTGGATTGCTATATACTTTCCTCTTAAGACTGCTTTTACTGCATCCCACAGAAGTTGGGGCTTTGTGTTATTGTTGTCATTTGTTTCCATGTATTGCTGGATCTCCATTTTAATTTGGTCGTTGATCCATTAATTATTTAGGAGCATGTTGTTAAGCCTCCATGTGTTCGTGAGCCTTTTTGCTTTCTTTGTACAATTTATTTCTAGTTTTGTACCTTTTTGGTCTGAAAAGTTGGTTGGTAGGATTTCAATCTTTTGGAATTTACTGAGGCTCTTGTTGTGGCCTAGTATTTGGTCTATTCTGGAGAATGTTCCATGTGCACTTGAGAAGAATGTGTATGCTGCTGCTTTTGGATGTAGAGTTCTATAGATGTGTATTAGGTCCATCTGTTCTAGTGTGTTGTTCAGTGCCTCTGTGTCCTTACTTATTTTCTGTCTATTGGATCTGTCCTTTGGAGTGAGTGGTGTGTTGAAGTCTCCCAAAATGAATACATTGCATTCTATTTTCTCCTTTAATTCTGTTAGTATTTGTTTCACATATGTTGGTGCTCCTGTATTGTGTACATATATATTTATAATGGTTATATCCTCTTGTTTGACTGAGCCCTTTATCATTATGTAATGTCCTTCTTTACCTTATTTGTTACTTTCTTTATTTTGATGTCTATTTTGTCTGATACTAGTACTGCAACACCTGCTTTTTTCTACCTGTTGTTTTCATGAAATATCTTTTTCCATCCCTTCACTTTTAATCTGTGCATGTCTTTGGGTTTGAGGTGAGTCTCTTGTAAGCAGCATGTAGATGGGTCTTGCTTTTTTATCCATTCTATTACTCTGTGTCTTTTGATTGGTACCTTCAGTCCATTTACATTTAGAGTGATTATTGAAAGATATGTACTTATTGCCATTGCAGGCTTTAAGTTTGTGGTTACCAAAGGTTCAAGGTTAGCTTCTTTACTATCTTACTGTCTAACTTAACTCGCTTGTTGAGCTATTATAAACAGTGTCTGATGATTCTTTATTTCTCTTCCTTCTTATTCCTTCTTCTCCATTCTTCATATGTTTGGTGTTTTGTTCTGTGTTGTTTTTAGGAGTGCTCCCATCTAGAGCAGTCCCTCTAAGATACCCTGTAGAGGTGGTTTGTGGGAGGCAAATTTCCTCAACTTTTGCTTGTCTAGGAATTGTTTAATCCCTCCTTCATATTTAAATGATAATCTTGTTGGATACAGTATTCTTAGTTCAAGGTCCTTCTGTTTCATTGTATTACATATATCATGCCATTCTCTTCTGGCCTGTAAGGTTTCTGTTGAGAAGTCTGATGATAGCCTGATGGGTTTTCCTTTGTAGGTGACCTTTTTTTTTTCTCTCTGGCTGCCTTTGATACTCTGTCCTTGTCTTTGATCTTTGCCATTTTAATTATTATGTGTCTTGGTGTTACCCTCCTTGGGTCCCTTGTCATGGGAGTTCTGTGTGCTTCTGTGGTCTGAGAGGCCATTTCCTCCCCCAGTTTGGGGAAGTTTTCTGCAATTGTTTCTTCAAAGACATTTTCTATCCCTTTTTCTCTCTTCTTCTTTTTCTGCTACTCCTATGATGTGAATATTATTCCATTTTGATTGGTCACACAGTTCTCTTTATATTGTTTCATTCCTGGAGATCCTTTTATCTCTCTGTGCATCAGCTTCTCTGTGTTCCTGTTCTTTGTTTTCTAGTCCATTAATGGTGTCTTGCATCTCATCCATTCTGCTTTGAAGTCCCTCCTGAGATTGTTTTATTTCTGTATTCTCCCTCCTTGTACTGATACTAGTACTGCAACACCTGCTTTTTTCTCCCTGTTGTTTTCATGAAATATATTTTTTCATCCCTTGGCTTTTAATCTGTGCATGTCTTTGGGTTTGTGGTGAGTCTCTTCATATTTCTCTGTAAGTCCATCAGCATGGTTATGACTTTTATTTTGAATTCTTTTTCAGGAAGATTGGCTAAATCTATCTCCCCAGATTCCTTTTCAGGGAAGGATGTGGAGGATGTCTGGGTTAGTCTGGTCTGGATCAAATTTTTCTGCCTTTTCATGTCGATAGATGCAGTGGTATGCTGTTAGCTCATCTGTCAGCTGGGAGAGCCATGACCATTTCCACTTGCTCCTGGCCTTTCTTTGCTGGGACAACAGCGACCCCTAGCAGCTTATGTTGGGCAGTTGCACTTAGACTGGGTCTCTGTTTCTTGCCGGGGCTCTATGGAGGAAGCTCCGTTGCTGTGGGCGTGGCCAGCCTCAGGCTGCTGCTATGCTATGGCGGGGCCGTGCTGGAGGGGAAATGGGTGGGGGGCTGTTTATCACCATGAGGGGTTTCAGAGCTGAGCTGCTACCCAGGGGTTAGGGTGCCCGGAGTTCCCTGGGATTCCCAGCCATTGGACTAAGTGTCCCAGGATGCTTCCATCCAGCGGTGGGGTCCCTGTCCGTTTAAGACTTTCAAAAAGCACTTGCTTTTCTTTGTCCCAGGGCCACTGGCTGCAGGGACCTGCTTGCAGGTTTTACTGTCCCATTTCGCTAGTTTCCTGCACTCCTCACACTGTGTGTCTGTGCTCCGGTGCGGATGGCTAGGGCTGGGTGTTTAGCAGTCCTGGGCTCCCTCTCCCTCCCGCTCTGACTCCTCTCCTCCTGCCGGGAGCTGGGGGGAGGGGCGCTCGGGTCCCACCGGGCTGTGGCTTGTATCTTACCCCCTTTGCGAGGTGCTTGGTTCTCACAGGTGTGGATGTAGTCTGGCTGTTGTCCTGTGTCTTTTGGTCTCTCTTTTAGGGATAGTTGTATTTGTTGTATTTTCAAAAATAAATATGTTTTTGGGAGGAGATTCCCACTGTCCTACTCATGCCGCCATCTTGGCTCCACCTCGGACTTGGCCTTTTTAACTTGAATACTGTGTGGCTGGTTCCTTTCCCTCATCTCTCGGTATATCAGAGCTTTTCCTTCTCCCTCAAGAGTAGCTCATTTTTCCTACTTTAGCACTACATCTTCCAAGTACTTCCCTACTTATAATTTTAATGGTTGCTTTAGTTTCCCCTTTCCTCTGCATTTCAATAAAAAAGTGTTTTTTTCCCTGAATTGACTTAACACTAAGGAAAAGGCATTACATTTCTCTCAATTTATTTATTCTTTGATAAAATAGTTTTGAAGTCCTAACATACATTAGACCTGGTTTATATGTGCTTTTTTGAGAAAATTTGTACCTGGATTGGAAAAAGTGCATCTACTATATGAAATGATAAATTATAAGATCCTTAAAATCAAGGATCATAATTACTCCTACTTATATATTTTTGTCCTCATCTATATCCTCAGGGAGACCATGGCAAGTAAGAAATACTGAGTAATACTGTTAATTTATTACAAATTGCCCTATAACATTATGAGCATACTGGTTAATAGCATTCTTCATGGTAGATAGCTGATTGTTTATTTTTGAATGAACACCCAGGGAGAGTCACAGTATATTATTTGCAATGGTACACAGACTGATAAATAATAAATACTGAATATTTGTCTTTAAAAAGTGAACTTTAACTTATCATATGAATCACTGAAGAAAGAAGTGAAAAATATGAACACAAACCTGGCCAGACTCATACTCTATTTTTCTTAGTGTGTATCATCTTAATTAATAAATGATCAGTGTTTGGGCTAGACACTACATGCAGAATCTCATTTACTATCGAAAATAAGAGAATATGATAGATATTACAATCTTCATTTCAAAACTGTGGAGAATATTTTGTTTATTGCTCAAGTGGAGATAAAACTGAGTTTTGAATCTTGGTCACTTGAGCCCAATTCCTGATCTCTGCATTTTCCCCCCAGCTATCTCAAGAACATTAAAAAAAGAAAGAAAGAAAGAAACTTTGTTTTTAAAATGTAGAGTCTCTTTAGACTCTTCATTGAAGAAGGGACAAGGAGAAAACAGAAAAGGACATTATCATGTATTCAACTACAGCAGGCCCAGGTAAATGAACTGCAGTTGCACACCAGAGACAGCAGTGCCCCAGATTCAGTGATTTAGCACAAAACAGGACAAATAGTCAAGAAAATGATGTGGTTAGAGGATGTGATGAGACAGTAATAAGAGGAATTTGGGCTGTCATGCCCTTTCACTACCTAAAAGCTATGATTGCTTTCTGAAATGCTAAACCAATAATCTATGAGAACTAAGGTATGAGATAAGGCCTAACCTCCTCAAATATGGCACATTTTAGGGTATTTCTATTACAAATGTGGTCTTAACATCTTCCTATTTTGAATTTCAAAATCTGGGATTAAGGTTTAACAAGAGACCATCCCCAGCCATGAACAACATTGGTGTTCCATCTTCTTTCATTATTTTGAGAACATCTGTACAATGTCATTTACAGATATTTTTGACGTGCTAGTTTCAACAAGGATTTTGAAGTCTCTTTGGTCACAAGAAACAAAGCTGCTTCCAATCTCAAAGGAGGCTCAGTGGGGTGAGATTCACAGGTTTGCCTGTGTCCAACACATGTCTCCATTCTAAATCCCTTTCCCCACTGACACCCTAACTTTAACATGAGTGACTTGGTAAGACTGGGAATTTAATAGATGACAATTAAGTATACAGTTTATTTATAATTACCAAAATCTGGAAACAGCAAGGATTTCCCCCATTTGGTGAATGGCAAAACAATCTGGTTCATTCACAAAATCAAATATCATCCAGCAATAAAAGAGCCAACTGCTAACACATGCAATAGCATGGATGCATCTCAGTTGTATTATGCTAAGTGAAAGAAGCCAAACTCAGAAGGCTACATAATGTATGATGCTATCTATATGACATTCTGGAGAAGTAAAACTGTAGGGACAGGAAACAGATCAGTGTTGCCAGGCGTTGCAGGTTGGAGGAGGGATATGGTCTAGAAAATGGTTACAGGGGAACTGTGGGACAGTGAATAGAATTGCTCTAAATCTTGATTGTGGTACTGGTTGCAAAACTGTATGTTTAGTAAAACTCACAGAACTGAACACTAAAGTAAATTTTACTGTATGTAAATATTACTGTCATTAAAAAGCAGTTAAAATTTCTACAATAAGATACCTCTACACAGCCAATAAGATAGCTAAAATTAAAACACCTGTTAGTATGAATTGTTACTAAGGATGTTGAAAAATAGAGCTCTTAGACATTTCTATTAGTAATGTAAAATAATACGACCATGAGAAAAAACAGTTTGGCAGTTTCTAATGGGGTTAAACATAGTTATCACATAGCCTAGAATATTCAGTCCTAGGTATTCACTCAAGAGAAATGAAAACATGCATATATAATAACTTGAACAATAATCTTCATAACAGCTTTATTCATAATGGCCCACCTAAAAACAATGCAAATGTCTATCAGTGAGTGAATGGATAATCAAATTGTGGCATATTCAGAATGTGATATACTACTCAGAGATATAATGATACAATGTGAATGGCTCTCAAAATGTTATTCTAGTAAAAGCAAAGCAGGCATAAAAAAGGCATGCTCTTTTTATTTGAAAGTCTGTTTCTATTTATTTGCACTCTAAGTAAGACAAATTTAAATTATAATTATAAAGAACAAATCTATTGTTTCTTAGTTGTGGTTGGTTTGGGGAATTGAATAGAAAGGAGAACAAGGACAACTTTTTGGATGACACAAGTCCATATCTTGATTTTGGTGTTTGTTGCATGGTTATATACATGTATGAAACTCATTTTACCATACCCTTAAAATAGATTTATTTTATTGTATGCTAATTGTACATTGATAAAGTTGGTTTAGAAAACATATTATCCATAAAGTGTGATTCCCCGTAATGAGTATTAGAAATATTGCCCATTGGTTGATGTTACAGTTGGGTGACGTTGAGAAGCAAATACATAACAGTTCTGGAGGATCATGTCTGACTTTTGAGGACTTAGAGTGCCAAAAAATTGTACTCCAAATTATCCCACAAAGGATAAGCACAATGCGTGTTGGAAGTTGAGTCAAGAGGTAGACTCAAGCATGTGCCACAATGACAAGTATTGTTATTCCCAAGGACTTGAGATAATAAATATGAAAGAAACCAAAGGAGTAAATAAACTGCAAAACATTAAACCCCAAAAGTCTAATAAAATATAGGCTTACTTAGAAAAAAAAAGCACTATTAAAACATGGTCATTTAAATAAATCTAAAGAATGATTAGCATAATATAAATAATAGGTCAGGTATAACTCATGAGAGTTAGTGATTTGGAAGATGCAACAAGGAAATTGCCCAATATTTGGCATAGAGAGATTAAGCATTAAAACAAAAAAGGAAAGAATTTTAAGAAATTCTTTTTAAATTTAAGAATTTTTTTAATGGAAAAAAGAATAATATTTTCAAATATTTAATAGAAATTACCAACAAGAGAAAAAAAGAATAGGTAATAATGGATACATTACTAGATTGTATTCTATAAATGAAGAATGACTATATCCATAAGAAAGACAAAGAAGCTGTATGAGCATCCAAAAAGTATTCAGGAGTAAGCATATTACCAGAGATAAGGAAACCTTTTCAAAATGATGGAAGAGTCTATCCATTAAAAAAAAAAGTGATCTGGGTCACTTCTTGCTTATGCCTTTGGGTAACTATCCAAAATGTATATGCACCTAATAACAAAGCTTTAAATACATGCAGCATGAGCTGATAGAACTAAACAGATAGAAGGACAAATCCACAACATGTGAAGATATCTCTCATAATGCTAGGACATGTAGAGAAAACGGATATGTAATATCTGGCAACCAAATTAATACATAAAGCAGTTTTATAAAAACACTTCACTTCAAACGTACAGAATTTTTTTCTTCTAATCTATGTGGAACATTCATCACAAAAGACCATATGCTTGAAATGTCTCAAAAAATGTAAAAGCATTGTAATAATTCAGAGTATTTTCTCAGGGAATTAATAGAGAACAAATAAGAAAAGATATCTCTAAAATTTATATTTTCAAATTAATCAGAAAACTTGTAAATAATCCACAGGCCAGTGAAACCCAAAGAAAATTAGAAAATATTTTGAGCTGAATGAATATTAAAGTACAATATATTAAAATATGTGGGGTATGCAGTGGTGCTTAGAGAGAAATTTGTATGTTTAAGTGCCTAAATTGGAAAATAAAAGATGATTCCACATTTAAAAAAAGAAACAGAAACTAGAAAAAGAGAAGCAAATTAAACCCAAGGTAAGTAGATAATAGGAAAAAATGATGAAATACATCTAAATAAAAACAGCACACATTGGATTTTTAAAAAGCCGTAAGTTGTCCTTTTAAAAGATTAATAGAATTGGTCAAACATTAGTGTTCCAGTTATTAAATGCTGTATAAAAATTACCCTCAAATTTAGAAAGGTGAGGTGACCATTTATTATGCTATTGATTCTGTAAGAAATTTGGACATAGGACAGGAGGGAAGGCTTGTTTTCATTCCACATGGTTTTTGTTGGGAGATGAAATCATCTGAAAGATGGCTCACTGATGTGAGACCCAAACAGTTGGAAGTTACAACAGTTCGTGGATCTAAATTAACAACATTAGGTCTGAAAAAGTTAGGGCTCAGAAGTCTCATTTTGGACTATATTTAGTATGTGTGTCTTCTCTGTTAGAAGATCAGGCTATGCTGTGTTCTGAGTGAAATAGAAGAGTAAGATAAATCTGAGGGGGAAAATTACAAACACACAAAAAGTTAGGCAGCTGCATCAGCTGGCTAGGGAAGCTGATAAATGGCAGAGTTATTCACAGTTGAGATTCACCAAACTCTAACAGGAATAATTTATGGATAATGAAGCTGATCTTGGTTCTGTGAAGAGTTTATAGATGTGTTGATTTTTCTAGAAGGCTTTTAAAGGAAGAAACCTTGCATAAAAGTCATTTTCCTGCTGTATAACACAATCACTCACAAAGAATATATTTATTTTCTCTGGGGAAACAGATGGCAAATCTAGCCAAGTGCTTACATCTCTAGCCTGCAACTAGGTAAAGAAAGAAAACCTGATAATTGCAAAGGGAATGTATTTTATAATTCTGTGTAGGGAAATAGAAAAAATAAGGAAAAGAGGAAATTCAAGAGAATAAATGACAAGTAAAGGATGGCAGAGTATAAAGATGGTGAGAAAAATGAAGAGAGAACGAATTGCCATTTCATTATGTTAAAATCAAACACAAACAGGAGACCAGTTTTGGAAACCAGACTTGAAAGTTCCCTGAGTAGACAAAACCCATTAGTTGAACCAGCAAACCTTAATTTAGTTTATTTTGCAAGACAAACAAGGTTATCTTGATCTGGGTCATTTCTTGCTTATGCCTCTGAAAATTATAAGCAAAATGTAAATTGTTCCCCAAAGTTGATGTGAGGTCACTACTAACCAACTCTCTTTCAGTGAAGAAAATTCTAATATTGTAACCAATCACTGCAACAAATAAACACTCACTGCCTTCATACTATATATGCTGCTTTATAGCCCTATACCTCTGAGCTTCACTCCATGTTTTAGCTTCAGTGCTTCCGGTCTGCCAACTGTGTTTTTGGTGTGTGCACAATAAACTTCAGTGATTCACTGGTTTTACTTATGTTTTCTATGAACTTTTAACAATTATAGTTTGGAGAAGAATATAGAGCTAATTTTTTAAAGTATCATGTAGTTGACAACTATCAATATACTTGCTTACACGTTTGGTTTTGTTCTTTTGTTAAGGTAATAAGGAAAAGGATTCGTAATTAGATCAAATTTCTTAATAGTAGGACATTAAACAAAACAAAGTGAAGGTTTTATTTTCAAGTCTTATTCTTCTGATATGTGAATTCCACAGAACTGAAATTTGTTTGCTCAGCTGATTCTCCATCATAAATACACAGACACTGTTGATACCTTCTTTAAATTATTTTAAATAAAGTGTGAAGCCACTGACCAGAACTTTTTATCTGTGAGGTTAGCTAGCTAATTAGATACATTACAGCAAATGTAATATGTTATTCCTGGAATTGAGACGGGTTGTAGCTATCATAGAACTTTGTACTTCTTTTTGTCATTCAGTTTTCATTCATGCATTCTTTATAAATATTTGACTCCTTACTGTGTGCTAGACATTGTTCTAAATCCAAAGGACATGATGTAAATAAAAAAAGATATGTTAATAAAATAGCATTTACTATTAGTAAAAATAGCAAATAAAAATAGAAATTTCTGGCTTCTTGTATCCTACATTCTAGTTTGATGCCCTTATTTTCCATCAGAACTGTGAGGAGCTGCTTTGGGCTTAGGATTTACAAAACATACCTGATTCAACACTTCTTACAGTCAGACTTTAACATACAGATTATTAACTAATAGTTGAATTATTCCCTCCAATTTTGAAACACTGCTTGTTTCAAGTCATGTATTTAAATAAACTCCTTCTCTTGGTTTCCACCAATCATTTTATCTTCCCTCTGGGATAAGCATATGCTCTCTATGAAGAGACTAGTCTGTAAGTGTCAAATACTTGGAACATACCAGAATTTTTAAAAAACATAATAGCATCTTGCTTTTGAAAAATAATAATCATGCTTTCTTTCCCTTTTTTGGTTGCAGCACTTGGTCATTTTCAAAAACAACTGGACTGTATAACTTCCAGCAAAAGGAGGGCTGATTAGATGTTGGAAATTGGCACTGTTGAATTTCCAAAATCTTAGCAGATGAAGAAAAATTAGGTCATCATCCAGAATATGTAATTTTGCAGAAGAATGTTCCTACATTTTCAGAGGAAAACCTTCAATGTGAAAGTCTTCATGGGAAATAAATGGCTAGGTAGCTTTCTGTCAGTTGAGCAGATAAGGATTGCTTCCTTCTCTCTTCTGACTCTTGAAAGAGTATCGTTGTTTCAGATTACTGAAAAATTATTCTTTATCTTAAAAATATATTGTCATTTCTCCCATAAGAGTAAAAGAAGCCTCCCAAAGGAACCTGTTGTTCTTATCAATAGTGCAGAATGTATCAGGTTTCCCTTTTCACTTCTCTGGAAAGCCCTATGAGGACTGGATACGCGTCTTTCTCATCTTCGTATCTTCGGTGTCTGACAGTTTCTAGCACAGTGTAGGTGCTCAGGATACAAGTTCTGAATGGATTTAAGTTTGTTCTTTATTTTAGTCTACTTATCAGTTTTATACCGAGTAGTTAAAACCCTACATTTTGGCTTTTTCTCACAATGCATGAAACCTTGAGAAAAGGTCTTATGAAGTAACTTTTAAATTAAATTTCAACATATCCATGTAAAAATATTTTTAGCCTGTCATTTTTATTTTAGCATTTTTTCTTTATCCACATTATCTTTTTTTTCCCAGTGTGGGGAAGTTGGGGTTCCTATGGCCAGGATCTTCACTGAACTTAAACCACCTGATGATGTAACTGGCCTGTTGCTAGGCTACCGCTTCCACACCTGTAGGCAATAAGCTATTGTCGCACTATATAGAGAGCTGGCTCAGTGCTCTGGGCGGAGGCAGAGACGCTAGTGCTTGACCTATGGCCGGGAGAACAAGCCGTGTAATAAACCCTTTCACCTCAAAGAACACTTTGCTGTCAATTTCTTTGGTCACATTGAATCCATACCAAACTTGCCTGGGGCTGAAACCCATTGGCAAGACACGCAACCTACTTTTATGAACCATAAATTTGGGGACAAAACCTAGGCCAATAAAATAAATAACATTTTTATCCATAACCAACCTGAGGTTGCAATTCAGCCATGAACTAATGGAGTTGCATCCCAATCTCTCTTTCCCAGTAAATTTATTATCATTAAATGTAATGTGTGATCTACTGTTAAACTATTTCTTGTCCTCACACAAATTTAATTAATTAAAATAAAACTAATTTTAGTTTCAGTACTATTTATGAGATTATATAATTTCATTTATAACAATGGCTATGTGCAACTAATGGCTTACAAAATTCCTAAAAATTTAAAATCAACTATTCCCATGAATCAGTATGAGCTAGTTCCAGCACACAACTGCAAGCATTAAATAGACATTATGTTAAAGAATTATAGGATTTTTATAATTATATTACAGTAAGTATTTCATAATGACAGAATAACAGATTATAGGATCCTTATAATTATAGGATAAAGAACATGAGGCCTAAAGAAACAACATAACCAATATTTTGTGTAATGCATCAAATATTTTTTGATTCTCAATAAGACATTGATTAATTATTATTTTAATAATTCAAATAGTACGAAAATATAAAGAGCAAATCTGAAAGAACCCCCATTGCACCTCCTTCTCCCATATCTTTCCTGAGAAATAACCATTTATCAATTTATCCTTCCAAATTTCTTTTCTCTCTCTTCTTTCCTTCTTTCCCATGTTTTTTTCTTTTAAAAATAATTGTTATTAAAAGTATAAGTGTAATATAAATTCATGTATCCTAATATTTATTTATTACACTTTACTATTGCAAAAAATAGCTGTAAAAGTCATCTCCATTGTTTATAGATAGTTATAGACATAGCCTCTGTTATCTTGGACTTCTATAAGAATTTCTACGTATAGATCCCTTGATGATATATTGGCCTATCAAATTCCATTTATTTTTATAATTTTGAATCTTATTTCAACATAGCACACAAAAAGAATTTGCTACCAATCATGTATAAGTGTGTCCATTTCCTGGAACCTGTAATATGATGGCACTGGCTGATGCAAGCTTGTAAGAGCTGACTCCGCATCTCTTCCCAGTTCCATGTATGGTGATGTCACATTGGTAACTTTAAATATGCCATATAGAGAATGTTTATACAAGGGGCACTGACAAGCACTACAAATGAGTGATTTTCTGTCACAGAGAGTCTGTTTACCAATGTATCACTGCCTGTATTCTAATTCTAGCTATTTTTTCTCAGATGTTCACTATACATTATATTTAAATATCAATTATCTATTAAATTATTTGTACTTTTTTTCTGTATTATTATGATTAGCCAATTTCATTGCTAAGGAAAGTGAGTTGTGGAGAGAGAGATTGAAAATATGTATAAACAAATGCATCTATATGATAGATGCAAAATGAGTATTAGTTTATTATCTTCCCAACCCCTATTCCTTCCTTGTCCAAGGAACATAGGGAAGTTTATGGTTAAAAATGGTCATAGAGATCAACCTTCATGTAATTTACACTCCCCATTATTGTAATATTCCCCTTACTTATAAAAGTAAATAAAGAACCCATACTCAGACAAGATTATAAATTTACTTTGTAGATCCCCAAAGAAATTCTGTAAAAGAATTTCTAATTGGTCACTGCCCCAAAAGAGATCCTCTCATGCACCTTGATGGTGATGGACCTTGAGATAGCAGCTAGGTTACACCATCATCATTGATACTTGACATCATAGACAGCAAGTAGCCAAGTGGCTGATTTAATTTCCTCACCTTTCCCTGGTTAATGTGTCTTACACGAATGTTGGTCAGTCTTAGATGATATCTTCATTTGTCTTCTCTTTGGCAAATCCCTAGTCCAGGTGAATTTTGGTAATGGCATTGCGAGCAGGATTCAGGCCAGTGGTGGAGGGGCCAAATCTGTTTTCAGATGTTGAATGAAGGGGAAATGTTGGCATTTGAGGGAAAGTTCTCCATTAAAGCCAGTGGCAGTGCTACTTAATTGCTGCATTTAAAAAGGTAGCAGTATTGGAACATTCTAGCTTTCACTAAATTATTTTCTTAAATCCAAAAGGAACAGAAAAGAGCAGTTCTCAATATTTTTCTATATTCTCAAAGTTTGGCACTTTGTGTTTCTGCCTCTGAAATTATGTTTTCCCTGAAATAATCACAGCTTGTCTTCCTGGACACTTCAGAGTTTCTTATAGTTTGCATAATAATAGTTTTTCATTAAGCTATTTGGTGCATGTTTGGAAATAAACAGGAAACATGGTTTAGCAGACTCTCTCTCCACTTCCTTTTCCTTTTTCTTGCTTCTCTCCTATTCAAAGAGAAGTTGTTTTAAAAATCCGAAAGACTGCCTAGATCGTTTCAGTCCTCCGTTCTTTTCTCTCTGTATTCACTTCCTTATACAGTGCACCGTTTTCATTCTTTTTATTTTGAAAACTCCCAGACTTTCTCGATGAAACTCACACTGAAATACAGTAAATCATCATGGACTCACTCCTGAACATTTCTACTTGGATTTTTAAAATTATGTCAGATTCCGTATGTTCATATCCATGCTTCACATGCTTTCCACTCAAAGGAACCACCCTTCACCATGGTCTGAATGTTTGTGTTTTCACAAAATTGGTTATGTTGAAATCCTAAACTCCAAAATGGCTGGTAGTAGGAGAAGGGGTCTTCGGGAGGTGATTAGGTCATGAGAGTGGAGTCCTCATGAACAGGATTCGTGCTTTTCTGAGGGGAGGCAGCAGAGACATCCCCTGCCCCTCCCACCACGTGAGGACTCAGAGAGAAGAGACCAGCTAGGAACCCGAGGAGGGCACTCAACAGAATGTGGCCATGCTGGCGACTTGGTCTTGGATTTCCCAGCCCCAGGAACTGTGAGAATAAATTCTGTTGTTTATAAGCTACCCCTGCAGTGGTATTTTGTTATAGCAGCCCAAACAGACTGAGACCCTCCTAACTTCACTATTTCTATTAATGACACCACTGTTTCCCGGTTACCCATGGTAACTATTTGTTCTCATCTATGTATTTTGTTGCCATATTCTGTGACCTTTTAATGTTTTTTTCCATTTGTCTCTTTCATATTTCCACTACTGAGGGAAAGCCTGTTATCACCTCAGTGGGACTGCTAACACAGCATCCTAGTTGTCCCCCTTAAACCTGCCCTTTCTGAAACCTGACTTTCACCTTGACACTCACTTGTTCAAAAACACTGTATGCCTATTAACAGCTACTTTAAGAATTGACTCTCTGCTTAATGTGGTATGGCCTCAAAAATCTGGCCATACCACAATTCTTCAACTTATTTCCTTCTACTCTGAAACATCTGTCAGAAACCTCTAGTCTTTTTAGCTTGCTTCCTCACACTCATTATCATTCCTAACTCTGGCTATCATTTTGTTGTTCTTCTGTCTTGGAATTCTTTTTAATTCACCTCCTACCTATCCGTTCCTGATAATCCTCTTATGATTATAAAGTGAGAACCAAAATGTACCTAGACTTGAAACATGAGAAACATAAGCTTTAGAAAATGTTTAATGTTTTATTCAAAGTCATACATTGAAGGAATGGCATAAAGAAAACCAGAACCCAGTCCCTTTTGCCTATTTTTTTGTATTACACTGCATTAATGCTCCCAAATTTTTCATGAAGTTTTACCTGCTTCAACCTTCTGTGTTCTTGCAGTCTCATGGATCAATATCATCTTTAGCTGTTTTTTAAAATTTAACACTTTCAGCTATCATGTTAGGTTTTTCTTCTAGATTTAGACTATAAATACAATTTTTAAAATATTTTAATAATAAGTTCTATTTCTTCTCCCAAGTTATTGATAAGCATGCTTGGAAAAAAAAGAGGGTCAAGGGCCAACCTTGAAACACTCTTTTGGAAAACCTTTTCCTTTTACCTTTAAATTTTGAGCAAATTATCACCAGGGGCTAAAGCACCCACCAGAACTATCAGTCTCCTTTGCAATATTTTATTCACAAGAAAATTTATATATATTTAATTTTAAAGACAGTTGTGTCTTTCATTACTATTTGTGAACTTGCTAAATACATTTGCAAGGAAAATAAAGGGAATGTGACAGGGCTCGCACTTGTTAAAGCAGCTCTTAGTGGTGTCTAGCCATTGCTATAGTCAATATATTCTACTTCATAATCTGATACAGGCCTTTGACATGATTCAGTGATTGTTAGGTTACTGAGTTTTTGTTGTTTATCTTTGGTTTTTAAGTTTTGGACTCTCCCTTGGCGGTTTGTCCCAATATGGTGCTAATCTTCACAATCAAAGCACCTGAATTTTAAATGTGGCCTAAGTCTAATGACAGGTTCTGAAATCAGCACTGTCCATGATCCAGACATTTAAAGATTATCAACTCAGTAACCCAATGAATCAGTGTCAGGTCAAATTTGCTTCTGCTCCTCCCTGCCCCATCCCCAAACTAATAATGCCTTCTAATGCATTTACATGCTTTTGTGTAATACAGTTAGCAATGCCTTTATGCCTTTAGTAATGAATGTGCCTTAATTATTTGGACAAATATCCACCATCAACTTCAGTTTTAATATCTGGGTCCTATTTTTTTTTTGTGTGTGTGTGTGTGTGTGTGTGTGTGTGTGTGTGCATGCGGGCATGCATGTGTGTTCAATTTCTTAACCTGCAAACGTACTTAGATGGCTAATTCCTCTTAGTTGACTATAAGGTGATAAATTCTATGCATTGTCTGGGGACCAGAATGCTGCCTGACTCACAGTCTAGTGGCAGAATCCCCATTCCTGTTGATGAACTTCTCTGGCCCAGTTTACCTTCCAACTGGCCTGTCCCACTGATTCTTTGCTTTGTGTCTTATCCCAGGATCCCCCTCCCCCATTATTCTGCTCCCTGCATTTGCTTATTATTCTTGCTGAACTCTCCAGACATTTTCTGCCTCCTCAGACAGCGACTACCTCTTATTATCATCATCTCCCGACTCTGGGTTCTGACTCACTGGCTAGGCTGGGGAGACCTGTCTTGAGATTCAGACTCTTTGGCTGAGGGCCTGTCACTTGCTACTCCAGATTTCATGGTGCCCGCCCTGCTGCCTGGAATCAGTCTGTCACCTAAGTCCAACCAGCCCTGAAGTTCTCCACTTGCCAAGACAACCTCATTGACACCGACTGCCTGGGTACAGCAAACTCTTTTGCTCCTGCATTTGGGTGCCAGTCTTCTTTCCAGATGGGTCTCTCTAGTCTGCATCCCAGCACTTTGGTTAATTTCAGAACTCTTATTTCCAAGCCCTAATCTTTCTATCATCTCCCACATGGTGCTAAGAATGAAGTAGAGGCGATATAGGTATAGATAGATAGAGCTATATGGATATACAGAATATATAGTGTATATCTTGCTCTTCAAGATCCTGCTCAACTGCCTTTATAGTAACTGAGGAAACATTCCTTTAAGCATCTATATCTGTACCCCGTGCTTGGTTCACAGAGCCTGCCTAGGCATCACCATACATGCTTCCTGCAGAAAGGTTTGGAAAAAACTGTGACTTCAACCATTTGCATGAGCGGAAGACAGGATGGTAAAATGTGACAACCATTTCATTTGTAATATTTATAGACTTTTTCTTTTCAGCTGGTGCCATCGCATTTATGCCTTGTCATCCTCTAGCTGAATTGGGATGCGCTCTTTCCAGACTCTAGTTTTGAGTTGATAAAGTCTGTGGATCGATGGCAGATTTACTCATGCTGTTTGTCCACCTGGTGCTTATTTCAAAACTGCTTCTCTCAAAGTGGACACTTGATAGCAAATGTGTTTATTCATTCTATTCTAGATCGTTCCCCTGATGCTATCTTTCTCATGTCTGTAAATAATTCTTTGGTCTAACAGCAGTGGAAGCCTAAGGCATTTTTCCTGTAACCATTAGCTTCTTTGCAGTCCAGAGCAGAGTTTTAGGGAGTCAGCCATAGATACTAAGGAAGTGCCTAGCTTGGAAACAGATACAGATATCATGGAGTTCTAACTGTATTCCAGGTCTTATAATTATATTTTTCATTGATTATATATCATTAATCATCATAAACAACCTTGTCAGAAAGACAATGTTAACCTGAAACTAAAAGTGAGAAAAGTGACTTAGAGAGAATATAATGACGTTTCCCAAGGTTTCATGTGTAGCGAACAGGCAACACTGTAGCAGAGTACTAAGGAGCTCAACTCCTAACCAGAGTGATAGACACCAGAATTCTAGAGCTGGTTCCATTCTTACTGGCTCTTGTGACATCTGCAAGTTATTTTGCCTCTCAAAGCCATAAGAGGAAGAGAGCAGGATAAAACCGTACCAACATAGCATAAACTTCTGTCTCCTTCATGAAATCCTTGATTCTTGACCTAGCTTGTCTTCTTGGATTTTGGCTCCTTTGAAAACCTTGCTGATTTCCCTGGTCCCTGCTTTTGTGGTTGGAATTCCATATTCAAGCAGTTTCCTACGTATTTACCACTCTCTTGAACTTATGCCTGTCACACATATCAAAATTCTCTAGACTCTCTGAACCCATGGCCTTATTTCCTCCAACTTCTTTTATTCTGATATCTCCCAACACCTCCCATGATTTCTGTTTCCCTTCATGGTGTGCCACCAATCTCTATTTGACTCTGATATTCACCACCACCCCGGAAAAATTTTTGCCTCATTCCTAAGTAAGAGGAGGGAAAAGGAAAGAAATGTTTGGGAAAATAGCTCCTATGGTCCTGTGTACTGAACTTGCTCATTCTCCCCACTGCTTTGCCACCTTTTCCTTCCATATCATGGGGAGAGATGAAGAGTTGAAGCTGATTCAGGGACTATAAAGTACCACCAGCTCTATGGTTCATTGCTCTAGAATACCAGGGCCTGGAGGGCAACATTTTTGAACTCTGAAGAAAGTCACATCATGATATAAGCTCCAGAAAATGGAAAGTCTCCCATAGGACTCCGCAATGGATTATATCATATAAATATAATGCCTTTCTTAGCATATTTGCTAACTACATTGCTGCCTCAGTAATCTGGTGCTAACTTTAGCTGTTCCCTTTTATTTTTAACCAGATGACAATTTTTTATCAATAGCAATTCCTCAAACAGATGCTTTGTCAACCTGTTATATAAAAGCAAGGCACAAAACCAGGTTTTATTAGAATATCCTGTTTCATTCTTTCATAGTACTTACTGTTACCTGGATGTATTCTGTTGATATATTCATGGGTGGAAATCTACCTATCTCTATCTGTTTTTATCAATCATCTATATAGCTAATTTCACCTAAGCCCAAGCTCCATGAGAACAAGGACTTTACTGTCTTGTGTGCTATTGTATCTTCAATTCTAGAACTGTATATGGCACATAATAGACCCTCAATAAAACTTAGTTAAATGGATTCATGAATTAACTTTATGTCACCCTTTGATTATTCATTAATTTTGGTTGGAAATATAGTACTCTGTTTGAAAATATGGGTGATCAAAGGCACAGGGGGTATTTATTGCATTATATTGAATAAAAATATAAATTTTCCTATTAATAGATAAACCGTGATTAGATCCTAGGAAATAATAGATAACAAGGCTATCAAACAAATGAACAAAGAAAAGGAAATTTTAAAAGACATCTTGGCAAAAAGTCAGTTATTTGATATGTACTGCGTATTACATGACAATATTAAATTAGTTTTCTAAGTGATATTGTGGTTGTACAGGAGGATGTGTCAGTTTTAGGATCTGAATGAAGTGACACATGTATCTGGAGAGAGAGAGAATATCCAAATGAGGTAAAACATTAATAATTAGTGAATCTACTGAAGTCAAGTTACAAGCATTCATTTTACAATTCTTTCAACTTTTCTATGCGTTTGAATATTTATGGGATAAAAATTTGAGAGGAAATAATGTTTAATTCAGTATTAAACAGAATTCAGTAAATTCAGTATATGAAATAAGTCGCTAAATTTTTGCCTGAAGTTTGCCCTTCAAATTTTATATTTATAGTCTCTACTTATTGACAAAAATCCTGGAAAATTATATTTTCCTTTATTTAAAATTTTGTACCCAACCTTTAGTCAGGTAAAAAGCAACAAAATTTTTAAAAAGCTGTCACTCTCAGTAACTTAACATATCCATTTTAGCCCATTTCTTAAAATTTTATAGATATATTTGAATTATTAAAAATTCTTCCATTCAGTATAAAGGAGATGAGATTTGATCAACTTTATGAAAACTCTTTTCTTCTGAGTTATAACACATAAATGGAAAGTGTCATCACCAAGGGCAGATATTTACAGGAAGCTAAAATAGATTTTCTATCTCCAAATTTATACACTTTCTGTACTCTAAAATAATTCAATTCAGTGCATGTGGAAACTATAGTCGACAGATATTAAATAACTAAGAACAATAAAATGAAAATGCATTTCACCTTTCCTATGCTTTTAGGAAGATCTTTCAATGATAGACACAATATAATATTTGCCTCTGGGTCTTAATGTTCAAGTACATAGAAGTAATTTTGAAGATTGCTAGCTTTATATGTAGGTAGCTAATTATTGATTAGTAGCTGTGTTCATCACAGGGAAAACCGATTATCTATTATAGTGGCTAAAGAAAATAAAATAAAGGGACAGTTAATAATGTGTAGTCATGCATTTCACCAGAAAGTTACAGTTGGAACTGTGAGAAAGTGCATTCTGTTATTTTTACACCAGCTAGTCATTTTTGACCACGATGTAATTGGCACCAAAATGTACTTCCATTACTAAGGTTTGGATAGATCTACTAATATTGCTCCTAAGTATAATTAAATACTTTCTAATGAGGCGTTTCACACTAAAGAACATGCAAAATAAGAGATGCTCCTACAAATGCTATTTTAGTTTGCCAGTTTCACTTAATTCATTTTATGAAAAATCAAGGACTAAATATCACAGGTTCCTTCCTTACTAATCATGTTTCCAGCATATGGGATTTTGTGTGATGTTTTATGAAGGAGATTTAGAGAGTTTTTGATGAGTTCTGGTATAAAAATCATTATGATGTTGTTTACAAATTACAGTTAATAGTAACAAGAGACTAGATCATTGATGAAGATATCTTAATAATAATTGTTTCTTCTCAGGCTCTTCTTAATTAATCAGAAATAGGAAACACTATGCTGTCACTATTTTCTTTAGGATCATTCACTCTGTGTGTATCTATTACTCCTGGGTGTCATTGAGCACAAGCTCTGCTTTTTACTGTGAACTCCTGACTCTGTGAACAAACTCCTCTTTGTCTCAACTATTATTCTCCTTTGCTAAAGAGTTATTACATCATAAATTTAGGAAGCATGTACATTTATTCATAAGTTTTTTTCAGTTGATAGTGGCAAGTATGTATGTAGTAAAGATCAATTGAATGGTATGGGCATTCATTGGGGGGGGTAAAAATATCAACTAATATTTGTAAGATGAATTGTTAACTAACATCATCTCAGCCGATCCTCACTACCTTAAGGAATGGTATTTGGAGTCCAAATTTTATATATTAAAAAGAAACCTGTATTACAGAGAGATAAGACAAATTGCCCCAAATCAGTGGCCTGGTAGGAAGTGTAAAGATTTTGAAGCTATATTGTCTGACTCCAAGCTATGTGCTCTTTCTACTAGAACGAGCTACCTCTCAATAAAATGAAATGAAATAGCATGGGACAATTTTTGGCCAACTGCAAATCCCTTTCCTGAAAAATAGCATCCAGACACTCAGGGAAACAGTTGGATAGCTTTTGATGTCCTCAGAGATCAAACCTGTCAACCTTAACTCTCCAGTGCCTTTGCAGGACAATCTGAGTCAGGAAATTGGAAAAATTTTGTTTACAGAATTGTAGGAACTGAGATGGGGAGGTTGCTATATTGCTTAATTGGAGAACAGAGGTATATTTCAGTAGGGTCCCTGTGTGACCATGTGGAGATAGATCAAAGAAAGGTACCAACCCCTGGTGAGTTTGAAAAACCCAGTACAGGAAATGAAAAAGAAAAAAAAAATGTCAGGTTACTGATAGCAGCAGGTGAGAGCTAGAGAAATGAAGAAACAGACTGGAAAATAGAGCTCAAGTTCTCCAAGGAGAAAAACAAAACCACAAAGAGCGAGACCAACTGAGTGGTCAGTGCTACATGCGGTTCTGCTGAGTTACTCTGACAGCCATTCGAGTTCACAGATGAAATAGACAGTGGGTGGCAGGAAAACAGGAAAACCTAATGGTATTACTAGAGGGGGCCACAGGTGCTCTTGAAACCTCCAGTACCAGTCAGTGTCAAAATGATAAAATTATTAAGGTTTAGGGTAGAGGAAGCACTTGAAAGGTTCATAGTAGCTCCAACATTTCTGTAATTCAGCACAAATTTCAAGGGAACAAGTGGGATTAAACCATGTTTAGTCTTCAAGGCAACCTTACCTCTCTGGCCATTCTCATGCCGTCTCCTGAAGGTGAACAATGAATCTGAGTTAGTACTCAGTGACTGAGGTCAGACCCTGCCCTTTCCTTGGTTGTTTTCATTCTCCTCCTTCATTTTGTTTTTGCTTCTCAAACATTTTATTTTTAAATCTCCAACCCATTACACACCAATGCTCTTGTAAAATCAAAGAAAAGGAAGTGACAGGGAAAATGATCACACATTTGAATATCACAGCAGTGTCAGATGGCTCTATAGGTTTCTACAAGCTAACTTAATTTCTGTGCTTATCTGGTCCCAGTCCTGTAACAGTCTGTGGACTGGTGGCAATGCAGGGACCATGCTTTTAGAAGCACTAGTTGGCTGGGTGTCTTCACCCTTTTACTATATTGTAATTTCATGTATGGACCTGAGTTTTGTGTATTTTATTCAAGTGCTAGATGTAAAATTCAATTGTTTTCATTTTCACAACTCTCATTGTTTTTAAGCCATTTCCAAGATAATATTAAAGTGGTTCCGAGTGCCTCTGAATTAAAGTTAGCATTTTCTAAGACAGGGAAATAGAAATCTAAATAGATCAAATCTCTGACTACTCCAATATCTCACTATTCCTTCCCCAGGGCTTCTAAGTTTACAAATCCACATCTGGAGGATAAAGCCTTGTTCTTCATTGTTAATCTGTTCTCTAGTTAGCTTCTGCATGTCTTGGACTGATCAGCTCAAGATATTGTGAACTCATCTTTCTCTGAATAGGGATCAATACTAGTTTGCAACAGGGGGTACAAACTGTGAAATCTCCACAAGAAAGATGCTGTAAGTAAAATATTCTGAGTTGTTCCTACTTCCTGTGCTTATTTATCCATTGTCTGACTTGCAGGAACTTGTAGAAATAAATAAATCATTATGGAACATCCCAAAGCCAGTAAAGAAACCTGAGAAGCTCTGGTGAATTAGACCAAGTAAATGAATCTGTCACATCTACAAAGCAGGCTGGGCATTCTCACGATCCCAGTTCACCAGGCAGAGCTTTTAGAGGCAGCCGGCTAATTACATCTTTTTTTTTTCTGGTTTTATATTTTTCTTATTATATCTCTCCCCTCCTGTTAACCCTATTCAAAAGTAATGTTTCCTTGACATTATGAAAATCTGCTTTGTTATCCAGATACTTTCAGATTCCCTGGGGTCTAAAACATTTAAACAGCATCTAGATGTGTGTCTCCTTTCACTCTAAACCTATTTTTATTCCTCTGAAAATGCTTGATTTCACTATGAAAGCTACTATTCTCCCTTCTGCCCCTTTCAAGCATGGCACATCCTACCAGCTGCCTGGAGTGTCCGTGGGTTAATGTAATGGAGCAGAGCCAGGATAATGGTGCGATGAAGGAGTATGTACTGATGATGCATTATGTAAGCTATAATTTCTTCATTGCAACATTTTCCCAAAGCCTTCTTTATTTAACTGCCATTGGCCGCCAACTTTAACAACCCACAACCTGGAAGACATTATGGAGATATTATCAGGAGTGATAGCTGGAAATCTGAACTTTACCCTCACTTCAGTTGTTGTTTTTTCTTTTTGTGTATGAGTGAACATTTTTAGTAATTATATTTTCTTTTTTTGGAAACCTGACCTGGTCTAATATTCAACATTTTCGAGTGACAACTGGAAAACATTCTGAGATTCCCTGCATCCTAAGCCCACAGGTGCTACGTTGGCTCATAGCGCCTTGCCCAGGGCCAAACATTAACAGGTGTGTACTAAATAAAAGACACTTGAATGATCTATTGTCTACTATAAATCTGCCATTAAAAGTCTCCTAAGAAAAGCACAGTGTACTGTAAACTGAAACGGCCTGTTTCTGGATAAGAAAGTAGAAATTGATTGTAGGATCTATATTAGAGGTATACTGTAAACCAGGACCTCTTGGAAACATTCAGTAATTTCATACCTCTGCTTGTAAAATCGGGTAGCTGGTAAACCTCCTTCAGGATCCACTGTAGATGCCCCTGTTATATCATCCTGATCCTAGCCATGCATGTTTTCCTTAGTTTAACGACTTTCCTCTGGAGCTATTAGCTGAGCTTATTCCTTCAGCTCTTGGATAAGGCTTCTGGCCTTATCATGACCCATGACCCATCCTGGCAGTTTACTTGGTACCCTACATAGCAACCCATTTTCTTTTTCTAAGGAGAATGACATAGAGGAGTCAGTTCCACCTCTGTGTTAAAGAAAATCCTTCATGAACTCTGCATGATTTTTAGACACTGTATTTCTCAGGCTTCACTGCCTATGAAGTTCACATCTAGAAAAATCATTTTAAGCTGCTTACAAAATCAGGGGCACAAGAATATCCTAAACATTTTAAGATGCAGAGCATAATTGGACCTTTGTACTGCTGCCTATCTGTTTGTTCTTCACAGCTTTGCATTGTAAATGATATGGATTATTGCTAAACTGATGAGCAACTCCTGAAAATAACTTGGATAATGTGGATAATATTAGCCATGTAAGAATGTGTAATACCCATGGACACAGAAAGAGGGCTGGTCATTTCTACAAGCATGACATATATTTATATTTATAGTCCTCTGGAGCACCTTGCCTTTCTCCACCCCTTTCTATTTTTCTCTATCTGTAGTATCGTAATTTTGGGAGAAGAGAATAAACTACACTCCACTGCCTCACACAAAACCATATTTTTATTGAATATGTCTAGTGATTCTAGACAACACAAAATAAAAATCTGACACACTTCACAGATACTGCAAAAGTCACATCTCACATACACATACCAGATTCTGTTTGCTGCTTCTTTTATAAAATCTGGATTTGCCTAAATTCTTTACATGAAAAAGGCCTAATTAATGAAATTCCTGTGACTTTCTTAGGTGATGATGAAGAGGCACTGAAACCAGAAGAGTAAACAATTATGTTTAAGTATATGAACTAAAAAGAAAAATTTCTAGCCATGAACTCTGATTGTGACCTCTACCTATGTTAGGCCATTTGTATTTCAATTTTATCACTTATAAAACGGGGGCAGAAGTGGTATCTACTTTGCTAGGTTGCAATTAGAATCAAGCAAAGTAGTATATGTAAAGTGATCAGGCAGTGCCTGACATACAGCATTTGCTATAAAAGTGAAAGCTATCATTGCCATTGAATAGGCATTAATTCACAGTACATTTCAATCTATATGGAAAAAGATATCAAATTGGATTATCTGCCTTCATGGAAAAAACAGAAATTTAAGGATGAGCACGTATCAAGATAAATCTCTTCACTTAAGCAAAGTCATAATGAGATTTGTAATATTTCCTTTATTCATTCCTTCAGTACTCTAGGAACTGAAGTTAGGATGGTAAGATGAGAGGTAATACTGCTGATGCTATGTGTTAGTGGCAGGAGACAGAAAAACAAATGCATCTGATCATGATAAATACATAAAAAAATAGATTGATAGGAGAGAGAATAAGTGAATTGGGAGAAACTGAGGAGCAGCCTGTGAGAATTTGGTGTTTGGGCTGAAAACTGAAGGTAAATGGATAAATTATGCCAAGAGCTAGAGGAAGAGAAATCCATGCAGGTAGACCTTGGGCCTTGTATAGGAGCTGCAAAGGTCATTAGACTGAAGCAGGGTAAGCCAGGAGGAGGAGAGTGATGGACATGGGACTGGAGGCAGAGGCAGAGGCTAGGTCAGATAGGATGTCATATGCCAGAATAAGATATTAGGACTCTTTTCCAATTTATCAAGAAGCAATCAGGAGATTGTACATAGACCATGATATAACTTGAGTTACATACACTGAAATCACTCTGACTGTTGGGAAGAAAATGGATTGGGATGGATGGGGCACTTAGCAAGAGTGAAAGGAAATAGACTAAGAAGCAATTGCAGAGTCGGGGCAGCATGTCCTACTTTGGCAGGAGTGTAGCTGGAAAAGTGGGCAGCTTTCAGTTACATTCAGGAGTAAAATTGTGCAGTAAAATCAGTGCAGATTAGATGTATGTGAATGGGAAAGATTATTCCAATTGATACATATATGGTTTGATGGGTATTTTAGACTACAGGACCTTTTGTGGGAAAGTGGCCAATATTTGGTCACTTCTTCAATCCTATCAGTTGTTATAAGCTCCTCTCACCTGTGGCTTCAGCTCATCCATTTCTGTTTCAATCTCCTTCATTTCCCAGCTGGAGGTGACTGGAATTAGCCTCAGAAAAACTCCTGTCCATTGTGACTTGTGTACATTCTGGCTTCCATCTGTTCACACACAAAAAAGTATGCTTCCTTGACTTCTTCCAGATGTACCCAGCTTACAGTATTGGAGTCCCATGTACTCATAGGATAGCAGTTACAGCCTTTTCTGTCACCACCAATATACAGCCCAATTATGATTGTTTAAACCAAACAACCTATCCCATATAGTATCCCCTTTGGTGATACTCTGAAGCTTCAACTATTTTTGTTTTGGTTTGCCCTACATATTCTGCAATGATCTGCTCAAACTTTTCTTACCATTTTGTCTGTCATTTCCCCATGAGTTTACACCTAGGCTCTGTCCCATGATACTCCTCTTCTATGACATGGCTTGGCTCATCAATTTTGACTTCAACATATTCCTTGTACTTATTATTAACAGCTTTAGGTAAATAGTCCACCTGAGGTTGAGACTACTACCTTTGCAAAAGAATGCAAGTGCCAATTCTCCTACTGGTTGGGTTCCAGACCTGTAGATGGGAAATGGAAATACAAATCCCTGACTTGATTCTTTTTTTTTTAAATTTTGTATTAAGGTATGTTGATATACACTCTTATGAAGGTTTTGCATGAAAAAACAATGTGGTTACTACATTCACCCTTATTATCAAGTCACCACCCATACCCAATGCAGTCACTGTCCATCAGTGCAGCAAGATGCCACAGATCCACTGTGTGCCTTCTCTGTGCTACACTGTTCTCCCCGTGATCCCCTACACCATCTGTACTAAACATAATACCCCTCAATCCCCTTCTCCCTCCCTCCCCACCCACCCTCCCACACCCCTCCCCTTTGGTAACTACTAGTTCTTTCTTGGAGTCTCTGAGTCTGCTGCTATTTTGTTCCTTCAGTTTTGCTTCATTGTTATACTCCACAAATGAGGGAAATCATTTGGCACTTGTCTTTCTCTGCCTGACTTATTTCACTGAGCATAATGTCCTACAGCTCCATCCATGTTGTTGCAAATTGTAAGATTTGTTTCTTTCTTATGGCCAAATAGTATTCCATTGTGCATATGTACCACATCTTCTTTATTCTTTCAACTACTGATGGACACTTAGGTTGCTTCCATATCTTGGCTATTGTAAAAAGTGCTGTGATAAACATAGGGGTGCATATGTCTTTTTGAATCTGAGAAGTTGTATTCTTTAGGTAAATTCCAAGGAGTGGTATTCCCAGGTCAAATGGATTTCTGTTTTTAGTTTTTTGAGGAACCTCCATATTGCTTTCCACAATGGTTGAACTAGCTTACATTCCCACCAGCAGTGTAGGAGGGTTCCCCTTTCTCTGCAACCTCGCCAACATTTGTTGTTCTTAGTCTTTTCAATGCTGGCCATCCTTACTGATGTGAGGTGATATCTCATTGTGGTTTTAATTTGCATTTCCCTGATGATTAGTGATGAGGAGCATCTTTTCATGTGTCTGTTGGCCATCTGAATTTCTTCTTTGGAGAACTGTCTCTTCATATCCTCTGCCCATTTGTTAATTGGGTTATTTGCTTTTTGGGTGTTGAGGCATATAAGTTCTTTATATATTTTGGATGCTAACCCCTTGTCAGATATGTCATTTACAAAAACATTCTCCCATACTGTAGGATGCCTTTTGTTCTGTTGATGGTGTCCTTTGCCATACAGAAACTTTTTAGATTGATGTAGTCCCATGAGTTCATTTTTGCTTTTGTTTCCCTTGTTTGGGGAGATGTGTTCAGGAAGAATATGGTCATGTTTATATTCAGGAGATGTTTGCCTATGTTGTCTTCTAAGAGTTTTATGGTTTCATGACTTACATTCAAGTCTAAACCGTTTCAAGTTTACTTTTGTGTATGGGTTTAAACAATAATCCAGTTTCATTCTCTTTCATGTAGCTGTCCAGTTTTGCCAACACCAGCTGTTGAAGAGGCTGTCATTTCCCTATTGTATATCCATGACTCCTTTATCGTATATTAATTGACCATATATGGTTGGGTTTATATCAGGGCTCTCTAGTCTGTTCCATTGGTCTATGGGTCTGTTCTTGTGCCAGTACCAAACTGTCTTGATTATTGTGGCTTTGTAGTAGAGTTTGAAGTTGGGGAGCATAATGCCCCCATCTTTATTCTTCCTTCTCAGAATTGCTTTGGATATTCAAGGTCTTTTGTGCTTCCATATAAATTTTAGAATGATTTTCTCTAGTTTGTTGAAGAATGCTGTTGGTATTTTGATAGGAATTGTATTGTATTGAATCTATAGATTGCTTTAAGCAGGATGGCCACTTTGACAATAATAATTCTTCCTACCCAAAAGATGAGTTTCCATTTGTTAGTGTTCTCTTTAATTTCTCTTAAGAGTGTCTTCTGGTTTTCAGGGTATAGGTCTTTCACCTCCTTGATTAGGTTTATTCCTAGGTATTTTATTCTTTTTGATGTGACTGTGAATGGAATTGTTTTTCTAATTTCTCTCTTTGCTAGTTCATTGTTAGTGTATAGGAATGCCACAGATACCTGTGTATTAATTTTGTATCCTGCAACTTTGCTGAATTCAGGTATTAGATCTAGTAGTTTTGGAGTGGATTCTTTAGGGTTTTTAATGTACAATATCATGTCATCTGCAAACAGGGACAGTTTAACTTCTTACTTGCCAATCTGGATGCCTTTTATTTCTTTGTGTTGTCTGATTGCCGTGGCTAGGACCTCCAGTACTATGTTGAATAGAAGTGGGGAAAGTGGGCATCCTTGTCTTGTTCCTGATCTTAAAGGAAAAGCTTTCAGCTTCTCGCTGTTAAGTATGATGTTGGCTATGGGTTTGTCATACATGGCTTTTATGATGTTGAAATACTTGCCCTCTATACTCACTTTGTTGAGAGTTTTTATCATGAATGGATGTTGAATTTTGTCAAATGCTTTTTCAACATCTATGGAGATGATCATGTGTTTTTTGTCCTTCTTTTTGTTGATGTGGTGGATGATGTTGATGGATTTTCAAATGTTGTACCATCCTTGCATCCCTGGATAAATCCTACTTGATCATGATGGATGATTTTTTTAATCTATTTTTGAATTTGGTTTGTTAATATTTTGCTGACTATTTTTGCATCTATGTTCATCAGAGATACTGGTCTGTTTTTTTCTTTTTTTGTGGTGTCTTTGCCTGGTTTTGGTATGAGGGTGATGCTGGCCTCATAGAATGAGTTTGGAGTATTCCCTCTTCTTCTACTCTTTGGAAAACTTTAAGGAGGATGGTTATTAGGTCTTCACTAAATGTTTGATAAAATTCAGTGATGAAGCCTTCATCTGGTCCAGGAGTTTTGTTCTTAGGTAGTTTTTTGATTACCAGTTCAATTTCATTGCTGGTAATTGGTCCTTCAGATCTTCTGTTTCTTCCTTTTGGTCAGCCTTGGAAAGTTGTATTTTTCTAGAAAGTTATCCATTTCTTCTAGATTATCCAATTTGTTAGCATATAATTTTTCAAAGTATTCTCTAATAATTCTTTGTATTTCTGTGGTGTCCGCAGTGATTTTTCCTTTCTCATTTCTGTTTCTGTTTATGTGTGTAGACTTTCTTTTTTTCTTGATAAGCCTGGCTAGAGGTTTATCTATTTTGCTTATTGTCTTGAAGAACCAGCTCTTGCTTTCATTGATTCTTTCTATTGTTTTATTCTTCTCAATTTTATTTATTTCTGCTCTAATCTTTATTATGTCCCTCCTTCTACTGACCTTGGGCCTCATTTGTTCTTTTCCTAGTTTCATTAATTGTGAGTTTAGACTGCTTATATGGGATTGTTCTTCTTTCCTCAGGTAGGCCTGTATTGCAATATACTTTCCTCTTAGCACAGCCTTGGCTGCATTCCACAGATTTTGTGGTGTTGAATTATTGTTGTCATTTGTCTCCATATATTGCTTGATCTCTGTTTTTGTTTGGTCATTGATCCATTGGTTATTTAGGAGCATGTTGTGAAGCCTCCATATGTTTGTGTGAATTTTCATTTTCTTTGTGTAATTTATTTCTAGTTTCATACCTTTGTGAAATGAGAAACTGGCTGGTACAATTTCAATCTTTTTGAATTTACTGAGGCTCTTTTTGTGGCCTAGTGTATGATCTATTCTTGAAAGTGTTCCATGTGCACTTGAGAAGAATGTGTATTCTGTTGCTTTTGGGTGTAGAGTTCTGTAGATGTATGTTAGCCCCATATGTTTTAATGTGTTGTTCAGTGCCTCTGTGTCCTTACTTATTTTATGTCTGGTTGATCTGTCCTTTAGAGTGAGTGGCATGTTGAAGTCTCCTAGAATGAATGAATTGCATTCTATTTCCCCTTTTAATTCGGTTGGCATTTGTTTCACTTATGTAGGTGCTCCTGTGTTGGGAGCATAGATATTTATAATGGTTACATCTACTTGTTGGATTGACGCCTTTATCATTATGTAATGTCCTTCTTTGTCTCTTGTGACTTTCTTTGCTTTGAAGTCTATTTTGTCTGACACAAGTAGTGGAACTCCTGCTTTTTCTCTCTATTAGTTGCTTGAAATGTCATTTTCCATCCTTTTACTTTTAGTCTGTGCATGTCTTTGGGTTTAAAGTGAGTCTCTTGTAGGCAGCATATAGATGGGTCTTGTTTTGTTATCCATTCAGTGACTCTATGTTTTTTGATTGGGGCATTCAATCCATTTATATTTAGGGTGATTATCAATAGGTATGTACTTATAGTACTTATAGCCATCGCAGACTTTAGATTTGTGTTTACCAAAAGTTCAAGGTTAACTTCCTTACTGTCTAAGAGTCTAACTTAACTCACTTAATATGCTATTACAAACACAAAGGTTCTTTTCTTCTTCTCCCCCTATTTCTTCCTCCTTCATTCTTTATATATTAGGTATCATATTCTATAATGTTTGTCTATCCCTTGATTGATTTTGGGGATAGTTAATTTAATTTTGCATTTGCTTTGTAATTAGCTCTTCTACTTTCTTTACTGTAGTTTTATTTCCTCTGGTGACAGCTATTAAACCTTAGGAACACTACCATCCATAGCAGTCTCTCTAAAATAGACTGTAGAGATGGTTTGTCGGAGGTAAATTCTCTCAGCTTTTGCTTATCTGGAAATTGTTTAATCCCTCAGTCAAATTTAAATGATAATCTTGTCGGATAAAGTAATCTTGGCTCCAGGCCCTTCCACTTCATGGCATTAAATACATCATCCACTCCCTTCTGGCCTGTAAGGTTTCTTCTGAGAAGTCTGATGTTAGCCTGATGGGCTTTCCTTTGTATGTTATCTTATTTCTCTCTCTGGCTGCTTTTAATAGTCTTTCCTTATCCTTGATCTTTGCCATTTTAATTACTATATGTCTTGATGTTGTCTTTCTTGGGTCCCTTGTGTTGGGAGATATGTGGATCTCCATGGCCTCAGAGACTATCTCCTTCCCCAGATTGGGGAAGTTTTCAGCAAATACCTCCTCAAGGATACTTTCTATCCCTTTCTCTCTCTCTTCTTCTTCTGGTATCCCTATAATGCAAATATTGTTCAATTTGGATTGGTCACACAGTTCTCTTAATATTCTTTCATTTTCGGAGATCCTTTTTTCTCTCCGTGCCTCAGCTTCTTTGTATTCCTCTACTCTAGTCTCTATTTCATTTATCATTTCCTCCACCATATCCAATCTGCTTTTACTACCCTCCATTGTACTCTTCAGCGATTGGAGCTCCAACTGGAATTCATTCTGAGTTCTTGAATATCTTTCCATACCTCCATTAGCATGTTAATGATTTTTATTTTGAACCCCCTTTCAGGAAGAGTCATGAGGTCCATGTCATTTAAATCTTTCTCAGGAGTTGTATTAATAATTTTATTCTGGACCAGGTTCCTTTGGCATTTCATATTTGTATATGGCGCCCTCTAGTGTCCAGAAGCTCTACTCTCTGGAGCTACCCAGCCCCTGAAGCAATGTTGGGGGACACAGGGTAGTGGTATTGTTGCCTGAGGGGAAGAAAGAGCTGTTTCCTGCTTCCCAGCCACTATGCCAGTCTCCACTGCCTGAATCAGTGGGCTGAGCACACAGCTATAAGCTTTTGTTCCAGAGAAGTTGGATATGGATCCCTGCTTTCCAGAAGTGGCTGGAATCTCAGTCTCTCCAGGAATTTTGCCTGTCTTAGCTTTTCAACTCCATCATCAGAAGCAGCTAAATAACCATGAGTATCATGAAAGCACCATGAAATGTCGGTTTGTGCTCCTAGAGAGATCTCCAGAGTTAGGTATTCAGCAGTCCCAGGCCTTCCACTCCCTCCCTGCTCAGTTTCTCTTCCTCCCGCCAGTGAGCTGGAGTGGGGGAAGGGCTCGGGTCCCACCGGGACACAGCTTTGGTACATTACCCTGTTCCATGAAGTCTGCTCTTTTCTCCAGGTGTATGCAGTCTCATGCAGTCCTCTTTCCTGTTGCTCTCTCAGGGTTAGTTGCATTAATTATATTTTTCTATTATGTGCAGTTTTAGGAGGAAGCCTCTGTCTCACCTCTCACACCACCATCTTTTTGCCCTGACTTGTTTCTTAACCTACTCCAATAAGGCCTTGGAAATAAAAATCTCCCTGGCTCATTGCAATAATTTGTTGCTTGGATCTGGACTTCCACCTCCCTAATAATTCATTTGCTAGGCTACAAAACCAGAAATGAACTGGGGGACCCAAGAGAACCACACTACTCCATTGTTCTTACTTCAAGATCCATCTCTTTGGAAGATAAAATCTTCCTCTTACCCACAAAGTTAAATACTAACACTGATTCAGGTGGAACTTACATTTGCCCTCTGCACATTTTAATTTGTGTTACTGAATTTTCCCTTCCTGAGCAAGTACCATAGCCAATTTTGTCCAGCTTCACTTCTGACTCCTTCTTTCTTCCTTATGAGCCCACTCCATTAAGAGCCTATCACCTCTTTTGGTTTACCTGGTCTAGAATGTAAGATCCTAAATATTCACCTTAAAACATTAATGTTAAAATGGATTTATTGGCAATACAACAGAGTGGTACACAGTCCCAAATCTTCCATTATATACACTACATGTCCAGTGAAATATTGTTTAGGGTAAAAGGTGGCCTCTCACTAACCAGAGCACTGGCCCATACCTTGCTTTTTCAAGGTGCAAATGTGCAAAGTAATTTTAATATTGCAATGCACTGCAGTTTTTATATTTCATCAAGTTGAAACCATGAAGATCAGACTACAGGGGGAAAATGAGTGCAATGGCACAAATCACAACAAAGTAATGTGGAATAAGTGGAAAGATGAATAAAGTAGTAGATATGAAAATCTTAGCTATATTCAAAAACCCAAGCTGGCGTACTTTTGATTCGTAATTGCTGAGGCACTGAATTACATCCTTTATAGCTTATGTTTTTACTCAACATTTTAAAACATATATTGGATCTGTAAACGGGCTATGCCTCTTTCCTATTAAAATAAAAACAAAGACATCAAGTCAAATAGGTTGAATCTAGGAGAAAAAGGCCTATAGTTGCTTGGAGAAACAAAACAAATTCACAAGGATATACCCACCCTGAGCTGAGAAGGGATAGTCCCATTTTTCTAAAGAATACTCAGACTTCCAAGAGACATACTCCTCTGTGGCACTGAGGGAAACAGGGCAGATCACTTGCTTTCAGCCAGCAGAACCCACTTGCCCTGTTGCTCTCTGGGAGAAAAATAAATCACTCCACCTACCACCACCATTATTTTAAAAAAGACATTCATTAGCAGGGTTGTACTAGTGTTCAGTTTTGACATTTATCTTTTCTAAGTTATTTGCCCAAATAAAACCTGGCCTTTAGAAAATTGATTTGTAACTTCTCAGCTTTAAAAGATCTTTGCTTTCTTTAAAAGCTCTTCCTTTCATTTACCTTGGTGCATGTCAGGGAGGCACTATGCTTCCTGGCTCAGTGAGGAAAAGTTTACTTTTTCCCAACCTAGCATCAGCTTCTCAATAAATAATTGTGACTTGACAATTCTGGGAAAACAGAATTGTAATTTTGGTTTTTGGACCAAATGTATTATTAAAAT
Source organism: Manis pentadactyla (assembly GCF_030020395.1). Taxonomy (NCBI): domain Eukaryota; kingdom Metazoa; phylum Chordata; class Mammalia; order Pholidota; family Manidae; genus Manis; species Manis pentadactyla. Next base: position 163,159,453 of record NC_080022.1, on the reverse strand, counting down.
CTCTCAGTTAATGGAATAAATAGAAGTTCAGAGAAGCCTGTAACCTAGCTCTCATGAAATACCTAGAGATGTCTGGGCATGGGCCTCAGACATACCAAGCTCACAGTGAATACTCGGGAATGTACACTTGCACCTGTTGTCAGGCACAAGCTGGCAGAGTTACCAAGAATGGTTAGAAGGAGCTAGAGCAATTCATTGAGAATGGCAAAAGAGATGGTCTTCAGGCTTGGCAGAAGGCCACTCCTGTTCATTATACTGATGAGCGCATTAGAAAATCACAGAGTTAAAATGACTACTGAGAGTCTCAGTCTTCTAATTTGTGTTCACTTCAGTATAAAACAAAGACAAAAGGGGCAAATAAACCACCAATAGCAACAATAAAACTCTTATCCTTCAATGTTATTGTAAATTAGAAAAACGTAAATTTTTCTAACAATCATTGCCATTTGGAGCCTTCTGTCGAGTTGGTCACAAACTACAGAGCTCACATCTATGTGATAGTATTTCTGACTCTGCATTCTGTATATACCAAAAACAACTGATTATTATAAAATATCTAAATGTCACATTTCTAGATTTTAACACTGACATTTTCATTAGCTGTTGGTTCTTTTTGCATCAGGTTAGAGTTGGGAAGGAAATAATGATGCATTAGTAGACATTAGGGTGTATTTCTTTTCTGGTTCATTGCTGAAATAGAACAACTGCTGAAATGCTGGACTTTCCATCTGGAGTCAAATACCTTTCACACCAAAGAGTATTCCTTCTTTTAAAATTATTATCCTTACTATTATAATGTCAGTGCATATTACTGACTTAGCAGAGAAATACTTTTCTTCTCTTTGGCTTTCCATAGCCTACAAAGCTTTGCTTTCTCTTGAATGTGCAGGACCTAAAGGAAAAGGGCCTTTTGAGCCTTGGCATTCTTTCACAACTTAGCATAATTGAGACTCATATGCATTCCCCCCCACCAAAATTCCACAAAGCAGCAAAATGCTGGTTTTACTTAGGTTATTATAACATTCCTATCCAAAACTTATTTTTAACTTTTATTTGCAGGACACTTCCACCTTTGTCTTTCAAACCTTCTTTTACAGCAGGAAAAAAGTAGAAACGTTAAGCGACTTTTCAAAAGCCATAAGCCAGAAACTGACTTTGCTTCTGACAGATGCTTAGTTTCCTTTTCTGTGGTGGGCCTTTGGACCTAGTCAATGGTGTTTCATTCAGAAGCATGTGATACGTGCCAAGGCATGGGGGAGACTGAAGAGCACTCCCAGAAGGTAGTGGAGATGGATTGCATAATGCACTATAACCTTATTTCTTTCACTAATTCTAATATATCTTTCTGTTAAACTAAAGATGCTTCTGAGAACATCATAAGTGTCCAGGTACGTTTGTACACAGTCTTTATGATGGAAGACAGCATCAACATAGCAGGCTCCAGTCTTCTGAGTTCCTATCCAAATGTTTTACAATAGTCCAGAGCTTTGGTTTTACCAGTAGTACAGCACTATATAATCGTTTCACTTCTAAATAAGCATATTTAAGAATGAAGCAGAAGTAATTCATATTATTAAGGCTACATTAAGTGAAAAACTATAAGGCATTCACAGTTTGAGACTTGAACTTAATATATAAAAGTTAAATTGGTTGCAGATCAAGTAAATTATATTCATTTTTGCTCAGTTCTCGACTGAAATCTACTGTGACTGGAAAAGCCCAAGGGAAAGAGTACTTCATAATTATTAACCCTTCCCCCATAGACATAGATACTGGCTGTTTTTAAGCTACATTTGATTATACTCATAAAATACATATTTTACTCAATTTCTGATATATAAATAATTTATAAATATGCACATTATGAAATTCAAATAGCTGTATATAAAAATGTTAGCTAGAGGGAAAAAAATGAAAATATTCACAGCACAGCAAAAAATAAAAATATATTAATCATAGTTCATGTTATACTTCTAAAACCAGAGTAACCTTTTGTTCCAGAGATAAATTTTACCTTGACTAAGACCCTAACAGTTTATTAATAAATAGAAGTTCTTTTATATTTCTATGTATTTCAAATTTTATAGAACAGATTCAAGGTTTGGTGAATCTTTTCCTTCATTAGCCCCTGAGATCAAGTTATAGTAGCTTGTTTATTCTAATAAACAAACGTCATTATGCATTAAAAATAGAAAACTACCTCGTGAATTATTTTCTGTTTTGCAGGTGACTATATTTGGTCTTAAGTGAGATTCCCCAGATGCAGACCCTGAGATGAAGATTTCATATGCAAGTGCTTATTGTAGAAGTGCTTCCATGGAAAACCAGAAAGTAAGTCGATAAAATGGGACAAGAAGGGAAAGAAGCCACACAAGCATGAGATTTCAGAGCCCCAGTCTCCTCCTGTTGCGAAGGGGATGCTCTGGAGTATATATCATACCTCCAAGTATGATCCTACTGGAAACAAGGGAACATTTTCATTCTTTGGCACTTGCATGCTAGGATAAAGTAAGCTCCCAGGCCCTTTGTGGAAGAAGTAGTTCTAGTAGCTATAGGAGACTACCACGAGGAAGGGTGGCAGTGCAGGCCTTCAGAGGCAATTTATGTAGAAGCTGAAAGAGGGGCTCAAAGAAATGGCAAGAAGGTTGTAAGAGTGCCTGAGCAGAGGACCAACAGCAGCTACTGCACATTTGGTCCAGGTGGTCCCATTGTCATCAAACTTTTACTCTTTCCAAAGTTATAAAGCCATACATATTAAGATCATAGCTGATTTTCCTCATAATTTCTAGGAAAATGTAATAAAGGAAAATATATAATATTCCAGTACAGTGATCTTTATCTATAAAATCGAAGAATCAAATTTGATTTTCTCTGACATCTCCTTGAAAGTGTTGCCTACACCAGGGACACTAAGTTTGCGGCCCGTGGACCCATTCCAGTCCCTGAACTGGGCATCCCAGTCTATGAAGAGATAAACGGTGACTGAGGGCAAGCATTTAAACACAATTTGAGCAACGATTTGCAGAATGATTTTACATACCAGTCGAATCAAATAACAAGGAAAATAGAACTCATATTTTGCATGTTTTTTGGCCCTTTATTTCATGTTTCGAGTCATTTGTTTATGGTTATTGTATTATATAAAAATTGTTCTGCAACAGGCCAGAAAATAAAAAGCTTGTCCTACAACACAGATAGTTTATAAACCAATTTGAGGAGTGCTCTTCTATACCATCCACCTCTAATTTCTCTCCTCCTGTTTTTTTTTTGAACTCATTTATGATATGCTTTCTGCTTCCTCTATCAATTTTCTAGATCTGCCGTAACGAAGTTCCAAAACACTGGCTGGCTTTAAAGCAACAGAAATTTATTCCTTCATGGTTCTTAGATGAGACGGCTGATAGTAAGGTGTCAGCGGGGCCCTGCTCCCTCTGAAGGCTCCGGACGAGAGCCCTTCCTTGCCTCTCCCAGCTTCTGGTGGCCCCAGGTGTTACTAGGTGTAGACACTCCACTCTGCCTCCATCTTCATATCCTCTTTGTGTCTTTCCGTGCCCTCTTTTTATTGGGTTTAAGACATGCTCTAATCCATATGATATCATCTTCATCCTCAACTAACTGTATTTGCAAAGATCCAATCTCCCCATAAGGTCACATTCTGAGGTTCCAGGTGGACATGAATTTGAGGAAGGCACTGTTTAATCCACGGCACCTCCCCAACTCCCCATGTTACAATTATCTGCATTTCCACAACAGCCTGCACATCACTAAACCTCACGGGCAGGGCTCAGTCTTCTTCATCTTACTTGACTTATATATGTTATGACCATACAGTCATGGTATCCCAGGACAGTTCTGTTTTGACATCATTGCCTAACATAGGAATTATGTTTACTCTCAAAGTGTCTTAGTGTCTTAGTTTGGATAAAAATAACTTAGTGTCTTAGCTTAGATCCAATTTCTGACCTATGTCATTTTCCATCTCTATAAAGAATGTACAACGTCTCTAGCAAGGCAGGTCTCTCCTGGCAACACATTTCCTCAGTTTTTGTTTTCCTAAGAAAGTTTTTATTTCTCCTTTAATTGTGAAGGATGATTTTGCAGTGTACAGTGTTCTAGGTTGGGGGAATGGTTTCATCACAACACTTTAAACTTCACTCTTCTCTGTTCTTACTTGCATGATTTCTGAGGAGAAATCAAATGTAATTCTTCTCTTTGTTCCTCTGTAGGTAAGGTGTCTTCTGGCTCTGATAATTTCTTTATCTTTGGATTTCTGTAATTTGAAAATGATATGCCCAGGGGTAGCCTTTTTGGACATTATTCTGCCTGGTGTCTTCTGAGATTCTTGGATCTGTGTTTTGGTTCTGACAATAACTTGGGGGAAATTCTCCCATCATTATTGCTTCAAACATTTCCTCTGTTCTTTTCTCTCGTCTTCTAGTAAGCCCATTGTATTGTGTGTGCTACACCCCTTGCAGAGGTCCCACAGTCCTTGAATATTCTATTTTCCTTTTCAATCTTTGTTTTCTTTGCTTTTCAGTTTTGGAGCTTTGCATTGAAACTTCCTCAAGCTCAGAGATTCTTTCCTTAGCTGTGTCCAATTTACTAGTAAACTTGTCAAAGATATGCTTCATTTCTGTTACCTTATTTTTGATTTCTAGCATTTCTTTTTGGCTTTTCCTTAGGCGTTCCATCTCTCTGTTTACAATTCCCACCTGTTCTTGCACACCATCTACTTTATCTATTACAGTCATTAGCATATTAATCAGAGTCCTTTTAAGTTCCTAGTCTGATAATTCCAACCTCCCTGCCATGTCTGGCTCTGATGCTTGTGTTTTGTCTTCAAGTTGTGCTTTTTGCCTTTTGGTGGGTTGTGTAACTTGTTGTGATAATCAGACATGATGCACTGGCTAAGAGGAACTGCTGTAAATAGGCCTTTAGTTAGGTTGTGGTGAGGAGTAGGGGGAGGGAAGCCTTCCATAGAACTGGGATTAGGTCTCAGTCTTTTAGTGAGTGTGTGCCTCTGGCAGATGAACTCACAGTTGTTTCTCAGAGCTCCCTCCCCACCCCTCACCACACACACACTTGGTGAGAGAGGGTGCAAGAGTAGGCTGGAGCTGGGTATTTTCCTTCTCCTGGGAAAGACTAGAAATCAACCAGAGTTGAGTATTTCCCTTCCCCCATATCAGTTAGGCTCTGATATACTTCAACAGGTTCATATAATTACAGTTACAGAGTGGTTAACTACTTCCCCCTGAGGTCTGACCTTCTTAAGAAGAACAGAATGCCTGGCACATTTCAAAATGGTTCCATTTCCTCTCTCCTTGCTGGAAGCATAGGGGAATTTTTTTCTATTTATTATGGCACCTTGTCAAGCTCCTGGAGGTAAATCTCACAATACTGTGGGGTTCCCCCATGACCAGATTCCTCTGGAGTTTTTAACTCTCAGATTTAGGCCCACTGCGCCTCACTAATTTATCACAGTTCAGATTTCCTTGGAATGGCCCGGTTCCTGAGGTAGTTTCTGCTTGTGCGTCTCTGCTCCAGTAAGTCGGAACTTCCTTTATTTCTGTTGGCTTAACGGAAGATCTGTCCATTCTGTTCCAATTGTTTTGTTAGCTGTATACCTAAGAATTCGATTTTTGTTACTATTACCAACGCTGTGTTTCATTTTGTCTTTTTAATTTCAAATTATATTGTTTATTCTGGTAAATAAGACAGCAGTAGACTTTTGTACATTGAACCTTGATATTTGAACATTGATTTTGTTATGTGTATGTGTTAATTCTAGGAGAATCTTTTTAAATTATAAATTTGTTAGCATTTTCTGCCTAGACAGTCATCTGTGAATGGCAATAGTTTCATTTATTTATTTCCAAGCTATATACCTTTATTTCTTTTTTCCCAGATTATTGCATAATTAGGATTTCCAGTGTGATGTTGGATAGGAGTATTGAGAAAGAATATCCTTTCCTTACTAGTCTCAGTCATAGAAGGGAAATACCCAGTTTTTCACCATTATGTATGCTGTTAAGCTATTGTTTTTTTGTAGATGTTCTTATACAAGTTGAAGAAATTCCCTCTGTTCTTCATTTGCTAAGAAAGAATTTTTATCATGAATAGGTCTGTTTTTTGTCAGTGCTAATCCTACATTAATTGCTACGATTATATGATTTTAAAACCTTTTAAAAAATGTCCTGCATTGATCCTGCAATAGTGGATTACATCAATTGATTTTGAATGAATTGGTCTTGCCTGCCTAGAATAAATAAATCCCACTTTTTCATGGTGAGTAATTCTCTTTATAAATTGTCAGATTGGGTTTGTTGATACTGTGTTGAGGATTTTTATACCTACACTCGTGAAGGTTGAGGCTCTGTAGTTTTCCTTTCTTGTTCTGCATCTCTGGCCCATGACCTTTGTGATTGCTTCTTTAGTGGTATATAGCTTCCTCCTATTTCTGCAGCTCTAGCACCCCACATATGACTTCCTGGAGCCTTGAACTCTGTATACTATGCATTTCTCATTTGTTCGTTTTCTTTACATGAGACAGGAAGTCTGGCAGGGATTGAAGGGAGGAAAATTGCCTTCTTCTTAGTTGGGACAATGTTCTGGAAATAACATTCTCTCCTCTGGGGTTAGTCCTTTATTATGGAAAAAAGTTCTGGCTATATTTCAAATGATTACTTCCCCCTCTCTTGACAGAGTAATTGGGAGATCTTTCTCAGCTCCTCAACTTTGAGAACCTGGTGTAGTTCCTGGAAATACATACCATGAAAAGTTTGAAGCCCACCATGACTGCAGCTCCTGGCTGTATTTTACTGTCATACTAGTCTGGGCTCAGCTTCCAGCATGTCATCAAAATTACCATTTAAGCCTTCCTACCAGTTTTTGGTTCCATTTAACAGTATTCAGCCACGTCTCTCTGGATATGCCTGTCTCCAGATCTTGATGTGATGATTTGTCTAGGACCCAACAAAAGTCATTTATTTTTTCATTTTTCCCTGCTTTTTCTTATTGCAGGGATGGAATTAGCAACTTTCAAACTCTACCTGTCAGAGTTGAAACTGGAATTCTCTCTCCAGTGTATTTTTCATCTCAGACATGGCAGTTTTCATCTTCAAAGTTCAATTTGAGTGTATTCTATATAATCCATGTCTCTAACACTTTGAATATATAAAATTCCATATAGGACAGATTGAACATTCAGAATACAGCCATAATGACTGTTCAATGTCATTGTCTACTGATCAAAGAATCATGACATTTCTAGAGTGGTCTTGATGGGTTGATTTTTCTCCTCATATAGGTCATATCTTCCTGGCTCTCTTTTTTGTCTGGTTGTTTTTGATTGAATGGCAGATATTATCAGTTTTACTTTGTTAATATGGTGGGTGTTTTGTATTTCTATAAATATTGGTGAGCATTTTTCTACATGTATTTACTTGGAAAAAGGTTAATCCTCTTGGATCTTGTTTTAAAGGTTTGTTAGGTAAGAGCAGAGCAGTGCATAGAGATAATGATTCCAATCTTGTGTGAACACAGGGCACAGTTACAGCTAAATATTTCAGGTTTGTATATGTATGTCTTGGCCAATGCTCAGCGGAAAACTAAAGGGGGACCCGATGCAGATCGCTGGAGTTCTCTCTCCCTGAAGAATTCTCTTCTGAGCACATGTCTTCCTAAGACATCCCTTCCATCCTCCAAACTAAGGGATTCCGCCAGGCTCTGCCTGAATTCCCATTCCCAGATGTAGCTTAGAAACTGTCTCAAGGAAGTAAACTGGGGTATTCCTGGGGCTCATCTTGTTTGTCTATTACTTAGATCACTCTCCTCATGACTCATATCCTGTACCCTAAACTGTTGTTTTATATTTTTTGTCTATTTTTTACCTGTTTCAGGTAGGAGGATAAATCTAAATCCTGTTTTTCTATCTTAGCTGGAAACAAAAGTCCTGCCAATAATTTTATAAAATATACCAGAATTAAAAAATAAAATAAAATACACACACACACACACACACACACACAAATATTATTTAGTATAAGTATCATATATATGTCACTTAATATAAATTTGCATAAATTCACTCTAGTGTGTGTATGTACAGTGCCTCATTTCTCTCTAAACACACACACACACACACACATATATATATTAACTCTTCTCATGGAAAATAATAGCTTGAACCAATTTCCTGTGGTAGTCCTTAAGAGGATGAACTTAAACATTTAGTTGTGAAAAGTGTATGTAGCAGAAATGCTTCTTCCTCCTTGTGTCTTGAAACATAGAAAAAGGGAGACTTGCCTCATTTGGTAATAGGATCGTTAGAATGCCATGCATTCTTGGGGTTCACTAAGCAGCATTCTAACACCTTAGAGGCATCTCATTTAGATGAGAATGATCTGGAATAGAGCTCTCAATTTTTTTTTTCTTCCTGCTACTGTCCAGACATTGGCATGATATCCATTCACAATGTATTTTCCCATTTCACTAATCTAGATTTCATTTAGGTTACCACTATGATTTTAGCCCCTGCAAAAGAAAAGAACTTATCTGCCCCGTAATTTTTAGGACAAAAAAAATGTATGTATCATGGTCCAGAGGATTCTATTTGGAGGATTATACATACATCCTTTAACACTGAAGACTAATTACACTATCACTTTATCATTTCTGGTCAATAGAGCTTTGCTGAATGAAACACAAGGGCCCTTTTTAACTCATCTTAGTTTCCTAAAATACTTTTTAATTTTGCTCCTAGAGAATTGTAATCCCCTAAAAGTAGAATTCAACTTCCAGGTACTTCTCTAACTGGACAGAAACTCAAAGATTTAAACCACTAAACTGGAATTCTTCTATACATGTGGCTTGAGTCATGTTGAGATTTAAATAAATCTGACCATTTAACTTCAAACTGACATGGTTTTTAAGAAAAAGAACTGTTTTCCATTTAAAGAGGAATCAAATTTTGGCCAAAGTACTGTGAGAAAATTAGATTAAAAGCTCAGCATTATATCCTTTTTCAAATATTGGTCACTTGGCCCCCTCTGACTCACAAAAGGGGGTATAGATCCCAGCCAAAAGAGTCTTTCAGTGAATGAAAATCTTTTCCTGGCCACAGAAAGGAGGAGAAAATTCTTTTCCATTATTTGTAAAACATAGGACTACTTCACCATATTAATTATTTTGTGATACCGCTCTAGAGTAGAGGTTCTCATCTATTTGAAAGCCAACTTCTGCTTTATATTGGGGAAATGGCATTTGATAGCCTTAAAGAAAATCCTCCTTTGTGAATCAATAAAATTTCTTAATTATAACATAAAGAAGTAAAAGAAATATACTTCATAATACATTAATATATATTTATGTAAATATTCAGGTGCAACTCTACAAGAACACAAATATGCATATGTTCAAATTTATTTAGATTTGGGTTCTTAGATTTCAGACTTAGGTTCTAGATTCAGATAATAACAAGGTATTTCAGTGACATGAAAGTCCATAGGGACCTTTGAAATTAGTGCAGGATGCGAGACAATTGTTCAATGTTGTGTTTTGTCCTTGCACTGCCAGATACCTAACATTCCTGTACCCGCCCACTATATGCACATTACACCACTGAGTCATTGTGGCAATAAAAATGCCTCCACAAAAGTCCAACACAATGTACCATCTGGGAAATACTGCTTTCGAAGTTTGCATCGACAAGAACATTAGTGTTACTACAGAGAGATAGGCGGCCTGGGTACTTTACTGCTGGTGGACATCAACTGGAGTGTGTGGAGGGAGGAACAGAAAGACCTGAGCTCTCAAGAGACAATTAGAAAGACTTCTAGAACATTGAGGCAAAATGTTGATGGGAATTTCAGGTGGACCCAAGAGTAGTTGTTCTGATTTCATCTAAACCGATAGGCTTGTAAGACTAGCTACTCTCCCGTTCCATTTATATAGACAGTTATCCATTACTTATATCTTGCCTTTGAAGAAGGATTTGTGTCTGCATGCTAATACATGCATAAGTGTGAAGACATAAATGCATGGACCTATAATTTAATTCAACCAACTTGTTTTGAGAGCTGTGCTGTGTCAGTTATTGTGGCATATAAATGGAAGCAAATGAAACCTTGTTCTCAAACACTGTTGTGTATATACACACACACACTGCAAAATTAGTTCCCTACAATATAAATAATGTGATTAGTTTTAATATCTTGAAAAACAAGAGGAGGGCTTGTCACCTGAAATAAAGTTTTTTAAAAAATGCTTCTTGGTGTTTTCCCATAGTGCCATTATATTAAACATGGGTGAAATATTGGTTTCCAAATAAAGTGTAGCTCTAAAAAACATTACTGATCCAATATTAGAACAGTCATTTATTCAATATATTGTTTTTATCCAAGTAGTTGTTAGAAGGATTTAGTACTCTTGAGAAATCAGATATTTGCAGTTGCCATATCTTGTAGTGTTCCAAAGAAGAGATCCTATTTCCTGCTGGCTATGTTTCATAAATCAAAGGAAGCATCAGAGAGAATTTCTCTTGAATTGATGTAGGTAGATAGCAATGTGCTATGATTTGAGAATCAGTGAGTGTTCCTGACCATGTTAATACTTTAACTGACTCTATTATCACCTCAGAAATTCATGTTGATTATTCATAAGTTCTTTCCATTCAAATTAAAATTAAACCTTTTTTGAAAGTGGTACTAAATAGGTGTTAATGATTTTTCTCAAACTGATTTGTCAGACTTAGTTAATTGTCTGCCAGATCCAGAGAAAATAGGATAGAAAAACTCAGACAACTTTTACTAGTGACGGAGGGGGTAGGAGTGAATCAAAATCCTCAGTAGGAAGAGCAAAGTGAACAGGCATACCACTTAGATATTAATTAGCAAACATTTCTTTAGCACCTGTTATGTGCCCACTGGGGTTATTTTAGTGAAAAAGATAGACTCAATTCCTGTCCTTTAGGAATTTAAAATAAATCTAGGACAGGAGCTGTGACATAAAGAGGTGGGGTTGGAATATTTGCTAGGTGGGAGATTAGCCAGGGAAGGACTCCTATGAAGTGAACTTCTGAGTAAGATTTTAAATAAAATGAGGAGCCTTAGCTATGCCGACTATATCTGGGGAAAATGTCCTGTAAGCAAAGAAAATAGTTGAAAAGGCTGTGAGGTAGGGACTTGGTCACACATTCAAGTAGGACCAAATGACTAGATAAGAGACAAAGAGAGAAAACAGTAGGAGATGAAGTTATAGGGTAACAGGGGCCAGATTGTGCAGGATCTTGTATTTACAATAAGTGCTTTGGCCTGGACTCTGAGATGAACAGCATTGGACTGGTTTTTTTTGCATATAAGTGTAATGATCTCATTTATCTCTGTTGTGTTAAGAATAGATTGCATGGATCAAAGAGATAAATGGAAGAATATTTAGCAAGATAATGACATAATCCAAGCTAGAGAAGATGATGACAGATGGGATATTAAGTGGTCAGCTTCTGAGTATATTTTCAAGGTAGATCTAACAGGATTATTGAAGGATGGCAAATGGGTTGTGAGGATGGCATCAAGATTCTTGTTTGAGCAACTGAAATAATAGATTTATCGCTAAATGATAAGGCTTCAGGTGAAGAATGTTTGTGAAGGAATATCCTGAGTTCAGTTTTGGACGAGTTAAGCTTGAACCACATAATCATGTCCAAACAGACAGGTCAAGTGAGCAGCTGCCCATGTGTAAAGTTAAAGGTAGTTAGGAATTAGTCATATATACAATTCGAAGCTACAAAATAGAATTGCAATCCCTTATATGTGTAAATACCACAGATGACCAGCATAAATAGAAAAGAAAAGAGGTGCAGCATTAGAAACTGGGGAGATGAGGGAGATCACCAGAAAGATGGCTAAAAACGAGACAAGTGGGTATCCTGGAAACCAAAGGAAGGTAATATTTCAGGGCAGAAGAAGTGATGAGCTATGTCAAGTACTAGATAGGTCAGTAGAGATGACCATGGAAGAGACTGTTTAAGAACATTAGATACTGACTGTTTGAACAAGACAAAGGAGAGAATAACACAGGGAATGGGAAACCTCATCTGTTACACAAGGTCCCTTAGGATTGATTGGGGAAACCTAGATGTTGCCTTTTATCTTTCACTTTCATTTCCAAATAATTCCCATGCCCTGTTCCTTCCTCCTGAACATCAGCTTTGAGCTCTTCCTCTTGCCCCGTTTACTTTAATTAATCTTTCCCCAATCTGGATGATTATCTTCCGACTCCACAGTCCCCTATATAGTGTAGTTTCTCTTACGGACCCAATAGGGCCAATTGATCTATTAAGCAGAGTAAGTACAGACATTAGGGTCCATAATACTGTTGATGAAAAGGTCAACAAACCATCTTGAAATAAAGACAGACTTTTATCTGAGCCAATCTGAGGACCAGTAGGAGGAGTGCTCCAAGGGTCTACTGCAGGTTTATATCCTTGAGAAGGCAGGCAAGAAAGACAGAACTTCAAAGGGCTATGTTTCATTTAAATAAGATAAGTGATGCTAAAAAACAAATCTGGGGTTGATATATATCCTAGCCCCAAAGGGAATTACGAAAAAGGGCAAACATTCTTGTTTAACTTACTGATACAGAAAATTCCTGAATGACTGCAATTGTGGGGGAGGTTGGAACTGGTATTAGGTTGAGTATTTATCTCCAGTTTGAAGACTTGGCCTAGAAGAAGTGACTCCAAGTTGGACCCATGGCTTTTCTTTTTAACAATATTTTTAGGGTCTGTGAAAATGTTTTGATTTATTTGAAGTCAGAAATAGAACATGAACTATTAGGTTGAAGAAAATGCTTCTATATGCAATCCTAATGTGTTTGCCTTTATACCACTAATTGTAAAGTATCACATATATTTATAAACAAAAGGACCATGAAAATCATGATGTGGCCCCGGAGCCATCCATATTTCACCCTGCAGCAAGGCAATGTTGGAGCAAAGCTTTATTTAAGGCATTTCCCTTCTTCAAATCCTCCATGGTGAATGACTCATACCAAGTACGAGCAAACTCTTTAGCCTCAAGATGACCTTCCTAAATCTTTGGTCAAACTGGCATTCAAAATATGCTAACATTACATCCCACTCCACCTTTCACAGTCTCCACGTCTTAACTTCCCCAGTCAGTTTTCTCAGAGTTGCCCTGCAGTTTCCCCCTGTATTTCTAGTCCCCATCCTGAACTGATCTTGTACCTCACCCTGTATATCAGTGCACAACAATGTGACTATCATTAACCATAGTGTATTGTATACTTGAAATTTGCTAAGAAGGTAGATCTTAAGTCTTATCACCACACACAAAAAAACAAATGTAACTATTTGAAGAAATGGATGTTAATTAGCGTCTGGTGTATATTTCACAATGTATGCATATATCAAATCAAGTTGAACACTTAAAGTGTATGCAATTTTGAATTGTCAATTACACCTCAGTAAAGCTGGAAAAAACATAATTTGGCACCCTTAAAGATAATATATTTTAAGTATTTTTTTAACCCATTTTATCAGTGATTGGGACACAGGGCAGCCTGCCCTAAGTATGCCACAGGGCCATATGGATTATTTTTCTTTTTTTTGTAGATAATTATTTTTTACTGAAGGGTAGTTGACACACAGTATTACATTAGTTTCAGGTGTACAACACAGTGATTCAACATTTATATACATGATAATTCTAGCTACCAGCTATCACCATACCAAGTTGTTACAATATTTTGACTATATTCCTTATGCTATACATTACATCCCAGTTACTTATTTATTTTACAATTGGAAGTGTGTACTTTTTTTTTTTTTTTTGTGAGGGCATCTCTCATATTTATTGATCAAATGGTTGTTAACAACAATAAAATTCTGTATAGGGGAGTCAATGCTCAATGCACAATCATTAATCCACACCAAGCCTAATTTTCGTCAGTCTCCAATCTTCTGAGGCATAACGAACAAGTTCTTACATGGAGAACAAATTCTTACATAGTGAATAAGTTACATGGTGAACAGTACAAGGGCAGTCATCACAGAAACTTTTGGTTTGCTCATGCATTATGAACTATAAACAGTTCAAATATGAATACTCATTTGATTTTTATACTTGATTTATATGTGGATACCACATTTCTCTCTTTATTATTATTATTTTTAATAAAATGCTGAAGTGGTAGGTAGATACGAGATAAAGGTAGAAAACATAGTTTAGTGTTGTAAGAGAGCAAATGTAGATGATCAGGTGTGTGCCTGTAGACTATGTGTTAATCCAAGCTAGACAAGGGCAATAAAACATCCACGTATGCAGAAGATTTCTCTCAGAACAGGGGGGGTGAGGTTCTAAGCCTCACCTCTGTTGATCCCCAATTTCTCACCTGATGACCCCCCTGCGACTGTGCCTGTCTTAGGTTGTTCCTCCCTTGAGGAATCTTACCCATCTCTGGCTAACCAGTGATCTTCCGGGGCCATACAGGGAAATGTAAAGTTGGTAAGTGAGAGAGAGAGAGAGAAGCCTTATTGTTTGAAATGGTTACCTTTTTATTTCTTTGCATATTTATGCCCTGTAGCTTCTATGCCCAGCATTTGTCTTGAGGTATCTTTACCACTTGGAAGAATTATGATACTCGGTAAATTTGATATGAGGCACAAATTCTATTTAAGGGTTGTGATTAGGTAGGAAGAAGAAAAGCTATAGAAGTAGCAGGCGGCAGAAAACATGGGAAGATTGAGTATTTCTTTGACATATCTTCTTGTAGAGTAACTTCAGCATGTATAGGTTTTAAGCTACTACTTAAATTGCGCACACACATTAACATAATAGGAGTACAGTTACATAACCAAAGCATACCTGTAATTACCAGCCATCTCCAGTGAAACCAAGAAAACCATTAAGGCACCTTAGGCATTTGTGAAAACTTATCTATGATATGGTGGATATTGTCCAATGAACTTGAACAGTCTGAGAGAAATCAGACAAATTAAAACAACCCATTCCTGGGGAATGTTCACATCCCTTATGTTCCTTTAACAGTAAATAGTCTGTAGTTGTAAGATTTTGGAGCGCTACAATTTGCACTTCTCCTAATTCTTGATTGAGTTCCAACAGTATAGATCCAGTCAAATTTGTTGTTTTACTGTATGCACAAGCCAGCTTAGATATCTCCTTCTTCATTCCCATGGCAAGTCCAGGAAGTGGTGGGATGAGTGCATCTACACCTGTAGCAGTGCGTGGATCTTTGTTGGGTTGGGGTGTTTTGATGATCATCTTCTGGCATGAGTCTTCCAGAGAGTGCTGATGTTGGAAGTTCTTTATCATATCGTATCTTAGTTCATTTTTGGGGTAGCCAAATTAGGCTTTGATCCTCTGTATGAACACAAACAGACCCTTTGCCTACACTTTTATATGCCCTTTATACCATTGTATAGAACTCATTGGAGGTCACCACACAGGAACTGACTTTTTTTTTGGAATCATTAATCTACACTTACATGGTGAATATTATGTTTACTAGGCTCTCCCCTATACCAGGTACCCCCTGAAAACCCCTTTACAGTTACTGTCCATCAGCATAGCAAAATGTTGTAGAATCACTACTTGCCTTCTCTGTGTTGTACAGCCCTCCCCTTTCTCCCACCACCCCATGCATGCTAATCTTAATACCCCCCTTCTTCTCACCCCCTTATCCCTCCCTACCCACCCATCCTCCCCATTCCCTTTCCCTTTGATACCTGTTAGTCCATTCTTGAGTTCTGTGATTCTGCTGCTGTTTTGTTTCTTCACTTTTTCCTTTGTTCTTAAACTCCACAGATGAGGGAAATCATTTGGTATTTCTCTTTCTCTGCTTGGCTTGTTTCACTGATCATAATACCCTGCAGCTCCATCCATGTTGCTGCAAATGGTAGGATTTGCCCTTTTCATATGGCTGAGTAGTATTCCATTGTGAATATGTACAACATCTTCTTTATCCATTCATCTATCGAAGGATATTTAGGTGGCTTCCAATTCTTGGCTATTGTAAATAGTGCTGTGATAAACATAGGGGTACATTGGTCTTTCTCAAACTTGATTGCTGCATTCTTAGGGTAAATTCCTAGGAGTGCAATTCCTGGGCCAAATGGTATGTCTGTTTTGAGCATTTTGATGTACCTCCATACTGCTTTCCACAATGGTTGAACTAACTTACATTCCCACCAGCAGTGTAGGAGAGTTCCCCTTTCTCCACAGCCTCGCCAACATTTGTTGTTGTTTGTCTTTTGGATGGCAGCCATCCTTACTGGTGTGAGGTGATACCTCATTGTAGTTTTAATTTGCATTTCTCTGATAATTAGCGATGTGGAGCATCTTTTCATGTGTCTGTTGGCCATCTGTATTTCTTTTTTGGAGAACTGTCTGTTCAGTTCCTCTGCCCATTTTTTAATTGGATTATTTGACTTTTGTTGTTGAGGTGTGTGAGCTCTTTATATATTCTGGATGTAAAGCCTTTATCGGATGTGTTATTTTCAAATATATTCTCCCATACTGTAGGGTTCCTTTCTGTTCTATTGATGGTGTCTTTTGCTGTACAGAAGCTTTTCAACTTAATATAGTCCCACTTGTTCATTTTTGCTGTTGATTTCCTTGCCCGGGAAGATATGTTCAAGAAGAGGTCACTCATGTTTATGTCTAAGAGGTTTTTTCCTATGTTTTCTTCCAAGAGTTTAATGGTTTCATGACTTACATTCAGCTCTTTGATTCATTTTGAGTTTACTTTTGTATATGGAGTTAGACAATGGTTCAGTTTCATTCTCCTACAAGTAGCTGTCCAGTTTTGCCAGCACCATCTGCTGAAGAGACTGTCATTTCGCCATTGTATGTCCATGGCTCCGTTATCAAATATTAATTGACCATATATGTCTGGGTTAATATCTGGATTCTCTAGTCTGTTCCATTGGTCTGTGGCTCTGTTCTTGTGCCAGTACCAAATTGTCTTGATTACTATGGCTTTATAGTAGAGCTTGAAGTTGGGGAGTGAGATCCCCCCTACTTTATTCTTCTTTCTCAGTATTGCTTTGACTATTCGGGGTCTTTGGTGTTTCAATATGAATTTTTGAATTATTTGTTCCAGTTCATCGAAGAATGTTGCTGGTAGTTTCATAGGGATCACATCAAATCTGTATATTGCTTTGGGCAGGATGGCCATTTTGACAATATTAATTCTTCCTAGCCACGAGCATTGGATGAGTTTCCATCTGTTTGTGTCCCCTTTAATTTCTCTTAAGAGTGACTTGTAGTTTTCAGAGTATAGGTCTTTCACTTCTTTGGTTAGGTTTATTCCTAGGTATTTTATTCTTTTTGATGCAATTGTGAATGGAGTTGTTTTCCTGATTTCTCTTTCTGTTGGTTCATTGTTAGTGTATAGGAAAGCTACAGATTTCTGTCTGTTGATTTTGTATCCTGCAACTGTGCTGTATTCCGATATTATTTCTAGTAGTTTTGGAGTGGAGTCTTTAGGGTTTTTTATGTACAGTATCATGTCATCTGCAAATAGTGACAGTTTATCTTCTTCTTTACCAATCTGGATTCCTTGTGTTTTTTTTTTTTTGTCTGATTGCCATGGCTAGGACCTCCAGTACTATGTTAAATAACAGTGGGGAGAGTGGGCATCCCTGTCTAGTTCCTGATCTCAGAGGAAAAGCTTTCAGCTTGTCACTGTTCAATATAATGTTGGCTGTGGGTTTAACATAGATGGCCTTTATTATATATAGGTACTTGCCCTCTATTCCCATTTTGCTGAGAGTTTTTATCATGAATGGATGTTGAACTTTGTCAAATGTTTTTTCAGCCTCTATGGAGATGATCATGTGGTTTTTGTCTTTCTTTTTGTTGATGTGGTGGATGATGTTGATGGACTTTCGAATGTTGTACCATCCTTGCATCCCTGGGATGAATCCCACTTGGTCATGGTGTATGATCCTTTTGATGTATTTTTGAATTCGGTTTGCTAATATTTTGTTGAGTATTTTTGCATCTATGTTCATCAGGGATATTGGTCTGTAGTTCTCTTTTTTGGTGGTGTCTTTGCCTGGTTTTGGTATTAGGGTGATGTTAGCTTCATAGAATGAGTTTGGAAGTATCCCCTCCTCTTCTATTTTTTGGAAAACTTTAAGGAGAATGGGTATTATGTCTTCCCTGTGTGTCTGATAAAATTCCGAGGTAAATCCATCTGGCCCAGGGGTTTTATTCTTTGGTAGTTTTTTTATTACTGCTTCAATTTCGTTCCTGGTAATTGGTCTGTTTAGATTTTCTATTTCTTTCTGGGTCAGTCTTGGAAAGTTGTATTTTTCTAGGAAGTTGTCCATTTCTCCTAGGTTTCCCAGCTTGTTATCATATAGGTTTTCATAGTATTCTCTAATAATTCTTTGTATTTCTGTGGGGTCCGTTGTGATTTTTCCTTTCTCGTTTCTGATACTGTTGATTTGAGTTGACTCTCTTTTCCTCTTAATAATTCTGGCTGGAGGCTTATCTATTTTGTTTATTTTCTCGAAGAACCAGCTCTTGGTTTCATTGATTTTTGCTATTGTTTTATTCTTCTCAATTTTATTTATTTCTTCTCTGATCTTTGTTATGTCCCTCCTTCTGCTGACCTTAGGCCTCATTTGTTCTTCTTTTTCCAATTTCAGTAATTGTGACATTAGACCATTTATTTGGGATTGTTCTTCCTTTTTTAAATATGCTTGGATTGCTATATACTTTCCTCTTAAGACTGCTTTTGCTGTGTCTCACAGAAGTTGGGGCGTAGTTGTGTTGTTGTTGTTTGTTTCCATATATTGCTGGATCTCCATTTTGATTTGGTCATTGATCCATTGACTATTTAGGAGCGTGGTGTTAAGCCTCCATGTGTTTGTGAGCCTTTTTGCTTTCTTTGTACAGTTTATTTCTAGTTTTATGCCTTTGTGGTCTGAAAAGTTGGTTTGTAGGATTTCAATCTTTTGGAATTTACTGAGGCTCTTTTTGTGTCCTAGTATGTGGTCTATTCTGGAGAATGTTCCATGTCCACTTGAGAAGAATGTGTATCCTGTTGCTTTTGGATGTAGAGTTCTGTAGATGTCTATTAGGTCCATCTGTTCTAGTGTGTTGTTCAGTGCCTCTGTGTCCTTACTTATTTTCTGTCTATTGGATCTGTCCTTTGGAGTGAGTGGTGTGTTGTAGTCTCCCAGAATGAATGCATTGCATTCTATTTCCTCCTTTAGTTCTGTTACTATTTGGTTCAGGTATGTTGGTGCTCCTGTATTGGGTACATATATATTTTTAATGGTTATATCCTCTTGTTGGACTGAGCCCTTTATCATTATGTAATGTCCTTCTTTGTCTTTTGTTACTTTCTTTATTTTAATGTCTGTTTTGTCTGATACCAGAATTGCAACACCTGCTTTCTTCTCTCTGTTGTTTGCATGAAATATCTTTTTCCATCCCTTGACTTTAAGTCTGTGCATGTCTTTGGGTTTGAGATGAGTCTCTTGTAAGCAGCATATGGATGGATATTGCTTTTTTATCCGTTCTATTACTCTGTGTCTTTTGATTGGTGCATTCAGTCCATTTACATTTAGGGTGATTATTGAAAGGTATGAACTTATTGCCATTCCAGTCTTTAAGCTTGTGGTTACCAAAGGTTCAGGGTTAACCTCTTTACTATCTTACTGTCTAACTTAACTCGCTTGTTGAAGTATTATAAATGTAGTCTGATGAATCTTTATTTCTCTCCCTTCTTATTCCTCCTCCTCCCTTCTTCATATGTTGGGTGTTTTGTTCTGTGCTCTTTTTAGGAGTGCTTCCATCTAGAGCAGTCCCTGTAGGAAGCCCCGTAGAGGTGGTTTGTGGGTGTCAATTTCTCTCAACTTTTGCTTGTCTGGGAATTGTTTAATTCCTCCTTCATATTTAAATGATATTCGTGCTGGATACAGTAGTCTTGGTTCGAGGCCCTTCTGTTTCATTGCATTAAGTATATCATTCCATTCTCTTCTGGCCTGTAGGGTTTCTGTTGAGAAGTCTGATGATAGCCTGGTGGGTTTTCTTTTGTAGGTGATGTTTTTTTTTCTCTCTGGCTTCCTTTAATACTTTGTCCTTGTCTTTGATCTTTGCCATTTTAATTATTATGTGTCTTGGTGTTGCCCTCCTTGGATCCCTTGTCATGGGAGTTCTGTTTACCTCTGTGGTCTGAGAGGCCATTTCTTCCCCTAGTTTGGGGACGTTATCGGCAGTTATTTCTTCAAAGACACTTTCTTTCCCTTTTTCTCTCTCTTCTTCTTCTGGTACCCCTATAATGTGGATATTGTTCCGTTTCGATTGGTCACTCAGCTCTCTTAGAATTCTTTCATTCCTGGAGATCCTTTTATCTCTCTCTGCATCAGCTTCTCTGCATTCATGTTCTCTGTTTTCTAGTCCATTAATGGTCTCTTGCATCTCGTCCATTCTGTTTTGAAGTCCTTCCAGAGCTTGTTTTATTTCTGTATTCTCCTTCATTAGTTCTTGCATATTTCTCTGCAAGTCCATCAGCATGGTTATGACTTTTGTTTTAAATTCTTTTTCAGGAAGACTCGTTAAATCTATCTCCCCAGGTTCCATCTCAGAGGAAGATGTAGCAGATGCCGAAGCTTTCTGGGTTAGTCTTGTCTGGATCATATTTTTTTGCCTTTTCATGTTGACAGGTGCTATTGACTGTCAGCTGGGAGGGCCAAACTTTTCACTTGCTACTGGCCTTTCTTTACTGGGACAACTGCGACCCCTAGTGGCTTGTGTTGGGTAATTGCATGTAGAGTGGGTCTTGGTGTCTTGCCCGGCAGATATGGAGAAATCTCCCTTTCTGAGAGCGTGGTCTGCCTTAGGCTGCTTCTCTGCTTTCACAGCACCTGGAGGGGTGATGGTCAGGGGGGCTGTTTGGCTGTTTACGTCCGTGAAGGGTCTCAGAGCTGTTGCCCAGGTGGTTAGTGCCCCCGGTTTTCCCTGTAATTTCCAGCCACTGGCCTGTGACTTGTGTTGTTTCCGTCTAGCTATTAAGTCCCTGTCCCTTTAAGACTTTCAAAAAGCACTCGCTTTTCTTTGTCACAGGGGCATCAGCTTTAGAACCTGCTCAGAGGTCTTGCTGCCCTGTTTCCCTAGTTTCCAGCCCTACATGCATGCACTGTGTCTGCGCTCTGGTGCGGGTGGCTGGGGCTGGGTGTTTAGCAGTCCTGGGCTCCCTCTCCCTCCCGCCGGGAGCTGGGGGGAGGTGTGCTCGTGTCCCGCCGGGCCGGGGGTTGTAGTATCTTACCCCTTTCACCAGGCGCTGGTCTATCACACGTGTGGATGTAGTCTGGCTGTTGTCCTGTGTCTTCTGGTCTCTCTTTTAGGATTAGTTGTATTTGTTGTATTTTCAAAAATATATATGTTTTTGGGAGGAGATTCCCACTGTCCTACTCACACCACCATGTTGGCTCCGCCTCTCTCCATATGGATTATTTTTAATTAAAATTACTTTAAAAACAGCCTGTGCAAGAAGAACTCTGACTCCTTATTGTCCAGAAGGCAGGATATAAATCTCCCATGTGAAAGGTATGCTCTGCATCAGGAAGTAGAGAGAACGAATTGAAGCCAAGAACGCTGTATAAACAAACTGCTTGGAGTCTTCGTTAATTATTACCCACACCTAAGTTTCTTGCTCTTGTCAATTCTCACAAATGTATGATTTATTTGTCTGAAAACCTGCCTACCTCAGTCACTTCTTAGGTTCCATATCTATGAGACCTCCTTATGTACAAATTAAAATTTTTCTTTTCCTCCTGTTAATCTGTCTCATGTCAATTTAATTCTTAGACCAGCCAGGACCTTGAAGAGTAGAGGAACATTTTTCTTCCCCAACACACTAAAAGCATGAGCTTAGAACCAAATCACATATCTCTGTGTTCAGTAGAAGGGTTTGTGATGTATTTTTTTTAAAAGACAACATCCTTTCTACCACCTAAAAAAAAAAAAATTAAAAATTTTGTAAATATTAGTGGTCTGTATAAAAGGAAAATTATCAACTATTCTTCCCACTTAATATAGAGGTATGTAGTAAGGGAGTATCCTCTCCTATCTCTAATCACAGTGAATGCTGACTTGATAGGAAACTATCTTTCATGAAAATGTTATGATAAAATATCATTTTGCAAACTATTTATTTACCTATTGTATTTTCTACACACATGCTGATTTATTGTTAAATCAATTAAATTACTATCCCACCCTTCCATTTATACAATGAGCTGCTAACAGGTAAGATTTATCTATAATTATTAAGTAAAAAAGACACTGGATTTTAAGGAATGGTCCCACTTCATACATTATACTAAAACATTTGGAGGTTGGGTTAAATAAACAGTCATCTGTGTTGAGTATCACTTCAGCTTACTGCATTATTTCTATCTCAATAATCTTAATGGTTTCCATACCAGGACTGCATAGATTTCATATGCAGAGTAATTTGTTAATGAGAAAGCTTCTGTTTTTTTTTTTTGAATGAAAAGGGACTCTCTCAAAGTACTTCCTCAGAAGGAGGTTTTAAAAACCGCCTTGGAAACATTCGATGTCACCGCATTTATTATTGGATTTCTAATAAAATAAATATTAATTCATGTCTCCAACTTCTTACATTTAAATTTAGATGAGTTAACACTCAAACTAGAGAGACAGATGAAAAACAATAATGTAGCAAAAATAAAACCATAATTTATATTTCTGCATGCTTAAAATTGTAAATAGGTATTGTACAAAATGTGGCTTAATTTTAGAAAACCAAGGGGATTTTAGACAAACAGAATTAAATAAAGTAGTATTTGAGTTATTCTCCTTGCCCCTAAATTTGATGGATGGTGAAGAATGTTGAGATGATTGTTTTATCTGTTAGGGCCTTAGGGTAACCAATTTTTCCCTTTTTCACTGTATTAGATGGTATTGGTTTCAAGTAGTGGAGATTAAGCTAGATAAGCCCAAGAGACTTCTGTTTTAAGAATACATGGGTCTCTCTTGTGGACTTCAAGGAACTGTAGCTGGTGGGGTGAGGCCTAACAACTCGAAAGTCTTCAGATTTTTATTTCTCAGTTCTATTTCCCTCTGAGAATATATTATATTTGTTGCTACTATGACTCTTGGAAGACGCCCTCGCTATTTGATCTATATTGTGAAATATGGCTGCCTCACGGAAACTGATTTTATTGTTCTTGTCATATGCAGACAATTGAGAACTTTCAAACTGTGTCCAAATACCTGAGAGAGAGGCAATCTCGTTGACCTCATTTAGGTCTGTATCTGTTTCCCCGTGTATTCAGTGGGAACCCAATGACACTGTAGGATTCTAGCTGACAGGAGTCATATCCTTCTGGATTGGGAATTCATTAACAGGGTTTAACGAAAACCAGTCAAATACCTCCCTCATCCCCTTCAAAAATAGAATATTTAGTATAAACCTAGTCTACCCAGTAACTCTCACCCAAACCCCAGGTGCACAGAATAACACACTGCCCCTTCTCCAACCAAGAGAATTCTTTTTTCCCATCCTAAAAGATGTGTGCTTTTCTAGCAAAGTGCTTTAAAGCCTGCATGTCACATTAACATACTTGAACCCCTAGCTGAAGAAGGCCTGCTGTAAATTTAATGGGGATTTGGGAAGAGAGGGGAGGTGGGGCGAATGTGAGAACTCATGGGGGGCTTGCCAGAAGGAGACAGCCTGTGCTGGGCTCCAGCCAATACTGCCTCTTGGGAATGCAGACTGTCTCCAGAAAGTCCTTGAAATCCAGATCCTTTGGCGAAGTGTCCCTATTTGAAGATTTTGGGAACCCATTCCATTACAAATAGAATAGGTGAGCAATAAGGTCTGTGAGAACCAAAGGCAGTTTATTAGCCACTAGTTTGTGAACTCTGACAGGCATGCTTATTAAATCAATGATGGAATGAGCAGATGATTGGATTATATTCCTTTGGTAACCTAGATGGCTTATCCCAACAAATGTTCACCAAGCTCTCATAACATGTTCATGTCTTAAAGAGGGCGAACATCCAAGATGTGACTAAAAGTCTCAGCAGTGTGCAAAAGCAAGTACATTTATCTGCCAGGGTAAGCTTATCTCTTATATGAACATGTTTTTCAAAGACTTACCTGGCCACTTACAGCAATTCGACATAGGTTAACCTATTGATTATAGGCCAGTTAATATAATCCATTGCTCATCCTATTGTTTAGGGAGCTTGGGCTGTGGCAGAAGATAACAAGTCTTGCTAAGGAATATAAATGGAACAGAGGTAGTGCTGAGTCGTTAGCAAATTGCCACTTAGGCCATTGGAGCATGAATAGCTTTGTGACTATTCCAATAGGTGTCAGCCAAGTGCCACCTGAGTTGTTCTGACAGACCTAAAATAGCACGTCAAAGCTTCCTGTTTCACGTACAAACTAGAGCAGTGCTATTTCAGACTGAAAATGCGTCCACCTATGACATAATTGCTAGGCAGTGTATCTGCTTTGGGGGCATGGCATGGAGGACAGTTGACATTCTGAAGGGTGGCACATTTAGGGTACTGCCGAATAAAATAGTTGGGGCAACTTCCTTGGAATATTTCTGCTCTTACAGAACCAAGAGGTTGACATATTGTGTGAAGTTTTATTTTAAATATCAGCCGGATTGCTAAGCATATCAGCACTGAACCCAAGAGCAGCACAGGTCTTAAAAAAAACTTTTCCTCTTGGGATTCCATTTTGTAATTCCCAGATGACATCCTTTCTATCTTTATGGCAAGGGAAATGATATTTCTAATGAGCACACTCGTATCATGTCTTGCAGGATCTGACTCCTAACTCTGACACCTACAGACGCCTCTATCCAAGAATTCAAATAGAGCTCTTGGGAGAAGCTGTATTTGGGGAATCACTAGCATTTTTTTCAGTGCTACTTTTCTGGCTTTAAGATTAAAAAATATCCATCACAAAGAAATACTGAGACCTGTGAATGCCAATAATGTCTCCTCATTTCCTGTTACCTCAGCTTCCCACCTCTTGGCTTAGCCCACAAGTTTCCTGTATTCTTGCCCAGGCTTATCAGCTGTCTCAGTTTTCCAGTTCTCCCACCTCATTACCTCTGGGCAATTGTTCCTCATTTTCTTATACTTTCTGACAACTTGCTTACAGTATCTTCTTCCCTCCACACAACTCAATTTCAGCAGGATAAATATTTTGAATGGGCATTCAGTAAAATTTGAATATATCTTACTCTCTGCTAATTAATTGCATATCTTTTATTCAAAGGCTCGCTTAGGTCTCATGTCTTCCATTATTTTCCTTGCTTGGAACTTAACTGTTTTCTAAGTATCACCTCTGTAATTCTCCCTCACCTGCCTCATGCTCCCAACTGATGTGTTTTTCTCCCCCTTTCTTTTATCTTATTCTGTTGAGGCTATGAGACCTGAACTCATACTTGCCTCCTCCACTCAATATTTTCATTCTAACTTCATTTGATTTGTTTTTCTGATCTCCTCTTATATTTATAGTAAGACATCTGTTTACTCACCGACTGTATCTGCACCTTGGTATTTCCGTGAGAATAGGTATCTCTCATAGCCCTCCAGCTCATGACAGGCAAAAAGAAGGTACACAAGATAAACATAATAATCAACTGAGGAAGAGTAAGAAAGAAGAGAGAAAAGGGAAAAAGAAGAAGACCTAATTTGTGGAGACCTCAGAAATACAACAAAACTACAACCCTCTCAGAGTCTCAGTATTAATTCCGGCACTTCAAACATACATATAAGAGAGAATAAAAATAGTGTTATGTTGATTATTAGACAGAGCCTATGTCAAATGTGCACCAAGACATGTTCAGATTCACTGAGATCTTCAATTTCTAAATCTATTTGACGTTTTCACTATTGTATGTTTCTAAATCTGTCATTCCAATATGTTTGCTCTCTTGTGTAGGTGAGCTGGCGTTCAGGGCCTGACTTGGAATACTAGGATGGGGTATGACATGGAATATATGATCGTGTTTTTCTGGGTTGAGAACATTAAATTGTTTTTACCTAATTTAGCTTCTATCACTAAGGAGTTCTCAGAAAATGAAACACTTTTTAAAATGTAAGTTTATTGCACCCATATTCATCTCATTTCATGGGAATATTACAGGTCAGTGAATTACATTTCAGTTGCACGTTCCTTGAGCCATTATGTTATTTTCAATAATCAATTAGATTTTAAAATGGATGTATAACTGTATTTTTTTATTTGAGGAGGTAAAGAAATATATCAAATGTGTGGAATAAAAACTAAATTAGTTAAGCTGACATTTATTAAGTTCTTGGCCTGATCAAACATAACAGTCCATTTTGCCAAAGGAGAAATGAAAATTAAATATATTTGAAACTGCTCATCATTATTAAAATTCTTTTCCCTTTGTTTGCTTTTAAATGTTGTTTTGCGCAAAGAGTTAGAAATGGCAAATGTTTTGATGATAACTTTATGGAGGTTCGATAATTGTGTGCTTGACATGGCAATGGAATTTCATTCCTATGTGGCATTTTCTTTAAGTTATAGTCTTACAGTCTCCTGCTGAGATAATACAGTCCTTCACATATTATTGATCTAAGAATGCTTACAGATGATACCATTATTCCAGATTCTGTTTCTTGAATACTGTATCAAATGAAACTGGGTCCTGGGTTACACATTTCTACAAACCTGTGAATTTAAGACCATTTTTCAGGCTACATTTATTAACTCTTACTAGTTTCATTTTTAGTACTTAAATAATACATAAAGAAATACATTTATCATATTTATAGTGAGGATCAAAAGAAGGTTGATTATCTGCAATTCCTGCCAAAACTTAAATAAGGTTATCCACTTACCTTTCAAATTAAAGTAATTCCAAAAAATAAGTGAAATTATGTATCTACCTGGGGCTGGGAGAGAGGTCAGATTATTTCAGCATCAAAGTTTACAGCAAGATCCAGAAACTGAATAGTTCTAGAAATGTCTTGCTGCATAACAGATCACCCCCTAAACACAGTAGCTTGAAAGAATAGTACTGACTCTGCTCAGGAATAGAGGCAGGCTTGGCGGGGACTGTTTATTTGTGATCTACTTGGCATCAGCTCTGGTCACTTGAAAGCTAGAAGCTAGAATTGAGTGTCTGTTGCCTAGGCTGGGAAAACAATTAGGTCTAATGGAGGTGGGACTTCTGGAAATTTCTTTGTATCTCTATAGGATCTCTTCAGCATAGTGGATTTAGCATAGAAGAATTTCTTACTTACATGTAGGCTCAGGGCTTCCAAGGCACACATCCCAAGAGAGAAAGAGCCAGACAGTAGTTGAAGGGCCCCCAACCATAAGATGGTGAACCTCCTGCTTCTCTTCCGGGTCCTCGGTTCCCGCCGGCGCCACCTGAAGCCCAATCACCCCTCGCCCCCCTAATCTCAGCACCTAGCCAATAGCCACAAGCCCCATAGAAGTAACACCACAATCACCCCATGCCCCTTCCTATATAACCCAGCACCTTTCCCTAATAAAGTGGAATTCTCCTGTGAATTGCTGCTGTGTGTTGCTCCTTTCCTTTCAGTAGTGGTACTGTTTTTCACGGCCTAGGCACTCTGCCTAATTCTCTTTATTAGAAAACAAGTCTCTGAAGCCACCCCAGATTCAGTGGGAGGGATATTAGACTCTACCTTTCAATGAAAGAAGTTCGAAGGCAAATATAGCGAGATCCATCATTCCAGTGTTTTCTGGGTTCTCTAAAGTAATTTTCCTCAAAGTTAACATACTTCTTCACAACACTCATAATGTTGTTCTAAGTCCCCACAAAATTTTCATTTTTACTGTTTAACATGTTCTAGTCCACTGATTCCTTTTCTACATGAATACAATTATGTTAAAGAGAATTTGTGTTCGTTGTCTACTTCTCAAAGGATGCAACCTAAGCAGAATTAGTTGTACAAAAGACTTATGGGGAAACTTGTAGGAGGTTAAAGAGGAGGGCGACAGAATGTCAAGAAATCCTTGAAGCTATGATGCAGGTCTGACACCTAAGAATGGGGGAAGCAAGGGAAGGTGAACTGGATAAGAAGAGTCTCTTAGTATAACGTAATTTCAAGCATGATTTTACCAGGCCAATCAAGAGGAGCAGTATCTTGAAAACAAAACAGAAACAAAACAAAACTAAATATATATCTCCCATAAGATCCAGCAATTTCACTCATGAGCATTTATCCTGAGAAATAAAGACTTACAAAAACCTGTACACATATGTTTGTGGCAGCATTATTCATAATAGCCCCAAAGTAGGGACAATCCAGATATTCAGCAGGTGAATTGTTACACAATTTGTGGTATATCCATACAATGGAAAATACTTAGCAATTGAAAAGAAACAAATAATTGAAACACACAACAACCTTGATGATTCTCCAAAGTGTTACTATGAGTGCAAAATTCGGTCATAAAAATGTACATACTATATGATTCCACTTATATAGCATTCTTGAACTGGCAATATTATGGAAATGGGGAACATATCCATGATTGCCAGGACCTAAGGAGGAAGTGAGACTGAGAGTTTAGTTGTTGTGCCTATGAAAACAAACAGGGATCCTTGTGATAATGGAAATGTTCTGTATTTCGACTATGTTAATGTACCAATGGTAGTATCTTAGTTGTATATTGTACTATAGTTTTACAAGATGTAACCATTAGGAATACTGGGTAGAGATACATGCAATATCTCTATTATTTCTTACAACTGCATGTGAATCTAGATTTATCTCAGGATAAAGAACTAAACTATGTGGGATTTCCAAAGCAACATACTTGAAAATAATTAGACCTGACTGTAATGGTTTGTCAGTATTAAGATTTCCTTTATCTTATGCTGGTTAATCTGAGAATGGAATTTTTAGTTTTGGGTTTGCTAACAAAAAATGTCCCGATTCATATGTTACCTTTGTTTCAAAAACTTTCTGAAGTAATCCCCAGTGCTTTTTTTTAATGTGTCAAATTATCTGCTATTTACATATAAATAGTACAAAAGATATTCCTTCTCCATTTGCCTCCAACATTCAGAGTATAAAAATACTTGTGCATAACTTTTAACATGTTTTCTGCTTCTCTTCCTAATTTCCAAAATACATCCAGTAAGTTTTCAGATGACTTTATAACCATGTTCATCACTAATAAAAAGAGTCCAACTCAGCCTGAGGGAAGTGTTCCTGTTTTGATAAAATACATTCACATTGAATTGCAAATGTGATCTGATATAAACTCAGTATCAAAGAAAAAATACATAGTTTGTCAAATGAGTAAATACAATCTCCACTCATGCTCATTAGGTATACCAATCATAAATACACTATTGTGGACTTCAGAGTTTATTCAGAAAGTCCTAAAATTTTCCAGCTCCTTTAATGCCCTGTTGAAGATAGTTCTAAGAGACAGCAATGAGTTCCATTCAGGTTTAACACAGTGCCTCAACAATTAGTCTCTGTTTACCTCTACATGAGATTGAAAAAAAAATAACTGACTGAAAATTTTCAGGCCTTCTCTTAAAATAATAAAAATAAATGATAACCTGGTTAATAATTTTTCTTAAATTCTCATTTGTATTTCACCTGGTAAGGATTTTTCACTGTAATAACAATGAGTGAGTGGGTTTTTCTTCTTTATTACAGTTCATAGCTTGAGTTAGTAAAGCACGTTCTCTTGTTAAACCATTTTGGTTTTTGCACCATTTTGCTTGTCCCAATCAACTTTATTTATCTACATATCATGAAGTTACTATGAGTTTTTAAAACTTTTCTCCAATTGCCCTTGAGATTAGAGGAAGAATACAGCTTTATGAACTCTAAGAAACTCAAACCTGACGAATTGAGTTTACCGTGTTGTCAGATTTATCATAATATTGCAGTGAGTAATATTGACTTCTTTACCTTCCAATTAATATTTGAATCTATACAACTTTGGGCCATAAATGAAGTTTTGCAGAATTGAGGTATTTTGCTGAGTCACTTTATTAATTATTTTGTTTATCTTGTTCTTGATCAGAACCACAATTTCACTATTTCCTTGAAAGCAGATTTCACGAATGTCTTACTAATATTTTAGTAACTATGGCCTTTGCAGGCAAATGGAAGTTTATAAATAAGGAACCTCCAACTCACAATTGCCAGTACTTTAATTTCCAGAAATTTTGTGTTTACTATGGTTTTGAAAATTTAAATATATTCAGAGAGAATTTTTATTTATTGAAATGATGTTTAAAGTTGGATGGTTTTATGCCAAATACTGGCAGCATATCTAAAAATATCATGTCACAACAAAACAGGTTCACTCATGTCACCAGTATATAAAAATGCAGATTTCAAAAAATGTGCATCATATTCAAATAACATTTTACTGTCTTTACTTTCACAGCTATATCAGAAAGTTCATGTGATTCTTTATTTTGGTCTTCCTCAAAGTCATTTGAATTAATTGCTAAAGAGCGCAATTGATAATACTTTGTAAAAATCTTTACTTTTATTTTTAATTCAATTTTAAACATAAAATTAACAATATGGCAATAGAGAACAGCGATCATGCTTTTAAAATTAATGGAGTTTTGACAAAGACACTTAAACAATTCAGTGGAGTTAAGGAGTCCTCAACAAATTTTTCTAAAATAACCACATAATACTATGGGGAAAAATATTAGACTTCTTACTTCATACCACATACAAAAATTAATTCAAAATGGAACAGAAACTTGCCTAAGAATAATGTTTCTAGAAGAGAACTTTGGAGAATATCTTCATGACTGTGGTAGGCAAAAAGATTTTAGTTAGGTCACACAATACATTAATAATAGAAGATTAAAATTGATAAATTGAATTTCATCATACATAATGAACTTTTGGTCATCAAAATAATAGTATAAAAATAAAATACATATTTGAGGAAGGACTTGCACATATATGTGTATGAGTGTGTGTGTTTGTGTGTGTATAGAGAATCTCCTAAGAATTCTTACAAATCCAAGAAACAGGGCAGAATATTTAAAGAAATACTCAAGAAAATGAGATGTAAAAAAAACAGGAGAACTTTGAATGGCCTAATAAGAACATACAGTTTGCTTTACTTTATTATTCGCAAGGTAAATTCAAAATATACTCCTAACATAGGCTTCATATGACCCCCATAGTTAAAGTCCAGATAAATATGAATTCACAATTCAAATTTTTAAAAATGTAATGGAATAAGCCATTACAAAGGAGAGGCCATGTAAGTAGAATGAATTTTGACTCTTAAGCCATTCAGATATTGCAATTTTCTAGTTCCTAGAAAGTGGAGTTTTATTCATCCAGTGGACTTTGTGGTGTGTTAACAAAAAAGAAAATTCATAATTCTACCAATGAGAAGAATGAGGAGAGAAATTAGAAGATGATTTAAATAACATAGCAGTGGAGGATAAAAGATGGTGGCATGAGAGGAGAGACAGAGGCTTCCTCCTAAAACTGGATACAATTAGAAAATTTAATTGGCGCAACTAATCCTGAGAGAGCAACAGGAAAAAAGACGGCATCAGACTGCACACACTGGGAGAAAAGAGCAGAGCTCAGTGAACGGGATAACATACCAGAGCTGTGGCTCCGCAGGACCCTAGCCCTTCCGCCACCCCAGCTCACCAGTGGGAGGAAGAGAAATGGAGCAGGGAGGGAGTGGAAGGCTTGGGACTGCTGAATAGCTAACTCCGGAGATCAGCTCTGGGAGCACAAACCTACATTTCATGGTGCTTTCATGAGACTCGCATGACTACTGGGTTGGAAAGTTAATACAGGCAGAGTTTCTGGGGAGACTGGGATTCCGGCTGCTTATGGAAAGCAGGGATCCATATCCAGCTGCTCTGGGACAAAAACATACCTCTGTGACCGGCCCACTGGCTCAGGCAGTGGAGGCAGGCACAGCAGCCGGGAGGCGGGGAACAGCTCTCTCTCCTTCCCCCTGGAACCAGTACTGCTCCCCTGTGATCCCCGACATTGCTTTGGGCAGAGCAGCTCCAGAATAGAGCTTCTGGACACTAGAGGGCGCCATATACAAACATGAAATGCCAAAGGAACCTTGTCCAGAATAAAATTGTTAATACAACTCCCGAGAAAGATTTAAATGATATGGACCTCATGACTCTTCCTGAAAGGGAGTTCAAAATAAAAATCATCAACATTCTAATGGAGGTAAGGAAAGACATCTAAGAACTCAGGAATGAACTCAGGTCAGAGATCCAATCATTGAAGAACACGATGGAGGGTATTAAAAGCAGGTTGGATACGGTGGAGGAGACAATAAATGAAATAGAAATGAGAGAAGAGGAATACAAAGAAGCCAAGGTACAGAGAGGAAAAAAGGATCTCTAAAAATGAAAGAATATTGAGAGAACTGTGTGACCAATCCAAGCGGAACAATATTCGCATTATAGGGATACCAGAAGAAGAAGAGAGAGTGAAAGGGCTAGAAAGTGTCTTTGAGGAGGTAGTTGCTGGAAACTTCCCCAATCTGGGGTAGGAGATAGTCTCTCAGGCCATGGAGATCCACAGATCCCCCAACACAAGGGACCCAAGGAAGACACCACCAAGACACATAGTAATTAAAATGGGAAAGATCAAGGGTAAGGACAGACTGTTAAAAGCAGCCAGAGGCAGAAATAAGATCACATACAAAGGAAAGCCCATCAGGTTAACATCAGACTTCTCAGCAGAAACCTTACAGACCAGAAGGGAGTGGCATGATGTATTTAATGCCATGAAGCAGAAGGGCCTGGAACCAAGATTACTTTATCTGGTGAGATTATCATTTAAATTTGAAGGAGGGATTAAACAATTTACAGATAAGCAAAAGCTTAGAGAGTTTACCTCCCACAAACCATCTCTGCAGTTTATTTTGGAGGGACTGCTATAGATGGAAGTGTTCCTAGGGTTGGATAGCTGTCACCAGAGGTAGTAAAACCATGGTAGGGAGGGAGGAGCAGCTGATTGTGAGGCAAATGCAAAATTAAATTGACTGCCCCAAAGTCAATCAAGGGATAGACAAAAAGTACAGAATTTGATATCTAATATAAAAAGAATGAAGGACGAAGAAAAAGGAGGAGAAATAGAAAAGAACCTTTAGATTGTGTTTGTAACAGCATACTAAGTGAGTTAAGTTAGACTCTTAGATAGTAAGGAAAGTAACCTGGAACCTTTGGTAACCACGAAACTAAAGCCTGAAATGGCAATAAGTACATACCTATCGATAATCACCCTAAATGTAAATGGACTGACTGCACCAATCAAAAGATATAGAGTCACTTAATGGATAAAAAAACAAGACCCATCTATATGCGGCTTACAAGAGACTCACTTCAAACCCAAAGACATGCACAGACTAAAAGTCAAGGGATGGAAAAAGATATTTCATGCAAACAAGAGGAAGAAAAAAGCAGGTGTTGCAGTACTAGTATCAGACAAAATAGACTTCAAAACAAAGAAAGTAACAAGAGGTAAAGAAGGACATTACCTAAAGATAAAGGGCTCAGTCCAACAAGAGGATATAACCATTCTAAATATATATGCACCCAACACAGGAGCACCAGCATATGTGAAACAAATACTAACAGAACTAAAGGAGGAAATAGAATGCAATGCATGCATTTTAGGAGACTTCAACACACCATTCACTCCAAAGGACAGATCCACCAGACAGAAAATAATTAAGGACACACAGGCACTGAACAACACACTAGAACAGATGGAGCTAATAGACATCTATAGAACTTTACACCCAAAAGCAAGAGGATACACATTTTTCTCAACTGCACATGGAACATTGGAACATTCTCCAGAATAGACCACATACTTGGCCACAAAAAGAGCCTCAGTAAATTCAAAAGATTGAAATTCTACCAACTAACTTTTCAGACTACAAAGGTATAAAACTAGAAATAAATTGTACAAAGAAAGCAAAGAGGCTCACAAACACATGGAGCCTTAACAACATGCTTCTAAATAGTCAATGGATCAATGACCAAATTAAAATGGAGATCCAGCAATGTATGGAAATAAATGACAACAACAACACAAACCCCCAACTTCTGTGGGATTCAGAGAAAGCAGTCTTAAGAGGCAAGTATATAGCAATCCAGGCATATTTAAACAAGGAAGAACAAACCCAAATGAATAGTCTAACGTCACAATTATCAAAATTGGGAAAAGAAGAACAAATGAGGCCTAAAGTCAGCAGAAGGAGGGACATAATAAACATCACAGAAGAAATAAACAAAATTGAGAAGAATAAAACAATAGAAAAAAATCAGTGAAACCAAGAGCTGTTTCTTCAAGAAAATAAACAAAATAGATAAGCCTCTAGCCAGACTTATTAAGGAAAAAAGAGAATCAACACACATCAACAGAATCAGAAATGAGAAAGGAAACATCACAACGGACCCAACAGAAATACAAAGAATTATTAGAGACTACTATGAAAACCTATATGCTAAGAAGCTGGAAAACCTAGAAGAAATGGGTAAATTCCTAGAAAAATACAAACTTCCAAGACTGACCTAGGAAGAAACACAAAATTTAAACAAACCAATTACCAGCAAAGAAATTGAAGTGGTAATGAAAAAACTACCCAAGAAAAAAACCCCCAAGCCAGATGGCTTTACCTTGAAATTTTATCAGACATACAGAGAAGATATAATACCCATTCTCCGTAAAGCTTTCCAAAAAATAGAAGAGGAGGGAATACTCCCAAACTCATTCTATGAAGCCAACATCACCCCAATACTAAAGCCTGGCAAAGACCCCACCAAAAAAGAAAACTACAGACCAATATCCCTGATGAACGTAGATGCAAAAATACTCAACAAAATATTAGCAAACCAAATTCCAAAATACATCAAGACAATCATACATCAGGACCAAGTGGGATTCATCCCAGGGATGCAATGATGGTACAACATTCGAAAATCCATCAACATCATCCACCACATCAACAAAAACGCAGACAAAAACCACCTGATCTTCTCCATAGATGCTGAGAAAGCATTCGATAAAATTCAACATCCATTCATGATAAAAATTCTCAACAAAATGGGTATAGAGGGCAAGTTCCTCAACATAATAAAGGCCATATATGATAAACCCACAGCCAACATCATACTGAACAGCGAGAAGCTGAAAGCTTCTCCTCTGAGATTGGGAACAAGACAGGGATGCCCACTCTCCCCACTGTTATTTAACATAGTACTGGAGGTCCTAGCCATGGCAGTTAGACAAAACAAAGAAATACAAAGAATCCAGATTGGTAAAGAAGAAGTTAAACTGTTACTATTTGCAGATGACATGATATTGTACATAAAAAACCCTAAAGACTCCACTCCAAAACTACTAGAACCGATATCAGAATACAGCAAAGTTGCAGGATACAAAATTAACACACAGAAATCTGTGGCTTTCCTATACACTAACAATAAACTAATAGAAAGAGAAATCAGGAAAACAATTCCATTCACAATTGTGTCAAAAAGAATAAAATATCAAGGAATAAACCTAACTAAAGATGTGAAAGACCTATACCCTGAAAACTATAAGACACTCTTAAGAGAAATTAAAGAGGACACTAACAAATGGAAACTCATCCCATGCTCTTGGCTAGGAAGAGTTAATATCGTCAAAATGGCCATCCTGCCCAAAGCAATATACAGATTTGATGCAATCCCTACCAAATTACCAACAACATTCTTCAACGAACTGGAACAAATAGTTCACAAATTCATATGGAAACACCAAAGACTCCGAAGAGCCAAAGCAATCCTGAGAAGAATAACGTGGGGGGGATCTTACTCCCCAACTTCAAGCTCTACTACAAAGCCATAGTAATCAAGACAATTTGGTACTGGCACAAGAACAGAGCCACAGACCAGTGAAATAAATTAGGGACTCCAGATATTAACCCAAGCATATATGGCCAATTAATATTCGATAAAGGAGCCATGGGCATACAATGGGGAAATGACAGTCTCTTCAACAGATGGTGCTGGCAAAACTGGACAGCTACATGTAAGAGAATGAAACTGGATCACTATCTAACCCCATACACAAAAGTAAATTCAAAATGGATCAAAGAGCTGAATGTAAGTCATGAGACCATAAAACTCTTAGAAAAAAACATAGGCAAAAATCTCTTGGACATAAACATTAGCGACTTCTTCAACATATCTCCCTGGGCAAGGAAAACAAAAGCAGAAATGAACAAGTGGGACTATATCAAGCTGAAAAGCTTCTGTACAGTAAAGGACATCAATAGAACAAAAAGGTACCCTACAGTATGGGAGAATATATTCGTAAATGACAGATCCGATAAAGGCTTGACATCCAAAATATATAAAGAGCTCACACACCTCAACAAACAAAAAGCAAATAATCCAATTAAAAAATGGGCAGAGGAGCTGAACAGACAGTTCTCCAAAGAAGAAATTGAGATGGTCAACAGACACATGAAAAGATGCTCCACATCTCTAGTTATCAGAGAAATGCAAATTAAAACCACAATGAGATATCACCTCACACCAGTAAGGATTGTCTTCATCGAAAAGACAAACAACAACAAATGTTGGTGAGGTTGTGGAGAAAGGGGAACCCTCCTACACTGCTGGTGGGAGTGTAAATTAGTTCAACCACTGTGGAAAGCAATATGGAGGTTCCTCAAAATGCTCAAAATAGACTTACCATTTGACCCAGGAATTCCACTTCTAGGAATTTACCCTAAGAATGCAGCACTCCAGTTTGAAAAAGACAGATGCACCCCTATGTTTATCGCAGAACTATTCACAATAGCCAAGAAATGGAAGCAACCTAAGTGTCCATCAGTAGATGAATGGATAAAGAAGATGTGGTACATATACACAATGGAATATTATTCAGCCATAAGAAGAAAACAGATCCTACCATTTGCAACAACATGGATGGAGCTAGAGGGTATTATGCTCAGTGAAATAAGCCAAGTGGAGAAAGACAAATACCAAATGATTTCACTCGTCTGTGGAGTATAAGAACAAAAGAAAAACTGAAGGAACAAAACAGCAGCAGAATCACAGAACCCAAGAATGAACTAACAGTTACCAAAGGGAAAGAGACTGGGGAGAATGGGAGGGTAGGAAGGGATAAGGGTGGGGAAGAAGAAAGGGGGTATTATGATTAGCATGTATAATGTAGGGGGTGGGGAAAAGGGGAGGGCTGTGCAACACAGAGAATACAAGTAGTGATTCTACAACATCTTACTATGCTGATGGACAGTGACTATAATGGGGTTTGTGGTGGGGACTTGGGGTAGGGGAGAGCCTAGTAAACATAATGTTCTTCATGTAACTGTAGATTAATGATAACAAAAAAAACGCAATCTTTAAAAAAAATAACATAGCAGTGTATTAAAAATGCACTAAAAAGGCAAAGAAAATAAGTATATGGAAGCAAAGTGAGATCATATCAGGTTGATTGATATAATTCATTTGCTCTCATTCATTCCTTTATTTTGAAATATTTTTCTAATCACTTCATTGAGGGTCTAAAGCATGTCAAGTATTGTGTTAGAAGTTGGGGCCCAAAATTATGTGGTGGTACAAGTTCTGTTTTCATTGGATTAAGATAGAGAGAAGGCGTATTTATGAAAATCCCTGATTGATTTTCTATAACATGGAGGTTCATAGACTTATGTCATTATTTATTAAGAGGTAGTAGTTGAGTTAATATCTAATGGATACATTGGAGTTATTTGGTACTTGAAAAGAGATTATCTCAAAGAGTGAAAATAACACATATAAAGAACCTGATGTCATAAGGATGGTATATTCAACGCCTAAAAGGAGTTCAATGGCTGTGTGGCTGGAAGGAAGGAGAGGTAAATGAAGTCATAAAGGCAGACATGTTCTGAAGCTGGATTTAGTAAGCACTGTTTTTGTCTGGATATCAATTTTAAGAATTTTACCTCAAGTGAAACCTACTTATATGATCTATATAGTCTATGATTATATTATAAAGTTGCTTGTAAATTACAGTATCCTAGGTTCAATAGGACAAGTATAAGCTAGCAACGTAATTAAGAACATAATTCATAAAAGGGTCTTCTTTATTTCTGTTGAAAATAAGGGTCATTTTATTTTTAATTTTAGAGTATTTTAAATTAAAAATAGCCTACTGAAATGATGTACATTCAAATAAGGCGAAGGGGTATACAATGAAAACAAAGCTTCATAGCCCAGATACTGGGTCTCAAGAGCTGTGGTGACATTTTCTTGTGGCTCCTCAAGAAATTTGCTATGCACCTAAAATACTGGTGATACATGGATAATTGTTCTTTTTTCTTTTCCAAAAACTGAAGCATACTATATGCTCTATTACAGTTTTATTTTTTAATCAAATAGTTTGGTGATAGTTTTATATCAGCAGATGTATGTACTTACATGATACTTGTATCTGTTTTACATTTTACTATAAAAATGCATAATACTGCCCTATTAACAGTCATATGGATTTTTTAATTGCTTTCTTCCTTTTTTCCTATTACAAGACAATGTCATAAGTAATCTCATTGTCCATATTTCTTTGCATACTTTTATTAATGCATTCATATACTACTTACTCCATATCAGGTACTCTTCTGAGATAATCATATAATTAGAACATCATTCAGTTTTAAGAAAGGGGTGCTCTTTGTTACTTCTATTTTGCATGTGGGGTAAATGAAGAAGAGATAACTTCAACAATTTTACCGAGTTCACACACATGGTAAACAGCAGAACTGGAATTAGAAGGTAGTTTGGATGCAAAAGCATTTCCTAACACCTATACTAGATTACCCCTCACCTACTTGATTGCAATATAGGATAAAACTATGGATATAGAATACTCAAGTCAAATAATAGGTGTACTTCACATTTTATGATATAATTTATATTACTTTATTGCCCTTCACACAGATTTTCTCAACTTCTCATTCTATCAATAATATAATAATTCTAAAATAAATAGAATAATATAATTTTGTCTCTATGTATAATATTGAGTATTTTGATAGGTCTATGGGGTAAAAGATGGATTATTTTAATTTTTGTAATTATGATACATGTGAGTTCATATAGTTATAATCCACTTGTCTATCTTTGATATGAATTGACTTTATGTTTTCTATTATCTTAGAAACCTTTGTTCCTTGTGATTAAAAAGTAAACACACTTCTCATTTGAAGCAGCACCTATACCAACTAACACAAATTTCTCTGTTTTGAATCTATTTAACTCTATCTGGCTACAGGAAGTCCATGTCTTATTTTTTCTGTGACTCCCAAATAATTTTAATTAATATAGCTTCATGATAATTGTGACATTTGGCCACCTAGTCTACCATTTCTCTACTTGTTAAGATTTTTTTCCTCATTATTCTTGCATGCTTCTTTTTTTATTATAGTAACTTGACTTCAGCTCTTGTCATCATCAGGGTGATTTGTACCTGTCTTACTCTATATTAATGAAATGTGATGGTGCTGATGCCAGCTGTCTGCTCTCAGAGGGAACTGTAGCCCAGACTGGGATTAAGGGAGTTGGGAGAAAACTCCTGTCTTGCTTGTACTTTCCTGGAGTGAAACAGTCAGGCAAGAGCTTCCACGATACATTCTTGGGGTTCAAGGAGAATGAAAGGATCGCGGATCAAATGCCACAGACTCACTGTTTTACTGAGATTAAACAAATTTTCTTGAATGAATGTTTCTCCATTTGTTGTATAATCTTAGAACAATGTCCAGAGACTTTCAGTGATTGTGTGTTTAAGTCCTTCTTTTTTTTCCTGAGACCTTTTTGCCATTCTGTATGTACATTTTTAATTTAATTTTCTCACCGAACTTTGCCCCTCTTCACACTCTTAAACTCCCATGCCTCACCCCAACTTCATTACTTGACACCTGATTTATTTGTTTTGTCTTTTCTGGAGTAATGGTTTTGATTCTTTTCAGTTCTATTTAATAGTTTGGTGGGTAGTATTAAATCGTGTATTGATTATATACATATTTTATTTAGGCTCCTTCAACAAAGAACAAAGATACATTCCGATTACCTCAGGTGTTTTGGATCAAAATTTCCATTATTGTCCATAGATGTTTTATGCATGAAATCATTAAATAGAGTTGTACCAAGAAAGAAGAATATACATATTTATTTTTATTCTATCAATTGGTATGCCAGACTTGGAAAGCACAGATAATACAATAATGTAAGTCTGCAGCTAAAGTTCTGGAGATAGAGTTTTATTTCTCATTTGAAGTGGGAAATTTTTAGCTACCTTTCAGAAATTATGTTTACATCAAATACATTCTATACCTGTCTTGTGAGAGCAATTTGAATAATGGAAGTCCTCTCTGTTGTTCAAATTGATTTCTCATCTAGTCTTCAGATTTTACAGCTGTTCACTCATTTATATTTTCTGAAACCAAGAGCATTTCAATCTCACTTTTCACACGATATTTTCCAACACAGAGAGCAATTGTTCCACTTATGTAGAAAGTTGAGCTTCCTAATCTGGTACACTGCACCCCTTTGCTACTTCTTAAAAACAAGCAAAACAAAATGCTCTTTAAGGTAATGTTCTGTAATAGCCAAATCCTGTCATCTATTCATAAGGCTAATTAATGCACCATCTTTATTACAAGTGTCCATATAAAAGTAAACTGTGGCATAACTGGTATCTGGGAATGCACATATGTATGAGTGATGAATTATTTAAATTCAACTGGTCTACAGAAAGTTATTTTAATCTCACTGGTAGCTGCAAAGTTACATTATGATGAAATCTTGTGGAAGTGATCATATGAACCTGTAAACCAGGTTTAAGATGGCTATATTTCTACATACATATGAGTATAGTCTGCTCAAATATAGTAGTTTTCTACTTATCATAAAATATCATGATAGCACATAAAAACAGTCCAGGGAACTCTATTAATACTTTTCTAATATTTAAGACAAAAATTAAATAATCACCAGAAAAGGATGGAATAATAACATTACTTGTGATGATTCAGTATTCCAATTTTATTGAAAACTATCTTTATTCTTGAAGTAATACTAAAAACATTGATTTCAGGAGCTGCTTAAGGTACAAAACAGTTTCTTTACTGTAGGGCTATCATAATCCTTATATAGTACAGCAACATGTAATAAAGAGGTATGACAGTTTTTAGTCTATCAAGAAAGAATCCAATTCCTGGAAAACCTCACCAAAATGATGTTCACCTCATCTCTGCTTGATTCCCACTCAATATTTTATACTCTAGTTTGGAAAGTTGATTTTAATCCCCAATTGTCTTTAATATTTCAGGTGACCAATATATAATTCTTTTAATTTTGGTCTTCATTCACTGTTCCTGTTCCTGGATTACAGCTCCCAAAACCCTTGGAACTTAAGTGATGATAGCAGCAAAATATCTTTTGGGAAAGCATCTAGGGCTTAGGGAGCTGGTTGCTAGGGCAGCGAACCATGTGATTAAGAGGGTTGGAAATTTCAGCGCCAGCCTCCTCACCTCTATGTCTGGAAGAGGGGTTGGAGGTTGAATCAATTGCCAATGGCAATGGTTTCATCATTCTTTTGTAATGAAGCCTCCATAAAACCCCAAAATGATAGGGCGGGAGAGCTTCTGGGCTCAGTGAACATATGAAGGTGCTGGGAGAGTGGCTCCTAGAGATCATCCAAGTGCCATGCCTTTTTCCCATGCTTTGCCCTGTCCATCTCTTCCATCTGGCTGTTCCTGAATTATATCCTTTTATAATAAACCACCGATCTAGTAAGTAAAATTTTTCTCTGAGTTCTGTGAGTCACTCTAGGAGAGGTTCTTGGGAACCTTCAATTTATAGCCAGTTGATCAATAGCACAGGTGAAAACTTGGGTTTGCAATTGGCATCTGAATGTGGGGTGGGGGATGTAGTCCTGTAGAATTGAGTACTTAGCCTGTGGAAGCTGATATGATATCTCTAAGTACATAGTGTCAGAATTGAGTTGAGTTGTAGGACACACAGCTGCTGTCTGGAGCATTGCTCATTGTCGTAATCACGAGATTACAGTCAAGATGTTGAGCAGAGGTATAGAGTTGTTGGATAGATGATCCTCTTCAATGCTGTTGGTTAAGTCCCAGTTCAAATGAGACTAAACTAAAAATTTCTGTCCCCTTGGGTCTAGCTGAGTTTGCTGTTATGTGGCGCCAAACGATCCTCCCACCTCAGTCAGATGAATTGGCAAAATTCCAATGGGTCAATAATACCACTAGGCAAAGTGTGTTATCATTTGGGTCTATTGTGGGGGAAAAAAAAACATGGTCTCTACTCACTGTAGCCATTAGAACCACCAACACTGTCAACACAACCAAGAGTAGGTGATCTCCTTCAACTGGCTATGGTCACATTTACCTCTAAAACTTATAGGCCCGTCTATAGCTAATGAATATGCTATGACCCGGCTATACCACGTTGCTAGGCTTATAATGGGCACTTAAATAAGTGATGATCATTAGATTACAAGGTTGAGAATAATCAACCAACTGATAGATATTTTACTCCCTTATGTTGGGGCTCAGGGCAGGCTGCCCCAAGGTGTGCTACAGTGGCGTATTGATTATTTTGAATTAAAGTGACCTAAGAAATAGCCAGTGTAAGAAGAACACTCTGATACCCCCCACCACCCACTTTTCTCCAGAAAGCAGGAAATAAATGTCCGTGTGAAAGAAACTTCTCTGCACTAGGACGTAGAGAGACATCCTTTCCACCAGAAACAGAAAATTCAGGCCCTAGAAGGCTGTGTAAACAAACTAGCATAGATTCTTCACTAAATAATACCCAAACCTAAATTTCTTTTTCTTGGCAATTCCTCACAAATTAATTCTTTGTCTGAAACGTATAAAAGCTACCTGTCTTTATCACTTCTTAGGTTCCATATCTATAAGACCTCCTTAGGTATGAATCAATTTATTTCCTTCCTGTTAATCTGTCTCATATCAATTATTACAACAGAG
The DNA here is from genome assembly GCF_030020395.1 of Manis pentadactyla. NCBI lineage: Eukaryota > Metazoa > Chordata > Mammalia > Pholidota > Manidae > Manis > Manis pentadactyla. Next base: position 163,116,337 of record NC_080022.1, on the reverse strand, counting down.
AAGAGAACGCAAGAAGAGTAGGGGGGAAATTTTCCTCTTCCTGACACTTAATCAACTTTTTACTGACCAAAATATTCTGAATTGCTTGGGGTTAAGAATAGTATTTTGACCTCATATGGAAATATATTTTTCCTATAGTATTTTTTCTGAAAAGGGGTTCTTCACTGATTTCAGAATTCAGGCTTTCTTTTTTAGATCAGCATGAGGCTTTTTTGTTAATGCAAATATTTCACTGTCAAGGTTAATAAAGACACCATCAGCACCACAGGAAATATTTCAGAACAATTATGTTCGCATTTCAGAAAAATTATTTGTAACTACTTTAGGCTGAGTTTTAAACTATTGTTAAGATCTGTGCTATAACCTTTATGAAAGTATGTGTTGCAATTAATGTAACTCTTAGAAAAATACAGGACACTAAAGGAAGAAGGGAGTTTTGAATGAAAAAATATATTGTTCTCCACCTTGTGAAAAAAATATCCTTGTAAATAACTTTCAACTAGACTCAAACCTGAGGATTTAATAATTTTCATTTTTATTGTAATATTAAAATTTTAAATATGTGTATTGATTCTAAGACAATTGTTCCTAATGGGGAATGTGAAGGTTGTGTTTTTTTGTTTATGTAGATCTTGTTTTAACTTCGGTCTCATATAAAGGCAAACAGATCCCATAGTTCTCAAACTATATTCATTATTCAACTATTTACCACATTTCTTTTAGTGTTCATATGAAGATCCATCCTTACTAATTTCCATTAGTTTTTGTTCTCTAGCAAAATAAATGATCTGCCTCTAGAACGGTTCATCCACTCATAAATTCCACAGCTTGTGTCAAGTTTCAAAGTCAGAAAAAACACACCACCTACATGAAAAAAGAAAACATATTATTTTGTGAAAATGTTGAAAGTTCAGAGGTAGAGCAGGCTTGAGATTTGTTTTAAGGCAGTAGCTCAGAGTTGTCACTGATGTTTTGATATTAATTCCTTTCTCTCTATTTATTTTACCTGGAATTTGTGTTATCTTAATACTCTTTCCGTGATCACAAGATGTCTGCTTCAGTTTCAGGGACTGTGTTTTTCTCACCCAAGTTCAAACATCCAGTAGAAGGGATTTGCACTCAGATTGAATTAAATTATTTGGTCCTCTTCCCAAACACATCACTATTGCATCTGAAATGCTGTACACAGATTGGACACCTGCTCAGCAGCCCTTATCCATGGCTGAGATATTAGAACTGCTCTTCTCATTTTATGCCAGTCAGAGCACATTTCTGGATTTGAGGTCAGAATAAATCCTCCCCTAAACCCCATGGCTAACACATAATGAAATAAAGTGGGGAATGGCTAGTGAATTTAAAGTAAAACCACTCAGTCTAATTTCAACTATTAACTCAACCTTTCATTCCTGAATGAACTAAATCTGCTCCCAGTGCATGCTTCTTATTACTTATGGCTAGTTTTGATTTTATAATAGTTTGTTTTGGGTTTTTGCATTTGTGGTCATAAGTGAGATTAGCCTGTAATTACCTTTTATTTATGAATTGTTGGTCAAATATTTATGTTCTTTGGAAGACTTTTTGTAAGGCTGGGATTATATCTTCCTTGAGTGTTTGTTAGAACCAGCTGGTAAGCAGCCTGCATGGAATTTTCTTTAAAGGAAGATCTTTTCACTGCTTGATTTTGTGTAGTAGTTAGAAGATTGTTCAGGTTTTTTATTTTGTTCTAAATCAATTTTGGTAAGTCATATTTTTCTAAGAGCTAATCTGTTTCATTTATATTTTCAAAAGTTGTTTATACAGTCTTCATTATTTTTAATGTCTATATCAATTTGCTCCACATGTCCCCTTTTTCATTCCTGACATTGTCTATTTGTACCACCTCTTTTTATTCATCTATTTGCAGAACCAAATTTGCTGATCATGTTTATTTTACATTTTTTGTTTCAGTTTATTGATTTCAGCTCTTTATCATTTTCTTTCGGTTACTTTTTATTAGTTTTCTATCATTGCTTCAACAAATTAGCACAAATTTAGTGGTTTAAAATAACATAGACTTGTTATTTTACAGTCCTGGATGTCAGAAGTCTAACACAGATCTCACTGAACTGAAAGCAAGTCCACAGGACTGTGATACTTTTTGAAGGCTCCAGGGGAAATTCTGTCTTTTCCCTTTTCCATCTTCTGGAGATCATCCATGTTCCTTGACCTGTGGCACTCTCCTTTCAACTTCCAAGTCAGCAATGTTGAGGCAAATCCTCATATTGCAATACAACACAATGTGTTTCTCAGTTTCTGCCTCCCTCTTTCACATGACCTACTCAGATAATACAGGTTAATCTTCCTAATTTAAGATCACCTACTTAGCACCTTAATTCCCTGGGCAATCTTAATTCTCAATTACCACCCAACCTGACATATTCACAGGTTCTGGGGATTAGGATATGGGCATCCCTGAGAAGCTCTTATTTTGCTCTTTACCTTTACTTTTCGTTTTATTTTTATCTTACCATCTTTGAGATAAAGGTTTGACTCATTCATTTTCAGCATTCCATATAAGCTAATCTATGCCTTTAAAGTTATAATTTTTCTTTAAGTATGACGTAAACTGCATCCTCTAGCTTTTGGTATACAAATTATGCATTACTATTCAGACCAAATATTCTTTCTTTTTTTGCTTCTATAACTTTTACTTAGAAATATTTAATTTATAAACATGAGAAGTTTTGTTGGTTATATTTTTGTAATTGGTATTAAGTGGACTGTTTCCAGAGAACATATAATGAGAATTTGGCCATGTGAAAGTATTCCTATTCGTACTTGCTAGCAAATATCATATTCTGCAGTTATTTTGTGTGCTGTTTATGTTCATTGTGACAGGTTAATCATGTTGCTCATACATCTTTATGGAAACTTTTTCCATTCCACCAATTCCTGAAAGAGATGTATTTTTAAAATCTGCTCTAATTTGGCATTTACCTACTTTCTATTCACAATATTCATCAACTTTCTACTTTATTTCTTTGAGGCTATATTACTAAGTGCATACATTTTTTAATTGTTCCATATTCTTCATGAACTTTAATTTCCTTTATGAAATGATGCTCCATATCACTAGCAATGCAGACAGTTTATCTGAAAGATTTCTTCAGTAGAGAATAGGTTATTCAAGAGGGCCCGCTGTAATCACAAGAGTCCTTAAAGGCGGAAGGAGTCAGAAGCAGAGGTCAGAGTGATGATGTGAGGATTTCTTGTTCTTCGTCAAGTGTTTTCAAATCAGTGGCTGTGCTTCTTTTTCAGGAAATGATTCTCTTCCCCCAAGAGGGGAACCATCGCAAGTTCTCCAGTATTCCTTGGGCCTTCATGGAACGTGATTTCCTGGGAGGACTGAACACGTCCTAGGGTAAAGTTCTGTTCTTTCAAGGCTGCTGGGGCCGATCCAACTCCCACTCCATCTTTCTCTATTTCAAAGAAATGGTCTCTCTCAACAAAGTGAGCAGTGACTGTCTTCTCCTAGGCCAGCCAGTAAAATCTCAGATAAAGCCAAATGATTCCCTTTTTAATTTGGCTTAGTTTACTGACTTTGGAATATAATAAGTGGTTTTGTTACTAATGGACATTTGGTTTGTTTCTCTTAGCCACACACACTTGAAATGAGCACAAACGAATAAAGAGAGACACACCAAACTATAATAAATCCAAATGGTTCCCTCTTTCTTAATTGAAATATGAGGTGGGGGAGGGATGCAATTTTCACCATGTTGCCACACAAAGACATACATAGGGGCAATTATCTAGACTGGAGGAATATTTCAAAAGTAATCACATATTTTTCTTTATCACATACACATATATACTAGAGGTCTAGAAAGGTACTGTTTTTATTAATATTTTTAAAACTAAATCTCTTTAAAAGGTAAAGACTTCTATCTAAATTACATTGTACATAAGTGGATGCTTGTAAAGTGACTACAATAACATTTTCCTAATGAAGTAGATATGGTTTTCTAACCATGAGCTTGGAAAAATATTATGTACATTATTTCTTTGATAAGCAAAGTAATACTTTTTTGGGGAAGCAATTTAAACTTTTTAACTGATTTCTGCCTTAATTCTGAATAAATAAACATAGGTTCTACTAATTATGTAAAAACAAATATTGAGGAAATCTCATAGGATTGATTAAAAGACAGTAAAGTAAGTCAAGACTTATAGGGACAAAAAATATATTACTGCATGTAACTTCCTAGTTTTTTTTTTTGAAAGATACAATTTAATAAATGCCAGGATTAGATAGTTAGAAACACATCACAAAGTAATCAGTTAGAAAACATTCTACAAACTTCTTTCACCATATAAGAATTATAGATTGAAAGGCGGAGCCAACATGGCGGCGTGAGTAGGACAGTGGGAATCTCCTCCCCAAAACATATATACTTTTGAAAATACAACAAACATAACTAGCCCTAAAAGAGAGGCCAGAAGACGCAGGACAGTGGCCAGACTGCAGCTACACCAGCGAGAACCCAGCGCCTGGTGAAAGGGGTAAGATACAAGCCCCGGCCTGGCGGGACCCGAGCGCCCCTCCCCCCAGCTCCCAGCAGGAGAAGAATAGGCAGAGCGGGAGGGAGACGGAGCCCAGGACTGCCGAACACCCAGCCCCAGCCATCCGGGCCAGAGCGCAGACACAGTACGTGCCCAGGGGGCCCTGGATACTGGGGGAACAGGGAGTAAGACCTCTGCGCGGGTGCCGAAGCTCATGCCCCTGTGACATAGAAAAGCGGGGGCTTTTTGAAAGTCTTAAAGGGACAGGGACTTAACAGCTTGACGGAAAAAACCCAGGTCACAGTACAGCAGCTGGAAATTACAGGGAAAACCAGGTGCACTAACCCCCTGGGCAACAGCTCTGAGACCCCTCACGGAGGCAAACAGTCAAGCAGCCCCCCCATCCATTACCCCACCGGGCGCTGCGAAAGCAGAGAAGCAGCCTGAGACAAATTCCGCCCACAGAAAGGGAAATTTCTCCCTTCCGGCCAGGCAAGACACAAAGACCCACTCTACAAGCAATTACCCAACACAAGCCACTAGGGGTCGCAGTTTTCCCAGTAAAGAAAGGCCAGTAGCAAGTGAAAAGTTTGGCCCTCCCAGCTGACAGTCAATAGCACCTGTCAACATGAAAAGGCAAAAAAATATGATCCAGACAAGACTAACCCAGACAGCTTCAGCATCTGCTACATCTTCCCCTGAGAAGGAATCTGGGGAGATAGATTTATCCAGTCTTCCTGAAAAAGAATTCAAAACAAAAGTCATAACCATGCTGATGGACTTGCAGAGAAATATGCAAGAACTAATGAAGGAGAATTCAGAAATAAAACAAGCTCTGGAAGGACTTCAAAACAGAATGGACGAGATGCAAGAGATCATTAATGGACAAGAAAACAGAGAACAGGAACGCAGAGAAGCTGATGCAGAGAGAGATAAAAGGATATCCAGGAATGAAAGAATTTTAAGAGAGCTGAGTGACCAAACGAAAAGGAACAATATAAGAATTATAGGTATCCAAGAAGAAGTAGAGAGAGAAAAGGGGATAGAAAATGTCTTTGAAGAAATAATTGCTGAAAATTTCCCCAAACTAGGGGAAGAAATGGCCTCTCAGAGCACAGAGGTACACAGAAGTCCCATGACAAGGGATCCAAGGAGGGCAACACCAAGACACATAATAATTAAAATGGCAAGGATCAAAGACAAGGACAAAGTATTACAGGCAGCCAGAGAGAAAAAAAAGGTTACCTACAAAGGAAAACCCATCAGGCTATCATCAGACTTCTCAACAGAAACCCTACAGGCCAGAAGAGAACGGCATGATATACTTAATGCAATGAAACAGAAGGGCCTCGAACCAAGACTACTGTATCCAGCATGAATATCATTTAAATATGAAGGAGGGATTAAACAATTCCCAGACAAGCAAAAGTTGAGGGAATTTGCCTCTCACAAACCACCTCTACAGGGCATCCTACAGGGACTGCTCTAGATAGGAGCACTCCTAAAAAGAGCACACAACAAAACACCCAACATATGAAGAAGGGAGGAGGAGGAATAAGAAGGGAGAGAAACAAAGAATCATCAGACCGTGTTTATAATAGCTCAACCAGCGAGTTAAGTTAGACAGTAAGATAGTAAAGAAGCTAACCCTGAACCTTTGGTAACCACAAACTTAAAGCCTGCAATGGCAATAAATTCATACCTTTCAATAATCACCCTAAATGTAAATGGACTGAATGCACCAATCAAAAGACACAGAGTAATAGAATGGATAAAAAAGCAAGATCCATCCATATGCTGCTTACAAGAGACTCACCTCAAACCCAAAGACGTGCACAGACTTAAAGTCAAGGGATGGAAAAAGATATTTCAAGCAAACAACAGAGAGAAGAAAGCAGGTGTTGCAATTCTGGTATCAGACAAAACAGACTTCAAAATAAAGAAAGTAACAAAAGACAAAGAAGGACATTACATAATGATAAAGGGCTCAGTCCATCAAGAGGATATAACCATTATAAATATATATGCACCCAATACAGGAGCACCAACATACCTGAAACAAATATTAATAGAACTAAAGGAGGAAATAGAATGCAATGCATTCATTCCAGGAGACTTCAACACACCACTCACTCCAAAGGACAGATCTACCAGACAGAAAATAAGTAAGGCCACAGAGGCACTGAACAACACACGAGAACAGATGGACCTAATAGACATCTACAGAACTCTACATCCAAAAGCAACAGGATACACATTCTTCTCAAGTGCACATGGAACATTCTCCAGAATAGACCACATATAAGGACACAAAAAGAGCCTCAGTAAATTCCAAAAGATTGAAACCCTACAAACCAACTTTTCAGAACACAAAGGCATTAAACTAGAAATAAACTGTTCAAAGAGAGCAAAAAGGCTCACAAACACATGGAGGCTAAACAACACGCTCCTAAATAATCAATGGATCAATGACCAAATCAAAATGGAGATCCAGCAATATATGGAAACAAATGACAACAACAACACTAAGCCCCAACTTCTGTGGGACACAGCAAAAGCAGTCTTAAGAGGAAAGTATATAGCAATCCAAGCATATTTAAAAAAGGAAGAGCAATCCCAAATGAACGGTCTAATGTCACAACTATCAAAATTGGAAAAAGAAGAACAAATGAGGCCTAAGGTCAGCAGAAGGAGGGACATAATAAAGATCAGAGAAGAAATAAATAAAATTGAGAAGAATAAAACAATAGCAAAAATCAATGAAACCAAGAGGTGGTTCTTCGAGAAAATAAACAAAATAGGTAAGCCTCTAGCCAGACTTATTAAGAGGAAAAGAGAGTCAACACAAATCAACAGTATCAGAAAAGAGAAAGGAAAAATCACGACGGACCCCGCAGAAATACAAAGAATTACTAGAGACTACTATGAAAACCTATATGCTAACAAGCTGGGAAACCTAGGAGAAATGGACAACTTCCTAGAAAAATACAACCTTCCAAGACTGACCCAAAAAGAAACAGAAAATCTAAACAGACCAATTACCAGCAACGAAATTGAAGCAGTAATAAAAAAACTACCAAAGAACAAATCCCCCGGGCCAGACGGATTTACCTCGGAATTTTATCAGACATACAGGGAAGACATAATACCCATTCTCCTTAAAGTTTTCCAAGAAATAGAAGAGGAGGGGATACTCCCAAACTCATTCTATGAAGCTAACATCACCCTAATACCAAAACCAGGCAAAGACACCACCAGAAAAGAAAACTACAGACCAATATCCCTGATGAACGTAGACGCAAAAATACTCAACAAAATTTTAGCAAACCGAATTCAAAAATACATCAAAACCATCGTACACCATGACCAAGTGGGATTCATCCCAGGGATGCAAGGATGGCACAACATTCGAAAGTCCATCAACATCATCCACCACATCAACAAAAAGAAAGATAAAAACCACATGATCATCTCCATAGATGCTGAAAAAGCATTTGACAAACTTGAACATCCATTCATGATAAAAACTCTCAGCAAAATGGGAACAGAGGGCAAGTACCTCAACATAATAAGGGCCATCTATGAAAAACCCACAGCCAACATTATATTGAACAGCGAGAAGCTGAAAGCATTTCCACTGAGATCGGGAACTAGACAGGGATGCCCACTCTCCCCACTGTTATTTAACATACTACTGGAGGTACTAGCCATGGCAATCAGACAAAACAAAAAAATGCAAGGAATCCAGATTGGCAAGAAGAAGTTAAACTGTCACTATTTGCAGATGACATGATACGGTACATAAAAAACCGTAAAGACTCCACCCCAAAACTACTAGAACTGATATCGGAATACAGCAAAGTTGCATGATACAAAATGGACACACAGAAATCTGTGGCTTTCCTATATACCAACAATGAACCAACAGAAAGAGAATTCAGGAAAACAACTCCATTCACAATTGCATCAAAAAAAATAAAATAACTAGGAATAAACCTAACCAAAGAAGTGAAAGGCTTATATTCTGAGAACTACAAGTCACTCTTAAAAGAAATTAAAGGGGACACTAACAGATGGAAACGCATCCCATGCTCATTGCTAGGAAGAATTAATACCGTCAAAATGGCCATCCTGCCCAAAGCAATATACAGATTTGATGCAATCCCTATGAAACTACCAGCAACATTCTTCAATGAACTGGAACAAATAATTCAAAAATTCATATGGAACCACCAAAGACCCCGAATAGCCAAAGCAATCCTGAGAAAGAAGAATAAAGTAGGGGGGATCTCACTCCCCAACTTCAAGCTCTATTATAAAGCCATAGTAATCAAGACAATTTGGTACTGGCACAAGAACAGAGCCACAGACCAATGGAACAGACTAGAGAATCCAGGTATTAACCCAGACATATATGGTCAATTAATATTTGATAAAGGAGACATGGACATACAATGGCGAAATGACAGTCTCTTCAACAGATGGTGCTGGCAAAACTGGACAGCTACATGTAGGAGAATGAAACTGGACCATTGTCTAACCCCATATACAAAAGTAAACTCAAAATGGATCAAAGAACTGAATGTAAGTCACTAAACCATTAAACTCTTCGAAGAAAACATAGGAAAAAACCTCTTAGACATAAACATGAGTGACCTCTTCTTGAACATATCTCCCCGGGCAAGGAAAACAACAGCAAAAATGAACAAGTGGGACTATATTAAGCTGAAAAGCTTCTGTACAGCAAAAGACACCATCAATAGACCAAAAAGGAACCCTACAGTATGGGAGAATATCTTTGAAAATGACACATCCAATAAAGGCTTGACGTCCAGAATATATAAAGAGCTCACACGTCTCAACAAACAAAAAACAAATAACCCAATTAAAAAATGGGCAAAGGAACTGAACAGACGGTTCTCCAAAAAAGAAATACAGATGGCCAACAGACACATGAAAAGATGCTCCACATTGCTAATTATCAGAAAAATACAAATTAAAACTACAATGAGGTATCACCTCACACCAGTAATAATGGCTGCCATCCAAAAGGCAAACAACAACAAATGTTGGCGAGGCTGTGGAGAAAGGGGAACCCTCCTACACTGCTGGTGGGAATGTAAACTTGTTCAACCATTGTGGAAAGCAGTATGGAGGTACATCAAAATGCTCAAAACAGACATACCATTTGACCCAGGAATTGCACTCCTAGGAATTTACCCTAAGAATGCAGCAATCAAGTATGAGAAAGATCAGTGCACCCCTATGTTTATCACAGCACTATTTACAATAGCCAAGAATTGGAAGCAACCTAAATGTCCATCGTTAGATGAATCGATAAAGAAGATGTGGTACATATACACAATGGAATACTACTCAGCCATAAGAAAAGGGCAAATCCAACCATTTGCCGCTACATGGATGGAGCTGGAGGGTATTATGCTCAGTGAAACAAGCCAAGCAGAGAAAGAGAAATACCAAATGATTTCACTCATCTGTGGAATATAAGAACAAAGAAAAAACTGAAGGAACAAAACAGCAACAGAATCACAGAACTCAAGAATGGACTAACAGGTACCAAAGGGAAAGGGACTGGGGAGGATGGGTGGGTAGGGAGGGATAAGGGGGGGAGAAGTAGCGGGGTATTAAGATTAGCATCCATAGCGGGGTGGGAGAAAGGGGAGGGCTGTACAACACAGAGAAGGCAAGTAGTGATTCTACAACAGTTTGCTACGCTGATGGAGAGTGACTGTAAAGGAGTATATAGGGGGGACCTGGTATAGGGGAGAGCCTAGTAAACAAAGGATTCGTCATATAAGCGTAGATTAATGATTAAAAAAAAAAAAAAAAGCAGTTCCTATGTGGTGACCTCTAATGAGTTCTACACAATGATATAAAGGGCATATAAAAGTGTAGGCAAAGGGTCTGTTTGTGTTTATACAGAGGATCAAAGCCTAATTGGGCTACCCCGAAAATGAACTAAGATATGATATGAAAAAGAACTTCCAACATCAGCACTCTCGGGAAGACTCATGACAGAAGATGATCATCAAAAAAAAAACTCCAACAAAGATCCACGCACTGCCACAGGTGTAGATGCACTCATCCCACCAGTTCCTGGACTTGCCATGGGAATGATGAAGGAGATATCTAAGCTGGCCTGTGCATACAGTAAAACAAAAAATTGGACTGGATCTATACTGTTGGAACTAAACTAAGAATTAGGAGAAGTGCAAATTGTAGCACTCCAAAATCTTACAACCACAGACTATTTATTGTTAAAAGAACATATTTGATATGAACAGTCTCCAGGAATGGGGTGTTCTAGTTTGTCTGAATTCTCTCAGACTGTTTAATTTCAGTCGGACAATATCCACCATATCATAGATAAGTTTTCACAAATGCCTAAGGTGCCTAACTGGTTTTCTTGGTTTCACTGGAGATGGCTGGTAATTACAGGTATGCTTTGGTTATGTAACTATAATCCTATTATGTTAATGTGTGTGCGCAATTTAAGTAGTAGTTTAAAACCTATACATGCTGAAGTTACTCTACAAGAAGATATGTCAAAGAAATAATCAATCTTCCCAGGTTTTCTTCTGCCTGCTACTTCTATGGCTTTTCTTCTTCCTACCTAATCACAACCTTTAAATAGAACTCGTGCCACATGTCGAATTTACCGAGTAACATAATTCTTCCAAGTGGTAAAGACACCTCAAGACAAATGCTGGGCATAGAAGCCACAGGGCATAAATATGCAAAGAAGTAAAAAGCTAACCTTTTCAAACAATAAGGCTTCTCTCTCTCTCTTACCAACTTAACATTTCCCTGTATGGCCCCGGAAGATGACTGGTTAGCCAGAGACGGGTAAGATTCCTCAAGGGAGGAACAACCTAAGACAGGCACAGTCGCAGGGGGCCATCTGGTGAGAAAATGGGGAGCAGCAGAGGTGAGGCTTAGAACCTCCCCCCTCATGTTCTGAGAGAAATCTTCTGCATACATGGATGTTTATTGCCCTCGTCTAGCGCGGATTAACGCATAGTCTACAGGCACACACCTGATCATCTACATTTGCTCTCTTACAACACTAAACCCTGATTTCTACCTTTATCTCGTATCTACCTACCACTTCAGCATTTTATTAAAAATAATAATAATAGAGAAATGTGGTATCCACATATAAATCAAGTTTTAAAATCAAATGAATATTCATATTTGAACTGACTGTGTATAGTTCATAATGCATGAACAAAACCGAAAGCTTCTGTGATGACTGCCCTTGCACTGTTCACCATGTAACTTATTCACTATGTTAGAATTTGTACTCCATTTAAGAATTTGTTCGTTATGCATCAGAAGATTGGAGACTGACGAAAACTAGGCTTGGGGTGGATTAATGATTGTGCATTGAGTATTGACCCCCCTATACAGAAATTTATTGTTGTTAACAACTATTTGATCAATAAATATGAGAGATGCCGTCACAAAATATATATATATATATATATATATATATATATATATATATATATATATATATATATATAAACACACTTCCAATTGTAAAATAAATAAGTAACCGGGATGTAATGTATAGCATAAGGAATATAGTCAAAATATTGTAACAACTTGGTATGGTGATAGCTGGTACCTAGAATTATCATGTATATAAATGTTGAATCACTGTGTTGTACCCCTGAAACTAATGTAATGTAATACTGTTGTCAACTACCCTTCAATAAAAAAAAAAAAGAAAAAGAATTATACTTTTAGGGCCACATTTAAAACTCAAACCCTACATAAATATTGTTTTAATGGAATTTCTCATACTTGGTCTCAGTATTTACACTACATGTTTTGCTACCATAAGAAATATGTTAACTCATTATAAAACTCTTTTAAAACATAACAAATAATTTCCTTTCCAGCTTCTCTGTCTCTCCAAATGTCAATATTTTACATATTGAATATTTTACATGAACACCATTCAAAACCCAGAAATTTACATTGCTACATGCTCTTAACTCATCCAGAGACCTTGTTTAGATTTTATCAGTTTGCCTCAATAATGTCCTTTCTCTGGGCCAAAGCTAAATCCTAGATCATATATTGAATTAAGTTAAGTGTTTTTAGTGTCTCTTACTTTGGGACAATTCCTCTGTCTGGGTACATCTATAGAATGCTGGACAGCTATTTCATAAAATGTCCTTCAGTTATACTTCTTGCATTCCCAAAAGATAATATTCAGGGTGTTTTAATTTTTATTAAAGCCTTTATTTCTTTAGAGAAGTTTTAGGCTCACAGCAAAACTGAGATGAAAGTGCAGAGATTTCCCAGATATCCTTGTCCCCCATATGCACAGCCTCCCCAGTTTATTAATGACCCCCATCAGAGAGATGCATTTGTTACTATTAGTGGACTTACAGCCATGCATGATAATCACCATAGTTCACATTATGGTTCACTCTGGGTGTTGTACAATCTATCAGTTTGGACGAATTTGTGTTGAAATGTATCTAGCATTGTAATATGACAGAATATTCTCACTGTCCCCTAAAAATTCTCTCTGCTTTGCCTAGTCATCCTTCTTTCCCTCTAACACTTGGTAACCACTGACCTTTCACCATTTCCATAGTTTTGCCTTTTCAAGAATGTCATGTAGTTGGAATCACATAACATGTAGACTTTTCAGATAGTTTATTTTCACTTATTAATGTGCATTTAAGATTCCCCCATATCTTTTCATGGCTTAAGAGGCCATTTCTTGAAGTGCTGAGTAATATTCCATTATCAAGATGGACCACAGTTTACTAATGCATTTATCTGCTGATGAAGGACATCTTGGTTGCTTCCAAGTTTTGGCAGTTAGGAATAAAGCTGCTATAAACACCTGTGTGCATGTTTTTGTGTGCACATGAGTTTTCAAGTCCTTTGGGTAAATACAAAGGTGTGTGTTGCTAGATTATACAGTAAGAGCATGTTTGGTTTCTGTAAGAAAACCAGAATTGTCTTTTAAAGTGGCTATACTATTTAGCATTTCCACCATCAAAGGAGAGCTCTTGTTGCTCTGGCATCATTATCTCAATTTTGTGTGTGTGTTGCTTTCTTCTGCTTCTAGTACTCCTATTAAATCACGCAATTCCTTTGGCAGCTGCACCACAGTCTTTGGATATTCTTTTCTTCTTTTTTTTTCTTTTTCAGTCTATGTACTCTTTGCTTTTCAGTTTTGGAAGTTTCTTTTGAAATCTCCTCCAATTCATAGATCCTTTCCTCAGTTGTGTCCAGTCTACTAATAAGCCCATCAAAGGTGTTCTTCATTTCTACTGTGTTTTGGATTTCAAGCATTTCTTTTTTGTTCTTAGGATTTCTATCTCTCTGTTTATATCATCCATCTGTTCTTGCATGCTGTCTACATTATCCATTGGAGCTCTTAGCATATTATTCATAATTATTTTAAATTCTTGGTCTGATAACTCCAATATTGCTATTATGTCTGGTGCTGATGCTTGCTGTATCTCTTCAGATTGTGTTTTTAATCCTTTAGTATGACTTGTGATTTTCCTTCATAGCTAAACATGACAGACAGACAGGGTGGAAAAAAAGCTGTTACAAATAAACATTTAGAAATTTGTGGGTAAGGTGTGGGGAAAGGGGAAGCATGCTCTAGTCCTATAATTAGGTCTCAGTCTTTTAATGAGTCTATGCATCTGGACTCAGATCTTCAGTTTTTCTCAGTTTTTCTTCCCCTATTAAGTAAGATAGGATGGCTAGTGTAGGCTAGATTTGGTATTTCTCTTTTCCCATGTGCAACACCAGAGCTGCTAGGAGATGGTCATGCAGGCTTTCATAAGCCCCAGCAAATTAGACTCTGGCCAACTAGCTTCTACCTAGGGCAGGCTTTGTTTAAGAACAGTGATCTAGAACATTTCACAGTGGTTCCTTTTCTACTCCCTCTGCCAGAAGCATGAAGGAATTTTTTTCACTAATATTTATTATGAGATCCTAGTTGAGCTCCTGGATAAAAATCTCACAAAATGTGGGGGTCTCCCTATGTCTGGCACCCCCTGAAGTTTTCTTTCTTTCTTTTTACCTCTCAGAATTTTCCAAGTGAGCCTGCAACCGCTCAACAACTACAGTTCAGATTTTCCTCTGCTAGCCCTGGCTCCCTTGGCAATTTCTGCTCCTGAATTTCTTCTGGTAAGCCTTGACGCCCTGTATTCACCTATATGCTTCCAGTCTTGGGAACAGCAGTTTGCTCTGTGTCTTCCCCTGTCTTATAGATCAAAGAAGAGTTATTGATTTTTTTTCCATCTGTTCAGTTTTTTTCTGTTAGAACAGAATAGAACTTGCAAACTGATTGCATGCACAACTTGAAGTTATTTATTTTTATGGAAAAGTATCATCCAAGTGATGTTATATCTTCCCAGTATATCATATCAGGAAGCTCATGATGTCAATTTGTCTCATTTTCAATAATATTAACTTTTAAGGTGATGTCTACCAGGTTTCTCCACTGTAAAATTGCAACTTTTCAATTTTGTAATAAGTAATATTGTGGTGAAATACTTTGAGACAATATATATATTCTGTTTTTCTTCATACTTTTGTCCATTGATTTTAGCATCTTTTGATACAAAAAAAATATTACTGTGAGTTTGCAAAAGGGTGATTTTCTATTTCAGTTTTTCCTTCTACATTTAATTAGGCTCTTCTGTAAGAAAGAACTATTCATTCACTCCATTTATTTATAGGAATGTGGCCTCATGAATATTTATTTTACTTTATGGATTTTAATCCATTACTATCATTTTTTGCCTAATTTTCTCATATTTGGGCACTGGGAGGCCCTTCAAGATGGCATATAGTACACAGCCTCTTCATTGGCAGTAATGGAGGCTGCAGGGGGAGAGGGAGAGTGTGTGAGCAAGCACACTGGGGGTAGAGAATGCAAAAGACCGTTACAGAAAAGGAGTGAGTGCCAGAGAGAAAGGCCACCTCTCTGGGACCTTCCTGTGCATGGAAAATTAGCTGTGTATAATGCTTGTATCAAATAAAGGCCTTGGTCTGGGAAAGAGATTAGAGGTGAATAAAACATACAAAAAATGTGTTATAGAATGTTTCCCAGGGACTCTCTTGTCCCCTCCTGGCATGAGCCGGGAGCTCTGTCCTTTCACTTTATCTCTAAATAAAAGCTTGTACCTTGCTCTCCTAAAAAAAAAAAAGAATGTTTCCCAAAAGAAAGGCTCTAAACTTTGTGATATAAAATAACTGGAAGGAACGAGATATATTGATGATGTTCAGAATTATACATTTTTAAATGTTCTTTATGATTCTTGAATAAGAATATAATTTCTCCAATTTCTGGCTATTGACTTGGAGGCTATTGTTTTCTATGTATGTTTCCTTAATCTACCAGTTGACTAAAACAAGAAGACTTCTTGTAGGAACAAAGGTAGAAAGACTAATGATAGCAATGAATTCTATAAGCATTATACAACTAGGTTATGTGAATTAATGTTTTCACTATCATTTAATTACTAGCCCTATTGTGGTTTTCCATTACCTTAAAATACACAAACACCAGTCTAGAATGGATAAAGTTCAATCTAGCTCAAATTCCCTACTCTTACATAAACTTCAAGGAATAATTTGTGGAAGAACATGAAGACAACCAGTATTTGGAAGTTAGTAACTATTTTAGGTTTATTACTCATGAAAACCCATCTCTCAAACCAAAAAGGAGTATATCACATCTGTTGTCTTTGAATGAAGAATGAAGCAGGAATAGACTTTTAAAAACTGTAAAGTGTTTATCTACCCTTACCTAGTCCTTTTCCAAATCCTTACTAAGCTTGGGCTAAAAATAAACCCATTGCTGATAAGATGTTACTTATCCTTCAGTTGAATTGAGACTAAAAAATATTGAGACCAGTAGGTCTAACACTTTCTTGATTTGGTTTATAGATTCCTCTCATAAAATTTCTGATAACAGTAAATGCTTCTGATACTATCTACTTTGTTAAAATGGTTTTCTTTATTTCCTCAAAATCTAATTCTTTTATCCCCAGTGCATGATCAGATTAATTTTTGTAGATGGTGAAAGAAGTTTATTTTTTTAATGTCAAATAATGTAAACCTCTTTCCCAATAGATGTTTCTTTCTATTCACCAATTATGTCTTCTACAGAGCTCACTTTTGTCTGAATGATCTAGCTTTACTTTAAAAAATATAATCATGAGTATATCTGCACAGTTGCCTGTTTGACATGCTGAGATAATTAAAGGAAAAAAAATGACAGATTTTGGAAGTATAATATTGATAATAAAATTTCAATTATACTTCTAAAGTTTTATGATTATCAGAAATATTAGGCAAATAACTCAACTTAAAATCAGGCATTGAGATATCAGTTTAATCTTTGCTTCTCTAGAATTGTGTAACCCAACAAAAGTTTTTTTAATGTACTTAGACCTCAATTTTCTAATTTCTAAACTAAATGGGGAGAAATTAGATAACCTTTAATATCCCTTTCTTTTCCAGAGAAATGTTTGATGTAATGATTTAAGATATTACTGGAACAATATTCTAAATAAGGATATAGAATTTATGACTTCTTTTAATGATTGAGGCTTAGCTAAGTTTCAGAGTTGCCTAATGGATTTGATTTTTTTAGACCCTCTATGTGGAAAATCAAATGATACATGTAGAAATCTAGAAAACAGTTGGAGAATTGCCAAGATAATTTTCTTGGCCCTGCTATCCCTATAATTGTCAGAACATTATTCCAAATCCACTTAGTTCTTAACTCTACCTGAGGCCCTATCTGAGGCCCACATTAAGCACTCGATACAATTTCATAAATCATTTGCATTTTTTTAAAGAAAAACATTGTTGGCCTTGAAGTTTGTTTGTCAAACCCAAGGACAGGACATTATTCAAAATAAATTTTATAGAAATATTAAATACAGTTGAACAAATATGAATGACAAAGGAAGCTCAAGTGCCTACCCCCATTCAAATGGATTCCATTTATTTTCAACCTCACTCCCCTTTAAGGGTAGATAATAACAGTAGAATACAGAATTTTGTTTATAGTGACACACTGTTTCCATGCTGTATAATTGTTGGACAGTAGGGTTTTATAACATGAGGTATTTGTGAACCCAGTGTTCTCAAAGAAGTCAGAAGATGATCTTGAGTGATTCTCTTTTCATTAGTGAGATGTTAAGATGACTAAAATTGTTAAGTACCTACTTATCTGCTGAGCTTCTTACCTATTACCTGTCTGCTTGGTGGTCTTAATAAGTGTGTTATCTTGGTATTATCACAACTATTTTAAAAGTGAGCAAGATGAGGGGGACAGAGTTTAAACCACTTGTTTAGGATTTATCTAGATAGTGGCATTTGACCAATTTGATTTCTATACCTAGGCTTGTGTGAAGGAATTAAGAGAAAAAAATAATCCTATGGCTAAGAAACATTTTCTTCTCTAAAGAAGCAAAAGCCCAGAAGGTTAATCTTGGAAGTTATAACTTTTGATGAAGTGATTGTTCTACCTACACAATAATGATGTGAACGGTCTCTCCTTTGTACAATGGCATGTGGCCATTGAGTGAAAAACGGGATGGAGTTTCCAGGAGTACCTCCTTATCCTGCCCATGCTTTTCAATTGACAAGGCAATTTCTTTGCCCCAGCCTTTGTATTTACATCCCTATCCTGAGTTATATTATGGAGAATAAACGGTAAAGAATGAGGATCCAAAAGATAGCTCAAGGTAGTTCATCAAATGACAGAGGTAAGTTTCTATCTTTCACTAAGAGTACATGAATATTAGATTTAAAAAATCCTGGGCTTCTTAAGTCAAAGCAGCATCACTTTCAGAGGTGGCTGATTATAAGCCCATTTAATTTGGTGTAATTTTTGTCCAGTAATCAAGCACTCTCTACTACAGCAGCATTTCTCAACCTGCCTAGTGTCAACGTTTTGTTGAGTGAGGCTGTCCATACATTGCAAAATGCTTAGCAGCACACCCGACCTCTACTTTCTGGATATCAGTAGCATTTTCACAGTTGCAACTATCAAAAGCATCTCCAGAAATTGCAGAATGTCTCCTGGGGAGCAAATTTCTACCCATCGGGAACCACTGTGCCACAGGGATCTTTGACTGTCTCATAGTTGGGAATAATTTATACAGGGTTGGTAAACCCAGATGTTGCAGTAATTTTATGTTGTGAGACGTTTTGAACATGGGCTTTTAAGGTGCTATCCACAACTACAAATTAAAATAAACAGCAGTGTAAATATGCATTTCCCATAATTAGTGTATCAGTTCCACATTATATTCTCACCTGTAGCATAGCCTCCTTCCAACTTCCTTTCTCTTCTAGTTCTTTCACTGGCAGTGTGGTTTATGGCAACAGTGCTAGACCTAAGAGCAGTGTCCAGCTATCATTCATTCAGAATAATTATTTAATTTCGCAGTCTCTCAAATTTTCTAACTATTCTAGATGCAACTACTCTGAATGCATGACTAGTTTATCATATTAATTAAGAACATGCAAAAATGCATAAAATGCTACTTGATACTTTATAAATGCTGAGTGAGTATTAGGTTAAACTCTGCTCTTTGATAGTCCTGCTTTCTTTTGAGTAGATAGTCCTATTTGCTTGATACCCTTTCCATATGAATTATGTACCTCTAGCTCTCCTCAGGAGATTAATTTTTCTATTTCTCTGTCTCCAGGAGGAGAAATCAGCTTATCTTTTGCTTCCATGTATTCCTTCCAAGTCATATTTTTATTATCATTCAACATGTTCTGCTTCACATTTCTTCATTCTTTAAAATATATTAATATATATTCAATATAATATAACTATTAGTTATTAATATTATATTAATAATAATTAATTTAGAATCCTTATCTAATAATTTCAATGACTGGGTCATACAGATTATCTTTAATTGACTTTGTTTTACTTAATTGCAGGCTCTATTTTCTTTTGTCTTTGCATGCTTCATACTTTTTATTATATTAAAGATATTGACTATAAAGTAACAGTGGAGACAAGTATAATAATTTTTCGCTTGTTAATCTACCAATGTATGCAGACTCTATTTTTTTTCTGGTAGTTGTGATAAGGAGCTGATCATTCAGTTGTCTCTTACTAAGTTGAACCATGACCTAGGTCACAACTTAATTACACTATTTCTCATTTAGCCCTACCACCAACCTCTTAAATTTTAGCTGCCTTTTTATTCTTGTTATATTTGAGCTGGGGGAAGTTGGACACAATTTCAAATAGTTTACAGTTCATTTGGGGGTTCCACCACAGCACTGGTCTGGAATCTATTACCCATGAGAATGTACAAGACTTTCCCAATCCTCTGTGTTTAACATCTCCTACACAGCTGAAAAACCTGGGGAGATGGATGCTGGAAAGAGTGGCCCCAAATGTATCTAACTTGTAAATGTATATGTTTAGGGAAAATATAAACTATATGTCATTTCATGTTCCATACACTGGTTTGAAGATACCACCTCATAAAATGCTTCTCAGCTTTTTCTTTCTTTCTTTTTTCTTTATGCTATAGGCAAATAATGAGCTATACATACCTACTTGAATAGTTCATTTAAGCAGCATAATCATTGAATATATATTGACACACATTTTCCTACTTCCAAACTTTGTTTTTGGAATTAGTCTTCAAACTACTAAGGATGTTTCAATTTTTTTGTATTTGTCTGAGTGGACCCTGATGTCCAAAAAACATCCTCTATATGCGTAAATCACATTTCGGTTTTTGTCTTTCTCTGACTGATTTACAGATCCCATGGGGAAAAAAGCAAAAATTCTGGTATTAGGCAGGTCACTTCTCCAACCACGTCATATTCCCATTAAGTCAAGGGAGTCAAGCATAAGGAGTATCTTGAAAGTCTGGTTTTCTCCAAGAAACACTAAGTCTAAATTCTCTTGGCCCCAGGATAGTGACTCAGTTAGCAGATGCTAGCAGATGAAACACTACTAGATTTCTTATTTTATTATTCCAGGTTAGGAATGAAAAGGTACAGAGGTTTCTCATTTATGACTTCTGTGTTCTTACTTGCAATCAACCAGATGTTCATGGGCTAAACCAACTAAATGAAATTAATCTATCAATTCTTTCAAATAATATCACTAAAGCTATTATTAATATAGTATTTCTCTCTGAATTGAAACAATTCTACAATACAAAGCTACCGCAGTCTTTCTTATAACTTAAAGTTCAGAGTCATAACAAATTTTGAAGTGATTTGGTGAAAAAATAGAGGAAGTTTTGTCACATAGTAGCTTTTGCTTGAAGGACCTGGCCTCTATAAATGGGGTTATATCAGAGGTTCCTTGATATCGATTCCTGAAAACGTCAACATCAACATATGCCCACTTCGCTTTATTTGCATGTTTCTTGTCATAATGTCAGGATATTTGGGTCAGAGCTTTTAGTGTTGGAGAATAAGTATAGACAGTTATTGATTTATCAGTCAATGTAATTCTTGCTTCACAGAACATTACCATTTTCATCCTGGGATCTCATGCCAGATCTCAGTATTAAAAATACCCTTGACACAATCCTACCTTGTAGTAAAGATACAACTCTACTCATGCTCATTTTCAAATTAAAATATGTGATATGCATGTGAATCTCTGTTCACAAGGTGTGGACTTACATAGGACTTAAAACCAAGCAAAACTTAAAGTCAGCAGAAGAGGCCAATTACTAAATACAGGAATCAAACTTCAGATTATACTTTGATTGTAAATAGGTGTGTTTGCATTCTAGCACGTATATGATTTTCTGAAGGTCTTTTCTTAATTAAACTTAAATTTTAAGATAACTTCATTTGTATACAGTTGTAAAAAATAATACAGAAAGCTTCCATGTACCTGTTACCTACTCTTGCTATCTTGCAAAAACATTGGGGAATATTTTAACTTGATGTGGTCAAGATGTGGAACATTCTCAGTCACTACAAGAATCTCTCCATTGGCCTTTTTAAAGCCACATCTACTTCCCTCTCAATCCCTTCCTCCTTAACCCCTGGAAGTCAGTAAGATGTTCTTTATTTCTATAATTTTACCATTTCAAAGCTGTTTTATACATAAAACCATACAGTACGTAACCTTTTGGAATTGGATTTTTCATTTAGCCCAATTCTCTGGGGATTCATCTAAGTTGTATCAATTATTCATTCCTTTTTATTGATGAAAAGCATTCCATGCCATGGATGTATCACATTATTTTCTCCAGCTGTGTTGACTGTATAACTGACATACAACATTGTGTAAGTTTAAGATGTACTATACAATGAGACACATATATGTTGAGAAGAGATTGCCACAGTAAGGTCACCTAACACGTCCTTCACCTCACATAATTGCCATTTTGCTATTGTTACGCTGAGAACATTTAAAAATCTAATGCTTAAGTATATCTAATTTTAAGTAAAATCTTTTAAGTATACAATGCAGCATTGTTAGCTACAGTCACCATGCTATACATTAGATCTTTGACTTACTCCTCTTATAACAGGAAGTTTAAGCCTTTGACCAACATCTCATTTCTCCCACCTCCCAGTCCCTGACAACCACCATTCTGTTCTTTGATTCTTTGAGCTCACCCTATTTTGATTTCACATATAAGTGAAATCATACAGTATTTTTCTTGCCATATATGACTTATTTCACTTAGCATAATGCCCTCCAGATTTGTCCATGTTGTTGCAAAAGACAGGATTTCCATCCTGAATAACGCACATAATATTCATTACACATTTTCTTATTCATCTGCTGATGGACATTCAGGTTGTTTTCATGTCTTTGCTGTTGTGAATCATGCTGCAGTTAACATGGGGGTGCAGATATCTCTATGAGCTCCTACTTTCATTTCCTTTGGATAAATACCTAGGAAGGTAGAAAGCACATTGCTGGATCCTATAGCTTTCTATTTTTAACTTTTTCAGGAACCTTCATACTGTTTTCCATAGTAGCTGCACCAATTTACATTCCCACCAACAGTGCACAAGGCCTCCTTTTCTCTACGTCCTCATCAGCATTTGTTTTCTCTTGTCTTTTTGATAATAGCCATTCTAACAGGCATGAGGTGATATCTCTTTGTGGTTTTGATTTGCACTTCTCTGATGATTGGCATGGTGAGCACTTCTCATGTGCTTTTTGATGGTTTGTGTGCCTTTAGGAAAATGGTAACCGCACATTATCAGTGATGTTCATGCTGAACGTCTTTTCATGTGATTGTTTACCATATGGATATCCTCTTCTGTGAAATGTCTATGTGTTTTCCCATTTCCTAATTGGGTTTGTTTTCACTTTTATTGTCCGGGTTTTAGTGTGTTTTATGTATCTTAGGATTTTGTTGGATATCTAGCTTTGACATATTTTTTTCCTAGCAAGTAGTTTGGCTTTTGGAAGAAAAGTCTGCTATATTTACCCAAATTTTTACTTCCTTTGTTCTTTCTTCCTGGTGTTCTTCATATCATCAGTGCTCACGATGACCACGACCATCTAGCTGAATATACAAGGAGATTCGTAAATAGGCAGAAACTCTTATGTAAACAAGGAACTATGCCAGGAGGAAACTGAATACAATTCAAATTTACCAATTTTGTTTTATATAGAAATAATGGTTGGAATTCTGCCTTGAACAATAGAACACTCAACAGAGTTTGGATTTGGAATTATGTCTATGCTTTTATTCCATTTACATCATTCTATGATTGATATGGCAGATTCTTTTATTAAATTAAAATTTCAATGTAACTGTCACATTTTGGGGGTGGAA
Source organism: Manis pentadactyla (assembly GCF_030020395.1). Lineage (NCBI taxonomy): Eukaryota > Metazoa > Chordata > Mammalia > Pholidota > Manidae > Manis > Manis pentadactyla. The sequence goes on along the minus strand of NC_080022.1, from coordinate 163,092,959 downwards.
AGTGTTTTAAAGTTATGTTTAGTGAAGTGGATTAAGTCAGAGACATAGCACTTCTTTTTGAAGCACAATACTCTCCAGAGAACTTGTTGAACTTTATTTCCACAATATAAAGTATGCATTTTAAAATATGCCATTTCAAAACACAGTGAGGGATTTTCATTCCCACCCTCCTACCTCTGGAAAAATCCTAAATTGTCAATTTACTTAAAAAGTTGAAAGCATTTTCATTTTAATTCAGGATGCTTAACTGGATGCCAATCTCTTATATTCCTTGAGTCTTTATTTTCTTAATCAAAAAAGGTGAAATTTAATTTAGAAAAAATATGTGTAAACCATTTATACTTACAAACAACATGGCTATATACCAAAGAAATTAATTTATAATAATTTATGAATGCATACTAATTACAGTATCTATCTATTTCAGTAAATTTAATATTATAAAGCAAGTTTTAAAATTACTTTTATATGTATATAGAGTAATGTCATTTTTTCACATGATATCTATTTTTTAAAATATCCTGTCATTTAAAACATGAAGATAACATAAATTACATATGTATAATTAACTGCTGTAACTCCAGAGGAAAATATGTTCCCAGCCCAGGGCAAATTACCTTTGAAACCGAAATCAATCAAAGGGAGAAATAAAGTGGGAGAAATCCATTTATTGCTGACAAGCAGTCGTACACTTCTGCTCATCCATGTCTCTTGTGACCTGGCTGCAAAAAGGAACCCCACCCAACCTCTCCAGTCCAGATATGCCCTTGATCCCCCTTTTGCTTACCTATTGATATAGAGATGGACTACTGCACTCCACCCCTTGGAAACACCTATTGATATGGAGATGCACTAATGCTAGGCGAGAGATTCTGGAAATATTGCAATTTTACCTACAGCCCACCCCTCCAGAAATCACCTTACAATCTATTACTTTGGTCAGAGCTGTTCCAGTGATGGTCTCTCTAGTGAGCAAGGTGTGGTACATGGCAGCCAGTTGTTTCTCTATCAAGATGTACTGTACCTCTGCTGCTCCTTTCTATAGTTTTGACCAGAATCCAAAAGGTGGCATGTCCATTCAAGCCACTGCCAAAGGCCCCGTCCATGACCATTTTCAGTTACATGAAAATCTAGCTCACAGGGCCATGATGAGGCCATTACACTGAAGGCCTGTACAGTCTTAATTAATTGCTTAGCAGCAGTAAAAGCATCTGCATATGTTTTTTCCAGATCCTACTTGATGCCTGTTTAAACCAACTGTTATAAGGGCTTCAGAATTTGTGACAAGTGTGGGATAAATACTCTCCAATAGCCCAAAAGACCCAAAAACTCTTGTAATACTGCCACAGTGGTAGGGGTAGGGAAAGTCTGGACCTTGTCTATGACTGTTTCTGGTATAACTTTAGTTTTGCCTGCTCAGACAACCCCAGGAACTTTACTGACAAACCAGGTCCCTGAACTTTGTTGCTGTTCACAGCCCAATCTTTCTCCTGTAGATGTCACAGCAGTATAGGAACTCTCCCTTTTAAATCTGCAAGAGAATCAGATGTGAGCATGATATCATCAGTGTAGTGATACAGCCACACTGTTTGCAGTTTCTTCCATGTGGCCAAGTCCTGGGCTACAAGTATGTGACAAATGGTGGGACTGTGGAGGTATCCCTGTGGAAGGACAGTGAATGTCCACTGCCGGCCTTCCCACATGAAGGCAAACTGTTCCTGACTTTCCTGTGCTATGCCAATAGAGAAGAAAGCATTAGCAAGGTCCACAACATAATGATACATCCCTAGTTCATGACTGAGTGTGTCCATAAGGGGTGCTATAGAGGGGACAGCAACATGCTAAGGTGGGTGTGACTTAATTCAATTCCTGTAATCCATGGTCAAATCAACACACATCTGGGTCCTCAAGACCTTCACGGGGCCTTTTGCACCTCTCCTTTCATTTGTAGCCCATACTTCCTTCTGTGCTCTTATTGTTTCAACTTCCCACAGATCTGCTTAAGTATGAGTAGCCTCACTTATGGGTCATCCTCTATGGGGGGGCAAGAATGATCCCTAGGAACCCAAAGAGAGATGGGGGAGCTGTATGCAGCGCCAGATTTCTCATTCCTACTGTGAACAACTCATCGGGGCCCTGAGAGTCCATATCATAGATAATACTTTTCATGCCCAACTCTGATAACATCTGCTGAAGCTCTGCATACATTTTCCAGCTAGTGGGTAAATATGGTAAAACACCCTGATTAGACCAAACTGCCCTGATGGCTGCTGTCAGCCAATCCAGAAGTGCCTGAATCCCTGAGGCATGACAGGCACTTTGCTACCGCTGCTGGAGGGAAGGGTGAGTCATCAGGGAAGTCAGTCTACCCATTTCAGAACCTGACATAACAATGTTTTCCACCCCAATATCCCAAAATACAGAAGCCATGTAGGCAGAGGTTCCAGTGGCTTTTGCTGATACCAGATGCTCATGTCCACCAGCTCACCCTGGTTACAGGAGCGGATCAGGGAATGTTCTACAACCTGGGGAGGGCACTTCTCCTCCCTTTGAGGAACCTGTGGTTGTTGCATTTTTATTTTAATTACAACTGGGCAGTCCTTTAATATGGGAGAGGCTGGCACCTCTGTCTGTGGCCTTGGCAACAGGTCGGCCCTTGGCCTCACCCCCTCATCCTTTCCCAACATCTCCTCTATCATCTCCAGGGCTGAAGGTACCACTCCTTTCTCTCCCTCCTCCATGGCCTCCCCTGCTGCCTCCTCCCTTGCTGATAATATATTTTCCAAGGGTGCAACCTATCTTCTCAATAATTCTCTCTCTTTCTTAATGGCATCCCATAGGTTATCACCCAGCTCCTCCAAGAAAAGCTGAAGTGTATCTCTTTCCTCAATAACACTTTCCATTATCTCAAGAAACAAACATCTCACAATCCCAGCTGCTACATGGCTGCTCAGGGCCCCTAAGCAGTCTTCTATCTCATGGGGGGCTAATTCCACAGATTCCAGTGTCTCCACACTTCCGCAGCTCTGGGGAAGGCCCCACCCCTCTAGGAGATGATTTTCCCTAGACCAGTTTCCCACTAGGGGCTCCCCAAGAGGAAGCCTATGGATAGGGGGTTCCTGAGTGAAGCTGCATGCTCCACGGCTGCAGCCACTGAGGTCTCCCCACCATCCACAGGGGAGTTTTTGGGTATCTCCTCACCATCTCTAGGGGCAGCCCACCCAAACGTCACATCCATGAAGACAGATTGTGGGTTAAGAGTTCCTGCCAACTACTGCCAGGTGTAACTCCAGGGGGAAAACAGATTCCTAGACCAGGGAAAATTACATTTGAAACTGAATTCAAATGGATAAATAAAGTGGGGAAATCCATTTATTTCTTACAAACAATCTTCCACTTCCTATGTTCTCACAAACCAGCTGCAAAAAGGTGTCCCATGCAAACTCTCTGGTCCAGATATGCCCTTGCTCCCCCTTATAATTACCTATTGATATGGAGATACACTAAGGTCAGGTGAGAGATTCTGGAAATACTGCAATTTTACCCACACAGCATATGTATTTTACTTCCAATTTTTATTATGATACTATGTCAAACTTATGGAAAAATATTAGGAATAATACAAGGAACTCTCACATATAGTCTTTACCCAGCTTCACTATTAATTTGTATTTTCCCCATTTGCTTTATCATTTTTTCTATAAATACATGTATGAATTTTTGTGTGAGCCATTTGAAACTAGGTTGGAAATATAGTACCCCTTACTCTGAAATGCTCTAGTCAGTATTTCCTATATATCACATTACAGTTACTAAAATGTAGAAATTTTATCTGGATACAGTCCTGTTTAATCTATCCCACATTCAATTCTTTTCATTTCCTCAATGTTATTGTTTATGGCTCTTTTTTCCCTTGGTCAGGATCTAATACAGATTCATGCCTTTCATTAGTCCTGCCTGTTTATCTTCTTTAGATTAGAATACTTCTTCAGCCGTTTTTATGTGTTTTTTCACTTTGACATGTTTGAGTAGGCCAGATATTTCATAGAATATCTCTAATTTGGGTTTATGTTGTGTTTCTTTGACATTATACTTAGATAATTGTTATTGTCAGGGATCTTGACAGAAGTATGGTATATCCTTTGGAATGTGTAATATGGGGAGAAAATTGATTTTGGTTTGTTAAAGTTGGTGATGTTAGTGTAGGTCATCTGATTAATGCAGTGTCCGCCAGGTTTTTTAAATAAAATGTTGATATTTTCCCTTTGTAATTAATAATTAATATGTAGGGCCATACTTAGAAGCTATGTAAATATTCTGTTCCTTATCAAACTTTGACTAAGTAGTATTAGCATACATTGATAATTTGCTAAATCCCTCAGCCTCTACTTACAGTTGACATTCTACCATATGCCATATCTTTTTACCAATTATTTATTAATTTATATGAGATGGATTTCTAAATTCTCATTTTATTCAAAGAGTTACAACTTATTATTATTTATCTGAAAGCACAAATAAATAATGGAGGGACCCTTCTAAGTTTGCTACTGTCTCCTTTTGATATGACTTTCTCATTTTTTGAATTTACTTTCGTTTTTTGAGATTTTCTTTACTGTCTTGCAACAAGATGTTCCAGGATCAGCTTAAACTTTTCTTATCCTATTCCTGAAATCAGTCTTTGGTACCTTTTGTTCCTTTCCATTTTGGTGCAACAAGACATTTTAGGATCATGTCATAGAGCAGTTTTTCTAGAGTTTTTTTTCCAAAAGGTTCATTTTACATTCCCACCAGAAACGTATGAAAGTTCTGACCTAGCCAAGCACTATCATTTTGTGCTGTCAGGCTTTTTCTTTTAATCATTTTTGGTTTTTTATTTTGTCTTTATTTTTATTTTAGGCATTCGAGTAGGTGTTTGTTAACATAATTATACTTTGCATTTGGCTCATGAGCTCGTGTGCTTACTGACTATAAGAACATCTTTTAGTGTAAAGTGTATTTTCAAGATTTTAGACTTTTTAAAATTACTTTGTTTTTAATTTTATTGAGCTGTAAGAATTCTTTCTACTGCCTACACATCCTTTGCAAACAGTCCCTTTCAATCTGGTTTGTCTGTTTTATTTTAATAATTTTTTCAGTGCAAAGTTATTAATATTGGTGAAGTCTAATTTCTCTTTTAATTTCTTCTTAGGTTATTCCTTTCTACATATTTTCTTAAACCTTTGCTATCTATAAATCACTAAGATATATTTATATCTTTTCTAGAAACTTAATGCTATTAATTTTTACATTTATATCTATGATGTGACTTGAATCAATATTTCTGCATGATGGAAAGAAGGAAATTATAGTTCTTTTTATTGTAAGTCTTTCTCTCTTTAAATTGGCAATTTGTCAAACATTCATTAGTATTAGTACAATTGTTTTTTTTTACTTGCTGGTTTCTTGCCTTTGCTGTGAAGTATCTATATAAAATGGGTTAAATAGAAGTGGGTAAGTGAACATCTTTATTATGTTCCCCATTCTTAGAAGTAAAATTAAATATTTCACCATTAAACATGCTGTTAGGTGTAGGTTTTTAAAAGATATCCTTTATCAGATTGAGGAAGTTCAATTATACACCTAGTTGCTGAGGTATTCTATTTAAAATTTTTAATTTTGTCAAATGTTTCTCTGTATAAATGATAATCATATTTCCAATTACTCTGTTAATATGATGAGTTACATTAACTACTTTTTCAAATGTAGAATAAACCTATTCTTAATGTGTTTTGCTTTTTTAAAGTGCTAGACTTAATTTGTAAATAGTCTCTTCTCCATTTTTTTCTGGTAAACCAGTCATTATTTATATAATTATGCCCCATGTATGATCTGTCTTTTTTCTCTAGTCACTTCCAAGGTTTTCCTTTAATCTTTTGCTTTCAGAAGTTTGAGTATGATGTACCTAGGCATGTTTTTCTATGTTATTCTTCTTGGAATGTACAGAGATTCTTGGGCTTATGTTTATTTTTGAAATGAATTTGATAAATTTAATATAATTACATCTTCAAATATCTTTCTGCTCCAACTCCTTCTCTTCTACAATGCCAAATACATGTTTTATAGATTTACAGTTAAGGCTCTATTACTTTTAATTTTTAATTATTTTTCTTTGTTCTTCAGATTAGATAATTTGTATAGATATATTCAGATTTACTGATTTTTTCACTACCATTTCCAATCTAATTTAATTTTTTGTCTGAGATATTGCACTTTTTAATTCTAGAATTTCCATTTGATTAAATGCTGAAATTTGCAATGTGCTGCTGATTCTCCTACAGACTATTTCATTAGGATAATGTTTTAAAGTCCTTGAACACATTTAAAATAACTCTGCATTAAATAACTGTGTGCAATTCCACGATCTGGATTCTATTTTTTTCTTCCCTATGGATCACGTTTGGCTCTTCAAAGATCTTATTATGTGAGACATACGTGATGGATATTGTAGGCATAAGTTATAGAGGGTAGATTATGTTATAGCTAAATTACTGACATTATTTTGGTTGTGTCAACTGGTCCAGTTCCCCATTTATGTAGGTCTCTTTAAGGTGTGAGCTTCATTCCAGGGCATACACGTGATTCCACTGGATAGTTCTAATACCTTAGTGGTGGACATTTTGCCGTGTGAACTGGGTACCTGATGTGTTCAGTAAGGTCTCTGCACTTTGGAGCTGAAATTCTAATATATTCCATTACTACTAAGTCACTGACATCAACTGTTCACTGTCAGTCCTCTGGCAGGTGCTCTCTGCTGAGCCTTCTGTAATCACACCCATGCAGATTTGCAGGGTCCTTTTTCTGCATATAGTCCAACTGACAAGTCTAGCTTGTCACAAATTCTAACTGCTTTGCTTCAGTATCCTGGAACTCTTGCTTCTACTTCCTTAGTTCAAGAAAACTACTGCTCCACTTCAGGCACACTTGCCTGCACTAATACAGCAAAGGGCTCCAAGTGATGGACTCACTGCACTTGTTTTTCTTCTTTCAAGGATCATATTGAACATGTTGTTCAAGGTGATGGATTTTTTTAAGGTGTATTCAGTTTTATAGTTCTTTTTTTTAATAAGGTGTCATTGATATACACTCTTATGAGCATTTCACATGAAAAATACTGTGCTTACTATATTCACACATATTATCAAGTCCCCCCCCAGACCCCACTGAAGTTACTGTCCATCAATATAGTAAGATGCCACAGAGTCACTACTTGTCTTCTTTGTGCTATACTGTATTCTCCATGACCCCTCCACACCATGTGTATTAATCATAATACACCTTAAACCTCTTCTCCCTCCCTCCCTGTCCACCCTCTCCACCCCTACCCTTTGGTCACTGCTAGTCACTTCTGAGAGTCTATAAGTCTGTGGCTGTTTTGTTTCTTCATTTTTCTTCATTGTTACACTCCACAATGACTTGTCTTTCTCTGCTTGGTTTATTTCACTGAGCATAATACCGTCTTGCTCCATTCATTTTGTTGCAAATGGTAGGATTTGTTTTGTTCCTATGGCTGAATAATATTCCATTGTGTATATTTACCACCTCTGTCCATTCATCCACAGATGGACACTTAGGTTGCTTCCATATCTTGGCTATTATAAATAGTGCTGCAATAAATATATGGGAGCATATGTCTTTTTGAATCTGGGATCCTTACGGTATTCTTCTGGTGTTCTTAGGGTAAATTCCTAGGAGTGGAATTAGTTGAACTAGTTTACATTCCCATCAACAGTGTAGGAGGGTTCCTCTTTCTCCACATTCTTGCCAGCATTCGATGTTCTAGTCTTTGATGTTGGCCATCCTAACTGGTGTGAGGTGGTATCTCATTGTGATTTTAATTTGCATTGCCCTGATAATTAGCCATGTGGAGCATCTTTTCATGTGCCTGTTGGCCATGTGAATTTCTTCTTTGGAGAAGGATCAGTTCATATCCTCCACCCATTTTTTAATTGGGTTATTTGCTTTTTGGATGTTGAGGCATTTGAGTTCTTTATGTATTTTGGATGTTAACCCTTTGTCAGATATTCATTTACAAATAAATTCTCCCATACTATAGGATGCGTTTTTGTTCCACTTATGACTTCCTTTGTTGTACAGAAACTTTTTAGCTTGATGTAGTTTCATTTGTTCAGTTTTGACTTGTTTCCCTTCCCCTAGGAGATTAATTAAGGAGAAAAGTTGCTGATGTTTATATACAAGAGATTTTTGCCTATGTTTTCTTCTAAGACTTTCATGGTTTCATGACTTACATTCAGGTCTTTGATCCATTTTTAGTTTACTTTTGTGTATGGGGTTAGACAATAATCCAGTTTCATTCTCTTGCATGTAGCTGTCCAGTTTCGCCAACACCAGTTGTTGAGGAGGCAGTCAATTCCCCATTGTATGTCCATGGCTCATTTACCATATATTAATTGACCATTTATGCTTTGGTTTATATCTGGGCACTCTATTCTGTTCCATTGATCTATGGGTCTGTTCTTGTGCCAGTACCAAATTGTCTTCATTATTGTGGTTTTGTAGTAGAGCTCAAATTTGGGGAGCATAATCTCCCCTTCTCAAGACTGCTTTGGTGATTTGTGGTCTTTTGTGGTTCCATATGAATTTTAGAACTATTTGCTATAGTTCGTTGAAGAATGCTGTTGGTATTTTGAAAGGAATTGCATTGAATCTATAGATTGCTTTAGACAGGATGGCCATTCTGACAATATTAATTCTTCTTATCCATGAACATGGGATGCATTTCCATTTATTGGTATCATCTTTAATTTCTCTTGTGAGTTCTTGTAGTTTTCAGAGTACAGGTCTTCACTTCCTTTGTTAGGTTTATTCCTAGGTATTTATTCTTTTTGATGCAATTGTGAATGGAATTGTATTCCTGATTTCTCTTTCTGCTAGTTCATCATTAGTATACAGAAATGCAACAGATTTCTCTGTATTAATTTTGTATTCTGCAATATCTCTGAATTCAATTATTAGTTCTAATAGTTTTAGGATGGACTCTTTAGGGTTTTTGTATGTAAAATATCATGTCATCTGCAAACAGTGATTTCTTCCTTACCAAACTGGATGCCTTATATTTCTTTGTGTTGTCTGATTGCCATGGCTAGGACCTCCATAACTATGTTGAATAAAAGTGGGGAGAGTGGGCATCCTTGTCTTGTTACCAGTCTTAAAGGAAAAGCTTTCAGTTTCTTGCTGTTAAGTATGATGTTGTCTGTAGGTTTATCATATATGGCCTTTATTATGTTGACTTGCCATCTATACCCATTTTGTGGAGAGTTTTTATCAAGAATAGATGTTGAATTTTTGTCAAATGCTTTTTTAGCATCTATGGAGATGATCATGTTATTTTTGTCCTTCTTTTTGTTGATGTGGTGGATGATTTTGATGGATTTTCAAGTATTGTACCATCCTTGCATCCCTGGAATAAATCCTACTTGATCATGATGGGTGATCTTTTTGATGTATTTTTTAATTTGGTTTGCTAATATTTTGTTGAGTATTTTTACATCTATGTTCATCAGGTATATTGCTCTGTAATTTTCTTTTTTTGTGTTGTCTTTGCCTGATTTTAACATTAGAGTGATGCTGGCCTCATAGAATGAGTTTGGAAGTATTCCCTCTTCTTCTACTCTTTGGAAAACTTTAAGGAGGATGGGTATTAGGTCTTCAGTAAACGTTTGATAAAATTCAGTAGTGAAGCCATCTGGTCCAGATGTTTAGTTCTTAGGTAGTTTTTTGATTACCATTTCAATTTTGTTGCTGGTAACTGGTCTGCTCAGATTTTCTGTTTCTTTCTTGGTCAGACTTGGAAAGTTGTATTTTTCTAGAAAGATGTCCATTTCTTCTAGGTTATCCAGTTTGTTAGCATATAATTTTTCATAGTATTCTCTCATAATTCTTTGTATTTCTGTGGTGTCTGTAGTGATTTTTTCTTTCTCATCACTGATTCTGTTTATGTGTGTAGACTCTTTTTTCCTTGATAAGCCTGTCTAGGGGTGTATTTATTTTGTTTATTTTCTCAAAGAACCAGCACCTGCTTTAATTGATTCTTTCTATTATTTTATTCTTCTCAATTTTATTTATTTCTGCTCTGATCTTTATTATGTCCCTCCTTCTACTGACTTTGAACCTCATTTATGCTTCTTTTTCTTATTTTGTTAATTGTGAGTTTAGACTGTTAATTTCTCTTATGAGTGTCTTGTAGTTTTCAGAGTATAGATCTTTCACTTCCTTGGTTAGATTTATTCCTAGGTATTGTATTATTTTTGATGCAATTTTGAATAGAATTGTTTTCTTGATTTCTCTATCTGCTAATTCATCTTTAGTATATGGGATTGTTCTTCTTTCCTGATATAGTTCTGTATTGCAATATACTTCCCTCTTAGCAAAGCCTTCACTGCATCCCAGAGATTTTGTGGTGTTGACTTATTGTTGTCATTTGTCTCAATATATTGCTTGATCTCTGTTTTTATTTGGTCATTGACCTATTGATTATTTAGGAGCATGTTTTTAAGCCTCCATGTGTTTGTGGGCTTTATCATTTTCTTTGTTTAATTTATTTCTAGATTCATACCTTTGTGGTGTGAGAAGCCAGTTGGTACAATTTCAGTTTTTTTTGAAATTGCTGAGACTCTTTTTGTGGCCTTGTATATGATCTACTCTTGAAAATGTTCCATGTGCATTTGAGAAGAATGTGTATCCTGCAGCTTTTGGTTGGAATGTTCAGTAGATGTCTGTTAGGTCCATCTGTTCTAATGTGTTATTCAGTGCCTCTGTCTCCTTATTTATTTTCTGTATATTTTGGAATGAGTGGTGTGTTGAAGTCCCCTAAAATGAATGCATTGCATTCTATTTCCACCTTTAATTCTGTTTGTATTCGTTTCATATAGGTAGATGCTCCTGTGTTGGGTGCATAGATATTTATAATGGTTATATCCTCTTGTTCGACTGACCCCTTTATCATTATCTAATGTCCTTCTTTGTCTTTTGTGACTTTCTTTGTTTTGAAGTCTATTTTGTCTGATCAAGTTCTGCAACACCTGCATTTTTCTCCCTATTAGTAGCATGAAATATCTTTTTCCATCCCTTCACTTTTAGTCTGTATATGTCTTTGGGTTTGAGATGAGTCTCTTGTAGGCAGCATATATATAGGTCTTGTTTTTTTTTATCCACTGAGTGACTCTATGTCTTTTGATTGGTGCATTCAAAGCATTTACATTTAGGGTGATTATTGATAGGTATGCACTTATTACTATTACAGGCTTTAGATTCATGGTTACCAAAAGTTTAAGAGTAACTTCCTTATAATCTAAGAGTCTAATTTAACTCACTATACTATTACAAACACAATTTAAGGGTTGTTTAATTTCCCCTCCTTTTTTTCTCCTCAATTCTTTATATATTAGGTATCATGTTCTGTATTCTTTGTCTTTCCCTTGACTGATGTTGGGGGTACTTGATTTGATTTTGCATCTGCTTAGTAATTAATTGATATACTTTCTTTACTATGGTTTTATTTATTCTGGTGACAGCTATTTAGCATAGGGAACACTTCCATCTATAGCAGTCCCTCTAAAATTCACTGTAGAGATGGTTTGTGTGAGGTAAATTCTCTCAACTTTTGCTTACCTGGATATTGTTTAATCCCTCCTTCAAATTTGAATGATCATCTTGCCAGGTAGGGTATTTTTGTTTCGAGGCTCTTCTCTTCATTGCATTAAATATATCATGCCACTCCCTTCTGGCCAGTAAGATTTCTGTTGGAAAGTCTGATGATAGCCTGATGGGTTTTCCTTTATGTGTGATCTTTTTTTCTCTCTCTGGATGCTTTCCATAGTCTTCCTTTATCCTTGATCTTTGCCATTTTAATTATTATATGTCTTGGTGTTGTCTTCCTTGGGTCCCTTGTGTTGAGAGATCTATGCACCTCCATGGCCTGAGAGACTATCTCCTTCCCCATATTGGTGAGGTTTTCAGCAATTACTTCCTCAAAGATACTTTGTATACCTTTTTCTTTCTCTTCTTCTTCTGGTACCCCTATAATGAAAATATTGTTCTGTTTGGATTGGTCACATGGTTCTCTTAATATTCTTTCATTCCTAGAGATCCTTTTTTCTCTCTGTGCCTCATTTTCTCTGTATTCCTATTCTATAATTTATATTTCATTTGTTGTCTCCTCTTCTTCATCTAGTCTGCTTTTAAATTCTTCCATTGTATGTTTCATTTCAGATACTGTATTTTTTAATGTTTGTGTCTCATTCCTAAATTTGTCCCTTTGCTCTTGAATATTTTTCTGTAGCTTCATGAGCAAGTTTATGATTTTTATTTTGAAATCTTTTCAGGAAGATTGATGAGTTCAGTATCACTTGGCCCTTTTACTGGTGTTTGTGGGATTTTGGTTTGAACCTGCTTCCTTTGATGTTTCATATTTGTAGGTGGCACAGTCTAATGACCAGAAGCTCTACTCTCTGGAGCTGCTCAGCCATTGGAGCACTGTCAGGACTCACAGGGGAGTGGTGCTCATGCCTTTTTGGAAGAAAGAACTGTTTCCTGCTTCCCAGATGCAGTGCCAGTCTCCACTGCCAGGGCCAGTGGGCTGACCACACAGGGAGAAGCCTCTATGCTTTGTACTTTTAGCTGCTGTAGGTGGGACTGCCCTCTGGCTGACCTGGCCTAAATGGTGGAGGAAGCCATTTTGAGAACTGTTGCTGGCTAGGAGGAAGCTGCAGCAGACTGTGTATCACAGATCTTGGATCTTCATAGCCAGCCAGGCAGATGGATTGCCTGAAGCTCCTGAAAGTTCACAACCTCCTGGGCAGAGTGTGCCCTGACAATTTTGTCCACCTGTCTTTTCTCCTGAGCAGCAAGCTCTGTGCTCTCCTTGCCCTTTTAGCAGGCCTCTCACTGTTAGAAGTCTCTCAGACTGTCTGTCATTCTTTTGTCCCAGAGTGGCTGGGTATAGATCCCTGTTTTCCACAAGTGATTGGAATCTCAGTCTCTCCAAGTATTCTGCCTGTCTTAGCTTTCCAACCTCACTAATCTCCAGAGCACTATGTAATTTATGTTCGTGTTCCCAAAGCAGATCTCCAGGGTTGGGTTTTCAGCACTTGTATGCCTCCACCCCTTCCCCGCTCCTTTTCTCTTTCTCTTCCCAGTGAGCTGGGGTGGGGGAAGGGCTTTGGTTCTGCTGAATCACAGCTTTGGCAAGTTACCCTTTTCCTTGAGGTCGGCTGGCTTACCCAGGTGTAGATAGTCCACCACAGCCTTCTTTCCTGTTGCTCTTTCAGGATTTGATGTATTTGCTATATTTTCATATTATATGTGGTTTTGGGAGGAGGTTTCTGTCTTACCTCTTATGCCACCATTTTTTTAATCTCCCTATAGTTGTTTTTATTAGGAAGCCAGGTATGGTACCAATTATTCTGTTTTGCCCAACAGTTGAGGACAACAGTGTGCATTTTAATATAAAAATTATATTTCTAATAAAACATTTTTGTCTTTTTTTTTCAGTTTGAGATATAATGGACAGAAAGCACTTCATGAGTTTAAGGTTTACAGCATAAATGCTTGACTTACATATATTGTAAAATAATTAATACAGTAAGTTTAGTTAACATCCATCATTTCATAGATTAAAAAGGAAAAGGAAGATTGCTTTCTTCAGTATATTAAAACAACCTTTAGCTGTATAAGTGAAATTTTGCCATTTGGGTGTATATTATTTAAATTGTCTAGATATTGTTTAATAATCTCAGCTTTATCTTCTTGTGTAATCTTTTATTCTTCATTTTGAAAAATGGTTAAATTACCACCAACTTTCTAGAGCTGTTTAAGAAATAAAGGAGAAAATCTACCTGAAAGTTCTTTGTAACCTATAAAGTGTTAAAAAAGAAAGGTACTGTTTTTTACCCCCTAACTTATCTGCTGGTGTTCCAAGACCCCCTGTGGATGCCTGAAACCATGGTAGTACTAGGCTTATATATACTTTTTTTTTTCCTGTATATATAGGAAAACACTGCTGTCTTTAAGTGTTGGACAAAACAGAATAATTGGTACCAGACCTGGCCTCTTACAAAAAAATTATAAAACCAAACAAAATTCATGTTCTATAGATATACATATATATATATATGTATGTGTGTGTGTGTATATATCTTATAATAAAGTTTAACTTAGAAATTAGGCATAGTAAGAGATTAACAACAATAACAAAAAATAGAACAGTTATAACAATATACTATAATAAAAGTTATGTGAATGTGGTCTTGCTCTTTCTCTAAATTTCTCATTGTACTGTAGTTACCTTTCTTGTGATGATGTAAGATGATAAAATGCCTACGTGATGAGATGAAGTGAGGTAAATGATGTAAGCATTGTGATGTAGTGTTAGGCTGCTACTGACCTTCTGATGATATGTCAGAGGGAGAATCATCTGCATCTGGACCTTAGCTGAGACTGCTGGTAACTGAGACTGCTGAAGGTGACTAAGCGGGGACTGACTACTGTACAGGACAAAAGTAAACTTACTTTAGTCTTTGATTACACATTCCAACTGAGGAAGTTGGAATTGATAGTTCTTAATGATATTCATTCCTTTAACATTTTACTATAATATTAAACTGGAGAAAATGAAATCCAATTTTATTACTGAACAAATAAAGATGATCTAACTATTGCAAGTTTTAAAGGATTAGATGAATGACAGGAATTTTCTGAGGTGTACATTAATTTCTTAAATTGATACAGATATAAAACATGTAAGTAATTGCATAGAATATTATTGGTCATTTTAGAAAATATCCTGCCTGCTACCTTTGAATCCAGGACTTTGCCTTGCTGGTGACTGCCTTAGTTCTATTCTTTACCTACTATGTTAGCAAATTAACTTCAGAGCAGCTCCTGATGGTGATCATTAGAAGATTTTTGATAATGGAACCAGTGTTTTCCCCTTTGGTAGTTAAGCATCTTTCTAATTTAAATTAAATGCTTTTGTTTTTTGTCAAGTATAAGTTGTTTTATTTAAAAGTTTAATGTAGTCTTATCATTTGTTTTTATTTGCATTAAAGTATTTGAGAAATGAATTATTTTATGCATGTGTATTTTCCCAAGGTTCTCCTTTGAGAAGAATTAGTTTCTTGAAAATACAAGCCAAATATGTTAGTCATAGTTTTGTGGTTTAAAAAAAAGACACAGTGACATAAGAATGTTTGGCATAGAACATAAAATCCTATTAGCAACAAACATCTGTGACAGTCTAAGAGTGGCACACACCAGGGGAATTTATTACAGAGCTAATCATTCCCCCGAGTTATTTCTGGGAATCTAAAGGAGGAATAAGGTTGTTTCAAAAAGGGACATTTACTTCTTCCCAGTTTAGCAAAATTTAAGTTGGCTGGCAGATTTTTACATCATCTGCAGGAAGTATTCCAAAGGAGGAAGAAGACACAGAGAAAAAATATCCAAAAGCTATGTAGAATAGGTAGTAATTTGGTATATAAGAAAAGAGGAACATGGTAGTCATCCAGCAGTCTAAAATTATTCTTTTTTTCCTCAGAGCCTGAAGATATCACATTGGCTAACCCAGTTCTGTATATACAGAGAAAACAGACACACCGTCTTTTTCATTGAGTGATTCTCTTTATAACAATAGTCCCCATGCATGATCAGCTGCTAGTTGGTCACAACTGGTCACAACTGACCAGTAACCCAAGTAATAAAATGGAAAACTCACTGAACATGCTTAATCCATTCAGCAAAGCTATTATGCAGGAGAAAGTATAAGAAACAGGTTGGAACAGGTTTCCCTGTTTGTTTGTTTGTTTGTTTTTTGTCTCGAGTTAAGAGGAGGGATGCTAAGCCCTTTTATCTTGTCATTGGCCTTCATTGGCTGTGATGGTGGTAGTGTAGCCCGTGCATTCTCAACCTAATGCAGGTAAGAGTGTACACATGTGGATGGCAGTGTTTGAGTCCTGACTTTTTTTTTTTTTGATACTTATGGATTGTTAGTTTTCTTTCTCCCATTTATTCTGTATTTCAGAGCAAAGCCCAACCTATAAAATGTGATTTATAATGCACAACTTCTGCTATGGAACATTTCTCAAGATAGAAGTTGATATCCAGGTGGTCAAAGGAATGTATGTTGCTAAGTTTTATTTTTTTTGGCAGTTCTATATTTGCCATCTCTGGTACACTTTGGATTCAATTATATTCAACGGAATGATATGAGAGTAAGCATTATTTTTTCTTTCTCCTTCCCTTCCCTTTTTCCTTAAAGAAATATCTTTCAATTACCACATGACTCATTTCCAAAATGACTTTTGAAATGAAGACTAGAACTACACATTATTTATTTCCTAACATTTTTATTAAATGTTGATGCTACATTCTATCTCCTCTGAGATTTTCATAGAGCCTTCAGTAGTTAAAATAAGTAAAGTTGTCTTTTTTTAGAAAATATCCATATTTATTATAAATTTCTTTTAACTATATTTTGTGTTTTCCCTTAAATAAAGAACCATGTACACCATTTTATATTTGGGTTCAAATTTTTAGTTTTCTAAAAATACTTTTCTAGACTTCTGCAACATGTACATTTACTCTTACATTCAGCAAGTATTTATTGTATCTCAGGTTTGATTAACAATGAACATAGATCTCTGAGATAATCTCTGAAGGTAAACATGAATATTTACAGTAAAATATTTAAGTAGGACAATAGACATCTACAAACAATACTTGGAGAACAGAAAATTTTTACAAACATTTACTGTAAAAGCTGGAACAAATTCCGCAGAAACGGTCACCATTTAAACTTGGAATCTCAAGGTGAGCTGAAGATTCTCAGGGAATATAAGGTTGTAGTAAAAGTAGAGTGTATGAGGAAAAATCAAGATTAGGGTCTTAGAAGGAGTGGAAGAGGATAAGGCTGGAAGTATTTATTCAAAGTAAATAGTTATTGACCAACACCAGGCACTGTTGTGTACCAGGCAGTCTTCCTACATACTGGCAAAACAGCAGTGAAAAAAAGTATTTTGTGAAGACTTTTGCAGTGAAAAAGTGAAAAAATATTTACCCTCATAGTACTTTCATTCTAGTAGGCTTACATTGACTCTTCTCTGTGAAGGGACTTGAATGTTATTCTAAGGAGGTTCATCTAATATAAATTAGAAACTATTGAGGTTTTATTAGGCTTGTTAGTGGTATGATTGGATCCACATATAAGAACAGTAAGTTTGTGGCATTTTAATAGATGGAATGACTATGAGGAATAATGAAATATAAATTAATATTAAAGAATATGGGACAAAATTAAAGCAGAGGTAGACAATCTAGAGAGAAGGGAATATGACAGCCATTTAAAAGGTAGAATTTATAAGACTACATAAAAGTAGATGAAATATGGGTTTTGACATTTCTAGCTCAAGTGATTGAGTCTCTGAAATTTGGGGCTGGGATGTGTGTTGCATAGTTAGCTCCTATTTACTGAGTTCCTGGCGTAGGTACAGTGCAGATTTGGGGTGAGTGTGGAGGAGCGATGATAAGCTATCTTTCCTACCATGCTGAAATATGGGTTTATGTGAAGTCTAGGATTCAGGAGAAAAGTCTGGAGCTATCTAACATGTAGTAGTTACAATTTTGGAGCTACATGTTCTGTGTGAAGAAGAAGTAAAGATACTTGAGATTTTTAAAAGGAGAGTTAGATGAAGTCATCAGTGACTGCTTATTTTCTAAAGGTTTCTTTTTATGAAGCTCCTTTGAGCTGTCAACATTGCAGTGTTGAACTTGTGGTCGGTCTGGTTATTAAACTTTTAATGGCTGGACTGTCTTTCTAACCATAAGCAACATTAGAGTTTACCCTGAAGTAATTTTCATATACATGAAATATGAGAAGATTCTCTCAAATATAGCTTTGGCTCCAGAAACTTTCATTGCACAAATGGCCTATTCTGAATTAACTATGATATACAGCTTTTTAGTCAATCAATTTTACTAATATGTGCCCAATGCCAGGCTAGGTACAGAAGTACCCCTCCACCTTACCTTTCTATCCCATTTGGGAATTGCTCAGAAACCAACTTTGGAATCAATGGCTCCATGCCTTGGTTTATATGTTTTTGTGTTAAACAAGCCTTGGCAAATGTTTGTACTCTGCAGATTGTACTCTGTATGGCACTGAGAATTTAGCTCCTAGCTTTTTGAAAGAGTAAGTTATAAGCCAATCTGGCAGTTGCATAGAGGACAATATTATGGTTAGGATTTTCAGTAGTTTCCCCAGAAAACAGGATTGTTTCCATTATGACACAATGCTATCGATAGAGCAATTTACTGCTGCCTGCTATGTTCTCGCTCCCTTACTCTTTGTCTATATCTCTGCCAATTTTCTAGACATTCAGTGGTGATCTGAGGGGCTGTAATGTTGGGAGTGATGCAGGGGCTTCCTCTCAGGGTATAAACATTTCATTCACTTGTGTGTCAATAGACCAGCCTGGTGTAATTGCAGAGAGAGCAATTTGTCCCTTTCTCTTGTCTTGTGAATGGAAACACCCAGCACGCTGAGAAACCTACCACAGGGGATGCCTTTTCTAAGGCAATTCCAGGAGGAGAGAATTGTGATGCCTACTGTCAGGAAAAAAAACCCCAAACAAACAGGAGAGCATCTGCCTCTACAGCCTTCTGTTTCATATTATAAGGTATTCAAGAGTCACATCTGTGGAAAAGACCAGGGATTAATATCCTGTGAACTTGGTGAGTTTTAAACTTCCTCCATGAACAGTATTTTGGTCACCCTATTTATTTTCTCACAGGGCTCAAATACTGTAAAGAAATAGGTTTATGTATTTGCCTTTATGGAGAGAAATTCAGGGAGACTCCATGAGTTAGCATTTTTCACCTCTAATCTGTGTGTGTGTATGTGTAAGAAGCCCCAAGGAATAGGCTGCTGATGACAGACCCACCCCAAACCCTTACTAATTTCAAGTACAGTCAAGACTGTGGTATGTATGTCCCCCCAGCACCCATACTGAACTAAAAGACAATAACTGTAAACCATGGGGGGCCCTGCGGCTGCAAAACTTAGGGACCTGGGTGGCTCCCCCATAGTGGCAGGGTCTTCATTGGCTTTTCTTTCCACAATCTGTGTTCCCATCACAGGTCCAAGCTGAAATAGATGTTGTTCTTGCCTTGATTTTTCTCTTCTATAAATTCTTTCAGATTTTTAATCCCTGTATCTAGGTTTCTATTTATTTTACCTGCAGTGACCATGTATCATTTTTATAACTAGAATAAAACTTTAAGCCTGTCTTCTAGCTTTTCATCAATTTTTTTCCTTAAACTTATATGAAGAAATGGTATTTTTCATTAAGGCCAGTGACCTCAAAATCAAAGAGCTATGCACAAGATTGCTGATCATAAAATGGGGAGTAAAGATGTAGGAATAAAACAATTGTGCTCAGGTAGCAGTGCGTTTTTATGGTTGGAATGTTGTCCAACTTTCTCTTTACAGAAAAAATATTGTTTTTTTTTCTTCTCTTCCCCATCTTCTTCTTCCTCATTCTTCTATGTGGAATCAGAATGCCTGGAGTGAACCTTGTTAACAATCATGAGAAAGTAAGAGGGGATATTATTGACTGACTTATTCAACAAGTATTTATTGAGCCCTCCCTACCTGTCAGGCACTATGCTACAATCTGGCTCAGAAAAATCTTGCTTTCAGTCATGGAACTACATGTAGTTGGCTGAGGGTGGGAGTAGCATTTCAAATGTGCTGATTCTGAAATGGAGGAAAGGATTAGAGAGAGAGGAAATTAACTAGGATCCTTATATTAATCTGGGGTAATATAATATTCAAAAATATATTGAATAGTGTTATGTAAATTTACATTTGGAAAAAATTCCAATCCTTTTTTAAATGCAAATTTTAGAGAGTAAAACACTGCAGAATTTTCACTGGTGTGACATGAATATAAATGAGCAACTCTGTGTTAATAGTGTAATGCCCCGGGAGCTTATCTTTCTTTAAACTCCATGTGCCTTAAAGAGAATGACCAACACCAGCTGGAAATTCAAATCCATGAATGTGGTCAGGAAGGCACAGGTCGGATTCCAACTTCTTTTTCCACCTCTCGGCCCACATTGTAGCCAAAAGGTGTCATGCCCACCTCAGTACCATTTGGGGTTCTCTCCCCTCCCTGCCTTCTCACCATTTTGCCACTTATCCTTGCCAAAGACCCCTGACCCTCCACACTCTTCCTGCTTAGTGGAGGTGTTCCTGATACTCTCCATCACTAAGCATTGCCTGGAGACTCAGACTCCAACATCCTTTACAAAGCAGGTAAGTTTTAGGTATCAGAGTAGCATTTTCACATGGGCATGTGTTCTGTTTCTGGAAGACATTAAGGTCACCACCATACAGTGAAGTCAGTTATAACTCTTAGAGCCAAAGAAAGATGACCTCTTCCAGGACACCTAGAGGTCAGCCTTTGTTGTGACATCCTCTTTGTTCCAAAGGACAAAAATATACAAGCTAAAGTCAAAGCAAGGTTGGCTCTAAGAATATGAGCCAATCACCCTAAAGTCTGTCATCACTCTCCCCTCTTCTCTCCTTGTCCCCTGCTCCCCGTCTTACCCTCTCACTCTCTGCCCCAGTTGTCATCTCATGCCTTTGTTTTGCCCTGATTATTTGCTGCGTCCTTTTCTCCATACATTGGCTTTCTCTGCAACAGTTTTAGTTTCTGTGCCTTTCATTCTCAGCCTGCCTTAGCTCTGCTTCATCAGAGCCCTGACTCTGGTCCTGAATCTAGCACTCCAAGACCGAACACTCTAGATTCATATTTTAGACCTAAAATCTGACCACCTCAGCCAACCTCATCCCTGAACATGAAACCTGTGGCCACGGGGTGGGCTGGTGTCCCAGAGTGGAGGCCTGTCCAGCTGGGCCCATCATGTCACCCTGGATTGCTGGCAGAGTACTATTTTAAAGAAGGCTCATCCTTCCATCTGAAAGTCAGTTTTCAGTGACATGTCATCTAAGACTTGCTGATCCAAGCTCACAGACAGGGCAGGAGGAAGAAGGGAGAGAGAAGGGTGTTGAAGATACTTGATCAGCTTCCCTGAGCAGCATCTTGAGCCTGGAATGAAGGCAGAGAACAGAGTATTGGAAGCCCATTCTGCCATATGATTGTCATTCTTTGAAGCTGCCAGAGAAATCAGGGCTTAAACAAACAAAAACTAAGGCAGTGTGGGGAGGTCGAACACAGAGGTGAGACACTCCTCTGAACTTTCTCCAGGACTAAATGAATGACGACATGGCACAGAGATGTGAAGGCCACTTCTACTCCCAGAGCCCCAGAAACATGGGACCTGTGAGTTAGAGGTTGGGTGGGAATCTTCAGAACTCATCAGCTTTAGATATTCATGCACTCTTTCATCTCTTCTCATCTGCATCTCTTGTATATATTCTTCCCTTAATTCTTCTCTTGTGGTGTTTATTATAAATCAGGGATTGGAAAAGCAAGTTTTTAGAGATTTAATTTTTCTCTTTTTCTCTCTTGCATCTCCAGTCATATTTCTTCCCTGTTCCCCTCCTTCACACCTTAGGAAAATACCCGAGGAAGTTCAACTCATCTGCCAGTCTGGTCAGCTCTGTGATTCGGGTCAGCAAACCCTGCAGCTCTAAGCACCATTTAATTTTTATTTCCTCCTTTGTACCATTCCCTCTTCTATTTACTTACCACCTTGAATGTTTGCAATCCAGTAAGAGATCATATAAATTTATTAAACCTGTTTTTTTGTTTTCTGTCTCCTTTTAAAAGGTTGTTATTTTAAGTTTTTCTTTCGATTCCCTCTGATTTTCAGAATGGTACCTCAGGGCTCTCAGTATTGGGATCTCCCACGGACTTAATCTTCTCTGGAGCAGAGTGCTTGGAATTTCTTTGGCTTACTCTGGCACATTCAGCCTTAAAGGGTTTGGGGTGGAGCCTCTTTCAGTGGAGCTGCAGCCTGAGTTGCTGCCAGAGCAGCAAAGAAACCATACCCTGTTCCCGCTGTTGAAAGCAATCTGCCCCCTGCCAGCAGCTCCGTTTTATGGTCACAGCAAAGCAAGCTCAGTGGGGGTTAGGGGATATCAGCAGCAGTGCGGACTTCACCCCAGGCACACGCATCTCTTTGATAGCTTCTAACTCCAGGCTGTGCCCAGGAAGGGACCTGGCAGAGTCCATATCAGCCCCCCAATGCCGTGGCCTCCTCTGACCAACTCCAATCATGAGTTTCCTGTGAATCAGCCTGCAGAGTAATTGCTTTCCTTATGTCTTAGATTTTTTTTTATAGGGTTTTACATTTCTGCGCCACTGTTTCTGACCTCCTATCCAATTTTTCCTTTCCTCTTGTGCGTAGATATGAACTTGGGGGTCCTCATTCATACTGACTGTATTTTTCCTTAGTAATAATAGAACAGAAGTTTTTCTATTCTTTAGGGATGAGCTTGCTTTAGGTAAAATCTTCCCAGATTATGGAAGAAATTTTTGTGGATGTTCAAACTATTTGAAGTTTGTGTCTTTTGTAAGCTTTGCTAATTTCATCTTCGAAGACAAGGTTCCTGTTAAGCTCATAATTAATTTTTTACAGTTCCAAGTAAGATAGATGGACAGATAATGGCATATATTACATATATTATGCATTCAACTAGTAATTATTAAATTCATCAATATAGACTCATCTATTGATTGAATGGATCTTTATGGATAAACATCACCTGTTAGTCATACAGACTTCCATTAAGCTGAAAAATCAGAAACTCTACAGAGACCAAGAGATCTCTGAAATTGAAGGGTTTATTGAGCTGTTAGATGCTAGCCAGATGACTGAGTCCTGAGATGGAAAGTTTCTGCTTCACCAACAACCTGTCTGACACACTCAAGAAACAGGGAGCATTAATAAGAGGTCTCCAGGAAGAAAAGTTGATGGAATTCACACTGGCTACAGACAAGGAAGGCGGGCTAATTGGGGAAAGTCTGGGGATAACAGTTTAGTCCATAGAGAAGGCTTGTAGATTGGTTGTTGAGGATGGTCAGGCCCTGATCACGCACAAGGGAGATGTGATGGTCCTGGGGACCTTCCAGATGCTTGTCAAAATGACTTGGTCCGGGAATGTGGAGTTGCTGGTTAGCTGCAGCCTGAGGCTATTGAGTGATGAACTTACCTTGTCTCTCTTCCTCACTGTGTCATTTAATTTACGTCACTTAATATAGGACATTTCAGATAAGGATCAGTGCTATATCTACGCAATAAACCAGATACATTCATGTTGAATCCAAGCATGACTCCATCATTTAAATCCCTTGATGTGAAAGGTTCTTCTCAAGTTACTCTGTCTAATCATGATCCTACCACAATTAAAACCCTCCTAGCTCATTCTCCTTAATTTCTTGCTCTGCCCTGTGCTTCTGTGGCTCTCTATGATTTCCCCACTGATGACTTAGGTTCCCCTCACTTTGGCTCTCATATTTGCCATGGAATACAGCTTCATTTCTGGAACTGGATGCACCAGAAAGACTTTTTGTCCAAAGTCATCTTGTTGGTATTTTGGATCTTCTGGAAGGCTAGCCACCTCTGCAAGGAGCCCCTAGACATTACCAGTGGTACTTCATATCATTAACACTACAGATGTAGATAATGCATATTGATGAAGAATGAACATTAAACCTGGAGCCTACAAGAGGGGAAAGCTGCTCACACCAAAGACCTATGCATTAGATGTCAGGTATACCATCATATTTGATGGCCCTTCCTGTTTAGGTGTTTTCCTAGCTGCACTTCAATTTTTTTAAATCTATGATAATTGAGATGGAGAGTAAGGTAACAAACTAGTGATTGAACAGAAGTTCTCCTAAAGCTAAACTGGAGCCCCTTTTGTCAAAACCTCTTTTAGGTTTTAATGGCTATTTTTATACCAATAAACCGCACATCTGTACCTTCAGTCTTTATCTCTTCTTTCTTAGACTGCAAGATTCTCCAAATCAGGGTTTACTGTGTTTAAACTGATTTCTAGCACCAATGTAATGCTCATATAACTAATAAAGATTTCATTTATTAACTCTTTTCTTGCTCAGTATGTCCCCCTCAATATCCTTCTATCATCCAAAAAACACTTTCAATTATTCAAAAATATTAACTGACTAAATACAAAGCATGAAGCATTTTTCTGGGCACCAGTGATGAATAACACAGACATAATCCTCTCCCTTAGTTTACATTTAAAAACAATAATAAAATTTATTATTCCTCCAAAATCAAATCATTCAGCCAACATCCTGGCTTCCCTATATCTGTTAATCTAATGCTTCAGCATTATGGTTTTGTAGGTAATATATACTTGAGGTTTTATTTAATCACATTTGTGATTTTTATTTTTGTCTACACAGTTTTATGAATGATCATCTACTTATTCTTATTGAACATTCCTTTATAATAGCTCTTGGACTGGTCCCTTACTTTCTGTTTCAAATTACCTCTTGATTGCCTCATTTTTCTCCCTCCTGAATATCTCTAGTTAGATTCACTTTTCCTTATCCATCCTTATTTTCATCCAATCTGCACAATACTACCACTTCTATCTCAATCAAAGCTCTTTTGTTCCCATAACAAAGTTGTATTCCAAGTAAAAAGGAGGGAAAAAGAATGTCATATAGGAATGCAAAGGTTTAACAAATTAACCAAAAGTAGAAATTAGAAGGATTTAAGAAAGACTTAGAGCAGAGACGGGAGATATGGCAGAATTCATTCTCTTATTCTCTCCAGAAAACTAATTTCTCATCTGTTTGCTCTCAGTGTCTATATCATATTTTCTTTTCTTTTCTGCTCTCCATTTCTTACTCTCTTTCCCTCCACTGTGCCTTCCTTCCCAGGAACATACTTTCTCTTTGTGCATGTGTGTGGCTCACAAGAGTCACCCTATTCACTGACCTCCTATTGTCTCAGTTCAGTTGCCCAATGGAGACTGATGAAAATATTCTTATCCCCCATTTCCAAATCCTTTGGAGAGGTCATGAGATATGACATCCACCCTGTGACTGCCCTTTTCATATGAGGTATTCATTTCCAATACTTTGCCAAAACTGCAGAAAAGAAGTTGTAGAGGGGTGCTCAGGGTTTTATCATTTAAATACATTTTCCATGGCCCAACACTGTGGCTAGGTGGTTGAGTGGGACTAGTCTTCTCCAAGGTCCAGCCCAGGTCTTGGGTTGAGTGGGCATTCCAGATGATTATCAACTGCAAGTCTTTGGGGTTAAGTCTGTGGGGCTCCCATTCATAATTAATCAAACTGAATATGCTTTTTACCTCCATACTCCTGATCCTCTTCCAGTCAATGTTATCAGACTTGTGCCTCTATTTCTTCCTGATTTTGAGTTTCTTCTGCCAGGTAGAGTTTGCCCACTGACTTATAATTGTATGAGTTATACAATAAGTTATCAACTTTCTCTGTCATATCCACCATATTGGGTGGGAGGGACGGGGGAAGCTCACACTACAAAATTGACTACAAAATTCAGTTTGGATTAATCTTCACTCTGAAATCTTCCCAGATTCCATTACCTGGCTTATCATAATTTGCTTTTAAGTATTAGTTCTTTAAAAAATTACAGTTTATCAGATGTTATAATACTTAATTACAATGACCTTTAAATCAAGTTGCCTATTTCATGAATTTAGGGATTATTTCATAATCCTATCTGTAAACTCCTTTAGGGCACTCCCTCAGAGAATAATCCCAGGCATGTATGGTGGTAAATAACCCATATGAAGAAGAAGATTTGGAAAATATTGAATATATAGTGTGCCAGAGGATAAGGTAGACACTGAATGAGGAAAATAAGCTCAGGAAATCTTTCTCAGAATATTCTATCAATCCATGATCTTACTAGGATTCAAACCATTGGCATTTTAACTCAAAGTCTAATGATATTTATCAAACTGGAGTAGAAATTTTAAGGAAACAAGCTCTTTTCAAGAATTTTAATCAATGATCCTTGAATTGAGTCAACTAATATGGTATTACAAAGTCTCCTTGTCCATTTATTTTTACTCTTCTGTATCTTTCTTGGTAACCCTGTGATAGTCATTAATTTGAACCCTATATACAAGAAACTAATAAGAAAGTCTGCCTTTAACAACATTTTCTATTTCAGATTCCACTTGTTTAGGCTGCCAGGGCAATCCAACAGATGTCTTTATACATACTGCCCCAGGACATTAGCTTATCTTGGGGAGTTCTTTGGCCCCTTTGGGTTATGACACCTTCAGTCAGC
Source organism: Manis pentadactyla (assembly GCF_030020395.1). Classification (NCBI taxonomy): domain Eukaryota; kingdom Metazoa; phylum Chordata; class Mammalia; order Pholidota; family Manidae; genus Manis; species Manis pentadactyla. The sequence goes on along the minus strand of NC_080022.1, from coordinate 163,066,616 downwards.
CTCATGTCCATTCCCTGCAGAAGGAGAACATGTATGTTCAGGGCTTAGGGATAGCCCATGAAACCTAATGAAAAAGATACTCTATGGGAGCCTAATCATTCTTTATTCTGAAAAGGTAAAAACAAAACAACAACAGAAAACAGGAAAACACACTCTTTAAAGATCCTTCTTTTGCATCCTCTTTTGATAAATGATACGTTTGATAAAGACTATGAAATCCTTCAGCGAATCAACAAGGTTGTGTAATTATTATACCTGTAGCATAAGCTAAAATCTATAGCATGATAAAGGGGGAAAATGGAAATATAAGAATCTACTTCCTCATTCTCAAGAAACGAGGGGTGGAAGTGGAATGGTGACAAACATAGGTATGATTCATCATGTTTTTATTTCTGATTGGGTATTACACTTAGCACTCTCAAGTCTCTGGTGCTTCTTTCACTCCACCACCGTGAGCAGCCCTGGACAGAGCCAATGTAGGGCATGCAGAAAACATGGGCTCTATTAGAATTCTTGTGTGGAACAGATTCTTTGGTCCTGTGAGTTCTGAGAAAGGAGTCAAGAGTATGAGTCGATGGTTTGCTCTTTCAGCGACAGGAAGAAAGGCAGGTCTGAGAGGCAGCACACTGTTTACTTTGTACTTGTGAGGTTATTTTTATTTGGTGCTTGTGAGGTTATTTTTGCCACATGTATTGCTATTCAACCCAGATCTGTACACACCTGTAATTTAAGAAAAGTCAAACAATTGGATTCAAGGTCTTTTTTAAAATGATTAAATCTTACTCTCCAGAGAGGGGAGGGCTGGGTACAGCACAGGAACTTCAGTATCTCCTGTGTTGAGCTTGCTTCTTTAAACCTTTACAACATCTCATTTTATCCTCATAAAAGCACCACAGGATAGGTACGATTGTGCTCACTTCAGAAATAAGATAATGGATCGTGAAAGGTTAAATAAAGTATCTAAGCCCATGCCATCAGAATATGTCAGGGCAGAGATGTATTTGAATTCAGGTCTCCATGGTTCAGATCAGTAGGTGGTAGTGTCTAAATCGCATATGATGAAAAAGCAAACATTTTACTGAACCACATTCAGAATGACAGTGAAAGAGAATGAAGACTAAGGATAAGAAACAGCCCTTCAGATATTGGGAACATATTTGAAACTGGCTCTTCCTTAAATATCTTCCCACTCCTTTTTTTGTTACTGGAACAAAATTCTCAAAAGAAGACACTTAGCTAATTGTATCAATTATATCAATGGCACGTACTTTTGCATTTCATTCTGAAGTAAAATTAAAAGTTCCTATGTCCTCATCAGACTTGCCTAATTCTTTAATTATTTTTAGTGTTTTCACTTTGGGCTATGGGGAGTTAGTCTGCAATTGTAATTTAAAATGTATTTTCTCTTCTGCCTGTGTTTCCCATGGGTCCCTCCATGGTAAATGCGGAGATGAGCACCCCATGCCCCTTGAGGGAAGGACTTGCTGCTGTGTGTTGTGAAGCCCGCAGTCAGTATAAGCGGGCGGAGTTGTATGGTGAAATTCTCAGAAATCAGTTATGGTTCTCCCCTCACTTCAAGGGGACTCTCCCATCCAATCATACACCAGGGAAGAGTAAGAGTGTTCTAATGAAAGGCAAAGGGAAATAGCCAATTAAGAGATTTCAAGTTTCAAAACAATTTTGAGAATGACGTTCAGGCTTTTGGGGCTTTTGTGAGCCTGGGTCAGAGCTTTGGCAATTGATGTAGAAAAGTATATACTAAAAAGTTTTTCCTCTCAAGGTTTTTGGCCACAAAAACTGGATAAACTGCATGCTCAGTATGATACACCATGGGGAGAGTAGCATCAGCTACATTGGGAATCTTTTCAAAGTCCCAGGTACCCTGTCTGGTGGTGAGAGAGCAGCAGGGAGAGAAGCAGGCTTGCCAGGGAAGGCTGTCAAGGACCATAAAAGATCTTGCGGTCCTGATGGGAGACCTGGTTATAGATGCCAGTGTGGAACTTCATGAGCTGCAGCCCAAATGCCGTTGTGCCTGGATCAGAGGACATCATTAGGGGAAATCCCTGGCCATCTCTATAGATAATCATAGACAGGGGCAATTTATTGAAGGCCAGATGTCAGCAGCAGAAAACCAGAGATCATGTACTCTGTCTGATGCCATGATTTTATATAAGGCTCCTTGAAACAGAGTATGTCAAGAAGCAGCGAAAGAAAAGAAAACCCTTAAATTTGCTGAGTTTAAATCCAAATTGGTAGATAAATCATCACATTGACCTATTTATCAGGCAGTGACAATATTGTGTTCCTATCATATGAAATAGAGACTCAAATATAAATAAATTTTGATGTTTCTATATTTATAAACATATTTATGAAATATAAATATATAAAGAGAAAAATACATTTTGATTTCCTTCTGTCATGCTTCTTGTTTTTTTTTTTTTAAGAGAAATAAAAATCAATCAGTGTACATGAAAGATTTGTGCTGAAAAAGAGGTGGGGCAGAAGTGATAAAAGATAACCAAAGAGGAGGAGATAAGATAAATATGGGGGAAGAAAGCATTTGCTCCCCAAGATGCTCCAAGGGAAGGTAGAGGTTAATTCTTTTTTTAGACTTGGTCAGAAGCAGGGTTTCCCCAGCTGAAGTGTCTGACATACTGACACTGAATGACAGCGTGCCTTCTCTGCTATTATCTGTCCCCTAAGTGCCTTGGTGTTCGCGTTAGCTAGTAACACATTCGTTGTCCCAGAGTGCTTCATCACGCACATGTATCTTATGTTTTGAGGGATTGGGTACCAGTTCAGCTGAAGAGAGATCCTTAAGGCAAAAGTGAAGGAGGAGGAGGAAGAGTTAAGGAGAGAGGGAGGGAGGGAGGAAGGAAGGAAGGAAGGATATATTTTATAAAGAAGAAAGAGTGGGAACCTCCTAGGGCTGCTAATTTGGGAAAGTTGTTCTTGAAAGAATCAGAAAATTGGCCTATACACCTGTCTAAATACTCCATTTTTATTTTTAATTTTTACCAAATTCCTTCTTCTCTTCCTCTTCCCTAATAATGAGGGGTTCCACAGTGTCATTTCAAAAGTGCTTCTGAGACATAGTTTGGTAAAAATCAGTAGAGTTCCATCAATCATATTTCAAGTCACTGGATAGTTCATGTTCTCCCTGTAACAAAGTAAGTTATTTTCCCCTGAATGAGATGAGGCTGAAGGCTTGGGGGGAGACAAGAAGCCTGGTACCCCACTGCGTTTAAGCAAATCCATGCACCACTCTACCTTGACAGCCACCAAACAAATAAGCGATGCCCAGCAGGCCCAGCACTTAAGGCCGCTCCAGGCAGCTACCAGGCCAGCTTTTTATTTCCATTCCTGGATACCTCTGGAACATCATCAGCAACAGGGAAGCATTAAGACAACAAGTGGACCAGGTTCCCATCTGCCTGGGTAACTGTGAGGGCCGGTCTGTTTGAAACACTGGAGAGCTGCTGAGGATTTCACATGTGCTGCCGGCTTTACCCTGGCCAGATTGACTGTAAACATTATTGCCAACGGGGCTGCTTCAGCTTTGTCTGTCTCCATGGGAAAACTTTTATTTTTATTTTTCCCTAAAGAGAACTAGCAGGGACTGACTTTGCATTCCAAATGCAGCTCATGCTTTTCCAAGTCATTTATTCTTCTTCACATGAGAAATGGGATGCTGCCAGAACAGCCCTTACACGACAGGCCATGAAGTGACAGACAAATAGTCTCTTAATGCCTTCTTATCTGCTCACTTAAATGTACTTTTTTCTTTTCTTCCCCCAAAGATAAATGTTTTGGTAAATAATCAACCAAGGTCTCTCATTTTCTCTTTTGCTTTCAGAGTGCCTTGTCAAACTTGGTAAGTTTTTTAGCAACTGTCAGAGTAAATTTATTACCGAAGACATCTACATTCTTACATAATAGAGAAAGTCCTGGTGATGGGTTTGATTTCAGTTTTAAAGACCAAATATCTAGTGTGATTAAGATGCAAAAATAGTCGACAATAGGAAATCTCCAACTGCCATCTACTATGCAGTCTTAAATAAAGCCAGATTGTCCTAAATTGCACCATGTGCAACTTCCCTTCAGTCACAAAATCAAGAACTATAGATGGAGAGGGAACTAGCATGTCTGGAATCATGGATACACATTTTTACAGGTTAAACATGCAGTGGATTTATTTTAGGGAAAAGTAAGAAAATAGTTTGGCTGCTCTTACAGTGCATGATTTAAATATATACACATATACACACACACAGAAACGACAACAAAAAAAGCACAGTTCCTAAAGTTCAATGGAAAAAAGTACATAAAACAGAAGAAAGAAATAAGTTGTCATTATTTACAGAGAATACTAATATACACTCCCTTTGGAGTCCTGTGAGGACATCCTTGTCCTTACTGAAGGTGACAGAATTGGATACACTAAAAATTTGAATGATGGATACACAGTAAAATGTTTAATGACCCAAATGGTTTAGGACTAAAATGATTTTATGCATGTAAAAATTAAGCATACGTGGACACATACATACACAATCATAGATTTGAAGATAGCCAATAAGTTTCTGTGTGCAACTGCTACAAAGCTATACCAAAAAGAAACTACCTATGGAAATATCCAGTCTGGATGTGTTTAAAAAGACGTATTTATTAAATGCCAACATTGGAAGCAACATCCAAAGTAAAAAAACTAGAGATTAGATCTGTATAAGGATTTTTTTTTAAACAAGTAGTGTTCACCAAATGCAAGTTGTTATGTGTTGTATATGACAATTCCAAGATCACAAATAAAAAAAAAACCTAAAAAAACTAAGATTTCTTTATTTAAAAAGCACAGTATTTGAGGTATACTTACAGATTCATATTAGATAGTCTTGGCTGAAATTGAGCAAAAGAAAACCTAACTTAAGAGAGGAGGCTGGGTTTGGAAGAAGTTTTATGGGAACAGAAAGTGGAAGGAAGAAGTCAGAAGAGAGGAGAGGAAGGATGAGAAACTATGTTTGGAAAAGGGAGGACTTATGGAAACTTAAAAAAAGTTTAGGACTGAGCTGGTAGAAATTGGCAGGACTGAGCTTTTTATGAAAGGTTTCTGTCTGCCAGGAGCAGAGAAGAAAACGCACGAAAGGAGGCCACCAACGTGATGCTCTAAATGAGGAGGCCACTAACTCCTTGTTCTCTCCCTTCTTATGTCCACCTTCCCCACACCAGCCAGGCCATTCCCACGGCACATCAGCTGGGACACACTGCCGCTTAAATTCTTAATGCAACTTTATAGGTCATATTAAACCCTCCATATTTTTTTTTCTCTATTTTATATTCATTCCTATAACTAATATCTTGCATTTTAGGTCTTAGTAACACTTACCTTCTCCTACTTCCCCCTACACACCATGCTATCTCTGGGCTTATGTGGTACCTTCTTTCTGGAATGACGTCTTCCCCTTTCTTTGAGTAGGTTTCCTGACTTACATATTGCAAGCCTCTGTTTTGATTTTCCCTTAAGAACCGCTCTGAACTTACCGGCCGACCTAGGTATTCCTCTTCTATATTCCTATTACATTATGTGCATATTTCAATCTTGTCAGTACAACATGTCATTGCAACCATTTATTTTTATGGATTTCAACCTCCCTAGAAAAAGGACATCAAGAGTTCAGTCTCATGTTTTATTTACACTTATATTCTAAGCCACATAGCATGATATCTGACACATAGTGAGTACTTATCAAAGTCTGCTGCAAGAGCAAAGAGATGATGGCCTTTCACTATTTTCAATCAAATTTCTAAAAGGATTTACATAATTATTCCAAGAAGATGCTGTGTGTCCTTTTGAAAAAAATATCCACCACCCAAAACATGCCATAAAGGAAAGAAAGATGGAGCATAATGATTTGGGAAGAAAACTTGTACCAGAAGTTTCTGCTATAGAGTCAGTAATCATTAAGGAAAGAAAGGTCTTGGGGGTTAATCCATACACTTATGCACCATTTTGACTGTTGATGATAACAGTTTTCTAACTAACTTCTCTTTTTAATTTTGGGAATGCCTGGGCCGCAACTCCTTAAACAACCTTGAGCATTACCAGTTTGCTTTAGTTCACTTAGCGTGCTGGGGATGCTACAGAGCCGTAAATCTTGGAGCAAGCAGCCCCCTAGTGACCAGGGTACTTACAACTACTTTCCTATCCTGTAGCTTCTCCTGCACGAGCTAACAGAGTACATTTCACCAACATTTTTAGAGAAATTGCTCTTCTGTTCATTTTTAAAAATATGGGCCAAGTTCTTCTGCTGATGGTGAAGGTGGCCATGCGGAAAAGATAGAATGTGAGAAGTCAAATTTTGTAATTATTTACCTGTGCCAGGCAGTGTGATTGACGTGTTTACATATATTATTACATAGAATCCTTGCAACAACTCTATAAATGTTGCCATGTCTACTGTAAAGATGGGGAAGCTGAGACTAATAAAGTTGCAGTGATGATCTAGTATGTAACTAGACTAACCATTATAAAAGTTAGTGGTGTGAGGCAACAACCATTTCTCCCCCTGTGGTTGTATGGATCACCACTTTGGTCTCAGTTCTTCACCTACCCTTCCCCTGCTCTGTCGTGTACCTACAGTCATCTGATAGCTCAACTGGGGCCGAGTGGTCTGAGATGACCTCACTCACATGTCTGGTGGTTGATAACTGTAGACTAAACTATATGTTTCCCATAGGCTAGCCTAGGTTTTGGCTAGCTGATTTCTAAAAGCATTTAAGAAAGGAGTGAAGCCCCGATGCACAAATGCTTTACAGGAGCCTCCTTGTGCCAAGTTTGCTAATATCTAAAAAGCAAGTCATATGTGCAAGCACAGAGTCAACATGGGCAGGGCCTATTTAAGGGCAGGGACACAGGCAGGAATGATTCCTTGGGAGTTACTAAGGTAAAAATCTCACACACCTAGTAAGTGCCTCAACTGAGATACAAACCCATTATTGGTCTGACTCTGAAATGTTTCCTCTAGTTGTTGCTGTCTGGTATCAAAATGTTGTAAAGCTTAAATCATTCAAACTATCAATGAGTTAAAATATATAAAATGCTTATATGAGAACTTGATATACAGGAAGTTATTAATAAATATAAGCTCTTAGTAGCTATTATCCAGGGTGGTTTGCCACTAGTAAGTATCTAATAAATACCTACTTCCAAATTTAAAAAAATATAATGGAGACCTTGTCACTTTCTTTTCCCTTTAGTAACTTATTAAGCTCTTAGTTTATCAAAGAATATCTTCTGTTGAAAGTAGAATAACAGAGGTTACTCTAAAGATAACAGAGGTTATGTGAAGATATATATTAATCAGGACAGTCCAGACTATGCTTAGTTTCATACAAGTCTGTTTCTGATCATAGAGAGTATAATAGGTGAGGCAGCCCTCCTCCATTTGTATCTTTAATGTCTGTATCTCATGGCATTTTATACCATTGCTTCAGGCGAAGGAAGAGCTGGAGAATTGCATGGGATTATCAAAAAGGCCATGTCTAGAAAAGGCTTACATTGCTTTTGCCAAAATTCCTCAGGTCAGAACCTAGTCAGATGACCCAAAAACACAATGTGAAGGATCACATGGCTATTTATTGAACTCTAACAATTTCTGCTGCAATATATGAAGGATGGCAAAATTGTAAGTTTAACCAAAATGTATGTATCTAAAATTTCACCATCCTAACCTGAAATCTGTAAAGCAATTGATCACTTAAAAACTATATTTGTCCACTTGGACCAAGAGCCTCTGGTCATAGGTTGTGAGCAATATATCAAACCTAATTCTAAGACTGTGGCAAATGAACCTACTTTGAGATGCATGATCAAACCTGGGCTTATCGAGAAATTCTTTATAAGGAATGAATTTTGGAGCCTTACCTAACCTATGTTAATTGTCTCTCTTCCACCAGGTCATATTGCAAGATCTAGAGGAAGTTGTCTTCTCTTGACTTCAGTTTTATCATTACAATATAGTGGTCATACTACCTAAATTTAAATTGTACATTCAGCAGTTATTAGAGAGATAAGCTTGGCCAAGTCTCCTCTGTAAAACTCTTCATCAGTAAAAATCCTTTGTATGGTTGTTGTGAGAAATGCATAAGACTAATTGCACAAAACACTTCGGAGAGGCACGAGCCATCTAGAAATACAGTGCTGTTACTGAACCTGTGGGAGGTTTGCCACTCCCACGTTGAGCTTAGCATCTCACAAACACTGTTCCACTCTTGCTGTTCTGTTCACAAATCAACTCACTGAAGAATATTTCAGCATTATTTAAAAGGCAAGACTAGAGAATAAATTTTACAGTGGGAAGTAAAGCGATGCGGTGCTGTAGCTGTAAGTTTGATTTATGTGTACGTTTTGGATGACTTTGGGTAACCCAGTGTTCATTAGCTGTAGTAAGAACAGTAAGTTTAATTCACCAGCAAAAGCCTGCTATCAGTTCCCTGACCATGTGGTCCCCGAGTGACTGGTTCTGGGCTGAGGACTGGTTTGGGTCTTCCTTTCAGTTTCTTTCCCTCCCTCTGTGGTTTTATTCTTTATTCTGTTTTGTTATCATAGCCTAGAAAAAAAAAGAGAGACTCATGGTTCTATGATATAGTTACAATATATGACACATATTTAAGGTGAAATTTGATGAGTTTTGACAGACTCATGAAGCCACCACCACAATGAAGATGCTAAACATTTCCAACACCAACAATCATTTCCTCTTGCTCCTTTGCCGTTCATCCCTTACCCTTTGCTTCCATCTCTATACAGCAACTAATCCTTCAGTCACTGGAAATTGGTGTGTACTTTTCAGGAATCTGTATAAACAGAAACCAACAATCTTTTGGTTCTGGCTTGTTTCAGTCTACATAATAGATTTGGTGTTCATTAATCTTGTGGGATGTGTTTGCAGTTAACTCCTTTTTTTTGCTGAATAATATGTATACCGTATTTCCTGGATCCATTTACCTATCAATAGGCATTGAGTTATTTGTAGTTTGGGGCTCTTACAAATAAGGCTGTTGTGACATTTTTATGTTTGTCTTGAGCTAAACATATATTCTTATTTCTCTCAGATAAATACAGGTCATATAGAAGGTGTGTGTTTAATTTTTTAAGAAACTTCAAAGCCATCTTTCAAAATGGTTGTACCAGTTTACATTCCTACTATCTATGCATGAGAGTTTAAGTTGCTCTACATCTTTGCTACCACTTTTTATTTTCTTTCTTTATAATTTTAGCCATTTTAGTGTTTTTGCAGATAGTTCATTGGGGTTTTGATTTGCCTTTTCTTGAAGACTAATAATGTTGAACATTTTATATATATATATATATATATATATATATATAATTCTTAGCATTTGTTATAGAGAATAAAACTGAGTTCTATGAGCTCCTTGGCATATGTCAATTTCCTTATTTCTCATATTTACTTTAAATTCAGCATGATCAATAAAATTCAAATTTTTCACTTATTAAGATTCTTAATGAGTGTCATGATGATGCAAAAAGAGGGTGATTAATAATGAAAAATGTACCAAAAAGTATTGAGTTATGGTATATATGAGAAATAATCTTACATTATGATTGTCTTCAGATAGTTGAAAGTTGAGACATTTATATTATTTAGGAGATTTGTAGAAAAGCCTGCCTTACCACATGAATATTTTTCTATCATATAGTATATAAGATGGCCTCCTCATCTTCAGCTTCACTTCTGAGGTTTCAGTTACCCATGGTCACCCACGGTTGGGAAGCACATGATCCTACTTCCGGTGTACCATCAGAATGTCAATAGCAGCCTAATGCTACATCACAATGCTTATGTCATCCACCTCACTTCATCTCAGCATGTAGGCATTTTATCATACATCATCACAAGAAGAGGGGTGAATACGATACAGTAAGATATTTTGAGACCAACCACATTCATATAACTTGTATTCCAGTATATTGTTAAAATTGCTTTTTACTATTAGTTACTGTGGTTAATCTCTTACTGTGTCTGATTTATAAATTAAACTTTATCCTAAGTATGTATGTATAGGAAAGAACATAGTGTAGATGTAGTGTTTGTTACCATCCATGGTTTCAAGCATCCATGGGGGATCTTGAAATTTTTCCCTCAGATAAGAGGGGAATACTATGTATTTATTCTACAAATTTTAGAGTCAAAAGGGGAGGAAAACAGAAAAACATATTTTAGTATTTTGAGGAAGTAAGTAATAGAACTTTTCTATTCACATTTCCTGGGAGCATGGTGAGGGGATGGAGAGAGAGAGATTAGGGAATTTTGAAAATTTTCAGATGATAAATACTTTGCTACTCAAAGCACAGTTCTTGAACTAAAAGCACTGATGTCACTGAGAACATGTATTGGATACAGGCTCTCAGCACCCTCCCCTACAACTCCACCTGCTCGGTCAGAATCAGTTTTATAAGATTCTCAGAGGGAGGGGCGGAGCCAACATGGCGGCATGAGTAGGACAGTGGGAATCTCCTCCCAAAAACATATATACTTTTGAAAATACAACAAACACAACTAGCCCTAAAAGAGAGACCAGAAGACGCAGGACAGTGGCCAGACTGCAGCTACACCAGCGAGAACCCAGTGACTGGTGAAAGGGGTAAGATACAAGCCCCGGCCCGGCGGGACCCGAGCGCCCCTCCCCCCAGCTCCCGGCGGGAGAACAATAGGCAGAGCGGGAGGGAGACGGAGCCCAGGACTGCCGAACACCCAGCCCCAGCCATCCGGGCCAGAGCGCAGACACAGTATGTGCCCAGGGGGCCCTGGATACTGGAGGAACAGGGAGTAAGACCTCAGAGCGGGTGCCGAAGCTGATGCCCCTGTGACAAAGAAAAGCGGGGCTTTTTGAAAGTCTTAAAGGGACAGGGACTTAACAGCTTGACGGAAACAACCCAGGTCACAGTACAGCAGCTGGAAATTACAGGGAAAACCAGGTGCACTAACTCTCTGGGCAACAGCTCTAAGACCCCTCACGGAGGCAAACAGTCAAGCAGCCTCCCCATCCATTACCCCACCGGGCGCTGCGAAAGAAGAGAAGCAGCCTGAGACAAATTCCGCCCACAGAAAGGGAAATTTCTCCCTTCCGGCCAGGCAAGACACAAAGACCCACTCTACATGCAATTACCCAACACAAGCCACTAGGGGTCGCAGTTGTCCCAGTAAAGAAAGGCCAGTAGCAAGTGAAAATTTTGGCCCTCCCAGCTGACAGTCAATAGCACCTATCAACATGAAAAGGCAAAAAAATATGATCCAGACAAGACTAACCCAGACAGCGTCGGCATCTGCTACATCTTCCCCTGAGAAGGAATCTGGGGAGATAGATTTAGCCAGTCTTCCTGAAAAAGAATTCAAAACAAAAGTCATAACCATGCTGATGGACTTGCAGAGAAATATGCAAGAACTAAGGAAGGAGAATTCAGAAATAAAACAAGCTCTGGAAGGACTTCAAAGCAGAATGGACGAGATGCAAGAGACCATTAATGGACTAGAAAACAGAGAACAGCAACGCAGAGAAGCTGATGCAGAGAGAGATAAAAGGTTCTCCAGGAATGAAAGAATTTTAAGAGAGCTGAGTGACCAAATGAAAAGGAACAATATAAGAATCATAGGAATTCCAGAAGAAGTAGAGAGAGAAAAGGGGATAGAAAATGTCTTTGAAGAAATAATTGCTGAAAATTTCCCCAAACTAGGGGAAGAAATGGCCTCTCAGACCACAGAGGTACACAGAACTCCCATGACAAGGGATCCAAGGAGGGCAACACCAAGACACATAATAATTAAAATGGCAAAGATCAAAGACAAGGACAAAGTATTACAGGCAGCCAGAGAGAAAAAAAAGGTTACCTACAAAGGAAAACCCATCAGGCTATCATCAGACTTCTCAACAGAAACCCTACAGGCCAGAAGAGAATGGCATGATATACTTAATGCAATGAAACAGAACGGCCTCGAACCAAGACTACTGTATCCAGCACGAATATCATTTAAATATGAAGGAGGGATTAAACAATTCCCAGACAAGCAAAAGTTGAGGGAATTTGCCTCCCACAAACCACCTCTACAGGGCATCCTACAGGGACTGCTCTAGATGGGAGCACTCCTAAAAAGAGCACACAACAAAACACCCAACATATGAAGAAGGGAGGAGGAGGAATAAGAAGGGAGAGAAATAAAGAAACATCAGACTGTGTTTATAATAGCTCAACAAGCGAGTTAAGTTAGACAGTAAGATAGTAAAGAAGCTAACCCTGAACCTTTGGTAACCACAAACTTAAAGCCTGCAATGGCAATAAATTCATACCTTTCAATAATCACCCCAAATGTAAATGGACTGAATGCACCAATCAAAAGACACAGAGTAATAGAATGGATAAAAAAGCAAGATCCATCCATATGCTGCTTACAAGAGACTCACCTCAAACCCAAAGACATGCACAGACTTAAAGTCAAGGGATGTGAAAAGATATTTCATGCAAACAACAGAGAGAAGAAAGTAGGTGTTGCAATTCTGGTATCAGACAAAACAGACTTCAAAATAAAGAGAGTAACAAAAGACAAAGTAGGACATTACATAATGATAAAGGGCTCAGTCCATCAAGAGGATATAACCATTATAAATATATATGCACGAATACAGGAGCACCAACATACCTGAAACAAATATTAACAGAACTAAAGGAGGAAATAGAATGCAATGCATTCATTCTAGGAGACTTCAACACACCACTCACTCCAAAGGACAGATCCACCAGACAGAAAATAAGTAAGGACACAGATGCACTGAACAACACACTAGAAGAGATGGACCTAATAGACATCTACAGAACTCTACATCCAAAAGCAACAGGATACACATTCTTCTCAAGTGCACATGGAACATTCTCCAGAATAGACCACATACTAGGACACAAAAAGAGCCTCAGTAAATTCCAAAAGATTGAAATCCTACCAACCAACTTTTCAGACCACAAAGGCATTAAACTAGAAATAAACAGTTCAAAGAAAGCAAAAAGGCGGACAAACACATGGAGGCTAAACAACACGCTCCTAAATAATCAATGGATCAATGACCAAATCAAAATGGAGATCCAGCAATATATGGAAACAAATGACAACAACAACACTAAGCCCCAACTTCTGTGGGACACAGCAAAAGCAGTCTTAAGAGGAAAGTATATAGCAATCCAAGCATATTTAAAAAAGGAAGAGCAATCCCAAATGAACGGTCTAATGTCACAACTATCGAAATTGGAAAAAGAAGAACAAATGAGGCCTAAGGTCAGCAGAAGGAGGGACATAATAAAGATCAGAGAAGAAATAAATAAAATTGAGAAGCATAAAACAATAGCAAAAATCAGTGAAACCAAGAGCTGGTTCTTCGAGAAAATAAACAAAATAGATAAGCCTCTAGCCAGACTTATTAAGAGGAAAAGAGAGTCAACACAAATCAACAGTATCAGAAATGAAAAAGGAAAAATCACGACGGACCCCGCAGAAATACAAAGAATTATTAGAGACTACTATGAAAACCTATATGCTAACAAGCTGGGAAACCTAGGAGAAATGGACAACTTCCTAGAAAAATACAACCTTCCAAGACTGACCCAAAAAGAAACAGAAAATCTAAACAGACCAATTACCAGCAACGAAATTGAAGCGGTAATCAAAAAACTACCAAAGAACAAAACCCCCAGGCCAGATGGATTTACCTCGGAATTTTATCAGACATACAGAGAAGACATAATACCCATTCTCCTTAAAGTTTTCCAAGAAATAGAAGAGGAGGGGATACTCCCAAACTCATTCTATGAAGCTAACATCACCCTAATACCAAAACCAGGCAAAGACACCACCAAAAAAGAAAACTACAGACCAATATCGCTGATGAACGTAGACGCAAAAATACTCAACAAAATTTTAGCAAACCGAATTCAAAAATACCTCAAAACCATCGTACACCATATCCAAGTGTGATTCATCCCAGGGATGCAAGGATGGCACAACATTCGAAAGTCCATCTATATCATCCACTACATCAACAAAAAGAAAGACAAAAACCACATGATCATCTCCATAGATGCTGAAAAAGCATTTGACAAAGTTCAACATCCATTCATGATAAAAACTCTCAGCAAAATGGGAATAGAGGGCAAGTACCTCAACATAATAAAGGCCATCTATGAAAAACCCACAGCCAACATTATATTGAATAGCGAGAAGCTGAAAGCATCTCCGCTGAGATCGGGAACTAGACAGGGATGCCCACTCTCCCCACTGTTATTTAACATAGTACTGGAGGTCCTAGCCACGGCAATCAGACAAAACAAAAAAATACAAGGAATCCAGATTGGCAAAGAAGAAGTCAAACTGTCACTATTTGCAGATGACATGATACTGTACATAAAAAACCCTAAAGACTCCACACCAGAACTACTAGAACTGATTTCAGAATACAGCAAAGTTGCAGGATACAAAATCAACACACAGAAATCTGTGGCTTTCCTATATACCAACAATGAACCAACAGAAAGAGAAATCAGGAAAACAACTCCATTCACAATTGCATCAAAAAAATAAAATACCTAGGAATAAACCTAACCAAAGAAGTGAAAGACTTATATTCTGAAAACTACAAGTCACTCTTAAAAGAAATTAAAGGGGACACTAACAGATGGAAACGCATCCCATGCTCATGGCTAGGAAGAATTAATATCGTCAAAATGGCCATCCTGCCCAAAGCAATATACAGATTTGATGCAATCCCTATGAAACTACCAGCAACATTCTTCAATGAACTGGAACAAATAATTCAAAAATTCATATGGAACCACCAAAGACCCCGAATAGCTAAAGCAATCCTGAGAAAGAAGAATAAAGTAGGGGGGATCTCACTCCCCAACTTCAAGCTCTATTATAAAGCCATAGTAATCAAGACAATTTGGTACTGGCACAAGAACAGAGCCACAGACCAATGGAAGAGACTAGAGAATCCAGACATTAACCCAGACATATATGGTCAATTAATATTTGATAACGGAGCCATGGACATACAATGGCGAAATGACAGTCTCTTCAGCAGATGGTGCTGGCAAAACTGGACAGCTACATGTAGGAGAATGAAACTGGACCATTGTCTAACCCCATATACAAAAGTAAACTCAAAATGGATCAAAGACCTGAATGTAAGTCATGAAACCATTAAACTCTTGGAAGAAAACATAGGCACAAACCTCTTAGACATAAACATGAGTGACCTCTTCTTGAACATATCTCCCCGGGCAAGGAAAACAACAGCAAAAATGAACAAGTGGGACTATATTAAGCTGAAAAGCTTCTGTACAGCAAAAGACACCATCAAAAGAACAAAAAGGAACCCTACAGTATGGGAGAATATCTTTGAAAATGACGCATCCGATAAAGGCTTGACGTCCAGAATATATAAAGAGCTCACATGCCTCAACAAACAAAAAACAAATAACCCAATTAAAAAATGGGCAAAGGAACTGAACAGACGGTTCTCCAAAAAAGAAATACAGGTGGCCAACAGACACATGAAAAGATGCTCCACATCACTAATTATCAGAGAAATGCAAATTAAAACTACAATGAGGTATCACCTTACACCAGTAAGGATGGCTGCCATCCAAAAGACAAACAACAACAAATGTTGGCGAGGCTGTGGAGAAAGGGGAACCCTCCTACACTGCTGGTGGGAATGTAAACTTGTTCAACCATTGTGGAAAGCAGTATGGAGGTACATCAAAATGCTCAAAACAGACATACCATTTGTCCCAGGAATTGCACACCTAGGAATTTACCCTAAGAACGCAGCAATCAAGTATGAGAAAGACCAATGTACCCCTATGTTTATCACAGCACTATTTACAATAGCCAAGAATTGGAAGCAACCTAAATGTCCATCGATAAATGAATGGATAAAGAAGATGTGGTACATATACACAATGGAATACTACTCAGCCATAAGAAAAGGGCAAATCCAACCATTTGCAGCAACATGGATGGAGCTGGAGGGTATTATGCTCAGTGAAACAAGCCAAGCAGAGAAAGAGAAATACCAAATGATTTCACTCATCTGTTGGAATATAAGAACAAAGGAAAAACTGAAGGAACAAAACAGCAGCAGAATCACAGAACTCAAGATTGGACTAACAGGTACCAAAGGGAAAGGGACTGGGGAGGATGGGTGGGCAGGGAGGGATAAGAGGGGGCAGAAAAAGAGGGGTATTAAGATTAGCATCCATAGCGGGGTGGGAGAAAGGGGAGGGCTGTACAACACAGAGAAGACAAGTAGTGATTCTACAACAGTTTGCTACGCTGATGGACAGTGACTGTAAAGGAGTATATAGGGGGGACCTGGTATAGGGGAGAGCCTAGTAAACAAAGTATTCGTCATCTAAGTGTAGATTAATGATTAAAAAAAAAAAAAAAGCTGTTCCTATGTGGTGACCTCTAATGAGTTCTACACAATGATATAAAGGGCATATAAAAGTGTAGGCAAAGGGTCTGTTTGTGTTTATACAGAGGATCAAATCCTAATTTGGCTACCCCGAAAATGAACTAAGATACGATATGAAAAAGAACTTCCAACATCAGCACTCTCGGGAAGACTCATGACAGAAGATGATCAGCAAAAAAAAAACAAAAAAAAAAAACTCCAACAAAGATCCACGCACTGTCACAGGTGTAGATGCACTCATCCCACCAGTTCCTGGACTTGCCATGGGAATGAAGAAGGAGATACCTAAGCTGGCCTGTGCATACAGTAAAACAAAAATTGGACTGGATCTATACTGTTGGAACTCAACCAAGAATTAGGAGAAGTGCAAATTGTAGCACTCCAAAATCTTACAACCACAGACTATTTATCGTTAAAAGAACATACGGGATATGAACAGTCCCCAGGAATGGATTGTTCTAGTTTATCTGAATTCTCTCAGACTGTTTAAGTTCAGTTGGACAATATCCACCATATCATAGATAAGTTTTCACAAATGTCTAAGGTGCCTAACTGGTTTTCTTGGTTTCACTGGAGATGGCTGGTAATTACAGGTATGCTTTGGTTATGTAACTATAATCCTATATGTTAATGTGTGTGCGCAATTTAAGTAGTAGCTTAAAACCTATACATGCTGAAGTTACTCTACAAGAAGATATGTCAAAGAAATAATCAATCTTCCCAGGTTTTCTTCTGCCTGCTACTTCTATAGCTTTTCTTCTTCCTACCTAATCACAACCTTTAAATAGAACTCTTGCCACATGTCGAATTTACCGAGTATCATAATTCTTCCAAGTGGTAAAGACACCTCAAGACAAATGCTGGGCATAGGAGCCACAGGGCATAAATATGCAAAGAAGTAAAAAGCTAACCTTTCAAACAATAAGGCTTCTCTCTCACTTACCAACTTAACATTTCCCTGTATGGCCCCGGAAGATGACTTGTTAGCCAGAGACGGGTAAGATTCCTCAAGGGAGGAACAACCTAAGACAGGCACAGTCGCAGGGGGCCATCTGGTGAGAAAATGGGGATCAGCAGAGGTGAGGCTTAGAACCTCCCCCCTCATGTTCTGAGAGAAATCTTCTGCATACATGGATGTTTATTGCCCTCGTCTAGCTCGGATTAACACATAGTCTACAGGCACACACCTGATCATCTACATTTGCTCTCTTACAACACTAAACTCTGTTTTCTACCTTTATCTCGTATCTACCTACCACTTCAGCATTTTATTAAAAATAATAATAATAGAGAAATGTGGTATCCACATATAAATCAAGTTTAAAAATCAAATGAATAGTCATATTTGAACTGACTGTGTATAGTTCATAATGCATGAACAAAACCGAAAGCTTCTGTGATGACTGCCCTTGCACTGTTCACCATGTAACTTATTCACTATGTAAGAATTTGTACTCCATGTAAGAATTTGTTCGTTATGCATCAGAAGATTGGAGACTGACGAAAATTAGGCTTGGGGTGGATTAATGATTGTGCATTGAGTATTGACCCCCCTATACAGAAATTTATTGTGGTTAACAACTATTTGATCAATAAATATGAGAGATGCCCTCACAAAATGTATATATATATATATATATATATATATATAAACACACTTCCAATTGTAAAATAAATAAGTAACCGGGATATAATGTATAGCATAAGGAATATAGTCAAAATATTGTAACAACTTGGTATGGTGATACCTGGTACCTAGAATTATCATGTATATAAATGTTGAATCACTGTGTTGTACACCTGAAACTAATGTAATGCAATACTGTTGTCAACTACCCTTCAATAAAAAAAAAAAAAAAAAAAAAGATTCTCAGAGGATTCATATCCATGTTAGGGCTGAGAAGCAGTGCAGCCAACCACTTATCCCTCTATTCAGAATGTAACAAAGTTAGCTCCTTTAACTGTTGTTTCCCAAGCTTCAGTGATTAGGAAAAAATATAAACAAGACCTTAGTCCTCCATCCTGTGTGGTGGGTGATCTGTCTTCTTTTCTACTGACTGAAGAAAGGCCAAACACAGAAGTTACTGTGGATAGTGCATTTTCAGGTCAGTTCACCCTGCAGCAGCGGCCTCTCTCGTCTCAGCCTCACGTGGAAGCTCTGCATTTGCAGTTTGATGAATTAGTCATGCGAGTTACAGCTTTCCATCCAGAGCCTTCCCCACATACCACTTCAAATGCCTGTGAATTTTATTTCAATCCCGAATCCTAAATTATAATGTACATTCACCACAGCTCTCCTAGGTCCGCCCTCCCCTTGTTCCCACCCACTGGTGAGATGTAACATGCTGCTATTAAACTTCTTATTAACTCCCCTTGTTTTGGTCTCGGGCCTCATTACCTCACAATCCTTTACGCAAACTGCTAAAGCAGGGAATCTGTGTCTAGCTCGTTCCATACCTCCATACCTTTTTATGTATTGTTATTTGCTTTCCATTTTCTACACTTCTCACCTGTTTTGCCCTCTCAACAATTC
Source organism: Manis pentadactyla (assembly GCF_030020395.1). Classification (NCBI taxonomy): domain Eukaryota; kingdom Metazoa; phylum Chordata; class Mammalia; order Pholidota; family Manidae; genus Manis; species Manis pentadactyla. The sequence goes on along the minus strand of NC_080022.1, from coordinate 163,047,541 downwards.
CTGCTACTTTGTGGCATGTTCCTGCTTCCAGGTCATTAACATATAAAGTGGAAAAAAATTGGCCTTGATATTGACCCTTGTGGGTTCTCTATTTCTCGGTCTTCTAACTCCTAAACATTTTCCGCACCTAAATGCTCTTTTCATAACAAATAATCCAATTTTCCCTCTACGATGTAAGAGGGGATTGAACTCTGTTAGTTTTTAACTATAAAAGCATGACCTAGCCAGTCTTTTTGAGTTTAATCAAGTTCAACCCATAAAAGAAAGGACTTAGCCATGGTAGTGGGGGAGCAGGATGCTTAGCCCTCATACCTTCAGAGAGGGTCAGGATATGATACAAAGTCACTGATTGACTCGACTTCACTTACTAGCTCTGAGAAGCTTTCGTAAGGCATTCAAGATATTCTAAAATAACCAGAGTAAATCACTACTGAGGAGGTCAGAGAGATAGATTGGGTTCTTCTTTTCCAAAAAAATAATTCTAATGCTGCTATTTCCAAACCAATTATGAAGTTCAAACTAGCCAATCACAAAGTTTTATCAGATGCCTTTTGCCTGAAACAAACAGGGCAGGAATAAGCTGTACCAGGTGGAAATAGCATATATGACTCTGCCCCAGAGAACATAGAGAAGTGCCTGAGAAAACTCTCAAACTAGGAGATGACAACTGCTAGAATTCAGAGGCCAACTTGAAGTCAGTTATTGCAAACAGAAGGAGCTAGGTTTAAGACAATTTCAAATCTTCTTGTCAATAGCCTACTCTGACAGTGAACTCTAATGTTTGAATGAAATATTCCAATCATATTCATTTTCTTTCTTGTGTTCAATTTTTTAGGAATTATGCATTTATAGATATATAAGAATATGTTTTCACACAATATGTGAACTTTGTACAATCACATATTCTCTTATGAATTGAGATATATGGGAGCAAACAGCAAGTCTGGTTAATTTAGGAATTTTGTTTTAATCTCAGAACAGTCTTAAAAATAAACAGGAGAAAGAGGAGGAGGAAAAGGACAGGTTTTAGCCTTCAAAATGGTTTCACTATAGTTAACTTCACTATAGTTAACTGGTTTAGCCTGCTGCCCTGGATGATATGTGATTAGGGAAAATCCATGGTATATATTCAATTGAAACAAAAATGTATATTCATTTCAAGGAAGAAAATTTTTAATAAAGTCTGATTTGCTCATACAGAAGCTCTGGTACTCACCAAACATTGATAATGAAAAAAATGTGGTATATGATTCCACATGAGAGACACAATGTCTTGTTAGAATGAGTCCAGATCGATACATATGGCTTTTAACTTTCACTCCACCATTAGAAAATCCTCTGACCCTGGGAAAGTTACTTACATTTTCTGAGCCTCAGATTTCTCCTCAGACAAAGCAGGTTATCGTCATATTGAAAGAAAAGTATCATAAGTTAAAAATAAATAGATGTGAAAATCAACTCGCAGAGCGCCCGACTCTAATAGAAATGGGTAAATGGCAACAGTGCTTGTGTTCACTGCTAGTATCCTTATGATTTTTGTTTTACAGAAGAACATTTAGGGCAGGAAGAAACTTTAAAAACTGTATAGTATAAACCTGTGATTTTAGAAAGTTAGATACTGAGGATAGATGGGAATAAGTGAATGAGTCTTAAGAACAGCACTGATATTCAGTGCTCCAAATGACATGGTTCTCTTCTTAGTGTGAGAGAAGTAGAAGCCAGTGTCCATGACACAGACACTAGACGCAATCTATCTGGGTTCAAATCCTAGCGCCATCTCATGTTAGTTGCAGTCCTGGGAGCAAGTTATTTAAACTTTGTTCCTCTTATATCACATATCTAATATGGGTATAATAATTAACTCAAAAGGTTGTTGTGAGGACTGAATAAATCCATTCATATCAAACATTTGAAGCAATACTTCACATTTTATCAACATTCAAAAATGTTACCTTTTATTTCTCTTAAAATCCATTGCTAAGCAGAAATTTTTCTTTATCCCTTTTCTTCAATTTTTCAATAAAGTGTATTAAATGTCAACTCTTTGTACATTCCTATGTTTGATATGAAAATTCACACAAAAGAACTGAAAGAGCCTAGATTGTCTGCTAAAGATCGTGTAATAGATTTGGAGAAGCAACTTTGAAAAAATGATTTAAGGTCATTATAAAGCACTGTGCGCTTATATTCAGGATTGATATTTTGCAAGTGGCATCCTTCCACTTCAGAGTGAAGCTAATGTTTGGTAAACAGAATGAAGGGTACAGCTTTTCTCTTTAGAAAAAAGATGAGTTTTTGGAGCACATTTGAAAGAGATGCCAGGCATGGATAAGTAGACACCATTGCAGATGACGGTCTGACAGGTGCAAAGGCTTGTGAGAAGGAGGCCACAGTTCTGAGGTTTCTGAGAGTTTGGCAGTTCCCCCACTGTATACTTCATCAATATCCAATGTGGCCCGTATCAATGCTCCAGTGTAGCCCAGACAAATTAGTTATGAAGTAAATGGCCACATGCCAACGCCATACCAAGTGTGAAATGACATATACAACCAGACATATTCACTGTCTTCCTCTTGAGAAGAGTAATTCACTGTTCCAGAGGAGATGTTCAGTGGCATGCAGCTGGCTTTACACTTCTTACATAGCCTAAGCTGAACTAAAGAATACATTTTTGAGGCATCCAGTTAAGTCAGGCTGATTACCATTAGACTTTTACTAGAACCAAACTAAAGGTCTATGTTTACCAGAACACATCACGACACATTAACCGTAAAAATGTGGGGGTAAATGAAGAAATTGTATAAACTTTAAAAAGATCTTGTAAATTAAGACCTATAGGTATTCATTTTATTATTTTACTGAGATAAGAACACTTAACTTGAGATCCCTTCTTAAAGTTTTAGGTGTAAATTACATATTGTTGGATATAGGTACAATGTTATACAACAGATCACTAGAGCTTATTCATCTTGCTTACCTGAAACTTTATGCCATTGATCTGTAACTCCCCACCCACACCCCAACACCCTGTCTCTCTCTCCTGCCAGCTCCCGGGAAATACCATTCCATTCTTTCATTCTATAAATTTGTCTATTTCAGATATTTCATATAATGGGATCATGCATTATTTATCTTTCTTTGAATAGCTCATTTCACTCTGTATTATATCCTCAAGGTTCACCATGTTGTCGCATATTGCATAATTTTCTTCTTTCTAAGGATTAAATGATTGTATCACATTTTCTATATCCACTCATCTGTTGATGGACATTTAGGTTGTCTCTACATCTTGACTATTAGGAATAGTGCTACAGTGAACACAGGAGTACTACTATCACTTTGATATTCTGATTTCAGGTCTTTTGGATAAACACCTAGAAGTGGAATTGCTGGATCATATGGCATTTCTATTTTTAATTTTTTGAGAAACTTCATTCTGTCTTTCATGACAGTTGCATCATTTTTCATTCTCACAGTGTGCAAAGTTCCCAATTTCTCCACATCCTCTTATTGTTCTTTTCTTAAAACAAACAAACTAACTAATAGCCACTCTAACTGGTGTGAGGTGATACCTTACTTTGGTTGAGATTTGTATTTCACTGATGATCAGTGATATTGAGCACCTTTTCACTTACCTTTGGCCATGTCTTCTTCTAAGAAATGTCTATTCAAGTCCATAGTCCATTTATAAAATTAGATTATTATTATTATTATTTGTTTTACTGTTGAGTTGTAGACTTTTCTTATGCATTTTGGAGATTAGGTATTCAACAGACATGATTTGCAAATATTTTCTCCCATTCTGTAGGTAGCTTTTTTACTCTGTTGATTGTTTCCCTTTCTGTGCTGAAGTTTTTTGTTTGATGTAGTACCGTTTGTTTATTTTTATTGCTGTTACCTATGCTTTCAGTGTCATATCCATGACATCATTGCCAAGACCAATGTTAGGTGGCTTTTCCCCTATGTGTTTTCCTAGGAGTCTCATGATTCCAGTTCTTATAAGTCCTTAATACATTTTGAGTTCATTTTAGTGTATGGTATAAGATAAAGGTCCAATGTCAGTTTTTTTTTAAATGTGGATATCTAGTTTTGTGAGCACCAATGTTGAAGAGACTATCCTTTCCGTTTTGAATATCTTGGCACTCTTGTTGAAGATCCAGGTAACCATATATGCATGGATTTTCTCCTGGCTTCTCTATTCTGTTCCATTGGTCCACGTGTTTGTCTTTATTCCAGTATGACACTATATTGATTACTGTACCATTTTTCATTTGTGATATATTTTGTATATTTATTTGTAATTTATTTTGAAATCAAGAAGTGTGGTGCCTCCAGGTTTGATCTTCTTTGATAGAGTTGATTTAACTGTTTGTCATCTTACGTAGTTCCATATATTTGTAGAATTCTTTTTTTTTAACTCTACAAAAATGCTGTTGGGATTCTTATAGGGATTACACTGAATCTTTAAATTACTTCGGGTAGTATGGATATTTTAACAGAATTAAGTCTTCTAATTAACACAGAATATCTTTCTTTTTTTTCTTTAATGTCTTTTATTAATATGTTGTAGTTTTCAGTATACATGTCTTTCATCTTGTTAGTTTCTTTCCTTGGTATTTTATACTTTTTGTTGTTATTATAAATGGAATTGTTTTTCAGGATAGTTTTCCTTTTCAGATGGTTTGTTATTAGTGTATGGATATGCAACTGATTTTATATTTTCATTTTGTATCCTGCAATGATACTTATTTCATTTAATAGTGATAACAGCTTTCTTATGAAGCCTTTGAGGTTTTACTTATAAGATCATGTCATCTGCAAACTGGGATACCTTATTTCTTTTCCAATTTGGATACCTTTTACTTTTTTCTTTCCTAATTGCTCTGGCTAAGAGTTCCAGTACTGTGTTGAACAGAAGTTGTAATATTAGACATCTTTGCCTTGTTTCTGATCTTAGATGAAAAGCTTTCAGTTTTTCACCATTGAGAAAGATGTTAGCTGTGTGCTTTTTACATATGGCCTATATTATGTCAAGATGCCTGTATTCCTAGTGTGTTGAGAGTTTTTATCAAAATTTCTTCCCTCATCTCTTGAAGCTTTAATGTAATTTTTATCTCTTATTCTGTTAATATAGTCTATCCCATTAATTGATTTTTGATGTTGAACTAACCTTACATTCCTTGCATCCCGGGAATAAAACCCACTCAGTTATGGTGTATGATCCTTTCAACATGCTGTTGCATTTAGTTTGCTAGCATTTTCTTGAAGATTTTTTGCATCTGTATTCATCAGGGATACTGTAGTATTCTTACACATGGTTTGTGCTGAGCTGGGGGTGAAGGGTATGAAGCTATGGTGTCTCTCAGTCCAAACCACCATCTCTATTCTTCTCCAGGTGGCTAAATTGCACCAGACCCATCAGAGCTCCAAGACCTACAAGTCTGATTCCAGTTCTTTGGGCAACCCCAGAGAAGTTGGGACATTGGACTGACGTATCAACTTTACCCTTGGAGAAACAGAGCTTAGATTTTTCTTCTACTTGCTCTGTGATGAGCAGGGGTGACAAGATCTATGGCATTTACCAATCAAAACCATGATATTTCTTCTATCCCAGATATCTGGATTGTCCTGGACCCATTAGAGCTTCAGGACTGGAGAAACAGATGCTAATTATTTGGACAGCCATGGAGAAGTGGGGTTCTGTATTCACAGCTCAACTCTCTCCTCTCTAAGAAGTACCTGTAAGCTGCGATTTTTCATCTGTATTCTCTGTGCCAAGTAGAGGAAGAATCTCTGGTATCTGCCAGCCCAGGCACTATCTGTTCTCCTCTGGGTGGCTAGACTGCACCAGAGTTCTCAGAGCGCCAGGAGTGGTGAGTCAGAGCTAGTCCTTTGTCAGTCGCAGAGAAGCTGGTTCAAGTCTTTCCCTCCCCAAGGGAAAGCTGGGATTTTTTTTTTTTTTGCTAGCTCTGTGATGAACAGAGGTGAGAATCTATGCTCTACCAACCCAAGTCACTATCTGTATTTCCCCAGGGAGATCAGATTCTTTCAGACTCATCACCATTTCAGACTCAGCTGGTAAGACAGAAGCCTCTTCAGAAAAGTTGGGGCACTAGATCGCAAACCAACTTCTTCCTTTCCCTCAGTGAAGCTAGGAGCTAAGAGGTCTCTAGATCACTGAGAGGGAAGGGGGGCTAGGAGGGAGGAGGTGGGGAACAGAGGGACTCCCATAGGAGGCTGCCTTGAATCTCTATACCAGCTTTGATGAGTCTGATTTCACATTATTCTGGAGTGTAATGAGTTTTTCAGTTAATTTCTGGATTTCTTACAAAGAGAATTTTTCCATGAATTATTGCTGAATTCATGTTTTTATGGGGGTGAGAAGGAGGGTCCAGGGCTTCCTATTCTGCTCTCTTGCTAATGCCACCTCCTATAGATACTCTACCAATGGGAAGACATAAGCATTTGGAGGAAAGTTTCCTAGTTATTAAATTTCTTCCTACATATGTGTAAGTGTGCATATGCTTGTGCCTATGTGCATATATATGTGTTTTACAGTAACCACTGAAGGGATAGATGCACCAAAAAATCCATGACTGACAGCCTTGTCATTTGGCCCAGGGGTTGCTCACACATCCTCTCTTTGTAACCTGGCTTGTTTATAACCTCACTACCATTTTGAAGACATTTTCCTGCCTTCTCCAGGTCCACAACCCATTTAAATCACATTCGCATCAACATTTTACACACAGTAGAATATTCAAGCAGAGAGTCAGGCTGGGAATGCCATGCTTCCCAGTAAATCGGGAAAAATTACCCATGTTGTTAATGCATATCATGTGAGCATTAAACAAGAAAGTAAATTTATGGGAAAAAGGGAGCAACTGTGTGTGCTTTAGTACTAAGTATATTTGATAGCATATCATGATATGTGATTTTATTAGCTAGGAGACAATGCATATATTATAGGAGAATCTTCAATCGGAATTTTAATATCACACATTCTACAGATATCACTTCATAAAGCCAAACATTTATATCTTGAGTCTAGGAAGCCTGCCATTGAGAACTATACCATCAAACACCTCTGGAGTTTCATATGTGTTCTACTTTCTCTCTATAATTTTGTAAGCAAAACTATATATGAAATGCATATTGGTGAAAGTATATGATACTTTCATAAAGCTTATTGGCAGCCAGCTTTACTGTGGCATTCTACTACTTTGTGTTTTAGAAGGTTCATAAACCCTAGCCACTTCGTACCAATAAGAGCACATCACTGGAATGACTATCAATGAACTAATTGTATTTATTTATGTGTCTATCCCCTTATGAGAGAGACAATGGCTTATTAACTTAAAACTGCTACTGTTTTTCTAATTACAAAGTAATGCATACACATTATAAAATTCTCAAGAGGCAAATATATGATATAATAAATATTTAAGCTTTGCATTTCTTCTCTACATTTAAAATAAGAATTCCAGTATCTACAAAACTCTGATTTGGAGTTTATTTTCTCAAAGATTACAAGTTTGGAGAATATAATGTAATAATCGTGACCTTCAACACAAGCAGTAGAGGTGGTTACGTGCCACAGTTAACGCTGACACTTGGTGAAGCAGAAATTACCCCTTCCCACCTCTGCTCGTGCTGGAGAAGGAAAAAGCATTTTATTCTCTGTCACTATTACCTGCACCAGGATAGTTACCTAGTAATAAATATTTATTCCATAAAACAACTAAATATTGTATTAATTTCTAATTTTTGGTATTTTTGTACTACTGGGCATTCAACTCAGGAACTGTAGGATTTTTCATTGATATTTATCACATGGCCGTGACCTAATTAAAAGGCTGCTACGATGGTGTCAACAAGCTTGTCCTGTAGCCCAACACATGTCCATGATTTTCGCACCAATTCATAAGAAGCCGGCATAGTCTGACAGGGTGAGGGAGGAAACATGCCAGACATTCTCCAGAGTGGAGGCAGTAGTAAGTCATATAATGAATCTAAATCACATAGTATTGTTTCTAGAATATAGAAGGGACCCGGGAATTATTCATCTCCTCTCCCTTCTCTTGTTTTTTTTTTCTTATGCAGTTGATTGCTACTCAATACAATATTTATTCTGCTTATTTGAAGAAGGTGAAACAGTTTCTAAGATAGTAATGATGCCTCCTTAATTTCAACCTAGATGCTAATAGCAGTAATCTTCAGCTGTGTCTTACACTGAAGTGTGCACAGGTGCCCTCAGGCCAAAAAGAGGGCCAGGATGGATGAGAGTCTCCCTTTACTCTTGCTCCTTTGCCAAACTTGTGTCAGAATCAAGGACAATACATTTATTAGGTCATAAACGATAGGGCTGTAGAATGGGGCTTTCGACATGATGAAGGGACTATAACAAATCCAGCTATTAGAGAGAATTATACTTTTGGATTTTTTTCTCCCTTTGATTATTGTTCTCCATCTTTTCCTATTTCTGGTATGGAAAGATGAGTCTGAGATTCTTTACTGCATAGAAGAGGACCCTGTCCTAGAAAGACCTGGAATGGGATGCTCTGCCATAGGAATTAGGGATAGATTCTTTTTCTCCTTTGATTAACTTTTCCTAGACTTCTCTTCTCACTGGTGGACTGGATAAATCTAGGAGGGATGATTAGTGTGTTAGCCAAAGGGGCAGAGACAGATGGTCCTGCTAGTAATTTTTTTTTATTTTTTATTTTTTCTTATTTTGGTATCATTAACCTACAATTACAGAAAGAACATTATGTTTAATAGGTTCCCACCTTCACCAAGTCCCCCCCACATACCCCTTCACAGTCACTGTCCATCAGCGTAGTAAGATGCTGTAAAATCACTACTTGTCTTCTCTATGTTGCGCAGCCCTCCCCGTGCCCCCCCGCACTATACATGCTAATTGTAAGGCCCTCTTTCTTTTTCCCTGCCCTTATCCCTCCCTTCCCACCCATTGTCCCCAGTCCCTTTCCCTTTGGTAACTGTTAGTCCATTCTTGGGTTCTGTGCTTCTGCTGCTGTTTTGTTCCTTCAGTTTTCCTTTGTTCTTATACTCCACATATGAGTGAAATCATTTGGTACTTGTCCTTCTCCGCTTGGCTAATTTCACTGAGCATAATACCCTCTAGCTTCATCCATGTTGTTGCAAATGGTAGGATTTGTTTTCTTCTTATAGCTAAATAATATTCCATTGTGTATATGTACCACATCTTCTTTATCCATTCATCTACTGATGGACATTTAGGTTGCTTCCATTTCTTGGCTATTGTAAACAGTGCAGCGATAAACATAGGGGTGCATATGTCTTTTTCAAACTGGGCTGCTGCCTTCTTAGGGTAAATTCCTAGAAGTGGAATTCCTGGGTCAAATGGTATTTCTATTTTGAGCATTCTTAGGAACCTCCATACTGCTTTCCACAATGGTTGAGCTAGTTTACATTCCCACCAGCAGTGTAGGAGGGTTCCCCTTTCTCCACAGCCTCGCCAACATTTGTTGTTGTTTGTCTTTTGGATCGTGGCGATCCTTACTGGTGTGAGGTGATATCTCATTGTGGTTTTAATTTGCATTTCTCTGATGACAAGCGATGTGGAGCATCTTTTCATGTGTCTGTTGGCCATCTGAATTTCTTCTTTACAGAACTGTCTGTTCAGATCCTCTGCCCATTTTTTAATTGGATTATTTGCTTTTTGTTTGTTGAGGCATGTGAGCTCTTTATATATTTTGGATGCCAACCCTTTATCGGATCTGTCATTTATGAATATATTCTCCCATACTGTAGGATACCTTTTTGTTCTATTGATGGTGTCCTTTGCTGTACAGAAGCTTTTCAGCTTGATATAGTCCCACTTGTTCATTTTTGCTTTTGTTTCCCTTGCCCAGGGAGATATGTTCATGAAGAGGTCACTCATGTTTATGTCTAGGAGATTTTTGCCTATGTTTTTTTCTAAGAATTTTATGGTTTTATGACTTACATTCAGGTCTCTGATCCATTTGGAGTTTACTTTTGTGTATGGGGTTAGACAGTGATCCAGTTTCATTCTCCTACATGTAGCTGTCCAGTTTTGCCAGCACCATCTGTTGAAGAGACTGTCATTTCGCCATTGTATGTCCGTGGCTCCTTTATCAAATATTAATTGACCATATATGTTTGGGTTAATGTCTGGAGTCTCTAATCTGTTCCACTGGTCTGTGGCTCTGTTCTTGTGCCAGTACCAAATTGTCTTGATTACTGTGGCTTTGTAGGAGAGCTTGAAGTTGGGGAGCAAGATCGACCCACTTTATTCTTCCTTCTCAGGATTGCTTTGGCTATTTGGAGTCTTTGGTGGTTACATATGAATTTTTGAACTATTTGTTCCAGTTCATTCAGGAATGCTGTTGGTAGTTTGATAGGGATTGCATCAAATCTGTATATTGCTTTGGGCAGGATGGCCATTTTGACGATATTAATTCTTCCTAGCCAGGAACATGGGATGAGTTTCCATTTGTTAGTGTCCTCTTTAATTTCTCTTAAGAGTGTCTTGTAGTTTTCAGGGTATAGGTCTTTCACTTCCTTGGTTAGGTTTATTCCTAGGTATATTATTCTTTTTGATGCTATTGTGAATGGAATTGTTTTTCTGATTTCTCTTTCTATTAGTTCATTGTTAGTGTATAGGAAAGCTACAGATTTCTGTGTGTTAATTTTGTATCCTGCAACTTTGCTGAATTCCAATATTAGTTCTAGTAGTTTTGCAGTGGAGTCTTTAGGGTTTTTTATGTACAGTATCATGTCATCTGCAAATAGTGACAGTTTGACCTCTTCTTTACCAATCTGGATTCCTTGTATTTCTTTGTTTTGTCTGATTGCCATGGCTAGGACCGCCAGTACCACGTTGAATAACAGTGGGGAGAGTGGGCATCCCTGTCTTGTTTCCGAACTCAGAGGAAAAGCTTTCAGCCTCTCGCTGTTCAGAATGATGTTACCTGTGGCTTTATCATATATGGCCTTTATTATGTTGAGGTACTTGCCCTCTATGCCCATTTTGTTGAGAGTTTTTATCGTGAATGGATGTTGAATTTTGTCGAATGCTTTTTCAGCATCTATGGAGATGATCATGTGGTTTTTGTCCTTCTTTTTGTTGATGTGGAGGATGATGCTCATGGATTTTTGAATGTTGTACCATCCTTGCATACCTGGGATGAATCCCACTTGGTCTTGGTGTATGATCCTTTTGATATATTTTTGAATTCGATTTGCTAATATTTTGTTGAGTATTTTTGCATCTACGTTCATCAGGGATATTGGTCTGTAATTTTCTTTTTTGTTGGGGTCTTTGCCTGGTTTTGGTATTAGGGTGATGTTGGCTTCATAGAATGAGTTTGGGAGTATTCCCTCCTCTTCTATTTTTTGGAAAACTTTAAGGAGAATGTGTATTATATCTTCTCTGTATATCTGATAAAATTCCAAGGTAAATCCATCTGGCCCGGATGTTTTTTTCTTGGGTAGTTTTTTGATTACTGCTTCAATTTCTTTGCTGGTAATTGGTCTGTTTAAATTTTCTGTTTCTTTCTGGGTCAGTCTTGGAAGGTTGTATTTTTCTAAGAAGTTGTCCATTTCTCCTAGGTTTTCCAGCTTGATACCATATAGGTTTTCATAGTAGTCTCTAATAGTTCTTTGTATTTCTGTGGGGTCCGTCGTGATTTTTCCTTACTCATTTCTAATTCTGTTGATGTGTGTTGACTCTCTTTTTCTCTTAAGAAGTCTGGCTAGAAGCTTATCTATTTTGTTTATTTTCTCGAAGAATCAGCTCTTTGTTTCATTGATTTTTCCTGTTGTTTTATTCTTCTCAATTTTATTAATTTCTTCTCTGATCTTTATTAAGTCCCTCTGTCTGCTGACCTTAGGCCTCATTTGTTCTTCTTTTTCCAATTTCGATAATTGTGAGATTAGACTATTCATTTGGGATTGTTCTTCCTTCTTTAAGTATGCTTGGATTGCTATATACTTTCCTCTTAAGACTGCTTTTGCTGCGTCCCATAGAAGTTGGGGCTTTGTGTTATTGTTGTCATTTGTTTCCATGTATTGCTGGATCTCCATTTTAATTTGGTCATTGATCCATTGATTATTTAGGAGCATGTTGTTAAGCCTCCATGTGTTTGTGAGCCTTTTTGCTTTCTTTGTACAATTTATTTCTAGCTTTATACCTTTGTGGTCTGAAAAGTTGGTTGGTAGGATTTCAACCTTTTGGAATTTACTGAGGCTCTTTTTGTGGCCTAGTATGTGGTCTATTCTGGAGAATGTTCCATGTGCACTTGAGAAAAATGTGTATCCTGTTGCTTTTGGATGTAGCGTTCTATAGATGTCTATTAGGTCCATCTGTTCTAGTGTGTTGTTCAGTGCCTCTGTGTCCTTACTTATTTTCTGTGTGGTGGATCTGTCCTTTGGGGTGAGTGGTGTGTTAAAGTCTCCCAAAATGAATGCATTGCATTCTATTTCTTCCTTTATTTCTGTTTGTATTTGTTTTAACATATATTGGTGCTCCTGTATTGGGTGCATATATGTTTATAATGGTTATATCCTTTGGACTGACCCCTTTATCATTATGTAATGTCCATCTTTATCTCTTGTTAGTTTCTTTATTTTGAGGTCTATTTTTGTCTGATACTAGTATTGCAATACCTGCTTTTTTCTCTCTGTTGTTTGCATGAAATATCTTTCTCTAACCCTTGACTTTTAATCTGTGCATGTCTTTGGGTTTGAGGTGAGTCTCTTGTAAGCAGCATATAGATGGGTATTGCTTTTTTTTCATTCTATTACTCTGTGTCTTTTGATTGGTGCATTAAGTCCATTTACATTTAGGGTGATTATTGAAAGATATGTACTTATTGCCATTGCAGGCTTTAGATTTGTGGTTACAAAAGGTTCAAGGTTAGCTTGTTTACTACCTTACTGTCTGACCTCACTCGCTTATTGTGCTGTTATAAACACAGTCTGATGATTATTTCTTTCCCTTCTTTTTCCTCCTCCTCCATTCTTCCTATGTTGGGTGCTTTGTTCTGTGCTCTTTTTAGGAGTGCTCCCATCTATAGCAGTCCTTCTAAGATACCCTGTAGAGGTGGTTTGTGGGAGGCAAATTCCCTCAACTTTTGCTTGTCTGGGAATTGTTTAATCCCTCCTTCATATTTAAATGATAATAGTGTTGGATACAGTATCCTTGGTTCAAGGCCCTTCTGTTTCATTGCATTAAATATATCATGCCATTCTCTTCTGGCCTGTAAGGTTTCTGTCGAGAAGTCTGATGATAGCCTGATGGGTTTTCCTTTGTAGGTGAACTTGTTACTCTCCCTGGCTGCCTCTAATACTCTGTCCCTGTCCTTGATCTTTGCCATTTTAATTATTATGTGGCTTGTTGTTGACCTCTTTGGATCCCGTCTCTCGGGAGTTCTGTGTACTTCCGTAGTCTGGGCAACTATTTCCTCCCCCAGTTTGGGTATGTTCTCAGCAATTATTTCTTCAAAGACACTTTCTATCCCTTTTTATCTCTCTTCTTCCTCTGGTACCCCTATAATGCAGATATTGCTCCTTTTGGATTGGTCACACAGTTCTCTTAACATTGTTTCATTCCTGGAGATCCTTTTATCTCTCTCTATGTCAGCTTCTATGCGTTCCTGTTCTCTGGTTTCTATTCCATCAATGGCCTCTTGCATCTTATCCATTCTGCTTATAAATCCTTCCAGAGTTTGTTTCACTTCTGTAATCTCCCTCCAGACATCTGTGATCTCCCTCTGGACATCTGTAATCTCCCTCTGGACTTCATCCCTTAGCTCTTGCATATTTCTCTGCAGCTCTGTCAGCATGTTTATGATTTTCATTTTGAATTCTTTTTCAGGGAGACTGGTTAGGTCTGCCTCTGCAGATCCTTTCTCAGGTGTAACTGTCTTGGTCTGGACCAGATTTTTTTTCCTTTTCATGGTGATTGCAGTGGCTGTAGGCAGCTGGGAGAAGAAAGTACTTTCCTGCTTGCTGGATGCCTTGCCCTTCTCCACTGCCTGTGATGGCTACCTGCACTCCTGGAGCAGCCACCGGGTTAATCTCCTAAGCTGCTGTGGGCATGGTGTCCGTCAGAGCAGCACCGAGCCCTGTGGGGAGTGGCAGGCACGCCAGGTGTGCTCCTCCATGCTAGCAGCGACCCTGCCGGGCATCTGTGTGGCAGCAGCGGCCTTTGGGTCTGGCCCGGGCGGCTGTGCATTGGGTTGGAATTCCGGTCGGCCCCTGGGAGTGCGCCGGCTCCCTCTGGCTCTGCTGCCGGTGCGTGTGGAGCTTTTCCGTGCAGGCTTCTACCGGGCTCTGGCTTCACTGCCGCCAGTGCGCGTTAGCCACACCTGGGCTGTTCGGTCAAGCCACTGCAGACTAGCTCTGCAGTGCACGGATCTGCTCTCAGTTCCTTCTAGCGCTTCTGCCCCCGGCACGTGCTCCCACTCTCATGCTACTGGGCTTGTGTGTCGGGGTCCACACCAGTTGGAGGAATGACTGGCAGGCTGCCTAGTCCTGTGAGGGGCTTCAGAGCTGCACTGCCTCCATTCAGGGCACCTAAGTTTCCCTGGTATTCCCAGCTGCCGGGACAACTTCGTCCAGCTATGGGGTCCCTGTCTCTTTAAGACTTGAAGAAAGCCCTCGCTTTTCTTTTATCTCAGGGGTACCGGTTGCAGGCACCTGCCCACAGGTTTTGCTTTTCTGTTTCTCTAATATCCAGCACCCCGTGCACCTTCTGTCTGCGTTCCGGGTGCGGATTTCTAGAGCTGGTTGTTTAGCAATCCTGGGCTTTCACTCCCTCCCCATTCCAACTCCTTTCTTCCCACTTGGTTTTGGGGTGGGGGAGCATTGGGGTCCCGCCTGGCCATGGCTTGTATCTTACCCGCTTCATGTGATGCTGAGTTCTCGCAGATGTAAATGTACCCTGGCTGTTGTACTGCAGCCACTGGTGTCTCTTTTAGGAATAGTTGTATTTATTGTATTTTTATAAATATATATGTTTTGGGGAGATTTCCTCTGAACTACTCACACCGCCATCTTCCCATGATCCCTTGAATTTCCTGCTAGTCATTTTTTACAAGAAAAATATTTAACTGTAAAATTTAGCTTGACCTCTGGTCTGGGCAAAATGATGCCTTAAAATTCCATATTAAATCCAGTTCATTGTATATATGCTAAAAAAAGGGGGGGAGAAAACACATGCATGTGTTTGTATAATTTCCTGTTACCTGTTACATTGTGCCAAGCATGAATCCTAGGTAAATCATGATCACAGAGATTTTGTCTCAATCTTTCCCAAAATGAATATAGTAGCACAGAAACTGTTTTTGGAACAAAGGCTTTCCCTTTTGGCTGTTCCATGAGTTTTGCCTTCCAGTTTTCAGGTCCCTATGTGAAGGGAATACTGCTGGAACATGTGCTACTCCAATGGGTGTTTCTCCTCCATCTGTGGTTAAGGGCTCATCCTGGAATGGATCTTACGGCTCATCCAAAATTCCCCTTTGCCTTGATGAATTCTATTTCTTTTTGAACAGTTTGAGAGAATACATTCCTTTAAAATAATCTTTTTAAAAAGAACATGTAATGTGGATTTTCTTACTATAAAAATTATGCATATTTATCAAAAAAACCAAAATACTCAGATAAGAAAAAATTTTTTAAATCACCTTTATATCACTCAGCATTTCTTCCAGGCTTACACAAAGTTAATTGTAGTTGTCTTTTATTTTTAATTTAATAAAACAGGATTAGGAATGCCTATCTCCGTTCATATTAGGTGTTTATGAATATGCCAGAGAATTTATCAGTATTTGGATAATGATCTAAAGTAACTAACCAGTAGTCTGTATCAAGTCATATTAAATGAGAAGTCTGTGCCATTAAAACTTATGTGATAATTACAAAATCTGATTATATGAATTATATAAAATAAGAAAGCTTAATTTGGAAAATAATATCTTGACAAAACATATCTGAATAGAAAATAAGTCTTATAATGAAATAATTTCCATTCTCACAGGTTTGCCTATGTGACCATACAGAACATGGAAAAACATAATTACATACACACTGGGTAAAGTTGCAATATTTCCAAAATCTCCCACCTGGCCTTAGTGCATCTCCATATCAATAGGTGTTTCCAAGGGGTGGAAAGAAGTAGTCCATCTCCATATCAATACTGATTACAAAGGGGAGCAAGGGTACATCTGGATCAGAGAGTTTGGGTGGGGTCCCTTTTTGCAGCTGGGTTTGTGAGAGACCCAGGCAAGCAGAAGTGGACGACTGCTTGTTAGCAGTAAATGCATTTCTCCTACTTTTTTTTCTTCCTTTGATTTCAGCTTCAAAGGTAATTTACCCCTGATGGGAACATATATGCCCCCAACACCACCCCACCCAGAGATACACACATATGCCAACACATACACAGACACACCCAATCATTAGAGAACAATCTCCTCACTCAGGTCTCAGAGACAGTTTAACACCTGAAACACTGCCTAAAATTTTATATATGACCCTGAAATTTTTAAAAATTAAAATGTGATTTACATATAATGAAATACATGGTATATTGTAAATTTTTTGTATATTATGATGTTTTGACATTTTAAAAAATATGGAGAGACCTCCCTTCCTCAACCAGCCAATTCTTAGAGTAGAAAAGGGCCCAGCCTGGAGCATGTCTTTGATATGCAAATAAACCAATCCAGGGCAAACCTGTTCTGTCTAGCCTGTATATCCCAGGAGGCAACGCTCCTCTGCTTTAATCATCCCATGACCAGATGTCAGGCAACTAGGGTCTACCTGAGTGCCCAGCACTCACAAATTCTAAACTGTGCACACTGCTCTGCCTTGTCTTCCCACAGAAACCCCAGGGAAGGCTGGAGCCTAAACCTTCACCAGGCTCCCATTTTCTACCTCCTAACCACCCTGGTGTCTTTCCTATTTGCTGTGGGTGGTGTAATTACAGGGGGAAAATCCCAGGGCAAAATACCTTTGAAACCAAAATCAGCCAAAGGAAGAAATAAAGTGGGAGAAATCCATTTATTGCTTACAAGCAGTTGTCCACTCCCGCTCGCCCATGTCTTTTGTGACTCAGCTGCAAGAAGAGACCCCACCCAACCTCTCCCATCCAGATATGCCATTGCGCCCCCTTGTAATTACCTATTTATATGGAGATGGACTACTCTTCTCCACCCCTTGGAAATACCTATTGATAAGGAGGTGCACTAAGGCCAGGTGAGAGATTCTAATAATATTGCAATTTTACCCACAGGAGGTGGGTATATCATACCTCTTGTCTCCGATGCCTGTGAATATGTGAAACAGTTTATTCCAGGGCCGCCTTCTATTTCCTTTTGTGGCTGCATCTGACTGATCTTATAAAATAATACAAAGCACAGGATATTAAGGGTATAATTTCATTAGCTTCACAAACACATAAACCATCATCTATCATATACCACAATTAGGAATAGAATTTTTCCATCATTCTTTTTTGTTTAATTGAAGTATCATTGATATACAACCTTATGAAGGTTTCACATGAGCAATGACCTATTGTCAAGTCCCCACCCACACCCCATTAAACTCACTGTCCATCAGTGTAGTAAGATGCTATAGAGGCACTACTTGTCTTCTCTTTGCTATACTGTCTTCCCTGTGAACCTCACAGGGGTGAATGCCCCTTAATCCCCTTCTCTCTCCTCCCCATGCACCCTCCCCCACTCCTTCCCTTTGGTAACCGCTAGTCCCTTCTTGGAGTCTGTGAGTCTGCTGCTGTTTTGTTTCTTCAGTTTTGCTTAGTTGTTATGCTCCACAGATGAGTGAACTGTGCACACTGCTCTGCCTTGTCTCTTTTGGTACTTGTCTTTCTCTGCCTGTCTTATTTTGCTGAGCATAATACCCTCTAGCTCTATCCATGCTGTTGCAAATGGTAGGATTTGTTTTCTTCTTATTGCTGAATAATATTCCACTGTGTATATGTACCACCTCTTCTTTATCCATTCACCTATTGATGGATACTTAGGTTGCTTCCATATCTTGGCTTTTGTGAGTAGTGCTGTGATAAACATAGTATTGCATATGTCTTTTTGGATCTGGGATCTTGTTTCCTTTGGGTAAATTCCTAGGAGTGTTATTAGGTCAAATGGTATTTCTTTTTTCATTTTTTGAGGACCCCCCATATTGCTTTCCACAGTGGTTGAACTAGTTTACATTCCCACCAGCAGTGTAGGAAGGTTCCCCTTTCTCTGCATCCTGGCCAGCATTTGTGGTTCCTTGTCTTTTGGATGTTGGCCACTCTAACTGGTTGTGAGGTGATGTCTCATTATGGTTTTAATTTGCATTTCCTTGATCATTAGCAATGTGGAACATCTTTTCATGTACCTATTGGCCATCTAAATTTCTTCTTTGGAGAAGTGTTGGTTCATATCCTCCACCCATTTTTTAATAGGGTTATTTGCTTTTTGGGTGTTGAGGCATGTAAGTTCTTTATATATTTTGGAGGTTAACCCCTTATTGGATATGTCATTTATGAATATATTCTCCCATACTGCAGGATGCCTTTTTGTTCTAGTGATGGTGTCCTTTGATGTATAGAAGCTCTTTAATTTGATGTAGTTCCATTTGTTCATTTTCTCTTTTATTTCCCTTGCCCAAGGAGATGTGTTCAGGAAAAAAGTTGCTCATGTTTATATTCAAGAGATTTTTGTCTATATTTTTTTCTAAGAATTTTATGGTTTCATGACTTACATTCAGGTCTTTGATCCATTTTGAGTTTACTTTTTTATATGGATTAGACAATAATCTAGTTTCATTCTCTTGCATGTAGCTGCCACTTTTGCCAATGCCAGTTGTTGAAGATGCTGTCATTTCCCCATGGTATATCCATGGCTCCATTATTGTATATTAATTAGCCATATATGTGTGGGTTTGTATCTGGACTCTCTGTTCTGTTCCATTGGTCTATGAGTCTGTTCTTGTGCCAGTACCAAATTGTTTTGATTACTGTGGCTTTGTAGTAGAGCTTGAAGTCAGGGAGCATAATCCTCCAGCTTTATTCTTCCTTCTCAGGATTACTTTGGCTATTTGAGGTTTTATGTGATTCCATATGAATTTTAGAACTATTTCTCCTAGTTCATTGAAGAATATCATTGGTATTTTGATAGGGATTGCCTTGAACCTGCAGATTGCTTTAGGCTGAATGGCAATTATGATAATATAAGTTCTTCCTATCCATGAGCAGTGGATGTATTTCCATTTATTGCTGTCTTCTTTAATTTCTCTCCTGAGTATCATATAGTTTTCAGGGTATAGATCTTTCACCTCCTTGGTTAGGTTTATTCCTAGGTATTTTATCCTTTTGTTGACATTGTAAATCGAATTGTTTTCCTGATTTCTCTTGCTGCTAGTTCATCATTAGTAGATAGAAATGCAACAGATTTCTGTGTATTAATTCTATATCATAAAACTTTGCTGAATTTAGTTATTAGTTCTAGTAGTTTGGGGGTAGATTCTTTAGGGGTTTTTTTATGTATAGCATCACATCATGTACAAACAGTGACAGTTTAACTTCTTCTTTGCCTACCTGGATGCCTTTTATTTCTTTGTGTTGTCTGATTGCTGTAGCTAGGACATCCAATACTATGTCGAATAAAAGTGGTGAGAGTGGCATTCTTGTCTTGTTCCCTATCTTATTGGAAAAGTTTTCAGCTTTACCATTAAGTATGATGTTGCCTGTGGGTTTGTCATATATAGAGGTACTTGCCCTCTATGCCCATTTTGTTGAGAGTTTTTATCTTGAATGGTTGTTGAATTTTGTCAAATGCTTTTCAGCATCTATTGAGATGATCATGAGATTTCTGTCCTTTTGTTGATGTGGTGGATGATGTTGATGGATTTTTGAATATTGTACCATCTTGAATCCCTTGAAAAATCCCACTTGATAGTGATGGATGATCTTTTTGATGTATTTTTGAATTTAGTTTGCTAATATTTTGTTGAGTATTTTTGCATCTATGTTCATCAGGGATGTTGGTCTGTAATTTCTTTTTTTGTGATATCCCTGTCTGGTTTTGGTATTAGAGTGATGCTGGCCTCAGAGAATGAATATGGAAGCATTCCCTCTTCTTCTACTTTTTGGAAAACTTTGAGGATGGATATTAGGTTTTCACTAAAACTTTGATAAAATTCTTGGTGAAGCCATCTGGTCCAGAGGTTTTGTTCTTAGGTATTGTTTTTTATTACCTGTTCAATTTTATTGCTGCTAATTGGTTTGTTCAGATTTTTTGTTTCTTCCTAGGTCAGTCTTTCCTAGGAAAGTTGCATTTTTTCTAGAAAGTTGTCCATTTCTTCTAGGTGATCCAATTTTTTGGCATGTAATTTTTCATAGTATTCTCTAATAATTCTTTGAATTTCTGTGTTGTCCATAGTGATTTTTCTTTTCTCATTTCTGTTTATGAGTGTACAATCTCTTTTTTTTCTTGATAAGTCTGGCTAGGGGTTTACTTATTTTGTTTATTTTCTCAAAGAACCAGCTCCTGGTTTTGTTAATTCTTTCTGTTGGTTTATTCTTCTCAATTTTATTTATTTATGCTCTGATCTTTATTATGTCCCTCCTTCTACTGACTTTGGACCCATTTGTTCTTCTTTTTCTAGTGTCATTAATTGTGACTTTAGACTGTTCTTTTGGGATTGTTCTTCTTTCTTGAGATAAGCCTGTATTGCTATATACTTTCCTCTTAGAACTGCCATTGCTACGTCCCACAGATTTTGGGGTGCTAAGTTGTTGTTTTCATTTGTCTCCATATATTGCTTGATCTGTTTTGATTTGGTCATTGATTCATTGATTATTAAGGAGCATGTTGTTAGCCTCAATGTGCTTGTGGGATTTTTTATTTTTGCACAATTTATTTCTAATTTCATACCTTTATGATCTGAGAAGCTTATTGGTACCATTGCAATCTTTTTTAACTTACTGAAGCTCTTTTTGGAGCCTAATATCATGATCTATTCTGAAAAATGTTCCCTGTTCACTTGAGAAGAATGTATATCCTGTTGCTTTTTGGTGTAGAGTTCTATAGATGTCTGTTAGGTCCATTCATCTGTTCTAATGTGTTGTTCAGTGCCTCTGTGTCCTTACTGATTTTCTGTCTGTTTGATCTGTCCTTTGGAGTGAGTGGTGTGTTGAAGTCTCCTAAAATGAATTCATTGCATTCTATTTCCCCTTTTAATTCTGTTAGTATTAATTTCACATATGTAGGTGCTCCTATGTGAGGTGCACAGATATTTATAACGGTTATATCCTCTTGTTGGGCTGACCCCTTTATCATTATGTAATGTCCTTCTTTGTATCTTGTTACTTTCTTCATTTTGAAATCTATTTTGTCTGATACAAGTCCTACAACTCCTGCTTTTTTTCTCCCTATTATTTGCATGAAATGTCTTTTTCCATCCCTTCAATTTTGTCTGTGTAAGTCTTTGGGTTTGAAGTGAGTATCTTATAGGCAGCATACAGGTAGGTCTTGCTTTTTTATCCATTCCATAACTCTGTGTTTTGATTGGTACATTTAGTCCACCTACATTTAGGGTGATTATCAGTAGATATGTACTTATTGCCATTGCAGGTTTTAGATTTGTGGTTACCAAAGGTCCAAAGGCAGCTTCTATTTAACAGTCTAACTTAACTCGCTTATTACAGTATTTCAAATACAATCTAAAGGTTCTTTTTTCCCCCCTTAGTTTTATTCCTTCTCCATCCTTTGTGTATCAGGTGTCACATTCTGTACCTTATATATCATTTGACTGACTTTGTGAGTAGTTGATTTAAGTTTTCATTTGCTTAATAATTATTTGGTCTACTTCCTTTACTTGGTTTTATTTTCTCTGATGACAGCTGTTTAGCCTTAGGAGTACTTCTATCTAGAGCAATCCCTCCAAAATACACTGTAGAGATTTTTGGGGGGAGGTAAATCCCCTCAACTTTTCTTATCTGGAAATTGTTTAATCCCTGCTTGAAATTTTAATGATAATCTTGCTGGGTAGAGTATTCTTGGTGCAAGGTCCTTCTGTTTCATTGCATTAAATATATCATGCCATTCTCTTCTGGCCTGTAAGGTATCTGCTGAGAAGTCTGATGATAGCCTGATGGTTTTTCCTTTGTATGTGATCCTTTTTTTCTGTTTCTAGCTGCTTTTAATACTCTGTCCTTGTCCTTTATCTTTGCCATTTTAATTATTATGTCTTGGTGTTGTCTTCCTTGGGTTCCTTGTGTTGGGAGATCTGTGCACTTTCATAACTTGAGAGAATGTTTCCTTCCGCAGATTGGGGAAGTTTTCAGTGATTTTTTTCCTCAAAGACATTTCAATCCTTTTTTCTCTCCTTCTTTTGGTATCCCTATAATGTGAATATTGTTCTGTTTGGAGTGGTCACACTCTTCTCCTCTTATTCTTTTATTCCTAGAGATCCTTTTTTCTCTCTGTGCCTCAGCTTCTTTGTATTCCTGTTCTCTAATTCCTATTTCATTTACTGTCCACTCTACCAAATCTAATCTCTTTTTAAATCCTTCCGTTTTATGTTTCATTTCAGATATTGTATTTTTCAAAGTTTCTGTTTCTTGAAGTCTTCACTGAGATCTTGAATATTTTTCTGTAGCTCTGTGATCATGTTCCTGATTTTTTTTTTTTTTGAAATCTTTATCAGGAAGGTTGGTGATTTCAGTTTCTCTTAGCCCTCTTTCTGGCATTTGTAGGATTATGGTTTGTACAAGATTATTTTCCTGTTTCATATTTCTAATGATTACTCTGGAATAATGACTTGGTTTAGGCAGCACCCTCTAGTGCCCAGAAGCTCTACTCTCTGGAGCTACCCAGCACCTGGATTGATAGCGGGGTTAGCAGGCGAGTAGCACTGGTGCCTGTTCAGAGGAAAGAGCTCTTCCTTGCTTTCTATCTGTAGTTCCTGTTTCCGCTGCCAGGACCAGTGGGCTGAGTATGCATGAAGGAGCCTCTGTGCTATGAGGCAGGGCGACCCTTCACCTGTCCTGGTATGATGGCTGGAGTAGAAGATTTGCGAACCAGTGCCAGCCAAGAGGAAGGAGCAGCAGGCTGCATATCACAGTGAGGGGCCTCAGCTCTGTGCTGCCAGCCGGGTGGATAGAGTATCTGAAGCTCCTGAAAGTTCCCAACCAACTGGGCTGAGTGTGCTGGGACTATTTTTTCCACCAGTCCTTCCTCCAGAGCAGCAAACTCTGTGTAATCCTTGCCCCTTCAGCACTTCTCTTGCTGCTGGGTAGTGCCTGCCATTCCGTGTCCTGGAGCAGCCGGTCATGGGCACCTGTTCTCCACAAGCAGCTAAGATCTCAGTCTCACTGGGTATTCTGTCTGTCTTTGCCTTCCAACCCCACTAATCTCCAGAGCACCATGTAGTGTGGGTTCATGCTTGCTCCCAGAGCAGATCTCCAGGGATGGATGATTAGTTGTTTCAGGCTTCTACTCCCTCCCCACTCCATTTCTCTTCCTCCCCACTGTGTGCTGGAGTGGGGGAAGGGCTTGGGCCCCATCAGGGTAAAGAGCTTTGCTACTTTACCTATTTCTGTGAAGTTTTTCCTAGATGTAGGCAGTCTGTAGCAGTCTTCAAGTTGCTGTTTCAGGATTAGTTATATTTGCTGTATTTTATGTTATATGTGGTTTTGGGAGGAGGTTTTTGCCTCACTTCTCATGCTGCCATCTTTTCCACAGACCTCCATCATTCTTAATGCCTTCTGACAATCAGCCCTATTTGCCCATTTTCAAAGCAACTCCTGATGTGATTTCCAATCAAGGGCTTGTTTTGTCTGTTCTAAAATTCATATAAATGGAGGTCCTCTTTTGTTCCTGATTCTTTTATTCAATTGCAATGTTCTTGATATTCATCTTTACTATGTATGTATAAATAATTATTTACTTTCCTCCTATTATTAAAATTCTGTTGCATAGGCTTGCTGATAGACTTCTAGGTGACTTTCAACATTTGGTGCTTATAATTAAAGCTGCTATAGATATTTGTTTACAGGTTTTTGTGGACATGTTGTCCTTTTCTCCTTGATAAATACTTAGGAATGGAATAGCTGGGTCATGGGGAATAAGGGCACATAACTTTTTAAGAAATTATTTAACTGTCTTCCAAAGTAGTTGTACCATTTTGTATTCCTATCATCTGTGAGACAGCCAAAAAACCCTTATTTACAGTTTCTCCAACATTTGGTGTCGACACTCTTCTTGATTGTTGATGTCATTATTTCTCTTGGGTAGTTTAATGAATATACAGTGGTATCTCCCTCCTTTTTAATTTTCATTTCCCTGATGACTAGTGATTATTAACACTCTTTTCATTAGCTAATTAGCTATTTGTATACCTTACTTACCAAAGTGTTACTTCGTTATTTTATTATTGAAGTCGAAATGTTATATATTCTGGACATATGACCTTTGCTAGGTATATGTGCTGATAATATTTCCTAAGACCATATTAAGACACCACAATATGCCTTGCCTATTTTTACAAAAATATTTTTAAACTTAAAATAACTCTTAAGATATATTTTACAATAAATACATTTTATTTGTACAATTCAAAGCATTTTAACAAATACATATACTCATACAACCACTATTGCAATCAAAATACAGAATATTTTGTTATGACAAAAAGGTCCTTTATGCACCTCTGTAGTTATTAATCATTCTAATTCTGATCTTCAAGAAATCACTAATATACTTCTTGCCTCTGTACATTAGTTTTGAACATCTAGAAATTCATATAAATTGAATCATAGAGTCTTTTATGTCTGGCTTCTTTTGTCTATTTATGTTATTACATGTACCAGTAGTTTTCTTTTTATTGCTTTTATAGTCTATTGCATGGATATAAGATAATTTGTAAATCCATTTATCTGTCAATGGGTATTTGGATTTTTTCCAACTTGGGACTATTATAAATAGAGCTTCTATGAATATTCATATGTAATTCATTTTTTGCACATATCTATTTTTGTTCCCCTTAGATAAACATGAGGAGTAGGAGTCCCTGATCATATGGAAGATCCTATTATAATTTATTATAGCTATTATAAGATCTCTGTCTGATAATTTAAATGTCTGGACCATTTCTAGATCTGGTTCTATTCACTCTTTTCTCTCTTGGTTATGGGTCATATTTTCTTACTTT
This sequence comes from Manis pentadactyla, assembly GCF_030020395.1. NCBI lineage: Eukaryota > Metazoa > Chordata > Mammalia > Pholidota > Manidae > Manis > Manis pentadactyla. The sequence continues at coordinate 163,022,308 of NC_080022.1, read as the reverse complement.
CTCTCATGTCTCCCAATCTTTGACCCAATGTCATCTATTATGTATAAAATAGCAAAAGAGGTAAAGGTAAATAACATTTATATCTCACAAGAATACACCTCTTCTTCCATCAAGCAATGAATAGAGGTAGTTGTTTCAGTCTAGTCTGTGATTGAACTGGGTTTGGGATTTATCGATGCTTTTGTTAGATTCACCACAAGCTCCTAACTGAGTGTGGGATCAGAATAATCTCTTTAGCAAGGCTTAGACTTTAGTCACCAGGATAGTTTACATTAGATGTCCTGACTTGATCTCAGGTGTAAGTCTGCCCCAGTCAATCATGCCTTTGTCTTTTTCAGGTTTCCTGTTCAATCTCCAGTCAAAATGCCAGCTGCCTGGTGCTTTGTGTAAGGTTCTAAGTACTTGTGTAGTTTCTTTCCGTTCTCTTTTCTTGTCCTCAGATGTCAGCAGGCTGTTTGTATCTATGCCTCTGGGGCTCTCTCAGGTTTCCTGCCCATCTCCAAGTGATCAATGGCCATTGTCTGCTCCTCATTGTGATCTTGTGCGCTTGTAGAGTTTCTCTTAGTTCTCTCCTATTTCTCAGACTTCTGCTAACCTAACTGCCCTATACTCAAGAAGAGCTAACATCTATTATTTAAAAAGAACAATTAAAAATTGATAATAATGTGATTAGAACACATTCAAGTAAGTTATGGTACATTGATTATAGAGACACAGCTCTAAGAATGAGGAAGATCTTTACTGAAATGGAAAGAAGTTTATGATTCACTGTCAAGTATTAAGGTCAGGTTGCTGAAAAATAAATATACATATATGCCTAAAATATAAAGACATGTGTACATGAAATATGTGCTTCATAACTATAGAGTACACACGTCTATACATTTTATGCATACATTATGTATATGTATGTATGTATATAAATATACACACATATGTATGTATGTATGTGTATGTAATTCATCAAATGTACAGAGAGCAAGAGCTGTCAGGGAGAGTAATTACATTACTTTTATGTAAAATACTTTTAATGAGGGAACATAAGTTCAAGTTAGAAGAAAAGATACAAGGGATTCTTATTGAATTAAAATAATTTGTCACCTGTTCTGGGAACAGAAATTCACAGGAACCAAAAAAATATGAAATGACCACTGAGATTTGAGGAGTGTTTTAAAAGAATGGGAAAAATTCAAACATTTTTAAAAAATAGAAAAGAAAGAACTCAAACATGTAAAATATAAGGAATAGGCAGAGCTGGTATGTATGGAAAAACAAATTTCAAATTAATATGCAGCAGAATTTTATAATATATTGTTATGGATGGATATTAGAATTTAAATATGTTAGTCAGAAACAAGAAATTGTTCACTAAGCTAAGGATAACAACTTTCTAAAAGTTTTATACATTTGCTCTAAATATTATGACATAGCTCACTTCATTATTAGGGATATATAGTCTCAGAATGATAAATTTTTCTGTATTTAAATTTAATAGACTTAAAACGTAAGGATCCACTTAATGCCAATAGAATTTAACAGCTAAGGTTTGGATGTCATACTTCTTAAGGTACTGGATTAAATAGAAAATGAATAACTAAATTCACTGACTATAGTCAAACCCAAGTACTGGAGATAGTAAGACATTGAATAACAGTCTCAAAAATGAAAATGTCATTTCCCTATAACAAGCTTGATAGGCTGAGAAGTTATCTAAAATATGAATGATTTGTGAAATGCACATTTCATTTTATACCTAGTATCATTCTGCACTTGAGGTTAATAAGAATCTTGAAGTTTTACCTAAGACTTCACTTAAATACTCCATTAGAGAGATTATTTTCTTACCAAAATAGTAGGCAATCATGTAAAACTTTGATATAGATTTTTAAGCTACTAGGTCTTTTTCTGATATATTTATCTCTATCAGGAACAATCATTTCAATAATTACCTTTACTCTTTTACTGCTGTATTAGGATAAAATTAGATTATCCATCCCTATAACATTCTGTAGAAAATAGCACTTTTGTGGTCTGTAGTACTAGTGATCAGACGTCATTAATCTGAACACTTGAGAATTTGTGTCTCTTGTATTAAAAGGAAACATGGGGATTTTAATCCAGAATACCTGATTTTGAATGTAAGTCCTTTATCAGCCACCTTGGCGACCTTTGGAAAATAATCTTTTTTGTTTTCTGAGTCTCATTGTACTGTTTTTGCTCTGCTAAGCATCAAGGAGATTGGTGTATGCTAAAATTCCTAGATACAATGTGAATAAATCTAAACATAGATTTTCTTTCCTTTCATTTGCCAATTGTAAGAAAAGAAATAGTTAATGTTGTTGGCAGCCCCTAACAAGATCCCCAGTGATCCCCAACTCCTGGTATTCATACCCTGTGTAACCCTCATGTATAAATTGTGAAGGGTCTGAGATTTCACCTTACCTGGAAATTAGCTTGCCACAGTCTCAGTGAATATTTGCAAGTGACATGAGGCTCCTAGGTCAGAAACAAAGGATGGTTTATTACTCCTAGCAATAGCATTAAGTAGAATATAATCATTTTAATGCCTACTCCCTAAGATCCAATTCCTCCACAGTGACACCTTCATATGTAGTAGATTATGTTAAATGAGAGGAATCCCAACTTTAGGAAAGCTGGATCTTTTATAATTGGCGGTAAGTCTGCATGATCTTTGCCCTGATGGCATTATCTTTATTATACTGTACAGTGAACAAACTTGCCCTCTCTTCTGGATGGAGACATTGTATCTCTCAAGGTTGTTTGCTATATAAGCACATTTGAAAATGTCACCCAGAAAAATACAGAAGTGTGGGATACCCATGAAAAATTGCTGTCTACTTCCCTTCTTCTAGAGTGTGGTTTGGACCTGCTGGTTTTCTTCTAATAGCATAAGACAGAAAAGGTGGGATATCACTTCCAAGGTTAACTTGGGCAAAGATGATGGATTCTGTCCTCTGTGATCTCTCTCACTATCTTGGCTCACTCACTCTAGAAGAAGCAAAGTGCTGTCTTGAGGCAGCCTTCTGGTAAGATCAACATGGCAAGGACCAAAACCAATACTGATAAGCTTGGAAGTGGTGCCGCCATCAGCTGAGCCTTCAGATGAGACAAGTACTGACTGTAGCTTCATAAGAGACCTTGAAATAGTGGCATCCCTTTAAGTCACATCCAGCTTCCTGACCCACAGAAAGTGAGATAATGAAGGCTTATTGTTGTAACCCACTAACTGTCAAGGTCATTTATTATAGAGCAACAAAGAACTAATGCAGATAACTTCTCATGATTATTATTAATCCTGTAGTATGCAATAAACAAATCACTTTCACAAAAGTTGGATTTTAATAAGCATTAAACAGATTCACCATATTTAGAAAGAAACATGTAATGGAATTAGAGAATAAATATACTTTTACATGTTCCAGAAAGATAGAAGGCTTGATACTTCCTGTTCAGATATTCTCAGCTTCTTTATTTCTCTGTAGTCTACTGCCAAATGTCTACTTCAGTCAGAAGGCACTACCTTAATATCCTCTACAAGGCCTTCCAGGCACCGACAAGGCAAATCCAGGTGCCCCTTCCCCTGAATTCCCTTTACTCAATCATAGAAGTGACCACATTCAATTTGACTTTGCAGTTATTTGTCTCATGGCTACATTAAAAGCAATGTAGAAGTGATGATAGTATTGTTTCACTCCTGTAAGCCTTTGATTTAACACAGGGTCTGGAACATAATAGCTAATCATTTATTCATTGAACACATATTTATTGAATGTCATTATGTGTCAGGCAGTGTTCTACATGCATAGGAATCATTAATTTATTAAACCCACATAGTTCACATTATCTGTGAAGATAATTAGCAGGAAAATATCAATAAATATTTGTTGAATAAATGAATGCACTCACATATTTATGTGTCAACATTTTCATTGCAACTCAAGGCTTTCCAAATAATTATATTTGTTCATATACAATCATTAACCCTGAGATACTAAGGTCTGACCACAATAATACACTTTATTTTTCAATACAATTTCCACATTTTGCCAAGGCCTTTAGTACTTTTATCCCAAAAAAGTTTAATTGTGGCAAACTTCAGCCCTGTAGACAACCTGGTGGATGAGATGTCAATTATGTGTATCAAATCATACCATATATGTGTATAAAATAATTTATGCTTACAAAATAGTTTACAAAGTCTTATTTATGTTCAAAATGTTTGTAAGACATTTCTATATATAATCCTTATAACAAATGCAGAGGTTAAAAAAAGGAAGCATTATTTTCTAAATGCATGTTTGCATTCATTTTTATTGACATGAAATACGTTCTGATCATTGTTGAAATTTTGAAGTCCAGTAAATACTAGTTTAAAAAAACAGTAAAATATCATGAATAACCTCATCCCAGACAAAATGCTGACATATATCCTTTCAATCATTTTAGGTGTATTTTTTACTTTGCATAGTTGAGATAACATTACCCATACTAATTTTTTTTTTCACTTAAAAAATTGGGATTCCTCATTTGCTTTTCAGGAGTATAAGCCATTGTATTTATTTGATAAGGTTAATTCAATAATTCCCCTATTTTTGAACTGTCGCATTATTTCCAGTGTTTTTCTTTCTAATGATGCAACAAACATCATTGTGCATAAATATTTTTGTACTTTTTTGAATATTTCCTTAGGTTGGATTCCAAACGGTGATGCATTATGTGAAATGGTATGAATATTTTATGTAGTTTCCTGGAAAGCCTGGAAAAAAATTATACACCTACCAGCATTATAAGAGTCCTCTTTTTATCCACATGCAATCACTTTCCACAATGTCATTTGGTTGGTCTTTGCTAATATAACAGTTCAAATTAAATCTAATTGTTTTAATTTGCATTTCTTGATTGCCAGTAAAGCTGAACTTTTTTCATATGTTGTCATCAATTTGCATTTACTCTTTGGTTTATTTCTTTATCCATTTGACTGGTTGGCAGTAGAATTTTCTCATGGATACTTCTATGTAGAAGGTATTAAATGCCTTTTTGATTACATTTCATGAAAAAATTTCCTGTCATATCTATACTTTTAATAAAAAATATATTTTATGTGGTCAAACTCTCTTTTTTTCATTTTTTTCATGGACTAGAAATTACTGTCCTTTTCAGTTAACTGAAAAAGTAGGAAGGAAACTCTGTGACCAGCCACTAACAACACTGGAAATCAGTCAAGTCTGTGCTCATTAAAAAATACTGTAAGTAATTTTAATTTTAATTTGTAATGTATAATTACTTATTTGTGAAATTTTTGTAGTAGGGTTAAGGCCTTTGTTTCTAGAACTCAGTCTGCTAATTGGGGTTATTCTTTGCTTTCTTTGTATAACCCAAACCCAAAGTCTTCATTTCTACTCTTGGTTTTCTGATTGAAAAGAGGGAATTTCAAGAAAATTGTAAAGTAATTGAGTGTAGATTCCTAGGTCTTTAAAACATTCTGCCTACGATTTTAGCTTTGTCTTAGCTACGTAGCTTGTAGAAATCATTGAACTTACTTTCATATATACAGTGTCTCTCCTTCACACTCATATTTCATTATGATAGTAAATATACTGACTGTATGGACAGAGAACTAAGAATAAATGCAAGTAATTCTTGACAAACATATCAATGATGAAAAGGAAAATTGAGTTCTAAAGACAATTCTGTCAGTTGTAAGAACTCAGTAAGCCTGCTACATAGGAATTAATTAAAACATTTGAAAATATTATTGTAAATTTTATTTAAATGGTTAGTATGTTACATAAGACTGTTGCATCCCTTAGGATTTTAGGGTGGACCTTGTAAAGCAATAATCTAAATTTTCATATTATTCTATATATTTCAGTCTACCATCAACTCTTTCATCTCTATCTTCAAAATATTTTTAGCATGTGAAGACTTTTGGTTCCCTCAATGCTCTAATACCCTCAATGATATAAGCCACCATCATCTTTTCCCCCAGTTACCCCAATAGTCATCTGACTAATCTTCTTGCATCTACTTCTGTCTCTATTTTTTAGTTAAACGATAAAGGCATCATTGTTAAACACATGAAACTACGTCATTTCTCTACTCAAAACCTCTTCACATCTTACAATAAGTCTCTCTAAGGACCTTTATTATTTGCCATCTCATTTTCCTTCCTGACTATATCTTGCCAACCTTTCTCTTGCTCTTTCTTCTTCATGGGCACCAGCGTCCATTTATTCCTCAAATCCCCATGAGTGCTCTCCTTTTGAACCTGTCCTTTTATTTTCTCTGATTTGAATGTTCTTCCCCAGATACACAGAGGCTGACTCCCTCATTTTTTCAAACCATTGTTGTGGTGGGATGAATAATCTTCCTCACCTATCACTGTCCCCTACAAAGATTACTACATCTTTATACTTGACTTATATTGTAAAAGGGATTCTGCAGATGTGACTAAGTTTAAAGGTCTGGAGCTGAGGAATTACCATGGATAATCTAGTTGGGGTCAATGTGGTCACAATACTTCTTATAAGGGGCAAGGGCAACAGAGAAGGTAACTTGACAAAGAAGCAGAGGGACTGAGAAAGATTGTAAAATGTTACACGGATGGCTTTGAAAAATGGAGCATGGGCCCATGGGCAAAGGGGTGCAGGTGGCATCCAGAAGGTATAAAAGGCAAAGAAACAGATTCTCCCCTCCTTCCTGCTGATGCATTTTAGGACTTCTGACTTCCAGAAATGGAAAACAATAAATCTGTATTGTTTTAATCAACATAACTTATGGCATTTTGTTGCAGCAGCAATAGGAATTAAATGCCATTCCAGCAAGGTGATCCTGAGTACTTGATATGAAAGTGCTCCCCACCTCCCCACCAGTGCTATTTGTGTTACATCCCATTTTATTTTTCTCCATAGCACTGATTTCTAGCACATATTCACATGCTTATTATTTGTTTCACGTGGAAGGCATGGATTTTTTTGTTTCTTTGCTATATTCTCCGCATCAGTGCTGGATCTGTTCCATAGCAGATATTCAATAAATAGTAGATGCATATCATTTCCAGAGCAGGTTTACAGATAGATAAACTGACGTTCAGGGAATTCTATGAACTTCTACAAATGATATATGCAGACTTTGGTCTTTGGTCTTATTTCAAGCTCGGTTTTCTTTCATTGCATAAAAGTCACTTCATGTAATAGTCCACAGCTAGTAAAATCTAAGCAGCCATATAAAAAATGGTATATTCCTTTGTGAAACTATTTGAGAAAATGTGTTTTATCTAGCCACTGTCCTATCAAGTTCATGTTTATCATTCTTCAGTTGCCAGAAAGGATTTGAAGAGGAGGAAGAAAAAAATTATCTGCAGCACTGTACTGTGAGAGTGACTATAGGTGTTCTGATCAAATGCTTTCATGGCCTTTATGGGCAATTAACTGAAATGGAGAATTTCTGCTCAATATAGGATAGGGACATAGTGTTAGGAGATTAGATGACTCTATCTGCAGGGTGTTCTGTTCTGACGTGTCTTGGTGGAGTTATTACAGAAGCAGCCCTGGATAATCAAGGGAAGGTCATAGCACATCGGCCTGAATATTCTTGATGACAAACTATCATCATTCATAAGTGAATTATCTCCCATTCAAGAGAAGCCTCACTCCCATCCAAGTTAGATTTATACTACTGTATGCCAGATAGAGGGGAAGAAGGGGTGAGCAACAGAGAGGCAGAAATTAACCAAGAAGATACATGGTCATGTGCTAGGAAACAAGTAGTTTGTGAAGACGTAGCTAGTAAAGAGGTGACAAGATCATAACTATTAAAAGTAACTGAGAGATTAAAGTGAAGCACAAAAAAACCTTCCTGGTGTTGGGAGCAAAAACATTAGGCTTTTCTACGAAGCTGGCTTGGGGTCCAGGGTTAAAGACTAAATCTACCCAGCATGCTCAGGAACATGTAAATTAAGTTGTATATTTAGCCAGAGTCAGTACTATTTATCCCTAAATCTATACATGCCAGTTTTACATAATAAGAAGTTTGATTTAGATGATAGTTTTAGTGGCAGGTAAAACTGGGTTAAAAGAAACTTCCATACTCCCTGGCTATGGGATCCAAGTTTTCTCATCTCTGAAATAGATATATTACTGCATACTCTAAAGTGTGGCTAAAATAATTACATAAGATAAAATATATCTAAATACCTAACAGAATTTCCCATATGTAGGGAGTATCGATGTTGGTTGTATCATTCAGGACACCAGCAAGAAACTCAAGAGTTCATTCAGTTACAGTGACTGAAGAAAGTTCAGTGGGGGGACAATAATAAAATATATGTGCAGGGCTAAGGGATGGAGAAGCATCCAGCAATTAGCCACACAGGGATGCCATTAGCACCCCTAAGCATAGAAAGGGCTGTAGTATTTATGAAAGCCACTGGTCACAGGAACTGGCCCTTAGGTGAAGGAACACAGCAACAGCCAACTCACAGCACAAGAAGACAACAGGAAAATAAATACCCTGGTCTCTCTCCTTGGCCCTTTTGGATTTTCTGCTCTGCATCTTCTTAGTCTTAATCCAAGTTGATGTCAGCATGTGAAGGAGTCCAGGCCACAGAAGAATAAGCCTCAGAGAGCATAGATCAGGTGGGGAAAGCAAGGAGATCTAAAGAGGCAAATGGAGAATAACCAGCCCGTGTATCTGTTCACTTTGTCCTAAAATGGAATTTTGAAGACAGGTGTATCTGAGAATCTAGATGTGAGCTCACAAGATGATCAGATAGTACTTTCAACATAGGTCTTGCTGTTAAAGGGAAGTTTATACTGAAGCAGGTATTACGGTTATAGAAACTTTTAAATTATAACTGAATAAAATGAACAAATGGGCAAACCTCATAATCCTGTATTGCCCAGTCTCTTTCAGAGATTGACTATTGTCTTAAAGTAGAACACCTTGAAGAGCCAGGCATCTGCACTGACTCTGTCCTTTGGCTTCTTTACTTTTAGATGGTACAAGCAGTAGAGGGCAAAGAAGACTGTGTATGTGCATGAGCATGGGGAAGAGAGGTGGGTGAAGTTAAGTTCCAGCTTGCTATCTTCAGTCCCTGTTCATTTCCCATATCTTCCTTGTTGATGGCATTTGATGTTCTCTGATGAGGACTGAGGTGATGATCTTGATTTACAAAATATTGAGATTGCTTAAAGTATACAAAGTATACAATTTTGACTTCAGTCATGCTTTATTTTGTGGCCACAAAAAAAAAGCAGTGAGGCCCAGAGTTTTTATATTGTATTAATGTGTATCACATTTTTCTTCTTAACATGGAATTCTAGATACTATACTGTTATCTGCAGTGAAGTTTCTTAACTTCATTAAAGTGGAACCATTTCTCAAGTTAACACAAAAACACATGTTTGGTCACTTTTAGAGCAAAAAAGCCACAAAACAAAGAGAACTAATTTTTCTCCCTTTGTAGGTACTAGAAGCTCTGCTGGTCTCACCTAAGCTTTCCCTAAAATCTAAGGTTGTGTATTAGTCAAACAATGTTAAGGGTAATAAAGACCAGGGGGATTCACTGATTGCTACCAAGTCAGTCACTCAGCTAGTATGGATGAAGCTGAAAATGGTAGTTATATCTGTCTGACTTCAAAGTCCATGATCATTCCAACACATAATTCCTTCCGGACAGAAGGAAAGAAAGAAACATTGCTAGAAAAAGTCAATTCATTCTTTTTATAGCTGAAAATGACCATCTGAAGATAGTCTTTGATTATACGAAGGCATGTATAAGTATGGACCTAGGTAGTAGACGTATGTGCTGAATTAAAGAATGGTGCGGCATAGCTGATCAACTGATACAGAGCCAATTTGTAGACTGAAATAGAAACCCTTAAATTTCTACTCAATTCTAAATGTGAAATTCTACTACATGCCCACAACATCAATATAGTAGTGGCATAAAATATATTCAATAATGCTACATAGCTACTGCTGACAGAAAACGTCTGTTACTGTTTGGAGCCAAAGGAAGACACTCTTTTCTCCAAAATAGTTTTCACTTTTAGTGTGGACTGCTAAATATAATTTCAGTAATACAGACACATATCATTCCCACTAGGTAAAGAATCAGAAGTAGCATCTCCCAGCCATTCCCCTAAGTGACAAAATCAGGAAGGTGTTCGTTTTGAAGCATATGGTACACTTTGAATCAAACTCGCAGTTAGGAGTGAAAACAGTACCTGTATACATGCAAAATCAAGAAATATCTATAGGTGTTGCTAAGCATCTTGTTGTGAGGGGAAAAAGAAATCTCATTTCAAAGTAATATGGGAAAAGCTACCACCAAGCCCATGAAATATAAGCAGAATGTTTGGGAGAAGAGAATCCACATGGAGCCATTCAAGACTAGGCTCATGACCTCCTGGTTTAGAATGTCCTCACAGACCCCAGTGAGGAGGAAGGGAAGGTTGATATCCAAAACCAATTTAATACCTATCATGTAATTATATATGTAAACTACATGATATAATTACCATTAGGATATGTATATATACACACATACATACACATACTTTCTTCCCTAAGAGAGTGATAACTCAATAACTGTTAATAATTAGGTTGTTTTTACAGTCCAGTGTGCTCTAACTCCCTAGATATTGTTCAATAGAAATAATTACCTTGGCTTCATTAAGTTTACTTATTCACAGTAGTCAAGATGAAAATGCCTAGAGTAATGAAAGCCCAGGAATTTCTTCAGAAGTGCTTCTCAATCGGGACAAGAAGTCTAATGATCAAACTGAAGTGAGGAAATTGGCAAAGTAAAGTTCAATCACTATTAAGGATCAATATCTCATTTCAAGGTAAACTGAAGCTCTCTCACTCTCCGAATACAGCTGCTATTATCCCTCATCCACCCATTTAAGGCATACTCTGTGTGTGTGTGTGTGTGTGTGTGTGTGTGTGTGTGTGTGTGTACACATGAGGTTGTATGTATCTTTGTGTTTATCAGAATTGGAGTTTGATCGAGCAAACTGATAAACTGAGCAACACTGTCACTCTAAGAAGTACAAGATAGAAATTTTAGAAGGAACAAGACTGGTTATTTATGAGAAATGACTACTTTGAAACTATTACTTTGCTTTAATCATCAGAATAAAAAATTTAGACATTCAAAATAATGTTTTAGGGAACCAAAACAATAAAAAGTTATGCAAATACATCCTATACACATAGTATAATGTTGATTGATAATAGCAAATGACACTATTAACCTTTCTTAGAATAAAAACTTTAAATTCCTGTGATTAATGTTTAAATTCCTCTTATAACCTGTGATCTTAAAAACTCTGTCTCAGCAACAAGAAAATTTTTAAGTGACTAGAAAAAAATACGTTTCTACCATGGTTACTCAATATTCAAAGAATCCCTTGTATGAAAATACTTACTGTGCCACGGTGGTTGGTATGTCTTTATGCACAAAATTCAATTCAGAAAACAATATACTTGTAAACCATACCTTGTTTTAAAAGTTTTATGCACTTTCCTTATTAAACAGAGTATCTATAAATTTGCTTAAGAATTATCTTTCCAGATCAAAGAAAAGTCTTATTTTGGACTACAAAATAAATATAATCATTTATGATCATGTAACCATTAAGAAGACTGGAGTAGAATCTGATGCCCTGATACATTAGTCTCTAAGATGTATGAACATCTTAAGTGATAAAGGCAAGCAAGACACAGAACAAAATATAGAGATTGATCCATTTTGTTGAAAACTTTTAGAAAGAGAGGAGCGTGTGTACGCATTCACAAAAAATGTTTAGAGAAATGCCCCCAAAATCCTGTTTGCACTAATTACCTCTGGTAAAGAGTGGGTGTAACTCTCTTAGATTTAAGAGGGCTCTGTTTTTCCATTTAGTTTGGCTCTTATAACAAGAAAGTATTTAGAGGTGGACAGTAGAAAAGTGGAGGAAAAAAACACTGCTTGAGTTTGTTCATACTTTGCTTCCGTGTTGTCTTTGCTCTCTGCTGCCACTCCTCTTTCGTGGCGGATTCAGTCGGCAATCAGTCCTCAGATCCTCGAGCTCTTCCTCTGTTTACAGTTTTCTCTTGTTGGTTCAGGTCAAACATCTCTTCAGAAGGGTCTTCCTCTGCCTATCCCTTTCTAATTGCCCCTCAACTTCTGTCACATTACTCTTCTCTGGTTTTCAAGACATGGGTCTCTATCTAAAATTATACTTCATATATACATTTATTTAATTGGTTACTGAAGATGCCTCCACCACATCTGAGAATGAAATCTCCATGTGAGCATGTTTTGTCCAACTGCTACAGCCCTAGCGGTGGTAGTTGGTAAATATTAAGTGTATAATAAATTCTCATTGGGTGAATGAATGAATGAAGGTTTCAGTTTCCTCATGTGTGGGTGAACGCATTTCTGAAATTAGATTTGAGGCAATATCAAGAAGCTTAGCAGGAGGTTGAATTATTCATCAACACTAATACTGACTCTGTGATAACATAGTTCTGAAAACAAGGGAGATCATAACATGTTATTGACTGGCCACTAAAGCCAATCTTAAAGCAGAGTTCAGTAATGTTTTCATTCAAATTGTTTTTGTTGTTTACTTTAAACCACATTATAGAGAAAAAAATAATGTGATGTTCTTCCCAAATGAAAATAATAAAGTCCTCAGATCCCAGTTATTTCGGGGAACATACTTCTTTTCATATGTAAACAAGTGTAAATGAAAGTTGGAAATACGTTAGTTCAATTAGGTTTATAATCCCTGAGACAACATTCTCCTACATCTGTCCAGAAATATATGCCTGGGAACATAGTAATGCATTTTTTTAATGGTAGCAAGATACAATTGTGGTAACCAGATGAAATAGTAATTCTAGTATCTCTGACTAATTTACTTCAGTAGATATATTGAAATGTCCTAAAGCCAGATGTTCAGGCTGCCGAATTGAACAGTGAAACTGCCTAATCTTTGACTTATATGTCTAGAAAAATAAACCGGCTTTGCTTTTGTATGTTTAGAGAAATGAGGTGCATATTTCCAGTTCCCCTGGTGCTTCTTTATTCCAGGGTTTTATTAAATCTGTGATAGTCTAAGAAAATCATGCAGAAAAATATAAAGATGAAATGAAGGGCATTTCTTTAAAAAAAAAAAAAAGAAAACAAGCATATTCTTTTAATGATCCTATCATAACAAGGAGAAGCACAAGGGTCTAAATCAGGAGGGTTATACAAGAAGTACTGGGGAAAAGCTGTTGTTTCAAGTCATACATAGAACATTTCTTGTAATGGAAGACATAAATACTCACAGGTTCTTATGCTACTGTTTGGCTCCAACAATATCTAAGAACTTCATTCTGTCATGTGCTGCAAAACAGGTAAATCTTGGCTGGCTGGAATAAAATGCTTTAAAAATATACATGTAAATTAACAGTATGATTTGTTGAATAATATTATGGCATATATAATCATATCATTAGCACAATCAACATCATCTCCACCTTTTTTTCTTTTGTCTCATAGATTTCACCACAGGACATTGTTAGGGAAAAAAAACAATAATACTCCACCCTACCCACTCCCACCCCAAAAACAGCTTGAGGGTAAAGAGGGCTTTGGGGGAAATGAAGATGCTAAGAATGTCTGCTATAATCACTATATAAGAAAATTCTAATCTTGTAGATTGCAGGCTCTTAACACCTGCACTGTTAGGTAGTTCATATATTTCTTCTAGGCAGTGTTTAGTATATGGGTTTTTTCATCCAACCTGAATGCTCTAGTGTATTTTTAATAATTTATTGATTAGTGGATTTATTTCTTTCATTTTGAAATTTGACACAGTAGTATGTAGTTCCTCTTCTAGACTTTGGCAAAAAGAGTCCCTTCTCCGGGTCCTATGCTTTGGAGGGTCTTGCTTTTCCCTTCCTGCCTCTGTGCTCCTGCGCATGGAATAAACAGTCCTGTGGCCAAGTGGACATATTTTATAAGAAGCACACTCTCTCTTTCTAGATTATTCTCTGGATGGAGACCCCAGAGTCCCATGTTCCCAATGGCTCATGAGCCTGTTCTCTGAAACGAGGCAGATCAAGCTGCAAACGGGCACCTAGATTTGAATGGTGGTCAATGACTGATTGATAGAGGTGAGGGACAGAATGGAGCCAGAGTAGAGAGAACATCAAGGGTGGCATTGGTCATAGGCAGAGGGCCCCTCTCTACACCATCATGGCTACCAGAATACACTTAGGGATTATAAATTTCTTAATGTTATCTAACTTTTCAGGTCCTTGTGAATATTAAAGCATTGTGAATATTTGTTAAGATAGGATGCTAGAACAAATTTTATTCAACAGTTTAACAGTCATGCAGGCTTCAATGTGGACATTTCTCTGGGCCTTGCAAATGGTAACAGAAGGCCTGGTAAAGTTGAAATACCATAAACTTTGGAATGGGAATTCTTCCCAAAGATGATTAGTCGGATATCTTTAGGTAGGTTACCAACTTTTCTGGGGGTCTGTAATTTCTCACTAATAAAAATCAAAATATTATGTCTCGACTAGAGAGTTTTGTATGAATTAAATGATATGTACAAGGTAAGCAAAGATTCACTCATTAAAAATAAGTTGTATATAAGAGCATACCATGGCTTAGGAAATATGCTAGGTCATTATGAAAGACATATGAGAATGATATAACCTTGCCCTTTGAAGATTTATGGTAAATAAGCAATAAAATTATGGGGGCCATGACAGAGATATGTATGGAGAAAATAGAAAATTTTTACCTGAAGTGAACATGGGGGGATTCCTATTGAGTGGTTCCAAAGGCTGAATTTTTAAAAAATAGGCAGAGGAGACAAAGTAAACAAGGGCAAAGAGAAAACAAGTTTGTGCAAGACTGTAGCAAAGGGTTGGAGAATTACCTAGTGTAGATGTCAAATGACGGAGATAAGTACTTTATCTTACAGGTAATTAGGAGCATGATTCTAGGGAGTAATATATTTCACTTGTGTTCCAAGAGGAACCTCTGAAAACTGGCCATTTATGGCAATATACTGAATTAGATATCTGGAAAATCTCTCTTAGGTTAGGGCACATAAAAATCTTAGTGAAAATATTAAAAAAACAATAGTTTAAACGAGTCACTGAAATTGTTGGTAAGATCAGAAACAAGAAACATCTTAAGATACATATTAAGAGGGGGCGGAAGATGGCGGCGTGAGTAGAGCAGCGGAAATCTCCTCCCAAAACCACATATATCTATGAAAATATAACAAAGACAACCCTTCCAAGAATAAAGACCAGAGGACACAGGACAATATTCAGACCACATCAGCACCTGAGAGAACCCAGCGCCTCGTGAAGGGGGTAAGATACAAGCCCCGGCCCAGCGGGAGCCGAGCGCCCATCCCCCCAACTCCCGGCGGGAGAAGAATAGGCAGAGCGGGAGGGAGACGGAGCCCAGGACTGCCGAACACCCAGCCCCAGCCATCTGGGCCAGAGTGCAGACAGAGTACATGTGCAGGGGGCCCTGGATACTAGGAAAACAGGGCAGCAAGAAGAGTGAGTGGGCACCGGAGGCTGGGCGCTGGAGGACATAAGAAAAGCGAGCGAAAAATTTTTTTTTTTCTTTTTTGCTGTTTTGTTTTGGCAAGTGCTTTTTGGAAGTCTTAAAGGGATAGGGACCCCAATACCAGGGAAACAGGGCAGCAAGACCGGTGAGCAGATGTCTGAGGCTGGCGCCAGAGAATAAAGAAAAACAAGCAACCACCATTTTTTTTTTTTTTAGATTAAAATTTTTTTTTTTTTTTTTTTTTGGTGGTCGTTGTTTTGTTCAGGCGGGTGCTTTTTGGAAGTCTTAAAGGGGCAGGGCGGGACGCTTAATCCAGAGGTAGGGAATCCGGGAATCTCTGGGCACCCTAACCCCTGGGATGCAGGGAGCAGGGAGGCCCCTTACAGAGATAAAGAGCCTCCCAGCCGCTCTCCCTCCAACGCGACTCCACCACTTAGGAGCAGCTGCCCGAGACAGGCCACGCCCACAGCAATAGCGGAGATTAACTCCATAGCAGCCGAGCAGGAAGCAGAAACCCTGTCTGTGCGCAGCTGCCCAGCACAAGCCACTAGAGGTCGCTGTTATCCCAGGAGAGGAGGGCCACAAACCAACAAGAAGGGAAGTTCTTCCAGCCATCACTCGTTCCAGCTCTGCAGACTATTCCTATCACCATGAAAAGGCAAAGCTACAGGCAGACAAAGATCACAGAGACAACACCAGAGAAGGAGACATACCTAACCAGTCTTCCTGACAAAGAATTCAAAATAAGAATCATAAACATGCTGACAGAGATGCAGAGAAATACGCAAGAGAAATGAGATGAAATCCGGAGGGAGATCACAGATGCCAGAAAGGAGATCACAGAAATGTAACAAACTCTGGAAGGGTTTATAAGCAAAATGGACAGGATGCAAGAGGCCATTGATGGACTTGAAACCAGAGAACAGGAACGCATAGAAGCTGACATAGAGAGAGATGAAAGGATCTCCAGGAATAAAATAATATTAAGAGAACTGTGTGACCAATCCAAAAGGAACAATATCCGTATTATAGGGGTTCCAGAAGAAGAAGAGAGAAGAAAAGAGATGGAAAGTATCTTGGAAGAAATAATTGCTGAAAACTTCCACAAACTGGGGGAGGAAATAATTGAACAGACCACGGAAATACACAGAACCCCCAACAGAAAGGATCCAAGAAGGACAACACCAAGACACATAATAATTAAAATGGCAAAGATCAAGGACAAGAAAAGAGTGTTAAAGGCAGCTAGAGAGAAAAAGGTCACCTATAAAGGAAAACCCATCAGGCTAACATCAGACTTCTCGACAGAAACCCTACAGGCCAGAAGAGAATGGCATGATATATTTAATACAATGAAACAGAAGGGTCTTGAACCAAGGATACTGTATCCAGCACGACTATCATTCAAATATGACAGTGGGATTAAACAATTCCCAGATAAAACAAAAGCCGAGGGAATTTGCTTTCCACAAACCACCTCTACAGAACATCTTACAGGGACTGCTCTAGATGGGGGCACTCCTAGAAAGAGCACAGCACAAAACACTCAACATATGAAGAATCGAGGAGGAGGAATAAGAAGG
The DNA here is from genome assembly GCF_030020395.1 of Manis pentadactyla. Taxonomy (NCBI): domain Eukaryota; kingdom Metazoa; phylum Chordata; class Mammalia; order Pholidota; family Manidae; genus Manis; species Manis pentadactyla. The sequence goes on along the minus strand of NC_080022.1, from coordinate 163,005,118 downwards.
GAGAGAAGAAAAGAATCTCCAGATAGTGTATATAACAGCTCGATAAGCGAGCTAAGTTAGGCAGTAAGATACTAAAGAGGCTAACCTTGAACCTTTGGTAACCAAGAATTTAAAGCCTGCAATGGCAATAAGTACATATCTTTCAATAGTCACCCTAAATGTTAATGGCCTGAATGCACCAATCAAAAGACACAGAGTAATAGAATGGATAAAAAAGCAAGACCCATCTATATGCTGCTTACAAGAAACTCACCTCAAATCCAAAGACATGTACAGATTAAAAGTCAAGGAATGGAAAAACATATTTCAAGAAACAACAGCGAGAAGAAAGCAGGGGTTGCAGTACTAATATCAGACAAAATAGACTTCAAAACAAAGAAAGTAACAAGAGATAAAGAAGGACACTACATAATGATAAAGGGCTCAGTCCAACAAGAGCACATAACCATTCTAAATATATATGCACCCAACACAGGAGCCCCAGCATATGTGAAACAAATACTAACAGAACTAAAGGGGGAAATAGACTGCAATGCATTCATTCTAGGAGACTTCAACACGCCACTCACCCCAAAGGATAGATCCACTGGGCAGAAAATAAGTAAGGACACAGAAGCACTGAACAACACAGTAGAGCAGATGGACCTAATAGACATCTATATAACTCTACATCCAAAAGCAACAGGATATACATTCTTCTCAAGTGCACATGGAACATTCTCCAGAATAGACCACATACTAGGCCACAAAAAGAGCCTCAGAAAATTCCAAAAGATTGAAATCCTACCAACCAACTTTTCAGACCAGAAAGGCATAAAACTAGAAATAAACTGTACAAAGAAAGCAAAGAGACTCACAAACACATGGAGGCTTAACAACACACTCCTAAATAATCAATGGATCAATGACCAAATCAAAATGGAAATCCAGCAATATATGGAAACAAGTGACAACAACAACACTAAGCCCCAACTTCTGTGGGACACAGCAAAAGCAGTCTAAAGAGGAAAGTATATAGCAATCCAAGCATATTTAAAAAAGGAAGAACAATCCCAAATGAATGGTCTAATGTCACAATTATCGAAATTGGAAAAAGAAGAACAAATGATACCTAAGGTCAGCAGACAGAGGGAGTTAATAAAGATCAGAGAAGAAATAAATAAAATTGAGAAGAATAAAACAATAGCAAAAATCAATGAAACCAAGAGCTGGTTCTTCGAGAAAATAAACAAAATAGATAAGCCTCTAGCCAGACTTATTAAGAAGAAAAGAGAGTCAACACAAATCAACAGTATCAGAAACGAGAAAGGAAAAATCACGACGGACTCCACAGAAATACAAAGAATTTTTAGAGAATACTATGAAAACCTATATGCTAACAAGCTGGGAAACCTAGAAGAAATGGACAACTTCCTAGAAAAATACAACCTTCCAAGATTGACCCAGGAAGAAACAGAAAATGTAAACAGACCAATTACCAGCAACGAAATTGAAGCGGTAATCAGAAAACTACCAAAGAACAAAACCCCCGGGCCAGATGGATTTACCTCAGAATTTTATCATACATACAGGGAAGACATAATACCCATTCTCCTTAAAGTTTTCCAGAAAATAGAGGGGGAGGGGATACTCCCAAAATCATTCTATGAAGCTAACATCATAACTTTGGTGGGGTCTTTGCCTGGTTTTGGTACACACTTCCAATGATAAAATAAATAAGTAACAGGGACTTATTGTATAGCATAAGGAAAGTAGTCAAGATATTGTAACAGCTTGGTATGGTGATAGCTGGTACCTAGAATTGTCATGTATATAAATGTTGAATCACTATGTTGTACACCTGAAACTAATGTAATGTAATACTGTGTGTCAACTACCCTTCAATAAAAAATAATTATCTACAAAAAAAAAAAGATACATATCAGTTCTGAGACCAGCACGTATGCCTGGAGCACTTGTCAATCAGGGAAGCCTAGAGCATGAGAACAGGAGACAGATCAGCTCCCCACACTGTAGGAGTTCAGACCAAAGATCCACCCTAAAGCTGAGGATCTCCAAAAACATTCATAAGTGCCATCCCCCGATGTGGGTGAGTAATAACAAAAGAGAATGTCCTGCAATGGAAGACTTGGTTGTCATGGCCTTGACACAGGATGGAGGCAAAAACTTACATACAACAAAATTTCTCTTCCTCAAGTTTCTCATCTGTCCTCATGAGGTTTAGAGTCAAAATTCACTAAGGTTACATGACCCCAAAAGCTAGGAGCCCCAAACACCTGACAAAAGCAACTGAGGTGATCTCTGGACGAATATGTAAAAATATCTTAATATATTTTATATTATATATTGTTTTTATATACATCTTACATAATTTGTGTAATGTATGTGTGTGTGTGGGTGTGTGTATATGTATAATAAGATCCATAGTATTTGAGCTTACAGTCCAAAACACAGTCCAAAAACACAAAGTGTGCAAGGAAAAGTAGCCAACACTACTGAGTTATCAAACACAATGGTAGAATATTAGCAATTATGTAATAATTAGAATTATGTAAAAGAAGATATATACTTAATATATTCAAGGAAATAAAGGAGAGAATATAAAGCATGCTTCTATCTACAGACTTGAAAAGGAAGGAAAAAAACCTACTAGAAATGAAGAACAAATAATAATTGAAATTAGAAAGTCAGTGGATATATTAAAAAACAGGAGACAAAACCAAAAAGAGAATTAGCAAACTGATAAATATATCAAAGTAATGAATTCTGAATGCAGGAAAGAGAGATGAAATTACAACTATTAAGGAGAAATGAAGAATTGTGAATGGTAGAAGGAAAGGATGAAACAATTCTGACTTTCCAGAGGAAAAAAAGGGAAGACATAAATTTTGAAGAGATATTTACTGATTATTTTTCTCAAATGATGATGCACTTCAATACGTAGATTCAGGAAACCTAGTATATCCAATAAAAATAAAGAATTCCACAGCTAGACACATTGTGGTGTAACTGAGCATCACCAAAGTCAAAGATAAAGACGTAATATATACAAAGAGTGTTTCTCAGAAGCTGCTGAGAGGGGGGAAAAATAAGCATCTTAGTTTGGGTTCTTCTGAGAGCAGACCTGGAGAACAGGACTTAGGTGCAGAAGGTATGTTGCATGCATGAGATAGAAGAATTAAAGTGGAGAATTAAGAATGTATTACTGAGGGTGCCACTCATTATATTGGGCAGCATGGTCTTAATCCTATTGGGATTTCCTAAGAAGTCTATCACATGCCTCCCAAAATTATCTTCCTGGAGGACAGAGAGGCAGGTTCATATCCATGCCCTGAGACTGAGTTGCTTCCAGGGATGTGAATCTGCTGTATATTTCCTGGTAGGGCTGTGCTCCAGCCCAGCACTCAGCATTAGAGAAACATCTGGGCAGAAAGCATATGGGTGCATGTAAATATCTGAAGAAATCATTTTCCAGGTAGATGACATTGCATGTGCAAAATTCCTGGAAAGGGAACACTTTTAGTGGGTTGAAGAACAGCAAGACAGCTAAGGTGGCTGGAGCCCAGGTGAGGAGAGTTAGGGAGAGGCATAAAATGAGGTTTGAGCCCTAGCCAGAGGTCAGGACACTCAGACGATAGTGAACCATAGTAAGGACATTAGTTTTTTTTTACTTTTTAAAAAATTTTTGTATCATTAATATACACTTACATGATCAACATTGTGGTTACTAGATTCCCCCCATTATCAAGTCCCACCACATACCCCATTACAGTCACTGTCCATCAATGTACTAAGATGCTATAGAGTCACTACTTGTCTTCTCTGTGCTACACTGCCTTCCCCATGCCCACCCCTCACATTATGTGTGCTAATCATAATACCCCTTATTCCTACCTTCCCACCCACCATCCCCAGTCCCTTTCCCTTTGGTAGCTGTTAGTACATTCTTAGGTTCCATGAGTCTGCTGCTGTTTTGTTCTTTCAGTTTTTGCTTTGCTCTTATACTCCACAGATGAGTGAAATCATTTGATACTTGTCTTTCTCTGCCTGGCTTATTTCACTGGGCATAATACCATCTAGCTCCATCCATGTTGTTGCAAATGGTAGGATTTGTTTTCTTCTTATGGCTGAATAATATTCCATTGTGTATATCTACCACATCTTCTTTATCCATTCATCTACTGATGGACACTTAGGTTGCTTTCTTGGCTATTGTAAATAGTGCTGTGATAAACATAGGGGTGCATAGGTCTTTTTCAAACTGGACTCCTACATTCTTAGGGAAAATTCCCAGTAGTGGAATTTTGAGTCAAATTGTATTTCTATTTTTAGTTTTTAGAGGAACCTCCATACTGCTTTCCACAATGGTTGAACTAATTTACATTACCACCAGGAGGGTTTCCCTTTCTCTACATCCTCACCAGCATTTGTTGTTGTTTGTCTTTTGGATGCTGGCCATCCTGACTGGTGTGAGGTGATATCTCATTGTGGTTTTAATTTTCATTTCTCTGATGATTAGCGATGTGGAGCATCTTTTCATGTGTCTGTTGGCCATCTGAATTTCTTCTTTGGAAAAGTGTCTGTTCAGATTCTCTGGCCATTTTTTAATTGGATTATTTACTTTTTGTTTGTTAAGGTGCATGAGCTCTTTATATATTTTGGATGTCAACCCCTTATCGAATATATTATTTAAGAATATATTTTCTCATACTGTAGGATCCCTTTTTGTTCTACTGATTGTTTTCTTTGCTGTGCAGAAGGTTTTCAGCTTGATATAGTCCCACTTGTTCATTTTTGCTTTTGTTCCCCTTGCCCATGGAGATATGTTCATAAAGAAGTTGCTTATGTTGATGTCCGAGAGATTTTTGCCTATTTTTTTTCTAAGAGTTTTATGGTTTCATGAGTTACTTTCAGGTCTTTGATCCATTTTGAGTTTACATTTATGTATGTGGTTAGACAGTAATCCAGTTTCATTCTCTTACATTTAGCTGTTCAGTTTTGCCAATACCAGCTGTTGAAGAGGCTGTCATTTTCCCATTGTATGTCCATGACTCCTTTATCATATATTAATTGACCATATATGCTTGGGTTAATATCTAGACTCTATTCTGTTCTACTGGTCTATGGGTCTGTTATTGTGCCAGTACCAAATTGTCTTGATTACTGTGGCTTTGTAGTAGAGTTAGAAGTTGGGAAGTGAGATTCCCCCCTGCTTTTTTCTTTCTTCTCAAGATTCCTTTGGCTATTTGGGGTCTTTTTTGGTTCCATATGAATTTTAGAACTATTCCAGTTCATTGAAGAATGCTGTTGGTATTTTGATAGGGATTGCATTGAATCTGTAGTTTGGTTTAAGCAGGATGGCCATTTTGACAATATTAATTGTTCCTACCTAAGAGCATGGGATGAATTTCTGTTTATTAGTGTCCTCTTTAATTTTTCTTAAAAGTGTCTTGTAGTTTTCAGGGTCTAGGTCTTTCACTTCCTTGGTTAGGTGTATTCCTAGGTATTTCATTCTTTTTCATGCAATTGTGAATGAAATTGTTTTCCTGATTTCTCTTTCTGCTAGTTCAGCATTAGTGTATAGGAATGTAACAGAGTTCTGTGTATTAATTTTGTATCCTGCAACTTTGCTGAATTCAGATATTCTAGTAGTTTTGGAGTGGATTCTTTTGGGTTTTTTATGTACACTATCATGTCATCTGCAAACAGTGACAGTTTGACTTCTTCCTTACCAATCTGGATACCTTTTATTTCTTTGTGTTGTCTGAATGCCAGGCTAGGACCTCCAATAATATGTTGAATAACAGTGGGGAGAGTGGGCATCCTTGCCTTGTTCCTGATCTTAGAGGAAAATCTTTCAGCTTCTCACTGTTAAGTATGATGTTGGCTGTGGGTTTGTCATATATGGTCCTTATTATGTTGAGGTACTTCCCCTCTATACCCATTTTGTTGAGAGTTTTTATCATGAATGGATGTTGAATTTTGTCAAATGTTTTTCAGCATCAATGGAGATGATCATATGGTTTTTGTCCTTTTCTTGGTTGATGTGGTGGATGATGATGGATTTTCGAATGTTGTATCATCCTTGCATCTCTGAGATGAATCCCACTTGATCATGGTGTATGATCCTCTTGATATATTTTTTAAGTGGTTTGTTAATATTTTTTGAGTGTTTTTGCATCTATGTTCATCAGGGATATTGGTCTGTAGTTTTATTTTTTGTGGGCTCTCTGCGTGGTTTTGGTATTAGAGGGATGCTGGCTTCATGGGATGAGTTTGAAAGTATACCATCCTCTTCTATTTTTTGGAAAATCTTAAGGAGAATGGGTATTATGTCTTCTCTAAATGTCTGATAAAATTCAGCGATGAATCCTTCTGGTCTTGGGGTTTTGTTCTTGGGTAGTTTTTTGATAATCGATTCAATTTCATTGCTGGTAATTGATCTGTTTAGATTTTTCTGTTTCTTCCTTGGTCAGTCTTGGAAGGTTGTGTTTTTCTAGAAAGTTGTCCATTTCTTCTAGGTTACCAAGTTTGTTAGCATATAGTTTTTCACAGTGTTTTCTAATAATTCCTTGTATTTCTGTGTCGTCCATCATGATTTTTCCTTTCCCATTTCTGATAGTTTATATGTGTAGATTCTCTTTTTTTTTCTTAATAAGTATGGCTAGGGGTTTATCTATTTTGTTTATTTTCTCAAAGAACCAGATTTTGGTTTCATTAATTTTTTCTATTGTTTTATTCTTCTCAATTTTAGTTACTTCTTCTGTGATCTTTATTATGTCTCTCCTTCTGCTGACGTTGGGCCTCATTTGTTCTTTTTTTTTTCCAGTTTCAATAATTGTGGTTTGAGTATTCATTTGGGATTGCTTTCCTTCTTTAAATAGGCCTGGATTGCTGTATACTTTCCTCTTAGAACTGCCTTCACTGCATCCCATAGAAGTTGGGGCATTGTGCTGTTGTTTTCATTTGTCTCCACATATTGCTTGATCTGTGTTTTAATTTGGTAGTTGATCCATTGATTATATCGGAGCATGTTGTTAAGCCTCCATGTGTTTGTGAGCCTTTTTGTTTTCTGTGTACAATTATTTCTAGTTTTATACCTTTGTGATCTGAGAAGTTGGTTGGTACGATTTCAATCTTTTTGAATTTGCTGAGGCTCTTTTTGTGGCCTAGTATATGGTCTATTCTGGAAAATGTTCCATGTGCACTTGAGAAGGATGTGTATCCTGTTGCTTTTGGGTGGGGAGTTCTGTAAATGTCTTTTAGGTCCATCTGCTCTAGTGTGTTGTTCGGTGTCTCTGTGTCCTTACTGATTTTCTGTCTGTTTAATCTGTCCTTTGGAGTGAGTGGTGTGTTGAAGTCTCCTAAAATGAATCCGTTGCATTCTGTTTTCTCATTTAATTCTGTTAGTATTTGTTTCACATAAGCAGGTGTTCATGTGTTGGGTGCATAGGTGTTTATAATGGTTAGATATTCTTGTTGGAGTGATCCTTTTATCATTATGTAATATCCTGCTTTGTCTCTTGTTACCTTCTTTGTTTTGTCTGATACAAGTACTGCAACACCTGCTTTTTTTCTCCCTATATGCATGAAATATCTTTTTCCATCCCTTCACTTTTAGTCTGTGTATGTCTTTGGGTTTGAAGTGAGTTTCTTGTAGGCAGCACATAGATGGATCTTGCTTTTTTATTCATTCTGTAACTCTGGGTCTTTTGATTGGTGCATGCAGTCCATTTACATTTAGGGTGATTATTGATAGATAAGTACTTATTGCCTTTGCAGGCTTTGGATTCATGGTTGCCAAAAGTTCAAGGGCAGTTTCTTTACTATCTAACCATCTAACTTAATTCACTTATTATGCTATTATAAACACAGTCTGAGGATTCTTTATTTCTCTCCCCTCTTTTTCTCCCTCCTCCACCCTTTATATATTAGGTGTTTCATTCTGTACTCTTTGTGTTTCCCTTGATTTTGTGGATAGCTGATTTTATTTTGTATTTAGTTGGTCTGTTTCCTTTGCTGTGGTTTTATTTTCTCTTATGACAGCTATTTAGCCATAAGCATACTTCCATCTAGAGCAATCCATTTAAAATACACTGTAGAGATGGTTTATGGGAGGTAAATTCCCTCAACTTTTGCTTATCTGGGAATTGTTTAATCCCTCCTTCAAATTTAAATGATAATCTTGCTGGATAGAGTATTCTTGTTTCGAGGCCCTTTTATTTCATTGCATTGAATGTATCATGCCACTCCCTTCTGGCCTGTAAGGTTTTTGCTGAGAAGTCTGATGGTAGCCTGATAGGTTTTCCTTTGTAGGTGATCTTTTTTCTCTCTCGAGCTGCCTTTGATACTCTGTCCTTGTCCTTGATCTTTGCCATTTTAATTATTATGTGTCTTGGTGTTGTCCTCCTTGGGTCCCTTGTGTTGGGATATCTGTGGACTTCCATGGCCTGAGAGAATATTTCCTTCCACAGATTAGGGAAGTTTTCAGAAATTATTTCTTCAAAGACACTTTCTATTCCTTTTTCTCTCTCTTCTTCTTCTGGTACCCCTACATGTGAATATCGTTCCGTTTGGATTGGTCACACAGTTCTCTTAATATTCTTTCATTCCTAGAGATCCTTTTATCTCTCTCTGCCTCAGCTTCTCTGTATTCCTGTTCTCTGATTTCTATTCCATTAACAGTCCCAGCCACCTCATCCAGTCTGCTCTTAAGTCTTTCCATTGTTTGTTTCATTTTTGTTTTCTCCCTCCTGAATTCCTCCCTTAGCTCTTGAATATTTCTTTCTTGCTCCATCTGCATGCTTATGACTTTTATTTAGAATTCTTTCTCAGTAAGGTTGGTGATTTCGGTCTCACCAAGCCCTCTCTCCGGTGTTTGAGGGATTTTGGACTGAACAAGGTTCTTCTGCCTTTTCATGGTGATGGGAGTGGTCACTGGATAATGGCACGTGTGTCAGCTGGGAGAACAAAGTCCCTTCCTGCTTGCCAGTCACTTTGCCTGTTTCTGCTGTTTGTGCCAGAACAATACAATCTTTGCCATGGCTTTGTATCTTACCCTTAACCATGCACAGGGAGCAACCTGTGGGTTAATTCCCTAGGGTGCCATGGGTGAGGTGGCCCTCAGGATAGCTTAGGGCATTGGCAGGGGTTGCAGGCCAGCAGCACATGTGTCTGCCTCAAGTACTAGGCCCTTTCATGCCACCTGGTCTCTGCGCCCATCTCCTCTATCTGTGCTGGTCAGCCACACACAGGGAGCAGCCTCTGGGTTAATCCCCTAAGCTGCCATGCATGGGGTGGCCCTCAGGATGGCCTAGGGTGGTGGTGGGGGTCTCAGGCCAGTGGCGTATGTTCTGCCTTGACAACAGAGCCCTTTCATGCCTTCCAGACTCTGCGTCCATCTCCACTGTCTGTGCCGGTCAACCACATGCAGGGAGCAGCCTCTGGTTCTGGGCCAGTTAGCTCTTACAGGGAGAAGCCTCTGTGTTAAGCTATGTGGTTGCCTTAGGTGGGGCTGCTCTCTGGCTCATCTGCAGCAATGGCGGGGACAGCCAGTTTACTTTCAAGTGCCAGCAGGGAGGAAGGAACGGTAAGTTGCTTATCACCATGTGGGTTCTCAGAGCTGCATTGTCAACTGGGGTTAGGGCACCTGATGTTCCTTAAAGTTCCCAGCCTGCTGGGCTGAGTGTGCCAGGATAATTTTGTCCACCCATTAAAAAACCATTGTCCCTTTAAGACTTACAGCACCTGCTTTTCTTTTGCCCCAGGGCAGCCGGCTGCTGGAACCAGTTCTCAGTCTTAGTCTCGGACTTTGCTTTTCCGCTCCTCTAATATCCAGAGCACCATGCAATGTGCATCTGTGCTCCTGGGGACAGATTACTAGGGCTGGTTATTTAGCAGTCCTATGATTCCACTCCCTCCCCACTCTGATTCTTTTCCTCCCACTGGTGAGCTGGGTTAGGGAGAGTGCTCAGGTCCTGCCAGGTCACGGTTTTGTATCTTACCCTTTTCCATGAGATGTTGGGTTCTTGCAGATGTAGCCTGACTGGTGTACTGTATCTTCTGGTCACTCTTTTAGAAATAGTTGTATTTGCTGTATTTTCAAAATATATATGGTTTTGGGAGATTTCTGTCACCCTACTCATGCCACCATCTTTTCCTCTCCAGTACGTTAGTTTTTATTCCAAAGCAATGGGAAATTTCTAGAAGCTGAGAGCAGTTACATCATTACAAAGTTTTCTTTAAAATGTTCATATAGATTGTTTAAGCTAGAGTAATGACTGCAGAGCAAAGAGGACCCCAACATAACAGCTTATTTTTTGTCCCTATGTAAAGATCAAGGTGTTTCTAGGCTGGTAAGACTTACAGAGACGCTCATCATCAAAATGTGTTTTCCAACACTGCTCTAGGTAACATCATCCATGTGAGGGAAGGAGTAAGAGACTGGAAGATCTCATTTAGAAATACTGATGGATCAGGAATAAAAATGTCATACCACATTTCCCTGAACACCCAATGGTTAGAACCCACTGCCATACCTAACTGCAGGGGGAAGTTCAGTGTGCCCAAGAGAAACTGAACAGTGATTATTTTAACATTTCCAAACATTTCTGAATCTTAATAAGTCAATTATTGGATGTAAAACCTTTTCGAATGTTGCATATTTTCCAAAGCAACCTGAAATGTATAGATTATGGAATTTCACAAAAGAAATTTTTCTCTCATTGTCTGTAAGACCCTGATGATTTTCTATTTTTTTATTCTGTTCTTTTTATTTTTTCTATTTTACTTTTTAACAGCTGGTTATGACCTGCTGTATTGGTTTTATTATCCATTTGAAGATTACGACCTGCTAGGTCAAAAGTCAAAGTGATATACTGGTTATCAGCTGGGAAATAGCCTTGAACTTAGAATAAAAGTGCTGGTTTAAATTCCTATATGATCAGTGTAAAAGAGAGATAGGCTAGGTGTGGAGTCACCTAGCAGCATCACCTGGGAGTATTATTTTTAGACATATAGACTTTCTACTCAGATCTACTGAATCCCATCTACATTTTTACAAAGTGCCAAGGTGATTCATATGCACATAAAGGTTTCAGAAGTATTGGGCTAGGTAATATTGTAGCAACAGACAGACTTGAATTCTTAATAGTTTAAAAGTGTTTATTCTTCTCATGCTATCTGGCCATCACAAGGAAACAAGAGGCCTTACTCATCATAGTTGTTCAAGGACTAAGTCTTAGGAGTAGCTATTTTATCAGATATCGCCAATTGTTTCTCCAGAAGACAAAATAATCTTTGGTGGGTCCCTCATCTACCTATCATGCTACCAAATAAACAAATTACTGATGTCACCTCTACCTACTGAGTACTAAACATTTCCCCTCTCTTCTGCATTGCTAATAAACCTTGATTTTACCTCAAGTACAATATTTAACCAACTGTATTACATTTTTTCTATGTTTGTTTCTGTTTCCTCTGTTAGGATGAAGCACGCACTGTCTTATACATATATCTTTATATCCTGAATGTTAAGTTCATTAATTTGTACAATTTCATTTTTTGTAAGTTAAATAGCACATTTAGATTCAGAGGCATTTTTTCTTTTCCAGATTAAGAAATATGTCGGTTACTTTAAAAGGGAGCTTAGTGCTAAGAAGTCCCTATTAAAACAAGTCACCATCTGGGCAAGGTCAGAATGAAGAGACCTTTCCTGAATTCAGTAAGGTTGATTGATGGGAAAAGCTTGAACCATGAACTTACCACCTTGATAGCACTTTTTATCTACAGAAAATGGATGAAAAGTTGAAAGCATTGGTAGGCCCTGGCTGCAATACCGATCCTTCTGGGGGCTAAAAAAAGCTACCTTTCAAATTGCTCAAATGTGAAAATCCCATAGCTACTTTTGAATTTTAATTACATGTTTTCTTCAAAGCAAATATTCTTCATGTTAGAGGTGGTTTACAGTATTTAATCACCTCCAGCTAATATTTGTCTATTGCCTTCAAGGCCACCAAGCCTAAATTCTCTTTTGCCAGTTTCTTATGGATCATTTATACAGCCAAGGCCTTTCTTTTCTAGTATCTTAGAACACTAATATGGTTCAGAGGTTATAAGACTATCCGTAATAGGTGACGAGGTCTTTCCATATTAACTCAATCAATCCTCACTACAAATCCATGATTGTCCTCATGTGATGGTTGAGAAAACTGAGGCATGAAAATATTAAGTAATTTTCTCAATTTTGAGATGTTAGAGGATTTATGGAGATAATTTATCAGTTGTTATTTGTAATATTTTTAGAAAAATAGAAACATAGCTTTGGACATATTAACAGTTGCTAATACTGAATTCATATGTATCTCTCCTTGTGTCTAGAATATATTTTAGAAAAACTCTCAAGTTGAATTACATGCTTAATACTTTACATAAAATGTGTAAATTTGGGGAAATTATTTAGTTGAGTATTTCATTCTCTGTATGGAGAGTATGCTTGAGGAATTTCCATAAACTTTAAGAAAACAAATTGATAGTGCAACCAAGAATTGAGATATTAAAAAGGTGAGAGAAAAGAGAAGAAAAAGTTTGGAAAGATTTCAGTTTGTTGCAAATTACTTCTTTGTGTGATCACAGAATTTCTGAATGGACCTTTTAAATTTCAAAATGCACTCCTTTCAATATAGTTTATTTCAATGCACACAAAAATTGAGTTTTATCGACTTTTTTAATACTGCAAAGATATCTATATCCTTACCATCAAATTTAGGAGGCCAGACTAAGTTAAAGAAACAAGTAACTTATGTATAAAAGTGTCATTTTCCTTCTCTTTTCAAAATCTTCTATGGAGGAGACCAGACACTGACAACTATTGGTCTACCCAAGAGTCAATATTCTAGTTCACATTCCTTCAAAAGGGCTGCTGGTCTTCTCTACTTCTAAAAGAACAGAGATGCGTATCTACTTGTTCACTGAACCTTATTTTACTATAACTACAAGCCAATATATGCCAAATATATAGAGCAGAAATAAAACAAATTCTTAACTGAATTTAGTAATGTGTTAATTCCAGACAAAACAAAGAAAAAATACACATTTTTTAATCTGTTAGAAGGTAGTCAATAGGTCAAAACCATTGTGAACATTCAATGAAGACATGTGTTCATTGTCTATTGTTGGTAATTTGTTTTTGTTGGGAAAGGAGTTAGTTTTAAGCAGTAGTTCCAGATTTGTCTACATGTTAGAATAACCTGGGACATTTAAAAAGTGATGATCAGCTGCACCTTAGACCAACTGAATTAGAATCTCTGGGGATGTGATTTAGGCATTGATATATTTTCTAAGCTTTCCAAGTGATTCCAGTATTGGGACACATTTGGGATCTATTGGTTCAATTACAGTCTATTCTTAATCCTATAATGACTGCTGACATGACTAAAAATCCCACCAACAATCATTTTATATCAACACTCTTTCTGTATAAAAGTCTGTCTCATAAATAAGGTTATAGAGATTATTTGTATAGAATGATACAGGCTAAACTATTTGTTCCTCTAAGAAAAAGGGTAATTGCACTAGTTTGAGGATCCACAACAATGATGACAGGGGTGGCACAATTATGCTTTCTTTGTAATTGCTTGCTACTTATAACAAATATTCTCTCCTTGGTCAAACTCTCCTCAAATTCCCTTCTCAGTTCTTTTGCACTTCTGGGTTTGCCCCTTCATTTTTCAGCTTTAGCAAGAATCCTTCTAAGTCAGTTTAGCTCGAATCCTCCCCTGATATCTAATTATCTGGTCACCTTTGATATCTGATTAGGTTCTTCATCCTCCACATCCTTCAGGTGATTTAGAAATCTACTGGGTTTAGCTAGCATCTCACTAGGTCAGTTCAGCCAGAATCCTCTCTTACCTCTGATGTAATTGTTTTAGTAATTTACCATCCACTGGCACCCACTCCTCCTATGGCTGTAAATTTCCACTTTTGTTTGTTGTGTTCAGAGTTGATCTCAAACTCTCTCCCCAACTGCCAGGTCCCTACCCTGTTGAGATTATCCTAAATATAGTGTGCCTTACTATCTTTAACAAGTGTCATGATTGTTTTTTTCATTAACACTTATTATTACTAAATACAAAACAGCAGCTATAAGTTCAGATCTTAGTATCTGAGTTATAATTACTTTCAACTGGTCCATATTATTTATTTTTTACATGTTTTTTTTTCAGAAAAATGTGAATCTCAGTTATGTCATATTTATTAATCAGAAACTTAATTTGTCAGTCCTATTCATAAACATTTTCTCACAAACCATCTGGGTGGGTGATTTTTATGCTCACTAAACTTTCAGGCCTGGTGTTCCGATGAATTTGCAAAAAGCAAAGAAGCAGAGCCACCTTAAATAAGAAGAAAAAATTCATTACTTTTAACCAGAAATATATCTTTTAAAAATAAATTTAGTCACATATTTAACTAATTATTATTATTATTTAACCACAGAAATACATACAAGTCAGGAAAGACAGGTCCCACCTAGTGGAGGCTTCAGAAGACTATCAATGTTTCACCTTGTCCACCTTTTTGCTGGTGTTGGGCAGCCTACTATGATCTTGCATTTGTCCCTGGAATGAAGCCTAGGAAGGATCCCAGAAGCTGAGCTGTGGCAGTAAGATGCCATTTTCCTTCTTTAGTCTCTGGCCCATAAAATTGTATAGTTTCTTTACTTGAGCTAGATTATAGTTATGGCCAAAATAATGGAATACTTGCATTTGGAATGAGCCCTGAACACTAATTTATCTATCAATCCAAGTATATGAGAGACATTTCTAGTAGCTAGCAAGCATAAAGGAGATTGTAATGTCAGTTATGAAATTGGTAGTTTCCATTAACATATTTTCATCTCAAACAAACACCAGATGATTTGATGATATTAAATTTGCAAGGAAGCTGATAATTTTGGAAACCAATGTGCTAATGTAGTTTATGTTTTGTGGAGGTATCTTTCTAGCACTTTGTTTGCTATGAATCAGAACTACATATGTGTGCAGGGGAGGCAAAGAGTGGTAGGGAAGGCATTATGTGAGAGAGCATGTAAAGTTTTTGAAACAGAGCATTTAGATATTGGGATTATTTTATACCTGTACAAGATGTGAAGTTCTCCAAAATAAGGACCATATCTTCTTCATCTTTGCTTTTCTCCAGAATCTGGTAAAGCATCTGGAATACTGAATAGTAAAACATATCTATCAGACTTGAATGCAAGTCAAATTTAGGTAATACTTATTAAGTGAGAATGTGCTAGGCATTATCGCATAACAATACTCTTGGTATTTGAGATTGAGGTTATTCTGTAATGTAGGCCAGTAGTGACTTAGTATATTAATTTTATTAATCCAAACTTTCTCGTAGATGGTTTGAGTTCTAATGTACATAGTTCACATTAAACTATACTACCAAAGCCAGAAGCAATGTATGTTCCTTAGCACTGTCTTTAATATATGGCATTAAGTGAAGAAGAACAAAGAATGCTAAATTCAAGGGAACTATTATAGAAAGAAAACTTAATGTCCTAAATCAGAACAAATTTACTGTCCAGAATTTCAAAATGATTAGGCAATTCCTATCAAATTTTCACTGCTCCATAGAGAATAGTTAGCCCACTAATGTGAGTTTTATTAAGGAATACTGTCCTACCAATAGAAACAATGATTTGTCACAAATCATAGAAGTCTTCCAGTTCCAAGTAGAAAAGAAAAGAAAGAAAAACAAAAACTCTAATTAAGTATCAGAAGCATCCCAAAATATAGATAAGAAATACTTCACAAACCAGATAACTACCAATTGACAAAACACTAGGGGTTATTGAGGGGTATTGAGGATTCTGGGTAGACAGCAGAGTAGGAAGCAGTAGGAATCTGTCTCCCCACCTAGATAACCACAGCGCTGGCAGAATCTGCTGATGTGACTGTTTTAGAACTATTGAGTCTATTTTTTTTTTTTTGTAGATAATAATTTTTTATTGAAGGGTAGTTGACACACAGTATTACATTACATTAGTTTCAGGTGTACAACACAGTGATTCAACACTTAAATACATGATAATTCTAGGTACCAGCTATCACCATACCAAGTTGTTACCATATTTTGACTATATTCCTTATGCTATACATTACATCCCGGTTACTTAATTTATTTTACAAATGGAAGTGTGTACTTTTGTTGTTGTTGTTGTTGTTGTGAGGGCATCTCTCATATTTATTGATCAAATGGTTGTTAACAACAATAAAATTCTGTATAGGGGAGTCAATGCTCAATGTACAATCATTAATCCACACCAAGCCTAATTTTCGTCAGTCTCCAATCTTCTGAAGCATAAAGAACAACTTCTTACATGGAGAACAAATTCTTACATATTGAATAAGTTACATGGTGAGCAGTACAAGGACAGTCATCACAGAAACTTTTGGTTTTGCTCATGCATTATGAACTATAAACAGTCAGTTCAAATATGAATACTCATTTGACTTTTATACTTGATTTATATGTGGATACCACATTTCTCTCTTTATTATTATTATTTTTAATAAAATGCTGAAGTGGTAGGTAGATACAAGATAAAGGTAGAAAACATAGTTTAGTGTTGTAAGAGAGCAAATGTAGATGATCAGGTGTGTGCCTGTAGACTATGTGTTAATCCAAGCTAGACAAGAGCAATAAGACATCCACGTATGCAGAAGATTTCACTCAGAACAGGGGGGGTGAGGTTCTAAGCCTCACCTCTGTTGATCCCCAATTTCTCACCTGATGGCCCCCCTGTGACTGTGCCTGTCTTAGGTTGTTCCTCCCTTGAGGAATCTTACCCGTCTGTGGCTAACCAGTCATCTTCCGGGGCCATACAGGGAAATGTAAAGTTGGTAAGTGAGAGAGAAGCCTTATTGTTTGAAATGGTTAGCTTTTTATTTCTTTGCATATTTATGCCCTGTAGCTTCTATGCCCAGCATTTGTCTTGAGGTATCTTTACCATTTGGAGGAATTATGATACTCGGTAAATTTGATATGAGGCACGAATTCTATTTAAGGGTTGTAATTAGGAAGGAAGAAGAAAAGCTATAGAAGTAGCAGGCGGCAGAAAACATGGGAAGACTGATTATTTCTTTGACATATCTTTTTGTAGAGTAACTTCAGCATGTATAGGTTTTAAGCTACTACTTAAATTGCGCACACACATTAACATAATAGGATTATAGTTACATAACCAAAGCATACCTGTAATTACCAGCCATCTCCAGTGAAACCAAGAAAACCAGTTAGGCACCTTAGGCATTTGTGAAAACTTATCTATGATATGGTGGATATTGTCCAACTGAACTTGAACAGTCTGAGAGAAATCAGACAAATTAACACAACCCATTCCTGGGGACTGTTCACATCGCATATGTTCTTTTAACAGTAAACAGTCTGTAATTGTAGATTTTGGAGCACTACAATTTGCACTTCTCCTAATTCTTGGTTGAGTTCCAACAGTATAGATCCAGTCAAATTTGTTGTTTTACTGTATGCACAGGCCAGCTTAGATATCTCCTTCATTCCCATGGCAAGTCCAGGAACCAGTGGGATGAGTGCATCTACACCTATAGCAGTGCGTGGATCTTTGTTGAGGTTTTTTGATGATTAACTTTTGGCATGAGTCTTCCAGAGAGTGCTGATGTTGGAAGTTCTTTTTCATACTGTGTCTTAGTTCATTTTCGGGGTAGCCCAATTAGGCTTTGATCCTCTGTATAAACACAAACAGACCCTTTGCCTACACTTTTATATGCCCTTTATACCCTTGTGTAGAACTCACTGGATGTCTCCACACAGGAACTGCCTTTTTTCTTTTTTTTTTTGGTGTCATTAATCTACACTTACATGATGAATATTATGTTTGCTAGGCTCTCCCCTATACCCGGTCCCCCCTATAAACCCCTTTACAGTCACTGTCCAACAGCATAGCAAATGTTGTAGAATCACTACATGCCTTCTCTGTGTTGTACAGCATTCCCCTTTCTCCGACCCCCCGCATGAATGCAAATCTTAATACCCCCCTTCTTCTCCTCCCCCTTATTCCTCCCTACCCACCCATCCTCCCCAGTCCCTTTCCCTTTCTACCTGTTAGTCCATTCTTGAGTTCTGTGATTCTGCTGCTGTATTGATTCCTTCAGTTTTTCCTTTGTTCTTATATTCCACAGATGAGTGAAAGCATTTGGTATTTCTCTTTCTCTGCTTGGCTTGTTTCACTGAGCATAATACCCTCCAGCTCCATCCATGTTGCTGCAAATGGTAGGATTTGCCCTTTTCTTATGGCTGAGTAGTATTCCATTGTGTATATGTACCACATCTTCTTTATCCATTCATCTATCGATGGACATTTAGGTTGCTTCCAATTCTTGGCTATTGTAAATAGTGCTGTGATAAACATAGGGGTGCATTGGTCTTTCTCATAGTTGATTGCTGCATTCTTAGGGTAAATTCCTAGGAGTGCAATTCCTGGGTCAAATGGTAAGTCTGTTTTGAGCATTTTGATGTACCTCCATACTGCTTTCCACAATGGTTGAACTAATTTACATTCCTACCAGCAGTGTAGGAGGGTTCCCCTTTCTCCACAGCCTCGCCAACATTTGTTGTTGATTGTCTTTTGGATGGCAGCCACCCTTACTGGTGTGAGGTGATACCTCATTGTAGTTTTAATTTGCATTTCTCTGATAATTAGCGATGTGGAGCATCTTTTCATATGTGTGTTGGCCATCTGTATTACTTTTTTGGAGAACTGTCTGTTTATTTCCTCTGCCCATTTTTTAATTGGGTTATTTGTTTTTTGTTTGTTGAGTCGTGTGAGCTCTTTATATATTCTGGACGTCAAGCCTTTATCGGATGTGTCATTTTCAAATATATTCTCCCATACTGTAGGGTTCCTTTTTGTTCTATTGACGGTGTCATTTGCTGTACAGAAGCTTTTCAGCTTAATATAGTCCTACTTGTTCATTTTTGCTTTTGTTTTCCTTGCCCGGGGAGATATGTTCAAGAAGAGGTCACTCATGTTTATGTCTAAGAGGTTTTTGCCTATGTTTTTTTCCAAGAGTTTAATGGTTTCATGACTTACATTCAAGTCTTTGATCCATTTTGAGTTTACTTTTGTATATGGGGTTAGACAATGGTCGAGTTTCTTTCTCCTACATGTAGCTGTCCAGTTTTGCCAGCACCATCTGTTGAAGAGACTGTCTTTTCGCCATTGTATGTCCATGGCTCCTTTATCAAATATTAATTGACCATATATGTCTGGGTTAATGTCTGGATTGTCTACTCTGTTCCATTGGTCTGTGGCTCTATTCTTGTGCCAGTACCAAATTGTCTTGATTACTATGGCTTATAGTAGAGCTTGAAGTTGGGGAGTGAGATAGCCCCTACTTTATTCTTCTTTCTCAGGATTGCTTTGGCTATTCAGGGTTTTTGGTGTTTCCATATGAATTTTTGAATTATTTGTTCTAGTTCATTGAAGAATGTTGCTGGTAGTTTCATAGGGATTGCATGTAATCTGTATATTGCTTTGGGCAGGATGGCCATTTTGACGATATTAATTCTTCCTAGCCATGAGCATGGGATGAGTTTCCATCTGTTAGTGTCCCCTTTAATTTCTCTTAAGAGTGACTTATAGTTTTCAGAGTATAAGTCTTTCACTTCTTTGGTTAGGTTTATTCCTAGGTATTTTTTTTTTGATGCAATTGTGAATGGAGTTGTTTTCCTGATTTCTCTTTCTGTTGGTTCATTGCTAGTGCATAGGAAAGCCACAGATTTCTGTGTGTTGATTTTGTATCCTGCAACTTTGCTGTAATCCGATAACAGTTCTAGTGGTTTTGGGGTAGAGTCTTTAGGGTTTTTTATGTACAGTATCATGTCATTTGCAAATAGTGACAGTTTAACTTCTTCTTTACCAATCTGGATTCCTTGTATGTTTTTGTTTTGTCTGATTGCCGTGGCTAGGACCTCCAGTACTATGTTAAATAACAGTGGGGAGAGTGGGCATCCCTGTCTAGTTCCCAATCTCAGAGGAAATGCTTTCAGCTTCTCTTTGTTCAATATAATGTTGGCTGTTGGTTTAACATAGATGGCCCTTATTATGTTGAGGTACTTGCCCTCTTTTCCCATTTTGCTGAGAGTTTTTATCATGAATGGATGTTGAACTTTGTCAAATGCTTTTTCAGCATCTATGGAGATGATCATGTGGTTTTTGTCTTTCTTTTTGTTGATGTGGTGGATGATGTTGATGGACTTTCGAATGTTGTACCATCCTTGCATCCCTGGGATGAATTCCACTTGGTCATGGTGTATGATCCTTTTGATGTATTTTCAAATTTGGTTTGCTAATATTTTGTTGAGTATTTTTGCATCTATGTTTATCAGGGATATTAGTCTGTAGTTTTCTTTTTTGGTGGGGTCTTTGCCTGGTTTTGGTATTAGGGTGATGTTAGCTTCATAGAATGAGTTTGGGAGTATCCCCTCCTCCTCTATTTTTTGGAAAACTTTAAGGAGAATGGGTATTATGTCTTCCCTGTATGTCTGATAAAATTCCGAGGTAAATCCATCTGGCCCGGGGGTTTTGTTCTTTGGTAGTTTATTTATTACCACTTCAATTTCGTTGCTGGTAGTTGGTCTGTTTTGATTTTCTGTTTCTTTCTGGGTCAGTCTTGGAAGGTTGTATTTTTCTAGGAAGTTGTCCATTTCTCCTAGGTTTCCCAGCTTCTTAGCATATAGGTTTTCATAGTATTCTCTAATAATTCTTTGTATTTCTGTGGGGTCCGTCATGATTTTTTGTTTCTCGTTTCTGATACTGTTGATTTATGTTGACTCTCTTTTACTCTTAATAAGTCTGGCTAGAGGCTTATTTATTTTGTTTATTTTCTTGAAGAACCAGCTCTTCGTTTCATTGATTTTTGCTATTGTTTTTTTCTTCTCAATTGTATTTATTTCTTCTCTGATCTTTATTATGTCCCTCCTTCTGCTGACCTTAGGCCTCATTTGTTCTTCTTTTTCCAATTTCAATAATTGTGACATCAGACCATTCATTTGGGATTGTTGTTCCTTCTTTAAATATGCTTGGATTGATATATACTTTCCTCTTAAGACTGCTTTTGCTGTGTCCCACAGAAGTTGGGGCTTAGTGTTGTTGTTGTCATTTGTTTCCATATATTGCTGGATCTCCATTTTGATTTGGTCATTGATCCATTGATTATTTAGGAGCGTGTTGTTAAGCCTCCATGTGTTTGTGAGCCTCTTTGCTTTCTTTGTACAGTTTATTTCTAGTTTTATGCCTTTGTGGTCTGAAAAGTTGGTTGGTAGGATTTCAATCTTTTGGAATTTACTGAGGCTCTTTTTGTGGCCTAGTATTTGGTCTATTCTGGAGAATGTTCCATGTGCACTTGAGAAGAATGTATGTTCTGTTGCTTTTGAATGTAGAGTTCTATAGATGTCTATTAGGCCCATCTTCTCTACTGTGTTGTTCAGTGCTTCCGTGTTCTTACTTATTTTCTGCCCGGTGGATCTATCCTTTGGGGGGAGTGTTGTGTTGAAGTCTCCTAGAAAGAATGGATTGCAGTCTATTTCCCCCTTTAGTTCTGTTAGTATTTGTTTCACATATGCTGGTGCTCCTATGTTTGGTGCATATATATTTAGAATGGTTATATCCTCTTGTTGGACTGAGCCCCTTATCATTATGTAATGTCCTTCTTTATCTCTTGTTACTTTCTTTGTTTTGAAGTCCATTTTGTCTGATATTAGTACTGCAACCCCTGCTTTCTTCTCGCTGTTGTTTGCTTGAAATATGTTTTACCAACCCTTGACTTTTAGTCTGTACATGTCTTTGGGTTTGAGGTGAGTTTCTTGTAAGCAGCATATAGATGGATCTTGCTTTTTTATCCATTCTATTACTCTGTGTCTTTTGAATGGTGCATTCAGGCCATTAACATTTAGGGTGACTATTGAAAGATATGTACTTATTGCCATTGCAGGCTTTAAATTCTTGCTTCCGAAAGGTTCAAGGTTCGCCTCTTTAGTATCTAACTGCCTAACTTAGCTCGCTTATTGAGCTTTATATTCACTGTCTGGAGATTCTTTTCTTCTCTCCCTTCTTATTCCTCCTCCTCAATTCTTCATATGTTGGGTGTTTTTTCTTTGCTCTTTCTAGGAGTGCTCCCATCTAGAGTAGTCACTGTAAGATGTCCTGTAGAGGTGGTTTGTGGGAAGCAAATTCCCCCAGCTTTTGTTTGTCTGGGGATTGTTTAATCCCACCATCATATTTGCATGATTGTCGTGCTGGATATAGTATCCTTGGTTCAAGGCCCTTCTGTTTAATTGCTTTTAATATATCATGACATTCTCTTCTGGCCTGTAAGGTTTCTGTCAAGAAGTCTGATGTTAGCCTGATGGGTTTTCCTTTATAGGTGACCTTTTTCTCTCTAGCTGCCTTTAAGACTCTTTCCTTGTCCTTGATCTTTGCCTTTTTAATTATTATGTGTCTTGGTGTTGTCCTCCTTGGATCCTTTCTTTTGGGGGTTCTGTGTTTTTCCGTGGTCTGTTCAATTATTTCCTCCCCCAGTTTGGGGAAGTTTTCAGCAATTATTTCTTCCAAGATACTTTCCATCCCTTTTCTTCTGTCTTCTTTTTCTGGTACCCCTATAATACGGATATTTTTCCTTTTGGATTGGTCACACAGTTCTCTTAACATTGTTTCATTCCTGGAGATCCTTTCATCTCTCTCTATGTCAGCTTCTATGCGTTCGTGTTCTCTGGTTTCAATTCCATCAATGGCCTCTTGCATCCTATCCATTCTGCTTATAAACCCCTCCACAGTTTGTTTCATTTCTGTAATCTCCTTTCTGGCATCTGTGATCTCCCTCCGGACTTCATCCCATTTCTCTTGCGTATTTCTCTGTATCTCTGTCAGCATGTTTATGATTCTTCTTTTGAATTCTTTGTCAGGAAGACTGGTTAGGTCTGTCTCCTTCTCTGGTGTTGTCTCTGTGATCTTTGTCTGCCTGTAGCTTTGCCTTTTTTATGTTGATAGGAATAGTTTGCAGAGCTGGGATGAGTGACGGCTGGAAGAACTTCCCTTCTTGTTGGTTTGTGGCCCTCCTCTCCTGGGAGAACAGCGACCTCTAGTGGCTTGTGCTGTGCAGCTGTGCACAGACAGGGCTTCTGCTTCCTGCTCGGCTGGTATGGAGTTTATCTCCGCTGTTGCTGTGGGCGTGGCCTGGCTCGGGCTTCTGCTCCAAAATGGTGGATTCCCATTGGAGGGGGAGCGGCCTGGAGGCTATTTATATCTGTAAGGTGCCTCCGAGCTCCCTGCAGCCCAGGGGTTTAGGGTGCCCAGATATCCCCGGATTCTCTACCTCTGGATTAAGTGTCCCGCCGTGCCCCTTTAAGACTTCCAAAAAGCACCCTCCAAAACAAAAAACGGCCACAAAAAAAAAGAAAGAAGAAAAAAAGAAAAAAAATTGTGAAATTAAAAAAATAAAATAAATACATAAATAAAAAATGTCTGCTCATTTTTCTTTATTCTCCTGCGCCAGCCTCAGGCATCTGCTCACCGGTCTTGCTGCCCTGTTTCCCTAGTATTGGGGTCCCTATCCCTTCAAGACTTCCAAAAAGCACTCGCCAAACAAAACAGCAAAAAAATAAAAAAATGGCCGCTCGCATTTCTTATGTCCTCCGGCGCCAGGCCTCCAGTACCTGCTCACTGTTCTTGTGCCCTGTTTTCCTAGTATCCAGGGCCCCACACACGCACTGTGTCTGCGCTCTGGTCCGGATGGCTGGGGCTGGGTGTTCGGCAGTCCTGGGCTACGTCTCCCTCCCGCTCTGCCTGCTCTTCTCCCACCGGGAGCTGTGGGGAGGGTCGCTCGGGTCCCGTGGGGCCAGGGCTTGTATCTTACCCTCTTTATGAGGCACTGGGTTCTCGCAGGTGTGGATGTGGTCTGTATGGTGTCCTGTGTCTTCTGGTCTTTATTCTAGGAAGAGTTGTCTTTGTTATATTTTCATAGATATATATGGTTTTGGGAGGAGATTTCCACTGCTCTACTCACGCCGCCATCTTGGCTCCTGTGTCTATTGAGTCTATTCAAGACTTGAAACTTCCCGGGTAAGGCTTGGACTGTGAATCATATTTAATTTCAGTCAGTTTTAGCTCTTATCACTGTAGCAGCTACCCACAGCCCACCCGTCAGCCCTATGGAAGGCAGTTGTGCATTTGTTACAGGAGCAGCTTTCATATAGCTTGCAGAAGCCTCTGTGGGCAAACATTATTGGGAATCTGTGCTCTGATCACTGATTGCTACTTCGAATCTCAAAGATGCAGGCAAAGAGTTGGGTGCCCATTGTTGTTGCATTTTCCTCCACTGATGCAAGCCCCTCCCTTTCCCCTGAAGTGACTGCCAAAAGATTTAAATAGTTGGCTCCCTTCCCTTTCCCCTTTCATTTTTCTGTTTTTCCAATTTTTGTAGCTAGACATGAAGAATAACATATTTTAAAACAACTGCATATATAGGAGAAATTAGAAAGTCACTGCACATGTAAGGAAAAGGTGCAGGCTCAGAAAACACCTGAGAAGACCTTAAGTTTACAGCTCAGCTTGATCTTAAGCATAGAGGCAACCTACAACAATCCAAAAAAAAATAGCAAAATACAAACAGTAAACTCTGGTGTAGGGGAAGAATCTGACTTCTAAAGTGAACATAGTATTAGTTCAAATGTCTGGTTTCCAAAAAAAAAAAAAATGACAGGAGTAAAACAAAACAGGAAATTAGGGTCTGTGCAAAGCAAAAACTTAAACTGAAAGAAACTGTCCCTGAAAAAGAACTTGATGGTAGATCTACAAGATTAAGACTTTTACTTAAAAAAAGTTATTAAAGGTGCTCAAAAAACTAAAGAAATGTAGATAAAGGAAAGAAAACAAAGTGTGCGTATAGTCAAAATATCAATGAAAATCTTTACTTTCAGGAACACAATAACTGAAATAGGAATTTCATTAGAAGTATTCAAAGACAGATTTATGCAAAAAACAAGAAGGAATCAATGAACGTTAAGATATGACATTAGAAATGATCAAGTCTGAGGAACAAAAAGGAAAAGGATTGAAGAAAAGTGAACAGAATCTAAGGGTCCTGTAGGATACCATCAAATGCACCAACATACACATCAAGGGAGTCCTAGAAGAGAAATAGAGAAAGAGCAAAGAGAATATTTGAGAAAGTGGCTGAAAATGTCCCATATTTGATGAAAGACAAATATCCAAGCAACTCAACTAAATGCAAGATGAACTTGAAGAGACCTGGACTAGGCACATTATAATTGAACTTTCAAAAGACAGAGACTCTCTAAAATAGCAAGAGAAGAGTAACCTATTAAATACAACGGATCCTCAATAATATTGTAAGCCAATTTCTCATCAAAAACTTTGAAGGCTAGAAGGCAATAGACCAATATATGCAATGTGATAAAAGAAAAAAAATCCCGTCAATCAAGAATCCTATATCTGGCAACACTGTTGGAGAAATTAAGACATTCCCAGAAATACAAAATCTGAGGGAATTCATTGCCATTAAATTTGTCCTGCAAGAAATGCTAAAGGGCATCCTGTAGACTGAAGAAAAAAAACATTTGACAGTAACTCAAAGCCATCTGAATGAAGACCTCAATTAAGGTAAATACATATGGGCAATTGTAAAGCTAGTTTTATTGTAACAGTGGTTTGTAAAATCGCTTTTTATTTTCTACATAATTTAAATGCCTAATACATTTTTAAATATTATTAATCTGAATTCTATTATTATTATAACTTTGGTTTATAACTCCTCATTTTGTTATCTACATGATTTATGGGACTAATACATTTAAAAGAATTATTTGTTTATGTTTTGGGTCACACAATATATAAAGATATAGTTTTCTCACATCACAATTGATCGGTAGGGATAGAGGTGTAAAGGAGTAAAAGTTTTTGTGTGTTATTGAAGTTAAGTTAGTATAAATTCATTTTAGCATATTATAATTTTAAGCTGTTAAATAGTCCTCATCAAAGCGAAATTAAAACAGCAGTAGAATAACACAAAATGAGGGAGCAATACAGTTATGCTAAAAAAAAATTAAACACAAAAGAAGACATGGTCTTATGATTTTTGACAAGGGTGCCAAGACCACTCAATAGAGAAGGATATTCTTTACAACAAATGATTTTGAGAAAACTGGATATACAAATGAATTAAGTTGGATTCTTATCTAATACCATATACAAAAATTACCTAACTGGATCAAAAACCTAAGTGTAAGATTTAAAAGTATAAAACTCTTAGTAGATAAGGATAAAAGCTTCACAATGTTGGATTTCTTGAATATGACACCAACAGTACAGCAAAAAAAAAAATAGAACTTCTGAAAAAAATTTTTAAATGTATATCAAAAAACTATCACTTAACAGAGTCCAAAGGCATCCACAATATGAGATAAAATATTTGCAAACCAGGTATCTGGCAAGGTATCTGTATCAGAATATGTAAAAAGCTCCTAAAACTCAGCAAAAAATAAACAAGTAGCCTGATTCAAAAACTGGCAAAGGATGTGCATAGGCATTTCTTCAAAAAAGATATACAAATGTCCAAAATGCCCATGAGAAGATGCTCAACATCACTAATCATTAGGGGAATGCAAAGCAAAACTACAAATGAGATGCCACCTCACACCCATTAGGATGGCAACAATTAAGAAAAAAATACAAAAATAGAAAATAACAGTATTGGTGAGGATTTAAAGAAATTGGAATGCTTGTACATTATTGGTGGGAATGTGAAATTATATGGTCCCTGTAGAAAACAGTATGGCAGTCTCTCAAGAAACTGAAAATATATATAATTATCCTATGGAGTCATTCCACCTCTGGGGATATACTCAGAGTTGAAAGCAGGGACTCTAAGACGTATTAGTTCACCCATATTCATAGCAGCATTATTCACAATAGTTAAAATGTAGAAGCAACAACTCAAGTGTCCATCAAAGCATAAATGGATAAGCAAAATGTAGTAATTACATGCAACAGGATATTATGTGGCCTTAAAAGGAGAGGAAATCCTGATATATGTCACATCAGGGATGAAACATGAATACATTATGCTCAGTGAAATAAGCCAATCACAAAACAACAAATACTGTGTCATTCTACTTACATAAGATACTTAGAGTGGCCAAAGTCAGGCACAGAAAGCAGAGTGATGGTTGCCAGGGACAAGGGGAAAGGGAAGAATGGGGAGTTATGTTTTATTGGGTAGAGTTACAGTTTTATAAGATGACAAGGTCCTGAAGATGCATGGTGGAGATGATAGGACATTATTAATGTTTTTAACACCACTGAACTGTACACTAAAAATCGTTAAAATGGTAAGCTTTACCCATCAAATATAGCTCCAGGGTTATAGCAAGATGCTTTACAGGTGCCTCCATTATGCAACTACATTTTCTATTCATCCTTTTACTAGTGATTCAATATAATGAAAGCCTTCTATCCTTTTTTGGACTTGTTCTTTGTTCCCATTCATGACTTTCTACTGCCTGAACTCAAATCATTTATGTCATTGTGAATTTGAAGTCAATTATGTACAAATTCATTAATGTTTTTCAGAATTGACATAACAGCTGTATTTGTAAAGATATCCAAAATTGTAATCATACATATAAATATCTGCTTAAATGGAAGCTGATTAACATCAATTTTTCTTTAATATTATCAAAGGTGATCAGAGAAAGTAATATGGATTATTAATTTCCGTGGTGTTCTGTTGTGTTTCTGTTGTGTCCTTTCTATGGATTTGTTTCAAAGCAATTGCATTCTTTGGTATTATGAAGTGCAATTCAAATTAGTCTGTATTCTGAGTTACAATACTCTACAGTATTATAGAACTTTGCTAAATTCATGATAGCTGATTACACCTAAAGTCTAATAATTAAGCAATATATCTGTCCTGAAATGAGCCTATAATTTTTCATATTAAACAGAATTGCCTGGCATTATAACTAACTGCCTCTCATCTCTACATCTTTATCTCAAATACAGTAACATTAGTAATAGCTAATATTGATGGAGCTTTAATTATGTATCAGAAACTAGCAAAGGCTTTACCTTATTTAAACTTTATAGCAAACCTCTGAGTAAAATATCATGATTATCCAGCATTGTAGGATAAGAAAACCAAAGCTGTGAGGTTTACAAATGTATCTAAACTTTAGGTAGTAAGTATGAGAACAGAGAAACTAAAGCATGTGCATTGAACTATTCCATGCACTCAAACTAGGCATCTTTTAGATGAAAGTCATACTCCTAACCTGTTTAGTAACCACATTCATAATCTATTCTTAACTTTCCAAAAAAATTTTAGGATGTTCTTTTTGTACTAAACATATGCTTGGCTTGATTTTATTTAGTTATCTATATTCCTTTCCCCCCACCAAATTTCTTAAAGTATTCATATTGTTAGGGTCCAGGACTCCGGGGCTTCTCTGAGAACAAACCACACGGGCACGGAGATGTAAATCCAAGCAAGGTCTTTATTCAGCCAGCTAGCTGGGGCCAACAGCACCTCCCCTGACACGCAGGTCGAGTCCGAGCTGCCGACCCCCAAGTAACTTTAGGTATGGATTATATAGGATTTTTACAGCCGTTGCACCGAAGCCCGCGCATTTCTACAACCAATAGTTTTAAAACACATTCTATATTGCAACCAATGGAAAACATTGTAACCTTTTAGGGAGTGCGTCAGTTGCCTGACCGCTCCAGATGTTATCTCTTGCTTACACAAGCCTGTCTATGTGATTTATCACGGATTATGTCCCCAGGCTTCGCCCGCTTCTAGTTATCTAATTTAGGGCCGGCGCATTCCTTAACTTAGCCTCGGGTAGTTTATACAAAGACTGGGTCGCTCTTGCTCTGGGCATTCAGGTTAAGTGTGACTCTCGATGCTCTCTGCCCTCCTTTACAATATTAACCTGTATGGATTTTTCTATGATACCTTTTTAGTCAACAAGAAACAAAGTAAATAAACAAGAAGAGGTTATTTACTTAGAGTAAATAAGTGAGAACTTTAAAAAGATAAGCATTAAACACTGGAAATGATGTATGAAACTACTTTCAAAGGAAGAGTGCCTGCCTGGAGTAGTTTGATGCTTGTGAATTTCTGGAGTCAGACTCAGACATCATCTGTGGTGTTGGGAATTCATAGTTAAATATTATGTCCTTCAGAGTCCTGAACCAAGACAAACATGAGATTTGGGAAAAAACATTTAAAACTTATTTTAGTCCATATAATTTATATTCTTGATTGAATAGAGAGGAAGGTTGCTGGTCACTATAACATGTTCTAGGCAGAAACTCTTGAGTTACTTCCTTGCTTGGCTGTTGATACAATGTAAGTTTTGAATTAATGGAGGTCTGTGTTTAAGTGTCAATATTGAAAACCTGAGCTGCAGGCTGAAGAATTTGACTGCCTTTATTTTAAAATAAACTTTTGCCTAGAGGAATGAAAATGCTCTTCCCTGAGATGACAATCATTGTTGGCTCATTGCCTAATGTACTGTATGCAGAAAAGCTATGGAGGGGAAGAAGAGCACAGTATACACAATGGAAATAAGGACATTTAGAGACATTGTATTTAGAAAGTCTGGTTATTGTTCAAATGAGCCAGTAAAAATATGCCAGTGGAAATGGCAGAATACATATAAAAACAAATCTACAGCTTCACACTTAGATGACAAGAGTTACCATAATCACATCAATTAGGAATTTGGGGAAGTTAAAAAGGAAATGAAATCAGATTGACAGTGAAATCGAACACAAGGAAGGAGACAAAAGAGGAGGCCTTCAAGAACAATAGTGCTTTTTTTCACAAATTCTCAGAATACAGCCTCCAAAATGCCCAAGAGCAAAAGTTTGAGTTAAAAAGAGGATTGTGAGCAGTCAACCAGGTAATTATCATATTTCACCAGTTCTTAGCTTCATATTCAAATTAAAGTATCATTGATATACAATCTTATGAAGGTTTCACATGAACAACATTGTGGTTTCAACGTTCATCCATATTATCAAGTCCTCACCCCCTGGCATTGCAATCACTGTCTGTCACACAGTAATACACTATAGAGTCATTACTCATCTTCTTGACGATGTACTGCCTTCCCTGTGACCGACCTATACTGTGATTGCTAATTATAGTGCCCCTTAATACCCTTCTACCTCCCTCCCCACCCACCCTCCTGAACCACTTCCCTTTGGTAACCACTAGACCCTTCCTGGAGTCTATGAGTCTGCTGCTGTTTTGTTCCTTCAGTTTTGCTTCATTGTTATACTCCACAAATGAATGAAGTCTTTGGTACTTGTCTTTATCTGCCTGGCTTATTTCACTGAGCATAATACTCTCTAGCTCCATTCATGTTGTTGCAAATGGTAGGATTTGTTTTCTTCTTATGGTTGAATAATATTCCATTGTGTATATGTACCACTACTTTATCAATTCATCTACTGATGGACACTTAGATTGCTTCCATATCTTGGCTATTGTAAATAGTGCTGCGATAAACATAGGGGAGCATATGTCTTTTTTTTTTTTTTTTTGTAGATAATTATTTTTTATTGAAGGGTAGTTGACACACAGTATTACATTAGTTTCAGGTGTACAACACAGTGATTCAACATTTATATACATGATAATTCTAGCTACCAGCTATCACCATACCAAGTTGTGACAATATTTTGACTATATTCCTTATGCTATACATTACATCCCAGTTACTTATTTATTTTACAATTGGAAGTCTGTACTTTTTTGTTTGTTTGTTTGTTTGTTTTTTTGAGAGGGCATCTCTCATATTTATTGATCAAATGGTTGTTAACAACAATAAAATTCTGTACAGGGGAGTCAATGCTCAATGCACAATCATTAATCCACCCCAAGCCTAATTTTCATCAGTCTCCAATCTTCTGAAGCATAACAAACAAGTTCTTACATGGAGAACAAATTCTTACATAGTGAATAAGTTACATGGTGAACAGTACAAGGGCAGTCATCACAGAAACTTTCGGTTTTGCTCATGCATTATGAACTATAAACAATCAGTTCAAATACGAATTTTCGTTTGATTTTTTTTTTTTTTTTAATAATTATTTTTTATTGAAGGGTAGTTGACACACAGTATTACATTACATGAGTTTCAAGTGTACAACACAGTGGTAGAACATTTATATACATAATTCTAGGTTCCAGCTATCACCCTACCAGGCTGTTACAGTATCTTGACTATATTCCTTATGCTATACATTACATCCCGGTTACTAATTTATTTTACCATTGGAAGTCTGTCCTTTTTTTTTTTTTTTTTTTTTTTTTTTGTGAGGGCATCTCTCATATTTATTGATCAAATGGTTGTTAACGACAATAAAATTCTGTATAGGGGAGTCAATGCTCAATGCACAATCATTAATCCACCCCAAGCCTAATTTTTGTCAGTCTCCAATCTTCTGAGGCATAACAAACAAGTTTTTACATGTAGAACAAATTCTTACATAATGAATAAGTTACATAGTGAACAGTGCAAGGGCAGTCATCACAGAAACTTTCGGTTTTGCTCATGCATTATGAACTATAAACAGTCAGTTCAAATATGAATACTCATTTGGTTTTTATACTTGATTTATATGTGGATACCACATTTCTCTCTTTATTATTATTATTTTTAATAAAATGCTGAAGTGGTAGGTAGATACAAGATAAAGGTAGAAAACAGTTTAGTGTTGTAAGAGAGCAAATGTAGATGATCAGGTGTGTGCCTGTAGACTATGTGTTAATCCAAGCTAGACCAGGGCAATAAAACATCCACGTATGCAGAAGATTTCTCTCAGAACGGGGGGGTGAGGTTCTAAGCCTCACCTCTGTTGATCCCCAATTTCTCACCTGATGGCCCCCCTACGACTGTGACTGTCTTAGGTTGTTCCTCCCTTGAGGAATCTTACCCGTCTCTGGCTAACCAGTCATCTTCCGGGGCCATACAGGGAAATGTGAAGTTGGTAAGTGAGAGAGAAGCCTTATTGTTTGAAAAAGTTAGCTTTTTACTTCTTTGCATATTTATGCCCTGTGGCTTCTATGCCCAGCATTTGTCTTGAGGTATCTTTACCACTTGGAAGAATTATGATACTCGGTAAATTTGATATGAGGCACGAATTCTATTTAAGGGTTGTAATTAGGAAGGAAGAAGAAAAGCTATAGAAGTAGCAGGCGGAAGAAAACATGGGAAGATTGATTATTTCTTTGATATATCTTCTTGTAGAGTAACTTCAGCATGTATAGGTTTTAAGCTACTACTTAAATTGCACACACACATTAACATAATAGGAGTATAGTTACATAACCAAAGCATATCTGTAATTACCAGCCATCTGCAGTGAAACCAAGAAAACCAGTTAGGCACCTTAGGCATTTGTGAAAACTTATCTATGATATGGTGGATATTGTCCAACTGAACTTGAACAGTCTGAGAGAAATCAGACAAATTAAAACAACCCATTCCTGGGGACTGTTCACATGCCATATGTTCTTTTAACAGTAAATAGTTTGTAGTTGTAAGACTTTGGAGCGCTACAATTTGCACTTCTCCAAATTCTTGGTTGAGTTCCAACAGTATAGATCCAGTCCAATTTTGTTGTTTTACTGTATGCACAGGCCAGCTTAGATATCTCCTTCCTCATTCCCATGGCAAGTCCAGGAACTGGTGGGATGAGTGCATCTACAGCTGTAGCAGTGCGTCGATCTTTGTTGGGGTTTTTTGATGATCATCTTCTGGCATGAGTCTTCCAGAGAGTGCAGATGTTGGAAGTTCTTTTTCATATCGTATCTTAGTTCATTTTCGGGGTAGCCCAATTAGGCTTTGATACTCTGTATAAACACAAACAGACCCTTTGCCTACACTTTTATATGCCCTTTATACCCTTGTGTAGAACTCGTTGGAGGTTACCACACAGGAACTGCCCTTTTTTTTTTTTTTTTTTTTTTTTGCTATCACTAATCTACACTTACGTGACGAATATTATGTTTATTAGGCTCTCCCCTATACCAGGTCTCCCCTATAAACCCCTTTACAGTCACTGTTCATCAGCATAGCAAAATGTTATAGAATCACTACTTGCCTTCTCTGTGTTGTACAGCCATCCCTTTTCTCCTACCCCCCCATGCATGTTAATCTTAATACCCCCTTACTTCTCCCCCCCTTATCACTCCCTACCCACCCATCCTCCCCAGTCCCTTTCCCTTTGGTACCTGTTAGTCCATTCTTGAGTTCTGTGATTCTGCTGCTGTTTTGTTCCTTCAGTTTTTCCTTTGTTCTTATATTCCACAGATAAGTGAAATCATTTGGTATTTCTCTTTCTCCGCTTGGCTTGTTTCACTGAGCATAATACCCTCCAGCTCCATCCATGTTGCTGCAAATGATTGGATTTGCCCTTTTCTTATAGCTGAGTAGTATTCCATTGTGTATATGTACCACATCTTCTTTATCCATTCATCTATTGATGGAAATTTAGGTTGCTTCCAATTCTTGGCTATTGTAAATAGTGCTGCAATAAACATAGGGGTGCATCTGTCTTTCTCAAACTTGATTGCTGCGTTCTTAGGGTAAATTCCTAGGAGTGCAATTCCTGGGTCAAATGGTAAGTCTGTTTTGAGCATTTTGATGTACCTCCATACTGCTTTCCACAATGGTTGAACTAACTTACATTCCCACCAGCAGTGTAGGAGGGTTCCCCTTTCTCCACAGCCTCGCCAACATTTGTTGTTGTTTGTCTTTTGGATGGCAGCCATCCTTACTGGTGTGAGGTGATACCTCATTGTAGTTTTAACTTGCATTTCTCTGATAATTAGCGATGTGGAGCATCTTTTCATATGTCTGTTGGCCATCTGTATTTCTTTTTTGGAGAACTGTCTGTTCAGTTCCTCTGCCCATTTTTTAATTGTGTTATTTGTTTTTTGTTTGTTGAGGCGTGAGAGCTCCTTATATATTCTGGACGTCAAGCCTTTATCGGATGTGTCATTTTCAAATATATTCTCCCATACTGTAGGGATCCTTCTTGTTCTATTGATGGTGTCTTTTGCTGTACAGAAGCTTTTCAGCTTAATATAGTCCCACTTACTCATTTTTGCTGTTGTTTTCCTTGCCCGGGGAGATATGTTCAAGAAGAGGTCACTCATGTTTATGTCTAAGAGGTTTGTGCCTATGTTTTCTTCCAAGAGTTTAATGGTTTCATGGCTTACATTCAGGTCTTTGATCCATTTTGAGTTTACTTTTGTATATGGGGTTAGACAATGGTCCAGTTTCATTCTCCTACATGTAGCTGTCCAGTTTTGCCAGCACCACCTGTTGAAGAGACTGTCATTTCGCCATTGTATGTCCATGGCTCCTTTATCAAATATTAATTGACCATATATGTCTGGGTTAATGTCTGGATTCTCTAGTCTGTTCCATTGGTCTGTGGCTCTGCTCTTGTGCCAGTACCAAATTGTCTTGATTACTATGGCTTTATAGTAGAGCTTGAAGTTGGGGAGTGAGATCCCCCCTACTTTATTCTTCTTTCTCAGGATTGCTTTGGCTATTCGGGGTCTTTGGTGTTTCCATATGAATTTTTGAATTATTTGTTCCAGTTCATTGAAGAATGTTGCTGGTAGTTTCATAGGGATTGCATCAAATCTGTATATTGCTTTGGGCAGGATGGCCATTTTGACGAT
Organism: Manis pentadactyla; assembly: GCF_030020395.1. Taxonomy (NCBI): domain Eukaryota; kingdom Metazoa; phylum Chordata; class Mammalia; order Pholidota; family Manidae; genus Manis; species Manis pentadactyla. The sequence continues at coordinate 162,970,292 of NC_080022.1, read as the reverse complement.
ATTAATTCTTCCTAGCCACGAGCATGGGATGAGTTTCCATCTGTTAGTGTCCCCTTTAATTTCTCTTAAGAGTGACTTGTAGTTTTCAGAGTATAAGTCTTTCAATTCTTTGGTTAGGTTTATTCCTAGGTATTTTATTTTTTTTGATGCAATTGTGAATGGAGTTGTTTTCCTGATTTCTCTTTCTGTTGGTTCATTGTTAGTATATAGGAAAGCCACAGATTTCTGTGTGTTGATTTTGTATCCTGCAACTTTGCTGTATTCCGATAACAGTTCTAGTAGTTTTGGGGTGGAGTCTTTAGGGTTTTTTATGTACAGTATCATGTCATCTGCAAATAGTTACAGTTTAACTTCTTCTTTACCAATCTGGATTCCTTGTATTTCTTTATTTTGTCTGATTGCCGTGGCTAGGACCTCCAGTACTATGTTAAATAACAGTGGAGAGAGTGGGCATCCCTGTCTAGTTCCCGATCTCAGAGGAAATGCTTTCAGCTTCTCGCTGTTCAATATAATGTTGGCTGTGGGTTTACCATAGGTGGCCTTTATTATGTTGAGGTACTTGCCCTCTATTCCCATTTTGCTGAGAGTTTTTAACATGAATGGATGTTGAACTTTGTCAAATGCTTTTTCAGCATCTATGGAGATGATCATGTGGTTTTTGTCTTTCTTTTTGTTGATGTGGTGGATGATGTTGATGGACTTTCGAATGTTGTACCATCCTTGCATCCCTGGAATGAATCCCACTTGGTCATAGTGTATGATCCTTTTGATGTATTTTTGAATTCGGTTTGCTAATATTTTGTTGAGTATTTTTGCATCTACGTTCATCAGGGATATTGGTCTGTAGTTTTCTTTTTTGGTGGGGTCTTTGCCTGGTTTTGGTATTAGGGTGATGTTAGCTTCATAGAATGAGTTTGGGAGTATCCCCTCCTCATCTATTTTTTGGAAAACTTTAAAGAGAATGGGTATTATGTCTTCCCTGTATGTCTGATAAAATTCCGAGGTAAATCCATCTGGCCCGGGGGTTTTGTTCTTTGGTAGTTTTTTGATTACCTCTTCAATTTCGTTGCTGGTAATTGGTCTGTTTAGATTTTCTGTTTCTTCCTGGGTCAATCTTGGAAGGTTATATTTTTCTAGGAAGTTGTCCATTTCTCCTAGGTTTCCCAGCTTGTTAGCATATAGTTTTTCATAGTATTCTCCAATAATTCTTTGCATTTCCGTGGGGTCCGTCGTGATTTTTCCTTTCTCGTTTCTGATACTGTTGATTTGTGTTGACTCTCTTTTCTTCTTAATAAGTCTGGCTAGAGGCTTATCTATTTTGTTTATTTTCTCGAAGAACCAGCTCTTGGTTTCATTGATTTTTGCTATTGTTTTATTCTTCTCAATTTTATTTATTTCTTCTCTGATCTTTTTTATGTCCCTCCTTCTGCTGACCTTAGGCCTCATCTGTTCTTCTTTTTCCAATTTTGATAATTGTGACATTAGACCATTCATTTGGGATTGCTCTTCCTTTTTTAAATATGCTTGGATTGCTATATACTTTCCTCTTAAGACTGCTTTTGCTGTGTCCCACAGAAGTTGGGGCTTAGTGTTGTTGTTGTCATTTGTTTCCATATATTGCTGGATCTCCATTTTGATTTGGTCATTGATCCATTGATTATTTAGGAGCGTGTTGTTAAGCCTCCATGTGTTTGTGAGCCTCTTTGCTTTCTTTGTACAGTTTATTTCTAGTTTTATGCCTTTGTGGTCTGAAAAGTTGGTTGGTAGGATTTCAATCTTTTTGAATTTTCTGAGGCTCTTTTTGTGGCCTAGTATGTGGTCTATTCTGGAGAATGTTCCATGTGCACTTGAGAAGAATGTATATCCCGCTGCTTTTGGATGTAGAGTTCTATAGATGTCTATTAGGTCCATCTGCTCTACTGTGTTGTTCAGTGCTTCCGTGTCCTTACTTATTTTCTGCCCAGTGGATCTATCCTTTGGGGTGAGTGGTGTGTTGAAGTCTCCTAGAATGAATGCATTGCAGTCTATATCCCCCTTTATTTCTGTTAGTATTTGTTTCACATATGCTGGTGCTCCTGTGTTGGGTGCATATATATTTAGAATGGTTATATCCTCTTGTTTGACTGGGCCCTTTATCATTATGTAGTGTCCTTCTTTATCTCTTGTTACTTTCTTTGTTTTGAAGTCTATTTTGTCTGATATTAGTACTGCAACCCCTGCTTTCTTCTCACTGTTGTTTGCTTGAAATATGTTTTTCCATCCCTTGACTTTTAGTCTGTACATGTCTTTGGGTTTGAGGTGAGTTTCTTGTAAGCAGCATATAGATGGGTCTTGCTTTTTTATCCATTCTGTTACTCTGTGTCTTTTGATTGGTGCATTCAACCCATTAACATTTAGGGTGACTATTGAAAGATATGTACTTATTGCCATTGCAGGCTTTAAATTCGTGGTTACCAAAGGTTCAAGTTTAGCCTCTTTAGTATCTTACTGCCTAACTTAGCTCGCTTATTGAGCTGTTATATACACTGTCTGGATATTCTTTTCTTCTCTCCCTTCTTGTTCCTCCTCCTCGATTCTTCATATGTTGGGTGTTTTGTGCTGTGCTCCTTCTAGGAGTGCTCCCATCTAGAGCAGTCCATGTAAGATGTTCTGTAGAGGTGGTTTGTGGAAAGCAAATTCCCTCAGCTTTTGTTTGTCTGGGATTTGTTTAATCCCACCGTCATATTTGAATGATAGTCGTGCTGGATACAGTATCCTTGGTTCAAGGCCCTTCTGTTTCATTGTATTAAATATATCATGCCATTCTCTTCTGGCCTGTAGGGTTTCTGTTGAGAAATCTGACGTTAGCCTGATGGGTTTCCCTTTATAGGTGACCTTTTTCTCTCTAGCTGCCTTTAACACTCTTTCCTTGTCCTTGATCTTTGCCATTTTAATTATTATGTGTCTTGGTGTTGCCCTTCTTGGATCCTTTCTGTTGGGGGTTCTGTGTATTTCCGTGGTCTGTTTGATTACTTCCTCCCCCAGTGTGGGGAAGTTTTCAGCAATTATTTCTTCTAAGATACTTTCCATCTCTTTTCCTCTCTCTTCTTCTTCTGGGACCCCTATAATACGGATATTGTTCCTTTTAGATAGGTCACACAGTTCTCTTAATATTGTTTCATTCCTGGAGATCCTTTTGTCTCTCTCTATGTCAGCTTCTATGCGTTCCTGTTCTCTGATTTCAATTCCATCAATGGCCTCTTGCATTCTATCCATTCTGCTTATAAACCCTTACAGAGTTTGTTTCATTTCTGCGATCTCCTTTCTGGCATCTGTGATCTCTTTCCGGACTTCATCCCATTTTTCTTGCGTATTTCTCTGCATTTCTGTCAGCATGTTTATGATTCTTATTTTGAATTCTTTGTCAGGAAGACTGGTTAGGTCTGTCTCCTTCTCTGGTGTTGTCTCTGTGATCTTTGTCTGCCTGTAGCTTTGCCTTTTCATGGTGATAGGAATAGTCTGCAGAGGTGGGCCGAGTGACGGCTGGAAGGACTTCCTTTCTTGTTGGTTTGTGGCCCTCCTCTCCTGGGAGAACAGCGGCCTCTAGTGGCTTGTGCTGCGCAGCTGCGCGCAGACAGGGTTTCTGCTTCCTGCCCGGCTGCTATGGAGTTAATCTCCGCTGTTGCTGTGGGCGTGGCCTGGCTCGGGCAGCTACTCCAAAATGGTGGAGTCGCGTTGGAGCAGGAGCTGCTGGGAGGCTATTTATCTCCGTAAGGTGCCTCCCTGCTCCCTGCAGCCCAGGGGTTAGGGTGCCCAGAGATCCCGGCTTCCCTACCTCTGGATTAAGTGACCCGCCCTGCCCCTTTAAGACTTCCGAAAAGCACCCGCCAAAACAAAACAACGACCACAAAAAAAAACAAGAAAAAAAATTTTTTAATTAAAAAAAAAAAAAATTTTTAATTAAAAAAAAAAAAGGTGGTCGTTCGTTTTTCTTTATTCTCCGGTGCTAGCCTCAGGCCTCTGCTCACCGGTCTTTCTGCCCTGTTTCCCTAGTATTGGGGTCCCTGTCCCTTTAAGACTTCCAAAAAGCGCTCGCCAAAACAAAGCAGCAAAAAAGCAAAAAAAAAAAATGGTCGCGCGCTTTTCTTATGCCCTCTGTCGCCCAGCCTCCAGTGCCTGCTCACTGTTCTTGCTGCCCTGTTTTCCCAGTATCGAGCGCCCTGCACTCTGGCCCGGATGGCTGGGGCTGGGTGTTCGGCAGTCCTGGGCTCCGTCTCCCTCCCGCTCTGCCTGCTCTTCTCCCGCCGGGAGCTGGGGGGAGGGGCGCTCGGCTCCCGCAGGGCCGGGGCTTGTATCTTACCCCCTTCGCGAGGCGCTGGGTTCTCTCAGGTGCGGATGTGGTCTGGATATTGTCCTGTGTCCTCTGGTCTTTATTCTAGGAAGGGTTGTCTTTGTTATATTTTCATAGATATATGTGGTTTTGGGAGGAGATTTCCGCTGCTCTACTCACGCCGCCATCTTACGCCCCTCCTCCATATGTCTTTTTGAATCTGAGATCTTGCTTTCTTTGGGTAAATGCCTAGGAGTGGAATTCCTGGGTCAATGGCTTATATTTAGTTTTTTGAGGAATCTCCATATTGCTTTTCCACGATGGGTGAACTAATTTGCACTTCCTCCAACAGTGTAGGAGGAGTCCCCTTTCTCTGCATCTTTGCCAGCATTTGTTGTTGCTTGTGTTTGGAATATTGGCCATCCTGACTGGTGTGAGGTGATACTTCATTGTGATTTTGATTTGCATTTCCCTGATAATTAGGAAATATGGAGCATCTTTTCATGTGCCTATTGGCCATTTGAATTTCTTCTTTGGAAAAGTGTCTGTTCAGAACCTCTGTCCATTTTTTAATCAGGTTGTTTGTTTTTTGGGTGTCGAGTCATGTGAGTTCTATATATATTTTGGATGTTAATCCCTTATCAGATAAGTCATTTATGAATATATTCTCCCTTACTGTAGGATGCCTTTTGTTCTGCTGATGGTGTCCTTTGCTGCACAGAAGCTTCTTAGTTTGACGTAGTCCCATTTGTTCATTTTCTATTTTGTTTCCCTTGGCCAAGGAAATGTGTTCAGGAAAAAGTTGCTCATGTTTATACTCAAGAGATTTTCTTTTTTTTTTTTTAGTTTATTCCTGGTGATTTTATTTTATTTTATTTTATTTTTTATTTTGTTATCATTAATTTACAATTACATGAAGAACATTATGTTTACTAGGCTCTCCCCTACCCCAAGTCCCCCCCACAAAACCCCATTACAGTCACTGTGCATCAGCATAGTAAGATGTTGTAGAATCACTACTTGTCTTCTCTGAGTTGCACAGCCCTCCCTTATCCCTCACCCCCCACACTATACATGCTAATCATAATACCCCCTTTCTTATTCCCTGCCCCTATCCCTCACTACCCACCCATTCTCCCCAGACTCTTTCCCTTTGGTAACTGTTAGTCCATTCTTGGGTTCTGTGATTCTGCTGCTGTTTTGTTCCTTCATTTTTTCTTTTGTTCTTATACTCCACAGATGAGTGAAATCATTTGGTATTTGTCTTTCTCCACTTGGCTTATTTCACGGAGAATAATACCCTCTAGCTCCATTCATGTTGTTGCAAATTATAGGATTAGTTTTCTTCTTATGGCTGAATAATATTCCATTGTGTATATGTACCACATCTTCTTTATTCATTCATCTACAGATGGACACTTAGGTTGCTTCCATTTCTTGGCTATTGTAAATAGTTCTGTGATAAACATAGGGGTGCATCTGTCTTTTTCAAACTGGAGTGCTGCATCCTTAGAGTAAATTCCTAGAAGTGGAATTCCTGGGTCAAATGGTATTTCTATTTTGAGCATTCTGAGGAACCTCCATACTGCTTTCCACAATGGTTGAACTAGTTTACATTCCCACCAGCAGCATAGGAGGGTTCCCCTTTCTCCACAACCTTGCCAACATTTGTTGTTGTTTGTCTTTTGGGTGGTAACCATCCTTACTGGTGTGAGGTGATATCTCATTGTGGTTTTAATTTGCATTTCACTGATAACTAGTGATGTGGAGCATCTTTTCATGTGTCTGTTGGCCATCTGAATTTCTTTTTTGGAGAACTGTCTGTTCAGCTCCTCTGTCTATTTTTTAATTGGATTATTTGCTTTTTGTTTGTTGAGCTGCATGAGCTCTTTATATAAATTGGATGTCAAGTCTTTATGGGATCTGTCATTTACGAATATATTCTCCCATACTGTAGGGTACCTTTTTGTTCTGTTGATGGTGTCCTTTGCTGTACAGAAGCTTTTCAGCTTGATATAGTCCCACTTGTTCATTTTTGCTTTTGTTTTCCTTGCGTGGGGAGATATGTTCATGACGAAGTCGCTAATGTTTATGTCCAAGAGATTTTTGCCTATGTTTTCTTCTAAGAGTTTTATGGTTTCATGACTTATATTCAGGTCTTTGATCCATTTCAAATTTACTTTTGTGTATGGAGTTAGACAGTGATCCAGTTTCATTCTCTTCCATGTAGCTGTCCAGTTTTGGGAGCATCATCTGTTGAAGAGACTGTCATTTCCCCATTGTATGTCCATGGCTCCTTTATCGAATATTAGTTGACCATATATGTTCGGGTTAATGTTTGGAGTCTCTATTCTGTTCCACTGGTCTGTGGCTCTGTTCTTGTGCCTGTAGAAATTGTCTTGATTACTGTGGCTTTATAGTAGAGATGGAAGTTGGGGAGCGAGATCCTCCCAACTTTATTCTTTCTCAGGATTGCTTTGGCTATTCGGGGTTTTTGGTGTTTCCATATGAATTTTTGAACTATTTGTTCCAGTTTGCTGAAGAATGTTTTAGTAATTTGATAGGGATTGCATCAAATCTGTATATTGCTTTGAACAGGATGGCCATTTTGACAATATTAATTCTTCCTAGCCACGAGCATTGGATGAGTTTCCATCTGTTTGTGTCCCCTTTAATTTCTCTTAAGAGTGACTTGTAGTTTTCAGAGTATAGGTCTTTCACTTCTTTGGTTAGGTTTATTCCTAGGTATTTTATTCTTTTTGATGCAATTGTGAATGGAATTGTTTTCCTTATTTCTCTTTCTTTTGGTTCACTGTTAGTGTATAGGAAAGTCACAGATTTCTGTGTGTTAATTTTGTATCCTGCAACTTTGCTGTATTCCAATATTAGTTCTAGTAGTTTTGGAGTGGAGTCTTTAGGGATTTTTATGTACAATATCATGGCATCTGCAAATAGTGAGAGTTTAACTTCTTCTTTACCAATCTAGATTCCTTGTATTTCTTTGTTTTGTCTTATTGCAATGGCTAGAACCTCCAGTACTATGTTCAATAACAGTGGGGAGAGTGGGCATACCTGTCTTGTCCCTGATCTCAAAGGAAAAGCTTTCAGCTTCTCACTGTTCAGTATGAAGTTGGCTGTGGGTTTATCATATGCGGCCTTTATTATGTTGAGGTACTTGCCCTCTATTCCCATTTTGCTGAGAGTTTTTATCATGAATGGATGTTGAATTTTGTCAAATGCTTTTTCAGCATCTATGGAGATGATCATGTGGTTTTTATCTTTCTTTTTGTTTATGTGGTGGATGATGTTGATGGATTTCTGAATGTTGTGCCATCCTTGCATCCCTGGGATGAATCCCACTTGTCATGGTATATGATCCTTTTGATATATTTTTGAATTCCATTTGCTAATATTTTGTTGAGTATTTTTGCATCTACATCAGGGATATTGGTCTGTAATTTTCTTTTTTGTTGGGGTCTTTGCCTGGTTTTGGTATTGAGGTAATGTTGGCTTCATAGAATGAGTTTGGGAGTATTCCTTCCTCTTCTATTTTTTGGAAAACTTTAAGGAGAATGGGTATTATATCTTCTCTGTATGTCTGATAAAATTTTGAGGTAAATCCATCTGGCCCAGGGGTTTTATTCTTGGGTAGTTTTTTGATTACCGCTTTAATTTCTTTCCTGGTAATTGGTTTGTTTAGATTTTGTGTTTCTTCCTTGGTCAGACTTGGAAGATTGTATTTTTCTACGAAGTTGTCCATTTCCTCTAGGTTTTCCAGCTTCTTAGCATATAGATTTTCATAGTAGTCTGTAATAATTCTTTGTATTTCTGTTGGTTCCGTCGTGATGTTTCCTTTCTCATTTCTGATTCTGTTGATGTGTGTTGATTCTCTTTTTCTCTTCATAAATCGGGCTAGAGGCTTATCTATTTTGTTTATTTTCTCAAAGAACCAGCTCTTGGTTTTATTGATTTTTGCTATTGTTTTATTCTTCTCAATTTTGTTTATTTCTTCTCTGATCTTTATTATGTCACTCCTTCTGCTGACTTTAGGCCTCATTTTTTCTTCTTTTTCCAGTTTCGATAATTGTGATGTTAGACTATTCATTTGGGATTATTCTTCCTTCTTCAAGTGTGCCTGGATCACTGTATACTTTTCTCTTAAGACTGCTTTCGCTGTGTCCCACAGAAGTTGGGGCTTTGTGTTGTTGTTTTTATTTGTTTCTATATATTCCTTGATCTCTATTTTGATTTGTTCATTGATCCATTGATTATTTAGGAGCATGTTGTTAAGCCTCCATGTGTTTGTGAACCTTTTTGTTTTCTTTGTAGGATATATTTCTAGTTTTATACATTTGTGGTCTGAAAAATTGATAGGTTGAATTTCAATATTTTGGAATTTGCTGAGGCTCTTTTTGTGGGGTAGTATATGGTCTGTTCTGGAGAATGTTCCATGTGCACTTGAGAAGAATGCATATCCTGTTGCTTTTGGATGTATTGTTCTATAGATGTCTATTAGGTCCATCTGCTCTACTGTGTTGTTCAGTGCTTCCATATCCTTACTTATTTTCTGCCCGGTGGATCTATCCTTTGGGGTGAGTGGTGTGTTGAAGTCTCCTAGAATGAATGCATTGCAGTTTATTTCCCCCTTTAGTTCTGTTAGTATTTGTTTCACATATGCTGGTGCTCCTGTATTGGGTGCATATATTTTTAGAATGGTTATGTGCTCTTGTTGGACTGAGCCCTTTATCATTGTGTAGTGTCCTTTATCTCTTGTTACTTTCTTTGTTTTGACATCTATTTTGTTTGATATTAGTGCTGCAACTCCTGCTTTCTTCTCGCTGTTGTTTGCCTGAAATATGTTTTTCAATCCCTTGGCTTTTATTCTGTACATGTCTTTGGGTTTGAGGTGAGTCTCTTGTAAGCAGCATATAGATGGGTCTTGCTTTTTTATCCATTATATTACTCTGTGTCTTTTGATTGGTGCATTAAGTCCATTCATATTTAGGGTGGCTATTGAAAGATATGTACTTATTGCCATTGCAGGCTTTAAATTCGTGGTTACCAAAGGTTCAAGGTTAGCCTCTTTAGTATCTTACTGCCTAACTTAGCTCGCTTATTGAGCTGTTATATACACTGTCTGGAGATTCTTTTCTTCTCTCCCTTCTTATTCCTCATCCTCCCTTCGTCATATGTTGGGTGTTTTGTTCTGTGCTCTTTTTAAGAGTGCTCTCATCTAGAGCAGTCCCTGTAAGATGCCCTGTAGAGGTGGTTTGTGGGAAGCAAATTCCCTCAGCTTTTGCTTGTCTGGGAATTGTTTAATCCCACCATTATATTTAAATGATAGCCATGCTGGATACAGTATCCTTGGTTCAAGGCCCTTCTATTTCATTGCATTAAATATATCATGCCATTCTCTTCTGGCCTGTAGGGTTTCTGTTCAGAAGTCTGATGATAACCTGACGGGTTTTCCTTTATAGGTAACCTTTTTCTCTCTAGCTGCCTTTAAAACTCTTTCCTTGTCCTTGATCTTTGCCATTTTAATTATTATGTGTCCTAGTGTTGTCCTCCTTGGATCCTTTCTGTTTAGTGTTCTGTGTATTTCCATGGTCTGTTCGATTATTTCCTCCCCCAGTTTGGGGTAGTTTTCAGCAATTATTTCTTCCAAGATACTCTCCATCCCTTTTCCTCTCTCTTCTTCTTCTGGTACCCCTATAATACGAATATTGTTCCTTTTGGATTAGTGACACTGTTCTCTTAATATAGTTTCATTCCTGGAGATCCTTTTATCTCTCTCTATGTCAGCTTCTATGCGTTCCTGTTCTCTGGTTTCAATTCCATCAATGGCCTCTTGCATCCTATCCATTCTGATTATAAACCTTTCCAGAGTTTGTTTCATTTCTGTAATCTCCTTTCTGGCATCTGTGATCTCCCTCTGGACTTCATACCATATCTCTTGCGTATTTCTCTGCATCTCTGTCAGCATGTTTATGATTCTTATTTTGAATTCTTTGTCAGGAAGACTGGTTAGGTCTGTCTCCTTCTCTGGTGTTGTCTCTGTGATCTTTGTCTGCCTGTACCTTTGCCTTTTCATGGTGATAGGAATAGTTTGCAGAGCTGGGACAAGTGATGGCTGGAAGAACTTCCCTTCTTGTTGGTTTGTGGTCCTCCTCTCCTGGGAGAACAGCGACCTCTAGTGGCTTGTGCTGCGCAGCTGCGCGCAGACAGGGTTTCTGCTTCCTGCCCGGCTGCTATGGAGTTAATCTCCGCTGTTGCTGTGGGCGTGGCCTGGTTCAGGCAGCTGCTCCAAAATGGTGGAGTCGTGTTGGAGGGGGAGCAGCCGGGAGGCTATCTCCGTAATTGGCCTCTGTGCTCCCTGCTGCCCAGGGGATTAGAATGCCCAGAGATCCCCGGATTCCCTACCTCTGGACTAAGTGTCCCACCCTGCCGCTTTAATACTTCCAAAAAGCACCCGCCAAAACAAAACAATGACCACAAAAAAAAAAAAAAATGGTAGCTAGTTTTTCTTTATTCTCCGGTGCCAGCCTCAGGCACCCGCTCACCAGTCTTACTGTCCTGTTCCCCTAGTATTGGGGTCTCTGTCCCTTTAAGACTTCCAAAAAGCACTCGCCAAAACAAAACAACAACAACAAAACAAAAAAAAGTGGCTGCTCGCTTTTCTCTTGTCCTCCAGCACCAGCCTCCGGTACCCACTCACCATTCTTGCTGCCCTGTTTCCCTAATATCCAGGACTGCATGCATGCACTGTGTCTGTGCTCTGGTCCGGATTGCTGGGGCTGAGTGTTCAGCAGTCCTGGGCTCCCTCTCCCTCCCGCGCTGCCTACTCTTCTCCTGCCGGGATCTGGGGGGAGGGGCAGTCATGTCCCCCCGCGCCAGGGCTTGTTTCCTATCCCCTTTGCGAGGCACTGGGTTCTCGAAGGTGTGAATGTGGTCTGAATGTTGTCCTGTGTCCTCTGGTCTTTATTCTAGGAAGAGTTGTCTTTGTTATATTTTCATAGATATATGTGGTTTTGGGAGATTTCCGCTGCTCTACTCATGCCGCCATCTTGACTCCACCCCCTCATTGATTCTTTGTATTTTTTATTCTTCTCAATTTTATTTATTTATGCTCTGATCTTTATTATGTCCCTCCTACTGACTTTGGGCCTCCTTTGTTCTTCTTTTTCTCTTTTCATCAATTGTGAATTCAAACTGTTCATTTGGGATTGTACTTCTTTCTTGAGGTAAGCCTGTGTTGCTATATATTTTCCTTTTAGAAATGCTTTCACTGCATTCCAAAAATTTTGGGATTTTTAGTTGTTGTTTTAGTCTCCACATATTGCTTGATCTCTGTTTTAATTAGGTTATTGATCCATTGATTATTAAGGAACATGTTGTTAAGCCTCCATGTGTTTATGGGCTTTTTCATTTTCTTTGCATAATTTATTTCTAGTTTCATACCTTTATGGTCTGAGAAGCTGGTTGGTACAATTTCAGTCTTTTTTAATTTACTGAGGCTCTCTTTGTGGCCTAGTATGTGAGCTATTCTGGAAAACATTCCATGTGCACTTGAGAAGAATGTGTATCCTGCTGCTTTTGTGTGGAGTATTCTGTAGATATCTGTTAGGTCCATCTGTTCTAATGTGTTGTTCAGTGCATTTGTCTCCTTACTTATTTTCTGTCTGGTTGGTCTGTCTTTTGGTTTAAGTGGTATGTTGAAATCTCCTATAATGAATGTATTGCCTTCTACTTCCCCTTTAATTCTGTTAGTATTTGTTTCACATTTTTAGATGCCTTTATTTTTGGTGCATAGATATTTATAATGGGTATGTCCTCTTGTCAGACTGATGTCTTTATCATTATGTAATGTACTTTGTTTCATTTTACTTTCTTTGTTTTGAAATCTATTTTGTGTAATACAAGTACTGCAACTGCTACCTTTTTATCACTATTATTTGCATGGTATATCTTTTCCATCCCTTTACTATTAGTCTGTATACGTCTTTGGGTTTGAAATAAGTCTCTTCTAGGCAGCATATAGATGGGTCTTATTTTTTTATCCATTCTGTAACTCTATGTCTTTTGATTGGTGCATTCAGTCCATTTACATTTAGGGTTATTATCAGTATATATTTACTTATTGCCATTGCAGGCTTTAGATTCTTGGTTATCAGAGATTCAAAGGAAGCTTCTCTACTATCTAACAGTCTAACTTAACTCACTTATTATGCTATTTCAAACACTATCTAAAGGTTTTTTTTCCCTTCCCTTCTTCTTCCTCCTCCTCCACTCTTCATATATTAGGGGTCATATTCTGTAGTCTTTTTGTATCCCTTGACTAACTTTGTGAGTAGTTGATTTAATTTTGTATTTGCTTAGTTATTAATTGGTCTGCTTCTTTTACTATGTGGTTTTATTTTTTCTGGTGACAGCTATTTAGCCTTAGGAGCACTTCCACCTGGAGCAGTTGCTTTAAGATACATGATAGGGATGATTTGTGGGTGATGAATTCCCTCAACTTTTGCTTATCTGGAAATCATTTAATCTCTGCCTCAAATTTAAATGGTAATCTTACTGGGTAGAGTATTCTTGGCTGGAGGCCTTTCTATTTCATTGCATTAAATATATCATGCCACTCCCTTCTGGCCTGTAAGGTTTCTTCTGAGAAGTCTGATGATAGCCTGATGGGTTTTCCTTTGTATGTGATCTTATTTCTGCCTCTGGCTGCTTTTAACAGTCTTTCCTTATCCTTGATCTTTCCCATTTTAATTATTATACATCTTGGTGTTGTCCTCCTTGGGCCCCTTGTGTTCGGAGATCTGTGGACTTCCATGGCCTCAGACACTCTTTCCTTCCCCAGATTGGGGAAGTTTTCAGCAATTATTTCCTCAATGAGACTTTCTATCCCCTTTTCTCTCTCTTGTTCTTCTGATACCCCTATAATGTGAATATTGTTCTGTTTGGATTGGTCACACAGCTGTCATATTATTCTTTCATTCCTAGAGATCTGATCCTTTTTTCTCTCTGTGCCTCAGCTTCTTCATTTCCTGTTCTCTAATTTATTTTTTATTTACCATGTCCTCTAACTCATCTAATCTATTTTTAAAGTCCTCCATTGTATGTTTCATTTAGATACTGTATTTTTCAAAGTTTCTATTTCTTGACGTCCTCCCTGAGATTTTGAATATTTTTCCATATCTCTGTTAGCATGTTTATGACTTTATTTTGAAATCTTTATCAAGAAGATTGATGAATTCAGTTTCACTGAGCCCTCTTTCTGGCATTTTTTCTGTAATTTCGTTTGCACCAAATTCCTTTGCCATTTCATTTTTTTATTGTTTCCTATGGAATAGTAACTTTGTGTAGGCAGTGCCCTCTAGTGATCAGAAGCTCTATTTTCTGACACTGCCGAGCACCTGAAGCAATGTCAGGGGTCACAGTCAAGTGGAACTGGAGTGTGCTGAGAGAAAAGGACTCAGCTGGGAGGGTAACACCTGCCAGGTCCAGTGGGCCAACTATAGCCTCTGTGCTACTCCCCTGGAGCTGCCGTAGGTGGGGCCATCCTCCGGCTGGCCTGGTGCAATGACAAGGGTAGCAGGTGAGTGTGCTGATGCCTGCTGGGTGGAATGAGTGGCAGACTACATACTGCAGTAGGGGGCCTTGTTGCTGTGTTGCCAGCCACGGGAATGGAGCATCTGAACCTCCTGATAGTTCCCAACCTGCTGGGCTGAGTGTGTTGGAAAGATTTTGTCCACCTGCCCTTTCTCCTGAGCAGCAAGTTTTCTGTAATCTTTGTCCATTTAGCACTCCTCTTGCTGCTGGGAAGTCTTTCAAACTGCCCACCTTTCTTTTGTCCTACAGAGCCAGTTGTGCATACCTGTACTCCACAAGTGTCTGGAATCTCAGTCTCCCTGAGTATTCTACCTATCTTTGCTTTCCAACCCCACTAATGTTCAGAGCACCATGTAATGTGGGTTTGTGCTCCCAGAGCAGAGCTCCAGGCCTGGGTGTTCAGCAGTCCTGGGCTTCTACTCCCTCCCCACTCTGTTTCTCCCCTGTAGCTCCCATAGTATATGGACAAATATAAAGCAGGCACGATCACAAAGAAGTAGATATTAGTAGTAATATTAACATCATGACCATGAAAAATTTAACCTCAGAAAGGAAAAATTATAATATTATCAGATATAAAAGAATGTATGTGATCATGAAAATTGATGTACCCAATTTATTTGATAAAATCACTACTCATCCCTGATGATTCTCCCTAAGACAGGCATAGAAATAACTCAAATAATTTGGTTTGACTTAAACAGTTTAGGTTCTCACCAGAACATAGCAATGCTGGCACTGCATCTCAGACTTTCAGCCTCCAGAACCATGAGAAATGAATTTCTGTTGTTTACAAGCCATCCAGTTTGTGGTAATTTGTTATAGCAGCCAGAACAGATTAAGACACTACTTACATGGCATATTGATCTATGAGAACCCGAAGCTCTTTTGTTTCATTACTTGGCCCTTGTCCTCAATAACATCCTTCAGATAATCAGAGAAAAAAAATGATAGGGCAAAAGCAGTGTAAGTTTAAAAAATCAGGAGGTCTGGCTTTAAAACTTTGATGGGCAATTTAAGAATCCCACAATCCAAAGCTCATTATTTAAGTACTTTAGCATTCACTTTCCTCTCCATCAAAGTGAAAATAAGAATATATGTCTTGCAAAGCTGAAGATAACGTTATGTGATACCAATCTTCACTTTACCCACTAGACAACAAATATTGATGAATAAAACAAGTCCACAAGATCCCTATCTACTAAATTCCATTGTGAATTTATTTATAGTCATAATTATGGGTGTTAGAAAGGGGAGAAGAATGAGGACATCAAGTCAAAATCAGATGACAGAGGCTAATGTTGCTGGGAAATGGCAGGCAGAATCCTAAGGTGGTTCCAAGATTCACGCTCCTGAGGTATAATCTCCTCTTGTCTATGATGGGATAGGAGCTTCTTTCATAGGTTAGGTCATATGACAAGGGTGATATGAAAGTCACTCCCATGATTGTTACATATAACGTAAGAATTCATGTTAGCAGCAGAATGAATAGGGATTTCCCTGTTGGCTTTGAAGAAGTAAGATGGCATGTTGCAAGAGGATTGACTTGGATCTGAAAGTGTCCTCTATTACTTAGGAGTGACCCCAAACAAGAAAACAGGGATCTCAGTCCTTAAATAGCCAAGGAATTAAATAATGCCCCAAACCTGAATGAGACTGGTAAAGAACCAAGAGCCTCAGCAGAGGTCATGGTCTCAGCCCGAACTCTGCATTCAACCTGGTATAGCCCTGCACAGAGGACCCGCAGAACAGAGATAACAGATCTGTATTGTTTTAAGCCCCCAAAATCTGCGGTAATCATGCAGTAATAGAAAAATAATGTAAGAAATTAGGGGGGAAATGGTGCCTGAGAGCTATGAGAGCTTCTCAGAGCTGACTCAGGAAAAATGGTTATAGGACCTGGGCAGATAAACTACTTTGAGAACTGTCAGTTCCTAAACTATCGGGAAGTATCAGTTCACAAAGCCTGAGGGTATTTGAGATCTCTACCTTCACTCAGGAGCTGGGACTTTAGGTATATTGGCTCAGGAAGTAAGTAGGTCTGATACGAAAAGTAAGAGACAACAAAGACAATCACCGAGTTGATTTGGGTAAAAAGGTGATTAAATTGCCTCAAAAATAAAGAACATTTGCTCCGGTATGTATGTGTATGCTAAAAAAGATTATGAGAATGAATTTGTTGCTTTTACAATAAAAAAAAAAAGATGTTTTCCAAAGGATTTCTTGGACAGATACAGCACCTCCATTTTTCTTTTTTCATAGAGCACTGTAAGAATAATTTTTTAAGTTATGCCTTTGAAACTATATTAAGACTGATTATATTATTTGGAATAATACACTGTTTTGTCCACATAGGTGACTATCAAATGCATGTCCTACGGGAAGAAACAGAAGTTTACAGGAAATCATCTGATTTCATTTCCTCAAGTATCCCAATTAAATCTGTAGATTAGGGTTTGTTGGAAGTACAAAAGTTAAGAACAGGTTAGAATGAAGAAAATGCAGAAGCATTGATGGGACTGAGCATCAGCTTTAACCAAAGTTTTGAAAATTGAGAACTATGAACCTGGAGGATCTGTCAATCTGTGATTCACAGCCTGGAGTCCCCAGTAGTTATTAATATATAAATAGCATAACAGGATTCTGAGAAATCTTGTCTCCATTCTGTGAACTGGCTATCTCCTGGATGAGATGATGAGTTACCTGAGAGTGCAAGTTTGCACTCATCTCTATACCCCCACGTACCTGTGGAGACTCTCATACGTAGTAGAAATCTAGCAATTTTTTAACCAATCTATGCTAAATTATTGAAATGTACATAATCTAGTTATCCTTGCCTATTGATCTATGGCATGTCTTTTGAAAGCTCGTTCATATCCCACATTGCCTAGGAATCTTCCCATGATTAATTGTATATTATTCAATTTAATTCTCATTTATCATGCCCTTAAGGACTTTTATTATCAATTTGTTCTGTTTAAAGGTGTATTTCTCGAATGTTCCCATGGGCCAGCATTTTCCTCTCTCTCTTACATTCAATTACATACTCCCCAAAGCCAGTTTCTCTGTCTTTCAGTCCATTTACATGTCCAGGTTGCCTTGGCCAAGCACCTGTTCACAGGAGGTATATGATCAATATTGTGTCCAAGTGACTAATACTTGCCAGTGTTTTTGATTGTTGTATTTTATCTTGGTTTAAATCCCATAGTAGGTGTTTTTTCTACTGGCTGAGGCTTCAGCAAAACAGATGGCATGTGTTCGCGCATTGATCTCTCCTGAGGTGTCAGAGTGAAACACTTTGATAGTAGGAAAAATTGTTTAGAAACCTCTGAATTGACCCCTTTGTGTACCAAATTGACACTTTGTGCAGCTAGTTTTGTCTTTGCTTAAACTAGTATTGATCAAACTATCAAAGACTGTGTTATAGTTTGAACAGCTGTTCTTAAAGCACCACCAAAAATAAGGGTTTGCATTTAAATCTTTAAATCAACCGACATCTTGTTGACTATCAGAGTTTAGATGGTAGGGAACTTGATTAATTTTTTTCAGTATTATTTACCACAAGAAAAGTGTGAAACGTATTTGAGCACTCTACTTTTTTTCTTACTCACTGTTCAGCTTACTATACCTTTTACCATTCATTTCTGCCCTTTAAACTGCTCCTCTACAGAAATGCAGTTTTCTAAGGACATTGTTCAGGTGAAGAAACAAAACTGGATAAATGCTTTGTGAAATATTGAAGGGCTCTGCTGGGATCTAAGGCCGACTTACCATTATCACAGGGAAAAAAATTAGAAACAAAAACATTCTGAGTGAACTTGTAGAATACCTTGGAACAGCTTAAAAGGGGCTTTATTACAAGAGGGATGATTAAATTATTGCATGAGAGAAATTAGAAGTTGGAATTTTTAGAGTAAGGACATCCTTAAACCTCACTGCTGAGAAATGTACAGGGTTTTAACAGAGATTTGGAAAGCTTTTAGGCTTCTATTCTCAGGTAAGCCTAGGAAAGACTAGCTTTAAGCTGAAAATGGGTTATGGCAAGAGAGTAGTATTAATTACAGTTAAATCCTCCAGAGAAAACTATTACAAAGCTACAGATGCAAAGGTTAAAACAAATTCCACAGATTTGCAGAATTCATTATTTATGCTTAAACAGACTCAGAAGCACTCGGCATAAATCAAGCTCTGGAGTTAATTCTACCTAAAAGATACAAGCATCTAGTGCGCTTTTCCTTGATCTTACATGATGACTATGGGATTATCATTTTTAAAATATTTGTTTATTCTGCATGTGTTTATCATTATAATTATTTACCATCAAACACTCTTACTTGCTGATGATGCCATACTAGGTTATTAATGGAGGTGGGGGGGATAAAAACTCCCAAGCCTATTCCTGAATCTTTACAACATCAAGAGTTAGGTAGATTTTGTAATGCTTAGAACTTTCCTAATCACTGCTACTTGCCAGGAAGTGTGGGGGCAGAAACGTCTTCCATGATTTTGCCTCTGCCCTACTATCAAAGTAAAACTGCCTCTTTTACGTGCCTTCAGAGCTTGAAATTTCCAGCCCAGACCATCATGAATCAGCTACAATGTAGCATGGGTTAGTTGATCAAATGTTGACAGAATGAGCATGGACAGAAAATACTAAATGAAATGGGACCTGTGTAAAGCATGGCAGGAAATCAGGGAAAGGATGTGGACAGAGAGCTTATCATTGCCAAGGGAGAAATCTGAAAACTTAAGGATATTTTTCAAATTTGGTTTCCCAATGATTGTGGGTCACTAATGTCGTTTAACTGGTGAGTAGATAGGGTAAACATCCTGATATGCAGATTGTCAAGTAAAAAACTGTGCTGTCCCACTCCTTTCCTGACGTTTGAATGCTCTGCTACACATTCAGAAAATATTGACTTGACCCACTCTAATTCCATTTCACATAAACTTAATTTTCTTTTTGTCCATGGTTTTACTATACAATGACCTGTGGAGCAAAACAACAAAAGTGTAAGTCAGATTGTTAATTTGAACTCTTCAGCAGATTTGTCCTTTGCATCTGTAGATGCCACATTTTTGGTTAAGCTTTATACGTAGATATATTGTGCATCTACTACATTGTGACTTCCAGTGTAGTGGTCCTCAAGGTTTTTTGCCTACTGACTATATTTTATTATAAATTACTTTCTCTTTATTTACCATCTATAGTTTTAATTAAGGCATTAAAATGGTATTTTAGAATTACATGTATATGTAAATTATATTATTTTTGGATTCAGTTCAAGATAATAAATATGGCTTTACTTAAGTAGGTGTTATAACATGAGGACACTGCACAGGATAAGGTGGAAAACAATGACCTTGGAGTGTCTAAAGGCCTGAGGAAGGCCTTTGGGAAAGAGGAAAATAAGAGACCCCGAGGACACACTTTACATATTCACTGACAGCCCTAGGTCCCAAATCAAATGCAGCTATAATATTCTGATGGATGCAGAAAAAGGTACAAATGCTAAATTAATTGATGAACAGAGTTAAATGTTTAATACATATTAGAGACTACAGCACTGTAGTAGATGGTAGAGATTCACAAAGAAATGAGTCCCCAATCCCCAATTTCAAGTACTTCTTGTAGGAGAAGGAGATGTATATATAAATGATCACAATGAAGTGAGACAAGTTCAGCTAAAGAAGTGAGCACAGTGAAGAGGCCCTAACCCAGTGAAGAAGACAGGTGAGCTGGAGAAGGCTTCTCAGAGGAGATGAGCTGATTGGAACATAATTCATTGGTAAGATGAATTATGCCAGAAGTGCTGAGAATGTGTTGAGCAGAACACTGCGGCGGTTATCCATAACAGGTGAGAGAAACACTGTGACCAGTTACTAATCCAAATCCCAGGGGGAGACTCCACCTACATGGAGGATAGCAAAATCCATCACTATGCTGACCACCAGGAGTGGAAGCCCAAAGGCTTCTGCCCATTGCATGATGATATTGAAGTCACCAAGTCACTAAGGAAAAAATAACCATAGTGCAGTCCAGCACCAGATGAAACAAACACTATACATACATAGAAAAGAAGTAGAGCAAGATCAGCGTCAACAGTGGGCTCTGGATCCCCCTGGCCAGCCTGGATCTCCAGGCAGCCAATGCAGGACAATTTGCCTACATTTACCCTTTTGCTGCAGCAGAAGGATCTTAACACTCCCTCATGGAGACAGAAATATTGAGAACACAGGGTACCCAAAGTACCTGAGGGCCATTGACATGCTTAAGACAAACAAGGGAACACTCATTGAGCATGTAAGAGGGAAAGATATTTTCACACAAGGTGACAAGCCCAGAACAGGCTGTCTAGGTTCTAAGTCTCTTGATAAGGAAGAGTTCCTGGTTAAGGCCTATTCTTAGGTAGCTAATAGGGGTCATGGAAAAACTGCATAATCCAAAGTGCTTTTCCCAACAGGGAACATAATGAATAAGATAGCCCTGATAAGTGCCGGTATATCCTTATCTCAAGCAACAGCTATGAGACAGGAAAGAAAGCCAGGAACTGGACCTTAGTAATAATGTAGAAGAATTATTACTTTCAGAGAATAGAATAGAAAATAGGTATGTTTTGAAAAATCTGTTAGGTAGATCTCACTGGTACCTGTGAGGAGGAAGTTGTTGAGGCAGATGGGAGAGGTGACAAAGGATACTGAATACACTACAGTAGTAATTCAGAGATAATGAAGAACTACAATGAACAATGGGGGAGGAGAGAAGATTGCTTTAGATGCATAAAGAGTGGTGGTTAAAATATACTACTACTCAGGCACCACCAACATGCTCTGCACTGCTTGATCTGAGTTGGGTACCAAGTACTGTAATTTTTTCTAAGTTTCCCTGATAAATATCCCTAGTAAAGGTTGAGAAGCACTGAACTAGATAACTACATAGGAGAATAAGTCAACAGGGTTTGACTAATTAGAACGGAGAATGAAGGACAAAGGAGATAAGGAGACACCTAGGGTTGTGCCCAGGGTCCTAGTTGGAGAAATCTGCAAATGGTGATATTACTGATTCAATTAGAGGAAGTGAGAGATTGAATAACTTGGAGGGAGAAAATAATTCATTCCAAATGTGCATATTGAGTATGAGGTCCCTATGGTATATTTGTATGCTGATGGTCAACAAATAAATGAAATTAACACTTCAATACTTTGCAAGTTAATATAAAAGATCAATACTTTGTAAAAGATGTAGAAATTAAAGGTAAATATGTGAGAGCCATTGCTGCCTTCACAGGGATGTTAAAAACATACCAGTGCTTGTTATTCATCAGAGACAGTGTATGAAATGAGAAAGGCAGAGACCAATGTTGTAAATTTAAACAACATCAGCATTTCAGGGATGGATAGAGGAAAACTAGCTAATGGAAGCAGCCAGCAGGGATGCTAAAGAAACTTAATAATAATTAGGAAAGTGTGGAGTCATGAAATCCAAGGAAGAAAAGATTTTCAACATAATGCCTGATGCAGCAAAGAAATGAATGTGAAGAAATGAAAATTGGCCATTCGTCTTAGGCTAGGGGGTCATTAGTAACCTGAGAAGGGCACCTTTCAGTGCAGGCCAGTTTGATGGAAGTGGGCTGAAGAATAAAAGAGTGATGACAAGTAGGGAGAGTGATCACCAACTTCTCCTTCATAAAATCTGGGTAAAGAAATCAATAAGGTTTGATGGTGTTATTGTAGCTACAGAAAGGCAATATGATATGTTTGGAAAAGGTGACAGTAGCCATTGTCTTACCAAAAAGTGATGGATGGAGAGAGGAAGATGAAGCTGATTTCTTTGGATCAGAGGGACAATAATTTTAAAAGACTATATAAAAAAAATGAGAGCTTGAATATATAAGAAGGCTATGCCCTAGAGGAGACAATAAAGAAGAGGAACAAGGCCATACACTGATGAAAAGAGTAAGCCCATCATTTTGTCATGGGCTACCAAAAACAGGGGTTTTCAGTAGAGAACAAAAGTATTTAAATATTTAGGGCAAGATTGGGAAGAAGGCTAATTAAAATTACAGCTTCACTGAAAACTCAGTCCAAAAATTTCCTCTTTCTTTATTGTTATACATAGATATTGAAATTATTACATGATTTTACTATACCTATTTTAGGATTTCCACAGAGCTAGCAATTGAGGAGCTAAGGTGTAAGTACCAATCCAGTCTGGGGCTTCAAAATTCATATTCTTTCCAGTTTCCCATATCCATTTTCAGTTTAAGAAGATTCCTTGATACTCTAATGAACATGATGGTAGCTTCCTAATCAGTAGCTGGAAATCTGCCAAAATTATGAAGTAACTAGAAATCCTTCACAAATAAAAACCAAGAAATATCAAAACAAAACAAAAATAAACAGAAAACTTCACAGCACTATGCTTGGAATGTCTTGGTTCTACTTACTCTGAAACCATTTGTATTTTCCTATACATTTTCCCCTGATAGACCCCACCACCCCAAACTGTCATCTCAGTGTTGACAGAGTAATGGGCCTATTGATTTTGACTGGTACTCACTCTAAAACAGGCTTATCTGGGAACTTGCCACAACAGCTCTGAGTTAACAGATTTTCTGTCCTATTTTTAGACATGAGACATCAATTGAGTACATCAGTATTGTTAATATTTGTCTTACCAACTAGCTGTTGAATCTTGGGCACATATGCAACCTCTGTGAGACTCAATTTTCCCATTTTTTGAAAAATGAAAATGTTAGTCTTTAGTTGATCCCTTCAACTCAAAAATGCAACAGATCTATGAGTTATCATGAATTCGTATTATCAGAGATGGTAGTTGAGGGGATAGTTAAAAACATAAAGGCTGTTGCATATTGGATTTAACCAGTGTTCCTAAATGATCTTTGTGGTTGTTCTAGAGGTGGGTGAAAAGGGCCTATTTTATCTGATAAGCACCATATATACTTGCTAGTTACCATTTAGGAATATGGTTCCAAAGGACCCATACTAGTTTAGACTGTCTTCTTTGGTTTGTTGATTGGATGTTTGGTTTATTTATTCTTTGGTTTACACATTCATTCAGATGAAACTTTTCCTATTTCTAGATACCATGTTAGGTGCTTTGGGGAAGATGCAAATATAGAATAGGACCCTTTTATGTAAGAAAGATTTGTTAACAGAATTTAGCACTAGAGATTTATATTGCAATGCATAAGGTGGTAAACACCGTAAGGCTAGCATAGTCACAGTGGTATGGATGTTCTTTCAATTAACACCAACTTACTGAGCACTTTTCTGAACTGGGCATTGTTTCAAAGTCCTGGCTACTCCCAGTGGGGGCCATACACCTTCAGCCTTGACTATCCCTAGGATCTTGTTAGAAATACAGTATCTCAGACCATCCTTAGCCATACTGAATTAGAACCAATATTTTAATATCCCTAGATTAATAATATATACATTAAATTTTCAGAAGCACTGGTCCAGTTCAATTTTTCTCAAAGCAGAATAAAAGGACTGTATGCAACAGCATCCAAATTCTGGGATCTTGTACCCAGGAATTCTGTTTCATTAGGTTGGCTGAGGAGCCCTGGATTTTCACTGAAACAAAGTTGTGATTATGTGACTTTTTACTACATATGGTTTGAGAACCACTGGTTTGGGTGTTAGGGATGCAAAGATGGATCTATAATAAGACATTTATGCTGCTTAAGAAGATTGGCATTAAATTGGACATGTGTTTCAGGCCAAGTGTGGCTGGATTTGTTTGAATAAAAAGAAATGTTTTGTGTATAGATAACCATAGGAAATGCATTTTGAACACTGCAATATGGGTATCACAGAGCAAGAAACATAAAGTTCTCTGTTTAACCAGAGCTAAGTTCTGGTTGGAATTATCTAAAGCATTGTACTTGGGGCCAAAATATGTTTTATGCTGGTATATTCGTTTCCTAGGGCTGCCATTACAAATTACAACAAACCAGATTGCTTATGACAACATACATTTATACTCTCACAGTTCTAGAATATAGAAGTCAGATATCAAGGCATTGGGAGGACAATGCTACCTCTAATGACCCTAGGGAAAAACTCTTTCCAGCCTCTGGTTTTCTGGTGGTTCTTGGCAATGCTTGGCATTCTTTGGCTTTTAGGTGCATTGCTGCAATTTCTGCCACCATCTTTGCATGTCTTCCCCTGGGTTTCTGTCTTTCTGTGTTCAAATTTCCTCCTTCTTATGAGGATATCAGTCATATTTGATTGAGGGTCCAACCTAATCCAGCATGAACTGACATTAATCTAATTGCATCAATAAAGAAACTACTTCCAAATAAAGAAACATTCATAGTTTTTTGTGGAAATTAATTTTTGGGGGGCGGGGCACTATGTAACTCAATGTAGTTGGTATTCTAATGAGAAATACACAAATACATATGAGTGGTAAATTATACACTGCTATTTTTTTCATTACAAAATGTGATTTACTAACATACCTTACATATTGGAAAATTTGTGACAGTATTGTGATTTCACTAATATTAGTCAAGGTATAAGGAGATGATGGTTACTTTATATTAGGAGATAAATTTGTCTCCACAGCTTTTCCACATGGTTGTAAGAATCCTGTAAGTCTCAGCAATCATTACTCATTACCTCACTATCTTTGTATTTTGCATTTAATAAGCCATCATGTGTAAGCTGTAGATTAGAAATGAAGAAAGTTTAGCCTGTTCGCATAGCTGCTACTTCTGGCTGTTGTTGAAGAGAGATAAACAATCTTCATAACAAGGATAGGCTAATGACAAAACATTTTCTATCAGCCTGGCTTATTCTTGCCCTTTACAAGATCAATAAAATATATGAGGCTCCATATGAGGTTTCAAAATAACATGATTAGCTATAATTAACCCACTGATTAACAAGTGCGTTCACCAGTTTCATTGGTTACAGAACAATTACAAATGATAGTGAGTCTACTATTCTAGATAGAAAATGCAGGCTCAAATATGTATTGGTATAAACTAAGCTTAAATATAAGATAGGATAGTTCTTGCTAAAAAAGGGATAGAAGGTGACAGAATAAGATTTTTAAGGTATTTGAGCTCTTCAGAAATACATTATATAAAATTTTAAGATTCTTATTGTAAATATGCAATATAGGCAAAAGCTAAGAATTAAAAGTTAATTAAAAGCTGGTGGCGGTGGGGAAGGGGGAAGGGGATAAATGGGTGCAATAATTCGGTATCACAATATAAGTTGATCATGGGGACAGTAGTACAGCAGGGAGAATACAGTTAACGATCCTTTAACATCTTTCTATGTTGATAGATAGTGACTGCACTAGAAGGGGTGAGAATTTAATAATTTGGGTAATTGTTGAACCACTGTATTGTATAATTAAGACCAACATAATTGTATATCAATGATACTTTAATAAAAAAGTTAATTAAAAGCAACAATAACAAAAGTCAAGCCTATGACAATACAGGGTGAATCAAAACATCTTAAGCTAGTTTTATTGTACATGGAATTGGATGTGAAACCTTTGTTTACCTTTAGAACTTTCAAAAAGGTACACTCTAGCAAAACAAAATTATCAATCTTAAATCAGTGGAACAAAGCATGGCATTTGGACATACATTGGCTGTGGAAGAAAATTAAAAATTAACTGGTGAGAAATTACTAATTAAAGGTATGTAGATTTAAATACTCAGTATTATACTCCCTCCATAGTATAGGGACCACTAACCTAAGAAATTCATAGCAGTAAAAAAATAGCACCTGAGAAGAGAGCACGCTGTGCTCCAGGCTGCCCAGGAGTCCCTAAGGAAAAAACACCAGATACTGAGGATTACACAATAAACAAAAAAAAATGAGAAAACAGTCCACTGTGTAAAAAAGAAAAGGCAGCAACAGTGTTCTAGTCCCAAGAAATCTACTAAATAATTTAAGATGTGGACAAGGACTATAAAATAAGTATAAGTAAATAATTTAAAAGGTAGGTAAAGATACAGAAATCATGCAAATATAAATAAGCACCGTTAAAAAAAGAAACATACCCAAAGACTTTCCAGAAAGACAAACCATGGTTAATAAAGTTAAAATAGGTGATTTAATAGTTCAACTTCCTTCTTCCTGGCTGACATCTCAGCATTTTTAGGTATAGTCTTACGTAGTTGTGTGTGAAATTCTACAGGAATAGCATTTACCTTTGGCACTTTAATACTATTTTTCAGATAGTCTTCTAACCTCCATAGGAAAGAAGGACTCAGTACAAGATGTAAAGTTGAACAAATAAGTTGCTAAACAGATGTGTAACTTTGAAAAAGCATTGGATAAAAAAAAATAGCAATATCCATGCTTGTTTTGCAGAATATAGCTAAATTGATATACAACAAGATGAAAGATGGGTATTTTCTAGAGGAATGATAAAATGATCTATTTTAGATTTTGTTATGTCAAGTGTACACATTAAAAATTGGTATGTAATCTTTAAAATGTATTAAGTAGAGTGATTAAAGAGATATGCATACAACTTGGTAAATCAATTTTATAAGGTACAGATTAAATATACAAAATTATGTAAAAAAGAGGTAGTTGAAAAAATCCAAATATTTTATTTAATCACACCCAAGTAAATGGATTACACTCATACAATAAAAACATTTAAGTGGGATTTGAAAGTGCAGCTTTATATTGTTTAAAAGTGATTTATTGGTAAGAAACTAGCACAGAAAAATAAGAATTAAAATGATATGAAAAGCAGTATGATGAATGCACTAACAAAAAGAACACTATTCATACATATTAATATTAGTTTTAAAAAAGATATTCAGGCAAAACACATTTTAGGGATGAAAATGATCACTTTATAGTGGTAAAAATACAACAGTTCCACTGAGATGATACAAAATTGGAGACTTGGAAACACCTAACGAAATGACTTATGAATAAGTAAAGAAAATCAGACAGCATTAAAATGAAAACATCTTGGTAAATTTTATTCAGTAAATGACGAAAAAAAAAAAGACAAAAATTTATAAGACAGAGATTTCTTAATGGAGCAGGAGGGAAGTGCACTTGTGTACAAAACCCTCACAGATAACAAATATAAAAACTAGATAAAAGTTTTTAAAATAAATAATTATATATATATATATATATATATATATAAAATAATTCAACCAATTGTTGACAGAACCCAGAGGACAGCTTAGTCTCAGAAAGCAACGGACACAAGAATTGTGTATTTGTTTCTTGGGGTTCCAATGGTCTGGCCCAACCTCCATGGCAGTCACTGCAAAAACTCAGAAAGGAAACTCAGAGCCACTCAGAGCCTGTTTGGATGTAAATACTTTAAGATCAGTTCAGAACTAGGAGACAGCTGGAAATATCAAGGGGGAAATCCTGGCAGCACAGTTATCCCAGAAGAGACCCAAATTTGAGCATAAACTGCCCAACCTGTTTGTCAGTTTTTAACAAATGTAAGGGAGACCCCAGAGGCATGGCAGAAAAGCAGGTAGAGACCAAAGATAAATCTTCTCGTGACAGATGGAGCTATATGAAGCTAGACATGTAAGCTTGATGCTTTTCTTATCTGAGTGTGTTCTCCAACTATGCTCAGCTCTGGCAGCAGAGCCCAAAGGAGGCAAAGCAGCTGGGAATTTAGAAGGAATCCCCAGAAACAAGGGAACTACAGAGAGGGTGAGTCTACCTCTGCTCAAATCCTTGGCACAGAGAGCTGCAGATACAGAGATCTATACTGATAAAAGCCAAATACAGAGCAAATCTTGAAGATGAAATCACAGGTTACGTACAGGGTAAAGTGAGAAAATAACAATGACTTCTCAACCTATGGAATTCCAGAGACTTTTAAAACATTTTTTCAAAGTGCTGAAGGGAAAAAGAATGGTCAGCCAAGAATTCTATATCCAGAGAAGCTACCCTTCAAAAATGAAGGTAAAATAAAGACCTTTTCAGATTAAAAAAAAGAAAGAAAGAAAGAAAGAAACTGTTGTCAGAAGACCAGCAATACAAGAAGAGCAAAAGGAAGTTCTTTGGTCTAAAAGGAAATGACACTCAATGGAAAGTCCTATCTGTAAGAAAAAAGTGAACAGCATCAGAACTGGCAAATACATGAGTTTAAAAATTGTATTTTTTCTTTCATTTAACATCTTAAAAGGCAGATAAATAAGTGAAAATTGTACTGTGTAATTTAGGGGGTCTTTTTAACAATATGAAACAAAAGTTTTAGAAAAAAAAATGACCTTAGATTAGGCAAAGATTTATTAGACAGGATACAAAAACAGTCAAGTTAAAACTTCTGCACATCCAAAGGCCTCATTATACTCAAGGTTTTCTCTAATTTAATAACTGGCTCTAATAAGTGAAATGTCACAGACTGATGATAGAAATAACCCCAATATAAATATTTTTGTCTGAATATATAAATATCTCTTCCAACATAATAATGACAAATAATAGAAAAAAGGACAAAAGACTTGAACAGACACTTCACAAAAGAAGATATGCAAAAGGCCAGGAAGCATATGGAAAGTTGCTCAACATCAGTAGTCATCAGAGAAATGCAAGCCATAAAAACAATGAGATAGCCCTACACACACAAAAGAAAGGTTAAAATTTAAAAACACCGATGATGCCCATACTGATGAGGATAATGTGGAACTATTGCTGTCAGCAGTGTAGTTTTAAGACAACTTTGCAAAACACTTCTTAATTAAACATACACCTACACTGGGGCACAGAAATTCCACTCCTAGCTGTTTACCCAAGAGTAGTTAGAACATGCATACAGAAGGACAAAAATATTCTTTGCAGCTTTAATCACACATCTTCACACAGAAAATGGCCAGCTCCACCGTGAAAAATTATACACCAACCAACTAGAAAATGCTTAAACTGGACCGGTGGCATAATCAAACAAGGACTGTTGTATGGCACCAAGACAAACTCATCGAGTGAGACATGAATAACACAAGAATCTCAAATATATGTTGCAGGAAAGAAGCCAGAGGCAAAGAATTCCATTCCCTTGAAATTTGAGAACAAGCAAAATGAAACTCTAGTGCTACAAATCAAAACCTTGGTTACCTTGTGGGTGGGAGGGGATTCAAGGAAAGGGGCACAAAGGCATCAGGTGGAGTAATGGTGGCAATATTTTACATGGTGATGGTGGTGGCCACTGAGTTACAGACAGTGAGTTCTATGACCCATCAAACTGTATTTAAATTTCATGCCAATAAAAACAGCATTTCTTCTGTGCCATCTCTAACAATATAAAAGCCTACTGCTTCAGAAATTGCATCTTACAGCTTTCTATTGCTTGATTTATATGGTTAAAGATAGTCTAGAAATGAACCTTTCTTCTTTGGTTTGATTGGCTTTTATTAGCCTTTATATCTTAATTGTCTTTGCTAACTTAGGTCCAATTAGTCTATTGTTTTGCCTATTGGCACATTAATTTAAAATCTTTCATTTTGTGACATATAGGGGCATCATTCTAGATGATTTACCACCATTGTACTCAAGGTTTTTCTCTAATTTAATAACTGGCTCTAGTACCTAATAGTTCCTGTCCTGCCTTTTAATACACATCGTTTTTTAGGGAAAGTCATTAGTACCTTTTACAATAGCTGAGATTTGATCAACTCCTGAGGTGGTCCTGACTCTAGCATGAAGTAAGTATTCAGTCTGAGCTTCCTTATTTGTTCGTGTCTCAAAAGAGTTTTTCAATCGTTAGCCTGGTAGTCTTATAATTTTCATATCACTTTCACATGTCATGTTTCTGCCTCCTGACCCCACTATGCAGAGTTATTTTTATCATTTCCTATTCAGCATTTTCTGACACTCATAAACTGACTTGCTTTTTCAGATAGTCAGCTTCTTTACTTTGGTAAACAAGTATTTGTTGAATACCCACTCCATCCCTGTTATAATTCCAGCAAATGGCACAGAAAAGAAATCTGTCTTCAAGTTGCAGTTTTCTCCTGACTCTTGCTACTTCAGCTTTATCCATAAAAATATGCTTCTGTCTTGAGAAATCTGCCTAACACTTCAGTCCCTTTCCTTTTTTCCCCATTTTTTGTGATTAATATACATCACAATATAACTTTTTTTTTAATTGAAGTATAGTTGATGTGCAATATTATATGGGTCTCAGGTGTACACATAGTAATTCAATGATTCTGCACATTACAAAATGCTCACCATGGTAAGTGCCGTTTCAACTGTCACCATATGAAGTTACTACAATCTTACTTGTCCCGGCCCGCGGGACTATCAACGAGGGCCAAAATGAGAAGCCTGCAGAAATGAAACAAGCAAGGGACACAAAGCATGACCAGCAAGACAGGATGTCTGATCAAGCTGGCACAGTTTATTGTTTGCAGGATCAATTTATACAGGTAGTGAGGAAGGGGTGGGTCAGAAGGTGATTGGACCTTAGGTGGTGCCGGCGGGAGCGTGTGGAGGGGTGATTGGGCCTTGGCTGGTGCCGGCGGGAGCAGAGAACCCGGAAGAGAAACAGGAAGTTCGCCATTTTGTGGGTGGGGGGTCCTTTTGGTCCCCGGCATCTCCTCCTTTTCTATTCTTTTAGGAGGGATTGGAGCACTTACTAAAGTGTTTTAAGCCATTTATCCTCTGGGCAGACGGTGCCTGTCTTAGGTCTAGAGGTTTTATACCAGGCCTCTGTTTCCAGGAGCTTGCCTCCTTCTGGAGTCGGCCTGGAGTTCTCAGGGGAGCTTGCTCTAATACTGAATCGGCCTATATGCATAGGAGCTTGCCCCAGTATTAGATCGGCCCCTAGAGGTCTTATGTTTGTTTGCAGGTACATCCTCTTAGTTTCCCGTCATTGACTACCCGTCTAATTGCCCAGAAATGTTTGTCAAGGAACCTTGACATGGCTTGTCTCAGTTTTACTCTCTGGTTACTGTTGGGTCTCTTCGGGTATGAGGCCCTGGGTAAGGATCCCCACCTTGGTCAGCCAAGTCAAGGCGATGATAATGGACTTGGATAGGTCTTGCTATAAGGGAGTCGATTTAATGTTTGATCAACATTGTAAGTCTTTTAAAAGCCCAGGGGCCAAAAGATAGTAATAATAGCAATCCTAGGAATGGACCTAGAATGGGGAGAAGGTAAGGGAGAAGTCCATTTAATCCAGTCAAAAGGGGATTGTCACGCAACTCTTTTCTCCTTTTCTCAAGGTCGTCTTGGAGGGTCTTTATCTTGTCCCAAACGATGCCAGATTTGTTAGCGTAGAAGCAGCATTTTTCCTGTAAAGCCAAACAGATGCCTCCCTGCTCTGCTGTGAGGAGGTCGAGGCCTCTGCGGTTTTGTAAAACTACTTCTGCTAGAGAGTCTATTTGGTCTTGGAGGTCAGTAACTGTTTTAGAGAGGGCATCAACATCATTAATTAATTGATTGGATAACTTATGATAGGAATGTATGGCTATTCCTGCCCCTGCTGTCCCTGTAGCTACTGCGGAGGTAATTCCTAGGCCAATTAGAAGTGGAATGAACTGGATGGCTCTTTTAGAGCGTGAATGTCCTGCTATAAACTCAAAGCTGGGTGTAGGGACAGGTTCTTCTCCTGGGATGATATCAATATCTGGGAGAATGCTGGCTTGCACACATAACCCTGTCCAGTTTGTGGGTAAGGCAGTGTAGGCCAGGTTTCCTCCACAGAGAAAAACCTGTCTATTAGGAGGGCAAACGGATGAGGTATAATTAAAAACTTGGGAACAATCTGTGAATGAAGCAATCCCTACATCTATATCATCACTGTTATTCTGCGGCTGCTTTTGTACGCACAGGGATATGTTAAATCCTACAGGTTGCACTTTAAAGGGTGAATTGAGAGTGCAATTTTGATCTGTCAGGTTGGTGGTAGCATTAGCAGGAATTGCAAGGGGCATAGGTGTACCAAGGGTCATGCATAGCCAGCAGTTTTCAGCGAGACTGGGATTGGTGATGTTCAGTGCATTATGAGTGGCCTCTAGAATATCAGCAGTTTGGGTGTCAAGATCTATGCCATGTGGTTTGGGCAGGGCTAAGGGATGATACTCTATAGGAGGGTCCAGTTCTCTTATAAGCATTTCAATTCTTTTCTTAGTTTGGACTTCTCTTATTTGGTCTGTAGGCCCACCGCCATCAGAAATGTGAACAAGTGCCACTAGCGGCCAGCAAATCTCTTTACCTACAGTCCCAATGCAGGGAGCTTGTGCATATTTAGAATTTCTTCCCACTCTAAGAGTGCTATCATCCCAGTCACCTCTAGTGGAGCCACTATAGCCTCTTTATAGTATAGTTGTAAGGTATGTTTTGTTGCCTTTAGTGCACTGCTGAAAACTACTATAACAAGAGGCATACAGTGCACTGGTCATCTGACACTGAGCAGGGCAAGGTCCTGGTTTACCATTAACGGGCAATATGACCTTGGGCTTCTTTACGCACTTCCAACTTTGGGGTTTCCATCCTACCCCTGAGGAAAATCCACCTGCAGAGATGTCTGCAGTGAGATAAGCTCTCTTATCCTGACAATCGACAGTCCGACCAGCATAAAATTGGGGTCCAGCTAGATGCTGGGTTCCTTGAGATGTTAACTGCTTGGTTCCTCCCAAGCTGGGTTCAAAATCCATTATTCCCCCTTTACAGTCACAGGGGTTTCCAAATAATTTAAGATAGAACTGTTCTTGAGTCATGGAAGGTCCCATTCCCCCAAGGCGACAGGGATAAGTCTAAAGAGGGAGGTGACTGGGATGATCATAGCAAGAAACATAATGGAATCGCTAAGTGGGGGTTTGAGGGTAGGCGGAGCTGTCAACAATGATGAAAATATCTTCTTCCTGAAAGGCAAAAAGACAGTTCTCAGGGAGGATCCTCCTCTCTGGAGTGTCTTAGGTTATTGTCTTGTTTCATAGTGGTATTGGTGGGTTTGACAAGGCGTTCAGGTAACCATCGAGGTCCATTTCCCCGTGTATCATATACACAGGCGTGGCCTCTGCCCCAGATAAGAACTGGGTCGGGACCGTGCCACTTAAAGGTAAGCGGATCTCTCCATAGAACTTCTGCAAACTTTGTTTTGGTTTCAGGATGCCACAGCTTATCTGCTGTAGATTTACCATGATCATCTAATTGTAGAAAATTAAATGTGAACAAGGCATGATTGAGGAGGTTCTTTGGAGAACCTTTTACAGGATACACAGTATTGGCTTTGAGTTTATTGATCATACTTTTTAAAGTTTGATGAGCTCGTTCGACTATTCCCTGTCCTTGGGGATTGTAGGGGATACCTGTGATGTGTTTAATTTGAAATTGATGGCAAAAATTTTGAAATGCTTGTGAGGTGTATCCTGGTCCATTGTCTGTTTTAATGATTTGAGGTTTACCAATAACAGTAATGCATTGAAGAATATGGGCTATAACATTTTTGGCGGCTTCACCACTGTGGAGAGTGGCAAATATAAAACCACTGTAAGTATCAATGGTCACATGAGTATATTTAAGAGCACCAAATTCAGAAATATGAGTAACATCCATCTACCAGATTTCATTAGGGAGTAGGCCTCTCGGATTAACTCCTAAATGAGGAAGGGGCAGTGAGGTGACACACCTCGGACAGTTTTTAACAATTTGCCTAGCTTGCTTTCTGGTGAGTTTAAATAAAAGCTGAAGAGTGTGAGCATTCACATGATGAAGAGCACGGTATTGGCTAGCTTTGGTGACTGCATCGGTCATAATAAAATACATAAGGCGGGTGTTTTTATCTGCAAGGGCATTACCTTGGGAGAGGGGACTAGGGAGGTAGGTGTGGGCTCGCAGGTGTCCTATATAGAAAGGGGCTTGTCTAAGTAGTATGTAGGTTTGGAGCTGTTGAAAGAGGGAAATGGCGTTAGTAGAGGGTTTAATGTAAGGAACAGTTTCTAGAATAGGAATTGAATATGCTATGTAGGCACTGTCGGTATACAGATTAAAAGGGATTTGGCTCAGCATTTTGAAAACTTGTAGAATAGCAAATAATTCTACGAGTTGGGCTGATTTAAAGGGTGATTGGATGCTGTAACTCTGTGAGCCAATAACATAGGCAGCAATGCCAGAGGAGGAGCCATCTGAGAAAACTAAAGAGGCATTTTCTAAAGGAGTGGATGAGGTTCTTTTTGGGAAAATAAAGGGATGTAGTCGTGAGAATTGGAGGAGTTTATGTGAGGGATAGTGATTATCAATTTTAACTTGAAAAGAAGCAAGGGATATAATCCAATCATCTACATTTTGGGAAAGCCAATCTATTTGCTCTTTTGTGTAAGGAATGATGAGCTGATCAGGATCTCTGCTAAAAT
Source organism: Manis pentadactyla (assembly GCF_030020395.1). NCBI lineage: Eukaryota > Metazoa > Chordata > Mammalia > Pholidota > Manidae > Manis > Manis pentadactyla. The sequence continues at coordinate 162,936,023 of NC_080022.1, read as the reverse complement.
GTTGGCGGCTTTTTTCTCTGCCTGCTTTTATGATCTTTGCAACTAATGAAGGGTATGTGATAAGGACTTTAGGTGGGGAAGAGGGCAAATGGATCCACAATAAAGGATTATCTTGCCATAAAACTCCAGTAGGGGTGTGTTGCGTATTACAGATGATGAGAGCGAAGGGCCTGTCATAGGATAAGAATGTAATTTGTTGTTGTTGTATAGCTGTTTCAATAATGTTTAAGGTTTCCTTCGCTTCAATGGACAATTTCCGAGGGGATAGGGGATCAGAATCTCTTTGCAGTATATCAAAAAGGGGTTTTAACTCTCTAGTAGTTAATTTGAGAAAGGGTCTAAGCCAATTAATATCTCCTAAGAATTTTTGGAAATCATTTAATGTTTGTAAGTGTGATGTTTTTAATTGAATCTTTTGGGTAGTGATTTTGTTTGAAGTTAGTTCAAAGCCAAGGTAGTAATAGGGATCTGTTAATTGAACTTTGTTTGGAGCAATTTGGAGACCAAAAGAGGTGAGACGGGTGGTCAATTCTTGACTATATTTCAGGATTTCAGAGTTGGATGCCCCAGCCAGGAGGATATCATCCATGTAATGAATGATATAGATGGAAGGCCATCTGGACCTGAGGGGATCTATGGCTTGAGCTACAAATTTTTGACACAGTGTGGGGCTGTTCACCATACCTTGGGGAAGGACTTTCTACTGGTAGTGATGCATTGGCCCTTTGAATTGGTGACAGGAATACTAAACGCAAAGCGTTCTCTATCTTGGGGATGGAGAGGGATAGTAAAGAAACAATCTTTAAGATCAATGATGATCTTAAAATAATTAGCTGGGATGGCTATGGGAGAGGGGAGACCAGGTTGAAGGGCTCCCATTGAGAACATGGTTTTGTTGATTTCTCTGAGGTCCTGGAGGAGCCTCCATTCTCCTGATTTCTTTTTAATTACAAATATAAGAGTGTTCCAAGGAGAGATGGTGGGTTCTAAGTGTCCAGCAGTTAATTGTTCCTGTACTAACTTAATAGCTGCTGTGAGTTTTTCTTGATTTAAAGGCCATTGATCTACCCAGACAGGGGAGTCTGATTTCCACTTTATCTTATCTGCGTGGGGTACAGGAAAGTCAATGGCCATCATGGAAAATTTTTATTCCCTAATCTTGAATGATCAGTTTTGGGTATGACAATAAGGCGTTCTTTTATGCCTTGACTATTTTTTCCTAGGCCCTGACTGGGCAAATAGCCTTGGTTAAGCATTTGTTGGGCAATAACATCATTTGGGCTGGCCATGACAAGTTTTAATTGGGATAAAATGTCACGTCCCCATAAATTAATGGGTAATCCAGCTACTATGTAAGGTTGGACTTGTCCGGAATTCCCTTCTTTATCTCTCCAGGTTAAGATTTTAGAACTTTGTTTGGGGTTTGTGGATTGGCCAATGCCTTTGAGATGGGTTACAGTTGTACTACAGGGCCAACTAGGAGGCCACTGTTGGGCTGATATTACTGTAGCATCTGCTCCTGTATCAACTAGTCCTTCAAAGGACTTGCCATCTAGTTGTAGGGTTAGCAATGGCCTTTCAGTGGTGATTTGTTGTACCCAATAAGCATCAGAGGAGCCAAAGGCAGCATTTAATCTGAAATTTTTATTATAACTTTTATGTGTTGAATCTAACGGGAGTAGTAGGAGTTGGGCTATTCGTTTCCCTTTTGATATAGATATTGGACCCATAGGAGCAGAGGCTAGGAGGGTAATTTGTCCTGTATAATCATTGTCTATAACTCCTGGTATAATATGGAGGCCAACTAATGCAGAGCTCCCTCGTCCTAAGATTAGGCCAAAGGTGCCGGAAGGTAAGGGTCCATAAGTTTCTGTGGGGAGCAGCTGGACCCCTTGGTCAGGAATTAATATTGTGCTGGTGGCGGAACAGAGGTCCAATCCTGCACTTCCCGGGGTGGCACGGGAGAGGGAGTTGATGTCTGCGCAGGGAGAAGCTGCCGCTGTTGAGCTGGGGGAACGAACCTGATAGCCCCTTGGTTCACGCTTGATGGTGGGGACAGGGGCTGGCCCCTCTGGGAGTTTCCCTGGAGTGGTTGAAGGGGTGTGCCTTCAACAGTTGTCTTAGAGCGGCACTCTTTAGCCCAATGAAAACCGCGCCGACATCTAGGGCAAACAGTTTTTGGGGGAGCATGGGGCAGGGGAGCTCGAGGTGGGTGAAGTTGAATCTCTGCCTGACACTGGCGGGTGAAATGTCCTGGCTGATTGCAATTAAAGCAAGTTTTTTGTTTATTACTATCTTTATTAATATCTTTTAGGGCCATCCCTATGGCCAGTCCAATTGTATGTGAAGTTCCTATCCCGGAACAGTTTAATATAATCAGAAAGACTCCCACAACAGTGAGGTCTTATGGTCTCTTGACAGGTCGGATTAGCATTTTCATAAGCCAGGTGTTTAACAAAGGCACTTTCTGTTTCTCCTCCCCCAACTAGTCGCTCGGCAGCATCTGTTAGGCGACTAATGAAGTCGCTGTAGGGCTCGTCAGGCCCTTGGCGGATTTTTGCTAGGGAAGTAGTAGCGGAGCCTTTAGAGGGAAGGCGCCGCCAGGCTTTTAAGGCTGCGTTTTGGACCTGAGCCAAAAGACCAGGGGGGAAGGCTGCTTGGGCCTCATTTGTTTCATAAGGGCTTCGCCGGAGTAATTTATCTCTTGTCCATGAGCGCGAGGTTTTACTTTCACTATTGCGCTGTGCAGTTTCACGGCAATTTTCTACAAAGTCAGTACGCCCCAAGACATACTGTCCCTCGGACAAGGCAGCTCGCGCTAAAGAAAGCCAGTCATTAGGGGTCAGCCACCGATCGCTCAGACTTTCAATCAAGGCTAATGTGAAAGGAGCTATGGGGCCATAATTGGTAACAACTGCTTTTAAATCTTTTAAGTGTTTAAGGTTTAGGCGGTGGTATTTTTGGGTTTTAGCTAGGTTTTCTATATTACTCTTAGGCTCTTCATTGTCTGAAGGCTCCCCCTCAGAATCCTGATCTTGGTCTGGGGTATCTGGGTCTTGGGAGTCTGGGACGTTTTCGTCCTCGCTTTCTTCTACAACTTCCGGGGGTGTTTCTGGGCGGCGACCGCGGGTGAGCGGTCGGCCGCGGGTGACTGGAAAGACAAGTACTTGGTCTTTTGGTTTTGCATTCTTTATAGGTTTTTTGGGGAGTGAGGGAGGCTGCGCGGGGCTCAATGATGTCAGCTCAGCCTCAAGGGCTTTGATCTCTTTAATGAGCTGAACATGCTCACGTTTTTGCAACAAAAGTTCTTTAAGTGAAGATACTTCTTTAGTTAGAGAAATTTTCGCTTGCCGGATGGGGTCAGACAAAGGGGGGGGGGAGTGTGAAGAGGAGGCTCTAGAGCAGGGATTTGAAGCATAGGGACACATTGGAGGGGAATAGGTTTGTATGGGGAAGGCTTAAAGTGTCCATTAGTGGCACCATAAAGGACTGGCGCTGTTAGGCGCCAGGGGTTTTCATGATCATGAGAATGAGCAGCTTGGTTTCTTAATGTCTCCTCATTTTCTGAGCTTAAATAATTGTCTTGACGTCTTAAGGACGTGAGTGTGGGGTAAATGGAGGGGATTTTGGGGGAATCAGATTTGCTAGGTTTACTTTCAGGTTCATCTTGAGGATCTGGAGCTTTTTGTTCAGATTGGGGCTTAAGAGTTTTTTCAAGAGAAACAGCGGGATCTTCAGGGATATCCACAGTTATTGAAGGACAAGTAGAGGGTGGTTGGGAGTTTTTTCTAAGGGCTATTTCTCCTGTTTCTATAACATTTTTGATATCAGGGTCTTGTGAATGAACTTTAAGGATATCATGAATAAGGTTCCAAAAGGAGAATGCTGAGACAGGAATCTTTTCAGGGCCAAAGGTCTGATAAAAATCTTGGAGGGCATCACCAACTCTTTCCCAGTGTTTACAACTGATAGTGCCCTCTAGGGGGAACCAAGGACAATTTTCATGTACGAAGGAAAAAAAGTGTCTAAGATCTTTTTTCTTAACCCTTACACCTCGTGTCCTGAGAGAATCCTTAACTCCGTTAAGAAATACCTCGTGGGAGTTCAGAGAATTGCCCATCACTATGGTTACAACCTCTGCTCTAACTAAATTTGAATCTCTCCAAGTCAGCCACGACTACACCAATGTCTTGAGTCAGTGGGGCCACTCTCATCAGCTCAGATGAGCCCTTGCTTACGTAGGACAGCCGGCAGGTATAATCCGCCTGCTCGGACCCTCTAGGGCAGGGAGTCTGTAGTCAGAGTCCCCTGGGTATGCCTTCGAGGTGAACGGCTGTCAGCCCAAAGTAAGCGCAAGGTTTTCAGAGAGGAACAACCAGAGGACAAAACAAGGAATAAATCGCGGCAGGAGACTGGAGGGAAGTGATAAAATCAATCAGACTACTAAAATTGAACTCACAAGAGGTATTTTGAAATCTTGCTTGGGGGATGCGTCTACTCACCTCTCACGGCCCTGTATTACGGACGGGTGGGCCGTAGTGATCGTCAATGCAGAGTCAGCATCAGGCTCCTACCTGCGCGACGTCTTAAACGAGTGTCTGGCCAGGACTACGAGTAGACTTTTCAGCAGGAGTCCCGTCGAGCCCCACATTGGGCGCCAGTTGTCCCGGCCCGCGGGACTATCAACGAGGGCCAAAACGAGAAGCCTGCAGAAATGAAACAAGCAAGGGACACAAAGCACGACCAGCAAGACAGGATGTCTGATCAAGCTGGCACAGTTTATTGTTTGCAGGATCAATTTATACAGGTAGTGAGGAAGGGGTGGGTCAGAAGGTGATTGGACCTTAGGTGGCGCCGGCGGGAGTGTGTGGAGGGGTGATTGGGCCTTGGCTGGTGCCGGCGGGAGCAGAGAACCCAGAAGAGAAACAGGAAGTTCGCCATTTTGTGGGTGGGGGGTCCTTTTGGTCCCCGGCATTACTGACTATGCTCTGTGCCATACTTTTTGTCACAGTGTCAGTTTAAGGTGTACAGCATGATGATTTGATTTACCTATATTGTGAAATGATTGCCACCATAGGCTTACGTAACATCCGACTACTCATACAAGTACAATAAAATTAAAAGAAAGAAAATTCTCTTTGTGATATGAAGAACTCTTACGATCCACTCTTTTATTCAGTTCCCTTCTCGTGTTTTATAATCATAAGAGAATCCGTTGGCCTTTTGGTGAGCCTGCATACCCAGCTTTTGATGCTCCTCCTGCACAGGGACCAAAACAAATCTGCCTAGAGGCCCAATCTCTAACAGCAAAATCGTGCCTGCCTACGTCCTGTTTATCCAATCAAATATTCTTCAGCTTTCCCCTTTCACAGAAAAGCTAACGTAAATAGTATGCATTGCTTTCCTTATCTAACCAAAAGTAACTTCTTGAGACCCTGTAACTCCAGGGGGAAAATCCCAGAGTAAAATACCTTTGAAACCGCAATCAGTCAAAGGGAGAAATAAAGTGGGAGAAACCCATTTATTTCTTACAAACAGTGGTCCACTTCTGCTCTCCCATGTCTCTCCTGACCGGGCTGCAGAAGGGCCCCCACTCAACCTCTCCAGTCCAGATAAGCCCTAGCTTGCCCTTGTAATACCTATTGGTATGGAGATGGACTACTTGTCTCCACTCCTTGGAAACAGCTATTGATATGGAGATGCACTAAGCCAGGTGAGAGATTTTGGAAATACTTGCAATTTTACCCACAGACCCGATATATTGTATCATTTAAATATTGTTTCATAGCACTACAACTTTTATATATATATGTTTACATATAAACATTAGTTTGTCCTATGTATACACATTAGTTTGTCTTGCTTCTCTAGTCCATGAGCCACATCAGAGCAAGCCCTGTCCTTTTTCTCTTATTCACAAACATAATGGACATGGAGAGAGTGGGAACTACATAAACATTTTAAAATTAATCTTAGTGCCACTGCAAACTAATTCTTAGCAGAAACAAAAGACTTTATCTTTCTAAGTCTAGTTTCCGAAAATGACCAATGGGAATGATAAAAATAACTGTACTTAGAGATATTGTGAATAAGAAATACTACATGTGAAAGTGAACTGAAAATTACAATATTTCTAATATACTTTTATTTTAAGTTACTTTCTTGGCCACATTTGAAGAGCATATAAATACAGGTGTTATTATGAAGTTTCTCTAAGGCAATTAAAAGAACTCAAAAATAGTAGTGACATTTAATCTTTCATGATACTAAATAAGTATAAGATTAAAATAAAATACACTTCAAAATATGAAAGAATCCCTTTTATTTAGGTATTGAAATCATGGGGCAACATCAAAAACTGGAAAAACATATAAAACTGTTGTGTTTCTCCAAGATCCCATTGTCACATTCCAGCTAAAGGCAGAGTCCAGATCTCGCACAGCCTCCCCTGCTTGACCTTGTGAGGCTGAGCCCCAGTGGACTGATGCCCAGGGTGAGGGCAGGCCAGCCCTTTTTGTATAAGAGAGAGTAGAGGTCTTCAGAAGCAAAAAGAGTAAGAACAGGTTTTTGAGACAATTAAACAACTTTGCAAAGAAAGTTTTCTAGTGATTAATTATTGCTAATTCCCTCTCACCTTCCTCTTCTCTATCATCTGTAGCTTTTAAAGCGTTTTCATGTTATTCCTTGTAGTATTCCACCCAAGACAGTCTTGGGTCCAAAATGATACTCTGTCTTCACTTCCAATGTCCCATTACTCATAAATCAGGACTCTCAGGAGGACATAGCCTAATATATCCGTTATTATTCAGGTGCAGGTGACTAACAATTGCTACCTTTAGTTCCCTCCTTACTTATTCCCTGGTAGTGGGGAAATATACATGTTAACCCAAGTAAATAAACTAAAGAATTCCAAGTGATAGATGTAAAGGAAACTAGTAGAAAGGGAAACACTGTTACAAACTTAATAACAGTTTTAGAGTGAATTTAATCTATTATCAGTATAATATCATAAACAACTGAAGTTATGATTTAATGAGTACTTAATATCTATAGTTATCTTTTTAACTTATCTGTAATCAATGTCCATTTCATAGGTAATAGCTTTGAAGTTCAAAGACTAAGTCATAAATCCAGAATTCCATATCCTGTAAGCATAGAGTTGGGACTGAAGTAGATGTCCAAAGTTCACATTCTACTAAAGTGAAAATGAATCTTCCCCCAGGATTTAAAGAGTTGTGACACAGATCCATCTGTATCTGGATAATAAAATATTGGTTAAAAAATGTCAATATCAATATAGCAACAATGATCTGGATGAAAAGTAAAGCTTTATTCTAAACACAAACATTCTTCCCCATGGAAAAGAGAGCTTGTTCATTAATGTAGAATGTCTAGAGACTGTTCCATTGACGTGATTTCTTTACATCACATTAATCTAGGCAAAAATCATTCCAAAAGTTAAACCCAGGTAAAGGTTACTTTTTTTCAAAAGTGGCCTTTCTCTGGAGTAATCCCCCATTGGTAGAGTATTCAGGTTTTAGAAAACTTTATAAAGAGGTTAATGATGTTGGTCACTCTGCGTCATAAAGTTCTTATGATCTGTTCAGCAAATAGCAGTTTTTAATGAGCTCAGATGCCTCAAAGATAAAAGTACGTTAAGGTATCCAAGGTGATAAAGTATGCATTGTGCAGCACTAATCATAATGGCTTAATTAGATGTTAATGTGGATTTTACATTCATTAGAATTTAATGGTAACTGAATATTTAAGGGTTCAGTTAGTCAGCATTTTCCAACTTCACAGTTCTGGTGAGGAGATAGTCCCTTCAAACCCAGAACTTGGTGAGAGAATGGGTGTCAGTATAAATTTTACTCAACAGAGAAAATTCTCATTTCTCAAGCCTACATTTCATGTCAAGTGATAGCAGGTGGTGAAGTCAGACAGGGCATGAATAACACACCCTCTATTTATGACCAGTCCTATTTATGACCAGTCCTATTTATACCAGAAGGTAACAGCTACCATCTGGCATAATTTTTGGAGGGTACTGAAAGGTCATCATGACCAAAATACTGATTTAATGTTATTTTGTATTTGGAGTCAGGTAACATTTATTGAGCTGTGATTATATGTCAGGGGATGTCTCAGGGGCTTTCACATATGCTATCTTAAAAGAAACCCTAACACAAATTCTGTTGTACCTCTGACTACTAATCAACAAATTAAAACTTAGAAAAGCTAGAAGTGGTTGAAGACAATTACTTTGACAATATGTAGGCAAGTTGAGAGCTGCATGCAACTCCTCTCATTCCAAAAGGAGTATATAGAATTTTTACTGACATTCTCACTGTTCACAGAAGAAATATGAGATGTTTTATATGTCACAATATGATTATAAGAATAAGAGGAGAATACATGGTTATAAATGTTTAAAATATAATGTGCTTCCCTTGGAGGTAGGGAGTGTCCTAGAAATGTCCCAGAAAAGCTGAATAAATGCTTTGCAGTAATGTGGACGGATTCAGCAAGCAATGTATTGTCTGAGTTATGTAACTTTAGGTTCTCTTTCCATGACACTCTATGATAATGAATAATCAGTTAAATAAAGTTTTGTAAAGCTTACCACAGGGCAGAACTCAAGAGATTTTCAAGACATCACTGAAGATATTTTAGGAGAACTTAAATGGCTCAGCACAAGTGAAGCCATTCAGTAGAGCTGGTTCAAAGATAAATGCTACATACAAAATATTGTAAGGTGTAATTCAAACAATGAGAATTCTTCCTGACCAAACAGAATTTCTCATTCTCTTCATCATGGAGTCGGAAATTTCAGCACTATTGACACAAGCAATTGTTTCTTAAAAGCTGGTTGATCTTCAGGAATTTCTGTTAAAATGTGTATACCCCACAGGGGAGTAACCCCACAAGCTTTTGTTAATTAGCATTTTGAAGAAGTATGATAGCTAGATCAGAGTCCAGCTCTGGGGGGAAAATGGCAGAATATTGGTACGGCCACCTATAAGGAAAGTATCAAAAAGGGAGAAGAATTACAAAAGAGATTGAATAGTGCAGATGGAAAGTTACAGAGCAAAGTTTTTAGAAGGACTTCAGGGATAATGTCTCTCAATAAATCCCATAGCATGAACTCTTTTTTAAAAGCTACTTCTGAAACTAGATAACACACATACACACAGACATAACATATTTTCTCACCAAATAAAATGTATGTTTATTAGTAATCACACAAACACATTCCTCACAAAATGAAAATAATATTTCCTTAAAAAATTTTTTTGAAGTATTACCTATATGCAGAAAACAGCACTTAATCTGAGCTGTTTATAAAGTAAACATACAATAATAAACAATACTCCCTATCAAGGAACAGAATATTCCTGCATTTAAGAAACTCCCACCCCAGCCCAATGTCCTCCAGTTTACTAACTCCTTTTCTTCCCAAAGGGACTATCATCCTTAATTCTAGCACTGTAGATGAGTTTGTCCTATTTTGAACACTCTAAAAATGGAATCGTCTGTCTTGAATTTAGCTTCCTATACTCAAGAATACATTTGTAAGATTCACCTGTGTTCTATCAGTTTTGTAAACTAATTTTTATATTAAGTAACTGGGATCAGAGAACTGGGAAGGATACAAAAGGGGAACATTCAAAACCACTGTTTAAAGTTGGACAAATTACTCAGCAAAATAGTATCTAATCTTTCTATAAAGGTCGATATATCACAGTGACCAGAAGCATCTTTATTAAAATAAAAAATCCTCTATCTACACAAAAAAGGCCAAATGTAATTACAGCAGCAGAACAATGTCATCTTAATCATTTCCCCACTTATTGGAAATTTGATTTAGCACCAAACCTCAAGGGGACAGGGAAGGTGGATAGCAAAAGGAATTTCTCTACAAGAGCCAAACATTAAAAAAACATTGTTAACAATTGTTCTGGCCCACTTCTCATATTCTCATTTGGCTTTTTGTTCAGATTTGCACAAATCACTAGAAATGCCCAAAACAATTGTTGAGTATAGAAAAAATATTTTTTTAAGGGGCAAAAAAGGAAAAATAAACTCAAGGGAAAAAAATAACATAGTTTTTAATTACTGGAGCACTAATGAAGACAGTGAATCAAATAAACAGTCTGTTCTCAAAGTGTTATCATGTAAAACACAATAAACTTGAAAGTTCCTGAAATAACACTTTAAAGCTAGTAGAGGAAAATGCCCTATAACAGTCCTTGAAAGAAGAAATGCATCAGTATGTTGCTTTATTATTCCTGGTTGTAGGTTCCAATCTAATCTCCATAGAAATAGAATTCCAATTGGGCCTCAGAGATATCTTACAAGCACGCTGTAATCCCAATTTGAGAGAGAAATTCAAGTTAACTGAAATGCAGTGTACTCTCCTGGGAACAATTAGGCTGAGCTACTAGGAGGGACCACATTCAAGTCTTTAAATGTGGCCTGGCTGAATTCTAAACTAAGCCGAAAGAGCTAATATTAGAATATGAAGAAAAATAATTTCCTGTCTTTTTGCTTCCGTTCCTTTTCTCACTATTTCTCCCCCATCAGCTTTTCTGTTTCTCTTTTTCTTTCCTTTCACAAATATAAAATTATTATGAGGCACAAGGACAAAAATGCCCCAAACTAGACAAAGATTCAAACATCTATAGACACAGTAAAACTCATATCATATTTAACCAGAATATTCACTATGTTGTAAAGATTAAATTTAACCATATTTAACCAGGAACTCTGTCCCTAAGAGATCCATAGGAACCCAGTTTTTATTTTTATTTCAGCTAATACTAAGTCCTTTATGATTGTCCGGAATAAATTGTTTATAGTTCATTTATTGAATTTTCTAGTTTTCTTTCTTCTTTGCTTTCTTTTTTACTAAAGTGCAGCATGTTTTTTAAACTCATTTAATTACCTGGACACATTGTTTAATTTGACAGTTCCCTCAACTATGTTTTGGAAATTTTCTGTTTTCCATTTCAAAATATCTGGTGGTGGAGTAATTCTTTTACTACACAAGATAAAGTCACTCTGAGTAGCCATATTACTTTAATGTTCTTGGAAAACATTTCCATGTTACTAAGAATGATTTCTCAAACTTGTATTTAGCACTTTTAGAATTCAGTATAGTGCTATTTATCTGGTGGCTTTGCCACTTCCCTGGGCAGATTATCGCAAAGGTAATGCCATTTCATCAGCTATGAAATAATTTGATGGTGACAACATGTGAGTGATGCTCCTAGAACAGTGCTTAGGTCTGGGAGACGTCCCTTTGAATGGCCATCTGCCTCAGCAATTCCCTTTCTTGGAAGACCTACTCTGAAGGTACAGAGGGAGTCTTCCAGGAACCATTTCTGTGCCACCTGATCTTGTTCTTGGATGTAGCTAATGGACAATGGCTTTGATCTGGGCCAGTCAGATTCTCCCAGAGCCTGGAACTGAGCATAGTGATGACCCAGAGCTTGGGAGCAGCTCGATCTAAGTCATGTTAGAAGAAAACTCTAAGGGAGAAAGAAAAGTTGTTCTTGCTGCTGCAGTTTCCAGAACTGTCCTAGTTCCTCCGCTTTCTGATTCTTTGTCTCTGGTCGTGTGATAAACCACAACTATCCTGCCCCATTGATATTTATGCATCTCCCATTTTCTTTGGCTTGTGTCAGAAGGTTGTTCCAGAGCTTATAAACAAACATTAACTAACACATAAGTATGTATAGAAGAGTGTGTTGTATAAATAGACCTTCTGGGAAATGTGGGCTATTTAGAATTGCTGACAATTATGTGAAAGGTGACCGAACTATCTTCTATATTACTGGAAGAAAACTAGTAGCCTAGAAACAGTTCATTACAGTTATTCCTGGAGGATGATTCTCTAAGAGACTTGAGCACATACAAGGCACTGAGAAACAAATGCCATTCTTGCAGAATTGGATGGTTGCCCCTGATTACACTGTATAATATGACTGCTGAATCAATGTTCTGTGGCCTTCTCTTGCAGTTAGGCTGTGATCACTGAAAACCAAATACAGAAATGTATTTGTTTAGGTTATTCGCTTATATTAGCTTAATTCATGAGCTATGCATGATTATGATGCATGTATTGTGCTACTAATAAAGTAGGAATGGGCTTTTGAAACTTAGATTTAGAGTTTCTGGGAAACTTACCAAAAATTTAAGAACCGTCATGCCATCCACTTCCACAAATATATATCTTAAACACTTTATCTAGAGCTACTCTCCCTGAAGGAGCTACCAGACCAACTCATGCCACATCTCTCATTGTCACTTGGTAAGGGGCTATTTTTTAAAATCAGTTTAGCTAGGAATGTGCTGAGCAATATCCAAATAATGATATAAGGTCATTCATCAAGAATTTACCAAAGAGTATCATAGAAATCTGTTGGGGAAGGGTGAGAATGTTAGAATCTGTGTTCACAGAATTAGGTTAGCTAAGAAGAATTGAACAGAAGCTGAGAACTTCACATAGTGTCTTAATATGGACAGTCAAGAAGTTACAAGCTGTGCTCATAACCCTTTGAAGAGATTAATAATGCAAACATGGTCACTACACTTTGCTGCTTGCAATATTATGAATGATCAGGTCACTCTTGCCCAATATAGGGAAAGGTATTAAAAATTTTAGAGGATAAACATGTTTGATGGGGTCTGTCATCTTCTTTCTGATCACTCTTCTCAAGTCTTTTAAAAGGCTTTGTCTGGTTCTGGCTACTATGTTGGGACAGACATATTAAAAAGCAAGAGTTTCACTTGAAGTAACACTGCTGATATACCACTGGAAATAAGGTGCTGGGTGTACAGAGCCCACAAGGCAATAATTCATCAGAAATAAAAAGGTTGCAAGGGGCTTGGTACTTGGTTTGCAGGATGGCTTAACCATTCTCATGTGCACTGTGTGAGGAAGTCAAGTCCGTTCTTACTGTAAAGTAGATCTGTCTCACTACCACATCTAACTCTACTGGCCCATGATTGATCATTATCTCTTGCCTGGAGGACTGCAATGCCTCCAATCCAATCTCTGTTTCCATATTTCTCCACTATAAACAATTATAAAAGAGAAACTAGAGTGTCATGTAAACACATATATCTAACCATGACAGCCATCTGCCCCATTTCCACAGTTTATTGTTGCATCAAGAATAAAATTAAAATTTCCTTTTAAAAATATTTCATATATTTTTATTTTATCTAGGTAAAATATTCCTGATTCACACGATCATTTTGTCTATAATCTTAATTTTATAAAATTCGATTGCCCTTACAAACATATTCCTATCTCTATCTAGACCTCTGAGTGTCTCTGTGCATATACATATTTTGAACAGGCAAGATAAAGACTAGGAAGCATTATTCTGGACACATAAATCTAGAGAAGACTTGTACCTAGATAATGTAAGGAATCACTACTAAAAAATAAATAAAAAGAATCAACGAATAAATAAAATGATCAATCCAGTTTTTAAAAAGGCAAAAAACTTAAGCAGATAAGTCTAAAAAATGATACACAGATAACAATGAACAAACAAAAAGGTATTAGTTATCTTCGGTCTTCAAGGAAACTCTCAATGTGACAAAACAGATTCATAACAACAAAACATTTAATAGCTACACTAAATACTTGGGTGTTATATATACTGTGTGTGTTAGCCATGGCCCTAACAAGTCCAAGATGAGGGAAATCTTATCACAGTTTAGGCAGGGGAAAAATGAAATGGTACAGGAAGTTGGCTTTAACCAAGACTCTTATAAGTTGAAGAAGAATGTCATGTGAGTCGTGTCAACCGCTAAGAGAATTCATTTCAATAAAGTTTATGACTACCTCATTTTCCTGTCCCTCTAAAGCAAAACTTTAAGGGCAAGTTTCTGTGTTTGGCATTGGGAATAAAAAGATGAGTGAGTCTGTCTCCCCACGGTTCACAGTACAGCAGGAAAGACAGCTGCTTAACTTGATCCTCAAAACGTACCATGAGAAGTGCTTAAAACCAAAGTATGTACCAAGTGCTGTGGGTCTACAGAGGAAAGAACTGACCTTAACTGGGCTAGAAATACATTGTGGAAGAGAAAACATTTGAACTAAATTGAATGATAAGCAGGCATCGGGTGGAGAAAGAGGAAAAAAATGGACATGAAGGCAGGGCAAGCAGCGTGTCAAGTCACAGATACATGAAAGAGTAGGAGACAGCAGGGGATGGCTCTACACTGGTTTTGTGGAATATAAACATTTTGAAGTGAAAAACATGCAGTAAATGGAATCAAAAGGGGAGGCATAAGAAGAGCTGTGCAGTTTTCTAACATCTGGACTGTATTCTACAGTTAGTGAAGAAACTGACAGTTTCACTGTGTAGAAATGATTTGGTAATACTTACGGTCTAGAAAGATCTTGAGATAGGCAGAATAATACCACCACCACCCCCCAAAAAATGTTCATCCTGATCCCCAGAATCTGTGAATATGTTACCTTACATGGCAAAAGGGATTTTTGCAAATGTGATTAAGGATCTTGAAATGGTAACATTATCTTGGATTATGGGGGTGGTGTCAGGGGTGGCAATGTAAGCACAAGGGTCCTTACACGTGGAAGAGGGAAGCAGAAGAGAGAGGCTGGGGGAGTTTTGGCTGCGGCACCGGAGGCTGGACTCATGTGACATGAGGAAGACCCAACCCACCATTGCTGGCTTTGACGGTGGAGGAAGACAGCCCCGAGCCAAGGGATGTGAGTGGCAGTTAGAAGCTGGAAGAGGCAAGGAAGCAGATTCTTCGCTGAAGCCTGCAGAAGGAATGCTGCCTCCTGACGCACGGATTCTAGCTCAGTGTGACCTATTTTACATTTCTGACCTGCAGGACTGGAAGTGAATATATTTTGTTGTTTTAAGGCACTAAGTTTGGGGTAATGTGTTACAGTAACCATAACATTCGAGCAGATTTTAATGGGGGTGAAAGGACCCAGAAGACAGCAGTGGCCTCCCCGGTCTCTTCTCACATAGGGCTTTTCCATCTCTCAGATTCCGTGGCTGAGAACAAGATCTTGAATACTGCTCAGATATGGAGTTTACTTTACTATAATAAATTTAGGAAGAGCACAGGCTTTGAAGCCCGAGAAACTTGAGTGATGAACTTAGATCTGTCAGTCATTTACTCTGTAAGCTTGGGATATGTGCTCCAAAGATTGGGCCTCACTCAGCTTTCTCATGCAAAAAATAGGTAGGACAATAACTCTCTCATGGACCTGCTATGGGAATTAACTTAAACTAAGGCTTATAAAGACTCTAACAGAGTATTTGAGTAAACATGCTTAGCACATGTTCATTCTCACTTACTTTCCCAACTCTTCCAGTATGTAAAATCTGGATACATATGAACATGTATATGCAATCTATGCTGTTAATTAAGATGTGAAGTGATTGGTTCAAATATCAAAACTACCAGTGAGGGTCTGGGAAAATGATCTGGAATTTGATGGTAATAATACATTAGAAGGAAATTATTTGTGCACCCCCACAAATAAACACACAACATAAGCATGCACAGAAACACACAAATAAACTGCATGATTGACTAGATTTGGGCATTTTTCTTCTGGTTGTGTGCTGTCATAGAGATATAGAGAGAGGGATGAAAAATGACATGCACCCCTCTGCCAGAGCTTTGCAAACCCACTCAAATGTGTGGGATGAATACGCATAAGGCAAGTAGTGAGTGAGATTCACCAGGCACATCAGAATTCTTCCTTGAGGAGCTTGGATTCTTCTTTCTTAAACTGTGCTCACCCAACAGCGTTTTATTTTTAACTTCCCTTAGTTTTGTAACAGTATTTTGGGCAGTAGTCTATGCTTTTAATTAAAAATCTCAAGATGGTATCCCAGTTGAGTAGCTTAGTTTTTTACCATTGAACAAAAAGCTGTGGTGAAAAGCTTTCATCCCCAAAGGCTTTCTCTCCATGGTGTTCTCTACATGCCATATAATATATTAAATTTTCTAAGAAGGGGTGTTTTGTTTTTATTTCCTTCAGACTTAAGTAAAAAAAATTTTTTTTTCACCATCCCATTGAATGGCCTTTGTATCTTAGGGAGGCAAAATACCTAAAAGCTATTTTGTTAATCATTTTCAAATATTTGATTGGTGGATCATTCTAACAATAGCCCAAAGGAAAGAAAGAAAATACAAAGAAACATCACATGTAATACGTTGCTTCATCTTGAAGTACTTCCTTAGAAAACATCTAATATCTTTTATATAACAAATAAGATAAGCTGTAGTTTCATAATTTTACAAATGCAGAAATTAAAATTTCTGAGTTTTAAGACCCATATCTAATGCTTCAAGTTCATAAATTGCAAAGCAAGAATATGATCCTGAATGAGCTCTCTAGGCAGCATACATTCTGGCCAACATATGTAAAGACAAAAGCCCTTGTGTACCTTTTATCTCAGCACTTTCTCTGATTATAAATATATTGCAGAGATTGTTTTCTCTAGGATAACATTTATGTCTCTTGACAAAAATAACACATTTTAATGTGTTATCAGTGTCCACTTACAAACTATGATTTGGCTGTGGAAGAGATCTGGGTAACAGTCCAGGCACTGAGTAGCTATACAGGCAATTAGAGGAAAGTCAAATAATCTTTCATATGTTTCAATGCCAACAAAACAAAGGGACTGAGCTAGGTGCCTTGACTCATTTGATTTTTTAAACACTGACCACTCCATGATGCTAATTCTTTGTAACTTATTGTTGTCCACCCATCAATCACAAAGCAAAGAGATATTTGATAATCTTCTCTGGTTCTTATATGTTAAAATGACACTTTATATAGACCCAGCATCTGTTCTCATTTTTATAGGCTTCTTGCTTAGCATCATTATATGAATGTTATGTTGGTTGCACTCTTTGGTATATTATTTTCTGCAGGTGAAATTAGGTTTTTCAAAAGGCTTTTTTCAACAGCAATTTCTGTAAATTATTATTTTTATTAGTAGGGTTATTCAGAGTAGATACAAAAGATATTTACCACTAACAAAACTTTACAATAGTTCTAAAAACACATTTTACACGGTAAGGAAAGTTATAAGAAATTATTACAGAAAAGGGATAAAGCATAAAGTAACTATGATAAAAGATAGACTGAAGCCACTTGGAAAAGAGAATCTTTAGTATGTGACTTGTGTTTGAAAATTTAAAAGCCATCTCGACTAAGAATAAATTAACATGATGCCAAAAAACAGTCTTTTTTTCGACTAATAACTTAGTGGGCAAAGTAAAACAACTTCATATTCAGGGACTCTAAGAGATCATTTTCATTTGTCCATAGCAAACATTACACATATATTTTTATCTACCTCTCTTACCCTAGATTTAATCCAAAATCATTCAGTGTTATCAAAACATCACTGGTACTCGTGTGTACCTTAAGGTCCACCTTTGAAATTCAACCTCAACAGATCAGCCAGTCACGACTGTCTGAACATCAATGTCATTTGTTAAGTGAGGGACGATAAGGTTAGTCACAAACATCCAGGATAGTTGCAAGTTAGATTGTCAGGAAATTGATGTTTTACTCCGTGGGGTTTTCCTGAAGCTGTAATTGTGACTTTAATCGTGAAGACTTTAATCATAACTGTTTGAAATAGCATGCTCTCATTCCTTCATCCTTGCTTATAATAAAGGTAGAAATCACTGTTCCAGTCCCAGGCCCCTCAGGGACCTCCTCTTCCAGTAATCTCTAATCCTTATATAAAATTGTTTGACTCCCAGATGGCTGACAGCATGTTCCTTCTAATTTCTTTCTCCCTGCAGATCTGCTAGGATTCCTAATTGGGCAGGATGGATTCATATTTTATGCATAGAAATTTACCCATAATTATAATAAAATGTAAAGGACATTGACTAAATTCTTCTCTTCCTATCTCTTCCCATATCTTATATTTCTGATCAAGTTATCTTTTGGATACACCTATGTAATTAGGGCTTTAAATGTGTCCATATCTACTATAGTTGCAAGGATACTGATTAAGTTCTTCAGCAGAAAAGTTCATTTATGATGAAGTCCTCGCTATTATCTCTAATTTCATTTCTTGCCACTTTCTTCCTTGCAGGATTCATTTCAGACTTACGTCACTTTATGCCAGCATATATTTACACATTATCATCCTGTCTACTAAGAATATCCTTCATTTCTTTTACCATTTAACTCCCATTTTCCTGCTAGACTTCTCTCCATCAAGTCTAAACTACGTTGCAAAAGCATTTTGTGTGTTCCAGAGTTTGATGTGCTTTTCACACCATTCTAAAGTCAGTTACTGGTTTTTCACCTGTATCTTTCGTGAGTCCATGGAACCTTACAGGTGGGAACTATATCTTAATCATAATTTTATCCTGAGAACTTAAAAAGGAATCAGACTATATCTCGATTTTGGTCAGATCCTGACCTCCATCCCATCTTCATTTATATGTCCCATAGATACTCAAAATATGTAAAATTGACATTTGCTTTCTTTAGGAAGCATTATTCTCTTTCCATATCCATTCTGTTTATAAATAGCCACAGTGTCCACTCAGTATTCTAAGTTAGAAACATTGAAATCATTCTTAACACTTCTCTGCCCTCACTACGGCCTACCGCTTGCAAAATTGTCACCATTCATTGTCCTTAAATGTCCAGTCCCAAAGTCTGTCCATCTTCAATGCCAGTCCTTTAGGACCAATTTTTAGCAGCTCTCCATGAATTACTAATATTCCAAGAACTGAATTCTCTGCCATTAGTCTTATCTTCCAGTACTTCATTGGATAACCAGCGGGCTCTTTCTAAAATACACATCTGAGTGTGTCCATGCTACAACCCCAAAACCTTCCAAAGATCTGCCATTCTCTTTGGAAAAAGGTCATGTCGCTTATTGTGACTAGTAAAGGCATTCACCACCTGGCATATATCTGCTTCTTCAAGCACCTTTTTATCTACTTCATATATCAAAGTATTATCAAGTCAAAGTGAATTCCTAGCACTCTCCCCTAAATGCCACATTCTCTCTCACTTCCAGATGTTTGTCTGTGCTGATCCACCTGCCTGCAAAGCTTTCACCTCCTTTCTTTGCTTCAATACCTAATATTCCTTCTTCAGATTAAATTAGATATCATTTCCTTCTAGAAATATTACTTGATCACCATGACACTGTTATTTCCCTCAGTGATGGGCATGAGCCTACTTGCATTCAAAACTTAAATAAATAATCAAGAACTTTGTGACTGGTTGTTAAACTACGCATAGCTTAAAACTGGCCATGTGTAGGAATATTTGCAACATGGAAGTTAACAAATACTACAAAATCATCTGTTTTTTTCCTCCCAAGGGCTAGTTTACCAGCACACTGGTGTCTGATTAGAATACACATTTTACTGCTCACCTTCATCATAGCATTGTATATACTATATTGCTATTGCCTGTTCGTTATCTTATCTTCTGATAAGTTGAAAGATAGTTGAAGTTAAGGATAGTTTCTTTTCCTTTATTTTATCATTAGTATGTACATAGCAGATACCAAGTTATAGGATTTAAATGAAAAGAACTCTGTAGATGAAATAACACGAGGAAAGAATTACCGTCTAACATTGTATTCCTGAAGTTTATCATTTTGTCCTCGTTTTCAAAGGAGCTTTAACTCCCAAAGCTGGCAGCAGAAAAGCAGCTTCAGGGAGAGTCCTGTGGCATTGTCCGCACTCAGTAGTGAGGCGCTCCGCAATGAATGAGAAAATGAAGCACAAGTTGTATGCTTCACATTTTGGGCAGTATAATTGTTATTGACAGAAGAGTATTCCATTTTTTTCTGTCACCTGACATCTTCCTAATTTTAGGTAATTATTAAGGGATTAAAATATAGTAAAACCGACCACAATACTACAGGAGTTCAGAAATAAATTTCATTAAGTGTAAGTTCATGTTATTAAAGGGTGATGGAATGACAGGGGGAAATCTGCTGTAGAAGACGGCAGTTCATCGCATATTTTTCCAAATCTCAAGGCATGTTATTATGAGGTTACATTGTATAGCAAATAAAACTCTTCTGGATGGAAATAGATGATTGTTTTTACTTTCAGCCCGATCATAGTCCATTTGATTCATATCTAAGAAGTTGTTAATAAGTGTGGGAAAATTTTTATGAGGTATTTTGCACAGAAGAAAGAACCAATAGTTCAGCCTGTAGGTTTGAGAAACAGTAACTAAATGTAAGATTGAGAGAAGGCCTTCAACTATCTTCTTACAACACTCTTGATGTTAGTAAAAAAGAATAATGTGTGACTTAAAAAAAACTATTCTTTATACATGTTTAATTTAGAATGCTATCTTAGCTTTGTAGAAGTCATCCAGGACATCAAGAAAATCTGCTATTTGGGGCTCTTATTAAGAATTTTAATATGTTTATTAAATATATTCTAGTTATAAATGATTGGCATCCAAGTAAAACTGGTGAACAAAGAAGAATGTATTAACACAGTTAAAATAAGAAAAATTATAGATCAGGTTTGGACATGGCTGTGTTCAAGTCCTCAAATGTGAGGTCTGGTCTTATAGCATATGGATCTAAAGGAAAAGGAGCATCTTTTCTGTTAGTTCTGGAAAAAACAATTCAAATTCTGATGCCATTATTTGGATCACGTCTCCACATATGAACCAATCAGTTTGTCCACGGAATGCAGTATTTTTTCATTTGCTTATGTTTCTGAGCATATACATCAAAATGTAAAACACATTTCCTTCTGTGTGTTAACTGTTTAAGGTATCTCAACAAAATTAGAATAATCCAATGTTCAACTTTAAAAAATCCCCATCTCTCACATGTGACACAACCTAAAGCTTCTTGAAGTTACTACATCTAGATCCAAATCAGTGAGTTTAAGTTTTGTCTTCTTCACTATCAGGAAGAGGCTAAATGATAGCTTCATTTGTACCCATTATATAAATATGACAAAAATAAAATGAAATCACAGTAACTTTAGGAAGGACTCTTGTTAGGGAAAGGGGAGAAGTAGGAACAACTTAAAACATTCACTGACCTATAACATACAAAGCATTTCTTCCTGGGAAGGAAGAGTAAATGCTTTTTCCTTCACAACAAAGCATTTTTAAATCAACCAATACATTCACTTATTGTTCTTGAGAAAATAGTTTTCCTCCATGTCACATCTTTATAGGTCGCTGTGGGACAACAAGGATTCAGGACCCCATTTCTCATTACTGTGAACTTAGGGCCCTGCAAATATTGAAGGCTTTGAGCAAATAGGTTGTCATTATACCAAGCTCCTGAAAATATTGTGGACTAATAAGTAAATAAAAAAGTATTTTCCCAAATCCAATGCCAGTGGATCTTGGAAATGTTTTTTTCACCACTGTGATTTATGTCAGTTTGCACTGCACTGCGATATTCAGCCCAGCTTCCCAGACTTTCAAATTAACTGGCTGTCTTGGCCTCATCTTTTGAAACAACAGGATTGGGTATGTATTACCTGATATAAGAGGCCTCATATGCTCCTTGAACCTAGGTGGCACCAAATAGGATTGCTCTTTAAAGTTTGGATAATGATATAATTTAAATGGTAAGATGTATATAGTGGGAGAGTTTTTGAAAATCCCTGGGTTCCATTTTTATGTTCTCTTGTGTTTTCTACATCTTTTCTCCCATGTACTTTAGCTTGGAAACAGAATTTATTGTTCTGGCATTGTCTTGTTTGTTATTTGCTTGTTTTTCAATCCAGCAGTTGGCATGATTTTATGACTTGCTCTATCTTGATTGCAGATTGAAGGAATTTAAGAACTCTCATAACACGGTGTGGGTTTACTTTTTGCATTCTAACAGTTCATCTTAGACTATAACTTTCCTCTTTCTTGATGGGACTTTACCAAAGGACATTACTGAGAGATTCCAGTCTTGATGGGTACATGATCTTTTTCCACAGACACAGTGAACAACATTTTAGTCATCTGCTTCTTAAACACAACAATTCCTTAATCTGGGCCAGGGAACTCTTCACCACACCACCCTATTTCAGTTGAGCCAGTTTTGTTACTAGAACTATTACTAGCACTAAATAACTTCCAGGCACTAACTGCTTAATAAAGTAGGAGTCATTAAATCGCAGTTCATAGTAATCCGGCTCAGTGTCGTTAGTGAAATAGAACTTTGTCAGATGTACTTGTGAAGTCCTGGGGTGGAGTTCTGCTTTCCTCAGCATCACCTTCATTTCCTGGGAGTATTTCTTATATAAATAATGGAAAAGATCATCACCAGGAGTTTACCATTTATATTGTCTATGTCATAAAATCCTAGCAAAAGTAGAACGGTTTTCCCACGAATGTTTGCGATGGTTCTGGGGAAGATAATTCATGGCTATCCCTGAACTATCACACACTTCAGAGGAATGTTAAGGTTCTGATAATCTGGACTGTCAGTGCAGGGCAGAGATGAGGATTCACTTTGGCCCAACCAGAACAGTTTCTTTATAGGATTACAGTGAAATTGAAGAAGCATTAGTTTTTCAATAGAAGTTATATTGTCAAAGAAGAGAAGAGAGAAAAGAAGGAAGGAAAGAGTAAACTTTATATCCAATAATACTGAAACTAGAATCAAATGTAATGGCTCAGAGACTTTCATGCTGTTTGATGGAGAACCAATGATCCTGATAAGGGTCAGATTGTGTCCATGGGAGGAAGGTAGACAAGGAGGCATGAAGTTGTGAAAAGAAGAGAATAAGTCATTTTAAAGGTGGCCCGTGGATTAGTATGTTAATGTTAAGTGTTCAGGGAAAAGGGATGCTACACTGAGGTTCGAGGATGAATCCTACCATGTATTTTCTATGCAAGATGAATGGGTTTAAGCCCATTCTTTTCCAATAATCTTATTTTACTAGACATTAACTACAATTTATAGATCTTTGGCAACCAGACTATAATATCTTAAAGACTAAAGAAGAAACAAGGAAACAGAAATAATATACAGATGAAACAAACATTAAATGGATTGAATTCCTATCTTATAGCATTTCTCATTTATCAAACTAACTTTTTTGAGAGGTGTGCCTGACTGAGCAATAAAATGTGAATCCATTGAGAATCACTTGCCCCTATGGAAAACATTACTTTCCTCCTTGGTGTCTATCTCTTCCAACACCTCTCCAGCCAATTCATTTTACACCTACAAAACACACTGCATTCTATTTATCGTTTAAAATAGAAAATGAGCCTGAAAAAATAAAAATAAAAAATGAAGACAAGCAGTTTTCAATATTTGTAAAAGTTAAATATATATAAATTATTCATTTATTGATGTTCTTAGTCCAATATTTAAAATTAGCAATGTGTTACCCCAATGGTAATCATTTCTAAGTCTCCTGTCTATCCCCATAAATGTTAAGGAAATCCTGATCTATAGTTGTTTTCTCTTATTTCTGTCTCTTCCAGAGAAATAAATACTGGATTCATGTAAGTCCAGGGAGAGGAAATCCTGGGGCAAAATACCTCTAAAAACTGAAATCAGTCAATGGGAGAAATAAAGTTTAAAACCCTTGTATTACTTACAAACTGCATTCCAGGGCCTCTCTCTCTGCTCCTGAAGAAGCAAGCAAGCAAGCCAGACCCTCCTCTTAACCTCTCAGGTTCATACACGCCCTCGGTTGTCCAGGTAATTACCCATTGATATGGAGATGAACTTCTCTCCACCTCTGATGATATGCAAATGCACTAAAGCCAGGGGATATATTCTGAAAATGTTACCATTTTATCCACACATGTCAATTTAATATTTATTTTATTTTTTACTCTAAAATTGATATATTTTAAATATATACAATGTCAGATATTTAGGGGGGCATTGTATATTTTCCTCAGTTCTTGTTCCTGCCACAACAAAGAATTGAAGGGCAGAGACACAGTAGTGAAACAGAGTAAAATTTTTATTTAAAGTTACTTAAAGATAGAAAAAGTATAGGTGACCTCAGGGAGGAGAGGTGCCCTGAAAGGCTGGAAAAAGTTTAAGGTTAAAAAGTTGGGAAAAAGTTAAAGTTACGCACTTAGAAAGTGCAGGTTCCCCCAGAGAGAGGAGCTCACTGAAAGGTTGGGGGTTCCCCCTTTTAAGGATTTTTCAGGAATGTGACAAAGAGCTAGGGGTGTGGTTTTGTTAAGTGGTCTCAAATATCTTTGATGAGACATTAAGTCTCTTCTTATCAGTCTTCCAGGTAGTTCTGCAAAATTAGCTTAACACAAGAAATTTACTGCTCTGGTTCCCTCCCAGGATAGCAGCTTTCTGGTCTGGGAGCATGTCAATCAAGACCGCCTGCCCTTCCTCCCAGGTGGGCTGAGTTACTGTCTGTTTGCTAAAGAATATGTTAAGTTACCTCTTAACTTCTTGGATTTTAAAATGCAATTTTAGGGCGGAGCCAACATGGCGGTGTGAGTAGGACAGTGGGAATCTCCTCCCAAAAACATATAGACTTTTGAAAATACAACAAACACAACTAGCCCTAAAAGAGAGACCAGAAGACGCAGGAGAGTGGCCAGACTGCAGCTACACCAGCGAGAACCCAGTGCCTTGTAAAGGGGGTAAGATACAAGCCCCGGCCCGGCAGGAACCGAGCGCCCCTCCCCCCAGCTCCCGGCGGGAGAAGAATAGGCAGAGCGGGAGGGAGACGGAGCCCAGGACTGCTGAACACCCAGCCCCAGCCACCCCCGCCAGAGCACAGACACAGTGCGTGGGTGGAGGGCCCTGGATACTGGGGGAACAGGGCAGCAAGACCTCTGAGCAGGTGCCGAAGCTGATGCCCCTGTGACAAAGAAAAGCGGGGGCTTTTTGAAAGTCTTAAAGGGACAGGGACTTAACAGCTTGACGGAAACAACCCAGGTCACAGTACAGCAGCTGGAAATTACAGGGAAAACTGGACGCACTAACCCCCTGGGCAACAGCTTTGAGACCCCTCACGGAGGTAAACAGCCAAACAGCCCCCCCATACATTAACCCTCTGGGCGCTGCAAAAGCAGAGAAGCAGCCTGAGACAAATTCCGCCAAAAGAAAGGGAAATTTCTCCCTTCCGGCCAGGCAAGACACAAAGACCCACTCTACATGAAATTACCCAACACATGCCACTAGGGGTCGCAGTTGTCCCAGTAAAGAATGGCCAGTAGCAAGTGAAAATGTTGGCCCTCCCAGCTGACAGTCAATAGCACCTGTCAACATGAAAAGGCAAAAAATATGATCCAGACAAGACTAACCAAAACAGCTTCGGCATCTGCTACATCTTCCCCTGAGAAGGAATCTGGGGAGATAGATTTAGCCAGTCTTCCTGAAAAAGAATTCAAAACAAAAGTCATAACCATGCTGATGGACTTGCAGAGAAATATGCAAGAACTAAGGAAGGAGAATACAGAAATAAAACAAGCTCTGGAAGGACTTCAAAACAGAATGGACGAGATGCAAGAGACCATTAATGGACTAGAAAACATAGAACAGGAATGCAGAGAAGCTGATGCAGAGAGAGATAAAAGGATCTCCAGGAATGAAAGAATTTTAAGACAGCTGAGTGGCCAATCAAAAAGGAATAATATACGCATTATAGGGATACCAGAAGAAGAGACAGAAAAAGGGATAGAAAGTGTCTTTGAAGAAATAATTGCCAAAAACTTCCCCAAACTAGGGGAAAAATGGCCTCTCAGACCACGGAGGTACACAGAACTCCCATGACAAGGGATCCAAGGAGGGCAACACCAAGACACATAATAATTAAAATGGCAAAGATCAAAGACAAGGACAAAGTATTAAAGGCAGCCAGAGAGAAAAAAAAGGTTACCTACAAAGGAAAACCCATCAGGCTATCATCAGACTTCTCAACAGAAACCCTACAGGCCAGAAGAGAATGGCATGATATACTTAATGCAATGAAACAGAAGGGCCTCGAAACAAGACTACTGTATCCAGCACGAATATCATTTAAATATGAAGGAAGGATTAAACAATTCCCAGACAAGCAAAAGTTGAGGGAATTTGCCTCCCACAAACCACCTCTACGGGGCTTCCTACAGGGACTGCTCTAGATGGGAGCACTCCTAAAAAGAGCACAGAAAAAAACACCCAACATATGAAGAAGGGAGGAGGAGGATTAAGAAGGGAGAGAAATAAAGAATCATCAGACCGTGTTTATAATAGCTCAACAAGTGACTGTCACTATTTGCAGATGACATGATACTGTACATAAAAAACCCTAAAGACTCCACCCCAGAACTACTAGAACTGATATCGGAATACAGCAAAGTTGCAGGATACAAAACCAACACACAGAAATCCGTGGCTTTCCTATACACCAACAATGAACCAACAGAAAGAGAAATCAGGAAAACAACTCCATTCACAATTGCATCAAAAAAAATAAAATACCTAGGAATAAACCTAACCAAAGAAGTGAAAGACTTATACTCTGAAAACTACAAGTCACTCTTAAAAGAAATTAAAGGGGACACTAACAGATGGAAACGCATCCCATGCTCATGGCTAGGAAGAATTAATATCGTCAAAATAGCCATCCTGCCCAAAGCAATATACAGATTTGATGCAATCCCTATGAAACTACCAGCAACATTCTTCAATGAACTGGAACAAATAATTCAAAAATTCGTATGGAACCACCAAAGACCGCGAATAGACAAAGAAATCCTGAGAAAGAAGAATAAAGTAGGGGGGATCTCACTCCCCAACTTCAAGCTCTACTATAAAGCCATAGTAATCAAGACAATTTGGTACTGGCACAAGAACAGAGCCACAGACCAATGGAACAGACTGCACAATCCAGACATTAACCCAGACATATATGGTCAATTAATATTTGATAAAGGAGCCATGGACATACAATGGCGAAATGACAGTCTCTTCAACAGATGTTGTGGCAAAACTGGATAGCTACATGTAGGAGAATGAAACTGGACCATTGTCTAACCCCATATACAAAAGTAAACTCAAAATGGATCAAAGACCTGAATGTAAGTCATGAAACCATTAAACTCTTGGAAGAAAACATAGGCAAAAACCTCTTAGGCATAAACATGAGTGACCTCTTCTTGAACATATCTCCCCGGGCAAGGAAAACAACAGCAAAAATGAACAAGTGGGACTATATTAAGCTGAAAAGCTTCTGTACAGCAAAAGACACCATCAATAGAACAGAAAGGAACCCTACAGTATGGGAGAATATATTTGAAAATGACACTTCCGATAAAGGCTTGACGTCCAGAATATATAAAGAGCTCACACGTCTCAACAAACAAAAAACAAATAACCCAATTAAAAAATGGGCAAAGGAACTGAACAGACGGTTCTCCAAAAAAGAAATACAGATGGCCAACAGACACATGAAAAGATGCTCCACATCGCTAATTATCAGTGAAATGCAAATTAAAACTACAATGAAGTATCACCTCACACCAGTAAGGATGGCTGCCATCCAAAAGACAAACAACAACAAATGTTGGCGAGGCTGTGGAGAAAGGGGAACCCTCCTACACTGCTGGTGGGAATGTAAACTTGTTCAACCATTGTGGAAAGCAGTATGGAGGTACATCAAAATGCTCAAAACAGACATACCATTTGACCCAGGATTTGCACTCCTAGGAATTTACCCTAAGAATGCAGCAATCAAGTATGAGAAAGAACAATGTACCCCTATGTTTATCGCAGCACTATTTACAATAGCCAAGAATTGGAAGCAACCTAAATGTCCATCTATAGATGAATAGATAAAGAAGATGTGGTACATATACACAATGGAATACTACTCAGCCATAAGAAAAGGGCAAATCCTACCATTTGCAGCAACATGGATGGAGCTGGAGGGTATTATTCTCAGTGAAACAAGCCAAGCAGAAAAAGAGAATTACCAAATGATTTCATTCATCTGTGGAATATATGAACAAAGGAAAAACTGAAGGAACAAAACAGCAGCAGAATCACAGAACTCAAGAATGGACTAACAGGTACCAAAGGGAAAGGGACTGAGGTGGATGTGTGGGTAGGGAGGGATGGGGGGAAAAGAGGGATATTAAGATAATCATCCATAGCGGGGTGGGAGAAAGGGGAGGGCTGTACAACACAGAGAAGACAAGTAGTGATTCTACAACATTTTGCTATGCTGATGGACAGTGACTGTAAAGGAGTATATAGGGGGGACCTGGTATAGGGGAGAGCCTAGTAAACAAAGTATTCGTCATGTAAGTGTAGATTAATGATAAAAAAAAAAAGAAAGCATTTCCTGTGTGGTGACCTCCAATGAGTTCTACACAATGATATAAAGGGCATATAAAAGTGTAGGCAAAGGGTCTGTTTGTGTTTATACAGAGGATCAAAGCCTAATTTGGCTACCTCAAAAATGAACTAAGATACGAAATGAAAAAGAACTTCCAACATCAGCACTCTCGGGAAGACTCATGACAGAAGATGATTAGCAAAAAAAAAAAAAAAAAAAACCCAACAAATATCCACGCACTGCCACAGGTGTAGATGCACTCATCCCACCAGTTCCTGGACTTGCCATGTGAATGAGGAAGGAGATATCTAAGCTGGCCTGTGCATACAGTAAAACAACAAATTTGACTGGATCTATACTGTTGGAACTCAACCAAGAATTAGGAGAAGTGCAAATTGTAGCGCTCCAAAATCTTACAACCACAGACTATTTACTGTTAAAAGAACATATGGGATGTGAACAGGCCCCAGGAATGGGTTGTTCTAATTTATCTGAATTCTCTCAGACTGTTCAAGTTCAGTTGGACAATATCCACCATATCATAGATAAGTTTTCACAAATGCCTAAGGTGCCTAACTGGTTTTCTTGGTTTCACTGGAGATGGCTGGTAATTACAGATATGCTTTGGTTATGTAACTATACTCCTATTATGTTAATGTGTGTGCGCAATTTAAGTAGTAGCTTAAAACCTACACATGCTGAAGTTACTCTACAAGAAGATATGTCAAAGAAATAATCAATCTTCCCATGTTTTCTTCTGCCTGCTACTTCTATAGCTTTTCTTCTTCCTTCCTAACTACAACCCTTAAATAGAATTTGTGCCTCATATCAAATTTACCGAGTATCATAATTCTTCCAAGTGGTAAAGACACCTCAAGACAAATGCTGGGCATAGAAGCCACAGGGCATAAATATGCAAAGAAGTAAAAAGCTAAACTTTTCAAACAATAAGGCTTCTCTCTCACTTACCAACTTAACATTTCCCTGTATGGCCCCGGAAGATGACTGGTTAGCCAGAGACGGGTAAGATTCCTCAAGGGAGGAACAACCTAAGACAGGCATAGTCGCAGGGGGCCATCAGGTGAGAAAATGGGGATCAGCAGAGGTGAGGCTTAGAACCTCCCCCCTCATGTTATGAGAGAAATCTTCTGCATACATGGATGTTTATTGCCCTTGTCTAGCTCAGATTAACACATAGTCTACAGGCACACACCTGATCATCTACATTTGCTCTCTTACAACACTAAACTCTGTCTTCTACCTTTATCTTGTATCTACCTACCACTTCAGCATTTTATTAAAAATAATAATAATAAAGAGAGAAATGTGGTATCCACATATAAATCAAGTTTAAAAATCAAATGAATATTCATATTTGAACTGTTTATAGTTCATAATGCATGAACAAAACCGAAAGCTTCTGTGATGACTGCCCTTGCACTGTTCACCATGTAACTTATTCACTATGTAAGAATTTGTTTTCCATGTAAGAATTTGTTCGTTATGCAACAGAAGATTGGAGACTGACGAAAATTGGGCTTGGGGTGGATTAATGATTGTGCATTGAGCATTGACTCCCCTATACAGAATTTTATTGTTGTTAACAACCATTTGATCAATAAATATGAGAGATGCCCTCACAAAAAATATATATATATATATATATATATATATAAACACACTTCCAATTGTAAATTAAATAAGTAACCGGGATGTAATGTATAGCATAAGGAATATAGTCAAAATATTGTAACAACTTGGTATGGTGATAGCTGGGACCTAGAATTATCATATATATAAATGTTGAATCACTGTGTTGTACACCTGAAACTAATGTAATATAATACTGTGTGTCAACTACCCTTCAATAAAAAAATTTAAAAAAAATGCAATTTTAGCTTTAAGATGGAATCTTCCTGTCTTTATTGTGCTGTTTATAGCTGGGCCTTTCAGCAGCTAGAGTAAATCTTATAATGGCATGATCTAATTGACACAATGAAGACGTGGGCTGTATGCAGATACTTTTCCTTTCTGGGGAATATTCAAACATTCAAAGCCAAGTTGCTCCTGACCTTTTGAGCTTTAACTGATTAACTCTAACTCTGAGTCTTTTCTGGCTTTCTAGGTTCATCTGGTTAACTCTGAATCCTCTCTAGTGGGCTTTACTGACCTTACTCTCTTTCCACCTACTCATATCTATTTTCCTGCCTAACAAGATGGTAATATCAATGTTCGTTCAAATTATACGTATGCATACTCTTATAACATTACTTGATATTGAACTTAACTGTAAAAATATTTTGATTATTTAATTTCTCATTTATTGTTATACTATATATTAGTATGGTATGTGTTTAAATCATTACAAAATCATCTTTATTTTTGAGTTCTGGCAAGGATTCTTTGTCATATGTTGGTCTAAAAGGAGTTCCTCAGAAAGACTACCATAACATACTATTAAAATATCTTAGGTTTTAAACCAGATACTGGAATCAGATCCTTTTTGGTACATTTTACTGTGTGCCTATGAACTGAATCTCCTTTTTTCTCATCTATAAAATGGGACTTATGCTCCTTATTTCTTACCATTTGTTGTAAGAACTAATTATAGTAATATATGTAAGGGCACCTGTGATATAATAAATTCTGGATAAATAGTAGTTTCTTTTAAAATAATTTTGGACTACAACTTTAAGAAAAAATTAATACAACCCATGAGCTTTCAATAAATTGTTAGTTGTTGAATTTTTTGAGTGTACATGTTTTCAATATTTACCTTTACATATATCCAAAAAGGGGATTTGTATTAGTCAGTGTTCTCCAGAGAAACTAAACTGATAGGATGAGTAGAATAGAATAGAATAGAATACAAAGATTATAAGGAGTTGCTTACTTGATTAGATAGGTTGAGATGCCCCAAGATCTGTAGTAGGCCAGCTGGAGACTGAGGTGAGGCCAGTATGTAATTTCAGTCCCAATCTGAATGCCTGAGAATGGGGAGAGCCAATGGTACAAATTCTAGTTCAAAAACTGGCAGGATTGAGATCCAGGAAAAGCCAGTGCTTCGGTCCAAGTCTGAAGACAGGAAAAAGACCAATGTCTAGTTCCAGGAAGTCAGTCAGAAGGAGTTCCCCCAAACCCAGGGGAGAGTTAGCATTTATGTTCTATTCAGGCCTTCAACTGATTGAATGAGGGCCACCCAGATCAAGGAGAGCAATCTGCCTTGCTCAATCTACTGATTCAAATGTTCATCTCATTGCAAAGTACCTCACAGACATACCCAGAATAATGTTTGAACCAAATACCTAGGCACCCTGTGGCTCAGTCAAATTGACACATAATATTAACTATCACAGGAATAGAAACGTCAGGCTTACTCTTTGACAATGGACATTTTGGTGTGGTTTTACCTCCAATAATTTCTAACTGCAGAAATAACCTCTGAAGCATAGGGCATTTCCTTGGGAATTAATTACTGTACTAAGGTTAATAGCCCACAGCAATGAACTTTGTGAGACAGCTATTAATCTTCTTTGATTATTATTGCTTAATTACTAACTAAAGTCTCCTCCTCAGTATATACGTTGAGTGTCTCAGCTTAATCTCTTCCAGTTTAAAATGTTCATTTGTGATTCTTCTTTACATATAAGAAACTAATGTTGAAAATAGAAGGTAAATTGAGATGATCATAAACACAAAAATTGATTTCATGTTTTTAATTCAAAATTAATTTATTATTTTATTTAATACTTATTTATTTGTATATTATTAAACCAATAGTTAATGGTATCGGCACTGATACCATTCATCTTTAAGGAAAAAGTAATTTGAACACATTATTCACCATTCTTACAAATCTTATTTTGGCTATAAATCAAGTAACGTTTATTATAGAAAATTTTGTAAATGCATACTATACAATGAGGAGCAACGCTCCATATTTTACCACCCAACGCAAACAGCTAATGCATTTTGGATATCATTTTCATATTGTTTCAATGATGTTTTCCTTTCTATATTTTTGTGAGAATGGTTAATATTATAGTATAAAGTTGTTTCTATGCTATCTCACATTCACTTTATATACTCTTTTTTTAATGGGGTACTGCAGTCATAGAAATTTAAGCTTAAATTGTTTAAGATTTTTTTTTTTGAGGGGCATCTACTTTATTTTGTCCACATACATATATAGAGAGAGCAGTTGCCCAAACTGCTAAAACAAAAATGAGTTTGCAAACTCTTCCTCAGAGAAATGAAGTCATAACATGAGTTAGGCTGGGGTCTGAAGAAAAAATCTTCAAAAGTGACAACTATGAGTAAAAACTCTGCCTCTCCCTGGGATGAGGACTGACTTTCTTTCGTTCATTAAATTCTCATTCCAATCTCTTAAATTAGTTAATATTATCTCTACTTTAAATAGTAGAAACTGAGAACTCAGATAAGTTAAATAATTTACTTACCATCCCATAGCTGGTAGTAGCAAAGCAAAGATTTTAAACTGGTTCTAATTTCCATCGTGTACACTTTGGTGTTAGGCATTGGGGAAGTCAAGCAGATGGAATTTTTTAGCAATTCTACTGTTTTGCCCAACAGATTTATAAAGTGTACAATGGAAAAAATTCTCCTGCCTTTCTTTTAGTGCTCTTGAGCCAATGCTTTAGCAATGACATTGTCGAGTCATACAGTTATGCTTAACTTCCAAGAAATGGCCAAAAGCTTGCCAAGGCCCCCCTATCATTTGCATTCCCACCAGCAATGTGTGAAGGTTACAAGGGTTTTTCTCTGTATCCTTGCCAGTACTTGATATTTTTACTTTTTTTGTTAGAAACCTCTGTAGGCACTTGAGTGTTTTCTTTCCCCACTAACCTAAGGCATTTACCATTCTTCCATCCACTTTCTTTCAAAAAAATGTGTTCATATTTTGCTTCCAGAAAGATGAAGTATATGTAATTTTCCCCTATCTCCTCCACTAAGAACAACTAACAACCACTGACATTATACACAAAACAAACACAAGAAGACCTCAAAAGGTGGAGAGAAGAAGGCAGACTGGCTAGGGACCTGGGCCAAAGGAACAATTCCGTGTGATTTCCCTGGGTTTTGTATTTGTCTGTTGTACCCCAGACTTGGGGCTGAAGTCATATAACTGGAAACACCCATAGGTACAGACAAAAAGAAGCCTAATAAAAGCCTCTTCTCTTTAGCCAAAGAACCAGAAAAGTGACAGCCTGGCAAAAACTGAAAACCTGTAGACAATAAGTTTTGTACTCCAGGCAGTCATCACAGAAAAAAACACAGACCCAAACCCACCCATACGGCAAAAGACCCAGTGGGGGAGCTTAGACTTCTACCATCAAAAGGATGTTATGAAGCTCCCAAATCCTTCCTGGAATGGTTACAAAACCGCATAGGGAGCTGGCATTGTCATTCTTGCTGGCTTAGTAACCAGTCATCCGTCTCTTTGTGTCAGTGGAAAGGGCTCAGGGAACATGGATTTTCACCTCCACCAAACATTAATAAGGTGGATAGTGTCAGAGGAGGTCCAGTGCAGATCAGGACTTTCACAATTGTCCAGTTGCAGTGAGGCAGTCCTCACCGTGGTGTCCATGGGACAATGAAAAGAGCCAGAACTCCTATTTTAGCCCAAAAGTAACAAAGAATATCCAACCTTCAAGTGTCAATGGGAGCCCAGTAAGGAATCTAGACTTCCAATTTCACCTGGCAGTGATATTTTAAAGCCTGCCTTCTATATCACTGATGTGGTTTTCTACCATGTGATTTCTGTTCTATTTCTAATACATTGTTTGCTCTGGCATAGTTTATTGTGAACAAATTTCTTTCTTAGAATTCCTTTATTGTTATCGTAGCATTTCATTGTTGTATGTGGTTCCATATACTTAGTGTTTTTCTTGATTCCTGGAAAAGTACAGTTTTTGTTGAAAATTTTCTATTTCCTAGAATAAATAATTTTTTTTCTAGAACTGATTCTCCTTATTTTTTCCCTTTCTTTTCATTTGACCATTTCCATCTTCTTTTCTATTATTATTGGCTCTAGTGTTTTGGTATTGTCTCCCTGCCATTGCTTTCTAGACTATTTGTTAATTAGATAGGCTGCTTCATCTGGACCTTGCATTTCGTCAAATGCCTTCTGAGTGTGGTATGTCGGTTTCCTTAAATCATTCAGTGAGCTCCAGGTTTGGGTTTTGCCTTCAGAGATTTAGGTTGAAGGCTGAAGGTTGTAGGTTCTGTTTGTTATTCCATGTTCTGACTTTGTATCAATTCATGGTGGAGGGGAGGGGATAGTAGGGTGTTTCATAGCCACTGGATATTTTCACTGTTGTCTCATATTTTAAATTTCACACTGCTTTGTTGGGACATATAAAGCTTTGTGGGCACTGGATGCAGGAGAGCTTTGATTCATATGGTTGCCCTGGTTGAATATGACTCTAATATTTGAGTTCATCTGGCATCCATTCCTGTCTGTTTCCAAGCCAGTGAAATGAGAAATAAATGAGGACCTGTGCCATAACTTCCTGTGTCACTATTTACTTACGGTGAGTAGATGGCCTCTATTTGGGACATTGTTTGCCCCTTAGCAATGTATGCCTCTAGGGCATACATTCATTTTTAATTTAATGTTTTAATTCTAAAACTTTTGATTATTTACTGATTATCAATTGTTGGGGATAATTAGTATTGTCACCTTTCTCCCTGTCAGAAGAAAGCTAAGTAGCACATTTTGTTAATGATGTCAGTTTCTAGCAAGTCATTTTAACAAAGAAATATATTCTATTTCTTTTGCCCCATTTTCTAACTTCACTCCCTTCCCAACTGACCCACCATCATCTCACTGCCCCTTCCACTCAGACCACTCATCAAAGACACTTCTTAAATTAGTAAAATTCCTCTTAAGTCCTCACTTCCCCTTTTCCCCACAATGAATGATGGGACGTCCTAATGGGGATGGTAGTGCTGGATTGGTGGAGGAAGACATTTCTGTGGCTTCTTGCTGCCTACTTTGAATTTTTAGCTGCTTATTCTTTTGCTACTAGACAGTACATTTCAGGATTTGTGACAGAATTTTGCACTTTCACAAGACTGAATGCTGCCAGTGTATTTTTGCTCCTTCAATTTCTTTTGGTTTATTTTCTTTGCATGTTTGGTGAGGTGCGTTCTGTAGGTTTTTATCTAATCTTCAATCTTTTCAACCTCTAACATGCATTTAACAACCTGCTTATGATTTTGGCTGCCCGTTATGGTTGTGAGAGAACTCACATTAATTAAGGTATTTCTTACTTAGGTCTAATGAACCAAATGGTGACAATGGCAGCCAAAGGCAGTTTCAAGCCCTGTGTTACTCAGTTAATTTATTCTGCTTCTTAGCCAATGCCCTAATTTTTGACAGTATTTTTGGAAATGCTCTTTCATCAAAAGAGTGGTGATTGAGCACAGGTGTTTGATTGTAAATCCATCATTTTGAAAGTAAGACCAGCTCAAAATTTGATTCCTATCCATTGTAAGTCAGTTGTAAATGACCTGTGTACATTAAGGATAGTTTTTAAGTTTTTAGTGTTGTCCAGGAACTGTTTGACCTGTTGGTAATATTCTCAGGTCTTCCTGATCCCTGCCATCAAGGAGGTGGTGTAAATGAACACACACACACACACACACACACACACACACACACACACACAGTACATAAACCTCAGCTTTTCAGACATTCATTATGACTTGCAAGGAGGTTACTAGTGGTCAATTTCTAGAACAAATAAGGAACTTCTAAGTGTTCTCCATCTCTGAAAAAGTCCCTATAAACATCACACTATAGAAAGATTGTAAAATGAATTAATTGCTGCTCACTGACATTCTAGATTTGTCATAGAAGGAATAGCCATTGAGAACTGGTGTCAAACTCCCAGGCATGTCTCTAATACCTTGGAATAATTTTATTTCATCTGGATTGCTTCTTCCTGAGGAAATGCTGCAGTATCTACATACCTGTGTTAAAAAGGATGAAAGATGCTACTTTTGACAGAAGTTCAGACAAAATAAAAGCATGTGTCAAAACAACAAACATCCAAAAATCGATTTCACATTTCAGATAGTCACTCGCAGTATATGTCCTTCAACCAGATATTCTCCTCTGCACCTGGTGGCATTTAGAACATTAACCTTCAGAACTGCAGTTTCCCTCCTTTAGGTTCTCTTTTCCTAGCTGGGATTAATTTTAATCAGATGGTAATTAAAATAGGTACTGCATAACCAACTTGCATTTCTGAAGGTAATTAAAGCTTCTAGATTCATGCCTTTCCCCCCCTCCCAGTTCTGTTGGAAGCAGTGGCAGATAATTTGTATTTTTCCTTGCAGCACAATTCGTGTTGCAGTAATGGCTCAAGTTCTAATAAATCTTGCAAATAACTTGTCTGGGTTTTGGAATATAAGACAGAAATTACCAACTGTTCATTTGTTCTTCTTTTCCTTAAAAAATGTATAATGCCCAGTTGTATGCTATTGATTCTGAGAACTATAATGTGTCATTGTTTTATTATGAAATAATGGGGGGTTGTATCTCAGAAGTCGGTTACTTGTGAAAATCCTAGAACAAAGGCACCCAGCATTTTTATTACTTCTATTCTTATTTCTTTTTCTTGCATAGTAACTGAGCATGATACAAAGGATTTTCAAACAAGATTTCTCTAGATGGAGAAAGAAAATAACCTTGGAAAATGTGGTTATATTTCTTGCTTACTTGCCATATTCCCTTGTTGTAAAAACAGACCACCCACGTACCCACAAGGAAGGAAATACTTCCTTTATGGAACATGTGTCCATTACCATTATTTTTAAGATTCCTCTTGAAGAATCTCTACACCCATTCACAAAGTAACATACGGCATTGATACATGGAGCTCCTGGACAGGAAATAAAAACAAAAAGGAAAAGTTTCCTTTGAAACCACATGCTGTGTTTCTCACAGCTGTTGGTGTGTCACACAGCTTCCATGCTGGAGTTCCCTGAATGTCATTGGCAACCCCAAATTTGGTGCATCAGAACTCTTGCCAATGGCATGACCAGCCATCAGCAGCCTGCCAAAATCTCACACACTGGGAAGGGGTTGCCTCTGAGCCATTGCCAGAGTCTCTGGTGAGCAGCTCACTATGATGCATCTGGTGGTTATGAAACCTCATTTCATTACACTACTAATTTACAGGGAATGAAATTATAAACAAGGTGATTACTGAGTGTAATTTATGGTCCATGTAATTATATAGCTGTCAAAGAGTGTTGGCAGCGGATTTGTGTAGAAGAGGGCTGCCCTTTTGCCGGGTCTACTGAGTTTGTTAATTGTCCACAGCTGAAAATATTTTTTTGTACTGCAAGATCAGCAACCTTCAGTTTGGAGTGCCCAGCTAGAGCTGGTTATAATGACCTGCCTGACTGGAAATGTGCCCATTGGCTTTAAAGACTTTCAGGTGATGGAAAATTACTCCTTCAGCCTTTTGGTCAATGGAGAAGAACACATCCACCTTTCTGGGGAAAAAAGAGACCTCATGAAACAGTAGCAAATAATAAAATATACAGCCACAAATATTATATCTTTATTTCTATCTGAATACCTATCTGCCTACTTACTATGCATGCTCATACTTAGATGTGTATGATAAAAATAGTAGTGGTGCAAAGATAACTTAGTATTACTACAATGAAATGTAAAAGGAACCAAAGTCTACTTTTACCCTTTCTCAGTAAATTCAGCCTTTAATTATGGCTTTGTTAAGCACATCCCAGCACTTATGGCTTGTGAGGGAGACCATGTCTGGGAATAATCAGAAGTGGTGAGACACTCTAAACTAGCTTAACCTTTTGTCAAAACAGCAGGTAAAAACACAGCAAAGTGGGCCATTAAGCCAAAGATTCTGTTTATGCAGCTACAATCTAATTTGATGTCCCCCCACTCCCACCACCAATCACGACTTGTTTTGCTATTTTCTTTGTGGCTATTGCCTGGAAAGCACAGGCACATTTTTATAGACCTGAGTAGCTTGTGCTGCAGATAATCTAAAAATGTTAATGCACAAAAAGCGGTACGTAAACTCTATGGCCTATAAAAATAGATCAGAATCCCTCTAGAACATTATTTTTCACTTTCTCTGTTGCATATTGCTATTGAAAATGAGCAGATAAAACTATTGTCCCCTCGTCCTTGTCTGACTGCCATTTCTAGGATCTTTCTATTTAGATTTCTGTATGAGGAGTCCCTCTCGTGAATTTAAACAGACTGTAGTGTATTCACTATTTTCTTAGAACCAGGAGATAGTAAGAAGGTGGGTGGTTTTGTTCCTCAGATTTGACATATATAAATGATAGGAGATATCCTATCCCCAATAACAGGAAGTACCCAATGATAGGAAATAATTGATTTTTTTTTTTTTTACTTTTAAGTTAAAATAAAAACTACAATAGTGGTACTGCAACTAAGCAAAATTTTACATGTCTATCAGAAGGACACAAAAATTAGTTTTATTTAAAAGTAATTAAGTTCCTACTATGTGCTAAATATAGTGTATAATTTCCTAAAATAACATTAGTAACTTGATAGCAGAACAGTTAATCAGGAAATTATACTGTTGGAAGGGGTCCATGGGAAGTCTGGGTATAGGAAAATTTGCCTTTGTCTTGAAACTGGTAAGCTCTTACATTACTAGGAACCAGTGCACATTTTTTAGGAAGCAATTAATGAATTTTATCAAGGTCATGTGGTCCCTTAGATTTAACTTAGAGAAGCAGAGATTTATAGTCAGAAATTTGTTCAGATACAACATTTTTTTTAGTAACAATATATTAGAAATAACCTGAATTCTATTTTATGGAAGATTGTTTAGTAAATTATATAATTTGATATACAGTGAACTGAAATGAACTCGGTAAAGTATTGCATCTACATTATCCTGGTACCTTAAAAGTTTACTTGAAACTTGTAGAAAAATGACAATAAGTGGAAAAGAGAAAAATAAAAGGTGGATGAGTCAGGTTGTGAGAACTATGCACAGCTTTCCTTTTAAAGAAAAATTATAAAATTACTAAAGAGTCACTTGTGTAACACATATTACAGACAAAGCAAATGTTGCTTTCCCCTCCAGTTCTCTATAATTCGGAAGTTCTTTAAGGGCCTGTCTGGCTGATGCCAGAACCCTGACTCCCCAGAGAGAAGCCAGACCTCTGCATCGGTTGGCAAGCTTTATAAAGGCCAGGATAGCTTCAAGACTCATTTGCTTGATGAAAATCTGCTGCCAAGTCAGATGCATTCAGGCAAAGACTGAGAAAGCATCCGCACTTCCTGGAGGACCCCGTGTGTCAAGGGGAGCACAGCCACTGGAGAAAAGTTTGTTAGAAAAACACATTTGTAATCAGGGTGCAGGGATTGTTTGGTGAAAAGGAGACAGTCAAAACCAGCATTTCCTCTAAATTAATAAAAAGTCACAGTGGGGAACCCTGTCTAAAGAATCTCTCTTGTCTTTCTGATTTAGGGTTACTGGAAATTCCACTTCAGGTTGGCAGGTTCCAAATGTAAACTGTTATTCAGGCAGTGTGAGTCATTGTCCTAGCAGAAAGCTAAAGAAAATAGAAAACAAAAGGAAGTTAACTTCTAAGAAGAAAATACCAAATCATGATGGCAAATCATTTACTTTGTTCTTAACTGCTAGGTGCATCTATGGAGTCATGTTTTACTCAATGATAACGAGAATTATTTCAAGATAAAATTAATATCCATCTCCATCTACTCTTGTCCATCAATGCAAATCTCTGTAAAGAGGGTTAATCTCAATACAGAAGAAGCCTTTAATTGATTTGAGATTCTTTAATTTATTACAAACACATTCTCCTTCTGGTTATGTAGCTGAATAAAAATAGCCATGTATTTTCTTTCTTCTGTGTTCTTCCCCATATTGATGAACTTGACTGGGCATGGAAAAGTTGCATTCCACCTCTCCCACCTTAGAAACAGTTTTGCCTCTCCTACCCTCCTCCTTCTCATCTCATAGATACATGCGAGTATTTCTCCATCCTTGATAAGATTTCAAATACAATTTCATTTCCGTGACTTCTTTCACTTTCTATGTCATCACTATGCAAACGCTTTCCAAAAACTGAGGGTGAGATTGGCCGTTGGGGGGTGAAGTTTGCTCCCTTTAACCTCGCATGCTACAAAGAGAAAAACAAAAACAAAATCATAATCTAATTAGCTGACTTTTCTCACCGAAGTGGAAAAGAATAGAGCACAATGGTAGCTGAAGTCACATCACCAGACTTCTATTAAAAAAAAAAATCCCCATCTGCATGCTTACCCATGATCTTTCTCTCTCCCTCCAAAGTCTCTCATGAAGAAAGAGTTCTCTTAGTTCCCTTGATATGCTGGTTCAGTGTATAGTCACACAAAGTAATTAAAGATTTTTTTAAAAACCTACCTAAACCCCATACTTGGGCACAATGTTAGGCTTTGGGAGAAATAACTTATCTTGCCTTACTCTCTTCTCTAAGCGTGTTTGTTTATGGAACACTTTTGTCGTTATACTCCTTAGACGTCCCCCCCACTCCAGCTCATGGAGGAGAGAGAGAGGATGATTATCTAACAATATGCTCCAATACCTTAGGTAGAAAAGGGTGATCTGCCTCCCAGCTTTCATTTCATCTTTCCTTAATGTGGTTACTGCAAACCTTTTGATTGCCTTCTTTCCACTTTCCTGAGGGGGGATGGAAAATCCTTTTTAACAAGGGTTGCTGATCTGAATATACAGAGCATTTTAATTGAAGTTTTTCCCACCCTACTCTTGTAAAAAAAAAATTTAACGTCCCAGCTGCTCAGGAAAGGGTACTTAAATGTAGACATGATTTTCATAGCAATCTAGCTGGATGCATTCAATCCAATAACCAAGTAAACTGTGAAATACATTATTTGGGCAAAGCAGGGCCCTCAAATGAAGAAAACTGGTCATCAGGAACCCTGCTCAACCGGCTGTCTGCTCTGCCCATGTCTCTCTGATACACGTCGATGTTTCAAATCTCCCTTTACTTCAGGCTAATTGGGAATGATTCCTGCTTATGTCAGATATCATGGAAAAGAATAAGAGCATTTATAACCCTATTTCAAAGAAATACATAACTGTTCCATTTTTTAAACTTTCTTATTTTCTCTTTTACTTTTTTTAAGTGTTTTCTTCCTCTGGTGCTTGACTCATTAACACAATGTTGAATTATTTCCATCTGGCAAGCTGGTGAAATTGCCTAGTATTGTGGAGACCAAGCCAAAAACTAACATGATTAGTTATTTATTAGCTCTGGCTCCCTGGTTCCTTTACTCTAATGGGGGTGGTAGAGAGAGCTATTCATCGCTTATTTTAATCCTTTTATTTTAAGGAAAGAAAATGTTGCTATTTTTGCATGGAAAAGCAATACTGACAGCTTATCAAATAAAGTAGGAATAACCCTGTCCAAACCTTGAAGCTGGTTATGATGAGAGGAGATACCCACTGAAAAAAGAAGACAAAGGGAGAGTTTTATGACTCAGCATCATTACTAATAGGCAAATCTGTGGAAATATGGCTCCTGAAAGCTCAGATAAACTGTTCATAAGCTGGAACCATATCGCCAATGACTGGTATTATACATAATCTGTCAGGTTATAAATATAATGACATGGACAAAGAAAATAGTGAGAAAAGTAATGAAGTTCAATGAAACAGGAACAATATGACTAAGAAGGAATTTTCTCCTATCCTGGTGTACCTTAGGAGAGTCCTCATGTGACAGAGACAGGCTAAGGATGTCAAGATTTCCAAAGCACAAATAAAATGGTGATGAAGAGCACCTTTTATGTTTTGTAATGATCACTACAAAGGAAGCAAATGGGATGCATGCACAAAGAGTAATAAAATATCCTTGTCGCCTAAGTATGCATATAATGTAGCATATACTACGTATCAAATGGTTGAACAGGTAACTTCTCTGTGTTGATGCTACCAAGGGGATATTTTGATGGTGCTAGATAGGAAGTGTCATGGCTTACTTGCCCCTGTTTTCTAAGGAAAAACCTTGAAAGAATTTGAAATAAGCAAGGAAGACTATTAGAACTATTGTGTAGCACATCTACAAAGTGGGTTATTCCATCTATCAGTCTTTGAGCCATTCCATAGCTCTATCAGATGGAGAAAACTGATAGTATTGTAAATTATCCTTGTCTACAGAAATGCAAATAAATTATGTCTGGTGGGGTACAGTTGATTATTCTAGAGAATACCATTTGCATTTCAGTGTTTGTGGTCACTGTGTGTGTGCGTGTATGTGTTGGGGGGTATGTGTGAATTCTCCTTTGAGATCATTGTAATATTTTACTGGTTTTCTCATTAATGAGTTTAATCTTTGGCAGGTGCTAATTTTATATTTGTATAAGGGTCTTCTAATCTTTTTGCAGCTTAATGAAAGAATCTGTTTTCATATAACCCCTTCTGCAGAGAAGGCGACCATAGTCAGAGAACTTAGGGTAGAGAACACTATGGTGACCTGGGGACAATAAGCAGGGTCTATTCCTGGAACAGTAAGTAAAACTTCCAGGAAAAATTTTATGCAAATCAAATGGATAAAGCCAGTGCCCAAGACTCACATTGAATGATTGGTTAAGAAGATATTGAACAAAGGCTTCTGACATAAGGAAATGATTCATCCAGCTTGGGTGACGTATAATGAAGGAAAACACACAGGAAGATAGAAGCACACAATAAAAAGAATTTAGACTTGGCCAGACAGGTAACATTTCTTTAGCCATGCCTACTTTAATTCTCACAAATTACTTACTGAGGGAAAAAGAAGTTTTTTTTTAAACTTTACATTTGTGTATACCTAGTTTTATATGCCTATTAGGTTATGCACCCTTAATTTCACAGCATCAGCTCCATTACTCTTAATACATCATCCTGTTGTGAAAAGCCCTAAATTAAGTAACTCCTCCGAGGGTTACTATAGATGCTTAAAAAAGATGCTTTTTCTAAATATGAATTATTGTGTCCTGCATGAAT
This sequence comes from Manis pentadactyla, assembly GCF_030020395.1. Classification (NCBI taxonomy): domain Eukaryota; kingdom Metazoa; phylum Chordata; class Mammalia; order Pholidota; family Manidae; genus Manis; species Manis pentadactyla. The sequence goes on along the minus strand of NC_080022.1, from coordinate 162,892,641 downwards.
AAAACCTGATAAGTAAGAGTTCTTATAAAACTCTTATCTCAGCAAGACTTCTGTCTATGCAAATATATTTCATATCATATCAGCAACATTTAGGGCATCTATTTTAAAAAGAGGTAAAATGATGATACACTGCAAAATTATAATATTACTCTGATATTTGTGTTTTAGGCTGTCAACTCTATAGACAGAATTTGACATGCACAATTATTATATTTCATTATATGTTTTCAAAATGTCAATTCATATTCCAGTTCACTTTGTCCCATCCATCCTGTGGCTAATGGATTGCCTTCAGACTCATGAATATGAATTGGCAATGCCATATCCAGCAATACTTTTGCTGAAGATGAATAATTTATTTGTCTCCAGTATTGTCTTCATTTCTTATTATTAACCAATAGTCATCCTCGGCCACCGGCGCATCACATCATCGTACTTCTCTGTGAATACCTCCTATACATTCTCACTTCTGTGCCTGCATTAGTGCCATTCCTGTCAACTGACTTGATGCTTCCTTTTCGACATTTGAGATCCTTATGATTCAAAATCCAGCTTAAGTCATTCCTTCAATAATTTATCCCTTCAAGTTTTACAAACAGGCATTGACATACTGTTTTAGTGGAATATCTTATTCTTACTCTAGTTTCTCCACTCCAGGAAGTCCTTAACAGTGGAGACTATGTTTTTGTTTCATTGTTTTTTTAAGAGAGAAGGCAATGAGTTTGTCCTGAATGTTAGAAAAGCCTTTCAACAGACTCTGAGAACTCTTAACCACTGTGTAGTCAAAAATCCTTTTTTTCCCTGATGAGCAAACCAAAGGTCAAGAATTAAAGTAACTTAATGTTATTTAAGGCAGATGTGAAAGCCAAGAGTCAACGCGGAGCTTCTGACTCCAAGTTCAGTATTTCCATCCTGCCAGGCTGCCTGCCTCATAGCTTCTGCTCACGAGGTAAAAAAAGAAAAAAGGAGTGTTAATTGAGAGATATGGTAATCTGGCTGTTGAGAACAATGCAGTGCAACAGCTTCAAATACCTTTATGTTTGTTTTCTATTGCTGTATAACAAATTATCCCAAAACACTGTGGCTTTAAATAACAGTGACTGTGAATCAGATTGTCTAGCCGTAGCTTATCTGGTTATCCCTGCCCCAAAGCATCTCATGGAGTCTCATCTGCAGGTTTGGTTTAACTAACAAAGAATCTGTTCACAAGCATAGACACTGAGAGAGAGCACAATACAGGAAAATGGTCATCTGATGCCTGTAGATGAATAGTCTGAATATTTGAGCAGACCAGTTCCTTAAGATTATTTGTGCACATGTGCTATGACAGACAGCTGGAATTCTGCAAATACAGAAGAACCTGTGCATTGTTAAGAATTACTCAAAATATGAAATTTCAGAAAGGCTGAGAATCCTCTATAATTGGTGGTAGGACCCTCATAAAAGTAGTCACCATACAGAAGCAGATGACATCCATCACAGAGTGAAGGCTAGACAAGCTGCTGAAAGAAGATGCAGATGTGAACACTATCAGCAGAGACATTTCCCACAGCCACACTGGCTTAAAAACATTTGATAAAGAGGGATTAAATTCACAGTGTATATGATTTATAATTTGTTAGAAACTGTCATTTGTCACTTAACGTATGTCTTCTTATGGATAGAAGAGTAGTTTGTATATCTGTGCATGGTATAATTTATTGCAGTCATTAATTCCACCTAATTCTTTTTGTTGCATATTTCATTAAAAGAAATCTTTCACATGTCCTCAAAAACAGATATTCATTTTTTCTGGAAGTAATTTTCAGTCATTTTACAGTGCCTAGAATAAGAAGACCAAGTTATAGGACCAAAACACCAACATAAGAAATAAACAGGAGTACTGTTCAAGGAAGACAATTCTTTGTCAGCAGTGAAGATCTACTCATTGGACATTTTTATTCATCTCCCATCCCTCTTGAAGGGCTCTAAATCACTGCCTTATACAGAGCATGTAAATAAAACTTGGTACCTTCCAGGTGTTTCAAACATGAAAAAAGCATTTCCATCAGAATGATTAGGTATACTTCTGTACAAATATATGAGCTTATCTCTCAACCAGTGGTGTCTACTGTCCTGTACCATGGCTGCTGCTTGGGAACTTGGGCTCGTCTCTGTTCTTGGACCTGAAACAGTAGAAACAAAGTGTATTTTTATAGAATCCTCTTGTAACTCTGCCTCATTTTCTACACTCCTGTGAGTTTTTGCCTCTAATATACTGGACACTAGTTTTCCACCCCATCCTTTGCTAACACCTGAATCCAACCTCCAGTTATTGAGGTCTTGGTCATGGAGAACAGTATGATCTTTTAAATGGAATCAATGTTTACTCCTTCTTATCTTAGTCTTCCTTACTTCAATATTAAACCAACCAGACACTGGAGTTTTACTGGTTTCATTCTTTGGACCTGAGTGGTTTTCTTGTCTACTACTTAGCCCACAATCCTACCACCTCCCAACCTCCCACCACACAGGACCTCCACAAGAAGCCATGCTTTACTCTGCACTCCATTCTGTGGGCCAGGACTGGGGTCCTTTAGCCTGGATTGGACCCAGGCATCATGGCCTCCAACCAATATTTTGCCATCTGTCTTATTCCCTAATACTAACTGACTCCAAATGTGCCCTGTGGTTGAATATGTCAATTAAGACCACTTCCAGAATTAGCATTGACATATTTTCACTCTGTCCATACTGGTCTGAATGAATGCCCTTCTGGAGCTAACTCGGGTACCCAATTCTCTGAATCCCTGTCCAGCCACAGTCAGCCTGTGTCAGGTGGTTCTATGATAATAATCACCCTCTAATGTATTTTTTACATTAATCCATATTCACAAATATCTAACTTACTGGAAGATAGCATGCTCTGTACTTCCCCTTTTTAAGATTTCTTTCCCAAATTTCAGAACATGATTAAGACGTATTGTAAATGATTATTATAAGTCATATTAGGGCCTCCTGTCATGAAAGTGATGACAAGAGTCTCTTTCATGGAGACGTAGAGGAAAAACTTAGAAGTCGGTAAATTTGGTTTTGTTCTTTACCTGATTATCCTCACTCTTGGCAAACACGTGAACAAAGATGGTAAAGAATAACAGCATTCCACTGTGGAATTTGGATACGATTATTAAATTCTCATCTTGGCATTGATTTTATTTTGGAAAAGCAATTGGAAGATGATGTTCAGGAATATCTACAGTGAAGTCTCACAGATTCACAGAATACTTGGTTCTTATAATAGGGGAAATGTCGTTCATTATATTTCAAATGCACTATTAGCAATCGGAAATAAGTAGTCAACAGCCTTAATTTTTACCAATTGCCTCTCCTCCAAGAAACTGCAATTTTGAGTGTTGAGGCTACTCTCAAGTTTTCAGGAGTCTTTCTTTCATTGACTCTGGAAGGATTTTAAGAGTCTCTGACTCCCCAGAAAGTGGTTGGTCCTCACTCTTTCCTCTGTCTCATTGATTTGCTCACATCACTCCGTACATGCCTGTATTCTTAGGGTCACAGCAGGAAACCGATAACATACTGGCGCATGGTAATTGAAGAGAATTTAACAAAGCAACCATTTTTAACCATTTTTAATGATGTGGAAACAATTCAGGGAAACTAAAATGGTATAGTACAAAGCTCTAGCGCTAGCATTAGTGGGTCGCCCTGACCATTCTGAGGCCTAAAGGGATTATGGACTATTAGTAAATCTATAAAACAGTAGCAATATGGAGTAGTCTATAGCATGGTCACACTGCAGCAACTCAGCCCAAAAGAGACTGGGGAAATAAATACTTTGATTTCAATTGCACTCTGCCCTCCATCTCTTGTTGGTGACTACCACTGGTGCTGTCCTTAAAGTTCAGTACCCTAGGAAATGAGCAGGACGGGGAGGGTGGGGCATGGGTCTTTAGGGACAGAGACTATATCTACCACGGTATGTTCGAACATACCATGTTCTCTAAATGTTTCTTAGACTATTACACAGCAAAATTGAGAGGAAGATACAGAGATTTCCCATATACCCTCTGCCCCCACACCTGCAGGAAGTTTCCCTATTATCAGTATCTCCCACCAGAGTGGTACATTGGTTACAACTGATGAATCTACATTGATACATCGGGATCACTTGAAGTCCATATTTACCTTAGCATTCACTCTTGGTGTTGTGCATCTGTGAGTCTGAACAAAATGTATAATGACATGTATCTATCATTACAGTATCATATAGAATATTTTCACTGTCTAGATGTATTTTATGTCATTTCTTTTATGATTTTTCTGTCTGCCTTCCCTACCATACTAAACAATTCCTCAAAACAGAGACTGAGCCTTATGTTATTTAGGTACCCCCACGGCTTTGCATTGTGTCCCGCACATAGTAGGCAGTAAATGTTTTCTGATAAATAAATAAAATGCATTTGTTTGTATTTTTAAAAGTAATATGAGGGGTGTGATTCAAAATCAGTACAATATCATTTTCAGAATATTGCTATCCTTTCTCCCTTTTGAGGTGTTCAGGTAAATATTATCTTCCAGGTAATAAAAGTCAATCACATTTCCTAAATTTATGGAAGGGGATTTTGAGTAAAATTACACTATTTCAGAGAATGCTTTAGTGAAACAATTGACTGATTCGATATGCAAGATACCTGGTTGTTAAATCACATTTGTGTAATGTTGAAAATAGGACTTTTTTTTAGGGTTATTGACTCAAAATTATTATTTTGGATGATAATCTTTCAATTCCCATTTCCTGAATAGTAAAGCCCTTTGAATATATTACTTTTGGGAAAATTACTAACACAATTCCTGGTTTGTAATATAAACCACTGTAATTACAATTTAATGTTTCTCATTGATTGGGACTTTCTGTCTGCAATTATATATTCAATACACTCAAATTTCCTGTGTATTGTAAGAGGTTGAGTCATTTATTTAAAGTGCATTTCGTTCACCTAGTCTAAGAAAACTTTATTTTTTCATAAAAAAGTATATAAAATTTCAGCTAAAATGTGACATTGGAATTTAAAATAAGAGAGAAGAAAAGGAAGAAAACTCTTATCCATCAGTGGTCTGACTTTCTCACTTGGAAAATGAAAATCAGCAACATGTACTTCCCTGCTGGACTCAGAAACCCTGAGTTAAAAACCCATTGTTGAAAATTGTCTGTCTGTATGATCTTGGCAAATTACTCATCCTCTCTGAGCCCTAGGTTTTTCATCTGTAAATGGGACATTTCTTGCCCCAGGGGATGACTGACTATAAGAACTAATAGTGAGAGTGAAATTCTTGCTTAGTAGCCCTATAAAGGAATTTGATTATTTCCTATGATTTAATAGGAGTTGCTTGGATTATGCATTGTTACTTAAGGACTTGTGGGAAAATAGTTAATGAAAATGTATGAGCTCTGAGAATTGTTCTCTCTGTTTCAGGTGATTTTTCTCCAACCTTGACTGTTTTCCTATATATGTAGTGATCGGGACTCAGAAATTTGAGGAGGCAGATATCCAGAGCTCTTCTGTGCTGCCTTCTCCTCTCTGCTATTCTCTCACTGTCCTAGCTTCTCCACACTCCAGGCTCCTCTGACTCCACTGAGACCACTAGCCTCCTCTCGGGTTCCGCCTTTTAGACCTCAACTTATGCACTCTCTCTAGGAGGTAATGTGAGGCAATCAGTTGGTTGTCTTTTGTTTTCCCTGTCTCAGAAGGCTGCCCTACATTGCCCAATGTGCAGTATTTAAAAACCATTGTATCATGTATTTTGTCTAGTTATTTTAGATTTTTCAGGCAATTGTGTAAATCTGGTTCCTTTTTCTCCATCTTGGCTTGAAGAGAATGTCCTCAGATACAAAACAGAGGACTCTGGGTCAACTTGGATTTCTCAATGACTTAGTGGGACATGGTCCTCCCTAGTCATACCCCACTAACTAGTTGTGGCTATGTTCTGTGAACAAGTGAAACTGCTGTATTTTGCCGATGAAATGATGAGTTTCTTTTGTTAGGCAACATAAATTACTCTATCTTGTTTAATGAGCCAACTTGGGTGAAATAGTATTGGTGGCAGGAGCATTGTGGCTCACACACCTTTCAGATATTGGAAACATAGTGGGAAGGAAAATGAATGAGTCTCACCTTCATTCTTTAATTCTGAATGTTCTCCAAATGTTATCAATTATTTTTTTCTGATATTAAAAAAATATCACACTACCTCTTCTATAGCAAAGACCTTCAGGAAACCTAGTAAAATATCCCCCACTGTTGTTTGTCCTTCAATTTTCATTCTCTCATTACCAAACAGAAAATGTATTAAGTTTTCAGGAATAGCTTCAGACTAACTACTACTATGAAAGCATCTTAATAAAGATGAAACCTAAGTTGTGAGAGGATCAAGGAGATTCACAAGTAACTTAAATAATTTGCAACACAAAGATCACCTCAATTTACAAGAAAACACCAAAATCCAGAAATAATAATAACACCCATGATGTACTGCAAAAAGTAGATAAACTTTGCAAACACTACACATGGGAATGAGTCAATGGAAATAAAGCTAGATGTGACATGGAAAATGGAATTCATAAACAAACACTTAAACTATTTAAAAATTTTTTTAAGATTTAAAGGAAAAATGGATGTAATGAGTGAGCAAATGGAGAAACTAGTCAGAGAAGAAAACATTATCTTAAAAGATTTAAATTGCATTTATTTATTATTTATCTATTTATTTATCTATCTATCTAATTATTTATTTATATTCCTTACCACAACATCTAACCTTTAGTTAGTAATACCCAAATGTTCTTGAAATGAAAATATACAAATGTTTTTCCTGCTACTCATCAAAATAATCAAACCCAATCCTTACAAATGATAAATACATATTATATATATTCTGCTTTGACCTATTTTCCTCTGTTCTGTGATCTTTATGAGAATTTTTCAAAAAATTTAAGGCCCAGGTTAGGGACTGCTTCCTTCATAAAGAAGCCATCAACTAATCTTCTATAAACCACTATAACTGGTTATAACTTCTTGTTTAGAATGTATTCAGTTGTTTATTCATTCAACAAGCATTTCTTGATTACCTAAAAAATACCAGAAACAATGTTAGGAACTTAAAGTTTTGCAGGTAACAATACTGGCCGCTCTTATGCCACTTACATTTTATTGAGGGGGAGACAAGCAAATATGTACATAAAATGATTTTTGGAATTCATGAGTGAAATACAAATAAAACACGGGGATGTGATTCAGACTGGTAGGGAGTGCTGAGAGCCACCGAACTTTAGGTCCTTAGGGAAGTCCTCTCTTAGGTTGTAATATTCCAGGTGAGACTTGATTGCTGTGAAGAGCCCCTGTACAAAGACCCACAGGCAGAAATCCCCACTGAAGGAATAAGCTTTATTCATGCTGAAAAAAAAAAAAGACCATTGGGGCTCATCCCTCTTATCAGTCAGGCTCCAGTCAAGAAAACAGAAACCATTCCAGTTATTTGAATGATTATAAATTAGTTTTGAAATCAAATAACAATGCCGTGAAAGAACAAAAAGGCAAAGAGTACGTCTGCATTAACACAGAGGTAGTTACTATAGAAAGCACATGCTACTGTTAGGCAGTGGGGACTGGGAGAGCAGGGTTCCTAGGAGGTCCAGTTTGGGAGAGTAGTCCTGTACAAACACCTGGGACTCAGACCCTGAGCCACACTGTTTGGCTGGTGCTGGTATCTCTGAAGGGAAGAATGAAGCTGGCTCTGGGAGTATGCACACACCCTGAACACTAGAATCAACTGCCCCTTCCAGGGCTAAGTATCGCTGGGGCGACACCGATAGGAAGTGTGAGCAAGCAGGAAGGATCCTGTCTTTGTCCCTCCTTCAGCTTTCCATTCTCCCTCTTGTACCCTATAATGGCTAAACTTTACTGGGATTTAACTGGTGTGAATAGTTGCAGCTTGATAGCTTGATAACCAGGACAGCGCAGAAGCAGAATGAGCGTAAGAGGACTTGTGTGAAGCAGATGTTATTGCAGGTAACATAAAGAGATTTTTTCTATAAATAAAGATAAGGTAGAAAGATAACCAAGAGACCTAAGTATAATATGAAATTTGATTTATACATGGAAAAATATTACTCTGGTTACTCTATGAACGGTAGTTTGGAAAATGTTAAAAGAAAAAGCAAGAGAATCTAGTTTAGAGGCAATTGAAATTGTCCAGGTGGAAGATGAGGATGGCTTCATCTCTACAGGGGTAAATAGATTCAGAATTATACCAAAGAAGTTGCTGTAGTTTTAGACTGCGGTTTCGGGGGGAAGAAGGGTATGAAGTAAAGATGGCTCCCTTGGTTTTTATTGAGCAATTAGTTGGATGGACATGACAAATAATAGTGTGTGATTCTCTAGTTGGATTCAGCTTCCTGGGCACGAAATAAAATTCATGATTCCCTTTGCAGCATGTTCATAGTACTCTTGTGTCCCTCATTTCAGTAAATAACATAAATAACACCATCATTCGAATGGTTGTTCAAGCTAAAATGTTAGGAGTCACCTCCTTCCTTACCCCTTCACACCTAACTATATCAGCAAATCCTATGGACTTTACCATAAAAATACATCACAGATCTGCCCTCGTTTTTACATATGCACCTTTCACACTCTCATCAAACCAAGGTCTTCTCTCACTTGGTCTCTAATGGGAGCTCCTAACTATTTCCTAACTAACTTTCCACTGCTGTACTACAGAGCAGCCAGAGTAAAGTTGAGTTTACATTATTGAGATAGTATCATTCCGCAGGAATCAAAATTCTACAAAAGCTTTCTATTACATTAGGATAAAAGTGGATACATTAGGATAAAAAATTTGGTTTTTAAATCCATATGTTAACTACCAGCCACTTGTCCCCTAAAGCCATGGCCTCCCAGCCCTTTTTGTTCACTTAATTTCAGAGTCATTGGCTTTCATGAAGTTTCTCTAACACCATTGATCAGTCCATCCTCAAGATCCTCATATTGGCTGCCTCTAATGCACTGCCTACGAAATCTACTGACTTGCTCACATCATTCAAATTTCCTTGCAAATTATCCCTTCTCCAAGAGACCTACTCTGATCCCTTTATATTAAAGAGCCTCTTCTCGCATAACTCTTTCCCTTAACCTACTTTAATATTCTTTATGGTGTTAATTATTATTTTAAATACTCCTCATTTATTTGATCCTTGTTAAAGTTGAATGTCCCCCAGTAGAATGTAACTCTCCAACTCAGGTGCTTCTTCACTATTATAACCCCAGTGGTTACAACAGCCACCAGTACACAGGATACATTCAAGACAATTTTTGTACACAAATTTTTCCAAGTAGATGTTCCTTTCACTATATGATCCATATTCTAGCTAGTGACAAAGCTAGAAGAAAATAGAAGTTCTCATATCTTTTAATTGTATTTCATAGTCAGATTATCACAGTCTGTAATTATATGTGTGATTATTCTTTGCATAATATTTGTGAAGTCCACAAGCACAGGGAACCTTGTCTATTCTGTTCACTGAGGTATTCTTCATTTCCACATTCCTGAAATATAGTATATACTTAATAAATATTTATGGGATACATGAATGAATGAATTCAAGAATATATATGTGAAAAACTTATATTTTTCAATTTCTAGGGAAACAGGAAAACTGAATTAGAGTGAGTTCCTTGAGCCACTCTCCACAGGTGGTCCTGCTTCTCTAGAGCTAGCTATGAATATACTGCCCTCCCATGTTTCACTTCAGACTAAATCGGGAAAGGCGCATAGTGTCCTTTCCATTATTATGTAAATTTGATTCTATAGGGCTCTGAACCCAAAGATAACGATGTAACCAAAATTGACCAATAGAGGCTTTTTAGACTTGCAGATGAAATTCCCACAGCAACATACCAGGTAATAATGCTGCACAGGACAGGACAATTGTTACTAAACCTATTGTGAATATCTTTCAGCCCGCATGATTTTTAAAAAGCTTTCAGGATTAAAAATAAAAGGACATTGACCACGGAGTTTCAATATTAAAGATGGTCAGAATAATAGGATAAATCCCAAGTCACCTGGCTATCAGCACAACTCTGCTCGCTTGAAATATCTTTGTTTGCTTTTCTCACTAATCCCAGTCTAACTGGGAAGAATCAAATAAGCAATTCTACAAAGGTGACTTTTTAAAGAACATGAATGTACGTGAGCAGTGGGAGTAGAGGTGCAGATTGTGTGTGCTGGAGGGGGTGGAGTGAAATTTTGCTTTTGTGCATTGAGTGCTATGCTCTTTCCCAGGGGGGGGAGTAGTGTTTTAGTTCCACCGCTTCATTTCACAGTCCAATAATGTGACCTGCATTAATAGTGGCCTCAGAAGGGGAAGATGAGAGAAAACAATGGTAGAAGGAGCCAATTTAGGAAGAAGATAATTTGCATTTGTATAATCCCTTTTCTCCCTAAGTAATTCAGCACTTGCCTAACACAAATCTTTCTCTTGAAAAAGGTCGTTCTGTTTATGACATCACTGGTGTCTTCTGAACTCTCCCTCCAACAGAATGATCTACCCCTTCATACAGTCAACTGCCTGCAGGCTCTCCCTCTTTGCCGCTCACCACATATCTAATCTAGGACAAAGATACTTACAGAAATTCTGAGGATCCTTAGGGTCTGCTGGTGCAAAAATTTTGTTTGCAGCTGCACTCCCTCTTAATATCTAAGTAGGAATAAAGGGCAGAAGTGTTATGAAATAGTATATTTTATTTTTTGTGTGTAATTCATTAAATATGTAGATTCCTGAGTTCTAGCCCAGACACTCAGATAATACGGAATGCAGAGTTTCTGAAGCTAGGGTCAGGAATGCACTTTAATCAGTCGTTCCAAGTGACAGGTATTTCTGAATGTTTTCCATTGCATTTATTAGTTGTTTTCATATTACTAAAGTTATATAGTATTTTTAACACTCAAAAATAAATAATTAAAAGCACCTGTTAGTGTACACAAAATCCTGGTTAAGCACGTGCCATTTTTCTTTTTTGGCCATAATATGAGTTAGACAAATTTTAAAGAAAATATTGATACATTTAAAACCTCATGGCCAATTTGGGATGTTCCTTCCTTCCCTAGAAAGAACTAGTACCCTAAAGTCCTTGTACATTTTATATTTGAATATTTCTTTGTAAATGATTCATTTATGTGTAATATCATATGCAAAATTTCAGAAATCATGAGCGTAGACCTTGGTGAATTTCACAAAATGGTCTCCTTTGTAACCAGCATCCAGATGAGGAAATGACACATTACCAGCATCTCCTAGGCCCTCACCTGGGGCACAGCAACTGCGTGTCCCTGGGGTGTTGACTCATAAGCCCTTCCTGGAAGAGTTTCAAATTTTCACTTTTGTTTGCTTATTTCCCCAGTATGGTAAGACTCTTAAAAGGTCTACTCTGCTTTTCAGCTGTATTCTTCTTGGTTTATTCCATTTTGCCATTTTATCTTTAATATTTGTCTCATGATTCAAAGGGAAAACCAACATGTGGTGATCTCATTTGCCATCATCCACTCAGCCCAGGGTCTCTTCCACAATGTCATTGCAAGATTCTTTACATATATATATAATAATATATGTATATGTAACTATGTGTGGTTTGATAGTTCCTTTTCATTTCTGAAAATATTATGTTGTATAGATATACCTTAGTTTATCCATTTACCTATGGAAGGTCATCTCAGTTGCTTCAAAGTTTTGACAATTATGAATAAAGCTGCTATTAATGTTCATGTGCAGGCTTTTGTGTGGATATAAGTTTTCAATTGGTTGGATAAAAACCAAAGAGTGTGATTTCTGGATCACATGAAATGAGTGATGAAATTTTTAGTTTTGTAATAAGGCATTGCCAAACAGCATGCTCATTAGGAAGGAGTGAGACTTACTATTGTTCCATATCCTCACCAACATTTGGTGGTGTTAGTGTTTTGAATAATGGCCATTCTAATAGGCATAGTGGTATGTCATTTTAATTTTCAGTTCCCTAAGGACATGTGATGTAGAACATGTTTTAATATGCTTACTTGCTGCCTATATATCTTCTCTGGTGAGGTGTCTGTTCAGATCTTGTGTACATCTTTTGTTTTTTAGATCAGGTTGTTTGTTTTTTCATTGTTTTAAGACTTCTTTGTGTATTGCGGATAACAGGCCTTGATCAAGTGTGTCTTTTGCAAATATCTCTCCCCATTTGTGACTCGTCTTTCTCTTAACATTGTCTTTCACAGAGGAGAAGTTTTTAATTTAATAAAGCCCAAATTATCCATTTTTTCTTTCATTGGCAAGCCCACAACCAAGATTCTCTCCTGTATTACATTCTAGGAATTGTAAAATTTGATATTTTACATTCTGAGTTAATTTTTGTGAAAGGTATGTCTAGATTCATTTTGTTTGTTTGGCTGTGGATATGTACTTGTTCCAGCATCATTTGTTGAAAGTTTCTCCTTTCTTAAATGAATCACCTTTGATCCTTTGCCGAAGATCAATTGACTGTATCTGTGTGGTCTATTTCTGGGCTCTCTATTCTGTTCCTTTGAACAGTTTTCCTGTCTTTTCACCAATGCTACATTGTCTTTATTACTGTAACTTAGTGTGTAACTCAGGTAGTGGCAGTCTGCTGACTTTGTTCTTCTCTTTTGATATTGTGTTGGCTATTCTGAATCTTTTGGCTTCCCACATCAATTTTAGAATCACAAAATAACTGGCTGGGATTTTGATTGGGATTGCTTTGAATCTATAGATCAAGTAGGGAAGAACTGACATCTTAACAATATAGATTCTTTCTAGCCATGATCAGGTAATCTCTCCCCATTTATTTAAATTTTCTTTGATTTCTTTCATCAAATCTTTACATTGCAATCAACTGTTTTGGTTGTTCTCAGCAGGATCATTGATCTATCAAAAGCCTTTCTGTTACAGTTGGAAGTGGAATATTCTTCCACAAGATACTCAAGATCTCTAACGCTTGAGATCCATTGGTGCAGAACTAGACTTGGATTTAATATGAAGAATGAATTTCGGGGTTGAGAATTAGTTTAAGTGAAGTGTAGAACATAAAATCAAATGCTCTGGAGTTTCAGGACATGGGCTCAAATTCTTGATCTAATATTTACTATAAATCTTAGACCAGTTATTTGACATCTGTATTGGTTCCTTAATCTATACTCTGAGGATTTAAGCATTATTGATTCAGTATGGTTTGATGAGGATTAAATGGCATAGTATGTTTAGATTGCTCCATAAATAATAGATGATATTCAAAATACTATTTTTACAATTTATATTTTGTCATTAATTATGGATTTAAATATATCAAGCATTTTGATAAATCAAGTATATTGTCATTGATAGTGGATTTTGACAAAGCAAACATGAAAAAGCAAATGAGAATGTATTTTTTTTAAACAGCACTCCTTGGCCCAAGAGATTTTATATTATGCTAGTTATGCAGAAATTTTTCTGCTCCTTTAGTAAGATAAACCCTGAAGACATGACAAGGGAACTCCAACAATATCAGAACCAGACATTTACTCATTTCAAGATGTCCACTAATCCTAAAAGTACACATATCCCAAATCAAACTATCTTCCTTCATTCTTCAAAACTATTTATCTTCTGGTCTTCAAGATCTTGGGTAATATGTCAACTTTTAATGCCATCACATTTGGCTGTCCACATGTACTCAGTTTTCGATGCAGATAAATGTATCTTGCATTAGAAGTATCTCTGAACACTGACCCACAATGGCATTTCCTCTTCCTTAGCTTGGACCACCATCATGTTTTACCTATTAAATTTTCTAACAGCTCTGCCTCATGTCTTCTCCTATTACAAGGTATTCCTTTCACTGATGCTAAATAGAGATTCAAATTTATATAAAACATAAAAATAAACATTTTGTTCATCACCTGAAACCATATAATTGCCTCCTACCACATATGCCAACTCAGTTAAAATTATCTGGAGTCAATCTCAGAGTACTGTTCTTCAACTCTGGCACAGTGACCCATTCACCCTGGTTTAGCGCTGAAGTTCTTATAACCCCCAAAACCTCCTATTCCCAGGAAATTGGCATGATCTGTCACTCTACATATACTGGATGAGACTCTCGGATGGTAGATCCAGAGAAATACATTTTGAAGTGTTTCCTCCAATAATTCTTATTCACAAAAATATGTTGGCAAGACAACTGGACTAAAAGAACATAACCCAATTATTTTATATTATATAATGTATTTTTATACATAATCTTATTATAATTTATTTAGCATTGCCTCACATACAAAATGTGACCTTCGTAGTATCAAAGATGATATATTATTTATTTTTAATCCACAATGAGTATAAGATAGTTGAATCTAATTTTTTAAATTATTTATTTATTTCTTTTTTTGGTATCATTAACCTACAATTACATGAAGGACATTATGTTCACTAGGTTCCCCCCCTTACCAAGTCCCCCCCACATACCCGTTCACAGTCACTGTCCATCAACATAGTAAGATGCTGTAAAATCACTACTTGTCTTCCCTGTGTTACACAGCCCTCCTCGTGCCCCCCCACACACTATACATGTTAACCTTAATGCCACCTTTCTTTTTTCCCGCCCATATCCCACCCTTCCCACCCATCCTCACCAGTCCCTTTCCCTTTGGTAACTGTTAGTCCATTCTTGGGTTCTGTGCTTCTGCTGCTGTTTTGTTCCTTCAGTTTTCTTTTGTTCTTATACTCCACATATGAGTGAAATCATTTGGTACTTGTCTTTCTCCACCTGGCTTATTTCACTGAGCATAATACCCTCTAGCTCCATCCATGTTGTTGCAAATGGTAGGGTTTGTTTTCTTCTTATGGTTGAATAATATTCCATTGCATATATGTACCACATCTTCTTTATCCATTCATCTACTGATGGACATTTAGGTTGCTTCCATATCTTGGCTATTGTAAATAGTGCAGCGAAAAACATAGGGGTGCATCTGTCTTTTTCCAACTGGAGTGCTGCATTCTTGGGGTAAATTCCTAGAAGTGGAATTCCTGGGTCAAATGGTATTTCTATTTTGAGCATTTTGAGGAACCTCCATACTGCTTTCCACAATGGTTGAACTAATTTACATTCCCACCAGCAGTGTAGGAGGGTTCCCCTTTCTCCACAACCTCAGCAACATTTGTTGTTGTTTGTCTGTTGGATGGTAGCCATCCTTACTGGTGTGCGATGATATCTCATTGTGGTTTTAATTTGCATTTCTCTGATGACAAGCGATGTGGAGCATCTTTTCACGTGTCTGTTGGCCATCTGAATTTCTTCTTTAGAGAACTGTCTATTCAGCTCCTCTGCCCATTTTTTAATTGGATTATTTGCTTTTTGTTTGTTGAGGCGTGTGAGCTCTTTATATATTTTGGATGTCAACCCTTTGTCGGATCTGCCATTTATGAAAATATTCTCCAATACTGTAGAATACCTTTTTGTTCTATTCATGGTGTCCTTTGCTGTACAGAAGCTTTTCAACTTGATATAGTCCCACTTGTTCATTTTTGCTTTTGTTTCCCTTGCCCAGGGAGATATGTTCAAGAAGAGGTCACTCATGTTTATGTCTAAGAGATTTTTGCCTATGTTTTTCTCTAAGAGTTTTATGGTTTCATGACTTACTTTCAGGTCTTTGATCCATTTCGAATTTACTTTTGTGTATGGGGTTAGACAGTGATCCAGTTTCATTCACTTACATGTAGCTGTCCAGTTTTGCCAGCACCATCTGTTGAAGAGACTGTCATTTCCCCATTGTATGTCCATGGCCACTTTATCGAATATTAGTTGACCATATATGTTTGGGTTAATGTTTGGAGTCTCTATTCTGTTCCATTGGTCTGTGGCTCTGCTCTTGTGCCAGTACCAAATTGTCTTGATTACTGTGGCTTTGTAGTAGACTTGAAGTTGGGGAGTGAGATCCCCCCTACTTTATTCTTCCTTCTCAGGATTGCTTTAGCTATTCGGGGTCTTTGGTGTTTCCATATGAATTTTTGAACTATTTGTTCCAGTTCATTGAAGAATGCTGTTGGTAATTTGATAGGGATTGCATTGAATATGTATATTGCTTTGGGCAGGATGGCCATTTTGATGATATTAATTCTTCCTAGTCAGGAGCATGGGATGAGTTTCCATTTGTTAGTGACCTCTTTAATTTCTCTTAAGAGTGTGTTATAGTTTTCATGGTATAGGTCTTTCACTTCTTTGGTTAGGTTTATTCCTAGGTATTTTATTCCTTTTGATGCTATTGTGAATGGAATTGTTTTCCTGATTTCTCTTTCTATTGGTTTATTGTTAGTGTATAGGAAAGCCACAGATTTTTGTGTGTTAATTTTGTATCCTGCAAGTTTGCTGAATTACAATATTGGCTCTAGTAGTTTCGGAGTGGAGTCTTTAGGGTTTTTTATGTACAATATCAAGTCATCTGCAAATAGTGACAGTTTAACTTCTTCTTGACCAATCTGGATTCCTTGTATTTCTTTGTTTTGTCTGATTGCTGTGGCTAGGACCTCCAGTACTATGTTGAATAACAGTGGGGAGAGTGGGCATCCCTGTCTTGTTCCCGATTGCAAAGGAAAAGCTTTCAGCTTCTCGCTGTTCAGTATAATGTTGGCTGTGGGTTTGTCATAGATGGCCTTTATTATGTTGAGGTACTTGCCCTCTATACCCATTTTGTTGAGAGTTTTTATCATGAATGGATGTTGAATTTTGTTGAATGCTTTTTCAGCATCTATGGAGATGATCATGTGGTTTTTGTCTTTCTTTTTGTTGATGTGGTGGATGATGTTGATGGACTTTCGAATGTTGTACCATCCTTGCATCCCTGGGATGAATCCCACTTGGTCATGGTGTATGATCCTTTTGATGTATTTTGAATTCGGTTTGCTAATATTTTATTGAGTATTTTTGCATCTACGTTCATCAGGGATATTGGTCTGTAGTTTTCTTTTTTGGTGAGGTCTTTGCCTGGTTTTGATATTACAGTGATGTTGGCTTCATAGAATGAGTTTGGGAGTATTCCCTCCTCTTCTATTTTTTGGAAAACTTTAAGGAGAATGGGTATTATGTCTTCTCTGTATGTCTGGTAAAATTCCAAGGTAAATCCATCTGGCCCGGAGGTTTTGTTCTTTGGTAGTGTTTTGATTACTGCTTCAATTTCGTTGCTGGTAATTGGTCTGTTTAGATTTTCTGTTTCTTTTTGGGTCAGTCTTGGAAGGTTGTATTTTTCTAGGAAGTTGTCCATTTCTCCTAGGTTTCCCAGCTTGTTAGCATATAGGTTTTCATAGTATTCTCTAATAAATCTTTGTATTTCTGCGGGGTCCGTCGTGATTTTTCCTTTCTCATTTCTGATACTGTTGATTTGTGTTGACTCTCTTTTCCTCTTAATAAGTCTGGCTAGAGGCTTATCTATTTTGTTTATTTTCTCGAAGAACCACCTCTTGGTTTCATTGATTTTTGCTATTGTTTTATTCTTCTCAATTTTATTTATTTCTTCTCTGATCTTTATTATGTCCCTCCTTCTGCTGACCTTAGGCCTCATTTGTTCTTCTTTTTCCAATTTTGATAGTTGTGACCTTAGACCGTTCATTTGGGATTGGTCTTCCTTCTTTAAATATGCTTGGATTGCTATATACTTTCCTCTTAAGACTGCTTTTGCTGTATCCCACAGTAGTTGGGGCTTTGTGTTGTTGTTGTCATTTGTTTTTATATATTGCTGAATCTCCATTTTAATTTGGTCATTGATTCATTGATTATTTAGGAGCATGTTGTTAAGCCTCCATGTGTTTGTGAGCCTTTTTGCTTTCTTTGTACCATTTATTTCTAGTTTTATGCCTTTGTGGTCTGAAAGGTTGGTTGGTAGGATTTCAATCTTTCTGAATTTCCTGAGGCTCTTTTTGTGGCCTAGTATGTGGTCTATTCTGGAGAATGTTCCATGTGCACTTGAGAAGAATGTGTATGCTGCTGCTTTTGGATGTAGAGTTCTATAGATGTCTATTAGGTCCATCTGTTCTAGTGTGTTGTTCAGTGCCTCTGTGTCCTTACTTATTTTCTGTCTGGTAGATCTATCCTTTCGAGTGAGTGGTGTGTTGAAGTCTCCCAAAATGAATGCATTGCATTCTATTTCCTCCTTTAATTCTGTTAGTATTTGTTTCACATATGTTGGTGCTCCTTTATTGGGTGCACATATATTTATAATGGTTATATCCTCTTGTTGGTCTGAGCCCTTTATCATTATGTAATGTCCTTCTTTACCTTATTTGTTACTTTCTTTATTTTGAAGTCTGTTTTGTCTGATACTAGTACTGCAACACCTGCTTTTTTCTCACTGTTGTTTGCATGAAATATCTTTTTCCATCCTTTGACTTTGAGTCTGTGCATGTCTTGTTTAGAGGTGAGTCTCTTGTAAGCAGCATATGGATGGGTCTTGCTTTTTTATCCATTCTATTACTCTGTGTCTTTCGATTGGTGCATTCAGTCCATTTACATTTAGGGTGATTATTGAAAGGTATGTACTTATTGCCATTGCAGGCTTTAATTTTGTGGTTACCAAAGGTTCAGGGTTAGCTTCTTTCCTATCTTACTGTCTAACTTAACTCACTTGTTGAGCTATTATAAACACAGTCTGATGATTCTTTATTTCTCTCCCTTCTTAATCCTCCTCCTCCCTTCTTCATATGTTGGGTGTTTTGTTCTGTGCCCTTTTTAGGAGTGCTCCCATCTAGAGCAGTCCCTGTAAGATGCCCTGTAGAAGTGGTTTGTGGGAGGCAAATTCCCTCAACTTTTGCTTGTCTGGGAATTGTTTAATCCCTCCTTCATATTTAAATGATAATCGTGCTGGATGCAGTAGTCCTGGTTCGAGGCCCTTCTGTTTCGTTGCATTAAGTATATCATGCCATTCTCTTCTGGCCTGTAGGGTTTCTGTTGAGAAGTCTGATGCTAGCCTGATGGGTTTTCCTTTGTAGGTGACCTTTTCTTTCTCTCTGACTGCCTTTAATACTCTGTCCTTGTCTTTGATCTTTGCCATTTTAATTATTATGCGTCTTGGTGTTGCCCTCCTTGGATCCCTTGTCATGGGAGTTCTGTGTACCTCTGTGGTCTGAGAGGCCATTTCCTCCCCTAGTTTGGGGACATTTTCAGCAAGTACCTCCTCAATGACAGTTTCTATCCCTTTTTCTCTGTCTTCTTCTTCTGGTACCCCTATAATGCGGATATTGTTCTATTTTGATTGGTCACACAGTTCTCTTAAAATTCTTTCATTCCTGGAGATCCTTTTATCTCTCTCTGTATCAGCTTCTCTGCGTTCCTGTTCTCTGTTTTCTAGTCTATTAATGGTCTCTTGCATCTTGTCCATTCTGCTTTGAAGTCTTCCAGAGATTGTTTTATTTCTATATTCTCCCTCCTTAGTTCTTGCATATTTCTCTGCAAGTCCATCAGCATGGTTATGAATTTGTTTTGAATTCTTTTTCAGGAAAATTGGTTAAATCTATCTCCCCATGTTCCTTCTTAGGGGAAGATGTAGCAGATGCCGAAGCTGTCTGGGTTAGTCTTGTCTGGATCAAATTTTTTTGCCTTTTCATGTTGATAGGTGCAGTGGTATGCTATTGACTCATCTGTCAGCTGGGAGAGCCAAGACTTTTTTCACTTGCTCCTGGCCTTTCTTTACTGGGACAACTCCGACCCCTAGTGGCTTGTTTTGGGCAATTGCGTGTAGTCTGGGTCTCTGTATGTTGCCCAGCCAGTATGGAGGAAGCTCCCTTGCTGTGGGTGTGGCCAGCCTCAGGCTGCTGCTCTGCTATGGCGGGGCCCCAGAGGGGTAATGGACGGGGGGCTTTGTGGCTATTTACCTCTGTGAAGGGTCTCAGAGCTGTTGCCCAGGGGGTTAGTGCACCCAGAGTTCCCTGGAATTTCCAGCTGCTGGACTGTGATCCGGGATGCTTCCGTCTAGTTGTGGGGTCCCTGTCCCTTTAAGACATTCAAAAAGCACTCAGTTTTCTTTGTCCCAGAGGTGCTGACTGTGGGACCCACTCACAGGTCTTACTGTCCTGCTTCCCTAGTTTCCAGCACCCCACGCATGCACTGTGTGTCTGCGCTCTGGTGTGGGTGGCTAGGGCTGGGTGTTTAGCAGTCCTGGGCTCCCTCTCCCTCCCCGCTCTGACTCCTTTCCTCCCACCGGAAGCTGGGGGGAGGGGCGCTCGGGTCCCGCAGGGCCGGGGCTTGTATCTCACCCCTTTCACCAGGCGCTGGGTTCTCGCAGGTGTAGCTGCAGTCTGGCTGTTGTCCTGTGTCTTCTGGTCTCTCTTTTAGGGATAGTTGTATTTGTTGTATTTTCAAAAATATATATGTTTTTGGGAGGAGATTCCCACTGTCCTACTCACACCACCATCTTGGCTCCCGAATCTAAATTTTTTGAATAAATATGTGAATATAGTGTCTAATTTTACCTTCCTATAAGAACAATTTTCTTTGTTTCTTTTCAAGCTTCACAAAATGAATGATTGAAATTAAATATTAAATAACCAAATTTTTTCTCTTCTTGGGTTCTGTTAATCATGTTGTTGATCTATTATTTACAATAAGTGTCCATCTGACAAAATGAATTTTTATGTTTTTATCCATATTCTGGTCTGAGTTCTATTTGGGTCTCCAATGAATGAATCAATACATAAGAATTGGGAATATTATGACAGTGGCCACATAAAATTACATATATACACTGCCTTAGAATCAGAATTCAGCTCAGACAACAATATTTGGAAGCAAAAGAGAATATATTTTTATTTAGATGCAATGATTAGGAGATTCATTTTTTTAGAATATTAGGACATTATTCTTATTACAAGATCACAATGGGTAAGTTATTGAATAAGATTTCTTATTGTGGTAGTAAAGTAAAGATATAGTATTACAAGTGATCAAACTATCTCATTTTTTATATCTGAGCATAGAAATACTAAAAAAATCCAGAAGGGTTTCCTGCTTTTGGTTAAGTGTATACATGTATATATAATATAAAAAAATGTATATATGTATATAAAACAAATCTCAAATACAGTGCTTCTTCTCAAGCATCACCTTGGCTTAACACCCTAGCAAGTAAGATTTGGATGGATCATGTTTTTAGGACATGGCTCAAAATATGTTAAATCCCCTAACAAATCCTTAGTGGATTTTTACTTGAAGATTTTTCCTATAAGACATTTGCTCATATGGTATGTATATTGGTCTTGAAAAAGTAATTTGAGGATTTGGGAACCAAAAGCAGGGATTAAGCCAAATCTAATTCAGCAATGTCTTCATGCTATTTAGACAACATTTTCATATAACACATAAGTACTTCCATTCACAGTGGCTCTTAATAATTTGAATGAATAAACACAGAAAGAGTTACTAAAATGGAAATAGCCAAAATTTAGTTGAATAATTCAGTTGAATAATTTAACAGACATTCACTGCGTGGGGGTTTTTTCTTTTTTTTTTTCTCCCTTGTTTTGAGCATTAGAAATACAATGATGATTATACCCTGGAACCTGTTGTGAGAAATAATGGGAAACACCCCCAAGTATTGCTCCAGGATGGCAACAAGAGTAAGTAAACATTTCCCATCCTTGGTTCTGCTTCACCATTAAAACACTGTTTTCTCCTGGTAACTATATCAGGCATGATTACGTAGTGTGTCATACCTCCAAACTGGAATACATTGAGAGTGAGAATTACTATCCCACATCCACACACCACACACAGAGACACATACATACACACATATGTATTCATGAGAAATATATTTACTGAATCAAATTGATCTTATTATATTGGTAAATTTTTTAATATTTCTACTAAAAACTATTTTCAAAAATAAAATTCTTCCTGAAAATTAAATACAATATTAAATACTATGTTGATTATCTAAATTACATGTTCCTATACTTTAAAGATTCTATCATTTATCTAGATATTGATACAACATAAGCTGGAGAGTTATTTTGGTATATATTAACATACCTAAATTGGCTAGTTAGCTATAGCTGCTTCTAAAACTGTAAGACTGGATTTTTTACATGAAAAGTATTGCATTTTTCTTTCAATATTGTCTCATAGTTTTTAATTTTTTTTCATAAAATTTATCCTGATTGGCTTCCAAGTTACATTTTTAACTGGTGTCCAATGGACTCTTTTCTATAAATAGCCAATAATATCTTTAATTCATTCTCTACAAGGGCTGAGATACTTTGTAAACACAGTTCAACTTCTGCAAAGTGAAAGATAGTTTTAATCCCAACACTGTTTTGAATTAGTTAGATTATCTCAGCCCCAGTATTTCCCATGTACTGTCTTTTGCATCCCTTCTGATACTTTTCTTCAAAAGATATTTTTAGACAAATAACTCATTAAATCAACTGTTTCTATGTCTAATATGGTGGCTTTTTCACAAAGATGAACTTCTACAATATCATAGACTTAGCTCATTTTAAATGAACAGTAAGTTTATCCAAATAAAAATAGTAACTCCATGAAAGAATCAAAGAACCTAAAGAATCCAAAGATTCTTTCTATAAATATAGGTATTTCAAAGCAGTTTCCTAGAATAGCAAAAATGTAAACTTTTATACCATTTTATCTCTTAATTATTTAATTCATCCAGTTCTTGCTTCACATTTGTAGCGATGAATTTCAATTTATTGCTCTTTGGAAACTCTGTTTTCAGTAATTGAAATTCCTAAAAGTTTTAATAGATGATTTTTAAAGTTTTCCACTCATTCAATACTTCATAAATTTCTACTAGTTTTGAGTCAAATACTGACAAAACTTAGAAGTCTAGTTTACAAAAGCATGTAAGGTAATTTGATTATTCAGTCACACTAAAACTTTCAAAAATCTAATTAACTATGTGGGAAAAAGAAAACGCACACGTCCATATCTGTTATGCTAAGATTTTCTTTTGCTCTGTTTTATTCAATAAAATTTCAATGCAAAAATTGTATAGTTCAGCTATTCTAACATTATGTGTGATTATCTAAATACAAATATGCTTATTAAAATTAAGCAGAGGTTATGTTTCTGTTTCAACTGGAAGAATGCCTTAGCTGTTTTGTACATTATTAATGAACTAATTGTTCACCACAGTCTATTCCAAGTATGCATTTATGAATTTAAAAATAACATTTCTTTTGCTGTGATACCATGCTGTACTAAAATTTGCATCCAAATTATCAACACAAACATAAAGATAAAAGATTTATCTTTAATGTCAAATAATTTAACTGACTTTTTCAAGATCATTCACAGTAATATCTTATGCTCCAGATTCAATAAAGTAAACTTTATATCACTTTATTTTAGGTGAAAAATCAGACTGGATAAAAAAATTGAATCATTATTGAAATTAACTAATCCTCTATTTGAAGCATCTCTGTCACTGTTAAAAACCAGCAGCAATTTAACCAGTTTAAGAACAAGTAAATAGTGAAAATAATTTAGAGCAGTTATTTACTCTAAATGTAATGTCATGATTCAGAAGGCATATATATATATATATAAACATGTTTTCAGCAACTACAAATGTTAAAGCATTGTCCCTGAAACAGTCTTCCTGAGGCCACATGCCCTCTGCTTCTCGTATTGGCCTCAGCTCCCTCGCAGCAGTCTCTGTGCTGTCATTCCCTCTCAGTGATATCCATGCTGACATTGCTGTCAGCAGTCTTCTCCAGTTGCCAAGTTCAAGTAAGGAATACAGACCTTCCTCCCAATTATGTTAAACTTTATTATTAGACTGGCAAACAGGGCAAACTTCACATTCTGAGTTTCCTACAGTGTTTTATTTTTGCACATTTATTCAGTTCATTATTAATAATATGACACAAATTTCCTGGAGACATAAATCAGAAGATCATTTGACTGATTCCACCTACCTTATTTTTAACCTGAAATTTCCATGTACCTGCTTTGGGATGGATACCTTCTTTATATGAACATCTGCCTGGAGATTAAGAGTTAGCCAGTGCTTTCTGACTTCTTAACTCATAATCCTGGATAAGAGCCACCACCCAACACCTCTCATTTTAGAACCCCCAGTAACAGCAGTCGATGATTTAGGCATATCAAATCTCAGGGAGGCAGACAAACATACTTTAACAAGACAGAATTTACTCAGGTTGCATAGCTTTGATTGTTGACCAAAATTATTGACACATAAATAATTGTAGTTCAATATAAAATGTGGCAATTCATACCTCTTTTTCAATGGGAATGTAAAGAGTGAGTCAAAGAAAATTACACAGGAAAGATTTGAGGTAGGTCATTATAGATGAATCAAAATTAGTTGAGAAAATAGAGGAAGGAAGGACATTTAAAGTAGGGGGAAACTGCCTGTTTCCATTAATATTTACATGAAAGTTTGTGATTTGAAAATTAATGGATATTTCTGGAAAATACTCTGATAAAATGAAGAATTTTTGGTGAGAGGTAATGGGAGTTATGATACTGTCAAAGACTTTGCCACACTAAGAAATCTGGGCTTTATTTGGTTGAAGTAACAGTCAAACACAGGTTTGTTAAACAGGGAATGAAATACGTACTTAGATCTATAAAGTAATCACTCTTATAGCAGTTTAGTTAATGAGTAGAAAAGGGAGTAATTTAGAAGCAGATAATCTTACCAGTAAGCAATTGAAATATTCTAAAATATAGCCTTATGTTGTAATTACAGATTTCCAGTTACCTGAGATTCTGATTCAAGGGCTTAAACTTACATGTTTTTAATAAGAAGAATGGTCAATTATTTAACTGGTCAGAAGGTCAGAAAACTATAAACGCATCCTCACAGTATTCTGGGTAAGAAAACCAAGAAACAGATTACTTCTTTTTGATTTGAAAGACAGTAAAATGAGTCACGCCCTACTGTCAGGGAATGGTAACAAGGTAACTTTTGGATAGAAAGAAATGTGACCACTAGGTCAACTCCCACAACAACTCAAGTAAACAAGTGGTCCTAGTTCTGAGTCAAGAAAACAGAATTTGCACTGACAGCTCTTTTGTGAGAGCCCTAGGGAAATGAACAAATCGATATATATTTTTTACCTGGACAACCTTTAACATCATACCAAAGGAATGTGGGGGATTTAACCTCCCTTGCATCATAAAGAGCCAGATTGATGAGAAAAGGGTCCAAGGATAAGACAGTAGCACATAAACTGACCTTTTGGAGAAAAGAAAGCATCCTGAGAAATGGTTGGATGTGAAAAAAGTGAGAACAGCATCCATGGAGAAAAGATTCTTCTGGTGACAGGTGAGATGAGGGCTTGGGCCGCTTGGTTGTAATGTTTCAGAAGCATGATCTTAGTTTCCCCGCCCCAAAGACAAGTTGATGATAATTGTGATGATATAACAATAACGATCATATTAATAAGAGCTTAAATATACAAAGTGGTTAATATGCAACACTTTTGCAGTGGTTCATAAGTATGATCCAGTCGCTTTTTGTGATAATTTTGTGAATATTCATTATTTTCATTTAACTTTGAAATATACTGACACTAAAACAAGTTACCTATATTAAGCAAGTTTTGGGTTAAGTGGTTAGGGAGATTTTTTTATTAAGTAAATCTAACTATTGGTCATACTGTTTATTAGCCATCATGCTATATACTCTGTCTCCTCTATGCTGATGATCTGGGTTTAATCTTCAAACTCAGTCAAATATGTTAAAGTAATAATTAGGCCACCAGAGACTATGAACTTTCCAGGGAAAATCAAAACCATCCTTAAATGTGTATTTAATTCTCAGACATATGGGGCTTCACTAGAGTCTTTCTGCTGTTTGTTTATAGCTTAATGCCACTATGACCAAGACGTACATTATATGGTAACAGGCCTTTGGAATTTGTAGAACCTTAGTTTATGACCCAGCATACAGACATTTTTAGAAATGTCTGAGTGCTCAAAATGACTGTTTGAATTGCTGTTGCCAATTGTGTGTATATATCAATTAGATCAACTTTGTTTTGATTGTATCACCTATAGTATTTTTGTCTGTTATCTTTATCAAGTGTTGAGAGAGGTTATTTTTTATTTGCATGGTTTTTCTTTCAGTTTCCTTAAGGTTCTTCTACTATTTGAAATTTGGAATTGTTAGATGTTCTTGGTGAGCTCAAACCTTTAACATTATGACATATTTTTCCTTCTGCAATCTTTTTATTTTTTTGCTTGAAATCTCCTTTACCTATTACTTGGCCACATAGACTTTCTTTTTGGGGTATTGTTGATGGGATAGAACTTTTCTTCAATCTTTTTGGTATCTGTTTATGTAAGATAAACAGCATATTGTAGCTTGTCTTCCCTTTTGTCTTTCAACTGGAGCACTAAGTCGGATTATCAGCAGTGTCATGTTTCGTGATTACATTTGCAGGCTTTTGTCACTAGCTTTCAACGTGCTGTTTCTATTTTTCTCCTTTTGTTTTGGTCTAGTATTTTAAATATTGTCTTCCTCTTCACTATTGGCTTGTTCTATACTTTTAGCATGCACCCTAAAGACTGCAAAGCATATTCTTGCCTTAGGGCTTTAGGACATTCTCACTACATTTTCTTCCTCTCCCTACCACGTGCATGATTATTGTTTATTGAGTCAATCTAGGTTTGAGAGCAAGCTTTGATTCAAAACAGTATTTTATTCAAAATGATGGCTATGTGTTGATTGTTTTTAATCTATATTTACTGATTCTGCTTGTTATTTATAGTTATAATACAGTAGATTGAAGGATTATGTCCCCAGACACAAGTATTGACATACACAGGCCAAAGGAAGGGGAAACTTGTTTTTTTCTTTACCAGTCAGAGAGTTAAAGTGTATTTATTTGGGACCTGCTCTGTGCCAGGTGGTGTACTGGACTTCGAAGACCCAGTAGTGAGCAAGAGAGATGTAGTGACTGCCTTCTATAATATTACACTCTAACAGGGAAAGAGACACACATCAAAGAGATGCACATACAATCTAATTCCAATTATAATGACGTTCATTTGCTTGTTGAAGAAACAAGGGGTACAGTAAAGAGCAGAAGTGCATACAATGTGGATGGGAGTCTTAGGGTTATCCCAGAAAGCAAGTCTGACACTAAAACACCTATGTCTTTACCTCAAGGATGAAGCAAAACTAACTATGCAAATAGGCAATGTGGCCCGTGTGAGGGAAGAGAGGAGCTATTGCTTATTTTCCAATCCCTGTGCTTGAGGAAGATAGCAAACGTGGGTATCACATGTAGGAGACTGCAGAAATCAACACTGAAGAGCCTGGGTGCCTGAACTAAACACTTGGAGGAGAGTTCTCTTTCCATTCAAAAACAAACATTTGAGACTTTAGCTGAGCAAAAGTCAAAACGGTCTTATATTTGGGCTATTATATATTTCAAAGTTCATTTGCTAGAACCATTTGAAGCACTCTAATACTCATGGGGAGAAATTGTGATTTTATTCTAGTTATGGAAGACTTTGAGTAATGACATGAAAGGATCAGACTTACTCTTTAACATTACTCTGAAATATAGAAAATGAATAGAAGGAAAGCAGAAATGGAAGCAAAAGGATAGTTAAGAAGTTGGAAGAGGGTTCCTGGCAAGAAATGATGATGTTCCTAATGTTTAGATGTTTAGAAATGACTAAAGATGAGGCAGCGGACATAGAGAAGAGTGGATATATTTTGTGTTATTAGCAGTAATATTATTTTCTCCTGAAGTGTAATAGCTTTGCTTCTAATGTTTACATAAGTATGTAGATTAAGTGTGTAATAGGTATTTCCCTCCTTAACACATACTAGAAAAAAGAAATATATTAATGAGACTGTTAATGTGCACATTTCAGACTATTAGGGAAAGAGAAAGTTTCACATACACACAAACATACATACATACATAAAATTTGAGATATATGCAAAAATGCATATTTGAAGTTTTAGGCACACATCTCACATATGCATGCGGTTAGCAAAGATGGGGTTTGGTGATTATGAAAACAGCAACAACAATAAAAAACGAAAAGGCTCAACATCTTCACCAGAACATGGTATTGTCAGATTTTCAAGTATTTCAGGTTTAGCCATCCTCACAGGTGTGTAAGGAGCACCTCACTGTGGTTTTCAGTTGCATTTCTACAATGGCGAATGAGTTGAGCCATCTTTTCATGAGCTTATTTTCCATCAGTGTATCTTTGTTGGCAAATCATCTGCTCAAACCACTTGCCCATTTCTTAATTGATTTGTTAACTTATTACTGAATTTTGAGTGTTCTTTAAATAGTCTGGTTATAAGTCCTTTGTTGGATACATAATTTGGAAATTTTGTCTCCTAGTCTGTGGCCTCTCTTCATTCTCTTAACTGTGTATTTCACAGAGAAAATGTTTTTGATACTGATGAACATTAAACTTATCAATACATGTTAAAGCCAAAATGAGATACCAGTAGTACACACTATTATGGAAGCAAAACAAAACAAAACAAAAGTGGCAATACTAAGTGCTGGCAATGGTGTAGACCAACAAAAATTCTCACATGTTGCTCACAGGAAGGTAAAATGATACAGCTACTCTGAAAAACAGTTCAGCAGGCTCTTATGAAGTTACACCTACACCTACCATATAGTCCAACAATTCTACACATAGGTATTTATCCTACGGAAAGAAAACTTTTGAACACACACACACACACACACACACACACACACACACACACACACGCATACACACACACAAAACAAACCTAAGCGTTTTTTTCAGGGCATGAGTATTTATAAGATATTTATTCATAATTGCCACAAACAAGAACCTATCCAAATGTCCTTATGGGAAAATATATCAACAAACCATGGTAACAGCAAAAAGCATGCACAAACACTGTGAGTAAAACATGCAATAACACTGGTGGATCTCAAAGGCATTTGCTGTTGAAAGAACTCAGGCTCAGAAAATTATGATCCATCTGATTCTATTTATATGACCTTCTGGAAACGACAGAACTGTAGTGATTGGGGACAGATCAGAGGGTGCCAGGAGCTGTTGAGAGGAGGAAGGTTTGACTGCAAAAGACAGCACGGGGAAGTTTTCAGGGGTTGACCCAACTGTCTGTATCCTGATTGTGATGGAGGTTGTGCGCATCTCCACATGTTAAAACGCTACATTAAAAAATGAGCTCTACATTAAAAATCAATTTTAGTGTACATAAACATAAAAATAACAGTGAAAAAGGTGCTTAAAAAAACAACCTCAGAATCATTTTCCTCAAGGCATGGAAGTGGTCCATAAAATACAATTCAGTTTGTATAGGTTCTACTTCACAAATCGCTCAGTATCATAGACTGCATTCTACATCCTTGTTTAAGATAAAATTCTACAGAATACTGAATTTAACACTTTGAGAGTCACAATTGGTTAACTGTTTATGTCCAGTTCTTAAAAAGGAATATGGGGAAGTCAGTTAGAAAATTAGTTTCAGGAAAAAGTTAATGGTATATAAACAAACTCATAATAATATATGGTACCTATAATGAAATGTTTCTTGTAGCTTCCTGGGAAGCAATTTATAAAGTCAAGCAAGCCTACGTATTCCTCAAGTATATATTAAATTTGATTGAAATTATATTACGTATCATATTGTAATCCATGAGAGTGAGAGGTAACAATTCTTTATTATCTTCCTGTAACTGGTTAGGGGTTTGAAGATGGTGCTGAAGCTAGTGTCTCTGAGAGGGTGTATCTGTGGGGATTTGTATGCAGACATTGACTGCTGATGCAGTGGGGGTCTTAAATAGGCTCCCATGCCACAAGACAGCAGGCAATTTCATCTCCCCACTTGACATGCCATAAAACATAAAGAATGCAGATTTATGGACACATCTATATTGCAAATTATTATTTATATATTACTCTCTGATACTTGCTTGTATGTCCCATGCAGAGAACATTGTTTTTGTTTCATTATCCTCAGTACTTCTAGGTTATTGATGTATTATATGCATCCAGTAAAAGCATATATAAATGAATAGATGAGTGGATGTAGATAGATGGATCAGTTAAATAATTATTAGTTAAAAGAGTTGTGGTTTTCCCTATTTCTCACTTCTGTTTAAAATGCCAGTAGGCCAAAATCAATCTAGGTATATTATGGGACATACATACTAAGATATAGACAGACAAATATTATGTATATTTATTTATTTATAATTTTAGATTTGTATATCATAATATGTATGTCCTACAAGAATTTAAGAATCCAATTCTTCATTTAAATATATAGATGTTTATTTCTTCCCAAGCTCCTACTAATATCATTTATTTTTAAAGGTATTGTTTAAGTCTATATAGTTCATCTTCTGGAATAAGCCAACAACACCTGCAATGAAAATTCTGTTACTAAAGCTACTTAGAGCCCCTTCTCTATTTTTTTTTCCCATTTTCAGCTCTTTTATTATCTTTTGTAATAAGTAATTTCCTCCCAGGTACAGGTGAGTCACTTTATCTGAATCAGGGTGATTTCAAGGTTCAATCTGTATTTGCTGATGCGTGTGCCTGGTTTCAAATATTAAGTCATTCACTTTTTGGCAGAAGAGGTTTGTTCAGTGCCAAGTAATTTAGAAAGCTAAAAGGAACTGCAGTTGGAAGTCAGGCAGAGCAGAATCAGGTGCCAAGTTTTCTTTTCCCATCAAACAATGAAGCTGGTATATGCAAGTGAATTTTGCAGATCTTTACTAGTAGGAACAAAAGCAATTCAAAAGACATGAACCAAAGCTTCTCCCAGGCAGTGGCACAGCAGTCATTCTAACAGTTCCAGTCTCTAATCTGGGGCCTGGCTCAGAGGAGGCATCAAGTCAGGGTGTGCTGTTCAGCTCAGATGGGATATGCTGCAGTAGGAATATTTTATTTCTTTTGCCTCCACATATTAATCACCATATCAGGTAACCTGCCTCTCAGCTGAGCTCTGTGGCCTTCCCTGCTATTTTCTCTAGAATTTGCTCTAGCTCTTTAAACTCTTCTTGTCAGTAAATATTTCTGGCTTAATTGTTAGCAGTTGGATTCTTCAAGAGCTGCATAAAGTTGGAAAATACCTAGTTCCCAGTAAGTAGTCAGCAGTATGATTTTATTTAAAAGCAAATGAATATCATCGGATCATCATGCTTTCTAGAATCACAGAATTAGATTACAACCTGATTTAAATTTTGGCAATACACAAAACAAAAAGAGGAGTATGATTTGATCCATTATTTCATCTTTGATTTTGTAGCCACAGCAATGTTGTTTGGACTGGAATAGAAAGGCAATAGATGAATTATATTTTAAAATGGCTCTGAGCCTTTTAAAGGAATGGTCTTACTTAATGGTGAGGGAATTCAATCAGGACAGATGTAGAAAACTGTATTTTAGAAGGACTAATATAACCCATAACTACATCATGAGGGAGAACTGTCCAAACATCCCTTTTGAATAAATGTTATTTTAAGGCATATGGAACTCACAAATTGAGCACAAAAAAATAATGTAGGATGCTCAAAACCAGCTTCCTTGTTTACTAATTCTCAGCAACTTGAGCTATGAGCATCACATTTAGTTCTAATCTGGACTTTGTTTATACTTGGACTTGATTCCAGAACTGTGAGATAGTTTCAAGGCATACTTTGAAGTTAAGCCAACACCTTATTACATTGTGCAAAACATTTCTCAAGGAAAAGTATAAAGATTCAGCCTTCAATTATCACCGGCCCTGGAACATACCTTGTTTGTTCTTCCCTGTGACGCAGATTTTACGC
Source organism: Manis pentadactyla (assembly GCF_030020395.1). Lineage (NCBI taxonomy): Eukaryota > Metazoa > Chordata > Mammalia > Pholidota > Manidae > Manis > Manis pentadactyla. The sequence goes on along the minus strand of NC_080022.1, from coordinate 162,860,762 downwards.
ATTCTGGGTTTCCTGCAGGGCAAACCAAATTCCCTCCCCTCAGAACATGCAAGTCCTTCTAATGTCTGAAAGGTCCTTGAGATCAGCCTTTGTCCTGAGCTTTTGCAGACAGAATGTGTGCCTGCCCATTCCCTTGAGACTTAATGAACATACTGCCTATGGCATATGTTGTGTGGTGTCATGAATCAGTTTTGAAGTTTTCTATAGTTACTATGAAATGTGATATTGAGAAATGAGAATGCTCTTTATATAGATAGTGAGGGCTTTGGTCCTCTGCTCCTAACAGAAAGATTACATAACTACTCAGGACTTCTCAACAAAATCATAAATATGATTTTTGTGATACTTAAATGAAATAATATAATATAGTGAACACATAACAGTGTGGTGAGTGATTGAGAGGCCTTGGTCTAGATCAGACTGCAAGCATTTAGATCTGGGCTGTGCCATGTGCCAACTACCCAGTCTAAGGAGGGTTATGGAGTTTGAGGTCTCTCTGCACCCATAAATGAAAATGATGACAGTATATAGCCCATAGGATGATTTTTTTAAAAAATCACATTTACATGTGTAAAGTATTCTTAATCATGATACCTAGCACTTAGTTTGTGCTCAAATTTTTAGGATTACTTTTATGACCCCTGTTTACTGTGCGTGTGTATGATCTTGCTTTGTCACTTGCGTGTTTCCCTCTTATGGGTAGAGATCATAAAATAATGTCCAACACTGTAGGGTAATGAGGAGAGCACAGGAGGATTTAGCTGGGGAGCGAGGATAGGTAGTACCCTCTGTCCCCCTTTACGAGGTAAGTGCCCTGCTTCTAGAATTCTCATTATTACTGTAATTAGCATAATAAACTTACAATGTAGGATTTTCACGTCGCATTCATATGGAGAAACTCAACCAAAGGTGTTTGTCAGAGGTTTTCCAGGACCTCCATTTAGCCAGGGTTCAAACCAGCAATTTCAGGGGATGAAGGTTTCTTGGAGTAGAACTTTTCATATAGAAAATCAATTAATTAGTGGTAATTCTGGCTCCCATCTGAGTAAACAGGAACTCATGAGCGATTTCATTTCCAAGACATCATGTCCATTGCATTTGCAGAGCAATGTCATGCATGTCCTCACAAGTGCCATTCTACTTGTGCCAAATGCCAACTGTGTCCCAAAGAAGAGAGAGCAACCTTTCAAGGTGGGTGGACCTCCTGCCCTCTGTGATGCTAAAGGCTGAAGTTCCTGGATTTTGTCATCTACAAGTGAACATTCTGCAGATCATTGCTTTATTGATCCCAAGTCTACCTTTACTCTTTGTGGTTAAAAAAAATTAATTGGATGTAGAAGTGTCCCATAGACATAGCTTCAATCTCAGATTACTATGGAAATAAATATCACAGTAGCTTACCATAGCATTTAGTTGACTAAGCAAATTAATAACTCTCCTAATTAACTAGGTTTCCCATCTCCAAGTGATGTAGAAGTCAGTGACTGCTGTAAGAAATTTCTTCTAGGGACTTGTGCAAGTATTTTGGCATTATGCAGAGGCTTAGCATAATGAACTGATTGTAAAAGAAATCAAACAATCTAGGTATCCTTAGAAAATCAGTGATTATCATCTGTTAGGAACTTGTTAAATCCTTTGCAAGCATTAACATAGCCATGGGAATCAGATTTGTGGTTTTAAATCCTCCTCTGTAAATGTAGGTGACAATAATAATGATACCAGACTCACAAGATGGCTGTCGTGAGTAGAGAAATGCAGATATAAAGGACTTAGAGTCCTACAGGGCATTTAGGAAAGCATTCAGTACATGCTAGATATTATATTGCTATTACTACCATTATTATGCCCTTATTACCATGTTATATTATAATTCCTGCTATCCTATTCTTGTACCATATTATAAAATACTCTATTTAAATACATGTATATATACATGTATATATATACATATATACATGTATATATGTATATATACATGTATATGCATATATGTACACACATGTGTATATGTGTTGCATAATGTTTTACCACAATACTAATTTTTCCCACTTCACACATGAGACAGCTGAGGCTTAGAGCATTAAGAAACTTGTCAATGTCACAAGGGATGTGCGATGTGGAACTGGAATGTAAACCCAAGCAATCGACTGACAGGATGCCCTACTACTCTTGACTGTGTGCATGAAGTCTCTTGAGTTTCCAGAGGAAGGTTCTTTCTAGGATAGTCACATCTTATCATTTGAAGAACCAGCCAATAAACCAGCTTAAAAAGGCCACATAATATTTTTTATAGAAGTGGGAAGCAGAAATTGGTAAGCTTGGAGTTAAAAAGCCAAAGGCCCAAGTGACTTGTAGATAACTTAACACAAATGTATAAAACAGATTAGGTGTGAGAATGATGGAGCTTATAGCTAACTAGAGAGCAGGAACTTTAATGATGCTGATTGTTATCATGTACAAATGTGAGTACACCATAGCCAATTTCTCACAAAGGGACTGACATTCATGGATTTATGGAAGCACTCAGATTGTAAAAATGGGAATGGTTTCAAAATAGTTTAAAGCACTGCGATGTCTAAATAAAGCGGTTCCATGGATTGAATTTGGCCAATGGGCCACTAGTGTGCAATCTCCATAAAACATACTGGGAAGTAGACTCCTGAGTGATAAATTTCCCATAAAGGGTTTTATCCCTAAAGAACTGAATACTTTTGAACATCATCTGTCCATTAGTAAGTTCTTCATACACAAGGAGCTGCACTTACTAAAAATTCCACTTGGAGACTCTGCTTCACTCAGGTAGTAAATTACATGGCAGTCAAGGTGGGACATGGAAAAGGAACTCTGGCTGCATGCAGCTATGAATGCTCACATAACCCTGCTTGTATAAGTCCACACGTAGTGATCCAGAGTGGGGTCCTGCGCATTCACTTACCATCCAGCCCCATTTCCCCCCACCACCCATCTCACCCCCCCAAAACAGTCCCACCAATCTTTGGTACATATCTGTCTTTGTTTCTTCATTTACTTGACCTGGAATGCTGCAATACACATCTCTCCATTTAGTTGCAACCCTTATAAAAAAGTTAATCCTCACTTGCTCTTTTGTCTACTCTCTAGTTGTTATTTAAAATCGTGTTACATCTTAAAACAATCACCCCTTGAGAAAGAATTGCATGACCTCCCACCTCACTGCCATTGATCCTGCCTGAAAATTCTGAAGTTGAACCCTGAACACCCATTGCCCATCTCAAGGCTAACAGTAATAAACTGCCTCAGCCCAGCACATTTAGAATATGCTTATTAGGTTATTGTTATTGTTATCACACACTTTTGTTTTTATTTTGATATATGTGTAGTCTTGAGCAATCTACTGAAAGGTAGACTTTTTATACACAGGGGCTATACACCATTAAACCATGTCATATAAAAGAAAGTACAAAATTAAGCTGAAAAACTTTCGTGATTTTCCTGGATAAGTGTTCTGCCTCTATTTTGTAATTTATAATAATTACCACAATTTTCTCACTAAGAAATTAAAAAGCAGAGATTTCTGGTTGCATTTAGAATGTTGGAAAGTTTCCCTTCTAAAGGCAATTGCTCCTCAAGTGTGATTAGTTACTTTTAACTCTAAACATTTTTACTTGTCATTTTTCAGCCACCACATGAAGTTCTAATTTATACTCCTTTCCTCCGAGCTTAAAATTCTTGCATGTTTTGCTACCAAAGCCAGGAGGTGTATAGCAGTATCCAGAGAAGGAAGTGAAATCACGTTGTTTACAGCTTGAAATGAAAATTAAACAAATTGGATCACAAAAAGTCTTTAGAGCTAGATCTTATCAAATGGGATAACATTTACTTATACTATAGAGCTAGAATCTTATCATAGATTAATACTAATTAATGAGATGAACTTAAAATGCCTCAAAAGACAGCTCAGAACATTTAAAGGATTTGACAATATAGACATTCTTCCATTTCTTAAAGAGAAGTGAGATGATCATTGGCCAGGATGGAAGCATTCTAATCATGGTATAAAATATCAGCTGTCTTACCAGGACAATCAGTAACACAGGTAGAATGATACATTGAATTCAATTTATTTTCCTAGATCATTTTTTATGCCAAATACCTTCATATGTGAGGGACAAAATAATGAGACCTCTTTTTTCAGTACTTTGAAGTAAAATTTCCAACTCTTAGGTGTCCCAGTAGATTGATCCGTGATTTCTCTGAAAAGACAACAAGATAAAGATTCTCCTGCCCTATTTTCTTCCATTCCACTTGGCTTCTTGTTCTTTATTCCCAGTCACACAAAATATGTTACAAGGAAAACAAGGCAATGAAAGAAGAGGGAGATGGCAGTGCCACAAGGCGAGAGTGATTGCAAAACTTTTAGTTACAACTAGGGACTGAAAACCAAGGACTCAGGCTCAGAACTTCCTTCATGGAAGACTGACAGCAGCACAGGGTAAAAACCAATGCTTTGTGAGAGTCTGGATAGATGTCTGTGGAAAAGTAGTAAAGTTATTTTCTTGTTTTTAAAGTACTGTCAGATCAAAGGGGTAATGTAAGTGCTTTTACCTCTTTTTAATGTCCAAGTTCAGAATGCATGGCACTCTGGTATCCTTCAAGTGTGATGAAGAATCTCCCGCGATACCCGAGCGAGGTCAGCGGACTTACTGATAGCCCATTGCGGGGAATTGCGCGTTACTCCAGAGTGCACTGATGAATGATACATTTTACAGTCTGTCAGGAGGAAACGCGAAGGTCTCTTTGTAACTGTTTAACTAGTAACTGATTGACAATTTTCCTTATAGCCAATCCCCAACACTATAACCACCCTTTAAAAATGAGAAAAAAGGTCTCAAACTATTTAGATCTCAACCATCACATTAAAACACAATTATTGCTTGGAATATGCTGGGTATTACTTATTCTAAAAATAAAAACCATCTTTTAAAGAACATAGTAAACTCTCTTATTAGTACCTTCCATGATAAAAACATTCGACAGGTCATTTTAGCATTTATGTCCCTTATAAATACTGCTTTCACCTTGGATCTAACCCTGATGTTGCAGACTTTTCCTTGAAGTCAAGTGGCTTGAAATTTTACAGGTATTGTCAGTTACAGCCAGGGAAGGCCAAAATGGAGAAATGACTGTTTTTAAGCCTTGAAAATACCACCTGAGAGTCTTAAGCATTAGCGACTTTTCCCTTAGAATTCCTTCAAAGACTATTCTTAATCAAGTCAGGTAGTTAAATGTTTGCCATTTAGTCCATGTACCTTTAAAAAAATATTTTTGTGTAATACTGAACTCATTCTCATGTCTAAAATTCTTTCTCTTAATGAATACTTCAGCACTAACTATTGAAAAGCAATTTATTTTTATGATACTCTAAGAATCAAATCTCAGAAGCCATTATTTATATGATGAACCTATGACTTTCCAAATTGCTTTGAAGTGCTGTACAGAATGATTTTTTGCCTTTTGTGTTTGCATTAACTGTTACATGACCTGTTACTGTTTATTGCAAAAAGCAAATATCAAAGCAAAAACAGGGATTATTGTTAGATATCTTTGATATCTCTATGCATAGCCATAGTTTTCTTTAACAATTAATGTGGGTGAAATTGTAACATTTCCAGAATATCTCGCCTGGCTTTGTGCATTTGCATATCCTCAGGGGTGGAGAGAAGTTCATCTCCATATCAATGGGTAATTACCTGGGCAACCAAGGGCGTGTCTGAACCTGAGAGTTTAAGGGGAGGGGCTGGCTTGCTTGCTGGCTTCTTCAGCAGCAGAGGAGAGAGCCGGTTCTGGACTGCAGTTTGTAAGCAATAAATGGGCTTTAAACTTTATTTCTCCCTTTGACTGATTTCGGTTTTTAGAGGTATTTTGTCCCGGGATTTCCTCTCTCCAGACTTACAATTAAACAACAATATCTTAGACGAAGTTATTAGTGAATGAGCTTAGTGACATAATAGTACTTAAACTGTTAGAAATACTTTTAAACTGATTTAAACTTATTTTCTGATATTATGAGAAATCTTTAGTTTCTTTAGTTTATTAACAAAGATACTGATTTTGAAGTGCCTAAAGCCTTGTCCTTTTTTCTTTTAAGCTATGCCTAATGAAACCCTCTTGAATTGATGTCTGTGTTTATTTGGTGCAAAACAGAGAAAGACTGAAATATTTTTGAATACATTACTAATTTATTTGGTAGAAATGGAGGTTGTTTACCTTTTTACCCCACACCTAACTCTCAGAAAGATTTTAAATGTTGGCATTTATCACAATTATCAGAGTAAAACACCCAGGAAGCAAATTGCCCGGAATACCCTTCTCAGAATATATTGAGAATGTAATTGGCATGCTTTTTATTTCTAGTAATTAGCTACCATAAATGAGAACAGGTGGATTTAAGTGTGGTGGACACGTAATGACTGTATTGCCTAAACCAATTATATGGAAATTCTACTTGACAGAATGGTTTTACGATGGGAAAACACATTTGAAATAGGATGCAAAATATCTGTCTAGTAGTTTAAAAGAAAAGAAAGCCCCTTTATATATCACTCATTTTATTGTAAGGGTGAGGAAATTAAGCTTAAGTAATTATGTAAACTTAAACATCCTGTTTCTGAACCCAGTTCCCGGCCAGGTCTGCTCCCTTCACCTTAGTTCCCCCATATGACCCCCATTGTGTACCAAACTTTTCTGCAGTCTAACCACTCATATTTAAAATCAGGCAATATCATTATAAGACTCCACTGAAAGGTAAATTTCATTAACACTATCCATCTGGTTGTAGTTCCACATACCCCCCCAAAAAAGTGTTCTGCGTGCTCATTAGTAATGGGCATGAAAATTAAAATAAACTAAAGCTCCAGAATAACTTAATTATAGTAATGAAATCTTATAAATAAGAAAAAGAATACTTTCTTCCCCAGACTTACCACTTGGAGGTAACAATTCAGTTGTGTCCAGAATAATTAATAGGTTGCGTTACATTTTTCACAAATGAGAATATATCCAAAGGTACACATCAAATACATTGTATAAATATGTACACCACCAGTATATCCAAAGGTACACATCAAATACATTGTATAAATATGTACACCACCAGTATCCACTTAGGAAAAAATTATTTTCTTTTCATGAGATTTTTTTTCTTTCACATTTCAAACAGTATCATCTGTAATTTGCTTTCTCTCTTTTCTTTCAGAAACCTGCATTTTAGTTTTTGCTAGGACACATCTTCCCACCTACCCTTCCCTTAGATTTTATAAAAGATCCTTTAACTTTCGCAAACATGTTATGTCTTTTGTTGTATTGACTGCTTATTTTCTTACTACCTGCATGTACTTTCCTAGCCCTGTTTGAAATTGTTTTACCTTCTGATCATTTTGAGTATTCCTGTTAGAGAAGGTAGTGATAAACAAGCATTTATGTCCAGCAGGACAAGTCAGCCTAGAGACACTTAAGGCCCCATCAGTGAGATATTCAGAAGTCATGTTAATATTGTTTTATAATGGTCCACATATTTAAAATATATGAATCCTATACAAATTTAATAATTAGCTTTTTAAAAACTGCTTATTTCCTTTAGTGACCTTCTAGGGTGTCTAGAGAGGCAAAAAAACTACTATGTATACATCAATAATGTTTTCAAAGGTCCTTGATACAGGAGTTTAAGAAAACTGAATCCATAATTACTTGGTCAGACCTTTGCAGATATTGTCTCACTTAAAGCACTTATAAGTATATTATTACCACAGAAAATAATGTCCAAGATAGTATATTCTCTTTGGCAATTACTTGCCTGCAAATAAGAAACTCACTTGTGTTGTTAACTACCCTGCCAACTTTCCCCTCTCCTATCTCCAGCTCCAAGTACAAAGGCAGCAGCCTTCTACTCTTTCCCTTTTTGGTAACGTTATGTCTTTCCCTCCTTACATCTGCTTCTGACTCTGCCTTTCAAAATTTTCAAAATGCTTTTGATACCAAATCTTCACCTTCTGCCTTACTCTCCAACACAGAAGAAACCCTTCATCGCTTTGTAGACCTCATCTTCTACTCAAGCATTATACTCCAAATTAACTGTATAAATATTTGCTATCTTCATTGCCGGGACTATAATTGCTGAGAATCATCTGTGCATTTTTTTTTGCTTCCTTCCCAGTTAGCATGATACCTGGCACATGCCATCTAATGAAAATATTTGCTAGTTAAACCCTTTATTGTGGAGAACCTTGTGTACATCAGACTTATCGAATTCTTTATATTATGCCAAACCCAGTTTACTTCTCATTTCTGCCAGTTCCTTGGGTTTTCTTTTCTGACTTCTAAAACTTAATCTTCACAAACTTTAGTGACATTAATTGAGTGATGATTACCTCATGGCTCCTCAACTTGGTTTACATTGCTGTTACCTCTGCTTTTATGCCACATTAGCCAATTCCATGCAGATCACAGTGGGGCTCAAGAAATACTAATCCCCTCCAGATGATTCATTTCACAGTTCTCCCTTCTAGGCACAATTTTCTTACACAATACCTCATTGAAATTTCTCTTCTCCAATCATTCAACTCTGCAATGTACAACCTGCCTATAGTATCTATAACCTTGTGTTATAAAAGTCAAAACATATTTAGCTATTTAAAGGTGTAATAGATTGGCCTCATAAAAGACTTTAGGGTCATTGAGTTCTTTCACCTAAGGTTTCCTCTGTGCTTTTGAACTTGTTGGAGATCTGTGGTAGTCCTGTGGCCCTTCCCAAAAGCCTTGGTCTCCCTCTACTCCCTACACCGCAATGGCAGTGTCCACCCTGGTTCTGCATTGCTCCATTCTTAGCTATTTAATTGCCTTTTTTCTCACTTACATGTAGTGGACGGGGGTTGGAGAAACTGTCCAAAAGAAATCAGATGAATTGTTTTTGCTCTTATTCATCACAGTGCCTCACCCAGCTCACTGAGTTACTTTTATTTACTTGAATACAAACATTTAACATTCTAAGCTAAGATCAGAAGATCTGATGAGAGAGGAAAGCCTTAACTCTACATCTTTTCCTCCGTAAATTGCATTCTGTACTGCTTGTCTCTGAGTGTCATCCTGAGCTTCATAGACTACAGCTTCCTAATTTGTGGGCAGCACAGTTCTGTGTTATTAGGAGCCCACTGAGCTTCAGAAATGGGTCTAATAGGGCCTCTGCAGAATGCATATACTCATCTGTGAAACACCAGTGAAAGTTTTCTATAAATGTAGAATTGCTCTCAACTCTCTTCCAATCTGGGAACTGCATGTAATAGAAATGACTGACTTGTTCAAACAAGAGATTTTTAGGGCAAAGCATTGTTTTAAAATCTCCAACTTGAGAAATACATTTTTTTTACTACTTCATAGTTAAACATCAAACTTCACAAAGATGATTTACTCTCTAAAGAAATCTGCCTTTAATAATTTATAGCACTCCCCTTTCCTAAGCATTGTACGTGGTGATCGCAACATGGTGAGTTATGGATATGGGATGTAGGTCTGTAACTTCATTGCTCTCACAATCTAAAACAAAATACCAGATACACAGTCTTGTGTTTCCAAAATGGCCACACATTAGACTTGTTTATAATTGGATATTTCTTTTAAATGCTTCTTTCCTCCCCAAAATAAAACACCTTTGTTAGCTCCATATTTTTACTCACAAAGCTTCCTCCCACTCAGAATATCTTCAGTCTTCTTCTTGGTTACCCAAATTTTGTCTATCTTCCTTTTTAAGAAAATTTCTAAAGCAATCACAATCTATTTTTTTTTTAACTGTTCACATCCCATATGTTCTTTTAACAGTAGATAGTCTATAGTCGCAAGATTTTGGAGCGCTGCAACTTGCTCTTCTCCTAATTCTTGGTTGAGTTCCAACAGTGTAGATCCAGTCAAATTTGTTGTTTTACTGTATGCACAGGCCAGCTTAGATATCTCCTTCTTCATTCCAATGTCAAGTCCAGGAGCCAGTGGGATTAATACAGCTACAACTGCAACAGCACCAGGATCTTTGTTGAAGTTTTTTTATGATCATCTTCTGGAATGTCTCTTCCAGAGAATGTTAATGTTGGACGTTCTTCTTCATATCATATCTTAATTCATTTTATGGGTAGCCAAATTAGGCTTTGATCCTCTGTTAGTCCATTCTTGGGTTCTGTGATTCTGCTGCTGTTTTGTTCCTTCAGTTTTTCCTTTGATCTTATATTCCACAGATGAGTGAAATCATTTGGTATTTCTCTTTCTCCGCTTGGTTTATTTCACTGAGCATAATACCCTCTAGCTCCATCCATGTTGTTGCAAATGGTAGGATTTGTTTTCTTCTTATGGCTGAATAATATTCCATTGTGTATATGTACCACATCTTCTTTATCCATTCCTCTACTGATGGACACTTCAGTTGCTTCCAATTCTTGACTACTGTAAATAGTGCTGTGATAAACAAAGGGGTGCATCTGTCTTTTTCAAACTTGAGTGCTGCATTCCTAGGGTAAATTCCTAGGAGTGGAATTCCTGGGTCAAATGGTAAGTCTATTTTGAGAATTTTGAGGAACCTCCATTCTGCTTTCCACAATGGTTGAACTAATTTACATTCCCACCAGCAGTGTAGGAGGGTTCCCCTTTCTGCACAACCTCGGCAACATTTGTTGTTGTTTGTCTTTTGGATGGTAGCCATCTTTACTGGTGTGAGGTGATACCTCATTGTGGTTTTAATTTGCATTTCTCTGATAATTAGCGATGTGGAGCATCTATTCATGTGTCTGTTGGCCATCTGTATTTCTTTTTTGGATAACTGTCTGTTCAGTTCCTCTGCCCATTTTTTAATTGGATTATTTGTTTTTTGTTTGTTGATGTGGGTGAGCTCTTTATATATTTTGGATGTCAAGCCTTATCGGATCTGTCAATTACAAATATATTCTCCCATACTGTTGGGTACCTTTTTGTTCTATTGATGGTGTCTTTTGCTGTACAGAAGCTTTTCAGCTTAATATAGTCCCATTTGTTCATTTTTGCTGTTGTTTTCCTTGCCCGGGGAGATATGTTCAAGAAGAGGTCACTCATGATTATGTCTAAGAGATTTTTCCCTATGTTTTTTTCTAAGAGTTTTATGGTTTCATGACTAACATTCAAGTCTTTGATCCATTTTGAATTTACTTTTGTATATGGGGTTAGACAATGGTCCAGTTTCATTCTCCTACATGTAGCTGTCCAGTTTTGCCAGCACCATCTGTTGAAGAGACTGTCATTTCGCCATTGTATGTCCATGGCTCCTTTATCAAATATTAATTGAAAATATATGTTTGGGTTAATGTCTGGAGTCTCTAATCTGTTCCACTGGTCTGGGGCTCTGTTCTTGTGCCAGTACCAAGTTGTCTTGATTACTGTGGCTTTGTAGTAGAGCTTGAAGTTGGGGAGTGAGATCCCCCCTACTTTATTCTTCTTTCTCAGGATTGCTTTGGCTATTCAGGGTCTTTGGTGGTTCCGTATGAATTTTTGAATTATTTGTTCCAGTTCATTGAAGAATGTTGCTGGTAATTTGATAGGGATGGCATCAAATCTGTATATTGCTTTGGGCAGGATGGCCATTTTGATGATATTAATTCTTCCTAGCCACGAGCATGGGATGAGTTTCCATCTGTTAGTGTCCCCTTTAATTTCTCTTAAGAGTGACTTGTAGTTTTCAGGGTATAGGTCTTTCACTTCTTTGGTGAGGTTTATTCCTAGGTATTTTATTATTTTTGATGCAGTTCTGTATGGAGTTGTTTTCCTGATTTCTCTTTCTATTGGTCCATTGTTAGTGTATAGGAAAGCCACAGATTTCTGTGTGTTGATTTTGTATCCTGCAACTTTGCTGTATTCTGATATCAGTTCTAGTAGTTTTGGGGTGGAGTCTTTAGGGTTTTTTATGTACAGTAGCATGTCATCTGCAAATAGTGACAGTTTGACTTCTTCTTTACCAATCTCGATTCCTTGTATTTCTTTGCGTTGCCTGATTGCCGTGGCTAGGACCTCCAGTACTATGTTAAATAACAGTGGGGAGAGTGGGCATCCCTGTCTTGTTCCCGATCTCAGAGGAAAAGCTTTCAGCTTCTCACTGTTCAGTATAATGTTCGCTGTGGGTTTATCATATATGGCCTTTATTATGTTGAGGTACTTGCCCTCTATGCCCATTTTGTTGAGAGTTTTTATCATGAATGGATGTTGAATTTTGTCGAATGCTTTTTCAGCATCTATGGAGATGATCATGTGGTGTTTGTCTTTCTTTTTGTTGATGTGGTGGATGATGTTGATGGATTTTCAAATGTTGTACCATCCTTTCATCCCTGGGATGAATCGCACTTGGTCGTGGTTTATGATCCTTTTGATATACTTTTGAATTCGGTTTGCTAATATTTTATTGAGTATTTTTGCATCTACATTCATCAGGGATATTGGTCTGTAATTTTCTTTTTTGGTGGGGTCTTTGCCTGGTTTGGTATTAGGGTGATGTTGGCTTCATAGAATGAGTTTGGGAGTATTCCCTCCTCTTCTATTTTTTGGAAAACTTTAAGGAGAATGGGTATTATGTCTTCTCTGTGTGTCTGATAAAATTCTGAGGTAAATCCATCCAGGCTGGGGGTTTTGTTTTTGGGTAGTTTTTTGATTACCATTTCAATTTCTTTGCTCGTAACTGTTTTGTTTAACTTTTGTGTTTCTTCCTTGGTCAGTCTTGGAAGGTTGTATTTTTCTAGGATGTTGTCCATTTCTTCTAGGTTTTTCAGCTTGTTGGCATATAGGTTTTCATAGTAGTCTTTAATAATTCTTTGTATTTCTGTTGGGTCCGTTGTGATGTTTCCTTTCTCATTTCTGATTCTGTTGATGTGTGTTGATTCTCTTTTTTTCTTAATAAGTCTGGCTAGAGGCTTATCTATTTTGTTTATTTTCTCAAAGAACCAGCTCTTGGTTTCATTGATTTCTGCTATTGTTTTATTCTTCTCAATTTTGTTTATTTCTTCTCTGATCTTTATTATTTCCCTCCTTGTGCTTACTTTAGGCCTCATTTTTTCTTCTTTTTCCAGTTTCGATTATTGTGATGTTAGACTACTCACTTGGGATTGTTCTTCCTTCTTCAAGTGTGCCTGGATCGCTATATACTTTCCTCTTAAGACTGCTTTCACTGCGTCCCACAGAAATTGGGGCTTTGTGTTGTTGTCATTTGTTTCCATATATTCCTTGATCTCTATTTTATTTTATTTTATTTTTTATTTTTTATTTTTTTTAGATAATTATATTTTATTGAAGGGTAGTTGATGCACAGTATTACATTACATTAGTTTCAAGTGTACAACACAGTGATAAAACATTTATATACATAATTCTAGGTTCCAGCTATCACCCTACCAAGCTGTTACAATATCTTGACTATATTCCTTATGCTATACATTACATCCCGGTTACTTATTTATTTTACCATTGGAAGTCTGTCCTTTATTTTTTTATTTTATTTTTTTTCTTGTGAGGGCATCTCTCATATTTATTGATCAAATGGTTGTTAATGACAATAAAATTCTGTTTAGGGGAGTCAATGGTCAATGCACAATCATTAATCCACCCCAAGCCTAATTTTCGTCAGTCTCCAATCTTCTGAGGCATAACAAACAAGTTCTTACATGGAGAACAAATTCTTACATAATGAATAAGTTACATAGTGAACAGTACAAGGACAGTCATCACAGAAACTTTCGATTTTGCTCATGCATTATGAACTATAAACAGTTCAAATATGAATACTCATTTGGTTTTTATAGTTGATTTATATGTGGATACCACATTTCTCTCTTTATTATTATTATTTTTAATAAAATGGTGAAGTGGTAGGTAGATACAAGATAAAGGTAGAAAACATAGTTTAGTGTTGTAAGAGAGCAAATGTAGATGATCAGGTGTGTGCCTCTAGACTGTGTGTTAATCCAAGCTAGAAAAGGGCAATAAAACATCCACATATGCAGAAGATTTCTCTCAGAACAGGGGGGTGAGGTTCTAAGCCTCACCTCTGTTGATCCCCAATTTCTCACCTGATGAACCCCCTGCGACTGTGCCTTTCTTAGGTTGTTCCTCCCTTGAGGAATCTTACCTGTCTCTGGGTAACCAGTCATCTTCCAGGGCCATACAGGGAAATGTAAAGTTGGTAAGTGAGAGAGAAGCCTTATTGTTTGAAATGGTTAGCTTTTTATTTCTTTGCATATTTATGCCCTGTGGCTTCTATGCCCAGCATTTGTCTTGAGGTATCTTTACCACTTGGAAGAATTATGATACTCGGTAAATTTGATATGAGGCACGAATTCTATTTAAGGGTTGTAATTAGGAAGGAAGAAGAAAAGCTATAGAAGTAGCAGGTGGCAGAAAACATGGGAAGATTGATTATTTCTTTGACATATCTTCTTGTAGAGTAACTTCAGCATGTATAGGTTTAAAGCTACTACTTAAATTGCGCACACACATTAACATAATATGAGTATAGTTACATAACCAAAGCATATCTGTAATTACCAGCCATCTCCAGTGAAACCAAGAAAACCAGTTAGGCACCTTAGGCATTTGTGAAAACTTATCTATGATATGGTGGATATTGTCCAACTGAACTTGAACAGTCTGAGAGAAATCAGACAAATTAAAACAACCCATTCCTGGGGAATGTTCACATCCCTTATGTTCTTTTAACAGTAAATAGTCTGTAGTTGTAAGATTTTGGAGCGCTACAATTTGCACTTCTCCTAATTCTTGGTTGAGTTCCAACAGTATAGATCCAGTCAAATTGGTTGTTTTACTGTATGCCCAGGCCAGCTTAGATATCTCCTTCATTCCCATGGCAAGTCCAGGAGCTGGTGGGATGAGTGCATCTACAGCTGTAGCAGTGTGTGGATCTTTGTTGGGGTTTCTTGATGATCATCTTCTGGCATGAGCCCTCCAGAGAGTGCAGATGTTGGAAGTTCTCTTTCATATCGTATCTTAGTTCATTTTTGGGGTAGCCCATTTAGGCTTTGATCTTCTGTATAAACTCAAACAGACCCTTTGCCTACACTTTTATATGCCCTTTATACCCTTGTGTAGAACTCATTGGAGGTTACCACACAGGAACTGTCCTTTTTTTTTTTTTGGTTTGTTTTGTTTTGTTTTGCTTTTGGTATCACTAATCTACACTTACATGACGAATATTATGTTTACTAGGCTCTGCCCTATATCAGGTCTCCCCTATAAACCCCTTTACAGTCACTGTCCATCAGCATAGCAAAATGTTGTAGAATCACTACTTGCATTCTCTGTGTTGTACAGCCCTCCCTTTTCTAGTACACCCCCATGCATGCTGATCTTAATACCCCCCTACCTCTCCCCCCCCTTATCCCTCCCTACCCACCCATCCTCCCCAGTCCCTTTCCCTTTGGTACCTGTTAGTCCTTTCTTGAGTTCTGTGATTCTGCTGCTGTTTTGTTCCTTCAGTTTTTCCTTTGTTCTTATATTCCACAGATAAGTGAAATCATTTGGTATTTCTCTTTCTGCGCTTGGCTTGTTTCACTGAGCATAATACCCTCCAGCTCCATCCATGTTGCTGCAAATGGTTGGATTTGCCCTTTTCTTATGGCTGAGTAGTATTCCATTGTGTATATGTACCACATCTTCTTTATCCATTCATCTATCGATGGACATTTAGGTTGCTTCCAATTCTTGGCTATTGTAAATAGTGCTGCGATAAACATAGGGGTGCACTGATCTTTCTCATACTTGATTGCTGCATTCTCAGGATAAATTCCTATGAGTGCAATTCCTTGGACAAATGGTAAGTCTGTTTTGAGCATTTTGATGTACCTCCATACTACTTTCCACAATGGTTGAACTAACTTACATTCCCACCAGCAGTGTAGGAGGGTTCCCCTTTCTCCACAGCCTCGCCAACATTTGTTGTTGTTTGTCTTTTGGATGGCAGCCATCCTTACTGGTGTGAGGTGATACCTCATTGTAGTTTTAATTTGCATTTCTCTGATAATTAGCGATGTGGAGCATCTTTTCATGTGTCTGTTGGCCATCTGTATTTCTTTTTTGGAGAACTGTCTGTTCAGTTCCTCTGCCCATTTTTTAATTGGGTTATTTGTTTTTTGTTTGTTGAGGCATGTGAGCTCTTTATATATTCTGGACGTCAAGCCTTTATCAGATGTGTCATTTTCAAATATATTTTCCCATACTGTAGGAACCCTTTTTGTTCTATTGATGGTATCTTTTGCTGTACAGAAGCTTTTCAGCTTAATATAGTCCCACTTACTCATTTTTGCTGTTGTTTTCCTTGCCCGGGGAGATATGTTCAAGAAAAGGTCACTCATGTTTATCTCTAAGAGGTGTTTGCCTATGTTTTCTTCCAAGAGTTTAATGGTTTCATGGCTTACATTCAGGTCTTTGATCCATTTTGAGTTTACTTTTGTATATGGGGTTAGACAATGGTCCAGTTTCATACTCCTACATGTAGCTGTCCAGTTTTGCCACACCATCTGTTGAAGAGACTTTCATTTCGCCATTGTATGTCCATGGATCCTTTATCAAATATTAATTGACCATATATGTCTGGGTTAATGTCTGGATTCTCTAATCTGTTCCAATGGTCTGTGGCTCTGTTCTTGTGCCAGTACCAAATTGTCTTGATTACTACGCCTTTATAGTAGAGCTTGAAGTTGGGGAGTGAGATCCCCCCTACTTTATTCTTCTTTCTCAGTATTGCTTTGGCTATTCAGGGTATTTGGTGTTTCCATATGAATTTTTGAATTATTTGTTCCAGTTCATTGAAGAATGTTGCTGGTATTTTAATAGGGATTGCATCAAATCTGTATATTGCTTTGGGCAGGATGGCCATTTTTACAATATTAATTCCTCCTAGCCACGAGCACGGGATGAGTTTCCATCTGTTAGTGTCCCCTTTAATTTCTCTTAAGAGTGACTTGTAGTTTTCAGAGTATAAGTCTTTCACTTCTTTGGTTAGGTTTATTCCTAGGTATTTTATTTTTTTTTGATGCAATTGTGAATGGAGTTGTTTTCCTGATTTCTCTTTCTTTTGGTTCATTGTTAGTATATAGGAAAGCCACAGATTTCTGTGTGTTGATTTTGTATCCTGCAACTTTGCTGTATTCTGATATCAGTTCTAGTAGTTTTGGGGTGGAATCTTTAGGGTTTTTTATGTACAGTAGCATGTCATCTGCAAATAGTGACAGTTTAACTTCTTCTTTACCAATCTGGATTCCTTGTATTTCTCTGTTTTGTCTGATTGCCATGGCTAGGACCTCCAGTACTATGTTAAATAACAGTGGAGAGAGTGGGCATCCCTATCTAGTTCCCGATCTCAGAGGAAATGCTTTCAGCTTCTCGCTGTTCAATATAATGTTGGCTGTGGGTTTATCATAGATGGCCTTTATTATGTTGAGATACTTGCCCTCTATTCCCATTTTGCTGAGAGTTTTTATCATGAATGGATGTTGAACTTTGTCAAATGCTTTTTCAGCATCTATGGAGATGATCATGTGGTTTTTGTCCTTCTTTTTGTTCATGTGATGGATGATGTTGATGGACTTTCGAATGTTGTACCACCCTTGCATCCCTGGGATGAATCCCACTTGGTCATGGTGTATGATACTTTTGATGTATTTTTGAATTCATTTTGCTGATATTTTGTTGAGTATTTTTGCATCTACGTTCATCAGGGATATTGGTCTGTAGTTTTCTTTTTTGGTGGGGTCTTCGCCTGGTTTTGCTATTAGGGTGATG
Organism: Manis pentadactyla; assembly: GCF_030020395.1. NCBI lineage: Eukaryota > Metazoa > Chordata > Mammalia > Pholidota > Manidae > Manis > Manis pentadactyla. The sequence continues at coordinate 162,842,939 of NC_080022.1, read as the reverse complement.
TTAGCTTCATAGAATGCGTTTGGGAGTATCCCCTCCTCCTCTATTTTCTGGAAAACTTTAAGGAGAATGGGTATTATGTCTTCTCTGTATGTCTGATAAAATTCTGAGGTAAATCCATCTGGCTCGGGGGTTTTGTTCTTTGGTAGTTTTTTGATTACCACTTCAATTTCGTTGCTGGTAATTGGTCTGTTTAGATTTTCTGTTTCTCTCTGAGTCAGTCCTGGAAGGTTGTATTTTTCTAGGAAGTTGTCCATTTCTCCTAGGTTTCCGAGCTTGTTAGCATATATGTTTTCATAGTATTCTCTAATAATTCTTTGTATTTCTGTGGGGTCCATCGTGATTTTTCCCTTCTCATTTCTGATATTGTTGATTTGTTTTGACTCTCTTTTCCTCTTAATAAGTCTGGCTAGAGGCTTGTCTATTTTCTTTATTTTCTTGAAGAACCAACTCTTGGTTTCATTGATTTTTGCTATTGTTTTATTCTTCTCAATTTTTTTAATTTCTTCTCTGATCTTTATTATGTCCCTCCTTCTGCTGACCTTAGGCCTCATCTGTTGTTATTTTTCCAATTTCAATAATTGTGACATTAGACCATTCATTTGTGATTGTTCTTCCTTTTTTAAATATGCTTGGATTGCTATATACTTTCCTCTTAAGACTGCTTTTGCTGTGTCCCACAGAAGTTGGGGCTTAGTGTTGTTGTTGTCATTTGTTTCCATATATTGCTGGATCTCCATTTTGATTTGGTCATTGATCCATTGATTATTTAGGAGCGTGTTGTTAAGCCTCCATGTGTTTGTGAGCCTCTTTGCTTTCTTTGTACAGTTTATTTCTAGTTTTATGCCTTTGTGGTCTGAAAAGATGCTTGGTAGGATTTCAATCTTTTGGAATTTTCTTAGGCTCTTTTTGTGGCCTAGTATGTGGTCTATTCTTCAGAATGTTCCATGTGCACTTAAGAAGAATGTATATCCCGCTGCTTTTGGATGTAGAGTTCTATAGATGTCTATTTGGTCCATCTGCTCTACTGTGTTGTTCAGTGCTTCCTTGTCCTTACTTATTTTCTGCCCGGTGTATCTATCCTTTGGGGTGAGTGGTGTGTTGAAGTCTCCTAGAATGAATGCATTGCAGTCTATATCCCCCTTTAGTTATGTTAGTATTTGTTTAACATATGCTGGTGCTCCTGTGTTGGGTGCATATATATTTAGAATGGTTATATCCTCTTGTTTGAGTGAGCCCTTTATCTTTATGTAGTGTCCTTCTTTATCTCTTGTTACTTTCTTTGTTTTGAAGTCTATTTTGTCTGATATTAGTACTGCAACCCCTGCTTTCTTCTCACTGTTGTTTGCTTGAAATATGTTTTTCCATCCCTTGACTTTTAGTCTGTACATGTCTTTGGGTTTGAGGTGAGTTTCTTCTAAGCAGCATATAGGTGGATCTTGCTTTTTTATCCATTCTGTTACTTTGTGTCTTTTGATTGGTGCATTCAACCCATTAACATTTAGGGTGACTATTGAAAGATATGTACATACTGCCATTGCAGGCTTTATATTCGTAGTTTCCAAAGGTTCAAGGTTAGCCTCTTTAGTACCTTACTGCCTAACTTAGCTCACTTATTGAGCTGTTATGTACACTGTCTGGAGACTCTTTTCTTCTCTCCCTTCTTGTTCCTCCTCCTCGATTCTTCATATGTTGGGTGTTTTGTGCTGTGCTCTTTCTAGAAGTGCTCCCATCTAGAGCAGTCCCTGTAAGATGTTCTGTAGAGGTGGTTTGTGGAAAGCAAATTCCCTCAGCTTTTGTTTGTCTGGGAATAGTTTAATCCAACCGTCATATTTGAATGATAGTCGTGCTGGATACAGTATCCTTGGTTCAAGGCCCTTCTGTTTCATTATATTAAATATATCATGCCATTCTCTTCTGGCCTGTAGGGTTTCTGTTGAGAAATCTGATGTTAGCCTGATGGGTTTCCCTTTATAGGTGACCTTTTTCTCTCTAGCTGCCTTTAACACTCTTTCCTTGTCCTTGATCTTTGCCATTTTTATTATTATGTGTCTTGGGGTTGTCCTTCTTGGATCCTTTCTGTTGGGGGTTCTGTGTATTTCCGTGGTCTGTTCGATTATTTCCTCCCCCAGTTTTGGGAAGTTTTCAGCAATTATTTCTTCTAAGATACTTTCCATCTCTTTTCCTCTGTCTTCTTCTTCTGGGACCCCTATAATACGGATATTGTTCCTTTTGGATTGTTCACACAGTTCTCTTAATACTGTTTCTTTCCTGGAGATCCTTTTGTCTCTCTCTATGTCAGCTTCTATGCGTTCCTGTTCTCTGATTTCAATTCCATCAATGGCCTCTTGCATCCTATCCATTCTGCTTATAAACCCTTCCAGAGTTTGTTTCATTTCTGCGATCTCCTTTCTGGCATCTGTGATCTCCCTCCGGACTTCATCCCATTTCCCTTGCATATTTCTCTGCATCTCTGTCAGCATGTTTATGATTCTTATTTTGAATTCTTTGTCAGGAAGACTGGTTAGGTCTGTCTCCTTCTCTGGTGTTGTCTCTGTGATCTTTGTCTGCCTGTAGCTTTGCCTTTTCATGGTGATAGGAAAAGTTTGCAGAGCTGGAACGAGTGACGTCTGGAAGGACTTCCTTTCTTGTTGGTTTGTGGCCCTCCTCTCCTGGGAGAACAGCGACCTCTAGTGGCTTGTGCTGCGCAGCTGCGCGCAGACAGGGTTTCTGCTTCCTGCCCGGCTGCTATGGAGTTAATCTCTGCTGTTGCTGTGGGCGTGGCCTGGCTCGGGCAGCTACTCCAAAGTGGTGGAGTCACGTTGGAGCAGGAGTGGCTGGAAGGCTATTTATCTCCGTAAGGGGTCTCCCTGCTCCCTGCAGCCCAGGGGTTAGGGTGCCCAGAGATCCCCGGATTCTCTACCTCTGGATTAAGTGTCCCGCCCTGCCCCTTTTAGACTTCCAAAAAGCACCCGCCAAAACAAAACAACGACCACCAAAAAAAGAAAAATTTTTTAAATTAAAAAAAAAATAATAAAAATTTTTTAATTAAAAAAAAATAAGGTGGTTGCTCGTTTTTCTTTATTCTCCAGTGCCAGCCTCGGGCTTCTGCTCACCGTTCTTGCTGCCCTGTTTCCCTAGTATTGGGGTCCCTATCCCTTTAAGACTTCCAAAAAGCGCTCGCCAAAACAAAACAGCAAAAAAGCAAAAAAAAAAAAAATAGAAAATGGTCGCGTGCTTTTCTTATGTCCTCCGACACCCGGCCTCCAGTGCCCGCTCACTGTTCTTGCTGCCCTGTTTTCCTAGTATCGAGGGCCCTGCACTCTGGCCCGGATGGTTGGGGCTGGGTGTTCGGCAGCCCTGAGCTCCGTCTCCCTCCCGCTCTGCCTATTCTTTTCTGGTCGGGAGTTGGGGGGATGGGCGCTCGGCTCCCGCGGGGCCGGGGCTTGTATCTTACCCCCTTCGCGAGTTGCTGGGTTCTCTCAGGTGCAGATGTGGTCTGGATATTTTCCTGTGTCCTCTGGTCTTTATTCTAGGAAGGGTTGTCTTTGTTATATTTTCATAGATATATGTTGTTTTGGGAGGAGATTTCCGCTGCTCTACTCACGCCGCCATCTTCCGCCCCTCTTGATCTCTATTTTAATTTGTTCGTTGATCCATTGATTATTTAGGAGCATGTTGTTAAGCCTCCATGTGTTTGTGAGCCTTTTTGTTTTCTTTGTAGAATTTATTTCTAGTTTTATACCTTTGTGTTCTGAAAATTTGGTTGGTAGAATTTCAATAGTTTGGAATTTCCTCAGGCTCTTTTTGTGAGCTGGTTTGTGGTCTATTCTGGAGAATGTTCCATGTGCACTTGAGAAGAATGTATATCCTGTTGCTTTTGGATGTAGAGTTCTATAGATATCTATTAGGTCCATCTGTTCTACTGTGTTGTTCAGTGCGTCCGTGGCCTTACTTATTTTCTGCCCGGTGGATCTATCCTTTGGGGTGAGTGGCGTGTTGAAGTCTCCTAAAATTAATTGCTTGCAGTCTATTTCCCCCTTTAGTTCTGTTAGTATTTGTTTCACATATGCTGGTGCTCCTGTGTTGGGTGCATATATATTTAGAATGGTTATATCCTCTTGTTGGACTGAGCCCTTTATCATTATGTAATGTCCTTCTTTATCTCTTGTTACTTTCTTTGTTTTGAAGTCTATTTTGTCTGATATTAGTACTGCAACCCCTGCTTTCTTCTCTCTGTTGTTTGCCTGAAATATGTTTTTCCATCCCTTGACTTTTAGTCTGTGCATATCTTTGGGTTTGAGGTGAGTTTCTTCTAAGCAGCATATAGGTGGATCTTGCTTTTTTATCCATTCTATTACTCTGTGTCTTTTGATTGGTGCATTAAGTCCATTTGCATTTAGGGTGACTATTGATAGGTATGCACTTATTGCCATTGCCGGCTTTAGATTCGTGGTTACCAAAGGTTCAAGGTTAGCCTCTTTATTATCTTACTGGCTAACTTAGCTCGCTTATTGAGCTGTTATATACACTGTCTAGAGATTCTTTTCTTCTCTCCCTTCTTATTCCTCCTCCTCCATTCTTTATATGTTGGTTGTTTTATTCTGTGCTCTTTCATGTTTCCTTTAACTGCTTTTAGTGGTTAGTTGATTTTATTTTTTTGCCTTAATTAGTATTTGGTTGGTCTGCTTTCTCTGCTGTGATTTTATTTTCTCTGGTGACATCTGTTTAGTTTTAGGAGTGCTCCTGTCTAGAACAGTCCCTCTAAAATACCCTGTAGAGATGGTTTGTGGGAGGCTAATTCCCTCAACTTTTGCTTGTCTCAGAATTGTTTAATCCCTCCATCATATTTCAATGATTATCGTGCTGGATACAGTATCCTTGGTTCAAGGCCCTTCTGTTTCATTGCATTAAATATATCATGCCATTCTCTTCTGGCCTGTAAAGTTTCTGTCGAGAAGTCTGATGATAGCCTGATGGGTTTTCCTTTATAGGTCACCTTTTTCTCTCTAGCTGCCTTTAAAACTCTTTCCTTGTCCTTGATCTTTGCCATTTTAATTATTATGTGTCTTGGTGTTGTCCTCCTTGGGTCCTTTCTGTTGGGAGTTCTGTGTATTTCCGTGGTCTGTACGATTATTTCCTCCCCCAGTTTGGGGACGTTTTCAGCAATTATTTCTTCAAAGACACTTTCTACCCCTTTTTCTCTCTCTTCTTCTTCTGGTACCCCTATAATACGGATATTGTTCCTTTTGGATTGGTCACACAGTTCTCTTAATATTGTTTCATTCCTGGAGATCCTTTTATCTCTCTTTATGTCAGCTTCTATGCTTTCCTGTTCTCTGGTTTCTATTCCATCAAGGGCCTCTTGCATCTTATCCATTCTGCTCATAAATCCTTCCAGACTTTGTTTCACTTCCATAATCTCTTTCCAGGCATCTGTAATCTCCCTCCGGACTTCATCCCTTTGCTCTTGTATGTTTCTCTGCATCTCCATCAGCATGTTTATGATTCTTATTTTGAATTCTTTTTCAGGAAGACTGGTTAGGTCTGTCTCCTTCTCAGGTGTTGACTCTCTGATATTTGTCTGCCTGCAATTTTACCTTTTGATGGTGATAGAGATAGTTTTCAGAGCTGGCACGAGTGACGGCTGGAAGAACTTTCCTTCTTGTTGGTTTGTGGCCTTCCTCTCCTGGGAGAACAGCGACCTCTAGTGGCTTGTGCTGGGTAGCTGCGCTCTGAGAGGACTTCTGATTCCTGCCCGGCTGCTATGCAGTTTATCTCCGCTGTTGCTGTGGGCATGGCCTGCCTCAGGCTGCTGCTCTGATATGGTGGAGCTGCATTGGAGGGGGAGGGGCCAGAAGGCTATTTATCTCTGTGAGGGGCCTCTGTGCTCCCTGCTGCCCAGTGGGTTAGAGTGCCCAGAGTTCCCCCAATTCCCTGCTGCTGGACTAAGTGTCCCTGGATGCTTCCGTCTGGTTTTGTGGTCGCTGTCTCTTTAAGACTTCCAAAAAGCACTTGCCCCCTTCGCGAGGTGCTGGGTTCTCGCAGGTGAGGATGTGGTCTGGATGTTGTCCTGTGTCCTCTGGTCTCTATTCTAGGAAGAGTTGTCTTTGTTATATTTTCATAAGTATATGTGGTTTTGGGAGGAGATTTCTGCTGCTCTCCTCACGCTGCCATCTTGGCTCCTCCTCTCCAATCTATTTTTGATTCCACATCTGGTTGGACCCCAGTGGATCACTTGTGTATGCTCACTCCTCACTGTTCCCCCTAGAATGGCTGAAGAACTGAATGAATGAGAAGCAATGCTATTACATGTTCTGAAATATCCAGTGAGGAAACTCTCAGTAGCCATTTGTCTTAAGCAGATCAACCATCTGCATAAACCTCAACACAAACATATACATTCAGTATGAATACAGGCGAGGAAGGGCCACAATCAGGATTCCCAGGGAAAGTTCTTTGAGTTCTAAGCCCTGATTGGAGGACAGGTGAAGGAGGAGGCTTTGGAAGAGCAAGGGGACATAGAGCCTATTTTAAATAGTGAAGAAAGGAAGGGAAACTGGCTATTTTCCACAACTCCCCCACCTAAAGCACCTGCCTCTCATAAAGTTTATTCTAAGAGTCCTTAGGGCTACCGTCTCAAAGACAGAATTTAGTAGAAAATACATTCAGGGTCAAACAAGTGATAATAGAGATGGTTATTGGGTCTCAAGTCATGGCTGAGATCCAGGAAGCTGGTCTTAAGTATATTTATAGAGACTGGTCATTTATAAGTTGGATAAATATCCAACTTATAAATTGACACTTAATTTGTTCTATAACTTGAGTCCATTCCCTATTCAAATATGGAGTAGCCATAGCATAAGTGAAAAGACATAACTAATAGGAGACAAACAAGATGTGATGGAGTCCAAACTCTGACTTTTCTAGGACATAAAAAAGTTTTCTCAACTATGGGGATATTAATTTGTAATTCATAGGATTTCTGTGAGAGTTAAATGATTAGGGAAATGAAAGTGCTTTAAATCATAAGGTATGTTGTAAATATATGTTAGTACTACTCCCCTAAACACCTCATTTAAAATAACTTGTTCTCATTCCTATTGCTCTATAATCACCTATCCATTTCTTACTTGGAGTGCCACGTCGTGTTCTACTGTACAATCCAAACAACATACTTGATATGCTGGTAAGAAAGAAAGGCAAGGTTCCAATTCTCATGGATTTATATTATAGATCTTTTATCATCTTTGTCATATGAAGGACTATTTTCAGATTTGCAATGAAATACCAGGTCGCTATTTTAATCTGCTATTGAGTCTCTATTTACATTTATGTAATTAGTATAAAGGAAAATTTAGGATAACCCAGATTATATTTATTTATTTACACATGCATGCAAACCTTCCCCCCATCAGACACTCCTTTTACTATTAATATGCTTTATTATTGACACCTATCTGAAATTCTTACCAAATTTCAAGACCCAGTTCACATATCATCTCTCCAGGTCTCACTGATTTTGTCTTCTTTAGAATTCCCATGATATGTGATATTGTTTCTCATGCATTAATCTTGACTTTTGTATTGTGGCCAGAAAGTTGAAATAAAAAGGAGGATGTCAGCTTAAGTGGGATAGAGAATCTGAGTCGAAATCCTATGGGCTATCTGAGCATAGTGAGTTAACCACTCCACTCTGTTTTCTCATCCATAGATAATGGGATATTAATATACCACGTCTGGTTCTCTTTCAGGTTTTAATAAAAATAGCTTGTATGAAGAACTGAGCATAGGGTTTTGAGCATAGCAAATGTTTAAAATTTTGGTTGCATTTTATCAGTCATCCGTGTCTCTATGGTAGGCCTTTCAAAATAATAAGAAGGAAGTAGTAAGAAATGCATACTGGCTTAATTTGAAACCAAAATTTGATGGCTGTTTTATGTATTAGAATAGTAATTACCAAGCTTTGAAATATATAGTTACAAAGAGCAGTGACTGCTAACACAGACTTCCGCGGCTTCTGGTCCAAGCTGGGGACTTTGGAGCAGGGCTCAGGTACACCATTTTTTAACAAGTGCCTCCATATGATTTTGTCATTTTTCATCTGTGCATAATATTTTGAGAAGTAGTTTTAAAGACCAGTTTTCCAGTTAATCATAATGTCACTGCCAGAAATATAAAACAACTGCAAACTGCCTTCAGTTTTCACACATTCACATCTCATATTGTTGCCCTGTAGAAAAACCTGGGTAAAGACAAGCCTAACAGATTTCACACACACACACATGCACACACACAGGCACACACGCATATCATGATCCTCATCCTCATGGGCTAATAATAAACCCATAATGTGTTCATTTCACATCCATATTCTCTATTGAATAGCACAGTTATCAAGGAATAATTGAATTGATAGTGAATAATTCTTTATTCTATCAATGGAATCTTCCAAGAATATGGCACATTTCAAAATGAATCAGTGTTGGTCAATGATCATTTTATTTTTAGTTGGTGTTCCAGGTTACATATTTTAATGCTAAAAGTAAATGAATATTCTACTCTCAGACACTGACACAAGGGAAGGATTAAAAGAGGACACATGACCATATTATCCATCTTTCACCTAGAGTGAGTGGATTTTTGCATGACTTTCCTTACTTTTGGAAAACAGTGAGGGAGTTGTACTTTTCAATGGTGTATATTTCCTGCACAAAAAAGTATATTGATAACTCAGTGTTATAGACATCAGCTATGTAGTAATAAGCAAAAACATAAGATCCTGATTTCCTAAAGGTTGGCATTGGAAAGAGATAAAAACCTAAAGCCAATAAATATAAAACCTAAAGTATTGTACACTTCATAGGACTTCCGTTTTTTTTGTGATCAAGTAACAAGGGAACTTAATCTGATTCATTACCGAATGCAGAGTTATAAGCCAACATTTAATTTCCCTTCATTAATGTGTATATATATTTAAGCACTGCTTCGGGGTCAGATGCTAAGTGATGAAAATATGCAAAAATATGACCCCTATCCTTAAGGAGTTCACTGTGTAGTGGTGAAAACCAACAATTCAAGCATAGTGTTATCAATGTTATGAGAGAGGCCCATACATAAAACAAATGTATGTCTTGTTTTTAAAACCCATAAGCATTCCACTGTGCTTGAGTAGAAAAATAACGTGGACTATACTTCTGTGAATACTACACAAACAAAGACATCTGACCTCCTGTCTGTGACAGGAATATCAATAGTAGAGTATTTTTCCTATTTGGAGACATGATTATTCCTCTGTGCCAAGCTGCTGTGGGTCATGCCAAAGCTGTCCTGCTGTCTGCCGGTCTCTCCGCATGCCCTTATCATGAAGCATTTCCTGCTGGTGTGGGAAGGGGCTTTTTCCCACCTTAACGTCACTGTCTATGGCATGGACACCAGGCTTATATGGTCTGCCATGCTTAATGACTTAGTTTTTCTTTTTAGTGAAAAAGCACTTAAAAAAAAATTTTGTATTCTCAAGGGCTCTGAGTGCATCAGTGGGCAGAAAACAGTGTCAGAGAAAAACTCCAAAATTATCTCCTGTCTTCAATGAAAGGAATGGAGCTGTTGAGTTCAAGTCCATTGATTTGTTTTCCCTGGATTTATGTTCCATACAGAGACTACCTTCTCCCTCTCTCAAAGTAAGCTGTTTTCAGACCCACCACACCATCTAGGCTTGCTCAAATATACTTTAATCCTCAGGTCAGTAAATTGAGATTTGGGGTGGAATTCTTCCCAGTGTCATCAACACACAAAGAAACTCAGTCATCTTCCAGAAAACTGGTCAAACTATCCAGTCCAAATATTCACAATGTGGGTTTTAAACCACTGCTGCTCACTTCCCACCCTCCAAGGAAAAGTGGCCCATTTCAAATAGCCCCCATTTCCTCCAAGGGTATCTTCAACCAGGTGATTTTTGTGCTTTGATAAACAAACAAACAAACAAAACCATAGATAAATTCTTGTGGCTTGGGGAAAACATATTTTAACAAGCACTGCCACTTCCAGACATACCAAACATCTCTGTAAAGATGGTGACAGAAGAGAAAGTTCTTTATAATTTCTTCCTAAAATGCTACTTTCATCTTTTCTTGACAGATTTCTTGACTGGCCTTTGTCAGTGGGCAGAGGTTGAGATTTGAAGAACCTGAATTAAATATAAACATTTGCTTTTGTTTGATATTGTATTGTCATCTGAGAAGTAATGCATTTTACTCCAGGAAGCCGTCTTGCATAGATCCTTCATACCGCCTTGCATTTTATCATCTGTCATAGATATTTGTTAATTTCACCCTTGCTTCCAGATCTTGCTTTGTTGACCTGGTTCTCCCTGTGGTGGTACATGGAGTGATAGTGATCAGAAAAGACAACTTAGGGTTTTCCATTTGAGAATATACCAGCTTCACCCTAAGGAAATGGAATGAGACAGTGTGGGTGCTAATTACGTACTTCTCAAGTGGTTCTCAAGTGTTTTCTCTGAGTAGCATCAGCCTTAGGTAGGTACTTGTTGAAAATCCAGATTCTCAACCCATAACCCAGATTTACATTACTCTTGGGGTAAGGTTTTAAGAAACCTTCCAGGTGACTCTAATGCACACTAAGGTTTGAGAACATCTGAAAAGACATACCACAGAAGTTTCCTTCTCTCAGCTCCTTTCCTGCACTTTATGTCATTCTTAGTACCTCCTTGGTGGTACATCAGAAAGTCAAAAGCAGCCTGATGCTACATCACAATGCTTACATCATTCACATCACTTCATCCCTTCCTGTGGGCATTTGATTATCTCACATCCTCACAAGAAGAAAGGTGAGTACAGTACAATAAGGTAATTTAAGAGAGAGAAAGACCACAGTCACATAGCTTTCATTACACTTATAATTGTTCTATTTTGTTATTAGTTACTGTTGATAATCTACCACTATGCCTAATTTATAAATTAAACTTCACCATAGGTATGTATAGGAAAAAAAATAGTATATATAGGGTTTGATACACTCCATGGTTTCAGGCATCCACTGGAATGAATCCCCTGCAGATAAGAGGGGATGACTGTAGCAATATCACTAAGGGGTCTTATTTCTTCAGACATGGAGGATTGAATTTTGCAGTCAGGTCTCCTCTTGGGACCTTTCATTCAAGCTGACAGATTCTACTGGGCCCTGTTTCTATCTGCTTATTGTGTGTGACTATCCTCCCCTGCTGATTATTTCTTACTGTGCTTTGTATAGTTTTTATATAAAAATAATAACTATAAGACTTTTTTCCCAGTTCTCTGCTTCTGCATTACATTACTTACATAATGAGGCAGAAACGCATATCTGCACTTTATAAATAGATATATAATTAACAAGAGAGATATGACACTACATCTCTCCAGATTTTAAAAATTAGTAAACAAAAGTTACTGTGCTAAAGATTTCTTTTAAACAAAGTTTTTTATTACCATTTTGGTGTCTTGATTTTCTTTGTATTAATTATTATTCTTGTTCATTCACATTATCATTTCTACTATAACTACCTCTATTGTAGATACATATTTTAACTCATACTAACATTTTCCCTCAATATTGATTATTCTTACTTTTCTGAGAGATTAACAACACAACCGTCAATCTACTTCAAATGAGAAAATATCTTTTGACCATTTTAATATATTTTCATGCTATTGGGCTATTTGTGGATTAAAGGGCAAAATTTAGCTTAATGCCATTTTTCATGGTTTTAATAAAAACCATGTTTATATTACATGTCATTAATTTCATGCCATATTTCTTTGATTCACCAGAAAATCACCAAAGACCACAGGAGACAAAAATATAACATATCATCAAATTGCCTATGGTATCAGGAGTCTGGTTTCCATTCAGCTGCATCCATTGTAAAAATCTCTTCCCTTTGTGAATATTCCCTTGATACTTAAGCTATCCGGAAGATAATCCTACAGAGCAAGCCCTGGTATGCTATTGTATCACCACTTCTCCCTCCCCAAATAGTGTCAATGATGCCTTATTTTCCACCATAGATGGAAAGCCACTCTGGTGTCATAGTCAAGAGTGTGATTTCTAAGAGCAGTACTACATGAACAAAAATTGCAGCCCCTGCAATATAGTATTTGGATGGCCTTAGGAAAGTTATTGAACTACATAATACCAAGGGTCCTTGTCTGCATAATGAAAATAATGACAGTAACAACTTTACAGAGCTATTGTGAGCATTAAATGAGTTAATATATGCAATGGGTTAATGCATCTAGTGTATGGTAAGTGCTCCATAACTGCTGGTCATGATTAAATATCACATGGTAAGTAAGTGTATCATTACACTGGAATCATTTATATTTATTTGATGCCTTAGACTAAACAGAGAGGTTGTGATAGTCAGAGTTTAATACAAAATTATATACATTTAGTAATTGGGCACTATAAATAGTGATTGTCAGACACTGCGTGTCTCATTGACCATTCCTGGGTTCACTGACCAAAATTTCTGGGCTCATTTGAAGGGGATACCTTCTGCTCTGGGGAGGCTTTCCATTGTGCAGTGATGTACTTTAAGTAAGCCTAGATTCCTATATCCTATACTAGGAAAGTTAAATTGGGCACATGTGGCTGGAGTCAGTGCTCATAAACCTAGTACTCAAGCTCTCCAAATATCTGTCTTCTTTCTAGTTCAGGGTAGAGTTCAGTGGATAAAAAAGAAGAAAGTACCATCATGGGGAAACAAAACTGTGCAAAAGGCAACTAGCCATAAACTAATTCAAGGCCAGATTTATCTGAAAATTGTCCACACCCACCAAACAATTGCCAATAATTGTGTATTATTTGGGGCTTCCAAGATTTATCAGGAATTGTTTAATATGGATAATTGTTTATAGACTATTTTACAACGTTGCCATATTTTGCAAGTGATATGTAACAGTGACTATACCTTCTGGATCTGAACACTAAGACTTCAAATATCACAACAGCCTATATTGTATTAGCTTGAGTATAAATATAATACCCACATCTCAGAAATCATGTTATCATTAACTTCTTCAGGTTTTACAGTGGCTAAGTCCATTTTATTACAGCTATTGTATTATCAAATTACATCTGCTATTTTTCATTGGTTCACAGTCAATTAAGGAAAAGTTTAATTAGACCTATTAAATAAATGAATGTTGTCCGCTAAGAGATTTACTTCTTTATAAATGACATACTATGTAAGGGTAAAGAGGGAGGTAAAACAGAAACCCAGGGAAGAGAACAAATGTGTCTTTATCCTAGACACCACTGAGAACATCTATTGCATCTTTGATAATAAACTGCAATGTAATAAATATATAAACTTCTAACAGCTGTATATTAAATCAACTTTTAACATGGAAAAGTTAATTTGGAGCAAGTGCATACACACAGCTAACACCTAACAAGAAAAATCTAAGTTGACTGTAGTTAATTTAGCTAGCACTGAAATCAACCAATTAGCTATCTTCTCAAATGCCAATTGATGCTTCATTACTTACAGAGACCATGTCTCATACATATGCCAGGACAAAAATGATAATTAACAGAGAAAATGAACTCATAGGTATTATTTTATTTTATGCATTCATCTAATTCACAAATATACCAGGAGGACTAGGAGATATCAGTTTCTAGAGTGTTAATTAACAATTTTCAGACTTCTAAAATTCACAGAATTCTAACCCACATAATTTCTTTTCATTCTAACAAAAACTAGGAGGTCAGGGTCAGTTTTTAACTAATGAACTGAGATACAATATTGCCTGCATTTTAAGTACACAGGTTAGTGAGTCTGACAAACGTATGTATCAACATAACCACCAGTAAAATTAAAATATGTACTTTTCCAACATCGATGAAATTCCCTCAGTTCCCTTCTCTGACAATCTTTTCTCTTCCCTGACTCAAGACACCACCAATCAGCTTTCTGTCACTGTATATTACTTTTGCCTTTCTACGATTCATGTGAGTTGAATGATATGATATGCAAGTTTTTATATCTGGTTTCTTTTGCTCAGCATGTTGTTCAATTCATTTATGTTGCTGCATATATCAGTAGTTTTATAGACAAATAGTATTCCATTGTATGGTCATATCACAATTCATTTATCCATTCACCAATTAGTTTACATCAAGATTATTTCCCATTTTTGGTTATTAGGAATAAGGATGCTATGAATAACCATGCACAAGTCTTTTTATGGATACATCCCTTCATTTTCCTTAGATAAATACCTAGGAGTGGGATGCTCTGTTGTAAATATTTGCTAAACTAATTTATAAAGAACTGATAGCATGTTACAAAGTGGCTGAACCATAGTGCAGTACCATAATAATGAATTAATACAATGTATAAAATGTGTGAAATTCAAGTAGCTCTACACCCTTGCCAACACTTAGTATTGTTATTCTTTTCAATTTTAGATGAGGATCATCTTTTATGGCAATTTAATGACATTAAATAAAAATTGAAACCCACACAGCTATAGCAAATCTAAGCATAAATACTTGATTCTATGTTTCCTGATCCCATATCCATTGTTCTCTGTACCACATCATGCTGCATCTCATTTTATTCATCTTTTACTGAGCTGTATTTGGAAGAAAGCACACATCAAAGTGTATGCTTTGATCGATTTTTTTTCCCCACTTCAGAGTACAATTTAATAGAGTTTCACTTGATTTCAGCCACTGTCAAACCTATGCGGAGATGTTTGCACACATGAGGCCCATAATATTAAGCCTGAATAAGCCCTACAGTTTTCTAGGTAGGTAAGTATGATCTGATGTATTTTCAAAAGTCTGTTTATTACTGTCATTGTTGTTAGTGAGCACTGTCAGGACCTTAGTAACAAACAGTATTGATTATATCTTCAACAAATTAATTATGTGTGCCACATTCTGAAAAGAAACTTTCATATCCTTCTTGTATAAAGTTTATATGCATTTTTAAGCACAAAGAGAAGGAACTGCATCTCTGCCCCAACCCTTTATCTTCAGAAGCGGGCTCTGATTCAAGAGCTCCATGACATACAGCGGAAGTGATATGGTATGGAGTCAGGAAACAAAAGATGTGGCTTGACTTGACTTCAAGGCTGAATTCTATCTGTGGCCATATACCGTTTGATCTTCTCTTCTCTTTCTTGGCACGTGTGTTCTGCCAGGCATTTTACATGTTTTCCTAGGTTAGGTTCGGCGACTAGGTTCAGAAGCAGTGATTCAGCTGGGAGTTCCTTGGTGTGCTTCTTCAAGCAGATGCTCTCAGAGAAACAGATAGAAGTAAAGGATGTGAGATGGAAAGTGGAAAAGAACCACATACAAATCTGGAATATAAATTGAAGCTCAGTGTCTGTCTGACCTTGAGTGAAGAGAGCAGGGC
Organism: Manis pentadactyla; assembly: GCF_030020395.1. NCBI lineage: Eukaryota > Metazoa > Chordata > Mammalia > Pholidota > Manidae > Manis > Manis pentadactyla. Next base: position 162,827,515 of record NC_080022.1, on the reverse strand, counting down.
TTTTGTTCCCTCTTCCCTGACCGAAGTGTCATTGCCCGCAGACACGATGCAATGGGATCCATGGCCTAACTCCCAGGCACCTTCCAGAGAGGTGGCTTCAACTGCCCAAGGATAATTCTTACAGGTGAAAGCCACTTTTCCAAACACGAGCAGCAGCTGAGAGATAACACACATAGATGGGTAAAAGGGATCCTAGGGAATCGATGGGATATTAAAATCTACTATAAAGCCATACTACCTTATTCCATTTTCAACACAGTTTTAAGATCTCATCGACGTTTCAGGGGAGAAACCAAAGACTTGAGATGATAAACAAGTTGCCTGGGGTCCCATACTCATTTAGGAGCAGTGCTAGAGTAACTATGCTTGTTATACCTTCTATCAATATTGCTCCAGTGATCAACCAAGAAAGCACAGATTAACTTTCTAAGACCTAAAACGAAGACAGATTATACCGATGACAGATGTGATCACCTTTAATACTGGTGTTATTATTTGAAAACATATGTTTCTCTGACCCATATGTTCGTTCAGGGACCGCATTTCCATGGAAGTCTCTCGAACACGTTCTTTAAGCCCCACTCTGGCATATCAAGAGAACTCTGTTACATACTTTCACTCTCTGAGCTTACCCTCTTTCTACCTACCCTCTTCTGTAATACCATATGTAGGAGTTGCTTTCTCCTCTGGATGAAACTTCTCCTGTTATTAGGATTCAAAAATCCCTCCTTAAAAAAGAAAACAGAACAAAAAAAACAGTATTCTGTGGCCAGGACTGAGGGCTGGAGAATTCCTCTATCATCCCTCAAATAGTACTTTTGTAGTTGCAGATACACAGAAACTAACTCATGCCTTAGAGTGGTTCACTTCACAGGAGCACTGACTTGAGATTACAGGGGTTTGGGTTATAAACATATCTTGATTTCCATTTGCAATTAGTTATTCTTTCATTGGCACTCAAACAAGATGCCTTGGGAAATGGACAGAGAGAAAATACTGAAGGAAGTATTAAGAACCACCTACACCAATGAGTCTACTATATGGCTGCTCTTTAGAAACCTGGATTTATTTTGACTTTTTAGATAAGGACCACTGAAGAAACTGTTCATGAATTTGCATTTTCCAAGGTCAGCATTTCCAAATTGAGTGAGAAGCTCTGTCCACCAAAAAAAACCTCTGTCTTCTTATAGCCCTTCTCCCATGCCTCTTAGCTCTGCAATTCCATAATCAACCTACTTCACACCCGATTTTTGTTTTAATTTGAAATATACACTCTCAGCTGCCCAGTACACTATGATATAATACAGAACTGACTCACAGCAGAGCACAAGAATAAAGAATATCAGCTCTGGACTGATATCAAATTCATTCACATACTAACCCTACTATAGACTGATTGTGTGTTGGGCAAGCTACTTAATCTCTCCATTTCTTCATCCTTAATATGGCATAAATCATAGCACCTACCTTGTGAAATGGTTGTTAAAAAAGAGTGAAAGAGCTGTTGGAAAGTGTAGAGAATACTACCTGACACTTAAAAAATGCTCTATAAACATTAGCCACTGTTATTTCCATTAAGAAAATAAAATTTTTCTAAATAGTGATGAGGAAGGGGAGAATTTATGGAAAATGAATGGACATTGGCGGCCAGACCATGGATGAATACACCATCCTCAGACACTGGAGCATGATGTCGTATTTGCATGTTCAGGAACCACCAGGGAAGAAGAGTAAATGTCAAGAATTAGAACAGTCTATAACTCATATTTTATATCTAGAAAAAAGGAACCTGGTGAGGAAGCTCTTAATTAGAAAGGAAAATTTGTAGAACTACAATAAAGGATGCAAAATAAAAAAATATAGTGTCACATAATCACTAGCATATTTATAGTATAATTTCGACATGCGCAGGTGTGCATTCAAAATAGTCTCAGAACTAGAAAATAGTTAAATGAGAAAGTGGTTGCTCATACTGGAAGAGAATTCTTGGCTTTACAAAATAATTCGCCCTAAGGTTCCTTATATATCAACCTCTTCAAATTTTCTCCTACAAAGCTAAATTTTATAGTAGACATACATATTTTATGTTAGTTTTTGTCTATTAAACATAATCAGAAATAAAGATTAAGGTTTCAAAACACTACAATACATTGAAGTAGAACAATTACACTGAAAAAGCATTGGGTTCGAATGTTATTGTGAAGAAGAAAATAATGAAAAAGTTATATCCATGATGTATTAGGCCTGGGTTTCCCAGAAAGCAGAGTCAAAGACAAAGACCTAGATTGCATAAGTTTATTTGAGAAGTGAGTGATGGGGCAGTGAAATCAGAGCAGGAGAGAAATCCAATACAATAAATAATATTGAGTTGCACACCACCATACAGGAAACTGGTATTGATTTTCCAAAACCTTCAGAGTATCCTTATGAAATGCATTTTAGAACTCTCTGTCTTAGGGGGGAAAAAGGAAGGCAGTTCTGTTTTAGTTCCCACCCCAATGGTCAGAGGTGGTGCAGCAGGTATTAATTCTCCCACACTTCTGGGTTATACATGCTTATGTGCTAAGTCGGTTCCCTTTAGTAGATCACTGTTACAGCCCGAGAAAAACGGAGGCAAGAAGGATGCATACAGCATAGGATCAAAGACTGGTGTTCTCAGATCCCATCTGCCTGAAGCACATGGAACTGTTGGCTGTATCTGTGGCTAGAGTAAGAGTTGGGGCAGACAGGATTTGAAAGGGCTGAAAGGAAGGGTCAAATTTACAGCGCTTCATATGGTTTACAACCTGAAATGGGGAGAACATACATGTAAACATTGTCTTAAAGAGCATAATGATGATCACTGCAACAGAGAGACTAATGTGCTATTATGAAAATAGCATATCACAATAATTAAGGAAATTATGGGTATTTATAAAAAAAAAAGATGTAGGTATGTTTGACCTATATATTAAGGTGTGTTTGGGGTAGAAAATTGAAAGAAAAGGTTGATTAAGATTTGGAAGGACTGTAAATGGTACCTTGCCTATCTATTTGGGGAATTATCATTTTCTTATCTGAAACCCTTTTCAAGGAATTTCTCTTTTGGTTCTCTACTCTCCTCTTTACAATATCTTTTGTAAAGCAGAAGTTTTTACTTTTAATAAAATCCAATGTATCTTCTTTTTTCTTTTTTTCATGGATCATGTTTTTGACATTGTTTCTGAGAAGTCATCAAATACTAGGTAACAGATCTTCAGTTATCTTCTAAATGTTTATGCTTTTAGTATTACATTTAATTCTATGATTTATTTTGAGTTAATTCTTATGAAAAGTATAAGTTCTGTATCTTGTTTCTCATTTTCTTTTTTTTTGCATATGGAAATTTGATTATTTCAGCACCATTTCTTGAAAAGAGTAGTCTTGCCTCATTGAATTCCTTTTGTTCCTTTATCAAGACCAACTGAGTATATTTGAATGGGTTTTTCTGGGCTCTTTATTGTGTTTTAGTGATCTATGTGTCGATTCTTTGCCTAATATTTCACTGTCTTAAATGTAGCTACATAGCAAGAATTAAAATTGTTTACTGTGAGTCATACAAATTGTTCTTCTTCAGTATTATGTTGGCTATTCTAGATCTCTTGCTTTTCCACATAAACTCTACAATCAGTTTACGTATCTACCAAACAGATTACTGGGGTGTCATTTGGGATTATATCAAATTATATCAAATTGAAAAGTTTGGAAGAATTGCCATCTTAACAATATTCAGTCCTCCAATGCATGGAGGTGGGTTATCTCTCCATTTATTTAGATCTTTGATTTTTTTCACCAAAGATTTGTTGTTTTCTACATACAGATTCTATACAAACCTTGTTAGATCTATACCTAAGTATTTCATTTATTTTGATAGTTCATTTCTTTTTAGTGCTGAATAATATTCCATTGTCTGTATGTATCATTCACCTACTGAAGAACATGGGGTGCTTCCAAGTATTGGCAATTATGAATAAAGATGCTATAAGCACCCATGTACAGATTTTTATGTGGACATAAAATCTTAATTCATTTGGATAAATATCAAGGAACACAATTCCTGTATCATATAGTAAGAGTATGTTTACTTTTGTAAGAAACTAACAAACTGTCTTCCAAAGTAGCTGAACCATTTTGCTTCTTATCAGCAGTGAACGAGAGTTCCAGTTAGGCCACATCTTCACCAGAATTTTGAGTTGCCAGTGTTTTAGATTTTGGCCATTTTTTATCATTGTGTAATAATTCTCTCTTACTTGTTCTGTAACAATCTTTCTGTTTTCATTGGTGCATTTAGAGCATTCATATTTAAAGTGATTACTTATATAGTTGGGTTAATATTTGTCATGTTTATAACTGTTTCTATTCATTATATTTTGCTTTGCTTTTTTTCTTCCTTTTCTGCCTTTTTGGTTTTAGCATTTTTATGAATCCATTTTATCTCTTTTCTGTGCATATCATTTAAACTTATTTTTAATTTTTTTGTTCTTTGCCCTAGAGTTTTCAATATATAGTTCTAGATAACTAAGTCTGCCTTCAAATAACACTATTATACTTCACACATAAGGCAGGTACCTTATAAGACAGTATTCTCAATTCCTTCTCCTATCTCTATGTCATTGATCTCTTTGACATTGCTTACATTCATTTCATTTATTCATATTCTATAATCACCCAATACATTCTTACTGTTATTACCTTATACAAATAATTATATTTTAAATTAATTAATAAGAAGAAAACATATTTTATCTTCATTTATTCCTCCTCCTGAAATCTTTCTTCATGTTGGTCTAAGTTTCTGACCCATATAGTTTTTCATTTGTCTAAAGAACTTTAACATTTCTTGAAAGGAAGTTCTTCTGGCCATGAATCCCTTGTTTTTATTTACCTGAGAAAGTTGGCATATCTTCTCTACTTCTGAAATATAATTTTTCTGGAAGTAGATTTCTAAGTAGCTGGATTTTTTTTTTCTTTCAACAATTTCTTTCCTTTTTTCTTTTTTTCCTTTAATATTTTACTCTGCTTGCTGTTCTCTGAGTTTCCTGTATCTTTGATTTGATGTGTTTCATTAATTTTGGAAAGTTTTTGGCTAGTATTCCTTCAAATGTTTCTTATGCTCCATTCTCTTTTTTCTCCTACTATTCTGATTATGCATGCATTATATCTTCTGTCTCATAGTTCTTGTGATTTTTGTTGAAAGCCTGTGTTGTGCCAAATAAGAAGCTTTAAGCTACATGGGATTTCAGTGTGAGGATTTTTGTTAGTTTGGCTAGAAATTAGGCTGTTTAACATTTGCTCTATCTGTAGATGTGAGAAAAACCTGGTGCCCTTTCCTTTCTCTCTTTTCTTGACTTTGGGCTTTTCTAAGTATTTGTAAGTCTGGGGGAAAGATATGTTCCCAGCCCAGGACAAATAAACCTTTGAAACCAAAGTCAGTCAAAGGGAGAAGTAAAGTGGGAGAAACCAATTTATTGCTTATAAGCAATCATCTACTTCTGCTCACCTGTGCCTCTCATAAGCCGGTTGCAAAAAGACCCCCAAAATACCTCTCTGGTCCAGGTGCCCACTTGTTCTCCACTCCCCTTATAATCACCTACTGATATAGAGACAGATTGCTTCTCTCCACTCCTTGGAAACACCTATTGATATGGAGATGCACTAAGGCCAGGCAAGAGATTCTGGAAATATTGCAGTTTTACCCACAGTATTCCTCTTCAGTTGCCCAAAACCTCAGTTCTCTGAAGGTTCCAAGAAACGTCATTGATTTTCACTCTAATTATTTTTATTGTTGTGAAGATGGGAGTTACAACTTCTTAGCTCCTTCTACATCAGAATTGACAGTGGGAGTACTGTCCCATGTATTTTTACCATAAATCAGTGAATTTCTATCATTTGCAACTGAAGAACTCTAGTTGATATAGAAATGGTCTTAGATTCAGTGAAATGTGGTATAAAATTTATAAAAATTCTGAGGGGAAGGATGGTTCTTTTGGTGGCATGGGAGTGTCAAGCTCAAATCTCGACTTTTAATGCAAGGAACTAATGGAAACTCAGGGATATTATCTGACTGTGCTGAAAGCATTTTCTCATACCTATAGCTTCAGAACTGACATCATCAAAAAATAAAGTGAAAATCTAAGTTTGTTAATTATATACATTTCCTGGCATTGCACCCTTATATGACAACTTCCACAAGTCCATCTCTTCATAAGCTTCTATTCTCTCAATGAGAAAATTATTTCCATAAAACACTCTACTAGGCACTCCTCATAGCTAGAATCATGGCATATGCAATGGGGTGTACAATGACTGGCTCAAACCAATCAGAATTTGGCCTATGGAACTGAGTACAGGTTTACACTTCAATGGATCTTACAATAATAAGACACTTTAACTGATAAAATCTGGGTTTGCCAAGGAAAGTAGGCAATGGCTATAGAGTGGGAAACCAAAATAATCTGCTACAGAAATCTAATCACCAAATTCTGATTACGGGCCCCTTATCACATCTTTTCTTTATAGTTCTTTCTCTAATAACCCTCCTCACTGTCTTTGGTGAGGGCTTCATCATATTCTGTCTAGTTTACTGTGATATTTCCTATATGGTATAACCATCACTATGTTTTATTCTTTGAGTAATTTGTTACATAGTTGTCAGAGTCAACTTCCTACAACAAAAACCTCGTAATTTTATAGTTCTGTTTAATATCCTCTAACAAATACTCATTTGTGAAAGTAAATCCCTTAATATAATGCAGTGCTTTCCATAATCGAACCTTGTTTTATCCTCTAGATTTTTCCATCTAGAGAGTCTTTCTAAACCCTTGAGGTGGACACTACTGACCATGTCCAGTACCCATAAACGATCATGCTCTCCAAGCCACTTTAATTGTGATCTTGCTCTACACTCATCACCTACTACAGTCCCCTGTGAAAGAAAATAATACAGGGACATATGTTCATAGAGAAAGTTTTCTTACATATTACATAACAAACTCTAGTCATAAATCAAAAGACTGATAAACTTGACTTAATGAAATCCAAAAACAACATGGATGAACCTCAAAATTATTATGTAGAAAAAAATAAGCTAACTACAAAAGAGTACTCTCAAAGTGTTCTAAATATATGACTAGCATTGGCTTATCAGAATTTCAAAATTTCAGCTACATGCTAAATAATGATATATGTAAAAGGAAGGATGCAAAAATGTTGAATTTAAAAAGAATAGAAAAATTAAAACCATGCCAACATTAGCCAAAAGAAACCTGTGTAACTGTATTAAAGTCCAAACAGTAACAACAATTTTTGTTGGTAGAAATCAGATCAGTAGTTGCCTAGAGTGGTGATGGGTATAGTTCAGTTTGGAAAAAGTGGACACTGAAGCACAAAAATTACCATTTCATGAGACACATCAGAAAGTAGCAAAGCCAGTATGTGAAGCCAACAAATGCAGCTCCACTGCCTTGCTCATAACTACTCAGCTGTGTTAGATTTTCATGCAAAAGGAGTGTGGGTGTGTGTCTCACGTGAGTATCACTTCCTTCTAAAGGAACACCTGAGTGCAACCTGAGACAATGGATTTGTAACCTTAGTTCCGCTCTTTGTAGCATAGTATTCCTTTGAAAGTCACTTACAGTTTGTGGTATTGACTTTCCCAGTTAAGAAAATGGAAATGATTCTGTCTTACCATGACCACCTCCCAAAATTGTTTTAAGGACCAAAGCAGATTGTGTGTATATTAATAGTTATGAAATGTAACAGGCTAGAAATATAAACTAGCATCATGACTAATTATCATTTGCTGCAAAATTATACTTGATTTATGGACATAAACAACATATACACATTTGAAAGAAATAATCTTGTGATGTTAATCAACCATACCTTATAGACAATCTATAAGGTATGGTTGATAGATTAAAATAAAACAATATGCTTGTTGAGAAATAGCAACATGAATAATCATACGTTTGATTGTCTTCACTATATGTTTCACCTTCAAGCTATCTGAGCACTTTCTAAATACTATTGCAACAGTTTTAACTCTGGTAGATTGTGCCTGCTGAATTAACTTCAGAGTCAGAACTTTTTCCTTGATAATATATGTTAAATTGTGATGGATTCTAAGAGAAACTGCTTTAGTCTATGGCAATTTGTTCTCAGGCTATATGAAGTGTGTCATTCTATTCCCAAGCAAAGTTGATTATATTCAATATAGCATATCTCAGTGCTTTTAAAATCTGGGGGGAAATTATATTTTAAATTACTTAAGGGAAAAAGCAGCATTGCTTGACATCAAGGATTAACTGCTCCTACATAAGTTAATTTGTTTAAAAAATGTGAAATATCAGTATGCTGATTTTGGAGTCTGACTTTGGAGTCTAACAGCTCAAATGTTACAGGTATATACTGTGAACATTATGCAAATAATGACCCAGAATTAATAAGCTGAGATTAGTAATGAAACAAATGTAAAACTATTAATTTATTAATATCTAATAATCGAGAAATGTTTACATGTTGATTATTAGGAAAGTTAAGCTGTTTCCTAGAGTAATATTAAATAATAAAAGGTGTATGTTTAACTATCATTTGGAAAAGTCTGTGTTGAGCTCCTTCTATATGTGAGAAACTGTAGCAGATACAGTAAGGAAAAAAGGTGTGTAAGACAGAGTTCCTCTCCTCCTCTCACAGCCCAGAGCTCAAACAAGGCAGGCCATACAATGTGTCAAAGGAGGTAAAGCAAAATGCTTTGAAGATGTGAAAGATAGACACGTAATTCCAGTTGAGGAGATCAAGGAAGCACCATTCATCCAAACACATGCAACCTGTTTATTTTGCCCGAGCATGTAAATGCGTTATGTAGACAAACTGGCAGTATGTTTATGTTCACAAAACCCTGGTATGTTGCTAAACTTATCTGGTTTCTTACCTTGATAAGAAAAGAATGCACCTGTGTATTCATGTGTAAAGTAAGTAGTTTACACTAGATTATTATCCTAGGTACTTTTCAGACTTTATAGTCTTTAAAAATTGGACATTGTTGCACCTGATTTTACATGAATATTACATTATTATTGACATGGGTAAACATTATAATTATTTACCCATCTGATGCATAAGAAAATATCTAATTTTTCTAAAATATAATGAAAAATAAGTGTAAGCTTTATTTTTACATAAAAAATTTAGATCATTATCTACTATGTATATTAAGGATAATCAATTATCCTTTGGGAAAATTAGCATATGAAGATATGTGATTATCATAAAGCAATTGAGATTATTAAGAGAACTAGTATATGGGTAACTAACCTGATTTTTAATTTTTTGATAATTACTGGTACAAAAAATAACACAAACATTCATTTACATGGTCTTTTATAGAGGAAACCACTAAATAAATTTCAGTTCAATAAATGATTTGCCTAAGGACTAGATAATAAATGCCACGGTCATGAACAAAAATGCGTTCTTTTGACTCTAACTGCCATCCTATTTCCACTTCCCTAAGCTAGCGCTTCATTTGTATTCATGAAATAAGTCTGAAAGTAAACCGAATCACACATTAGTTTCTAGTCAACCTATATGGATCTTTCACAAAAATATCACTATTGCCCTTATCATCAAAAACACCAAGTAACAAATATTTAACAAATATCCATTACATGTCAACTAGAAAAATAATTGGAAAATATCACTTAGCTAGAAGACAAATCTCCATGAAATTCAAGGGAAGTAATAATGGGGGGAAAAGCTTGCAAAAGTCAGAAGATTGCCAACCTTTCACAAAATCCTTATTTTTCTCTTAGACTTTAAATCAGGATGTTGACTCATTTGTGAAGACTGAGGAAGTTCAGATAAACCAATTACAGAGGGAGGGTGGGGCCAAACTAGAAGCAAACACTTAAAAAAAAAAAATAGGAAATACCAAGTGACAATTTGTTATTGGTGCTGAAATCCCATTAAACTAACTTTTAACTAAATTGAGGCTGAAATGAAATACAAAACAAATATGGTAGGAAGCCAAGGACACAAAGTTTCTGCTGAGGCTTCAGGAATGTAGAGGAATAACAAGGTGCTTGAGATTGAAACAGGGCAACAATGTATCCCCACCCCCACCCCACCCCACCCCGGCCCAGGGTGACTCTGGTATAGAACAGCTTGTCAATCATAGTCATTGAGGCCCATTAGTTTGTAATACGGTATCCAGGTAACCTTCACAGAGATAGATTAAAATATAACTAGCATCCTGAATACACCTATAGTGACCTAATGGCTCCTACTGCAATGGTTCCTGGGTGCTGACTCCCATTAACCTTGTAGTGAATGTATAAAAGGCATGGCCCTGCTGCACTTGGGGCTCAGCCTTTGGATAGGAATCTGCTGAGCCAGTGCCGGCACTAATAAATGCTGTTTCTCACCAAACATCTGGCTGTCCTGACTCCTTGTTTGTGGTTCCCACGGTTCCTGCAACACAAGGAGTAGGTATTTTAAAAGTACAGTAACCATGAACCATTTTGATTATTACAAAAGTACAGTTGTACAGTTTTACTTTCATGACTATACATATTATATAAAATAATGCAAAATTATGTAGGGATTCTGAAGGAAGCATTTTTAACATACTTTAAAGTATTGTTTAGTAATTTCCAAATGTAAAATGTATCTGGAAAAAATCATTTTAGATAGTGTATGCTTTGCACTTTCACTGAAATTAGGGAAAACATGGGTTCTAAAAAATAATTTTAACTTGATATGCAATTCTAATAATGTAATATGGTGTGGGTAAAACTGTGATATTTCCAGAATCTCTCGACTGACTTTAGTGCATCTCCATATCAATAGGTGTTCCCAAGGGGTGGAGAAAGGTAGTCCATCTCATATCAATAGGTAATTACAAGGGCAAGAGAGAGCTTATCTGGACTTAAGAGGGTGGGTGGAGCGTTCTTCTGCTACAGCTAGGTTGAGAGAAAGAGAGAGAGAGAGATGGGATGACTGCTTCTAATAAATAAACAGGTTTCTTAAACTTTATTTCTCCCTTTGACTGATTTTGTTTCAAAGGTATTTTGTCTGGGATATCCCCCTGGAGTTACATATGGAAAGGACAAAACAGTAATTTTATTATAACTGGTGAGATCTAGCAGATACCACCCTAGCCAAGTGATCAAGTTTAACAAGCTTGACATTACCAGTAATACTGCTGATATTGTGGCATCCCTGACATGTGGCCATGTCACTTTACCTCTGTGATTTTTCCCAGAATGTCATAACTCCAGTCTAATTATAGGAAAACATCAGACAATCCCAAACTGAGGAACACTCTATAAAATACCTGACCAAGGGTCTCAAAGAATCAAGATCATGTAAAACAAAAAAATGTCTGAGAAAGTAGCAAGATTGGAATAGTTTATTTGTGGTTTATCTATATAATAGAATGCTATTCAGTAACAGAAAATGAAATATTAGAGCAAGGAATAACATGGGCAAATCTCAAACACATTATTTTACCTGAAGGAAGTTAAATACAAAATGCTATGTATGTGGATCAACTCATATGAAATTCTAGAAAATAGGAAACTATAGTTACAGAAAGTAGATTGGGATAAAGAGGGGCTAGGAGGGAAAAGATTTTTAATGCAAGCTTTTCAGAGCAAAGGGACTATTCTAGATCTTACAGGGTTTACCCAATTATAATCAATGACCAAAATATATCAAACTGTTTATTTCTAAGTGACAAAATTTACTGTATAGAAATGAAACTTTAATAATCAAAAAAGAGGAAGAATAATGAAAAAAACAAAACTATGAAAACTGCTAAAATGTAAGGGAGCCCTTTTTCTCAGAAAAGTGATATATCTCCTAAAAGCCTCCAGCAGATTTCCCCTTATAACTCATTTACCAGAACTATGAACGTGGTACCCTTTGCAAAGGAAGTGGAGAATGTCATTTTCTGGGTTTTCCATCTTTTATAGTAGGAGACAGGCAAGATGACAGTTCACCTGCCACCAGGCTCTGTCACGTACTGCTTTTCCATGTTTTTTCTTTCCAGAAGAAAATTACAGAGACATGTTGTAAAATATTTAAGTAGTTGAACTCTTTTAGCTCTGTGGTATTAGAGAGAAATGGTAACATATGCAATATCTCAGGAAATAAAACATCTGCAACTTTTCCTTGAATCAAATTCTTGGACATGCACTCCAGCCAACTGAGAAATAAACGGTGATAGCTAACAACTGAGATGGAGACCTGCACTTTCAAAGCAACTAATGTAGTTAATCTTCACCATACTCTTATGAGGGAGAGACTGTAATTAACTTCATTTATGGAGGAGAAAACAAAAACACAGAAAGATTAAATAATTGCTTCAATGTCACATAGCTATTAAGTGGTAAAGATTCAAACCCAGCAATTCCAGCCCCAGAACTCAGACTGTTCATCATAAAACTATAATTTTACATAAAAATGTGTGATGCCTATGAAATTAACAAATGAAAACTAGAAGATGGTTAGGTATATCCAGTCTACTTCAGAAGTGAGGTCTGGGTGAAGATACAGACTTGAAAATATGGAACACTTTATGGATCTGTGTGTCAAGGAAACTGAGGGCTGGAGGTTGTTAGGGACATAAACAGCTAGGGGTCTGGAAGCAGAAGTATGATACTGGAGATCACAGAAAACTGACAGAGGGTTAGAGCAACTGGCAGGTCAGAGACTAGACAGCCCTGGAGTAACAAGAGCACAAAACATCTCATCAGATGACTTGACAAAGGCAGAAGCCAGCAGGAAACCAGTGGTACTCTAAGAAACAAAAATCTGGAAAATCAGGGGGAGAAAAAGTACAGGAACAACAAATAATGCCAGTAATTACACCACCTTACATTCATGTAGTCCTTTAAGTAGTTTACAATTTCTGATCCTTTTCCATTTTTTCTTTTCCAGATGAGTATGAAATGTGAAAGCAAATATCTCCTTGTTCATTCTAAGAGTGTATTTCTCATAAGGCAGGAGTCTAATGTTCACAGGGAAACATGGTTGAAAATGCCTAATCCTACTATTGAAATAGTGGCTAAATATGAACAGTTTCACAAATGAGTTTTTCACCATATAAGAGAATGGGCAACATTAAAATACAAGCCAATCTATATGCCTTTCTGCTGAAGAAAATGCTGGAGCTCCTTTAAGTTGTTACTGTTTTGATTGAATCTTCCTTTGCATAAGGGTCAGAAATGTCCTTTTTATTCACTTAACTATGTATCGTTGTCATCTCTCCATATCAATCCATATGATACTCTTTAATGGAATGAATAGAATAGGAGGAAAAATAGTCTTTCTCCTTAATGGGATCAGCACTTATAATTCCTTCTAAAACTCCAGCAGGAAGCCCCTTTGATATCTGATTTATGCATTAAGAAAAAGAAGAACCATTCAGTTCCCAATGGGTCTGCATTTAGAATGTTTCAGAAACTCTCTGGACTTCTCTGCCATGTTTTATTAACACTGACTCCCAGCATTATATTAGAATAGATTTTATTTTCTCTTTATGTCAGTTACATTGACTGACAGTCTGCAGTGAGTTTCCTAGTAACACCAAGGGGATATGCTTAGATTTCCTTCCCTAACTTTTCTTCAAAATATTGAGAACCTGCCACTAAAAAGTCACTTTTCTTCCTTTTCTGCTGATGAAGACAATTTCACTCTTAGCTTCACGTATAATTTGCCAAATATAATAAGACTTTGGATTATGCAACTGGCACACGGATTTTTAAAGTTTCTTTTTAAAGGATCAAAAATTGCAAGTGGAACCAGGATAAATCCGGAACTGTCTGGAGTACCCTACACACCGCTGACACAAGCTAATGCTCAATCAGTGCTCTTTTATTTTCGCACTTTTGTTTGTGTGATGATGTGCAGCACGCACTGAAGCCAGATCTCTGAGTTTAAACTTCACTAGCTGTGTTGAATTTAGGCAAATTAGTCACTGATCTGTGACTCACTTTTCTCTTCTGAAACAATGATTATGATAATTGGACCAATCCCACTGTCATTTTATTACGAGTTCAGGTCAGCCTGGCAGGGCATGGACCCAATAGACACAGCCAGTCGCTGCAGCGAAATAGGTAGTAAAGAGCATAAACCCAGGTACAGAAAAGGATAGTCAGTAGAAGAGTATCTAGCAGACATGGTGTTCCATGGCTGGTAATCCAGAAAGAACTCTGCTACTTGGGAAAATGTACGTATATTCATTATAGATAACAAGTGGTCAAAGCCTAGGAAGGTGGTAATATTGAAGATGAACAATATTTTGTTAAATAGAGGAGTAGGACAATAGTCCAAGAATGATCTGCCAGCAGGTCCCAGAAGTTCATCCAGGAGGGGATCAGAAACTGAGATCTAGCCTCTGGAACTGGGTGGAGGTTGTCAAAGGCAAGGCAAACACTCGCGCTTGTGACATGTTCTCACTACAAAGCAAGGAACAGAGGGTATGTGAGCAAGGTTGAAATCCACTTTCCAGAACTGGGATTCAGGATTCAAATGTCAAAACTATGTAAAGAGTTGATCTTACCTGTATATAACATGGTTTTTAAAAATTATTATTTTATATTAATGTATATGTTAAAGGGACACATTCCATATGTGCGCAATTAAATGACTTACCAAAAAGCTAAATTCCTAACTAAGCTCATCCAGGTCAACAAATAGAATATTCCTAGCATCCAGAATCCTCCCTCTGCTTCTCACTTATCACTCTCCCCCACACACAATATTCTAATTACATAAATTAAGTCAGCCTGCTTTTTAACATTATATAAATATATTCCTGAAGTATATGTTATTGTGTTTGTGGCTCCTTTTATTAAATATTAGATGTGTAATGTTCATCCATGGCATTGCACACAGCTGAAATTCATTTATGTTGAATAGCTTATATTACTCTATTTTATTACTGTACTACATTGTATTTATAAATTTATTATCCATCCTACTACTGATGAATACTTTTTCCAACTTGGGGCTATTAAGAATAATGTTCTCAATGAAATTATAGTGCATGTATTTTCTTCTAATTGCACTTGAATATGTATTGAACATATATATATATATATATATATATATATATATATATATATATATATATAGAATATGTTGGGGCATAGCATATGCACATGTTCAACCACAGTAGATTTCTTGAACATTTCCCAAGAGGATGCACTAATTGCCCTTCCAGGTAACAGTGCATGATTACTGTTGATCCACTTCCTTATGGAGACTTTCTTTTGTCATTTTTTTGTGTTTGGGGTTTTTTTCTGATGAGACATTCTGGTGAAGTTAAAGTGTTATTTTTGTAATTTAATGAACATGTATCAAAAAAATTAAGGAGACTGAGCAACTTTCCATAGTCTTATGGGACATTTGGATCTTATTTTGTTTTTCAAAGTGACTGTTCAAAGCACTTACCCATTTTTCTATTCCATTGACTGTCTTTACTGATTGGTATAAGTTCTAAAAATAACTGCTGCATTTGAAAACTTTGTCATTTATTTATATTAAAATACTATGGTACCATTCTATAGCTTGCTTTTGTGCTCTCTTAAACATGCGCAGTCTGATGAACATATGTTTTCAATTTAAATGTTAGTCCAATTATTCAACTGTTTTTCTTACGGTGAGAATGAAAACTTGTATTCTCCAAGTTCAAGACAAGTAGAAAACATACTCTTGTTTACTCTAGATTCAAGCCCTAAGCCAGTAAACATGGTACCAATTTAAACACTTCCAATCTATCACTAACAACTCTGCTTCAATATACTTAACATCTGAGTTAGACAATCTCTAAAGGTCATACTTCCTCTGCCTCATTGGTTTTGTTTGTAAAATCAGCCTATCCTTGAAAGTTGTGCTTCCCCAAAAAGTCTACATAAGATTAGTCTTTAACTTGTTTTGCAAAATAGTTCTCCCTTGTCTGGAAAGTAATAAATCCAATGTGGTTTCAGATATATTTAAGTAGTAATTATTTTCCTGGGTAATATTTGAACTTACTGTGACTTGTTTAAGAAATCTGACAAATATAAAAGTTAGTGTTTACTTATTACATTGCTAGAAACAGAGTGGAAAAACAATTATTTTAAGGACCCATAGACCAGTGAGTGACAATGCTAAGGAGGCACATACACGAGAGCTTCCTATTTCTTATACATCAAGAAGTTCTTATAAAATGAAAAGATAGGGAAGTATAAAATTTGTTCTTCAAATTGGAGCATGGTTAGATGGAAAGGAGGTCCCACCTATAATTACAGCAGGACCATAAACATAAACTGGGACTGTCCCTAGAAACCTGGGACTCATACTCCAACTAATTATAGAACTTTGTTTACAGATTCTTACCTGGTTTTCTGTTCTGTTTGAGTAATCATGGAGGTTCTTCTCACTGGACTAGCATCAAATCCAACAGATGTGCTTGATCCCTTCACCTGGTCTCCATCCCAGTTCTCAGTTAGCCTTCAATAAAGTATCTGTGCATAACAGAACCTAACCACTTTGACCATACAAGGTTTTTGAAGAATGAATTCCCTTACAGGCCAGTAAGAGAAATATTGATGATATTGAGACACATAAAGAGCTCTTTATTTGGAAAAAAAAGAGAGAGAGAGAGAAAGAGTTTTAACCTCTTTTTATAATTCATATATATATATTATGTTTCAGTCTTATGTCTTGACCCATATAGCCTCTTTTCAGGATTTCTGAGGGTACTCAATCCTTCATAGAGGAATTCAATGCTAGCTCTAGACCATAGGTTTTGATTTTACTTGTTTTTGTACATTACACAATTTCTGTTTTTATTTTTGTCATCGTCACAAAGTGATGTAACAGAAAATCATTTTTAAACAAGTCCCATGGCTTGTCTTAAATGGAACTCATGTTCACAAAATGCACTAAGTCATATTCTTCAGTTTGTGGAACTCTATTATCATTGTTTCACATGAATGATTTACTTTTTAGATTCTTTATTATTCTTTTTCTTTACTTCCCAGGGCACAGGTATCTGTGCATTTAAAGTATGTCCTTCAAGTTGGTGTCCATTGCAGTGGCTGTAGATGTGCGTCGCTAAGATTTCCCTTCAGGAGACACTCTGGGAGGAAGCACAACAGATTGACTTTCCCCTGATGCCACTGTATTAGGTCCATCATAACCTTTATCCCTGGACTTATTTTCCTGGGCTTTGTCCATCTACTGACGGAGCACAGGAAGCTATGAAACCTCGACCATTCCCACCTGATGCAGAATTCCTTTAATGGTAGCACTGTGGTTTGGGGCCTCCCCATCTGCCAGGGGTCTGAGAACTTCCTTACTCTGTTTTTCATCCCCCTCACCTTTCACAGGGACAGACTTGTGTCACAGTCTGATAGCTCCCTGAAGATTTCTGCATACCCTCTCTTAATTTTTACTTACATCTCACTAAAAATCCCTGTATACCTTTAATCCCTTCTTGGGTTCTACCTCTTAGAGGATCACAACTGACATGTAACATGCAACAAGATGTAACAGACAACATTTTAGGAGAGAGAGAGAGAGATCCCTGAATAACATTCTATAGCTCTATGAGCATGTGAGTTTTATTTATATAAATGTTATATTGCTGTAGATTACTATAGAATACTTCAATTTTTCTGCTCAACATTATGATTTGACATTTATCTCATTTCATTTTTTTTCTCTGACCAGTGTGGACTATTCTACCAAAAAATATGAAGCTTTTCTTATTCCTTTTTTGAATCCCTAAGCTGTTTCTGGTCTTTGCTACAATAAAACATGTTGCCTTAAAGATTTTAGTTGCTTTGTTCCTGTGAACTGGTGAAAGCTTTTCTGGGGTATTTGGAATGCTGGTTAATTGTATAAATAATTGATTGTAATTTCCATAAATACTACAGACAGCTTTCCCAAATTGCTGCATCAGTTTAAACTCCCACTAGCTTTGTAGAGGGTCCTTTTTTGCTCAGATCCTTATCATTGGCCATTATTTCCTTTCCCAGTTTTTCAGTCTGATGAGTGATATGTCAAATTGCAACTCTCTGATTGCTAGTGAAGCTGAGAATCTATTCATAAATATATTAGCCGTTTGGGATATCTTTTCTGTGAGTTACTTATTCATCCCTTTTATCATTTGTTTTCTACTGGATTTCCCATCATTTTAACTTTATAAATTCAAATTTAAGTATCTTCTTTTAAATTAGTCTTTTTAAATATGTTTGTGTGTGTGTGTGCACATGTCATTTTGTACATCTTATAACATATTTATTAAGGTATAATTGGTATGTAATATATTGCACATATTTAAAATGTATAATTAGACCACTGTTGACATAGGTACACACCCATGAAACCAGCACCATAATAAATATGATGAACATAAGCAATATGCGGTTTTCATAAAAGTTTTCTTGTGTCTCTTTTTAATCTTTTTCTTCCACCTCTCCCTGTCAACTTAACCCCTGCAGGGAGTAACGGTCCTGCTTTCTGTCATGATAGTCTAGTTTGCTCATTCTTGCCTTTTATGTTAGTGAGTCATACAGCATGTACTTTATTTAGATGGCTTCTTTCTCTCAGCATGATGATTTCAAGATTCATCCATGGTGTAGCATCTGCCAGTGGTTCATGCCTTTTTTTCACAGACAGCAGTTCATTAATTTGTATATATCAGAGCTGTTTTTTTCTCATTCACAGTTAATGGACATTTGGGTTGTTACCAATGTTTTGCTATTTCTAATAAAGCTGCTTGTTTAAGTCTTTGTATGGAATACACTTTCATATGCCTTGAGTAAATACCTAGAGTAGAATGGCTGTGTCATGTAGCAAGTGCATGTCTAATTTTTTTAAGAAACTGCCAAGCTGTCTTCCAAAGTGTTTGCACCATATTTCATTCCCACAAGCAGTGTATGAAACTTAAGAACTTTGCTTATATCCCAACACTTTGTATGGTCAGCCTTTTATGTTTTAGCCTTTCTAATAGGTGTGTATCTCATTTTGGTATTAATTTGTATTTCCCTAATGACTAATAATGTTGAACATCTATTCACATGTGTCTTAGCTATCTGTTTATCTTCTTTAGTGAAGTATCTTTTCAAATTTTTTTATACATTTTTATTGGGTTGTTTGCTTTTCTTACTGAGTTTTGAGAATTCTTTATGTGTTCTAGATATAAATCAGATTTACAAATATTTTATCATTTCTTTCTTTATCATTACCAGTTCACATTCCAAGTTTGTTTTATTCACTTTTTCCCTCTTTTTTAATCTCTGTATATATTTCTTATAATTCCTTCCTGAGAGAAATATTATATCCTTTAATGTTGTTAATTTTGTTGAGACAATAGAAAAATATGTTTATTCTGTTTACTAGAATAACTCTTCAAAACTTTATTTCCTAAGTCAATTTTTATTTCTTTGTTTTACTTTTCAGGCTTTTTGAAGATTATCTTTGCATAGGTTTAATTTATTTTTAGGCATTTAAAAAAATTAATTGGGTATACCTATCCAGTTTTGCTATTTGCTTAAAAATAAAGTTTGCTTCCATGAGAGCTGATCTAGACAAGAATCATTTTTTGTATGAAATCTCAAAGTAATTGATCAAAAATTATGCTTTGACATGTAATACAGACACATAGATCAGTGAAACCAAATAGAGTTCAGAATGTGACCCACAGTTGTATGATATAATCATATAATCAATAAATATGCTATGATGTTTCAATGGAAAATAAATTTTTTAATTATAAATTGTTAGAGCAATTATACTAATCAAAAAATTTTTAAAGCAAAAAATGAAAAGAAATAAGTAAAAAGATAGAACCTTGACCTATCTTGCTCACCACATACAAACATTACATGGTGTTAGATTACAGACCAAAGTGTAAAACCTAAAATTATAAATATCTAGAGGAAAACATTTATAGAATCTCCATAACTTTGAGTCAGGCAAAGCTCTTTAAAATTTTTTTTAATCTGACAGAAAATAAATATGAAATATAAACTTTAAAAAGTGGTATGGAGCTTTACCAAAACTTTTAAAATTGATCTTCAAAAGATACTGTTAAGAAAATAAAAAGATAAGGCACAAATGAAAGAAAATATTTTCAAAACACGTATTTGAAAGGGGACATCTATTCAGAATATATAATGAACTCCTAAAACTCAGTGATGAGAAGAAAAAACCCAATCATAAACTGACAAAAAATATGTGAACAAACACTTCACTAAGGAAATACAGAAATGGTAAATAAGTACATGGAAAAAATGTTCAACATCAGTAGTCATCAGGGAAATGCAAATTAAAATCACAATGAGATTTCATTATGCATTTACTAGAGAGGCTGAAATTTAAAAATAAAATAGAACAGGCAACATGAAGTGTTGGCAAGGATGTGACACAGTTGGAACTCTCGTGCAACGCTGGGGAAACTCAAGTTTATTCAACAATGGAAAGAAACCAATTACTGATAGATGCTACAACATGAATGAAGTCCAAAAATGCTAAGGAAAACGAAGCCAGAACTCAAAAAGCTGCAGACTAAATGTTTCCATTTATAGTATATCCTGAAAAATGCAAAGTGTAGGACCATGTGTAAGATAATCAATTACCAGAGACTGGGAGCTGGGTGAGGAGGGTTGAATCCTCTGGGGAATGGGATAATTTTGAGGGGTAATGGAAATAGTTTGTATCTTATTGATGTTGGTGGTTATACAACTGATTGCATTTCTCAAACCTCATGGAACTGTACCAAAAAAAAAAAAAAAGAAAAGAAAAAAAAGGCCGAGTTTTACTGAAGTGAAGTATATTATCAGTAAACCTGAATTAATTAAATGCGCATTGTGACAGCTGCCTAGAAGCAGGTCTTCCCTCACTGATGTATCTTCATCTAAGATTATTTTTGTTAATTATTAGATTAATAATTAATAAGATCAATAATATCATATTATTATATTATCATAGTATTCTTCAAATTACATTTTTTTGTTTACCTGCACTGGTCCGTCTCCCTGTTGGAGCGTGAGCTCCTCATGAGCACCCCTTGTTCATTAGGATATTCCTGGGGTGCAGACTAGTATAGGAG
Source organism: Manis pentadactyla (assembly GCF_030020395.1). Taxonomy (NCBI): domain Eukaryota; kingdom Metazoa; phylum Chordata; class Mammalia; order Pholidota; family Manidae; genus Manis; species Manis pentadactyla. The sequence continues at coordinate 162,806,388 of NC_080022.1, read as the reverse complement.
GAGCTCCTGCTCTAAGTGTTTGGTTCAATGAATGAATGCCTCAGAGTGGCGTTTTCTCTGTTCAATTCTTTTTATCAACAACTATAAAAATAGTAGTGATTCTTTTGTTTCCAACTTTGTTTCAACTCCAGAATTAAAAGAAAAACAAACAAATAAAATGAGTTAGTTTTCCCAGGAGAGGGTAAGGTAGGGGTAAGGGGGCACCCTTCCTTCAGCTTCATCCCTCTTATCACACTGTAGTGAGAAACTGGGCCCCCAAAAAAACTTACCTTCCTTCTTCTATGGCCAAACCTCTAAATACGTATTTTCCAATAAAGGATGGCTTCTTGGCCCTTGTGTGGAGTCTTACTTTTAGAGAAATAAGCACTTTTAGAAACCTGAAAAGTGTGTTTTCAAGATTTAGTTTCCTCATCTGAGCAATATTCCTAATTGTACCTACTCTTCAGGCTTGTGGCAAGCATTAAATAGATGAGCATATAAGATGCCAGGTCCAATGCTTGACTGGAAGTAATATTCCGTATGTATCTTTCTTCACAAAATATTCAATATATATTCTCTATTTCCAAAACGATCTCTTCCAGACAAAGCAAAGCAATGTCAGAAAGTATCAGATGAGGAGATTCAGTACTTTCTGTCTAGATTTTTTAATAAATAGAAAATATTTCTATTTCCCTTCTCATGATTTTGCTAAACACACAGTCTGATGTGATCTCTACAACCTACGAAATCTGAGAACAAATTTTTGTACTGATTGGCATTTTTATTCTTTCTTGTATTATTGTTGATTCTTTTCTATAAATACATTCAGTCTCCAGCTAACTGCCTCCCCCCTCAACATCATGCTATAAGCTCCTCAAGGGCAATAAACCTGTTATTATATTTCTTTGGATCTTGACCTTAATATTGTAGGTGTTCCATAAACATGTTGACTTGTTAACAAAGCTGTGGGAAGGAGCTCAATTATACATTCAGAAATTCATGATCAAAAGAAGATTTGTACTTTTTTTAAATCTCCAAGAACAGAAACAAAAGACTCTCTTGACCTGTAAAGTTTTCTTCAAAATGTGTCTCAATTAATTTAATTTAAAAATCACTTAGTAAGCATATCGAGGAAGTTTCCCTGTAGTCAATATAATGTGTAAATCCCCTTGACACTGCGAACAATCATTCATGCAGTAAAGACAGGTCGACCTGTTGTTGGAAAGGGCAGCTAGCTCGTTTTTCTTTCTTGCCTAGTTTAATTCTACTTTGGGCTCAGAGAATGAGGAATGGTCTTTTACAAAGAACAGAGCACTATATGTTCCCCCAAGCTGTGGTATTTAAAAGTCCAAAGATTAAAAATAAAAAAAGTAGGAGAAAAGAAATGGAAAGAAATTGTATCATCTTCCTTTCTTCCTTTCCACTCTTCTCAACTCTTATTTTCAAAATAATATATATACTTCTGCATCTACATGTATGACCAGAAGTTAATTATCTCCACATCCCTTCTGTGAGTTACTTTATGCTTGGCATAGCCTGCTTTGGCCATGTTTAGTCCTTTGAGGTAAGGATTGAAAGAGATGGATATATAATGTATCTCTGCCAAGTGCCTGAAAAGTAGCATTATTCAATAAATATCTGTTCTTACTCAGAAACCAGTTTCCCTGCTCTGTTTTCCTTCCTCAAAGTCATGCAGAACAATCAATGCTCAAGGCATGTAATTATGCTGCTGTTATATCTGCCCATTTGAGAGGCTGAATAAGCAAAAAAGGCAATAGGTGGGCATTTTGGATAGCACAGAACTCTGAATGATATCTCTGCCCTAACCAGTCCAGAAAGCCAAGCACAACTTCTGCAGCGACCAGCCCAGGAAGCTGTAAACTAAAACCTCCGTAGCAATCGGCCAGGATTGGTCAGGACTTGCCAACTTCCCTCATGTTTGCCCCTGTTTCCAGCTCAGGACTAGCCAGAGAAAACCAGATATGGGCTTCAGCATAATCCCATAGGGTGCTCCACTTCTTGCTAGCCTGCCTGCAGCTTCCCCATGCCAGCAACTTCTCGTGAGAGCATCCTTGAAGCCTTCCATGCTTTTTTCTGTATAAAATGTTCATGTGTGTCATCTGTCACAGCCCAAGGCAAGTAGTAATGGCTGACTCTCTTGCTGTACAAACTGTGAATAAATAGCCTCTGTTTGTTTTCATTTGGGTGGTCTTCAGTTATTTCCACACACTCTTCATTTAAACTTCATCATATTTTAACTTTGAGTGTGTGGCAAGCATCTACATTTTTACCAGTCTGATATTTCAGCCCTGACCAATTCTGTCAGTCCCTACTCAGCTGTTTGTAAATACTCCTCATTCCCTGTAAGGCAAATGCAAACTGTTTCCTATCACCAGAGGACTTCCATGATTCATTGTCAGTTTAATTTCCTTTTTTACCATTTCCATTTATGGCTTGCAGTTCAACAACACGGAACTATTTAAAATTCCATGTTTATACCAAGGCAAGCCATTGCTTCCATTCCTTTTCATTTGCTAAAGCTTTTGCTTTGAATGGCTTCTCTTCATTTTTGTACTAAACACACCAACTTGTTCTTTCATTCTCAGATCAGTTATGACCTTTGATAATTTTATTTTCTCTAAGGAATTTAAATCCCATACTAGTTTAGCTTTCGTCATTATAACAAATGCCATATAATGTTGTAATAGCTATTTATATACTTGTTTCTTTTCTAGATTTCGAGATGGCTATAAGTGAGTTCCTTTTTCTCTTTACTTTTGTATTTCCAAGGTCTGAGTTGATAGGTGCTCTGAAAATGTTAGTTGAAATAATGCAGGTACTGATGGATGCTTAGGAACCTGTCCAATAAGGCCAACTGCTCTTTTGTTTTGATTATTTCCAAATGAGTTTAGATTTGTTTTTCAATGGAGAACTAAAATGCAAAATGCTCCTTTTTTATGCACACAAAAATGAAAAGGGACAAAAACACATCATTTAAGTTTGATACACATTTTGACCATAACCAGATTTTCTAGTATCCTGATAGGCTACTTTTCAAAACCATGAGAGAGACCAGGGGAGATGAGTCATATTTCTCCATCTTATAACATGTAACTTCCTACAGCTCCCAAAATAATTAAGGTGTTCATTTGTTATTCACAAAGACCCTAACCATAATCCTTTGGTAAGATTTTTTATTACATTGTAGATTTATTCCAAAACTGTTTTCACAGGGGAATGTCTTGTACTTCATTATGCTGAATTTAAAAGCAGTTAGCCTGTTATGACAAAGTACTCCAAATCTGTTTGAGCACAAGTGTCATTAAAATTTGCAAACTGAATGCTGAACCTTTAGAGATATAGATGAACCATCTCTTCAGATTTCAAGAAGGCTCTGTTCACCTTATAAAAAGGCAAAATGTGCAAATAACAACAACAAAAATAACCCTATATGCATATGTTTGCTCTTTCAAAACACATATTGGCTTTTCACTCAAACAAAAAAAAATGTAGAAAAGAAGTTGGGCCAGATTGAAGTCTGACTTGTTGAATTATAAATACCTGTAAAATATCCAGGGAAAGATTCTAGTTTGAAGCTTCAGAAAAAAAAAATTTTTAATGAAAATATTGATATGGGTTTTCTCTGGCAGGGACATACGGTGTGAACCTTTGATGTAGTCACCTAAAGACAGTGTACAGAGAAGAGTCATGGACCAGTTAGGCAGCACCAACATTTGAGAGGAGGCACAGTCAGACAAGACCGTAAAATAAAAATAGGAAATAAGGCTGTGTGTTTGGTACAAGGACTGATACTTAATGCACTTAGCAGAATGTGCATTTTAAATATGTAGTAAGTATATAATACAGTGTTAACCAATGATATTAAATGAACAACTAATAGATTCCACATTCAACAAACAATATGTGGTTATTAGTCATTTCCTAGTTGTCTCCTCAGAACACATTTATGGAGTGGTGAAAAAGTCAGACAAGATCTTTGCCTCATAGACCTTAAATTAAAGTGGATTATATAGACAATACACATGGAAAAAAGAGTATGAGTGATTTCCAGATAATTACAGGTGCTATAAAGGCAAAAAATAAAAATAAAACTCATTAGAGAGTAGAATGGCTGGTGTCGGGGCAGCAACAGGTTGGGCTATTGCCTTTGGCAGCGTGGTTGGAGAGGCCTCTCTGAAGAAATTATATTTGGGTTGAGATCTGCACAAGGGGCCTGTCTGTGAACATTTGGGGGAAATATACCGGGCAGAAGGAATAGTTAATGCAAAAGTCTATTGAAGCATGAAGTTAGCAATTTCAAAGACTAGAAAGAGGGCTGATATGACTGAAGCCCAGAGAAGGAGAGGGATAGGATTTCTGCTGAAAATCAGTGAAGAAACAGATCACCCAGGACCTCAGAAGCCATGATACATATTTGGATTTAATTTAATCTCAGTAGAACACTTTGAGGGGATTTTCAGCAGGGAAGTAGAAATATTTGATTGACCTTTATTTTATTAGTAGTAGCATTTTAAGGATCGAACAGGCTGCAACTGTGTTGTAAATGGACAGTAGAGGAAGGTAAGTGCCTCCCTGAGATTCTTTATTCAGGAGATATGTGGTCCCCAGTAGGGCTGATAGTAGAAAATGTGGTCAGCAGTGATATTTGCAATATGTGTAACATACTTGACTAAATGTTGGAGAAACGAAAATGAAAAGATAACCATATAAGTAAAAAGTTTATAGGCTGTCTAAAATAAATAGTGTGATGACTGCTAAAATTAAAGGAATACAACAAGGTATTTTTTTAAAGAATCATGTTTGGGAGCTGGATGGTTGGAGCTTCAAATCTAAGTCCTGCCATTTACTAAACTGAGGTTTCATATTAAATAACTTTGTTTCTCTGAGATAATTTCACTTATAAAAATATTCAAGATTAGATTTTTTTAAGATGTCAATTTTTCCCAACTTGACGTAGAGGTAACAAAACACCCATTGAAACTCCAACAAGCTATTTAGGAGATACTGGCAAACTTATTCTAAAGTTTAAATGAAAAGGCAAAAGACTTTGATAGACAAATACTGTAAAGTATTTTAGGGAATTTCAAATAAAATAACAATGAGATAACACTACACACTACTTAGAAGGACTAAAATCCAAAAAATTTACAATGCCAATTGCAGATAAAGATACAGAACAACATGGACTTTCATTCATTGGAAAATACTATTTCCACTTTGGAAAAGTTTGTCAATTTCTCATAAAACTAAACATAGTCTTACCATATGACCCAGCAATCACAGTCCTAGGTCTTTACCCAGCTATGTCCACACAAAAATAATAACTGAAAAAAAAAGAAGATGAAAGGCCCTTCGATAGATGAATGGATAAACTGTGAAACATCCGTACAACAGAATGTTATTCAGCAATAAAACTATAAAGCCATGAAATTACAGAAGAATCTTAAATGCATAAGAAGTGAGAGAAATTAGTCTGTAGAGCCACATATTACATGAGTCCAACTATGTGACATTCTAGAAAAGGCAAAACTATAGTGACAATTCTAGGACTGGGGTAGGAAATAATACACAAGATGAACTTGGAGCATCTTGTAGTGCCCAAAAGTAAGGAAGTGCTAAACGAACAAACAAGCAAAATCAAAATAAAATGACAAAGCCAACCAAAAACAGGACAAGACAGAATTACGTACAATGATGAAAGTATATCAAAGGGACAGAGGAGTCAATTAAAGGAGTCCCCAGTGACCAAATCTGAGACAATGCAAACAACAAAATACTGAAGTTCTATTGGATTGTAACCCAAAGTATAAATGAATATTCTAGAGTCTACATTGACAGAGAAACATGATTGAATAAATTAATATAGCAGAAGAAGAGACACATTTCTCCTGAAAAGTGATTCTAAAAATTTATGTAGATATCTACTATCAAGGAGGTGGGGCATAACTCTCCACATGTGGTGGGGTGGCGTGTAGTGACATCTTCCAAGGTACAGTATGGTCTTCACAGAAAATACAGTATGGGAAAAAGAGTGACTTTATAACAGGGAACTTTGACAAGCATCAGTTCAGTCAGATGATCAAGGGTCACATCAACAGTGATGAACCAGGCTGATAGTATGTACCCTTAATTGATGTGATGCAAATAGCACTTTATTTCTGGGCTCTTCCTTTGCAAAGCACATAATCCTAGTCTAGTCATGAGAGAAACTTAATACAAAGGTCAGCTGAAGGACATTCTGCAAACTACCTGGGCAGTACTCCACCCAGCTGTGCAGGTCATCAAGATCAAGGAGTTGCTGAGAAACTGTCCCAGCCTAGAGGGGCCTAAGGAGACATGATGACTAAATGTCGTGATATCTTTGATGGGATCCTGGAACCGAAAAAGATCATTAGGTGAATAGTAAGGAAATCCAAATAAAAAGAGGACTTTATTTAATGAAAATATATAATCATGAGCTCATTAATTGGAACACATGTACATACTACTGTAAAAAGTCAGTAATAGTGGAAATTGGATATAGAGTATATAGGAACTCTACTATTCTTCAGAATTTTTCTTAACTCTAAAACTCTTCTAAAAAGTTAAAAAGTTTATTTAAAAGTGAAATATAAGAGACAGAACTATGTAGGAATTTTCTATTATTATTCTTGGTATTAATGTTATCATTTATCGTATTGTTGCTATTATTATTCATATCCATGTCAGTTTACCTGATAGAGTAAGGGCTTATTAGACAGTGTTACTTTTCTACTTAAGTTTAATAAAAGTGATGGAATACTGCAATGAATGCAGCCAATTATTTTTCTCCCCATGAAGCTCGGATGTGATTTTACAAAATAAGTTTAAGGGACCAAAAATTCTAAGTCCTACCTATATAACAGGTTTCTTTCCACTTCCCTAAACCTGAAAGATTCCAATAAATAATTCCTCTCTGAGCATAGGTGGTAGGAGAATGATAAAGAACATTATATAAACTAGGCATATTTCTATTAAAAAACAGTATATTTGAAAATTGGTAAAATTTCTTTTACACAAAGAAAAGTGAGGCAAAATATTAATTAGCCCAAAGATCCTATGGACTTGAATATATGAAACATGGGTATGGTATTTTATACTTCAGATGCATAACAAGTTATTTTCCTCATAATACTTAATACACACATAAATTTTTGTTCTCAGGGCCAAAGAAATTCATAAATGCAGGTAATATCTGTGAAACATCAAGAATCTGAAGTGTTTGCAAAGGTTCATTTGTATTTTAAGCATAGCAGTGGTGTTACGATTTCATCATAATAAATTATGTTTGCATTTCCTAAAAATCCTAAAAGTAGTGTCTCAAATGAATCAATTTTTCCAGTTTAAAAATAATTAATTTACCCTATCTTTTAATTTTCTACCTTAGAAACACCAGCATATATATATATACATGGCAGCTAGTATAAACATATTATAGGAAAGATTCTTATCCCAACAAAATAAACCCCAATAATAAACAGTAAAGCAGGTCATTTCAAATTTCATTTTTATGTATGATATATATTCACCATTTTATATATGATACAGAGGGAGAGAGAAAGAGAAATAACAGTTAACTGATGGTGGATACAAGAGAAAAGAGAATAATTCTTAAACTGATACTGAGAAACTGAAGTTATCATGGTTATAATTAATAAAATCATCTTTCTCCTCTAATTATTAAGCAGTGACTGCTCCTAATAGGTACACAAACACACTCATGCACACATGCCGACATATATACCCACAAATATTTTCATAACCTTTTCCCTCCCTGGAGTAAAGGAATACTTTCCTACACAATATTAGCCATTTATTAACACGTCATCTTCAGGGTGTCCCATCCCTTATCTGAATCTCCATTGAAGCACACAATAAGTAAATTTACAAATACGACAGTTTCTACAGGGAAGTCAGAAGAATTGCTGGAGCTACTTGCTGTAGGTGAAAGTCCTTTGAAAAGTTATGCTGTTATCATTAATTTTCCTTAAAGATGAAGAGCAATGCATCATCTTAAACCAGGAAGTATTTCTTACATTTTGGTAATCGTGACTACTTTGAAAATGTAATGAAATAAATGAGCTCTCTCTCGGGATATATAAGTATACACACATGCACACAGTGTAAACATCCAGGGACTTTATGAATCACTTGAAGCTGTTTATTAGCTGAAAGACTCCAAATAAGAATTCTTGTGCTAAAAGGTGTCAACTACAGAAAACTTCTGGGTCAGTGGGATATGACTAATATTTAACGTGATTCATCCCGAGTTCCAATATTTCCCATAATGAGCTTGGTTTCCAACAGTCCTATTCAAAGGTCAATATTCAAATGCACCACAGTTTTATTGTGGGACCCCAACATGACTGATAACTTTTCAGTCTCCAAATACACTGTGAATTTTGTGAGGAGGAACGCAATAGCTTTCATCTTGACTGCTAACAATTCTTGGTCACTGAAAAAATCACACGGCAGAAAACTGCGACATCTTCAGAAATGCAGCACGTGACTCACAAGCTACCTGTCTTTTTGAAATGTCCCGAATTCAACCGAAAACTATTTATTGTGGCTCTTGCCCCTGTGTTTCATCAGCACATTTTACCTCTGAGTTTACACGTTGTAGTCTGAAGACCATGGTCATGTTGAGTCTTGTCATATGACATGGAACTCGGTAGAAACCACTTAAAGATTAACAAAGCGTTTTAGAACGTTTTATCCTCTGATTAGAATTGCATGTACTTACATTGTGGTTGTCCCAAATGTAATTAGCTTTTTCTGTTTACCAATTATCTGGGAAGATTTGCCAAATGCATCTTGACAGTGTTCTGACAAGAACTTGCAACAGTTACAAATTATTCGCAATAAGTTCGCTTACGCCATGGTGTAATTCTGTGCTACATGAAGAATGAACACTATTTATTCATGAGATAGTAGAAATGCTCTACGGGATTTCTGTCAAAGAAAACTGGGTCATTTGTTGGAATGAACAACTCATTAGGAGGCACCACACATTAATCTCCACCCAGAAAATATTCTTTCCAATTGCAACTCCATAACTTTAAACTTAGGACATTTTCTATCAGTGCAAAGCCAAGAATGAAGTAGTCAGTTCTTCAAAATGCATATTAACGGTAAAAAAAAGTTACCCTGATATTTAAGAAAATATATACAGTATACAGATCTTTAAAAGGTGGTGTAAGAATACATTTAGAAGAAACAGTGAAACCACATGATAAACTCATTATCCTCTTCACTTCCTATTTGATATGGAAAAGGCTGACAATTAGTTCAAAACTGAGCAAAAGCTTCTTGCTAAGTTTTCTGGTTATCTTTTTTTTTTTAGTAGAAAAATAATTGTTTAGGTTTAAGATGTACTGTGTTCTTATAATAATCAAATAGTAGACACTTTGTTTTACCCCAAAAACCACATGATAAAAAGAATGAATAAGAGTAAAATTTGGTGCCTGTGTAAGGAGACATAATGAAAGGGTGACATGGCCAGTAAACTTATTAAAATGTCCAAGCTCACCAAAAACCAGCACAACGTAAATTACACTAGCAAAAAAAGGTCCTTTTCACCTACAAAGTAGGAAAAGATGAAAATAAATTATTAAATAAATTATTATCTACCTATATCTCTATTTCATCCTTGAACTGTCTTACCATAGGATTTGAGAAAACCTAAAGGGAATAGCAACTTAATAGAACAGTAACACACATGCATTTTCATACACAGATGCAGACACACACACACACACACACACACACACACACACAAATAACACTAGGAAACTTATAAGACAGAATAAATAATATCAACCAAATAGAGAAGGGTTATAAATAAAATTATAGCTATGTAAATATAAATATAATTTATTTCTGATGCCCCTTTTCACTCTAAAAAGAGCTCAGTTTGAGTGATTTATATAATTATCCAAAAAAGGAGTCTTCAGCTGATTTTAATATGGAAAAACTTACTGAGAGTTGGATGAGCCGAGGTATCAAAAGACTGTAGGGGCTTAATATAAGTGTTTCATCTTATCAGGAGATGGGTCCTTTGGCAAGGCTGTGCTTTATTTGAAACCCTTAAGAACATTAACCAAGGAGGATGGTCAAACTTGAAAGAGTACAGCCCTCACAAACATTGAAGTATGGATTCAAAACATCTATTTGATTAAGATAATCAGTATTGCTAGAGCCTCTAATCGTCTTCAAGAGGCTAATATAAATATTCAAAGGAAGAATGAGAATCCCAAGTCTACCATAATTTAATTTTTTCACATATAATCTGTGATACACAATTTAAAAGACAGGCAGATGATGAGGCATTATTTGTAGTGAAAATCTCAGAGTAACAACATGGAAAAGAACTCACAATGAAACCAAAACCAAAATTATCAGAGACTTCATAATAAACCAGATTAATAATATTGCATTAAGAAAATAATAATGTCATCAGAGAATACAAAACTATATAACAAATGGAAATTCTAGAATTGAAAAATTCAAGAATTAAAATTAAGAGATCAATTTATAAGCTTGGTAATACATTAGGTACAAATTAAAGAGAACATTAGATAAGCAGAAGACATATAGGAAAATATGCACAATGATGTTGGAGAGATAAGAAGATGGAAAATGAAAAAAATATGACACAAAAAGGATAAGGTAAACATGGCAATTGGAGTCATAGAAAGAGAGGAGAGCTATAATAGCAAAAAAGACTTTTTTAATGATAAAAATCATAGAATTCATTCAAATTGACCAAAAAAATCAAGCCACAGAATCAAGAAGCACTATAAAACTCAAGTGGGAAATTACATAAAAGGTCATAACTAAAACTGTTAATAATAAAGCCTTAGAGTAGATTTAAAAAGTCACATTGATTTCAAAGGAGTAACAACGAGACCAGAAAGTATGACACCAGACTTAAGGAATATTGTCCAGCTGTTGCGGGGGGAGTCAAGTTGAATGCTTGACCAAGTGAACAAAGTTATTACATGGTTGAAATTAAACATTATCAAATGAATAAAACTCAGATACTTTGACATGAGAAGACATGGGCAGTAGGAGAAATACTAATGAGTTTTTATCAAAGAGAAGGAAATTATTGCATACAGAAATTGGAGGTACAAGATAAAGACCAAAAGAAAGAAAAGACGTATAATATGGATAAAGTGGAAAGATTATTTGGCTATAAAAGTCAATATATAAGTATCTGGGGAATTTAAAAAACAAACATTGAAATGGCAAAAAAATATACATTGAATTAATGGTAAATATTGCTAAAGTTCTCTAAAGACATTCTCTTGTCTTGGAAGAGGTAGGAGTCCTAACCTACTTTTGATGGACCAAAATTAATGATGTAATCTCCAGAGAAAACACTTAATAAGAAGTAAATTAAGGTATAACTTCCAAGCTAATAGAGATACATAATCAGATAAACACAAAAGCAAATAAGATGGTAGATTTAAATCCAAAGGTAGAAGTACTCACATTAAATATATATGGATAAAAAAAAGTTTCTTATTAAAGATAAAAATTTAGAATGATTTTTTAAAATTGTGTGCTGCTTAAAAGAGCCACACCTTGACTAGATGAACAAAATTATTGAAGCATGAAAAAAGCAAATATGTTGTAGGCAAAATGAAACAAAAAATCTGTGCTACTGTAATATTAGAAAAATTAGACTTAAATTTTGCAAGAGAATAAAGGTCATTTCATAATTTTTTAAAGTTTCAAATACCAAGAAGATATAAAATTATAAATGTTTATGCCTCAAAAAATCTACCTCAAAATAAATGAAACAAATATTGTCAGAAATAAAGGAGAAATACATGACTCTATAATGATTCTGGTATATGTTTATAAATATACTTAGTATTTTGTAAAGTAGACAATATTATATTACTAATATAAAATATGAAAGATTTTATCAGTCAGATTAATAATAATTTACTGATACTTATTAAAACTGCAGAATATACATACTTTTTAAGTGCTCATAGAACATTTTCATATTGATAGTATCTATATATTCCATAGAATATATTTGACTGTTGTGGAATTAGGCCAGGACTCAATAACAACAGAAAACTAGAAAATCCTCATGTTTGAAAATTAATAAACACACATCTTAAGCTAAAGTCAAAGAAGGAAACATATTAAAATTATAAATTATTTAAAGTAACTGTTAATTAAACTGTGAAACGAAGAACATGGAAGCTAAAGGAGAGAAAGATGCAACTGAAAGAAAAAAGAGAAAAGATTGAAAATGTATGAGATAAGCATCCATGTTAATTAAAAATTAGCAGAAGAAGAAAGTAGAGAAAACATGAAGTAAAAGTGTGGATAAAAATAGAAATTAGTACAATAAAAACAAACAAAAAAGTAGACAGCATAAATTAAGCCAAACTTTTTTTTTCCCAAAATACGTGTAAAATTCATAAATTCCAAGCAAGTCTGATGAACTTAAGAGAGAAAATAAGAGTGAGAGCAAGAGCAGGTAAGGGAAGAGAATGAAAGTGACAGACAGAGACAGAGGGACAAAGACAGACACAGAGAGAAGAGTAAAGAAAGAGAGAAGACACAAGGGATCAGTGTTGGTATTAAATAAAGGAGGACAAAAAAAAGATGAGGGAATTTTATCTCAATTAATTTAAAAATTAAAATGAAATAAACATGCAGCAATATTATATATATGTGGAATAATGTGTCTTAATAAAACTGGAATACCAGAAATATAGCTTACCAAAACTAACACTGAAAAGAATTAGAAGAATTTAATACTCCCACCTCCATTAAAGGAAGTGCAACTGTAATTAAAATCCTTCTACAAAGAAAACTCCAAGTCCACAGGGTTGCATCGTACAATTTTTACAAATGAACAACTATTCAGTGGAAAACTGATAGCAGTGAACACTTGTTCTTCCATAGAACATACTTACAAAAATTTTTTTTGTATTAAGGTATAATTGACATGATGAAACTGTACATATTTGATGTATACATCTTGAAGGTGAGAAAACATACCCTACTTAAAAAAAAGACGTGACAAGCATAATGTTATAGCAATACTGGACAAAAATGTTAAAGGAAAAATTGCAGGCCAATTCTATCAGGAACAGAAGGGCAAATAGAAATTGTATTCTCATTAAACTAAGTAGATAATACATTCAATAGAGGTATATCAGCAAACTATGTTTTTCAGGAACCAGGTAAGCAATATCCAGCACTGGTCACCTACTGAGGATGCTGTCATTTGCACTTGTGCCATCACATATTCCCTACTGTATTGCAGGACTCCCTAGCTCTAGGCACTTGCCACTGTATCAAGGGACATTTCAATCTACAACATCTTTATGTTATTTAAATTCCTGAGGAGAATCATCTAGTTAGCCACACTTCTGATATTTGCAAAAACTGTACTTTCTTGAAGATGTATTAAACATTAGATATGGGACCCAAGTCTTAACTTTCACGTATCTTGGGATGTCACATACATTTTAAAAAGTATTTATATTTTTTAAAATATAAAGGGCATATAAAGGGGCATATAAACGAACAAATTCCCCTTTAGCTAACAACTATATGAATTCTTTTCATACCTCAGACTTTCCCCCAACACAAAAAAGTTTCTACTCTATATAATGCAATTATCCCTTTTATAACTAAAAATGTACTCATACTCTCCTCTGAGAAACAAATACAATTTTCATAAGTTACTGCAGGTTCAGAATTTCTAAATCAGGTATATTCCTCTCTAAGTTCTCTCATTCCTATATTCTAAAAATTATAGAACAGTTGTGTAGTTAATTATAAAATTAACCGCAAAAATATATAAAATATTGAAGGAAAGGGAGTGAGTAAAAGGAGAATTCATTAAAAAATATAAACATATGCATTACACATTCTATCAACTTGCTTATTAAAAGCATGGTTCTCTTCCCATGTTGAAAGATAGTAACTGCATTTGTGGAGGTGAGGATTTAATAACATGGGTAACTGTTGAACCACTGTGTTGTATACTTGAAACCCATATAAGATTGTATATCAGCAATACTTCAATTAAAAAAAGAGTGTATTTTAAATTGAGTATCTGTGAGCATAGACTTTGAGACCCACTGAGTCTTTAAGATCTTAAGTGTGCATAGAAAAGGTACAGCCTGAGCAAGCCAAGAAACCCTCCCTGCCATGGGGCTCCATAAAGAGCTGGTACTTACAGGAAATGAATTGGAGGCTTCCCCTAAAATGTGCTGTATATTCCCTCCAAAATCAATCAGGGGGCTTCTTAATTTTTGAAGGCACAAGGTTACAGCATCTTGATCTACACCTTTAGAAGGAAGGGCCTCACATGTTCTGGATCGTTGGCCACTTGGAAAATTCTCTGAGGTGTCAGGCTCCTGTACTTTGTTAAGATTTCTTTCTCAGTCCTGGAATATAAATGTGTGTGTAACTAAAGGCATCTGAGACACTTATTATTTCCTGTATTCTAGTTCTTAAAGTATCATATCATGTAGTGGATTGTTTTTTTGGCCATTTAAATGTGATTTTCTGAGATCTAAACCATGTTAAAGAATTTGGTCTTTTGCATGTAGTGGCACAGTCTGTGTGCTGCACAAAGACACTGAGCTAAGGGAGCGAAGGTAAAATGAAATCCAGTCAGCATTCAGCTCCTCCAGCTCTGTGCCATAAAATTGGGCTGCATCTGCCTGGAAGAAAGCACACAAAAATATGCCTTTTATCAAATTTTCCCCTCAGATAGCAGATTTTTCTAATTGTTCTTCCCAGAGAGCAAATTTGTCTACATATAGATACAGTTATTTTCTAATTGAAAAACGAATGGTGCTTTAAAGGGTGGTGTTAGCCCTGTATAGAGGGTGGGTAATCCTGAAGCAAGTGCTAACATTTCATCACTTGTCGGGTAAAGGCAATCTTCTTGTGATTTTTTTATCTTACTATAATGGAGAAAAAGTATTTGTCAGGTCAATAGCGCTTGCCAACTAAATTGATTTGTTCTTGTAATAAGACCGTATCTGGAAGAACAGCTGCATTGGAATGATGATATGATTAAACTTTAGATATTCCACTGTTTCTCCAAGAGGCATTTATCTTTCGTATCAGCCAAGATGAAACTTAAATGTGACTGTGGTAAGAATCACTTTTCCTGATTCTTTAAAGTTTCCACATTGACTCTAATACCTGAAGTTTCCCTGGGATATAAATTTGCTTTTGATTTTAATTGTGTTTTTTACTCCTAAAAGTCCTAACCTGGTAGATCAGTGAGCTACTGGGGTACTTCTGCCAGGTCCTAAAGGTGTATGTTCAGATTACACATTCTGTTTTACCAATCCTGTCATGAGGAAGATTAAGTCAAATCTCCTTTTATCATCTAATCCTGACTTTGACGCTGGACCTGTGATGTTCTGGTTTCCCAGTATTTGGTATTAGCCAAAGAGTCGTATCCAACAGAACATCCTTCCATCGGCGCAGTTACCCAGCTGAGCTGCTGTATATCTCTTTAGAGAAGGTTAAATGGAAGTCATAGTATATAATCGTCAAGCTATTACAGTATTCTTCTCAAGGAAATTCCACTAAAGGCAAAAGATGATATTTAAGATATAACAAAACTTGGAGCATGTTTGAAAGCAAATATCTCATGCCAAAAAAAAAAAAAAATTCCGCTGGTGATTATAATCTCCTCCAATCAGACTACCTCAGAATTACAAGTCAGAAGTCTGAGTCTTAAAAAGGTATGATGAGCATGAGATATGTTGAATACTTGGGTAGATATAAACACATCATTTGCTCTTTCTTTAAAATGTATAAACCTTATTAAGGTAAAAATATAGCATTTCTTCTATAGTTTATAAGGTACATACATGTAATGTTTACAATGACAGCATAAAGCAAAGGTCAGCAAACTATGGTCTGTGAACCAAACCCAGCCCACTGTCTATATACATACAGCACTTAAGCTACAAATGATTTTCTCTAAAAGGCTGTAAAAACAAAACAAAACAAAACAAAAATAAGGAGAATATGCAATGGAAACTATAGTCTGCAAAGTCTAGAACATTTATTATCTGGTCCATTACATTAAAACACTTCTGACCTCTGGCACATAGTGTGTGTGGAAGGCATGATTTATTAGATTTATATATTGGCAAGCTTTCAATATTTTAAAATATATCTATTTCAATTTTTTTATTGAAATGTAGTTGACATACAATATTGCATTGGTTTCAGGTGTACAACATAGTGATTTGAGAGTTAGCTACATTATTAAATGCTCACCCCAACTAGTATACCTCCTATCTGTCAACATAGAAAGATGTTACAAAACTATTGACTGTATTCTCTGTGCTGTATTTTCATCCCCATGACTAACTTATATTCTAATTGAGATTTTTGTGCCTCTTTACCCGTTTTACCTATTTCTCACCATGGTAACCACCAATGTCTTATCTATGTCTATGAGTCTATTTCTGCTCTGTTTGTTTTATTTTTTTAGACTCCACATATAAGTAAAATTATATGGTATTGGTTTTGTCTGGCTTATTTCACTTAGCATAATACCCTCTAAGTCCATTCAAATTGTTGCAAATGGCAAGATTTCTTTCTTTTTATGGCTAAATCATATTCCATTGAATATATGTACCCATGTTCTTTATCCATGTGTATGTTTTTGTACACCTAGGTTGTTCCCATATCTTGGCTATTGTAAGGATTTCAACATTTTAAATGAAATGTTATAATATTAACTCCAGTTAAACTGTAAAGTTAAGCATGTTTGTTGTAATTTTTAGAGTAATCACTTAAAAATACACATGAGCTAAAAACATGGATAGCTACACAATCAATAAGTAATTTAATACAGGTAATATAGAAAACTTAAAATAGAATTCCAAGTAAAATATTTAAATAACCCAGAGAAAAACAGAAAAGGAGGAACTAAAAGGAACTTACAGAGACCAAATAGTATAGTAGAATGATAGATTTAAATCCAATCATATAGATAATTACATTAAATATTAATGGACTATCTTTGTGATTTTGAGTTAGGCAATGACTCTGAGATGTAATATTGGCTCTTAGATATAACATTAATACCACAAATAACATTTGAAAATTAGATAAATTGAACTTCACCAAAGTTAAAAATTGTTGCACTGCAAATTATACCATCAAGAAAGTGAAAGACAATATAAAGAATAGGAAAAATATTTGTGAATCAGGAGTCTTCATAAGGTACTTGTATACAGAATATAAAGAACTACCTACTTACTAATAAAAAGATAAGTAATCCAATTTAGAATTGATTGGGCAAAGAATTTGAACAGATATTTCACCAGAGAAGATATATAAGTGGCCAATAAGTACACTAAATGATGCTCAATGTCATTAGTCATCAGGGAAATGCAAATCAAAACTACCATGAGATCCCATTTCATACCCACAGAGAAGGCTATAAAAAAAGATAGAAATTACAAGTATTGACAAGGATACAGAAAAATTGGAACCCTCACATATTGCTAGTAGGGACATACATTAAAATCAATTGCATTTTACTTACTAGTAACAAACAATTGAAAATAAAACTTAAAAACTTTTAACTAAAACTTAAACTAAAATTTAAAAATATCTAAAGACTTAAAATATTTAGGAATAAATTTAAGAAGAGGAAAACCTCTAAAACAAAACATAGCTTGAGATAAATTTAACAAGATGTAAATAAATGGATGGAAAAGGTATACCATTTTCATTAATTGAAAAATTCAATATTATACATTTGTCCATTCTGACCAATTTGATCTGTAGATTCAATGTCATGCTAAAGCAGCAAAAGACTTTTCTTTAAACTTCATGGGCTGATTAAAATATACATATTGAAATGTAAGGGAACTGGATATACAAAGCAATCTTGAAAAATAAAAAGTTGGAAGTCTTACTTTCCTTTATTTCATAATTGACAGTAAATTTATATAATCAAGACTGAAAGATCAAACCATAAGTTCTAGAGGGGTGGTATTAATGTCTCATAAGAAAAAATTTGGTAATAGACACATTATTATATAGTCGTTTCATTTTCAACAAAAGCACCAAGGTAACCCAGTGGGTTAAATAATGTTTTTCAAGAAATCATGCAAGAATAGTTGAATATCCATCACAGGTGAAATGGTAAAACTAGAACTATACAGCATTTTGGAGGAAACGCAGGAGAATACAGTTGTGACTTGCAGTGAACCAAGTATTTCTTATATAATCATAGAATCAATAACTGATAGTAAAATTGTATACATTAGAATATATGATAAAAGTAAATATATTTTATATATATATATAATATCACAGAAGACTGATACCTAGCATATCTAGTGTACTTCTAGAAATAAATAATCAAAAGTAAGGTGATCTATTAAAAGGGAGCAAAAGATTTAATAGACACTTTGCAAAAGAAGATATTTTATAAGTCTTAAAGGAAATGGAAATTAAATTTGCCACCCTCCCCCACCATATTGGTTGAAATAAAAAAGATTGTCAATAACAAATGTATTTGAAAATGTGGAGCAACTATAGTTCCCACATATTATTTGTAAAAATGTAAGGTAATACAACCATTTTAGAAACATTATAGCAAAGTCTTATTATTTTATAAAACTAAACATCTAACATATTTCACAGAAATTTTACTTCTAGATATTCACTCATGAAAAATGAAAACAAACACTTACACAGACTTGTACACAAATATTCATGGCAATTTCATCCATAATTGTCACCAAAAAAAAAAGAGAAAACAGTTTCCATCAATAACATAATGGGTAAACTGAGGTATGTCCATGTAATGAAATGCTACTCAGCAACAAAAAGAAACACACTACTGTTTCACATGAAAACAAGGACCAATATCAAAAGCATCTGTTGTGTGAAAAACACAAGAGAACAGACTATATGATTCCACTTACATGAAGTTCTTTAACGGACAGAATTGATGGTGGGGATTAAAAGAGTGTTTGTGGGCTAAGCTTTAGGAAACTGCATGAGAAAACTTTCATTGTAATAGCCTATATCTTCATATGCATCTGGGTCTCACAGATAAAAACATTTTTCAAAACTCAGCAAATGTACACTTAATATTTATATATTGTAAGGAAATTTGGAACAAAAAGAAATCTGTAAAGAACCATTGAAGCTTAGTTAATGGATGACATAATATTTAGGTGAAGGTGTGCTAATGCCTGCAAATTACTTTGAAATACATCAAAACTGCAATGGAGTGTTGCATGGATAAATAGATACAAATATGATAAATTAAGTGCAGTAAAATGTTAATGCTAGATTCTAGGTGGTAGATACATTGTTTACTATAAAATACTTCCAGATTTGGTCTATGTTTGAAAAATCTCATGATAAGATATTAGGAAAATTATTTTGAAAGGTGGTAGGTTTTATATAGATGAATGTGATAGAATGAATTCTACATAAAGAACCTAGCAGTTGGAAAAGGTAGAGGACTAATAAATAGATTATGAATCTGATAATGAAATAATCTACAATTTTGGCGTCAAGCATGGAAATTTGCTTAACTTCAAGTCCTCGGTTTCTTCCATATATAAATGGAGATGTTAAAACTAATGTCTCTGAATTACTTCAAGAACTAATAACATAATGCATATGAGAGTGTTTTACACATATAAACTGCAAGAAATCCAAGAAGTTTCTTTTAGCTAGATAAAATGGGACCAAGGGGAAGATGTGGAAGTAATAACAGGGAAATAGGTTGGGAAAGCAGTAGGCAGAATTCTAATGTGGCCCCCAAATTCCCCTCTCCTGATATACATGCTCTTTATAGTCCCCTTCCCTTGGGTGTAGGCAGAAACTAAATATGATAGGATACCACTCCCTGGGAAGGTTACTTTATATGGCAAAGGTGAAGGGATTTCACAGTGGCAATAGATCTCAAATCAATTGATCTTAAATTAATCAAATGGAGGATAATATATTGAATGGGCCTGACTTAATCAGACAAAAGCCCTTAAAAGAGGAAATGGGACTTTACTGAAAATGGAGAATCTCTTGTGGGTTTTGAAGAAGTAAGCTACCTCACTGCAAGAGGTTCATGTGCCTTAGATCTGAGAATGGCCTTTAGGAGCTGAGGGTGAACCCCAACAATAAGGACCTCAGACCCATAGTCACAAGGAACTGAATTCTTCTAATAATCTGAGGGAGCCTGGAAGCTAGTATTTCCCAAGTCAAGCCCCTTGTAGGACCATAGACCCATTCAACATTTTGATTACAGTCTTGTTAGATGCTGAGCAGAATACCCAGCTAAACTGCACCCAGAATCTAGACCCATGAAAATTGTGACAGAATAAAATGGGTATTGCATTTTTCGTAGCTGAGTTTGTGATTTAAAAGCTGAGTTTGTTATACAGAAATAGAAAACAAATACAGGTTAGGTCATGACCTTGAATGCCAAATTAAATATTCTGTATTTTTATTGTTCAATAAGGAAGTAAAAGGGAGAGCCTGACATCTTTCAGCAGGGGAATAGCATGACTAGAGGCTTCCATTAGCAGAGAAGTTAAAAGACTGAATAAGTCAGGATAAATTGTCCAGTTGTCAGGAAGAATCTCTGTTATCCCATGTTCTCAATACAACAAAGGCTTATGTTTCCTTTATGTAATAGTCTGTTGTGAGCAATCTCATTAACCATTCACTACCATTGTCACACTACCATTGTTCATCCTGCAACCCTGGTGTCTTGGAGTTTTTTGCCTCACTCAAGGAAAAGAGAAAGAGAACATGGAAAATACATACCCTAGTTCTTAAATATGTCAGGCAAGAAAGAGTATACATCACTTCCATTCAAACCCATTGGCCATAATGAACTATGTATTCTCAATTTAACTGCAAGGATGACTGGAAAATGTACAGAAGTCTGTTGAGTATTTGGTGAACCCAAATTGTTTCTACCCAGGGAGGAGAATTTCAAAAGGGAAGAAGGCAGTGGTCAAATCCTTTGGAAAAGTAAAGATAAATGGCAACTGAAAAGTAGCTATTAGGTCACATTAGGAGCCTTCAAATGGTAACTTGAAGAAGGAGAAATCTGGCCTGCTGCCTGTATTTATGAATAAAGTTTTATTGAACTGCAACATGCTTATTTTTTTTTCTAGCGTAGGGGTTCTGTCCTGTCCTGTGCTACAACAGCACAGTTTCACTGTGGTAGAAATTGTTTGGCTGGTGAAAACTAACACCTTTACTGCATGGCCTTTTTGGAAATAGTTTGCCAACCCCAGGATTATGTGACTAGAAAAGTTAATCATGATTTTTTGAGCTGTGAGTGGATATTATAGAATCAGAGAAAAAAGGATTGATAGATGAGAAAGTAGGTTAATAGAGATATAACTCTTTCTAGAAGGTTGCTGAAGAAAATTAAAAATATGTTCTTGGGCTTTGTTAGTTCTATTTATTTATTTGGTGTTTATTTGTTTCTTTTAGCTATATAAAATGGGATAAAATAACTATTTCACATATAGTTATTTTGTGAAATCTGAGGATATTGCAATTCATGGTGAAACTCTGAAGGTTCATGGTACGTGGTGAGATGATTGATAAAGTGAGTCTCTGAAGTACTCAGGATAGGATGAGATCATAAACACCAGGAGAAAGACCAGCCTTGTTAAGAATGACAGCATCAGATCTCCCCTGAGACAAATTTGGAAAGAGAAAAAATTAGTATATGGCATTTTTATAAATACTCTTTTTTGTCTGAGTTCAAATTTAATTCACTACATATTAAATGGTTGAATACTATGGAAATTTAGAAGAGAAAGGAATTTATTTGATAAATGTATCGTCCCCCCATGAATAAAATTGTTGATAGAAAACATAAGTTCTGTATTTTTCTGGGCATGCAATGCCCTGCATAACTCGTTCCTATGTAACACAAATAGAATAATATATGCATTGTCCTTTTTTTTATTCCCACACAAGAGATTTTATTATCTGAAAGAGAAAATGGCTGCCCCCAGAGAGAGGGAGCAGCCTATGCATTGTTCTTTATTTGTTTTCTGTACCATGATTTGTCAAGTATTTGTAGATCTCTCTTTTTATTTAGCTCCACGTAGGAGACCCCTCATATAGATACTCCAAGTTTTATCTTACCAATTCATAGGATGTACATTTAAGCTTCTAATTTTAGTTATTAATAGAATACTGCAATTACTATGTTGTCTATAAGCATTTCTTATTAATATGGCTATAGAATAAATGCTAGAAGTGAAATTGTCAGTAATTTTAAAGTGAAAAGGAAATATTGAGGGACTGCATATCAAATCATGTTGATATTATCCAGGAAGAAGTAGCAAATTCACCAACTGCATGTAAGAGAAAACGGCTGTATTTGGGGCTTGAAGAGAATGGAGAAGCTATGGAAAAACAAATGCATCTGACACTAATCTTGCAACATTTTTGTTCTTTCAAATTATAATACTTAATATGCTTTTACCCTCAAAACCTTACACAGCTTTTGAATGTTCTGTAACTCACCATTAAGTACATTTTTCACCGCTATGAAAATGGGATGGCTGACAGCAGAGTTAATCTTGCCATGGTCCCACTTGCCTTTTCTCTTTCTTTTATTTGGATGTCACGTTAAGTTGTTTTAAAAAGAGCTCTTTCAAAAGAGTAGGGCATCACAAATCTGCAAGTGTCTGATTTCTTCATATTGCCCTGAATGGGAGAAATGCAAACTATTCAGAAAATCAGTAGATGGCATATTGGTAAAATGCATCCAAGTTGCAAATGAAAACGTATTTTTGCAATGTTCTCTAGCTAACCAGTGTTACTGATTCATCTAACATGACCAAATTTATTGATTGACCTTGCCAGTCTTTGTAAAATAGGCTTCTAACAATGAAATGATTCTCATAATAAAAAAAAAGTTTGTTTAATGTTTCAACTTAGCCTGATAGCTACATATTCTTAAGTGTTTGTACACTTGTTCAGGGAATGAGCTTTGAGACTCTATTTCGTGCGAGGACTAAGCTAATGTGCAAAGTAAAAGGCTGGGCAAGATAGAGCCGCTGCGTTGATGAGACTTCAGCTAATGAAGGGCAAAGACGAGCGGTTAAAATACATTGTTATCATAGAGAAAGTGAGCATGCAACTGGGCTTAAATAAAATTAAATCATATGAAATGAGAAGTTTCAACAAAGTGAAGGAAGCATGGATTGCGTAGAACTGAATGTATTTCACAAGCGATAGGTACCAGGATTTAGAGGGAATACTGTGAACGGGAGGTGAGCTACTGTAACTCCAGGGAGAGGAAATCCCGGGGCAAAATACCTCAAAAACCAAAATAAGTCAAAGGGAGAAATGAAATTTAAAACCCATTTATTGCCAACAAACTGCAGTCTGGGGCTGTTTATCTCTCCTGCTCCTGCGAAAGCAAGGGAGACCTCCCCACAACCTCTCAGGTTCAGATAAGCCCTTAGTTGCCCAGGTAATCACCCATTGATATGGAGATGAACTACCTCTATCCACCGCTATGTAATGCCTGTTGATATGCAGATGAACTAAAGCCAGGCAAGATGTTCTGGAAAATTTTACTCACAGGCCACACATTCAGAAATCTCGCCTTGTTCCCCCTCTTCCGCAATGGTCTCTGGGTGAGAAAATGGAGCATTATGACCCGACTAATAACATAAAATAGCAACAGCAATAAAATTATGATAATGGTCACGCCGGAGGATTCAGCTAGGTTCAAAGTCCTATGCAGATTAAGTCCAAAGCTCATCCATTCCAGCAGGCAGTAACTGTAAAGGTAGAGAGTTCAGAACAATCATCACAGGGCAGCTGCAGCCAGGGGGCACATTCAGGCCACAAGGACTGTAGGAGAAAATAACCTTAAGGGTGATAAGATACATGTTTTAATGACACCAGCATAGGCAAATCTTGTTCATCAGGTAGGATACATGCAAGAGAGGGGTTCTGTGATAGAACAGTAGCAGGAATGGGATCTCATCCTGGTCTAGTACACCAGACAGACCTTCACCCCCATCCCTGTGGGAGTTACAGATGGTCATATATATAGGGCTACGGGAGGTACATGCACTGGCCATAAAGATACAACAGAACTTCCCTGTAAGACGCTCTTACCTCACAGACATTTTGGATACACTACCATGATCTTTGGTGGCAATTCTGCTGTTACTCCAAGAACACGCAGAGACCCCAGGTTCCAGGCCTTGTCCCCAAGGTGCCAGAAGGGCCAGCCATCACTGGTGCATGTGTCCAAATGTCCAGGGCCACATCCATTCAACAGAGTCTCCAGGGCTTAATGCAGTTGGGGCTGCAGCAGGATGCTACTCTGCTGGCCATATGCTGGCTTCAGTAACTCCTCTTTGGTTTGGATGTACATTTGTATAGGAGAGGCAGCAAGGTGTATTAGCATGTCCACAGGGCTCAAAGCTCCTTTATGTGGCTTCTCATTCAAA
This sequence comes from Manis pentadactyla, assembly GCF_030020395.1. Classification (NCBI taxonomy): domain Eukaryota; kingdom Metazoa; phylum Chordata; class Mammalia; order Pholidota; family Manidae; genus Manis; species Manis pentadactyla. The sequence goes on along the minus strand of NC_080022.1, from coordinate 162,781,867 downwards.
TGCAATAGCACTGTCCATAAGCAAACTGACCAGCCCCATAGACTATTGGTGTCCAACTTCAGGCCAGATTTCAACAAATCATTGTACCTCTCTGCCCCTGTAGGGTTATATGGTAGATGAAACTTCCACTTTATTCCTAACTGTTGCACCCATCCTTGTAACATGTGTCCAGTAAAGCAGGTGCCTTGAGTGCTTTCACTCACCTGCGGCTGCCCATAGGCCACAAAGAGATGATCTAGGCCCCTTTTGGTGGTTTGTTGATCTGCACAATGTGCAGGAAAAGCAACCAATAGTCCAGTAGCCGTGTCCACATAAGTCGTGGCATACCGATATCCTTCTGATATGGGCAGAGGCCCAGTATAGTCTATCTACCATCTGACTAGGGGTATCAGCCCCCTTACTATTGTCCCATGTTGCTGTGGGACTAGGTGTAAGTACCTCTTAGGGCACACAAGGCACTCCTTCTGGGCTTGCCTGACTTCTTCAAAGGTCGATGGCAAGCCCAACCAATGGGCTACAGCCCACATTGTCTTTTGCCCTGAGTGCAAAAAGCACTGATATAACCATCAGAGGCAGCCTTTCCTTTTAGCTAGCACACCTGGGCCAGTGTGTCTGTTTTATCATTCCCTGCGGATATCAAAGGCAAATGGCCAGTCACATGATATTCGGTAACAGTCTTAGTCTGACCAGAGGCCCATAGGTCTTGCCATAACCCTTGCCCCCAAAGAGGCCAGTGACCAACCATCCAGTTGGCATGGTACCATGTCGGTAGCCACAGGGTAAAGCCCCGATAGACGGCCCAGCTGTCAGTGCAGACAACCATGGGGGAAGGCTCCTGGGTAATCATGAGCCATGCTGCTTGCAACTCAGCCCATTGACTGCTCTAACCCTCTCCATCCTCCAACCATATTGTCTCAGTCTTAGGATGGAAAGCCACAGCCCTCCACTTCAGGGGCTGACCATGACTGGAGCTGTCTGTGTACCAAGCATCTTCAGGTATATGGGCTTTTCCCTTCTGATAAGGAGTCTTGGCTACCCATGGCTCAAAAGCAAGTTCTTCCTGCTTTCTACTGGTATAGGTCACCTCCCCCAATAAGCACTGGAGTTCTCCACTTAAGGGGCTAGTAGAGAAAGCACGGCACTGCTATAAATATGTGCCCTATTTGGCCAGTAGAGAAAGCACTGCACTGCTATAAATATGTGCCCTATTTGGCCAGTGTAGACATCTGTGCCACACCACTCCATGGCCTTTGGGTCCAGTCTTGCACCCACCCTATGATGGGATAGGTAGTTATTACCTTGGTTGGAGCTGTTCTGGTGATGGGCTCTGTAGCCAGCAAAGTGTGGTTCATAGCAGCCAGTTGCTTCTCTATCAGGGTGTACTGGACCTCTGCTCCTTTCCATAGTTATGACAAGAATCCAATAGGTTGGCATGTCTGTTCAAGCAGCTGCCAAAGACCCCATTCATAACCATCTTCAGTTACTTGAACTTTTAGCTTACAGGGTCTTAATGAGTCCATTACACTCAAGGCCTGTACAGCCTTGACTGCCTGCTTGGCAGCAGTAAAAGCACCTGCTCATGTCTCATCCCAGTCCCACCTGATACCCTTTTGTATCAACCGGTATTAGGGCTTCAGAATTTGTGCCAAGTGTGGGATAAACACTTTCCAGTAGCCCAAAAGACCCAAAAACTCTTGTGATACTGCCACAGTGGTAGGGGTGGGGAAAGCCCGGACCTTGTCTATAACTGCTTCAGGAATAACTTTAGTTTTACCCAACCAGACAACCCTCAAGAATTTTTACAGACAAACCAGGTCCCTGAACCTTGGTGCTGTTCACAGCACATCCTTTCTCCTGTAGATGTTGCAGCAGTCTAGGAACTGCCCCTTCTAAATCTGAAAGAGAATCAGATCTGAGCATAGTATCATCAATGTAGTGATAAAACCGTACCATTTGCGGTTTCTTCCATGTGGCCAAGTCCTGGGCTACAAGTCTGTGACAGATGGTGGGACTGTGGAGATATCCCTGCCCTTACAGTGAATGTCCACTGCTGGCCTTCCCATGTGAAGGCAAACTGTTCCTGACTTTCCTGTGCTATGTCAATAGAGAAGAAAGCATTAGCAAGGTCTACTACATGGTGATACATTCCCAGCTCATGGCTGAGGGTGTCCAGAATGTCTGCTACAGAGGGGGTAGCAGCATGCAAAGGGGCTGTGACTTTATTCAATCCCCTGTAGTCCACGGGCATATGTCAGGAGCCATCTGGCTTTTTCACTGGGGAATTAGAAGGGCTATGAGTGGGTTTTATGATGCCCACCTTCTCCTGCTCCTATAGAGTTTCTCCAATTTCCTTGTGCCCCTCAGGCAATTATACTGCTTAGTATTTGTCACCTGCCAAGGTACAGGCACAGATATAGGCAGGTGCTTAGCATGGCCCCTCAGAACTGCCTTCACCACATGTAACCTCAGTCTGAACTCCCCTGCAGTGGTCTGTAACCACAGGCCCTGCAGGATATCTACCCCCAAAATATACTCAGGGATGGGAGAAATGTACTTGGTATACTCCTTTGGGGATAAACACCCTATCCCTAGTGGGATTTGGGGTTTCTTCACTCTAATTGCCTTAATACCATAGCCATCTATCATAGCAGAGGACCCAGGAAAATGCTCAGGGTTGCCATAAATAAGAGAACACTCAGCTCCTGTGTCCACCAGCGCCAATGCACATTGTACATCCACAGAATTGCTAATTCTACATGTGGCCTCTGGTCCCCACGATGTCCCCCAAGGTGGGGACCTTGACTCCCACCCCTCAGTCGAACCATGATGTCCAGTCATCCTCCTGTGGGGGTGAGGGCCCAGGCAGAACCTGAGTACTGTCCCCCAGGAAGTTTCGCAGGTACACAGGCCAGGCATGAGACCTTGACTCTGGTTTCCATGTCCTGCACCTCAGCGGCTGGAACTGCTGCTCTGGCTTTAATTGGTGCCACAGTTCTAAGAAGATTTTATTGGGCTGCCCATCGAGTGTTTCTTTCACTAACCCGGCCTTTATCAAATCAACCCACATCTGGGTCCTCGAGACCTTCATGGGGCCTTTTGCACCTCTTTTCAGTCATAGCCTGTACTTCCCTCTGGGCCCTTATTGTTTCAACCTCCCCCAGATGTGCTAAAGTACGAGTAGCCTCACTTATGAGTTGCTCTATGTGGGGGGCAAGAGTAGTCACTAGGGACCCAAAGAGAAATGTGGGAGCTGTAGGCAGCACCAGATTTCTCATTCCTATGGTGAACACCTCCTCATCGGGGCTCTAGGGGTCCATGTTATAGATGATATTTTTCATACCCAATCCCCTCAGTACCTGTTGGAGCTCTGCATATGTTTTCCAACTATTGGGTAAATATGGTAAATCACCCTGATCAGGCCAAACTATCCTGATAGCTGCTGTCAGCCATTCCAGGAGTGTCTGATTCCCTGAGGTATGATGGGAATTTTGCAACCACTGCCAGAGGGAAGGGTGGGTCGTCAGAGAAGCCATTCTACTATCTCAGTGCCTGACATAACAATGTTTTCCACCCCCATATCCCATAGACATAAAAGCCATGTAGGCAGAGATTCTGATGGCCTCTACCTAAACTGGATGCTCATGTCCACCTGCTCATCCTGGGCATAGGGGCGGAGCATGGAGTGCTCCACAAGCTGGGGAAGGGGCCTCTCCTCCCCCTGAGGAGCCCGTGATTGTTTCGTTTTTATTTTCTTAATTACAGCCGGGTGGGCATTTAAAACAGGACAGGCTGGTATCCGGGGTGGTGGATCGGCCCATGGCCCAGCCTCCTCCTCTTCTCCCCCAGCTCCTCCTCCATCTCTGGACCTGAAGGCACCTCTCTTTCCTCCCCCTCTCGCACGGCCTCCTGCAATGCAGCTTTTCCGGCAGCCTCCCCCCTTGCCACTGCGAAGGAATCTTACAGGAGTGTGACCTGCATTTTCAATAACTGTCTCTCTTCCTTAATGGGATCCCTTATGTTATCACCCAGCTCCTCCAAGCAATGCTGAAGTGTGTCTCTCTCCAGCCTGAGTCCCTCTCTTTCCACGCTAACCCTCTCGATAATTCTATCTTTCTCCTGTGTAACATTTTCCACTATCTCAATGAAAAGAGACCTTATAATGCCAGCGGCAACATGGACACTCAGGGATTCTAAGCAGTCTTCTATCTCACAGAGGTCTAATTCTGCAGCTTCTGTTGTCTCCACCTGTCCCAAGTTCTGGAAAAGACCACATGCCTCTAGGAGGCACTTTACCCTAGATCAGTTCCCCACTAGGGACTCCCAAATTAGAAGCTCCACAGATGGGAAGATAATAATAACAGGTGAAGCTGCCCCTCTGCCACTTTATCCGCTGGGGCCTCCCCACCATCCACAGGGTGGATTCCGCTCATTTCCCCACCATCTCTAGGGGCAGCCCTCCCTGAGTCACACCCATGTAGACAAGATTATGGGTTTAGAGGTTCTGCAGACTACTGCCAGATGTAACTTTAGGGAGAGGAAATCCCAGGACAAAATACCTCTAAAACCAAAATCAGTCAAAGGGAGAAATAAAGCTTAAAACCTGTTTATTGTTTACAAACTGGTCTGGGGCCGTTTCTCTCTCCTGCTATGGCAGAAGCAAGCGAGACCTTCCCCCCAACCTGTCAGGTTCAGATAAGCCCTTGGTAGTCCAGGTAATTACCTATTGATATGGAGATGAACTACTTCTCTCCACCCCTTAGGAATGCTTGTTGATATGTAGATGCACTAAAGCCAGGTGAGATATTCTGGAAATATTATAATTTTACCCACAGTTATGAATAGCAAAAATATCATGAGATGAAAACTGTAGAATAGGACTTAATTCCAACTTATTTCTTCATGCAATGTACATACATTTGACTTTATATTTGGAAAAATGAGAGGATTTACTCCAATTTTAAAGAAAATATCTTGAATTTGAAATTGACCAAGAATTTATCCAAATTTTCCAGGGATGATTAAAAATCAGTATGAGCATGTTTACCTACATTTGGCATTCATAGGCATATACATTAATATAATTAAGTTTGCTTTCAGTGTCCCATGGTGTCAGAGGATACTTACAAAATGAATTACAAATTACCTGTTTTTTTTTCCTAATGTCTTTGTTTAGAGAAGTACCTCCTTGCTCTTTTCAAAGAGCACACAACACAAAATCAAAAACGAATTAGGTGCAGTTCATCGCCATTTCCGAACCAATAGTAAAGTTACCAACATGCTAATTAACATAAAGAATTTCTAGATTCTTACTATTAGTTCTAAGTACTAAATATTTCCTGTTCATACCTTTTGGCTTTGTTAGGTGAAGGATTGAGTACAATCTGATGAAACAAAAGACTTAGCAGCTGCATATTTTAAATATGCACAGACTTAACTAAGGCCTGAGTATTATATAAACAGAAACAACATTCAAACAAAGATTCCTAGCACATTATGAAATTATGATAATCTGCTTCAGCAGCACATTTTCCACCACAATGCAATGACATTTAGATCACTATTTAATCACATTTATCTATCTACTGTTAAACTGGGCATGACACTGTCAGTGCTGTCGAATCTTACAGCTGGATCGCAGCTTGGTTGTGGAGTTTGGGAATTACAAAACAGGTTGAAAGCAATCTCTGAATTAATGAGGTACTCAGATCATCTGCACTCCTCTTCTCCATCGAACAGGTGCAAAAATGGCAAAGGGATAATTGTTTTAAATTTTGTTGTGCATTGTGTTAAAATCATATTCTACAAGCAACAACACGAAAAGCTAAGAAAAGATGGCAAGAGGCCTAATACCAAACAAAAATTAAAAACTTAACTCTTTGATGTATGCATACAAACTTAAAATTGCTTCCACTAGCTTCTCATGCAAAATAAAATGTTTCTGATTATCAGGAAAAGAAACATGTATTTAACATGTTATTTGAAGTTGACCAAAAATGTGTGTAGTGTCCACTATGTGGAAAACACTGTACTAGGCCCTGGGAATACAAAAATAAATAACTTGAAATTAAATTTGGTCTGTGCAAGCTACACCCTCCTTGTTTTCCTCATAACTTTTTGCAAGCTTTAGGCATAAGTATTTGTTTACTAATTCATATTCTTCTCCTTTGCAAGCTCTATTTTTTTTTGGTGAGGGTGGCTTCAAACAATGGAAATGTATTGTCTCACAGCTCTAAAGGCTAGAAGTCCAAATCATGGTGTTAGCAAAGCCAACTTCCCTCTGAAGCCTCTAGAAAAGATCCATCCTTGTCTCTTCTCCCTCTGGCAGCCCTAGAAGTTTGTGGCTTGTGACTGTCTCACTCCAATCTCTGCCCCAACTTCTTCCCTTTGTGTCTGTGTCTATCTATACAAATGGCTATCTGCTTATGAGGACTCTAGTCATACTAAATTTAGGCCCACCCTAAATTATTATGATCACATCATAACTAATTACACCTGCAAAGACCCTACTTCCAAATAAGGTCACATTCTGAGGTTCTGACTGGGTGTGAATTTTTGGAGGACACCTACTATAGAAGAAAGTGACAGGCATAGGCAACAGCTTTTATAGGAAGCCACCTGTTTAAATTTTGCAGATTCAGAGAGATAATTACTCTTACAACATAATTATCTTTCATTCACATGAACCAAAATAAAGGGTCAGATATGACATGTGCTTAAGATGGCACTTCATTTTATGGAAAGGATTAGCACGTTCTCACTACAAATCTAATTTGAAGCAAGGTTCTGTATTAATGTAGGCTCTATTTTATGCCAAAATATCTCAAAATATTTGAGAAAGAGGAAAGGAAGGGAGGAATTAAGAGAGGGAGTGAGGAAGGATTTGTTCAATGGGATTTTGTTGGAGTTTTCATAGAGATATTTTCTGAAGTCCAAGGGACTTGTTTTAGGAAAAACATGTAGTCCACTCTGGGAAAGGTGAAGAATATTTCCTTAGGGAGATAAAGTGCTGAGACTTTGCATCTATGAAAATATATTTACTTAGCTCTAATATTCCAATAGGTTGGGCTACGTATAAAATTCAAGGTTGAAAATAAATTTTCTTCATATTTAAAAAGATTTTGTTCCATTTTTTCTACCTTCCCATCTTGTTGTTAACAAGTACAATATCATTCTGAAATTTTGATTACAAGCTATTTATGTTTTTTGTTTGTTTGTTTAGATCTTCATTCCCAGGAAATTTCTGGATAAAGAATTTGGGGATGATTTATTTTCTTCTATTGTTTAGAGTACTTGATGGATATTTTCAATCTGTAAATTCATACCTTTCCATTATAGGAAATATTCTTAAATTATTTAGGTGAGAATCCCCTCCATTCCAATATAGTGAGGGGTTGATAGTACAGAATCTAGAGTCACAAACCTGATTGCAGATCCAAGCCAATCCACAGTAGCTGTGTGGCTAGGGCCAATTGGCTTAACCTCTTTGTATTTAGGATTTCTTACCTTCCAAAGGTAGATCCTAATAGTAGATAAGGCTTCAGACATGCGTAATTATTTTTATGCAAAACATTTAGAATAGCAGCTGGCATTTAGCAATTTCTTTACCTAAGTTTGCTGTTGTTGATACTATCGTTCAAAATGATTCCTACAGTTTCTACTATTTTCTCTCCTTTGTTTTCCATATCTGTTTCTTTCTGTGGTCTGTACTTCCCAAGAGATTTTTCTCAACTATAACTCCTTGTCATTTTATTGAGCCTTTCATTTGTGATATCACATTTTTAGTCTTGAGCTCTTTTTCCTGTTCTGCATGTTTCTCTTAACACTCTCTGTTTGTTTTACAGATGCAGTCTCACCTCTTATCTCAGGATTTTAATGAGTGATCGTTTTGTTATACTTGGTCATAATTGAAAGCAGTACAAGGCTTACTAGGAAAAAAGCTGTCTTCTTTATTTATTTATTTATTTATTTATTTATTTATTTTTTTATTGAAGGGTAGTTGACAACAGTATTGCATTACATTAGTTTCAGGTGTACAACACAGTGATTCAACATTTATAAACATGATAATTCTAGGTACCAGGTATCACCATACCAAGTTGTTACAATATTTTGACTATATTCCTTATGCTATACATTACATCCCGGTTACTTATTTATTTTACAATTGGAAGTGTGTTTATATATATATATATATATTTTGTGAGGGCATCTCTCATATTTATTGATCAAATAGTTGTTAACCAAAATAAATTTCTGTATAGGGGGGTCAATACTCAATGCACAATCATTAATCCACCCCAAGCCTAATTTTCGTCAGTCTCCAATCTTCTGATGCATAACGAACAAATTCTTACATGGAGTACAAATTCTTACATAGTGAATAAGTTACATGGTGAACAGTGCAAGGGCAGTCATCACAGAAGCTTTCGGTTTTGTTCATGCATTATGAACTATACACAGTCAGTTCAAATATGAATATTCATTTGATTTTTAAACTTGATTTATATGTGGATACCACATTTCTCTATTATTATTATTTTTAATAAAATGCTGAAGTGGTAGGTAGATACGAGATAAAGGTAGAAAACAGAGTTTAGTGTTGTAAGAGAGCAAATGTAGATGATCAGGTGTGTGCCTGTAGACTATGTGTTAATCCGAGCTAGACGAGGGCAATAAACATCCATGTATGCAGAAGATTTCTCTCAGAACATGAGGGGGGAGGTTCTAAGTGTCACCTCTGCTGCTCCCCATTTTCTCACCAGATGGCCCCCTGCGACTGTGCCTGTCTTAGGTTGTTCGTCCCTTGAGGAATCTTACCCGTTTCTGGCTAACCAGTCATCTTCCGGGGCCATACAGGGAAATGTTAAGTTGGTAAGTGAGAGAGAAGCCTTATTGTTTGAAAAGGTTAGCTTTTTACTTCTTTGCATATTTATGCCCTGTGGCTTCTATGCCCAGCATTTGTCTTGAGGTGTCTTTACCACTAGGAAGAATTATGATACTCGGTAAATTCGACATGTGGCAGGAGTTCTATTTAAAGGCTGTGATTAGGTAGGAAGAAGGAAAGCTATAGAAGTAGCAGGCAGAAGAAAACCTGGGAAGATTGATTATTTCTTTGACATATCTTCTTGTAGAGTAACTTCAGCATGGATAGGTTTTAAACTACTAATTAAATTGTGCACACACATTAACATAATAGGAATATAGTTACCTAACCAAAGCATACCTGTAATTACCACCCATCTCCAGTGAAACCAAGAAAACCAGTTAGGCACCTTAGGCATTTGTGAAAACTTATCTATGATATGGTGGATATTGTCCGACTGAACTTAAACAGTCTGAGAGAATTCAGATAAACTAGAACACCCCATTCCTGGGGACTGTTCATATCCCGTATGTTCTTTTAACGATAAATAGTCTGTGGTTGTAAGATTTTGGAGTGCTACAATTTGCACTTCTCCTAATTCTTGGTTGAGTTCCAACAGTATAGATCCAATCCAATTTTTGTTTTACTGTATGCACAGGCCAGCTTAGATATCTCCTTCATCATTCCCATGGCAAGTCCAGGAACTGATGGGATGAGTGCATCTACACCTGTGACAGTGCGTGGATCTTTGTTGGAGTTTTTTTTTTTTTTGCTGATCATCTTCTGTCATGAGTCTTCCCGAGAGTGCTGATGTTGGAAGTTCTTTTTCATATCGTAACTTAGTTCATTTTCGGGGTAGCCAAATTAGGCTTTGATCCTCTGTATAAACACAAACAGACCCTTTGCCTACACTTTTATATGCCCTTTATATCATTGTGTAGAACTCATTAGAGGTCACCACATAGGAACTGCTTTTTTTTTTTTTTTAATCATTAATCTACACTTACATGATGAATACTTTGTTTACTAGGCTCTCCCCTATACCAGGTCCCCCCTATATACTCCTTTACAGTCACTGTCCATCAGCATAGCAAACTGTTGTAGAATCACTACTTGTCTTCTCTGTGTTGTACAGCCCTCCCCTTTCTCCCACCCCGCTATGGATGCTAATCTTAATACCCCTCTTTTTCTGCTCCCCCTTATCCCTCCCTACCCACCCATCCACCCCAGTCCCTTTCCCTTTGGTACCTGTTAGTCCATTCTTGAGTTCTGTGATTCTGTTGCTGTTTTGTTCCTTCAGTTTTTCCTTTGTTCTTATATTCCACAGATGAGTGAAATCATTTGGTATTTCTCTTTCTCTGCTTGGCTTGTTTCACTGAGCATAATACCCTCCAGCTCCATCCATGTTGCTGCAAATGGTTGGATTTGCCCTTTTCTTATGGCTGAGTAGTATTCCATTGTGTATATGTACCACATCTTCTTTATCCATTCATCTATCGATGGACATTTAGGTTGCTTCCAATTCTTGGCTATTGTAAATAGTGCTGCGATAAACAGAGGGGTACACTGGTCTTTCTCATACTTGATTGCTGCATTCTTAGGGTAAATTCCTAGGAGTGCAATTCCTGGGTCAAATGGTATGTCTGTTTTGAGCATTTTGATGTACCTCCATACTGCTTTCCACAATGGTTGAACAAGTTTACATTCCCACCAGCAGTGTAGGAGGGTTCCCCTTTCTCCACAGCCTCACCAACATTTGTTGTTGTTTGTCTTTTGGATGGCAGCCATCCTTACTGGTGTGAGGTGATACCTCATTGTAGTTTTAATTTGCATTTCTCTGATAATTAGTGATGTGGAGCATCTTTTCATGTGTCTGTTGGCCATCTGTATTTTTTTTTGGAGAACCGTCTGCTCAGTTCCTTTGCCCATTTTTTAATTGGGTTATTTGTTTTTTGTTTGTTGAGGCGTGTGTGCTCTTTCTATATTCTGGACGTCAAGCCTTTATCGGATGTGTCATTTTCAAAGATATTCTCCCATACTGTAGGGTTCCTTTTTGTTCTATTGATGGTGTCTTTTGCTGTACAGAAGCTTTTCAGCTTAATAAAGTCCCACTTGTTCATTTTTGCTGTTGTTTTCCTTGCCCGGGGAGATATGTTCAAGAAGAGGTAACTCATGTTTATGTCTAAGAGGTTTGTGCCTATGTTTTCTTCCAAGAGTTTAATTGTTTCGTGACTTACATTCAAGTCTTTGATCCATTTTGAGTTTACTTTTTTATATGGGGTTAGACAATGGTCCAGTTTCATTCTCCTACATGTAGCTGTCCAGTTTTGCCAGCACCATCTGTTGAAGAGACTGTCATTTCACCATTGTATGTCCATGGCTCCTTCATCAAATATTAATTGACCATATATGTCTGGGTTAATGTCTGGAATGTCTAGTCTGTTCCATTGGTCTGTGGCTCTGTTCTTGTGCCAGTACCAAATTGTCTTGATTACTATGGCTTTATAATAGAGCTCGAGGTTGGGGAGTGAGATCCCCCCTACTTTATTCTTCTTTCTCAGGATTGCTTTGGCTATTTGGGGTCTTTGTTGTTTCCATATGAATTTTTGAATTATTTGTTCCAGTTCATTGAAGAATGTTGCTGGTAGTTTCATAGGGATTGCATCAAATCTGTATATTGCTTTGGGCAGGATGGCCATTTTGACGATACTAATTCTTCCTAGCCATGAGCATGGGATGCGTTTCCATCTGTTAGTGTCCCCTTTAATATCTTTTAATAGTGACTTGTAGTTTTCAGAATATAAGTCTTTCACTTCTTTGGTTAGGTTTATTCCTAGGTATTTTATTTTTTTTGATGCAATTGTGAATGGAGTTGTTTTCCTGATTTCTCTTTCTGTTGGTTCATTGTTGGTATAAAGGAAAGCCACAGATTTCTGTGTGTTGATTTTGTATCCTACAACTTTGCTGTATTCCGATATCAGTTCTAGTAGTTCTGGGGTGGAGTCTTTAGGGTTTTTTATGTACAGTATCATGTCATCTGCAAATAGTGACAGTTTGACTTCTTCTTTGCCAATCTGGATTCCTTGTATTTTTTTATTTTGTCTGATTGCCGTGGCTAGGACCTCCAGTACTATGTTAAATAACAGTGGGGAGAGTGGGCATCCCTGTCTAGTTCCCGATCTCAGAGGAAATGCTTTCAGCTTCTCGCTGTTCAATATAATGTTGGCTGTGGGTTTTTCATAGATGGCCTTTATTATGTTGAGGTACTTGCCCTCTATTCCCATTTTGCTGAGAGTTTTTATCATGAATGGATGTTGAACTTTGTCGAATGCTTTTTCAGCATCTATGGAGATGATCATGTGGTTTTTGTCTTTCTTTTTGTTGATGTGGTGGATGATATTGATGGACTTTCGAATGTTGTGCCATCCTTGCATCCCTGGGATGAATCCCACTTGGTCATGGTGTACGATGGTTTTGATGTATTTTTGAATTCGGTTTGCTAAAATTTTGTTGAGTATTTTTGTGTCTATGTTCATCAGGGATATTGGTCTGTAGTTTTCTTTTTTGGTGAGGTCTTTGCCTGGTTTTGGTATTAGGGTGATGTTAGCTTCATAGAATGAGTTTGGGAGTATCCCCTCCTCTTCTATTTCTTGGAAAACTTTAAGGAGAATGGGTATTATGTCTTCCCTGTATGTCTGATAAAATTCCGAGGTAAATCCATCTGGCCCGGGGGTTTTGTTCTTTGGTAGTTTTTTGATTACCGCTTCAATTTCGTTGCTGGTAATTGGTCTGTTTAGATTTTCTGTTTCTTTCTGAGTCAGTCTTGTAAGGTTGTATTTTTCTAGGAAGTTGTCCATTTCTCCTAGGTTTCCCAGCTTGTTAGCATATAGGTTTTCATAGTAGTCTCTAATAATTCTTTGTATTTCTGCGGGGTCTGTCGTGATTTTTCCTTTCTCATTTCTGATACTGTTGATTTGTGTTGACTCTCTTTTCCTCTTAATAAGTCTGGCTAGAGGCTTATCTATTTTGTTTATTTTCTCGAAGAACCAGCTCTTGGTTTCATTGATTTTTGCTATTGTTTTATTCTTCTCAATTTTATTTATTTCTTCTCTGATCTTTATTATGTCCCTCCTTCTGCTGACCTTAGGCCTCATTTGTTCTTCTTTTTCCAATTTCAATAGTTGTGACATTAGACCGTTCATTTGGGATTGCTCTTCCTTTTTTAAATATGCTTGGATTGCTATATACTTTCCTCTTAAGACTGCTTTTGCTGTGTCCCACAGAAGTTGGGGCTTAGTGTTGTTGTTGTCATTTGTTTCCATATATTGCTGGATCTCCATTTTGATTTGGTCATTGATCCATTGATTATTTAGGAGCGTGTTGTTTAGCCTCCATGTGTTTGTGAGCCTTTTTGCTTTCTTTGAACAGTTTATTTCTAGTTTTATGCCTTTTTGGTCTGAAAAGTTGGTTGGTAGGGTTTCAATCTTTTGGAATTTACTGATGCTCTTTTTGTGTCCTGTTATGTGGTCTATTCTGGAGAATGTTCCATGTGCACTTGAGAAGAATGTGTATCCTGTTGCTTTTGGATGTAGAGTTCTGTAGATATCTATTAAGTCCATCTGTTCTAGTGTGTTGTTCAGTGCCTCTGTGTCCTTACTTATTTTCTGTCTGGTGGATCTGTCCTTTGGAGTGAGTGATGTGTTGAAGTCTCCTAGAATGAATGCATTGCATTCTATTTCCTCCTTTAGTTCTGCTAATATTTGTTTCAGGTATGTTTGTGCTCCTGTATTGGGTGCATATATATTTATAATGGTTATATCCTCTTGATGGACTGAGCCCTTTATCATTACGTAATGTCCTTCTTTGTCTTTTGTTACTTTCTTTATTTTGAAGTCTGTTTTGTCTGATACCAGAATTGCAACACCTGCTTTCTTCTCTCTGTTGTTTGCTTGAAATATCTTTTTCCATCCCTTGACTTTAAGTCTGTGCGCGTCTTTGGGTTTGAGGTGAGTCTCTTGTAAGCAGCATATAGATGGGTCTTGCTTTTTTATCCATTCTATTACTCTGTGTCTTTTGATTGGTACATTCAGTCCATTTACATTTAGGGTGATTTTTGAAAGGTATGAATTTATTGCCATTGCAGGCTTTAAGTTTGTGTATACCAAAGGTTTAGGGTTAGCTTCTTTACTATCTTACTGTCTAACTTAACTCGCTTGTTGAGCTATTATAAACACAGTCTGATGATTCTTTATTTCTCTCCCTTCTTATTCCTCCTCCTCCCTTCTTCATATGTTGGGTGTTTTGTTGTGTGCTCTTTTTAGGAGTGCTCCCATCTAGAGCAGTCCCTGTAGGATGCCCTGTAGAGGTGGTTTGTGGGAGGCAAATTCCCTCAACTTTTGCTTGTCTGGGAATTGTTTAATCCCTCCTTCATATTTAAATGATATTCGTGCTGGATACAGTAGTCTTGGTTCGAGGCCCTTCTGTTTCATTGCATTAAGTATATCATGCCATTCTCTTCTGGCCTGTAGGGTTTCTGTTGAGAAGTCTGATGATAGCCTGATGGGTTTTCCTTTGTAGGTAACCTTTTTTTTCTCTCTGGCTGCCTGTAATACTTTGTCCTTGTCTTTGATCTTTGCCATTTTAATTATTATGTGTCTTGGTGTTGCCCTCCTTGGATCCCTTGTCATGGGAGTTCTGTGTACCTCTGTGGTCTGAGAGGCCATTTCTTCCCCTAGTTTGGGGAAATTTTCAGCAATTATTTCTTCAAAGACATTTTCTATCCCCTTTTCTCTCTCTACTTCTTCTGGAATTCCTATGATTCTTATATTGTTCCTTTTCATTTGGTCACTCAGCTCTCTTAAAATTCTTTCATTCTTGGAGATCCTTTTATCTCTCTCTGCATCAGCTTCTCTGCGTTCCTGTTCTCTGTTTTCTAGTCCATTAATGGTCTCTTGCATCTCGTCCATTCTGTTTTGAAGTCCTTCCAGAGCTTGTTTTATTTCTGAATTCTCCTTCCTTAGTTCTTGCATATTTCTCTGCAAGTCCATCAGCATGGTTATGACTTTTGTTTTGAATTCTTTTTCAGGAAGACTGGCTAAGTCTATCTCCCCATATTCCTTCTCAGGGGAAGATGTAGCAGATGCCGAAGCTGTCTGGGTTAGTCTTGTCTGGATCAAATTTTTTTGCCTTTTCATGTTGACAGGTGCTATTGACTGTCAGCTGGGAGGGCCAAAATTTTCACTTGCTACTGACCATTCTTTACTGGGACAACTACCACTCCTAGTGGCTTGTGTTGGGTAATTGCGTGTAGACTGGGTCTTTGTGTCTTGCCTGGCCGGAAGGGAGAAATTTCCCTTTCTGTGGGCGGAATTTGTCTCAGGCTGCTTCTCTGCTTTCGCAGCGCCCGGTGGGGTAATGGATGGGGGGGGCTGCTTGACTGTTTGCCTCCGTGAGGGGTCTCAGAGCTGTTGCCCAGGGGGTTAGTGCACCCGGTTTTCCCTGTAATTTCCAGCTGCTGTACTGTGACCTGCGTTGTTTCCGTCAAGCTGTTAAGTCCCTGTCCCTTTAAGACTTTCAAAAAGCCCCCGCTTTTCTTTGTCACAGGGGCATCAGCTTTGGCACCCGCTCAGAGGTCTTACTCCCTGTTCCCCCAGTATCCAGGGCCCCCTGGGCACGTACTGTGTCTGCGCTCTGGCCCGGATGGCTGGGGCTGGGTGCTAAGCAGCCCTGGGCTCCGTCTCCCTCCCGCTCTGCCTATTCTTCTCCCGCCAGGTGCTGGGGGGAGGGGCGCTCGGGTCCCGCCGGGCCAGGGCTTGTATCTTACCCCTTTCACCAGTCGCTGTGTTCTCGCTGGTGTAGCTGCAGTCTGGCCACTGTCCTGCGTCTTCTGGTCTCTCTTTTAGGGCTAGTTGTGTTTGTTGTATTTTCAAAAGTATATATGTTTTTGGGAGGAGATTCCCACTGTCCTACTCACGCCGCCATGTTGCCTCTGCCTCCAAAAGCTGTCTTCTATACACATTTCTATACTTCATTTCTCACATTCCTAAATCTAGTAACTACTTACAGTGTTTTTTGCTTTTTCTCTTTGTATTTTACCTATCCATCTCTAAATAATATGTTTGTGATGACCTTTTATTATTTTTTCCTCTTTTGGAAATTACCTGCTCACTTCCAATAAAGGAGCATAAAAACTTCCTCCTCCATCCCCCACTGGACACATGCATACACACACATCCAGCAACCATTATCCCAGTGTATTTAATTATTTTGGTTGTATCAATATTCAGTGCACATACTGGTATAGCTATGCAAATGATTTTTATAAGCCATGCAATATTCTATAAATATTTTATTTTCAAACACAAATGCTTATTCTCTTTACACTTTCTACACTCAATTATATTTTCATTTTGGTGTTCTTGCTTGGTTAAACAATAGTTGTTTTTGGTTTTTGTTTTTTCATCTATGTATGACTTACCCCTGAACTTTCCCGCCAATTATGCAAATCACTTTTTCAACCTTTCTTACGTATAATACATGTTGTCAATTTGATCTTCTTGTAGACAGCTTTCCTATTATCTCATGAGCTATTCCATTCTGAGATATTACTCCCCAGGCCTGCTTCATGTCTATTATCCTGGCACTCCCTTCACAACTATCTCAGGGATTCCAGTCATCTTATGACAGTTTCTTTGTTCTCAGGATATGATAACTTTCCTCTCTCTTACTTGAAAATTAAGTCCAACCTGATAAGTAAATATATATAAAGATATTATTCCCTAATGAAACAGTCCAACCAAATCAATTTTAAATGATATCCTCTGTCCAAACCCTACCTAGTCCCTTAGCTTTTCAGTGGCCCACTCTTAAACATAACAAGTGGCCACATATCTTTAAAGACTGTAAGATGAAAAGACTTCTGAGAAAAAACTGTAACATGAAAGAAAAAGGCCAAAAACAATCGCAAAAATAAACTTAGTTGACTAAGAGATTAGGCAGAGGCAGAAATTTCAGAATAATGCCTAAAACTGAAAAATCAAGACAGCATGATGAGACTCAGGAATGGATCCAGTCATATATTGTGAGCTTAAGGTTACAATATATGAGAGTCTCTCTTTAAGAAAAAAGTCAAACGTGTGAGTTAAAAATTAACTACAAAAGGGAATATTTACTTAGGATAAAAAAAGAAGACGTCCTTCGAGGAGGCCATTCAAGTGAGGGGAACCGAGGCTTCATTATCTCTAAAATAAATCAACAGCTGATGAACATGTTAGCTAGAGATATGGAAATAAATAGCAAAATAAACATTTAAAGAGTCAAAGTGTTTTCTTCTCTTAGTGGGGAGCAAGAGTATTGGCTTTGTGAAATAAGTTCTAATTATTTACCTTTTTAAATGATGTGCATATTTAATTTTTATAAAATCCTCTAAGAAGCTATCAGGAAATACATTTATGTACACAATAATAATGATATAAGGTAATTAACGAAAAGTAGTTAAATCTAGGAAGACTCACTGGGTGTGGACTGGGTAAGGAAAGCAGTCAGTCTAAACGTTTCACAGTAGAACCCTGGTGTGGCTGTCTTTTTGTTTGGGCTTTAACCTTAATCTTTATTGATTAATGATGCTTTTAAATTCTTATCCAGGAGTGGTGTAGCTGAAGTCAGAGTCCTACCCAGGCATCTGAAAGCAGAGTGTGTCCATATAAAAATCATTATAATGCATTTCTGTTGCTCTTCTTGTAAAAGGAGCTAAGGGTTCCTTTTCCATGAAATGGATCAAAATGCAAACATGTAAAGAAATTAATTTGTACGACAGTATACTATTTGTTGAAAAGTAAAAAGAATATATCAAAGTTATTCCATTAATGACTTGATTCCATTTATTCTATACATATAACCTCATAACAGTTATTTGTTTATTGTCAGTCTGATTAAAAGCTAAAGAATTACTTAAATGTAACTTTCACTGTTATACCTATGTAATCTTGAGAGGTTCAAACTTAAAAATTTTGTAATTAGTTTTAAAGATGTAAGTAAGTATAGGCTCTATCTAATCCCAGTAATAACTTTTGAGGAATTTAGCAATAATTTTTATAACTTAGCAATAATTATAGGGGCATAAATGCATGCTCCAATGTGAAGCATAAAAAGAAACAAGAAACTTTTACTAAAGTTCAAAAGTCTCTCAGTTCTTCCCACTGAGGTGAGGGAAAAAAACCAAAACAGACAAGTGTTCAGTTTCCCAGTTATACTGGTATATAGTCCCTAAAATGCTTGGAATCTTCAGAATGATGAGTGTCTTGTAAGCTAATGAGATGACTGGTGGCTGGGGACTCCTAGATAGTTACAGGATGTGGGCTGGTCATCAGAATGACCAGGACATACTTAGGTTGGAACTTCAGCCCCACCCTCCCAACCTCTGGAGGGAGGAGAGGGGGTGGACGTTAAGTTCAGTCATCAATGGTTAATGATTTCATCAGTCTTGCTTACATAAGGAAACATCCATAAAAACTCCTAAGGGATGGGGTTGGAGAGCTTCTGGATTTGTTGCTGGCAGACACTAAAACAGTATCTTTAGCCCATATCTTCAGATAGTGAAAGAATTTAGCACCAAGACAGGAGTACGCAAGCAAGCAGTGCACTTTATTAGAGAAATTAGGGAAGAGAAACACCTTGACAGACCAAGGGGGGCTGCTCAAGACAGTCAGTCCTGAGACGAATCAGCGTGGCTCCTATTATGGAGAGCAAAAATGTTTATTCACTATTTACTAGGTCACCTAGCATGAATAGGGACATGTGCAGTTGGATTACATACATGCATGTATGTTGCAACATTATCTCATGTAGCATTAGCATATAAAATCTCTATCCATGAGTGGAAAATTCAGTATTATAAAGAGGAAAAGTAACTATCAGACACCAAATTTACCTTTTGCACATGTCACAAATTGTGTCTTGATCCATTGATTATCTGACCAAGGGGTCTCTAAACCTAGGGCTGGTGGCTAAAAAACTTACTAAAACAATAGATTGATGTGAAAAACAAAATATATTGGAACCTTAAAGAGGCAATGGTCCAAGTCACAAGTCATTTTGTCAAGGCTTATGTATGTGGAGTTGGACTGTTTCTCCATTTTTTCCTACCTATCTCAGGTTGATCGATATATCCCTGTTCTGGGAGGGTGTTGCACCCCAAATCCACAGGGAAGAGAAGATGTTTTGTCCAGGACCCTTCTGGAGTGTGTCCCATGTACCTTTTTATCTGGCTGTTCATCTTTTTCCTTTATAATAAACCAGAAATAGTAAGTCACATATTTCTCTGAGTTCTATGGCTGTTGTAACAAATTATCAAACACCAAGGGCAGGGTCATGTGACCACCCAGTTTGTAGTGGTTCTCAGAGTATGGGAGGCCTGGGACTTGGGGTTGGCCTCTGATGGGGTGGGCAGTTGTGTGAAAATGAGCCTTTAACCTGTGAGGTCTGTGCTCACTCCAGGTCGTGCTGGAATTGAATTGTAAGACTCCCATTTGGCATCAGGACAGTTGGAGGTTTGGCTGGTGTGGGAAAAAAAAACTGCACAGATTTGGTGTCAGAAGTGCTGTTAGTAAAAACACAAGAGTCTGGTTTTCAGAATTGCAGATTCAGAAACCTAACTTTATTCATATTTTCTCAAAGATCACACTCCATGATATTCGATGCATGATAAAACTTTATATGAGAAGACAGGTATGCTAATTTCTTAATTTATGCTAGAAATACTATATTTTCAAGGACAAGAGTCAGGTGCTCTTTATCCAGGGTTTCATAGCTTTTCTGAATTAACAATTTAGCAAGCTTTTAAAAAAAGAACTTAAAATTTGGCCAGGGTTAATCAGAAAGTAGTCAATGTTTGCTTTCTTTATAAAAGCCTTTGTCATTCAAAATATCCTCCATCTGAATAGAAACTTTATAGGTGTTTTAACCCTACAAGTGGAAGGAATTTTTGGATTATTGACTGTTGTTCATTGATACCATAATATATTATAATATACTGTAGTGAAAGACATATATGTATATATATATACATGTGGGATACTCTGCTCTTTGTTATAAGAAATGCTCTGTTTTCATAAGACATGCACTTTGTTGCACTGAAAAAATAAATAAAAAATAAATCATTGATCTAATAATAGGTTCTTTGATGTGCAAAACTCATAGAAAGATATTATGATTACTCATTATAAAAACAGTGAAAGTAGTATGTATACACAAATGCTGTCTTACTATATGTCAAGTCTACTGATGGTAAATATTATAGTCAATGTAAGCTATCAAAATAGGGATGCTGCTATTTTACTTTTTTTCCTTAACATTAACTATAATGAAGAATGAAAGTCTTAGTGCACATACAGAAACGATTTTGTTAAAACCAAATTCAGACTTAGAGATAAGGGCACACTTGTATTATGTCATGGCATCAATTTTTAACTTAACCACTGTTATTATAAATAAATATTAAGCAAGAGTGCATTTCTTTCTTGCTAATGAAGAATTCTGCAGAGGTTAATAAAAAGGATGATTTATTTGGATAATTATTTAGCTGACTCTCCCTCCTAAAGCCCTAGTGGGAGATGGTACAAAATGCTGAAGCCTTTTTCTATCCAGGCACATTGTGGCAGCAGATGGGCCAAACCATTATTAAGAATGGAAACATACCAATCAGTGTGGCATGCTTCCCAATTTGCCCCCAGAGCCTGCAGGGAACACCAGCATTGCCTGAGGACAGCACTGTCTGTCAAGCCCCGCCTAAGATTTTGGATAGAACTGAATATTGTGTGTGTATAATAGACTTCAAATAAGACAAATTGTTCTTCAGTCCACACTAAGGCACTTACTTAATAAACGTCTCAAATGTATTGTGAAAAGTCAGCTTCCTTTTACATTAGTGACCTCCCAGCAGGGACTCCGGCAGTTCACAAAAGTTGGAATACAATGTTAAGGAATGAACAGTAATTCTATGATGCTGGCCCCTGGCTCACTCTCCACCCTCACTCCCTACTAAATCCAATGGGTCATGCACACTGCTCTTAGGGTGTTGTTTTAAATGCATCTTTGACTAAATCAATGTCCCATTTAAAATTCCCCAGAGCCTCCTCCCCCTTTCACCCTTACTATACCTATAGAAGATTTTACATACTTCAGCCTTGTATACAAATTTTATAAACTGGTCTTTAATTTATCAATCAAAAATGTTAATAGCCATCTGAAGAGTAATATTATTTCTGATTTATCTGCAAACACTGAGCCACCTTGTGCCTCTTTGTCTTTACAAAACCATTCTGTCTGGCATACTCGGGCAGGGTTTCCAAAGGTCTACTTAAGTGTCAGATGGCGTGCGATTCCACTTATCTTTTGTCCTTCATGCTCATCTATCTATCTATCCACCTACCTACTTTATCAAAATAGATAAGGGTCTTATATGTAACTACAAAATATTGTAAAATTGTTAACACTTTTCTTAAATTTGTGCTTCTGATCAACTACTACACATAATATATGTAGAAAAGATCAGAATTAACACTCTATTTACAATATCTGAAGATCTTTGGTAAATACAGAAATATAAAAGTCAACATTCTATCATATTTCCATGATTAGTTTACTAAATAATCCCTTAAAGGGATTAATCAAAAATAAAATGTTCAAAATATAATACACTTTGACCCAATGATTTTATTTCTGATAATCTTTAATACAGGCATAATTGCAATACTGAAAAAGGTGTTACCCACAATAGTATTTAATGTGCCCAAAATTAGAAATAATTTCAAGTTCAACAGCAGAGAATTAGTTACATCATTGTATACCATTTAATGGAATATTATTCACTCATTAAAATTTTAGGGGAAATTCTGAAAACATTAAAATACTAATATGAAAATATTAAGTAACACATAGTTTAGAAATCATGTATGACATCTAATCTCAACAAGTATATCAAGAATTGGCCAAAAGAAATTACACTAAACTATTAATAATGGTTGCATTGGTTGATGAAATATGAAATTTTTCATTTTAAATTATTATCAATTTTTCAAAGTTTCTTTAAAGTGTGGACAACAGCTGTATTTGAAAAAAAACTAACTTAATTTAAAAAGGAAAATTAAATAAAATTGAAAGAATATGGCAATTCGACATCAGAACTTACGCTGAAATAAGATAACAAATATTATCTGTTGTAATCTTCCCAAGATTATCCTCCTCTGTATTTTACTTAAACAGTTTTGCTCACAAATATACAAAATAAACTACTTAGTCCTGTTAGATTTTATAGTTTCATCAAGTTAGAAACAAGTTGACTGGCAGTTTGGTTTGCGAACGTGTAACAGTTGCATTACTGGTAGGTGACTTATTAAAATGCTTTGTTTAATGATCTCCCAACAAATTAAAAAATACACACTCCTCCCTTCATCTATTAGAAGTCCAAAAATACAGGGATTCTATCTTATACAAATGACAAATCAAAGGAATATTTAAGTTAACTTTTTATTTTTCACTTGAGGCTACTCTTCATTATTTGAACTTTCCACAATTTTGATTTTGGAAAATTGATATTTCATTGAGCACTTTCTTGTTAAAAATTTAAGAGATTGTGTAATTTTGCTATTTCTCTGCAGAAAATATCTCACTAACATTAGCAGTCAACTGTTACAAAAGCTTTCATTTAAAAACCTAAAGGACTTTTGCACCTTTGATTCATCACAACAAACTCTGAGTTGCCTTATTTAATCAGCTACTCGTCTCTGATTATGTAATTCAGCTGAATTTCCAGTTAACAGAGCAAACTAGACCATAAATAGTTGTCCCTAAATGATCTGACAGAAGGCAAATTTGCGAGACAGAAAATTATATATTGGGATCAAATACTAAATCCCAAAGTCTTTGCCTTACCAATAAAAATAAAATAAAGATGTCTGCATTCAAATCTTTGAATTATGAAAATTTATTCCTTTATCTAGAAGTACATCCCATATATGTTTTGCTTTATAATAAATTGAAAAAATGTAATTATAATAGTAACAGTGAGCACTTATTGAGCCCTCAGTATGGAACTCAGTATGTCCCAATATCTATACTACTGCATTATCGATGGGTTTAAAAACATTTAATGATTTATTCTATTTAATTTTAAATAAATGTTATTGAAGCACAACACATATACAGAAAAATGCATGTCACAAGTGAAACCCTCATGATTTTTTATAAAATATATACACTCTTTAACAATTACTAATATTAACAAATAGAGCACTAATAACACCCTTGAAGTAATTTAATACTCTCTTCCAGTCATTAACTCCTCTGCTATAGTTAATACCCTTCTGACTCTGTCACCAGAGATGGGGTTCTGTGATATGTGACTGTGTGACTGAATTTTTTTCATTCAACATCTTGCTTAAGAAATTTACCCACATTTTTCAGTTTAGGCATGATTTTCAATTTTATTGCTTCTAGAATATCACTGGATAAATATAACATAGGGTATTTATCCACCCTCCTAGTGATGAATGTTAGAGTGTCTAGATCATTGGCAACAAATAGTGTTACTACGAACATTCATATATGTTCAACCCCAGTACATATGGTTAAGAGATTGCCAGTGTGGTTGTACCAATTACTGCTTCTACCAGTGGTGGGACACCAACCTTTGGTACTATTGACATAACTTTTCATGTCAAAGTTTGAGAACTTTTACCCTTTTTTCAGTTGTGTCACTATAGAAGCTATTTTCAATAGTTTCTCTTGGTATACAATATCATGTAATAAGAATACATTTTATTATATATAATATTTATAGTATAAATTTATTTATTATGTATTTATAATATATTATATTAAATATTATATTTATTGGTATATAATATATATTTAATATATAATATTTACTACTATGTACTATATTATTTAATATATAGTATCCATTTAGTCGATGGCTTAATAAATAGGAATTCTTAGTTAACTTAATTTTTATGACCAAACTATATCCTGAGAAAGAAGTCTTTACCTTGTCTAAGATCATGAAGACATTTTGTTCTCTCCCAAAGCTTTATTTTTTTGCTCTTCTTGCTTAAATGTACAATAGGAATTATTTTTTGTGTATGGCATGAAACTTACATACTCCATGATTTATTTTTATATGGCTATGAAAAAATAGAGATTGCCATTCAGAGGTATGTATTTAAAAGGACATTCTTTCTCTGCCCCTCAGTTTACATTAGTCACAAATCAAATGACTGCATATGTCTGTTCTGTTTCTGGATTCTCTTCCATTCTATTGGTCTGTCTATTCTTGTGCTGAAAGCACTGTCTTTATAGTTGCTTTGTAACTAAGTGTTAATACCTGCTCATGCAAACCTTCTGGTTTTGCTCTTTTACAAGATCTTCTCAGTTCTCAGCTCTTTATGTTAAAATTGAAGAATCAGATTGTCAGTAACTACAAATTTAGTGTGAGAACTTTGAATACACACACACACACATATTTTCTGTGTGTGTGTATATATATATATATATGCATATATGTACATAGTCTCACACATTTAAATGTATGTATATATACATATACACCTATATATACTTATATAAGATACATAATATATGCATATAAATATATATAATACATACTTTTCTCACACTCTTATACATTTATACACATGTATGTATACACATATATATGCATATTACTCAACCTCCCCCACACTCTCATATGAACTATGAGTTCACACCAATTATAATTTAATACCTCCAATTATAATTTGACACCACAGGGGTCTTTTGGATTTTCCCCCTCCCATTTTTGTAATTCCTGTCTCTGAGAGTGAGGAACTTGGCTCTTCCCCTCAATTTATTTGCTTGATTGATCAGTCACTGTTGCATTTAACAAACTTTTGCTTCCATCTCTGTCTCCTGATGCAGAGGCTTCCTCACGCTCCCCAGGTACTGACACTCTGATCTGTATAGGTTCTCTTCTCACCCTGCATAGCTGCACAGGTGCTCCTCTCGCCCGGTATAGGTGTATAGGTGCTCTTGTCACCATTTTGGTTCCAACACTTCATCCTGGACTACTGCTGACAACCCTGCTCTGATGGTTACCTTTCCTCCTCAGCCCGTGGGCCTCTGACATCTGGCTGGGCTGCTGCAGTTGCCTTTATTCCTGCGCCGAAACCCCTCACTTAGTAGGGCCCCGACTCTGCTGCTCTGGGCTGCTCCCGTTGCTCGGCCTGAATGCCCTCCACACCTGCCTCAGGCTCCAACAATCTGCTCTGAGCCACAGCCACACACCTTGCAAGGGTCAGTCCAGCTGTTGCTTGACCTCATTGTTAGGGTGCAGCCTTTAAGGAGTATTTAACCAACCATATCTCTCCTTCTTGGCAGGTCCTGAACTCCATTTATTTTCTCTCTAGGACCATAGAATACCAAAATCTCTG
Source organism: Manis pentadactyla (assembly GCF_030020395.1). Taxonomy (NCBI): domain Eukaryota; kingdom Metazoa; phylum Chordata; class Mammalia; order Pholidota; family Manidae; genus Manis; species Manis pentadactyla. Next base: position 162,756,541 of record NC_080022.1, on the reverse strand, counting down.
TTTAGGCCTTCAGCCCCTTTTGTAGGATTTCTTCACCTCCCAAACTGCATCTCACCACACCGCAAATGCCTCCAGGGGCCAGCTCAGAGTGCTTGGTTCACTTCTGTGCAGCTCACTTCCTTTAAGTCCTGTCTGCCTTGCCTCAAGTCTCAAATTCCAATTCTTACCTTCCCAATCCTATAAAATTATCAACAGTTCTGCTGGCTTTTCTGCCTGGATTCTCAGTTTTATGCCACTCTGTAATTAGTTCAGTGAATTCTCCAAGGGGAAAATCAACAGGCAGAATTCAGGGGCCCCTCAGTGAAATGTTTTTCTCTTAGAGATTTTGGCCCTTCAGTCCCTGACTCCTTTGGCAGATTTCCAATACCTTCAAAGAGATACATATTTGTTCAGTTTTCTAGTTGTTTTGGAGGAACATGTTGGTCCTGCTACAAGTTATTCCATCATAGCCCTGTTTCAGTTAATTCTTACAAAAGCCAATTGGGGTCAGTTCTCTTCCAGACATTTCAAAGATAAGGGAGCTCAGATACAGGAATGTAATATAACCATGGTCACAAAGGCAATGAACGGCAGATCCAGGTCTCAAATTCAGGTCTGTTTGATTCTAAAAGCATTGCTATTAATTCTGTATCTTTTATCACCTTAAGTTAGTGTCTCCAATTACTATACATTTATTCTAGATTTTTGAGTATCTGATGATAAATAGTCCTCAATTAAAAGGGAAGAGTTAATAAAAATTAAAAGGAAAGAAGGGAAAAACACTCTCAATTTTCAGAGTGACTAAAAAAATAAAATAACAGGGGAAGCACTGCCTTGCCTCTTGTGGGCTATATCAGGGTTTGTTCCCTTGGTACTATTGAACTATTGATAGTAGGGTGAATAATTTTTGTTGAGAAACAGCTAGCCTGTGCATTGGAGCGTGTTTAACAGCATTCTACCCCCAAGATGCAATCCTTCCCCCGTGAGATGCCAGCAACATCCTCCAGTTGTAACAACCCAAAATATCTCCAGACAAAGCCAGATATCCACTGGGAGATAAAATCACCCTTGGTTGAAAACTACCAACCTATAGTAAAAGGTAATTTTGACTAGGATATACCCTTTATATCAAACACAAAATATTCCCCCTTTTTGGTTGAAACTAACAAGTAAAACTTAGTTTGTTTTTCAAACATCTACTAAATCTGGAGGACCATAAAACTTAAATTCAATAGGATACAGGCAGTGGGATTGGCACAGCCAGAAATCAGGCAAAGCGGGTGAGAAATGATGGCTCGTGCGTTACTGGTGGTGTCCTTCTCCGAACAGAAATCTATACAACAATAAATAAGCTGTCAAGTCAGCGTAGCTTAGCCTTGTCTTTCATAATTCCCCCTGGTGTGCTTAGAGAAGAAGAGTCTAATTCCTATTGAACTTTTATCCAAATTTAGTAAAATGCAATATAAATCTCTCTCTGGCCTTCTGCTATTCCCTTACCTGCCACATTATCCCTCTTCTCCTTCCAGGGTAGAGTTTAACTTTTTGTTTTTCAAGAAGGCTACAAACTGCCACTTATGCTGCAATTATGAAAAATGTACTCTGAGTTTATTTCAAAAAAGCAGGAATACTTGAGATCCTGATGGGAGCGAGCCCATTTCAACTTGGAAGCAGGTCAACCGACAAGTAATTCCATGTAGTTCCTTGAGGCAGAACTTTTGCTTACTCGCCATTTTTATTTCTAAACCTAACCCAACTCCTGGTATGTGGCCAGTCTAATGCAGTAGCCCCACCCCCACCTCATCCACAGTTTTGCTTTCTGTGGTTTCAGTTACTCTTGGTCAACCGTGGGCTGGAAGCAAATGATCCTGCTTCTGACTCATTGTCAGAAGTTCAGTTGTACCTTAGTGCTGTCCCAGCACCCGTGTCACTCACCTCATTTTGTCTCCTCATGCAGGCATCTTATTGCACATCATCATAGTAAGACAGTTTGAGAGAGAAAGAGACCATTGTCATATAACTTTTGTTACAATGTATTCTCATAATTGTTCTATCTTTATTAGTTATTGTTAATCTCTTACTGTACCTATTTTATGAATTAAACTTCATCATAGGTAGGTAGGTACACATAGAAAAAGCATAGTGTGTATATGGGGCTCAGTACTTATCTGTGGTTTCAGGCATCCACTGGGGGTCTTGGAATGGATCCCCTGTGGATAAAGGAGGACCACTGTACTAGCTAATATCTATTGGGTACTTTCATAAGTCAAATGAATAAATAAATGTTCAAGGAATATATTGTCCATATTGATTTTCATAAAAAATATATTGGATTCATATACACACACATGTAAGGCACTGTGATGTGACTCCAAGATCCCTCCTCCACGGAAGAACTTGTTGCCCTAAGTATGACTCATTGCACTGTTGGAGGTGGTCAGTGACATATATTTTAAGTTTCTACTGTATAATAATAACACTGTATTAGTTATATTTAGATCCTCCAATAAGTATGCATTTGTAATTTAAAAATATGTTTAGAACATAAGGACAGAAAACTGCCCAGATAAATCTAAACATGTTGAGGTGTCCTAGATAAAGGAAGTAATACTGGAAATAGTTATAAATAGCTCACTTTAGGTAAAAGGCAAAAGGAAAAAATCCTCATAATATCTAAAGGTTCAGTCATTCTATGATAACTCTGCAATTAAGCTTATATATATATTTCAGAGAAAAGAACAAACAGGTAAATAACTCATGGTAAACCCCTGCATTAGGCATCACTAGTGAAGATTTGCCTTTGAATCAATGTTGGAAATAAGAGTTCATGGACAGATATGTTTATCTTGGCTATACGATACATGTTTTCTTTTTTAAATTTGTAATCTGCCTTTTCTGCTGATATAATCATTAAGCAAAAATGCTAAGATTCACAAAGTGAAGCAAAATAATCTGCCAAAGGTTAAAATATACAAAACATTAATCATAAATATCAAGAAATCATGGATTGCCTTAGTCTGTTCAGATTGCTATAAATAAATATCAGAGACTAGGTGGCTTAAAACAATGGAAATTTATTTCTCATAGTTCTAGAGGATGTAAGTCTGAGATCAGAGTGCCAGCCTGGTTGGGATTTGATGAGAACCAAGGTTTCATTTTACAGGTGGCTGCCTTCTCTGTGAATCTTGAAATGGCAGAGTAGAGAAAAACAACCTCTCCAGGACCCTCAAAGGGCACGCATCCCATTCATGAGAGTTCCACCCTTGTGACCTCAGTGAATCCTAGTTACCTTCCCAAGGCCCAGGCTTTTGATGTGGTCCCTTGGGAGGAAGAGTTTCAACATACGAACTTGAGGGGGACACAACATTCAATCCGTAACATAGATGTTATTGCGTTGGTGTTAAGCAAGCTTATACTGCTTGCATTTCATTATATTTGTCTTTTCATGCCTTTTTTTTGTACTCTTTCCTTTGCTACATGTTAAGCCTTGAAAAGTATGTTTTTCACTTTAATCCATGATTACATGTACATCCTCTTGATAACTTAATTGATGCCACCACCTTGAATAATTAGATTTCTTTCCTATGAACTTCCAGTGAATCCTCTTTGGAAAGTTAACACAGCACCCATCAAACTGACTTTCGATTAGTAGTTGAATTGCCTGTCTCTCCAGATGGTCTATGAATACTGTTAGGGCATGATTTACATATTAAGGGCTTCACAAATAAACAGATGAGGATGGAAAGATGGGAGTGAGGGACCAAAGCAAATGAGTGGAGCAGTGAGGGCTCAGTATAAGTGCACAGGCAAGTCGCTAGACCCTGCCAAAAATCAGTGTGACAAAGCTCCAAAAGTCCTTCGGTTTACCTAAACATAGACAAGCTGCCTTAAATAAAAGTTTGACCACAAAAAATGTTAACTCTCCTGAAAACAAAAGAAAACATCTCTTGGGGGAGGTTTTCCCTCCTTCACCCTCTCCACATATATTCCCCTATATTTCATGTGAGTCTCACCAGGCTAAAAATTAGTGAAATATACAAAGATATGCAAATAAATGCTCCAAAAACAAACAAGATCAAGCTATGCCATATTATCTTATTCTCAACCTGGCAATCTAATGAATTTCCAGAACAGAAATTTAGCCCTCAGCTTTTGTATCATTACATCACTGTATTTTACCTAAAATATATCATTGCTGGTTCATTATTCTAGCAATGCACCACTGACTCATTAAATACTCCAGTTAAGGGGGGTGTTTGCACCTAGGTATCTCAAAAGGTAATTTGATTGGTTGTGCAGTAAAAACTTAGCTGCAGGGGCCTAAAATTGCCCATGTTGGGCATTTGATGCCACTTCAGTGATACTATCCAGGGCTAACATTTTTCACTGTAAGCTAAATTCTTAACTACTTTATTGTTTCTTAACTTGAAGAAGGTAGCTTTTGGGTTATACTAAATGTAACAATCTTTCCCAGACAAATTGGGAGATGCTGATATGTTGAAATTCTAATATTAACCAAAAATCTTTCCTTGTGTTTAATAAGATTGATGCCCTTATAACCTGATTTGCTGATGTGAATTATTCACCAGGGTAATGATCATAATAATTATGATTATTCACTAGGGTAAAATGTTGACATTAATTTTCCACCCAAATTGTAGGATTTCTTTCCTTACCTTTAATCAGTTTTGAGGGAAGTCCAAATGTCCCTTCAAAGATAGGAAAAGAGGAGGAGAGGATGGAATAATAGTACTTACTTACCTGCAGTTGAACTTTCTGAGAAGCAAGCATCTCTGTAACTGGCAGTATTAATTTATTCTTGTGTGGATGCCCACGTAAGTGATAATCATTGTTATTATGTGCCTTGAGACAGCAGAATTCGCATTATTAGATATATTTATTCCGTGTCTCACACAGTGCCTGTTCCCAAGCATCTGTCACACATTGTCACATAGAATGAAGACCGTAAGTCACCTGAATACAGAAAGTACACAGGGCATAGAGCACTCTGTATGAATTGCTGTTCTCTTGAAACCCTTCAGGACATGTTCTTTTTATTAGAGATATTTTAACTAGCTTAGTTCCCTCAACTCTGTGAGAGGTTTGTGATCTCTTACTTTTTTTAGCACCTCCTTCATAATTAAATAACCATAAGGTAAAATTTTTTCAAATTAAGCTAAAATTGCTCTCATTTGGCAAGAGACCAAGTCATAATAAAATAACATGTTTAAATACTTTTAGTACCAGCATGCACTAAATACTCATAGAAAAAAACCCGACATTTTTCCCCACAGATGAACTCTGAATCTATTATTTATAATTGCTTTAAATAAATGCTATATGCACATTAAGGAAACTAACATTCCATCTCAACATCAAGATACAGTGTAGCTCAATAAGGGATTTGTGAGTTTCCATATCTTGGGATTACTTATTTCTAGATTATAAACTTGACTGAATCTCATGTCTGAAGATGTGCATATCTGCTATTAACCATTCATCTTAGGGAATGCCTGTTGCTTCATGTGACTTGAACTGACATGAAACAAGCTAAAGAATATGTAGTAGGCTCTGACAACCACTTCTAGATCTTCCTCACTAGGCAACTGGAGATAATTCTTCCTTTTAATGACCAAAGCACAAATAATTTAGAATAATCTTTTCCCAAACAAGATAGCAGGAAAAAAACAACTAATATAATATATTGTGTTATTGGTAGCCCAAAGTAAACTCCTACTAAGAAAGCTTTATTAGAAGTCACAGGCTTAGCTTAAATTTAGCAAAAAGGGAAATATGTGAAACCCAAACACTTTTTAGTTTCAAACGGCTTTTCCTTATACAAAATCAAGTCATAACCTTAGTGGCACATAGTGAGTTTACAGAGTTATCCTTTCCTGCTGCAGACATTTCAGTGTATATATGCATATGTATGTGTATAAACATACAGGTATGCATGCACATAATATTCCTTGTAGACTATGGCAAAATGATAGTCAACAAGTGCTCTGCATATCTTCCCTAAAATTCTAAAGTAAATGAAACTTCAATTCTGTGGACCCCTATGTGAATATATGTACCTGCCCACACAGAAACATGTACACACACTCCTGCCTCGATTGGGTAGTATTTGTATATGTATTAAAGAATGAAGTTTGTGCCATAAGTAGAAATACTTAATAAGCAACACCTCCTAAAACACACATGTTTGGTATGACACACATATATAGCATGGTCATTATAAACATTGGCTGACTGTTGAAAATGACTTTTCTTCTCTAATTCTTAGTGTTCTAATATATAAAACAGGGCTAATAATGTACTAATGTCATAGAGTTGTCATGATGATTAAAAAGAATGTTTGCAAAGTACTTACTGAAATGCTGAGTAATTAGTATTTGAAATGGAATACTCAACAAATGTTCAATGTAATAATAACATAATTATATGAAGTATAATTATTATCATTATTATGTAACCAAAACTATTAGAGATAAACTCACCCATGCTATGAAAAAAAAAGTTCATTATTAGCTTGAAATTTCACCTTTAAATACGTATTTTTACTTTATTAATTTTTCTTTATTCTTAGAAGATTCATTGAGCTCTTCTAATTTCCTTGTATTGTGCTAGGGATATTATGGTGGTCAAAACAGTCCTTTTCCTTTGGAGCTTGAAAAGTAACAAGGGAAAGAGATAATAATTATGTAAGCACATAATATACTGACTATAAATTATAATAATGATGAAATATACAAAAAATAAAGATGAGGTTGTAAAGAAAATAGTTAAGATCTATTCTAATCGAAAATACAGTCACAAATACAGGACATCCGATGTAATATTTAGGACATGTATTTTTTTTTTTATCTGAAATATTTTTTTATCTGAAATTCAAATTTAACTGGGCATTCTGAATTTTATTTGCTAAGTCTGGTGTTCAGGAGGGATTTCTTCAAGAGGAATTAGCTCTGAGCTGAGCACTGAGGAATGAGTTCACACTGACAAGGTGAAGGGGGTGCAGAATGCTGCAACTTTTCTGAAAAAGAGGCAGCATTTACCAATATCCTGAGGTAGGGATGTTAGTTCATTTCCCCTGGAAGTATTTTATTGTTCTTCATATTAACTTTGGTAAAAAAGAAATTTAATTGTATTTGCCGCTACATATATGACTGTGTTAAAACATCAACATGAAACTAACAAAAGAATGTAAGTAAACCACTTCTCATTAATGACCTTATGGAAACAAGAATAAATCTGTTTTTAGAAACACATGAAGCAAAGATATCCTACTGGGATTAAATGAGACCAAGAAATTTCCTGTGAAGTTATTCAATGTATCATATCATGTCCAGCTGTGTTAGTTCTTTTCAGTTTTGTAGAACAGAGAAATAGAATGTAATCAGTGATTCCAAATTAATGTGATGAGTCAAATATCACATTCTGATAAATATCGAATTGTGACTGTGCAGGGATATGATACAGAGTCTCTTCTATAGACATGTTACCAGGTAAAGGGGGAGCTGACTAAATTAGAATGGTCCAAGATATATGCAAATTTAAAATGCAGATTTTTTTTAAAAAAACATGGTACTAATGAAAGTGAGTTCTCTAAAACACATAGTCAATCATGCCGTTTTGCTTTAAAACACACTGATTGTTTCTTTCTGTATTTGGGATAAAGTCTATACATTGTCATGGGGGATCTAAATCAGTAACTATCCTGTCTTGATCTATTTAATTAACCTCAGCTCCACATTTCTATTTATTCCCAAATTAGCACTTCTTAAAATTCCTTTAGTTTATGGGAGCTTATAAGAACCTGATAAAACATAGGAACCTATACCCAAGGGATGCATATTCATCCAGACTTAGCTCTAATGCTACAATGAAGCTTAAACCAACTCCCATGGGCCAAATTTACTGTCTGGACTTCATAAGCACATGTATTGTATTACAGGAGAATATAATCTGACTTACAGCAGTTCACATGACTGTGCACTCTCAGAATCAGGGATTTTGTCTGATTTATCATTTAATTCTAAGATCCTAGCACAGAGTTTGATGCATAGTAGTCACATAAAAATTGTTTGCTAAAGCAGAGAATGACCTCTGTTGGCTTTACTTGAATTATTTTAGAACGGTACATTCCAAAAAGAAAGGACATAGAATGGAGATAATAGGTGAGCACATGTGTATGCAGATTTGTCATTAAATGAATTATTTTAAACGAACAAAAAAATCATGAATACATCACACAGGCACATAATATATGTGTCTATTTATCTCCCTATATATGTATATATGTATCTATCTATCTGTCTGCTTACCTATCTATCTATCTATCTATCTATGGTGATTTTTCCAAATGTGAAAGGCAAACACAGAGAAGATTAGTATTTTAATCACACCTTCCTTTTAGAAGGCATTTAGCTTCATGAGTTAAGCATGAAGTTTGACTCATGTTCCTAGTCATGTCAGGAAGCACACACTTTGGGGCCCAGTCTCTTCTGTGTAATCTCAAGTGAGTTGTTTAACTGATACAACTTGAGTGTATTCATTAATAAGGTGATGGTGATGATGATGGAAACCAATAATTCCATCTCATATATATGTGTATATATATATATATATATATATATATATATATATATAAATTATTCTGGTGATCAAGAGGCCATGCAAAATAACATCCAACTTAAACCATTATACAAACAATAGCTATTATTAAGTTGTACTGATTATGAAACAGTATACTGCTTAAGTTAAAATTTTTCTTAAAAAATCCAAATCCATCAGTGTTCTATATGTGGATAATAGCAGCTAATATTTTGAAAGATTATTTTGTAGGCAAAATTTGGTGGGAGGGTATTGATTCTAATACACTTCAGTTCAGGATATTCCATGTACCCTTAACACAGAGCAATGATGAAGTAATTTTAAATTAGCTCTTCAGAAGAACCCACAGTAGGTATACTAAGCTGAAAAGTGAGCAACAGGTAAGAGAATTTTAGAAATATTCAGGAGTGAGTTTCTATGTATTCAGTCTATGTTAACACTGTCTGGACTCATTACTACTGCATATGAATTAGTGTTTATGAGGTCAGCAGGGTCCATACAACAACCCAATGAGGATTGTATTAATGATCCCCATTTTGTAGATGAGAAAACAGAGGCTCAGCTACCTTGAGTAACTTACTGACAGCAGCAAAGCTGTGGAGTAAAAGCACAAGGATTTAAGCTTAGATCTGCCTGATACTGGCAACTGTTCTTGTTCTGCTCTGTCCAGTCCATCTCAAAAATTTCACCCTCCTAAAATGTAAACATTTGTTTTCTAACCCACCCAGTCTCTTGCATAGAGGGAAATCAGCTGGCCCTTACTGACAGACGCTAGAGAGAGAAGAGTGCCAAGGGGAAGCAAAGGCAACATTTCCCACAGTGCCCAGCCTACTAGAAACTCAAAAGGGTTTCAGTTGTCAAGTCCCAGCAAGTCCCTGCGGCAGCATAGGAAGAGTTTGCTGCTGGTTAACAGGACGGTGGGGAGTCATCTCGATTCCCTGAAGGTATGAACACAGAGGGAAATGTTTCAGCCACCTGCAGGGGAGATGTGTTATATTTGTCTTCTTGCCTGAGGAACTCACCAATTATGTGAAAATGCCAACTACTCTCCTTACCTGATTTTGAGTAATCCCTCTCAAGAAAATAAAAACATCCAGTGACAGGATGCAAAAATCATGTAATAAGATGAAAATACAAAAAGGGTTTTTTTTTCCTCAGGAGGCAGAAGCATGTTAAAATATTTCAAGAGTAGGGAATTTTAAAAAAATGATAGAGAACAGAAAGAAAAGCAGAAATAATCTATTCTTATAGAAGCAGGACAAAAATTTTCTCATGGAAAATATTTTCTCAATCAATTGTTGATCTAGAAAACCAGGATTAAAACAGTGTATTAGGTGATACTATAAACTATAAACACACACAGATGTATATAGACTTTGTGTTATGAATATAGAAGCACAAAACATACATGGGCATATATATCTAGAAGGAGGGCCATGAACTGGTATCTATAGTTGTGGGGGTGTGGTGGGATCATGTGTCATTTTTTCGCCCATTTGCAAAATTGTGCTTTCTCTATTTTCTACAACAAAAATGGAATACCTGCTTGTAACATCTTTCTATACCTCTTCACAAAGAAGGTTCTCCACCTTTTCACAATACATAAGAAAAGTCCAAAAGAAAGATGAGGTTTAAGGAACTGCTTTAACTGTATGAATACACTTCTAATGATGTATAGAAATGCCCTTTGGAGAGGCAGTTGTATGCAGCATTGATTATGTTGATACCTAGTCTTACCTGGGTGTTTGCTTTTGTTCTGGAATGTTCTTCTCTGTGTTCTGTTCTGGTATTATTTGCCAAGAATCATAATCTCCTTTTTCCCTATCATATTCTTAGGACAGGTAAGTAGTAGACATTTTTCTTTTGCTTCCTCTACCTTGGACTATCCAGCAGCTAAACGCCTCTCCATGTTTGAAAAATCCTTTAGTTATAACTGTGCATGGAAGATATACATTTACACCACTAGGAGACAGGCCCATGACCCAGGCCCAGCCAGTCCTAGTGTCCATCCTAGTCAGAGTTTGGTGGTAGGTAGAAGCAAGAGCATACTGAGCTTCCAGAGACAGCAACACAACAGAGTCAAGTGTCAGAGGAAGTGGCTGGTCCAAGTGTTGTGATCCTCTGCTTGGCAGAGCTGGTAGTTGCCCTCTCTCTCTACTGTTTCTGGGGCATAATTTTGGCTGTGGTTCTGGTTGACCCAACCTCCATTCATCTGTCTATTTGCAAAGCTTGGTTCTGAAGTTTTCCTTTCAGGTGGGTAATATACCCACTATCATTTTAATAAATTCATTTTATTTTTAAATCAACCAAAATTGGTTTCTGTTGCTAGTACTTAAAAATTTGATGGATACAAAGTGTGAAGAAATCATTCTAGGGGAAAACAGGAAAAAGAACTTCTGGGATGTATCCTTTAGTATTTTGAAGTCTAGGATAGAAATGTAAAGACCTTGGATCACAGGTGGTATTTTCTGTCTTTTTCCAGTTAAATCCTATACTTTTGGAAAAGAAAGGAGGAAATTGAGTGTAGGTGCCCTGAGCACACAGATGGTATTGAAAACCTGAATTTGGTTTACCAGACCACAGTTTGCGATATTTTAACAGCAGTTTTTTAGCAAAGGGATGTACATTCTTCACCAGAGCTGTTAGGAATGTTTGTGTGTCATTGCTCAAAAAAATGTGAGGAATTTCAAGTTGATACTGAGGAAGAAAATATCATAATCATATGAGGTAATTATTTTTTATTAAGGACAGTAGGTGTTGATTCCTAACACATGCATTTAGTGCTTTCTCTCTGTCAGGGATGTTGTTGCTGGAAAGAGAAAAACATGAGTAATCTGTCCTCTCCAGCAATGTCTTCTTTCTATGCTCTTTGTTACTCTTTATCCATAATGTCATAATATTTTGTTCCTTTGTTTGCATCTCTTTCATTTGTGAATTCCTTGGGGATATGGGATACAGCTTCTATTTCCTTATTTCCTAGCACATAACACAATTTATGATTGATAACTGGCTTTCAAGAAATGTATACTGAGTAAATGAATGAATGAGTAAATGACTAGAAAAAGATGACATCACCAGTAATTAGGCTGAACAGTCCCCCTCAGTGAGTGAGTTCCCAGTCAGTTTGCTTCCCAGTAACTTGAGACACCACAGAAGGCAAACTTATCAAGCACAGAATCTGTGTAGGTGTGAGGAATACCTAAGACATGTACTGGGAATCAGAGATCTCAATATTTATGCCATCTAGTGTCACTCAACAAAAGATGTGAAAGGGTTTATTATAAAACATTTCATTCTGATTCTTACAAAAATAGTCAACTGTGTAGGAAGGGTCTGGAAGAGATCCAGATGAGAAGCAGGAGATAGAATGAGATAAATAAACAAATGAACTGTGGAGATAACACTGACAGTCCATCAGTGAGGAAAAGGAGAGCAGAACTTCTCATAATTTCACATCTGTCTGAAAGCAGTGAGGCAGCCATTCCCATTGCCCTGCACTGGTCAGGCTCTGCATCCAAAGCTGTATTCTCAGCTGCTCTGAATCTGAAGGTCCCTGGAAAAGTAGACTACTTTTAGAAGAGGGTGATCTTCATGTGAAGTGTCTGAAATCCATAATATACACTTTAACAACCTGAGGAAATGTACTCTAGAAACACTTAGCCTGAGTAGAGTGTAATTAACTCACAATCAACCATGTAGAAATTAGTTATTGATTTAGAGTTCTGAAGTGTCCAATCATCTTTCAGATGAGGCATGAGGTGGATATTAGGAGTTGAGGTAGAATATTCAGAGCTCAAAGAGCAAAAAAGAGAAGAGCAAGAAAAAAAGTGTAAGATTAGCAAATGAATGGACCATCTGAAACATGGATTATTGTCAGAAGCTTGTTTTCATTGGTTTTCTGTGCTTTAAAGACTGTCAGGTACCATATTTATAGGGTAAGGCAAATTCACACATAAAAGAAGGACAAATAGGTTAAAGTACTCAAAACATTTTAAGAAGCGTTTGCTTTTTCCAGTAAAATTTTTATGAAGTACCACGTAATTTCCAGAAATGATTATAATGCACAGATGGCATTGAAAATACAGGCTAGGCTCAATGCCTTGCCCTGGAATGCTTTAAAGTAGTACCTGATATTGTCAGGGAGGCCATGGAAGAAAATCCTACTTTGAGGGAAAGTTTGTATAAGAGGAATCCTTAAAATCATTTCAAATCAACAAGTCTCTGCCTTTAACTACTCAACTTCTACAAGTGACAGATATTTTTCAATGAACATAATCACGACTACACTCTGAAATCTTTTGAAATGTTGCATTTACAAATGTTTAAGACAATTTTGTGAATTAAGTTTATTATTTACTCATGGAGGAAAGCTAAGAAGTTTTTTTTTTTTTAACTTTAAAAAATCATTGCTCCTACAGATAACAGAGATTACTTGAATTAAATCGTGAGTTCTAATATTTTCTAGCTCCGTGATCTTTAACAAATTAGTTAACCTATCTTTGCCTGTTTTCTTATCTGCAAAATCAAGAATGAGCTAAAAATAATTTAGAAAGATATCTGTCAAGTGGTAAGCCCTAAAGGTTTGCTGAAATTATTTTAAACATAATGGTATTTACATATCTGTGAAGTATATTTGTTATAGCCTATGTATGTTATGATGTACAGCCATAGTCTCTTAGCAGATAACTCAATATGATGTTCATCAGGGTTATTTATTTTAATGTCTTTTATCTAATACTAGGAATATACTTTAATTTTTAAGATCGATTCACCAGTGTGACTTCTTAATTTCCAAAGATATTCCACTGATTACTAATCAGATTTAAGGATGTTGTCTGTGGATGGAATAGAGATAATTGAACTGGTCCAGAAAATACAAGTCCATTGATTTATTTATAATTTATTTGTCAGTGCTGTTGTAACATTTTCAAATACATACACATACCCTCAAAGTATTTTCTTCCATATTTAAGAACGTTTCACAGTAAAATGTTTAATGGAGTGAAATACACTTAAAGAAAAGATTGCAAATCATCAGTGGACAGCTGGATGAATTCTTATGAAGCAAACACACTCGTGACTATCATGCACATAAAGAAATCAAATAATCCCAATACCCCAAAAATCCTGCCCATGACCTCTCCCATACCTCTCCAAAGGTAGCAACTATTTTGATTTCTATCACAGTAAATGAATTTTGGCTGGTTTTGACCTTTATAAATATAAAGATGAAACTATTCTGCATGACCTCTTTTGTTATGGGCTAATTTCACTCAATGTTATGTTTGTGATAATCATCCATATCATTGCATCGAGAAATCCTCCATTCATTCCAATATCTGTAGGCTATTCCATTGCATGACTTGGCTACATTTATTTATCATTATACTGTTGAAGGAAATGTGGGTTGTTTTTGGTTTCAGCGATTATTAATAACCCTGCTATAATTATTCTTATGCATAATTGCTAGCAAACCTATATATTCTATTGACAATATTCCGAGTAATAAAAATGCTAAGTCATAGTATTTACATCTGTTCCACTTTAATAAATACTGTCAAACAGTTTTCCAAATGGTTGTACCAGAGAGCACCCACCAGCAGTGTATGTGAATCCCAGCTTGATGCCCAGAGTGGAGATGTAAATTCTTTTCACTAAATGGATCATGAATAATTGAAACAATGATACAATATACCATACCTTGGTTCCACCTTTTGAAAGCTCACATGTGTACTAAATTATTTTTCTAAGATGCCTTTTTCCCCCATGAATACGAAAACTATCTCTGAACTGAGCACCTAGTTCATATTTACTTGTACACAGAGGCACATGTTAATAGATATTATTCTTGGATTTTGGATTCTTTATGTTTTTAGATTTTTTTTAATGGAATTTATTATGTCAATATTGTTTATTTTGGTACCTCATCAAAATAAAATTGTGAAAGCTTAAGAGATTCTTCGAACTTATTGTGCTCCTGTAGAGACTCTGGCACTATGTTAGAAGCTAGAAATAGTGAGATTTAAAACATTGAAATCCCAACTCTAGTGAAGGAAATAGACAAGTAGATATCAAAATTCCAAAAATTATATTGATTGTCAGAGTCAAGTATAATGAGTTATCGTGAGACTCTCTACTGATATGAGATAAAAGGGAAAATAAAAAGAAGGCTGTTGGAAAGAGGGGATGTCTGAGCTGAATTTAAAGGGTAAAAAAGATTTTTAGCTAAGTGTATAGTAGTCTCATCTTCCCCATTATGTAAGCTTCCTTTTATAAAAAAATTTTTTGTATTGTTCTCCCTTAAAATCTTTTTTTTTCCTTTTTTCAAATTGCAGCTTTTGGATGAGTAATGCTTGATGCACAAAGGCAATAATACAATACAAGGGTGTATAAAGACAAAACAACAACAAAATTTATTTCCTATCATTATACCCAATTCCACTCCATTCCCAAGCTCTTTCCTTGCTAGACTCCTCCCACAAGTTTTCTGTGTTCATGAATTGCATATTACCTAGAAGCCTGAGATACATATAGCTTCTCACACAATATACAGTTGACCCTCCAACACCATGGGGCACAGGAACACTGACCCCTGCATAGTAGAAAATCTGTGTATAACTGACTCCCCTAAAACTTAACTACTAGTAGCTTACTCTTTCCAAGAAGCCTTAGCAATAACATAAACAGTTAACACATGTTTTATATGTATTATATACTGTATTACATTAAAGTAAGCTAGAGAAAATATTTTTTTCAAATTGTTTCAAGTCTCAAGAAAATTTCCCAATACATTTATTGAAAAAACTCTTCATATAAGTGGACCCACATAGTTCAAACCTATTATGTTCAAAGGTCAACTGTATATGTGTATATATGTTTGTGTGTGTTAAGAAATTTTAGGTTTCTGTTTGCATGTTTTTACTTTTAAAATAATCATGCTATACACATAATTTAGCTATTAGCTTTTATACTGCTTGTAAAATTGCATTTTAATATTATGTTACATTTCACATATACACGCCATTATATAGCAGGTATACATAAGATGTAAAAATTAACAATGGTGCAACAACTGTTAATAATAGCCTTGGTGACCACACAGGTACCTCATTTAACTGCATCCCCTTCACCACACACTGCTTCCAAGAGAGAACCACAGTCTTTAATTTTGAACAACTTAGTTTTATTAATTTGAGAATATATTATATACACCCATATTGATAGATATTTGTCAATTCCCCCTTTTTTTGAATTTTTGTAAACATATGAACTCATATATGCATTGTTTACATAAATAGTATCTATCATACCACTCATTCTTTTTATCTTGTGGTATTTTTTCTTTATGTACTTCACACTTTCCTCCTCCACCCACTTCCACCTCCCCTCACCCCATTCCACAGGTAACCCATTTTAAAAACCTGGTGTCGATTCTTGCTATTTTTCCACTTTGCTCTCAGCTCATTTAATCATATACAAACATGGCTAAAAGTTGTACATTTTATAGTCATACTTAGCTATTAAAATAGAAATATATATAATCATTTGTGTAAATGTGTGTATTTATTCAAAAATTTATTTTAGACAGAATATTATAAATAATTGTGTTTTTATAATGCTCTGCAATAATACCTAATGGATATTGGTCCATGTCACTTGATATAGTTTTATTTTTTCTTTTTAATGGCTGCATAATATTCAATATTGTGGGTATACATAGTTTATTCAGCCATTCTCCTATTAATAGTTATTTGTTCATAGGGGCTTATTTCCAGCATAGACATTGCTTTAATAAATGTGCATGTACAAAAAGCCTTCTTTTGGATAGGTTTCTAGGAGTGAGATTACTGGAGTTAAAGATATATTTTTATTAAGTGTTGCTTCATATGCTTGTAAAAATGGTTTAATTTCCAAAGAGATTATAGAATTCATGAGAGTATACTTTTCTTCATATCTATTCCAAGAAGTTCTTATTTATTTTTTCAAAAAACAGATTTTGCTACTCAGGTGGGTAAAAGCGATATTCATTGATACTTTATATTATAAGCCCCTGATCAATATTGAAATTGACTATCTTGTTTGTATGTTGATCATTCCCTCTTCTGTTAATTGTCTATTTCCATTCTTTGCTCATTTTTCTTATTGTCCATCTTAGCTATTTATGGACAATTTTTAAGAATCTTTTTGTAGTATAGGTATTAGTTCCTTGTCATGTTTTTTTGCAATTTTTCCCTGATGTTATTTTTCTATTAATGTTATGTGTTATAAAGAACAGACAACAACACAAAAGGAATATTAAGAGTATTTTTGATACTGTTGTAGGCATGGCTTCATCAGCAACCTCAACTAGATCCCTTGAACACAGGGAAAAAAAAGAATTTCCAAAAGTAGAATCTTTTCTGTTTTTCTAATCTCTCAGCAAGAGGGATGGTCTTTTGTGACTGAGGAAGTAAAAAATTTAAAGACTCAGTTTTCTGATCAGGTAACAAAGGAGATTTAGCCATTTGGAACTGTTACAGTTTAAAAAAGAGCACTCTCTACTATAAGCAAGGACACGTGCCCTTGAACAATATTACATATAATCATCACAGCTGGAATTAGAACAAATAGAGTTTAGTGTGCTGATAAAACCAGG
This sequence comes from Manis pentadactyla, assembly GCF_030020395.1. Classification (NCBI taxonomy): domain Eukaryota; kingdom Metazoa; phylum Chordata; class Mammalia; order Pholidota; family Manidae; genus Manis; species Manis pentadactyla. Next base: position 162,739,314 of record NC_080022.1, on the reverse strand, counting down.
GTTATCACATTATTTGACCACTTAGAGAGTCTCTCTTTTAAAGTGTCAAACTTCAGATTGATTAACCCCTATGAATAGCATCAAAATGAAGTCTCAAAAGTAGGTAAATGTAGATATCTACTACTTGGAACTGATCTATCTGGTTTTTACGGAGATAATGTCTTTGGGCATTTGGGGGAACTTAGTAGCCTCTGGTGAAAGGAAATGTAATTAACATCAGAACACTAGGAAAGCAATATTTAATTATACTCCATTAGGATCTATCAAAACAAGATTGTAATTACATTTCACACATGCCACATTCCTTGCAAGGTCGGCAATTCAGACCTCTGCTAATAAATACAGAGTACTCAGAATTCTACAGATGTCCAGGGTCATTTAATGATGACCTGTCCACAACCAGCTTAGTTTTTAACAAAATAGAGGAATTGAGATGAAGTTTAAATATTAACAACAACAACAAGAAAAACTGAAATGTGCTTCGTAAAGATGGGGAAAGAGTCACTAAAACAAACACATAAGGAAAAGGAAAAGCCAGGAGAATATACCTGACCTAATATGATAAATCTTATTCATCAGTAGTTTCAGAGACCTAGGCCCACTTGGGACCAAGCGTTAGATTAATGCTAACCTTGGGACACTATTTTCTAAAATGCTTTCACTATTGCCCATGTCACTTATTTAACCAAAACTTTACTTTTTAGACAAGATTCAACAACCAGAAGAGGGAAAGTTAGAAATAAAACTAAACATTTATTACAGCAGGGTATTGCATGATGAATATCTTATCTAAGCCACACAAAAAGCCTTCAAGGAATTCTTTCCACTGTTTTGCAGAAGGAACAATGATGCTCTGTGGGGTTGTACAGCTTGCCCAAAGTCCCTTAGTTAGTAAATGTTAAAGCCGAGATTCAAGTTCAGGTCATGACTCAGGAAACTATGATCTTTTCAATAACCATCCCCCTTCCATGCACACACAAGCCAGAAAGTAGTAAATCTCTCATTCAGCATTACTTTCAAAAGTATTAGAAATTAAAGGAGGTCAAGATTCATGTGAATTTGAAGAGATAAGAAAAATAATAGGAGAAAATTCAAGGCAACAAAAAGATTTGGATAGGGCGTTGAAATGAGTATTGGGGTTTGCAGAGGAAGGAAAGGGCATTTGTACATGGTGGCAGTATTCCACAGCAGTCAGAGTAGGTGGGGATATGCATCTCCAGGGAGAATGGTGTTCCTAGCCCAGGGCGAGGTCTCTGTGAATCTGATGAAACTGAAAGAGGTCAAGGGGAAGGACAGGTTGTGTTAAAGGAATTTATTTCTCATGTTCGCTAGCCAGGGTCTGCATCATCCGTCCTCTGGGCTGCGTCCTGTGCTCCTTTCCCCTGCCTGCTCCTTCCTGCAGGAACTCAATGGGTGGGTCCATGGTGACTGACGGGTACCAGACCAATTAGGTACCAGGAACGGAGGGGAGGAGAGAATGTCTGTTTTCTCTCCACCTCTTGCCCCAGATCTTCTGGAGGCTCTGCTGTGGTAAACATGCACTGGTATGTAAATGGACTAAGGCCAGACAGGAAATTCTGGAAATTCTGGGTGAAAACTTCTGTTTACCCAGCAGGATATTACTCCATCTCTATCATAAGACAATTGGGCTTGTATTTTTCTAAACTTTAATAACCAACAAAAAGTTCTATTTAAAGTAGAGTCTAATTAGAAAATTCTTACGTCCCAGAACAGTCACTCAAGTCTGCTTGCCCTATGCTCTCAAAAAGGTATCATTCATCCTATGGTTTCATAAAGTAATCACAGGTAAGCATGATTGTTAAGTTAGGGAATGGGTAGTCAATCCCGTAGAGAAGCCACCGCAAATGGAGTGAATGGCATGTGTCACTTGGACATATTCAAAGATGGGTAGAACAATCAGAATTCCTTATATTAACTAGAAGCCTGCAGTGCATGTAGCACCTCAAATTGGATAGCTGAAGGAGAAATAGGTGAGTAATATAGCTGTTAGAGATCCCATATGCCAGCCCCTCCATTTGACAGGGAAAGCTAAACAAATATTTCTATACACATTTAGAAGCATGAATAAACCTCTGATGATTACCAGCCTAGAAATGTAAAGAAAAGGATCTTCAAAAATTTCTGCTTTAATACTGTCTTCTGTTATTTGAAGAAATTGAGGCTGAGATAGATGTAACTCAAGTTACAATTCACTATTGGTAGAACCAGGGTTGGCTGCTAGTCTCTGTTTTCAATGAACTTGAAACTGGATGAGTGCTTGTAAATAAATGCCTTTGCAAATACTTGGTAGATTTAGAAAAAATAAGCAGTATGTATTTTCCATTTTATTTCATTTTTTTTTCCTTTAACTTCTTTTCTTTTCTTGGACTCCTGCATTTGATCTTGTTCCAAATGTCTGTAATATTTGCTGGGGCTGGAATACTTTACCTCCTCCTAAGAGAATAGAACTTTATTTTTCTCCTACTTCTTAGGATTTAGGTGTCTCATTCATTTTGCTTTTGATATCATTTTGTTCTGGATATCCTGGTGTCTTCCAGATATCACTTAAAAATGAGTCATAAAAACTCTCCAAAAAGGAAATTGATAACATGTTTCAGAAACCTTTTTTGTAAGTCCATATTCTTTTTGGCTTATCATTCTCACTTGCTAAAATATCTTTCTAAATAAGTAAGCCAAATGGCAAATGAAAATTTCTGTACAAAAATATTTTCATCAGAGAATTTTTGCCATAATGGAAAAGAATAAAAATCTGATGTTCAATGATACTGAAATAGTGAAATTATTCATACAATAAAATACTCCCATTAAAGGCTTTTATGAAAACTTTAAATAACATTAAAACATGCCTACAATAAAATTTTCAGTTACAAACACATAAAAATCACAAACATTTTTTTGTATGAAAAAAATACATATTTTTAGGGAAAAGAATATAGTAACATTTTTAAAGCTTTTTAGTTTGTAATAATCTTAAATGTGTAGAAAAGTTGTCCAAATAGTATAGAGAGCTTGCTTGTACACTTCACCCCGCTTCCCCTAATGTTGACATTGTATAATCTATGGTATGTTTTCAAAATGAAGAAATTAACAGTATCACAATGCTATTAAGTGAACTACACACTTTATTCAGATTTCACTAGCTTTTCCATTCATCGTTTTTCTGTTTCAGGATCTAATCTAGGATGTCACATTGCATTTAATCACCATGTTTCTGAGTCTTCTCCAGTCTATAAGGGTTTCTCAATCTTTTCTTTCTTTTTTTTTTTTCAGTCCTTGAAAATTCTGAAAGAATACTTATCATATCTTTTCTAGAATGTTCCCCAACTTGGGTTTGTCTGGTGTTTTCTCATGATTAGTCTGGACTTAGTAGGTTTTTAGAAAGAGTACATGGAGGTGAGGTGCCTTTCTCATCACATCACGTTAGGGGATACATGATAACATGACTTACCACTGAAGACATTAACCCTGATCACCTAGCTGTGGTAGTGTTTGCCAGGTTTCTTCACTATAAAGCTATCATTTTTTTCTGTCCATACTCCATTTATGGTGAGTAACTGAACACAGCCTGCATTCAAGGTGAAGGGAATGAAGCCACCTTGTCTAGAAAGGGATGTGTCTACAAATATTATTTGGAATACTTCTATAAGAAAATCCCTCCTCCAATCCTTCATTTCTTATATTGCTATGGATTTATATATTTTTTTCTTTAGATTATAATCCAACATTACTTTTACTTAGTTTATCAAAGCACCCTCAGCACATTAACAGTGAATTATACCATCATCGACTTATTTTTTGTTACACTGTTTGGAACTTGTCAGCTTTTTATAATAAGCAGATACAAATTCTGTGACCAGGAAAAAAAGATAATATTTATGCTAATCCCACGATGGCAGACCACTGATCAGATTACTCATATAGGCCCGTGCAGTATTTTTTTTCCCAGGGTTGTTTGAGATGGGGCTGCCGTGTGCTGATTTGGCGCAAGTCTCACATTGCGCACAGGAAGAGCTGTGGGCTAGTAATGGGATGCTTCACAACTGACTATCTAATGCTTATGCTACGTGGATTGATTTATGTTTTGGTTCTCACTAGTTTGTGTTCTGACAACAGCGCCCAAGGGCAGCAGGCGTGGGCACAGATGCCTTTAGCATAGTGCCCTCCAGTGCTGAGCCCAGGTTCTCACTCCCCACTCAGTGCTGGCCCCACACCCAGTGGGTAACAGCCTTTCAGGAGCGGCTGTGTCTTTCTTCTTCAAGGGATTTCCAAACCATTGTTGTGCCACAAGAGGGGCTCCTCTGACTCTTACCTTCTCTGGTGTCTGACACTGGTGGCATTGTTTTCCCCTGAGTTAGTCATAGTCCATGATGATCAGAGGGATAGACATTCCTTGAACAAACAGGACCCCCATCTCCCTCTGTGCTCAGGACCCTCAACTGGGTAGATACATCATCAGTATTGAAAGAAGTTACTCTAGGAAGACAGTGATTATGGCCAAAGAGTTCAAGAAAAGATGTGGTTTTATGTTTATGCTATGGAATTCCAAATGGTAAATTTTATTCGACAAGAAAATGAATCAGTGCTCACATTTTCCTGCCTACTCTGGGTAAAACTGCATTGTGTTCATTATCATCAAAGCAAAGTGATAACCTTGAGAGTCGCTAGAAATGAGTGGTCACTGGAGAAAGGACAGATGATGCAGCAATATCATGAATATGCAGCCAGCATCACACTAGGAACTGCAGAGAGAAGATCTATACTACTTCAACCCAAAGAGATTCCAAAGAGCCATCTCATTGTAAGCAATCACAGTGCTGCTATCTTTCTTTTGATAGGAGATGTGAAATTAGCCAAAAGCTGTGCAGTTAACCATAAAGGGAGAAAAAGAGAGAGAGGTGGTTCCTGGACTAGACAGGAAAAGGTGGTACTAGGATACTACAAAGATCCCTCACATGTACTGACTGATAGGACAGTAAAAAAAAGCATGCATGCCTCTTCTTTATACATTTTACTATCAATAAATCATTATACCTCACATGGTGCATGAATTTTATAATGCATGATTTAATCAGACTGTTCATCCAGTGAGGAGCCCCCAAAAATATTTACTGGGGCCAACACACTCAAGGGGTAGCCCTTTTTTATGCCTGTTCCCACTGCTATGTACAAATTCCACAACAGCAAATTTTTAAAGACAATCCTTTAATATATTGTGGTTTCGTCCCAAGCTCAGTGGTTGGTATTCATCTCCAAAATAATAGTCAGAAAAAAGAGAAGGGGGAAGGAAAGCTGTCTGCTATGTTTAGGTGTCACCATTTGTTCCCCAACAGAGCTGACAGAGGAGAATCACTTCATTTTCCATTAATAAAGGCCCCAGGGTTTGTTGAGGTTTGCCACCTTTTATTTCACTAAAGAAGAAGACAGCCACTATCCTTATTAGAGGAATCTCTGCTGAATTGAGAGACTGGGGAATTGTGAGAATGTAATCTGATGTGGAGTTTTAACCCGATGTTGTGCTCTGCCCAAGTCCTGGTACAACTGTACGTAGAATGCTCCCTCTCCAGGTAAAATCCTGAAACCCTCCATATGCTAACTGACTCATGCCACTTAATCATAATTGCATAAAGACAGCGATAGATAATGGAAGCCAAATTATATGTAGAAAGGTAAAATATATACAATAGGATTTAATCTCACCAGTAACCAAAACAATATAATCTAAAATGTTGTGTTTTGCCTATCACTTTGGCAAAGTTTTGTTTTTTAAATATTCAGCACTGACAAGCATGTGAGGAAATGGCCTCTGATTCATTGTAGGTAGGAATGTAAATAATTAAGTTTTTGGAAGGGCAATTTGGATATAGCTATCAAAAGTTTAAAAATGTGCATATATTTTAGTCCAGCAATTCTTCTAGGTAGAAGTGTTTTACAGAAAAAGTTTATTGCAAGGTAACTATAATTAAATCAAACCAAAGAACTAATCTAAATGCCAGAATAAGATATTATTTATAAATTAAATGTTTATACTATGAATTTCTTTGGAGATATTAAAATTAATGTGACAGTATCTGAAATACAGGAAATATAACACATCATTAAATAAAAATAGTTACATCAATATGACACATTATTAAAATATATATGATATATAAAAGAATATATGTAGGAAAAGATTATTCTGCAAAATACTCTGGTTTTCTCTAGATGATGACATGGTGAGTTACTTTCTAGGACTGATTATTTTCATTGTGGGCTTTAAAATTTTCTTTTTCCAAATTTTCTACAATAAAAATACTATGCTTTTATAATCTAAGCAAACTTCATGTTACAATTTTCAAACCCACTACCTTCTCATTCACACATAAAGGCATATACATTATCTTCAGCTACACTGGTTTATATTTATGTACTCTATTAATATACCAGTTTTTATTAATATGTTCACATTAATGTTTAGGAAGATTCTGAAGTCAGAGCATTTAAATGGTAATAAAGTGCTTTCACAAAACACATTTTTTAAATTAGTAGGATGTACAAATTTTAAGTCCACAGCTCAGTGAGCTTTTACATGAATAAATGACTGAGGTCAAGATATAGAGCCCTCCCATTACCTAAAGCAAGACCTAGCACATACGTGTCATCTCAGAAAGTTGCTTCTTATGGCTTCCCAGGCTCTAGTCACCCCCAGCACTAATTCATAGCAGTCATAGAAGTTATGGTAAAACCTACCTTTTGTTTAGCTCTTGCCATGTTGCTCGATTCTGTGCTAGGTCATCCAAATACAATCTCATTTACTCATACTACTTATAATACACAATGAAGAAATGCAGGGTTTTCACTATTAATTAACTAGTCACGCAAATTGTTAGTGGCAAAAGGAAAACAAACAGTTATTTGGCTTCAAACCTGAAAGCTTTCCATGTTTTACAGACTTTAAGTTGAATAATGGAAGTTTGCTAATAACCACATGCTCCAAAAAAAAAAAATGACAGTAAAACTAGTTGAGACATCAAATCATGTAAAGCTGACAGAGCTAAACACTGGAGACCTCTAAATACCTAGGGATAGATAATCCTAAAGTGCCCTGCATACTTCGGACTGGTTTGGAGGGGTTTAAGGAGTACAGTCACTATAGTACATCATATGGTTCCAGGAGAGTTCAATCCTCCAAAAGATTACATGTCCTTCAGGGTTTCAGGACAACTCTCTAGCTTTTAGACATTTTTATTAAAACAAAACAAAACACTCTGTATTAACCCAATTTAAAACAAAAGAATTAATCCAAAATCTTACAGAAAGCTGAACTGATCGATTAAATTCACAGAGTTATTATGAATCTGAAGCTAAATTAAAATTCATTTTAACAACTGTGTATGTACAAGTCCTCAGTTCATTACTCTTCCGACAGTTTCATTACTCTGCGGAGCTGGACGGAAATTTGCATTTCCCCCCGGCTATGTTCTCTAAGTGACTGACCAGGACCGAGGCTGCTCCAGGGCTCACAGCATTAATGGACCACACACCAATTAGCAGCAGAAGGAAGCAGTCTTACTGCATGTAAATTAAGTATACTAGCAGCGGGCTTTTCTCTTCAGCTAAAACTAGTTCCATGGGAAAATGTGCTTTGGAGACGCTCCCTCTTCCCTTTGCAGCAGCAAAAAAATAAAATAAAATAAAAGGCAATTCATCCTCAGTTCTGCCTCAGAGATAAATTAAAATGGCTCTGTGTATCAGGTGGGAAAAGAGAGGGTGATTTTGCACATCAGGGAACCACCATTAAGGATTCAGAGCTCCATCCTCTGGCTATATTACTCTTATTTATTTCCTGTGGGTTTAGAGAAGCAAGAATTAGAAATGAATGGCATTCTTGACTGCTCACAAGGGATTTGCCTCAAGCCAAACTCCTGCTTTACCTTTACTCCGTTCCTAAGCCTCCAGATGCTGTATGGGTGACTCAGCCATCAGAAATCTTCAAAGTTGAGGAAGACTCAGAGAATGAACAGAGAAGTCACACAGGTTAGGAAGAAGAAAATGGTGAGACCAGATACTGGAGACCCCAAGGGAGAGGATAATTAGGGGATATGGGGGTGGGGGGAGGCTGGAATTAGTAAAAAACGGATGAACTATAAAGACCATTTTGCTCTCTTTGAACCATTGACAGCTCTCAGCCGTTAAATGAAGGACCCAGCCCAGAATCAAAGCCAAGCCAGCTAATCAACCTCTGAACAGGATATTGCTACTCTGAATAACATGCCCTACATTAAAAAAAAAAAAAGCCTCATCTGTATTTCAACTTAGTCATACCCACAGAGGGAGCATTCCAAAGCTTTGCCCTCTGTTAGCCTCGAGGGGTCAGGCTCTCAAATTAGCACCAGCCCACAGGTCCTTAGCTGAATCACACTCATACCAAGTGCCATGTTAACGGGAGCTGCAAATATCAGAAGTCAGTTTATTGCATGTAATTTCTATATTCTGAACAAATTTTTAGATTACAAAGAACCTTCACCTGAACTCCCTATTCTCTTTCCCACTCTGCTACCAATTCTAAACGTTATTAATCTACCCTCTTTTGAACATACGTCTTCCACTTATTATATCACTGGATATTCTTGATTTAGCAAATCTTGGAGGATTTTTTAAAAGGCATTTTGGATCAGAAAAGGTGCTTCGCATTTTTTCCAGGGTGTTCTACAACTTACTCACTTAACCCTGCCATTGTCTATTTCGAGAACAGCAGATCTCGATTCTGACAGCTCATGAGAAACACCTGGAGGACTTGAAAATACTTGGAAAACAGAAAGTGTACTTTGGACATCCCCCAGGCCAATTAAGTCTCCAAGGATAATGCCTTGACATTCTATTTTAAAACTCCCTAGGTGCCGCTGATGTTAAGAATGCTGTACTGAAAGTTTAATGCTTAAGTCAGAGGAAAAGCAACAAAGGACAGCTGGCAATTCAGAGTTGCAGTGGATGGGTCTCTGCTATTTTGTTACCATCACAGATGAAACGCTGGATATTTTGAACAGAACTTCATATAGCAAACTAAGCAGGATATAAGCAAGGGACTCAGTGCAAAGGCTTTAATCCCTGAATCATTCTGTGAGATTACAAACCACACTTTTATCTCTTTGCAGATCCCCGCCCCAAAAAGCAATTTGGAGGCAGAAGTTTCAAAACAGAAGTAATCAAAATGCTACAGTAGGAAATCTGATAGGAAACATACAGCACAAGAAAAATACCAGGTGGCATTCATTATGTTCCCTAAAGCCCTGAGGAACACTGATTTGAAGACTCGAAAAATATCATCAATTATAATCCTAGTATGTCTTCTAACCTGAAAGAAACTATTACAGTTAGTATGATGCTTGGATGCAGAGCCTCTGATTCTTGTGTTACCTCTAAGTGCTTGTGAGCAGGAATTTGCCTTGTGAAACTCTACTTTCCACCCTCAAGCCTCATATCCAACACCTTACTAATGATGAATAGCGTTGCTGTGCATTGGATGGAACAACAGGGGCACAATATACCTCCTTTGAATTACAGATAAATGAATGTTTGCTTATTTGCATTTTTAAAACAAAGACTAGATGGGTAAATGACTTTCCCAAAGCCTCCTGTTGACAGAGAAAGTGAGGGATAGATTCGTGGTTACCAGCATCTCCTGGACTGGCAACATTTCTGTGCAATCTTATCTCTTTCTTGACACCTTGCTGGCCCATTCTCCACAATGACTATATCAAAGCAGATGCCCTTTCCACAAACATATATAATACCCAGAACCTCACCCGTTACCTCACCTCATAGCTTCTGTTCATTCATAGTATCTATTTCCCTATAATTCTGACCTGTCGATGGCCTATTATGGCCATTCAAATTCATTTTTATATCAGGGCTCTTCAGCATCACTAGCAATGGAAAATTCCTCCCCTCTCTTTCTTTTTTTACCTTTCTGCCTGTCTTTCTCTTTATATTTCATATTTCTCTTCATAGCACCAATGGAAATGAGTGCTTCAGGAAATTTTTCTGACACCAGGCCTCTTCAAAAATCTCTGAGTCAGAATTTGGCTCCTTGAGTAGCTTCTCTGGGGGTAACATTTCTCGCTAAAAGATGTTTCAGGTAAGGATGGGACTGCAGCGATCCTTCTCTGCCTGCAGGGCTGACCTACTGCACCGATCTTCTATGCTCTTTGGGCCCAGGTGACTCTGATATTCAGCAAGGATGAAATCGTTGTACTAAAAGCTTAATGCTTCGCTGGCATGGCAAAGTTCCAGTTACACTGGGTTCTCTTTTTCCAACATTACCATCACACATAAGATTTCGGAAATGAAGAACAGTCTCGTATAACAACCTAATCAGGCTAACTTGCTGAATAATTGCTGTTCCATGGATATGCATTTATATCTGAGAGCAACTTTAAAAATGCATTTGAATTAAAGTTTGTTGTTTTTAATTGTACAAAGACAAGGATTTTCTGTACATTAATGACATTAAGCATCTGAAGGCAGGTGAAAATAAGTGTTTGGTGTCTATAGTTGTGTTGGGTGTGGGGAGTGGGTATATAGGTCTTACAATTACATTAAGCTTAGTAGGTACAGAAGGTAAACTTGATTTAGTTCTTTAAAGGATAAAGGTTATCTGGTCAAACCTCTGATTCATTTATTTCTATGAGAAGCCATAACTTCTGTTACCATTTTAAAGTGTATTTTAAATTTTTATTGGAGTTATACAAGCACATACATTCTTTAAAATCCAAATAATGTTATCAGGCTCATACCAAACAAGAACAGTCCTCTTTCCATAACATTGCAGCACCCAGACCTACTTTCTACAAAGCAACTATTTCCACATTTCAAAACAATTTGCTTATACTGCTATTTGCATTAAGGGATCTTAGGGTTCACACATTTGACTCTTTGATTGGCCCAATCCCTCCCACCCCACACCTTTATTCCCTTTTCTGCATTTTCCAAACGTGACTTAATTACATGGAATTTTGTGGCTTCTTGTAGTCATAATAGTATTATCCTTATTTGTAAATATCACTCACTATTGCACCAAGTAATATGGTACAATAATGTTTCCTTAACTATACGGTATTTTGCTCTCCCTAGATTTCATATTTGCACCATATTGTCTTGTGTTTTATGTAATGATTTTTTCTATATCCTTAAACAGATCTTCCAAATAGCTACTAGTATTACTTTCAGCATATACAGTTACAATGTGAATTATGTGTTCTCCAAATAATCAAATGCATCAGGAAGCCTCTCATATCCATGTTTACATACATATACTTTTATTTCTCACCCTCCTGAGTATTTCCCTAGAGGAGTGATCTACCTTTCTGCTCCAATCTAATGGGCTTTTCTATATAGGTTATGGCTATACAGCTATTTGCTTTAGATTTTTTGTATCGTTAAACACAGTCTTCTCTGGACAATTCATCTGTGTTAAGCTGCATTTCCTAGATTCCATATCTGCCTCTTTCTTAATATATTCTTTTACTTTTTAATAGTACCTACTAATTAAGGGGCATGGGAGGCAACATTTTTGAGACCACTAATGTCTTAAAATGCCTTTGTTCCCCCTCTTATACTTTATTGATACTAAATTTGGTCAAAAAATATATTTTAGAAACAATTTTCAGAATTTTGAAGTCATTGTTCCATTGTTTCTTTACTTCCAGTGTTTCTGCTCATAAGTGGAATACCATTCTGATCCTTTGCCTTTTTTTGTCTTTTTCTCAGAAATATTTTAGTGCCTTATTCATTTGTAGTAAAATTTCACTATGACATGCTTTAATGTGGTTCTTTAATTTCTTTCCACTTATTGTGCTGTGCTCTCCTAGAGCCACAAATATGGAGATTCATGCCATTTAGTTCCAGGGCACATTAATTTTTAGAGACTATCCATCTTCTATTTTCTCTGATTCCTGTTAGTTGGATATTGGATCTCTTAACTATTTTCTTAATTTTCATATATTTTATCTCATATTTTTCATCTTCACTTTTTTCCACTCTCTGAGTGATATTCTTGACTCCATTACCTAACAGTTCCACTGAAAATGTTAAACTTCGCTTATAGGATTTATAATTTTCAAGAGCCCTTTTGTATCCTCCCTTCTTTCTCTAATAATAACATTATTTTATGAATGTTATATATTTTCATCTGTCTGAGAGATTATTTCTTTTAATAGGTACAATTCATTAAATATCACTGTAGGCTAAGTACTCTGCTAAGCACATCCCATACATCATCTTGTTTAAGTCTTACTGCTACTTTATGGGTTCAGAAATACTGTTACCATTTTATAGACAAAGATACCAAGAATCACCACTCTTTTTAAATACCAATTAATTCTGGTTATGTAAATTTGCTCACACTTTGCCAAGGAATATATTATTGTCATGTTCTTAATTTCTGTACAACATTTTGCTGGTGACTGCAAAATCAGTTTGACTGGAGATCCCAAATGCCAAAGATAGTTGTGTGAGGCTGCTAGGAAGAGAGGTATTACTTCATTCTGTACAACTTTAGTACTTCTAATTCTTATATCACTGTCATATTGTCATTGATGTTTTTTCCCAGATTTCTTAGATAGTAGTCTCCTTAGGACAGAAGCAAGTTTTTATTTTATGAACAACTCAGCATCTGTCTCATTGCGTAGAAAAATTGTTGCAAAAAGCTGTTGACAATTGAACAAGCTTTTGGAAAGCAAACAATTGCTCCTCATTTTATATTATGTGCAGATATCACCTTTCACATATTTAAAGTCCTTAAAATTGTACATCTCTGGAGGTGAGGTAATATTTGTTTCAGTTTTCTTATCCATTAAAAAGAAATAATGATATTACATGCTTCCTATAATTGTTGTAGAATTAAAAAGATATATGTATAGAATTAAAAAGAGATATGTATAGAGCTTAGCACACTGTCTGATACCTGTAAGACATTTAATAACCATTCACTGCTACCATTGCCATCTTCCTCTCCATCATCATCACCAGCAATACATAAGATATAGGAATAATGCATTTGATTTTGATGAGACCTGGTATGCAGAGGAGCTTTAATTCTATGATAAAGTGCATAAAAATGTCACTGTATTAACTATGTGCTGCCTCTGAAAAATGTAATGCATGGTGACAGCTTAAATCGAAAATCAGTCCAGATCATTATTTGAAGCTCTTGAATAAATACTCTTTCAAACATAATATTCAGTAGTCCAAATGTTCTCACCTATTAGGAAATTCACCCATTATATGAAATATTATTAAGCTTTATTTCTTGAATCTTTGACTAGAGTCTGCAATCTAAATTACATCTTCATTCCCCTATAAAGTTGTAACATTTTGTTGGGTGTTTATTAAAATACCTATTACAATTTAATTTGCATATATTTGTTAATTTGTATTTTCCCCCTTACTAGATCTAAAGCTTCTTGTGAAAAGTGTCAAGAACATTTATATCTTTGTAATCCTCCCAGCAATGAAAACATTTCAAGTATGGTAGCAACTTGAGAAATATTTGATAAAGTTAATGCATAAGATAAATACAAAATTAAGTTTAAATTTATATAGCACAGTTATATGGAATTGTATAGTAACAGTTATTTGTCTGACCACACAAGTTTCTTCAGGCCAGAATCTGTTGAAAATTGGTATTTCTCAAACTATGTTACATGAGACTTTTGTATGCAAAACAAATACTACTAACAAACCCAATGTTATATGTCTTTAACTGAGTTTTCTGTAATGTTTATAGATTTGTATTGGTCAGTCTAAACACTCTTTATGATGCTCCTATAAAAGAAACATATATATTTAGCATAGGCTTCACTAAAATGATAAATCACAGGAAAATTAACTAACCCCAAAGTAGATCAAACTCAGAGTTTATCTTCTGAGTAGTGTGACCCACTAGTCATGAACCCAGCTATGAGCTTTAAGTGCTTCAGTAAGGAAGTGTTAGACCAGTTCTCTTTTAGAGTCAGTTGGTGTTTATCTTATTGTCCTTTTGTGTCAAAGTGATATGCAAGAAACAAGTCAGTGCTACACAGCGTGAACAAGGTGGTGTTCCTGAAAAAAAACCTTCAAGGGATAAAAGAAGTGTTTTGGGTTTTGTTTTTTATGTATCTGTCTAATGTTCTCTCATTGTAACATATTTTAAAATTTGGTACCCAGAGAGGTTCACTGGTGAATTCTACCAAACATCTAAGAAAAAAATATACCAATTCTCTGTAATTTTTTCCAGAAGATGGAAATAGAGGAAATACTTCTTGACCCATTCTATGAGGCCAGTGTTACTGTAATATCCAGATCAGACAAACGCATTGGCAGAAAAGAAGACTAGTGATGTATAAATCTCATGATGCAAAAATCCTTGACAAAATATTAGCAAAAGAAGTCCAGCAGTACATAAAGAGAACTATACACCACAAATATTTGTTCTAGTTATGCAAGGCTGGTTCAGCATTAGAAAGTCAATTCATGTAACCTATCACACCAACTAACTAAGGAAGAAAAATCATGCAGTTGTATAAATAGATGCAGAATAAGGAATGGACAAAATCCAACACCCTTTCCTGATAAGAGCTCTTTAGCAAACTAGGAATAGAGGGGAACTTCAAAAACTGGATAGAGAACAGCTACAAGAAACCTACATCTCACATACTTTAATGGTGAGAAACCAGAAGTTTTACCAGGAAGTCCAGGAACAAGGCAAGGATGTCCATTCTCACTATTTCCTCTCATTATTTTACTGGAATTCTAGCTAATGCAACAGGACAAGGTAAAGAAATAAAAGGTATAAAGATTGAGAAGGAAGAAATACAACTGTCTTTATTCAAAGACGACATGGTTATCTATGTAGAAAATCCCCCAGAATTGCAAAGACAAAAACAAAAAATACTTTTGGATCTAATAAGTGATTAAAGCAAGATTGCAGAATATAAGGTTAATACATAAAAGTCAACTGCTTTGCCATATACCAATAATTAGAAAACTAGAATTTGAAATAAAAAAATACCATTTACATTGGCATCATAAAATAAAATGCTTACTCATAAATCTAACAAAATGTGTACAAGATCTGTAAAAGACAGCTATACAACTCTGACGGAATTAATCAAAGAACTAAATAAATAGATATTCAATGTATATGGATACAAAAACTCAAGTTTATCTAGCTATTAGTTCTTCCCAAATTCATCTGCAGATTCAATGCAATCCCAATCAAATTTCAGCAAGTGAGTGTACGGATATTGACAAACTCATTCTAAAGTTTATATGGAGAGGTAAAAGACCCAGAACAGCCAACACACTATTGAAAGAGAAGGACAAAGTAGGACTGACACAAACTGACTTCAAGACCTACTGTAAAGCTACAGTAATCAAGACAGTGTGGTATTAGTGAAATAACAGACAAATAAATGAATGGAACAGAATAGAAAACCCAGAAAAAGACCCCCATAAGTGTAGTCGAATGATCTTTGACTATGGAATTAAGGCAGTACAATTGAGCAAGGTAGTATTTTTAGCAAGTAGTGCTGGAACAACTAGATATCCATATGCAAAAAACAAGAAACTAGACACAGACATTTCACCCTTAACAAAAAATTAACTCAACATGGATCATAGACATAAATGTAAAATGCGAAGCTATAAAACTCCTAGAAGATAACTTAGGAGAAAATTTATATGATCTTTGGTGTGGCAATGACATTTTAGATATAATACCAAAGCAAAATCCATGAAAGAAGTAATTGATAAGCAAATGTCATTAAAATTGAACACTTTTGCTCTGCAAAGAACGCTGTGAAAAAGAATGAGAAGGTAACAAGAAAATGGGAGAAAAAATTTGTGAAAGACATAACTGATAAAGGACTGTTATCTGATACAGATAAAGAAGTCTTAGAAATCAATGATAAGAAAATAAACTCAACAAAAAGTGGACAAAATATCTGGATAGGCATCTCAGAAGAGAAGATATACAGATATCAAGCAAGCTTGATGTTCTACATCATGTCATAACAAAAGTGCAAACCAAAACAATAATGAGGTACCCCTGCACACCTATAAAGTGGCTCAAATACAAAACATTGACAACACCAAATGCTGGTGAGGATGTGGAACAAGGGAAACTCTCATTCATTGCTGGTGGGAATACAGCCACTTTGGAAGACAGATTGGCAGTTTATTACAAAAAATTAGCATATTCTTACCATGCAGTCCAGAAATCGTACTCCTTGGTATTTGTCCACGTGCATTAAAAACTTAGGTCCACACAAAAACCTGCACATGGATGTTTATAGCAGCTTTATTATAATTGCCAAAACTTAGAAGCAATTAAGATGTTCTTTAGTAGGTGAATGGATAAATTAGCAGTTTACATCCAGATAATAGAATATTGTTCAATGCTGAAAAGAAAGGACCTATCCAGCCCTGAAAAATATATGGAGCAACTCAAATACATATTACTAAGTGAAACCAGTCTGAAAAGGCTACCTTTAGTAGGATTCTAGCTGTATAGCAATCTGGAAAAGGCAAGACTATGGACACAGTAAAAAAAAAAAAATCAGTGGTAGCCAGTGGTTGAAGGGAGGGATGGATACGCAGAACATAGAGAATTTCAGTGAAACTATTCACTAGGACACTACAATTGTGGATATATATCATTATATGTCTGTCCAAACCCATAGAATATATGATACCAAGAGTGAATCCTAATGGAAATTGTGGACTTCGGGTAATAATGAAGTGTCAATGTAGATTCATTGGTTGTAAAGACAATGTACCTCTCTGGTGTGGGATATTGATAGTAGGGGAAGCATAAGGGATCAGCTTTTGGTGGGGTGTATGAGAATTCTCAGTACATTTGGTCAGTTTTGCTGTGATCCTAAAACTGCTCTAAAAAATGAAGTACATTGAAATCAAGGAAGCCAGGATAAATGCAAAGAAATTGGATATAAAGTAAAAAAAGAAAAAGAAAGTGTCAAGGCATTAACACATACACACACATACATATTAGATATTTGCTTCTGCTCTCTTAGGAATAGAGCAATTTAAATAGACCTGGAGAAGGCAACCTTTGCTGTAGCAAGAATGGTTTTATGTATCAGATTGTTAACTTTAAAATATGCCTCTGGACCCCTCAGCCCAAGATATAAAATCTATAGGCTTGGGCAAGACCTTCACTTGAAATTTGTTTATAGTTTTTCCGTATGAGCTTCTGCCATTCTACTTAGGTTCCACCAGCCATAAATTTTCCATTTGGAAATTCCTCTTGATTTCTGAACATGGAACCACTGCAGGCTACGGGCAGTTTGGGATTTCTTTTTCAATTTCCTCAAGACTAAGAAATACGCTGTATCACTTAAACTATCGCCATGTATTAGCAATCTACAGTTTCTGCCTTTGACGGCTGACAGCTTAGCGAGTGAAAATAGTATTTTGAAAGCTATGGGAATTCAATCATCAGCTATGCTCTCATGGGGTCTCTTCCCAGGTATTGGGCCTGATTAAAGGAAATGTTACTTTTGAAAGTGTGCATTGCTGTTGAGCAAAGTAAAAGCAGGAAACATAACAAAATGAAATAAAAACCCCATCATTCTGGTGTTAACGATACATCTGTTCTCCATTTTAGCCATCCTTCATTTCCATATTTATTCACATTTGTTTTCTTTCATTGTCAGAAGCGAGATTGTGTGTGTGTGTGTGTGTGTGTGTGTGTGTGTGTGTGTGTGTGTGTGTGTTGTGGAGTTTTTATGTCGGGAGCTATCAAATATAAATATAACTAATTCATTCATTCACCTCTTTTTATAGTCAGAAGGTACAGAAACAAATCAAGAGACCTCTATTTGCATAAACAGGAGTGAGGCCAAATCTTAGATTTTTCTATTGCGACAGGAATTAGCAGAGTTATTACAGACACAGGAACAGAAGTCATGGTCCAGGATCTGCGATTCTGTTTGAGTCAAAAAAGAATAACAGTAGTCCAAGGTTAGAGACTATTTACATCCTTTCACACATATTTAAGGAAATGAGGAGGAGCATATGGGGTAAAAAGTGGGGGATGTCCATCAAGATATGCCTGCAAATCAAAATACCTAAATAAATAAATAAATAAAATGTGAGAGACAATCATGCGAAAAGGGCAGTAAACAAAAATAACTTACTTTTTTAAAAGTAAGAGATTAAAATTAAAATTTCCATAAGGTATAAATGAGAGAATATCACTCATAAAATAAAAATTATTGATAAATAAGCAGACAAAACAAAAAGGACTGGTTTATAAGCAGAATCTGTTGGAAGTCATTGAGATTAAAAGGCAGTATGGAGGAACTTAAAAAGACAGGATATTTTAGAAGATGAAAGTTGCTCAGAGCTATAAAGAATAGATTATCAGAGTCCAATATTTATTCGCTAGGCATTCAGTAACAAGAGAATAGAGAGAATGGTTAAGGAATAATATTGGAAGAGATAATGGCTGAGAATTTTCCAGAGTGTAAGAAATAATCCACAGACTAAACCAGCAAGCTGAGTGTCAAGTAGAAAACAATTAAGATACATTTATAACTATCTACATTTTAGTAAAACTATGGAGCATTATGGTTCAAGACACAGTATCAAAAATTAACAAATTAAAAGACAAAGGCAGAAGGAGAGTGACAAATAGCCAGCTTCTCATCAAAAAAGCCAGAAGAGAATGGAAAGTATCTTCAAAATGTTGAGTGAAAATAACTAGTAGTTTCAAATTCTCCAGCCAATTAACCTGTCATTCAAGAGTTAGAATGAAAGAAGAAAAAAAAAAAATCAGATCTATGAAAACTAATGGGAGTTTCTTGACTGGCCTACTAAGAGAGGTGCCTCAACATAAAGAAAAGTCAAGAGTGTAGGTGTCTGGGACAAGAAAAAATACTGTGATAAAAAAATAATGAAATACACTTGTAAATTTAATTTAACACTGAGTGCAAAATACTACTACTACTTTGTATTTAAAACTTTTAGAAAACAATAAAAAAGAACATGGGGGCAATATACATGGGGGTCCTTACCTACCTGGGAGGAACAGAGTGGAATTAAATAATTTTAGGCTTGTTAGAAATATGCATAGTAAGGTGTGTATATTAAAAATTTAGGTCTAATTTTAGTGAAAGTATTAAAATTATATCTCAAATTTACAAACAGGAAAGGGAGAAAAAATAGATCTAAAACACAGAAGGGTCAAGGAAATATCTAAGCAGAGCAAAAAAAAGTTAGAAAAAAATGTGTCAATATATTAACCACAATAAATGCTCATAGAATATAGCCTGTTACAATACAATCTCTTAGATTGATTTTTTAGACTCCAGGAATAGGATGCTTGCAAGAAATAGTTCTTGCATAACAATTCACAAAATCCTTAAAAACAAAACAGGAGGTATGGGCAAGAGAGCCAAATATACACAAAAGAAGTCTAGTCTAACAATATTAATACCAGACAAAATAGAATTTTAATCAAAACCCGTCAGTAGTCGCAATGATACTGCAATAGTGATTCAATTTATGTGAACTCAAACAGTTATTTCACTACCAGCCTAGGCACCGACCACCATGAGACAGGCTTCATCTGATAGGGGCCATCCTCCGGCGACCACTGGTAGATCTCTCATCTTGATCCTTGTCGTGGTACCGCATGTGCCGCAACACTAGGGAGTCTGCATTTTCTTCCCTTTTTTTTTTTTTAAGAAAGCACAGATACTTCCAAGTTGAAAAATTGCATTCAGTTAAGTATTAGCACAATATTTGATTTAATATTAAATTAAACAATCGGTGGCTAACTGATCTGTGGCACTAAGACATGAAATGGCTGAAATGCAGTCTTTTGTAAGATTTTTCTCAGGCAGAAATGCCTCATGAAAGGACAGCAAAAATAATTTGCTGGAAAAGGAAATGAGAAAGTGATTCTTTGGATATCTCTTTCTATGGTGATAATTCTTGACAGAAGAGCTGTTTTATCAGTCAATGAATTCCCGAAGAGAAAGAAAGATGTGGAATCTGTGTCTCTACATTTTTCATTGCTGTTGTTCACAGAATCCTCAACATAGAATGAAATTTGGATTAAAAAATAATAAACTGTAAAGAAGATATCACAACAGAGCCATTTAATTTCTTTTTGTTGATACTCTAGTTTTCTGTGTAAAACTCCAGAGTGAAGGTAAAATGTATTGCCAGGAATAATAAAACACTGTTCCCTTTATGCTACCCCACTAAATTATGATTTAGATGTAAATAGAGCTTACATTTCCAAATATTAACTTCAGGATGCACTACAGACCAGTTGTTCTCAGGGAATACATACTGCAGAGATACAGTTCCAGGGCACACTGTGAACACTTCGTCCTTATATCCCGATTGCTTTTAATAGGTACAACTCCACATTTCACAACAGAGAAAATACGAATGTCGCAATGTGTCCCACACAGACAGATCTGCCTGCAATCATCAGCATGGATGACGCTAATTCAACGCACAGATTTCCCAAACAAATTGCCCTTGGGTTTTAGGAGGTATCGTGCTTTTTAATTTGCAGTTGATTTTACCTCCTGTGTTAATCTTTGTCCTACTCTCCATTCCTATTGATTCTCCCTGACTGTATGTTTTCATTTTTTCTTCCCTAGACTCTCAAAATAGTCTCTCAACTAATCTTTCCTCTACTCTCCTTTGACTTGAACACCTCCTTTGCATGACAGATAGTAATATTTCTAACATGCAAATATAACCATATCTCTGCTTAAAACTTAAGTAGGTTCTTTGTTTCCATGCCCCAGTTTATTTAATCCTCACTGCAACTCTGAGAGGTAGTTACATTTGATAGTTTTTGTTTTTTTAAGTGAAACTTAGAATGTAAGTTTCCCCAAGTTCCCATGACACCTAAACAGAGAGCAGGATTTGAATTTAGATCTGCTCATTCTAGAGCCTAGGTTCTTAATTATTATAATAGAGTCCTTCAATGTGCTCTATTAATGACATCCTTTTACCATATCTGATGTTTATCCCTGCCCTCATTCTCTCTGAAATGAGAAGTAAATAGCTCTACCTATAACTACTCTTTATCATCTCTTGGAAATCACTCTAGCTTTCCTCCAAGCTGTTCCATTTTTCTATTTTCTATGTGTTTCTATGTTCTTCACCTAAATAATGTCTTCCTTCTATTTATTTATTTTATTTTATTTTATTTTTACTTTTTTATTTTGGTATCATTAATATACAATTACATGAACAACATTATGGTTACTAGACTCCTCCCATTATCAAGTCCCCACCACATACCCCATTACAGTCACTATCCATCAATGTAGTAAGATGCTATAGAATCACTACTTGTCTTCTCTGTGCTGTACTGCCTTCCCCGTGCCCCCACACACATTATACATGCTAATTGTAATGCCCCTTTTTCCTCCTTATCCCTCCCTTCCCTCCCATCCTCCCCACTCCCTTTCCCTTTGGTAACTGTTAGTCCATTCTTGTGTTCTGTAAGTCTGTTGCTGTTCTGGTCCTTCAGTTTTTGCTTTGTTCTTATACTCCACAGATGAGTGAAATCATTTGATGCTTATCTTTCTCCACCTGGTTTATTTCACTGAGCATAATACCCTCTTGCTCCATCCATATTGTAGCAAATGGTAGGATTTGTTTTCTTCTTATGGCTGATCGTCAGAGAAATGCAAATTAAAACCACAATGAGATATACCTTCACACCAGTTAGGATGACACCATCCAAAAGACAAACAACAACAAATGTTGGCAGGGATGTGGAGAAAGGGGAACCTCTTACACTGCTGGTGGAATGTAAATTGTTTCAACCTTTGTGGAAAGCAGTATGGAGGTTCCTTAAAAAACTAAAAATGTCTTCCTTTTCTTATCATTTCTTCTTCTCTTTGTATACAAGGGCTTTCTCCAAAGCCTAAGTTGTTGAATCTGTACTTGAATGTCTCCTCTTTTTTATTTGACTGACCCTTGTGTAAGGTTTTGATTCCATGCTGATCACCTTTTTCTGAGTGGATACTTTTATTGTGTAGTCTTGACTATCACTTCATATTCAATAAGAACTAATAAATGCCCTTTGGATCCATATGTACCATTTTTATTTTATAAATCTATTAATTTTTGCTATAGGGTCTAGGGCAAATAACCCTGTCTTCTATGCCTCTATTTTCTCTCCTTAAAACAAATAGATAATCTAGATAATTATGTAGATCATCTAAATAATTTCTGCAGGCTCTGGAGTTTGGAAATTCCTTGTCCCAAACCATGAGAGATTTACCCACCTTTGAAATTTTAGTCACAATTTGGAAAGTCGTCATCTCTTTGATTAATTGACATCATGCCTAGGGCTCCTAAAAGAAATATCTGGTGAATGCTCAGCCTTGTGATTTATATCCTGAACCATCTTGTTATAGTAAACATGTATCTTGAACCACCCATTCCCACTTGGAAACGTCTCTGTTATCTTACATCTCTCTTAAATTTCAAAGGTCAAATTTTCAAAAAATTAAGTTACATGTTTCTGTCTCCGGCAGTGTTTAGTATGGCTACTTACCAGCTTCATCTGCAAGTCGACTTTGGAAGTGCTCCTCTTTCATTGCACCTTCATGTCAGTCATTGGGCCTGGGCCCGGGAGCACCGCAGATTCATGCTCTGCCTTGGAGGCATCCAACCTGAAGCCAGTGTGCTTGGTGATTTCTTCTTCATCATTCTCCTTAGCATTTACATCCTTCATTTTTACAAAATTCTGTACAGATACTTATGGAATCTGATTCTCAAGATTCTCTCCCTTCTAATCACTCTAAATTTCACATTTAAATAACTTTCTTAGGTTATCAATTTCATTATGACATTTCCCTGCATAATCACATAACTCCCAATTTCTGTAGATTAAATATGATTTCCAAGCTCTGTATCTACCAATTGTCCAAATGTATTTCCTTCTACTCCTCAAAACACAGCCAACGATGTCGGCTTTAGTCTCCTCAGTGTTGTCTAAGAAATTATAAAGCTGTGGTGCACTGTGACACACCACTCAGAGCCTTCTTCAAGGAAGAACTTCTGGCCCAGTTTGCAATGCTGTCCTTAAACAGCTTTCAGTTGCCAGGACTTCAAGGGATTGAATCAGCTGCAAGTCTTCCTTGTCTAAGGGAACAACTGGGCTCAAGTAGCCCATATCCAGTGACTAAGGAGGAAGTATAGAAGAGCACAAGCCATTTTTTAAACATCTTAAGATGTTCTATATATCATAAAATATGCTCGTTGAAAGTGTAAACTTCAATTATTTCTTGTAAATATATAGAGTTAGGCAACCATCATTGCAATTCAGCTCTAGAATATTTGCATCACCCCAAAACAACCCCTTGAGCAGTGCTGGAGTTAATTTTCATTCCCAGTCTAAGTCCCAGGCAACCACTGATCATCTTTCTGTCTTCATAGGTTTTCTTTTTCTGGAAATTTCTTAGAAAATGTAATACTGCATGAAGTCTTCAACTGCCCCCCATCTTAAATCCATTTTTCTTCAATGCAGTCAGATTTATATTTCTGAAACACAGATCTCATCATTGTAACCCCCTGATATATACCTTTTAGTGAATTACCTTTTGGTAGTCCAAAATCCATCATATGTAAAACATGGAAGTCTTTTCATTGTCTGACTAGATCTAACATGCTCATCCTATCTCCAAATACTCCCTTACAATCCAGGCATAGATTTTGTGCATATCTTGTCTATTTCTTCTTACCTTTCAAATTCCTCAAGTATTTCTTCATCTGTGAAGCCTTCCCTGACCCAACATAGTATTAAGTACTTTTCCTATGGTACACAATTATATGTAATTCTTACTTGTATTATAGCACAGATCACACTGTATTTCAATTAATATTTACATATGCTTTTCCTTTCTGTAAACTTTTCGAGAGTGAGGGCCATGACTTGCAAATCTTTAACCCCAATATAGCACAATGCCTGGTCATAATAAGTACTAGATGAATGTTTACTGAATGAATGAATAAATGAATGAATTAATGAATGAATGAAAATTTAAAGTGGTAAATTGATGCTATTGGGATGAAGCAAATGGAATACATTGCTGAGAATTGATTTCCTGCATTCAAGTCAATGTTCTGGATTCTGAAGCATTATAATGAATAGGGAACAACTCATGTGATAGTCTAAAAGCATTGCCTACTTTCCTGTCTGACATGTAACTGAGTTTATGTGGCTGATATCTTCCTTACAATTTTTCTAACAGAGCAGAATCAAACTTTAGCTAAGATATGGCTAGACAGCTATTTAAACCATTATTGAAATTACTTAAAAAATTCAGCTACAGCACAGGATCTTTAAAGGAATGACAAAGACTGTGTTTCTCAGTTACAAAATCAGGATTTATCACATTGAGAAAAAACTGAAACTATTCAAATTCTCTCCCCATCACTGTGAGTAGAGGAATTAATTCACATCAGCTTCTTTATACTGGTTGCAGGTACAGAAGTCCAAGTTTAATTCGTTCATCGTCAAGAGGAGAATAAAAGCTATATATTGAGATAATGAATTTAAAATTATACTCCAATCAAAAATAGTTTGGCTTTATCTTTTATATGTAGATATAACACCATGGTATAAATTCAGCAAACGCGTATTACTGTTTCTGTCATATCCAAGGATATAAAACACGGGAAATCATTATTCCAGCAATGGTGTCTTTCAGTTCTTTTTGTAGCTAGCATATGTATGTTTTCATGGACAGACTACAAGTTAAAAATCTTGTATTCTGTCATTTGCAGTGTCAAATTCACCAAAGCCAAACAGCAAGGTCTGTCACATCATTATAAAGGTATTGGTGAGACACCCTCTTTACTTTTTTATTACTACTGTCACAAATTTCCACAAATTTAGTGGTTTAAAATGACATCCATTTATTACCTCACAGTTCCATCTAAATTTAAGTACAGTGTGGCTCAGATGGGTCCTCTGTGCAGGGCCTCACAAGGTCTAAATCAAGATGCCCGCTGAGCTGGCCTCTTATCTAAAGGCTCTGGGGAAGACTCTGTCTCCACATTCACTCAGGTTGTTGGAAGAATTCAGTTCTTGTCATTCTGATTCATTTTCAAGCAAACAGTATCATGTTCTGCAAATCTCTGACTTTCCCTTCTGCTACCAGCCAGAGAAAAATCTTGTAAGGGTTCATGTAATTAGATTAGTTCCACTTGGATAATTCAGGATAATCTTACCATGTTAAAGTCAAATAAATGGTAATCTTACTTACATCTTCAAAGTCACTTTTACTGTGTATTTGCAGGAGTAGCACCAGGAAGTCAAGATTCTGGGGGACAAATTCCTCCCACTACTGACTCTTAACTGGAAAGAATATAGGAAATTATATTGAACATAAATTTCTCTATTATCTTTAAAATTATTGTCCCATAGCCAGTTGATATCAATAGTAGAGCTAAATGAAGTTTAAATTTACTGTGCTTACTCCTTGGCCCATTTGTTTTTCCACCTTCTAACCTTCCGTAAGATAACCTACTCCAATAAGAATGCAAATGGGGATATTGGGTTTGATATTTACACTTTAAGTGTACTTGTTAAGGATATCACCAATAGCCTCTTTTGAATCTTTGGGTTTTAGAAGTCATTATTCCCACGTGCTATTATTTTTAGTGTAAGTGAGCTTTAAAAAACTTTGCCTCTATGCAGCTAAAACAATATAGTGAGAAGTCTGAAGTTTTCTCTCCATCTGAGTATACTTTAATGTATGTGTAGAATCCTAACAAACAATAAGGGTGCTTTGCTCAAGTAAAAATGAGGTAACAAACAGAACTTGGTTATAAGTAGGAAAAAATAATTATTATTATTTTTAAAGCATGACTTTAACATATACTGCACTTAACATCTTAAAGATACTTTGACATATAGAATTATAAGGCTGAAATAAATGAACCAATCTAAGTAGTTTCATTTTTCCCCATCCTTGCCTTCCCCTTAAATATTTTCTATTGAAGATACACTCAGTATCATTTAAAGATCAGGTTAGCTGATGTTTATCCCTTCATTTCTTGAAATCCAGAACTAGTAATACAGATTGTTCAACACACATTAAATACATGACCAGCATTCTTTAAGGATGATGAGTGTTTCTGACACAATGTTTTCAACACCATTTGCTATACTAATTAAAACAGGAATATTTAGATTCAATGAGTGGCTGACTTTGGACTTAATTACTGAGACCTAAATCTGTCTCCTTCTAAGACTCCACTTTGCCTCCAGCTTTGGGGATTTGGAACTATGCTGATTTGGCCATCAGGAGACAATTAGGATGTGAATTTAAGGTCTAGACAAGCAGTAAGGATGAAGACCACTCTGTGACGGCATGGTTTTGCCTAAGTGGAATTTGGAGAAATGAAACCATTCAGAGATGGCTTACAAGATGGTTAGCAGCCATAAAACAAAATAATAAGCTGATAGGTGGAGGAGGGAAGGAAGGACACAGAAGTATTTCCTGTTCTGTTGTGTTTTTCTTCTAAAGATAAGGATTAGGTGAGAATGTTTGTAACCAGAGAACAAAAAATAGCAACAGAATTTCCAAAGAGTCAAAGATGGAGCAAAGTCAAGAGAAGAGAAAAGAAAAGAGAATTAAGAAGGCTAAGTAAAGGAATTTTCTTTAGAAAAGAGAAAGGACATTGTCCCTACAAGAGAAGAAAATGAGGCTATGAATTTGTCATTTAGAAGCAGAGGAAAATTAATTGGATAGCTTGCACTGCACAGACTTTATCATTTAGGTGAAATTATGCCAAGTATGAATGCTGGCTCTACCATTTAAACTACTGAGATAAATTTCACTTACCATAAAATTCACCCATTTAAAGCTAGAATTCAGTGTTTTCAGCATATTTAGGGTTGTGCAACCTTTACTGCAGTCTAATTTTAAACATTACAACACCCAAGAAAAAAAAACATTAGCAGTTATTACCCTTTCTCTCTGTGCTCCCACACCCCACCCCAGGCTCCAGCCCCTAGCAACCACTAATGTGCTTTCAGTTGTTATGAGTTTATGACATTTCACATAAAAAGAATCAGATGATATGTAATCTTTGGTGAAGTCTTCATGTAGTGTGATGGCTTCAAGGTTCACCATCTTGTGGTATGTATCAGTCCATTCCTTTTTATTCTTGAATAATATTCCATTGTACAGATAAAGCACATTTTGTCTATCCATTCACCAGTTGATGAACTTTTGGATTGTTTCCAGTTTGGGACTTTTATAAATAATGCTGCTATGAACATGTACCATAAATTTTGTAGGGATGTGTTTTGTTCCTCTTGGGTATATATTTAAGAGTGAATTGCAGTCGCAGAGTAACTTTATGTTCTCCCAAGGAGTCTATCATTTACTCTTAATACAAGTCATTTATTATCACTGAGATCTAGGATCCTGACTTTAAAGTGGCCACAATAATGATATGTATATCCTAGGGTTTGGAGGAATATTCAGTTATAGAAATAACATAATAATACAAAACTTGGCACATAAAAAGTGGGTAGGAGATTAAGTTTTACAACATGACTGTGTGCAGTCATAGCAAAATATATTTTTAGTGTCTATGATGTGTGTGAGAGAGACAGAAACAGAGAGAGATAGTGAGAGAGGAGAGAGAGAGACTGAAGTTTGCCAGAAAGCAGTTTCATTGTGACATGTATGAGTGTGGCACTGCTGTGGCCCTTGCTCACAATTTCTAGCCAATTTTTGTTCCTGTTGGATCCCTGTATTTTTTTCTAATTTCTCTTTAGAATTTCTTACTGGTCCCAATGTCTTTCACGTTTGAATTTTTGTTGTTGCCTCACCGATCCACTCCCACCTCGGTCCTTCCGTGTACAACCAACCTTTAACCCGAATGAACCGCCCACTAACCCAGCGAGCCCCGCTCACTCTCCGCGTCCAGCGATGCCTCCTCGTGTTAACAACGCCCCCTCCCTCTGCTTTACCTCCTCTGGCCGTCGGTTTTCCCATGTCTGTCCTAAAACGGTGTAAGCGAACAATCCACATTCCCGTCCTCACCTTTTCTAGACTGCTCCTAAAAAGCTAAAAAGCGGGTATTGGGAAAGAGAATAATGCTTCAACCATCACCATTACTAAGAGAAAACGATGAAAAACAAAACAAATAGGTCATATTAAAGACCTGAAAGCAGACGACCAAGACTGAGTGACTTGTCTGTTGGCATCCACCCAATCTGAAGTATTTCTCACTGAGTGTTCTTATAATAGGAGCTTGAGTCATTGCAGCAATAATGTCTGCCCAGAGATTATTATATTTTGACTGTTGGCATTTCCTGGATTATGCTATTTCTTTGCTTCAGTTCTTCAGGGTATTTCTATCACTTCAGGATTATATTCAAGTTCCTTAACCTCAGGCAGAAAACCCTTTATGATCTTGTTTCTGTCTGCCTTGCCTAGTTCAGCCTCCAGCTGCCACACCTCAGCTGAAATGCAGAACTCCCAGTCCTGCCTGAGCACCATACCCCCGGCTCTCTTCCTCTCCAAATCTTACCACATGATGCCCCCTCTCTCAGGAATGCCCTTCCTGGGGCTTAAATCTCATCTCGACAGGGACACTGAGTTGGGACAAGATGAACTCTTGTAGCACATTAATTCAGATTCATATTAAGGAACAACATTAGAAATAAATGATATATAAATACAAAGTAACTAAATAAGGATCTATCATACCATTGTGGCAGAAGATACCTATTAGCAAGTGCGCTATTTCTTTGTAACTTGATTTGTTTAGCCAACCTCCCAACTGTTCTTTTCTCCAGTGACTTGCACAATGCCTTCCCCCTACACCTTCCTAAGTTGCTTCCTCCCCTCTATACACAGGCATCGGAGTGATTGCTGCCCCACTTAAAATCCATCCGCTGGCTCCCAGGATGAATGTAAACCCCTGGGTGTGGCTGCCCCACTCTTAGTGAACTTGCCTCTATGTCAACCTCCAGCCTCACCTTTCTCCATGTTCTATGTACTCTCTGAATTTTAGCCATACTGGACCTACTTTGTTCTCTCCTGACTCATGACTCTGTGCCTTTGGACATTCTTCTTCTAAGCACTAGAAGTTTGCAGCAGATAAAACAAAGTCCCTGTTCTTTTGGTACCAGAATCAGTTATGAGGTCATCGGCTCATACCACTTTACTGCAGAATAGCACTTCCTGCTTTTCAACTTTCTATATTGTTTGTCTTCCCCTCTAGCTGGGAGCTCCTTGAGTATGGAAATTTTATGTTCTTTACAACTATATCTTCAGGATTTTATAGAGAGAGTCTAGGACTAATAAGCACTCAACAGGGGTTTCATAAGTGACATGATTTAGGACGGAGGATACCAGCATCAAAACTGACTCAGTCTAAATTGTGCTAATGCTTGACTAGATTGGCTAAGTAGGTGTCCAAGCCTTATAGGATTGTAGAATGAGGTTGACAAAACCCTGTGGGTCTCAGCAAAAGGGGTCATATAGTTCAATCATCAGCCCCTCTAACTAGGACATATGCAATGTTTATTCCATCTTCTTATTGTCACTTCACTTCTGTGAGTGTATTTCCACACAGAAGAGAAAAGTTGGGATTAGATGATCTCTTGGGTCTCTTTCATCTTTAATACCCCATTGCTAAATAAATTAGGAAAAAAATCATTGTATTGTTTCAAAACTGTAAATGTAACTGCCATGTGAAAAGGGAAGCATACATGCAGGATGCTTGCAGAAACATTGAAACCATCCACTTTCATGTAGGTTTAGCAGAGATGTTCAAACATTTCCACTTTATGGTTAAGTATTCACTGCCCATTGTGGGCATAAGATCAGGAATTTTATTACTGTAGAGCTCAAAGCCATGTCTGTTATAAGTTGTACTGAGATAAAAATAAAGCAAAACAGTTATGAACTTTTGAGAAAGCAGTGCATCATTAACTACCCTTTGCATGTAGTAACTCCAGAGAATTTGTTTTTCCTTGACAAAAGTATATTTGGTATATTGTTAAAGACTCCTTTCCCTGATGTGTTCTCCTCCCACCTTAGCTTTTTAATTAAAGGGGGGGACAAAAAACAGTTGCTTTACAGCCATTGGAATTTAGCAGGGCCAAGAACAGCAAAGGCCATCTAATTGAACACTCAGTCAAAGAAAGCTCCCCATGTACAGAAACCCTCACTGCTATCAATTTGGTTATCTCAGAAGTTAGAATCTCGTAACCATATAACACACCAACTCACTTTTGTTTAACAAATAACTATCATAAAAGCTCTCTTTCTGCGGTGGTGCAGTGTGCCTTCCTGTACTCTTGACTTACTGGCTTCAGGGTGTTCCTTCTTCATCCTAGATAGGCCCTCATGGGAATTAGACAAAAGGCATTCAATCCTCTTTTCGAAAGATGGCCTATCAAATATTTGAAAACAATAACCTGTCACCCTCTTTTCTCCTTTATTTCAACAAAAATCAATTGAATGCGCAAATGTTTTCTGGAGGCCTTTCCCTATCTCAACTAAAAGTTTGAGTGGAGTGCCATGACCCAGGACAACCTCTGTAATTTATATTCACAGTAATTTCTCAAACGATATGGTCGCCATTATAATACATACTCAAAGGTATGATCCTGAGGGGCTCAAGAGCTTTGCATGCAGCAATCAGTTTGGGAAGCAGTTCATCCCCTTGGGATAGACTAACTGCTTAGCAAAGTTGAGTTGTTTCAACTGGATGGAGGCACATTGCTGTCAACTGAAACAGATAAACTCACAACCCTTTTATTCTTAACTAGTTAAAACAAATATCAAAGCTGAATACATGGAGAGTGCAGATGTTTACTCTAGAACTGTTTTTCTGAATGATGACTGCTGTTACAGCATCCAAGGCAGACAGCATAACCGAACATGTGGCACAGGCAGAGTTGGATATTGGGGAATATCCAAGACATTGCCAGAGTCAGAAGGAGTAAGAGCAGGAGACAGATCAGAATACAGGAAAAGGAGGTAGTATGTGTGAATATTAGAGAAGGTGGTTCATACCACTGGCTGTCTTTCATCCATTCTGGTACTACAGCGTGTGGCAAAAAAGATATTTTTAAAAGTCCCAGATGGAAAAAAATATATAGTGATGATTCAGTCAAAAGGGGGATAAAGGCATTTTTTGCTATCAAATTGCATTATTTTAGACTCAGATATACATGGCAGGGACACCAGAGAGGAAGGAACTGTTATTTATTGAGCATGTGCTATGTGCCAAGGACGATGCCAGGTCTTCTCATATGCATCATGACTATAATATTAGGTGTCATTATAATAAAAATCCAGTGTCAGCTATGACAGAATGAAAACCTAGGAAAAAAATTATAATATAAACTGTAAATCAGACCCAGTCAATATTCCCCTCTGAAAGTTCAACTCAGACAAGATTATATCTTATGTCTTAAAATGCTTTCAGGTCACACTGTATTTTTCCTTTTTAGCACTTAACACAATTTCATTTATTAAATTCTTGTGTAATTTTTGCTTAAAGCTAGTTGACTATTAACTACTATTAACCTCCTAGACTATTATCTCAAGGAAGGTAAAACTAAATCATCTTTATCTTTCAGCTTTTGAATTTCTAGGACCTAGCATGATGTTGAAGCATATTTAGGTGCCTAATAAAGAGCTATTGAATAAAGGAATAAATCCATTAATAGAAAGCATTACTAAGTCTGCTGTGCCTTAATGACATCAGAAAAAAGAAATCTCATGAACTTTGCTATTTATTGAAAATACTATTATTTCTTTTTTTTTTCTTTTTCTCAACTTTTTATTTTTTATTTATTTATTTATTTTTTTATTGAAGGGTAGTTGAAACACAGTATTACATTAGTTTCAGGTGTACAACACAGTTATTCAACATTTATATACATGATAATTCTAGGTACCAGCTATCACCATACCAAGTTGTTACAATATTTTGACTATATTCCTTATGCTATACATTACATCCCGGTTACTTATTTATTTTAAAATTGGAAGTGTGTATGTGTATATATATATATATATATATATATATATATATATATATATATATATATATATATTGTGTGTGTGTGTGAGGGCATCTCTGATATTTATTGATCAAATGGTTGTTAACAACAATAAAATTCTGTATAGGGGGGTCAATGCTCAATGCACAATCATTAATCCACCCCAAGCCTAATTTTCATCAGTCTCCAATCTTCTGAGGCATAATGAAAAAGTTCTTATATGGAGAACAAATTCTTACATAGTGAATAAGTTACATGGTGAACAGTACAAGGGCAGTCATCACAGAAACTTTTGGTTTTGCTCATGCATTATGAACTATAAACAGTCAGTTCAAATATGAATACTCATTTGATTTTTATACTTGATTTATATGTGGATACCACATTTCTCTCTTTATTATTATTATTTTTAATAAAATGCTGAAGTGGTAGGTAGATACAAGATAAAGGTAGAAAACATAGTTTAGTGTTGTAAGAGAGCACATGTAGATGATCAGGTGTGTGCCTGTAGACTATGTGTTAATCCAAGCTAGACAAGGGCCATAAAACATCCACGGATGCAGAAGATTTCTCTCAGAACAGGGGTGGGGGAGAAGGTTCTAAGCCTCACCTCTGTTGATCTCCCTTTTTCTCACCTGATGGGCCCCCTGCGACTGTGCCTGTCTTAGGTTGTTCCTCCCTTGAGGAATCTTACCCGTCTCTGGCTAACCAGTCATCTTCTGGGGCCATACAGGGAAATGTTAAATTGGTAAGTGAGAGAGAAGCCTTATTATTTGAAAAGGTTAGCTTTTTACTTCTTTGCATATTTATGCCCTGTGGCTTCTATGCCCAGCATTTGTCTTGAGGTGTCTTTATCACTTGGAAGAATTATGATACTCGGTAAATTTGATATGAGGCACAAATTCTATTTAAGGGTTGTAGTTAGGAAGGAAGAAGAAAAGCTATAGAAGTAGCAGGCAGAAGAAAACATGGGAAGATTGATTATTTCTTTGACATATCTTCTTGTAGAGAAACTTCAGCATGGATAGGTTTTAAACTACTAATTAAATTGCACACACACATTAACATAATAGGAGTATAGTTACATAACCAAAGCATACCTGTAATTACCAGCCATCTCCAGTGAAACCAAGAAAACCAGTTAGGCACCTTAGGCATTTGTGAAAACTTATCTATGATATGGTGGATATTGTCCAACTGAACTTGAACAGTCTGAGAGAAATCAGACAAATTAAAACAACCCATTCCTGGGGAATGTTCACATCCCTTATGTTCTTTTAACAGTAAATAGTCTGTAGTTGTAAGATTTTGGAGTGCTACAATTTGCACTTCTCCTAATTTTTGGTTGAGTTCCAACAGTATAGATCAAGTCCAATTTGTTGTTTTACTGTATGCACAGGCCAGCTTAGATATCTCCTTCCTCATTCCCATGGCAAGTCCAGGAACTGGTGGGATGAGTGCATCTTCACCTGTAGCAGTGCGTGGATCTTTATTGGGGTTTTTTAATGATCATCTTCTGGCATAAGTCTTCCCGAGAGTGCTGATGTTGGAAGTTCTTTTTCATATTGTATCTTAGTTCATTTTTGGGGTAGCCAAATTAGGCTTTGATCCTCTGTATAAACACAAACAGACCTTTTGCCTACACTTTTATGTGCCCTTTATATCACTGTGTAGAACTCATTGGAGGTCACCACACAGGAACTGCTTTTTTTTTTTTTAACATTAATCTACACTTACATGACGAATGTTTTGTTTACTAGGTTCTCCCCTATACCAGGTCCCCCCTATATACCTCTTTACAGTCACTGTCCATCAGCGTAGCAAAATGTTGTAGAATCGCTACTTGTCTTCTCTGTGTTGTACAGCCCTCCCCTTTCTCCCACCCCCACATGCATGCTAATCTTAATACCCCCCATTTTCTCCTTCCCTATCCCTCCCTACCCACCCATCCTCCCCAGTCCCTTTCCCTTTGGTACCTGTTAGTCCATTCTTGAGTTCTGTGATTCTGCTGCTGTTTTGTTCCTTCAGTTTTTTCCTTGTTCTTATACTCCACAAATGAGTGAAATCATTTGGTACTTCTCTTTCTCTGCTTGGCTTGTTTCACTGAGCATAATACCCTCCAGCTCCATCCATGTTGCTGCAAATGGTAGGATTTTCCCTTTTCTTATGGCTGAGTAGTATTCCATTGTGTATATGTACCACATCTTCTTTATCCATTCATCTATCGATGGACATTTAGGTTGCTTCCAATTCTTGGCTATTGTAAATAGTGCTGCAATAAACATAGGGGTGCATTGGTCTTTCTCATACTTGATTGCTGCATTCTTAGGGTAAATTCCTAGGAGTGCAATTCCTGGGTCAAATGGTAAGTCTGTTTTGAGCATTTTGATGTACCTCCATACTGCTTTCCATAGTGGTTGAACTAATTTACATTTCCACCAGCAGTGTAGGAGGGTTCCCCTTTCTCCACAGCCTCACCAACATTTGTTGTTGTTTGTCTTTTGGATGGCAGCCATCCTTACTGGTGTGAGGTGATACCTCATTGTAGTTTTAATTTGCATTTCTCTGATAATTAGCGATGTGGAGCATCTTTTCATGTGTCTGTTGGCCATCTGTATTTCTGTTTTGGAGAACTGTCGGTTCAGTTCCTCTGCCCATTTTTTAATTGGATTATTTGTTTTTTGTTTGTTGAGGCGTGTGAGCTCTTTATATATTCTGGACGTCAAACCTTTATCGGATGTGTCATTTTCAAATATATTCTCCCATACTGTAGGGATCCTTTTTGTTCTATTGATGGTGTCGTTTGCTGTACAGAAGCTTTTCAGCTTAATATAGTCCCACTTGTTCATTTCTGCTGTTGTTTTCCTTGCCCGGGGAGATATGTTCAAGAAGAGGTCACTCATGTTTATGTCTAAAAGGTTTTTGCCTATGTTTTTTTCCAAGAGTTTAATGGTTTCATGACTTACATTCAGGTCTTTGATCCATTTTGAGTTTACTTTTGTATATGGGGTTAGACAATGGTCCAGTTTCATACTCCTACATGTAGCTGTCCAGTTTTGCCAGCACCACCTGTTGAAGAGACTGTCATTTCGCCATTGTATGTCCATGGCTCCTTTATCAAATATTAATTGACCATATATGTCTGGGTTAATGTCTGGATTGTCTAGTCTGTTCCATTGGTCTGTGGCTCTGTTCTTGTGCAAGTACCAAATTGTCTTGATTACTATGGCTTTATAATAGAGCTTGAAGTTGGGGAGTGAGATCCCCCCTACTTTATTCTTCTTTCTCAGGATTGCTTTGGCTATTCGGGGTCTTTGGTGGTTCCATATGAATTTTTGAATTATTTGTTCCAGTTCATTGAAGAATGTTGCTGGTAGTTTCATAGGGATTGCATCAAATCTGTATATTGCTTTGGGCAGGATGGCCATTTTGATTATATTAATGCTTCCAAGCCACGAGCATGGGATGCATTTCCATCTGTCAGTGTCCCCTTTAATTTCTCTTAAGAGTGACTTGTAGTTTTTAGAGTATAAGTCTTTCACTTCTTTGGTTAGGTTTATTCCTAGGTATTTTATTTTTTTTTGATGCAATTATGAATGGAGTTGTTTTCCTGATTTCTCTTTTTGTTGGTTCATTGTTAGTGTAGAGGAAAGCCACAGATTTCTGTGTGTTGATTTTGTATCCTGCAACTTTGTTGTATTCTGATATCAGTTCTAGTAGTTTTAGGGTGGAATCTTTAGGGTTTTTTATGTACAGTATCATGTCATCTGCAAATAGTGACAGTTTAACTTCTTCTTTACCAATCTGGATGCCTTGTATTTCTTTGTTTTGTCTGATTGCTGTGGCTAGGACCTCCAGTACTATGTTAAATAACAGTGGGGAGAGTGGGCATCCCTGTCTAGTTCCCGATCTCAGAGGAAATGCTTTCAGCTTCTCGCTGTTCAATATAATGTTGGCTGTGGGTTTTTCATAGATGGCCTATATTATGTTGAGGTACGTGCCCTCTATTCCCATTTTTCTGAGAGTTTTTATCATGAATGGATGTTGAACTTTGTCAAATGCTTTTTCAGCATCTATGGAGATGATTATGTGGTTTTTGTCTTTCTTTTTGTTGATGTGGTGGATGATGTTGATGGACTTTCGAATATTGTACCATCCTTGCATCCCTGGGATGAATCCCACTTGGTCATGGTGTATGATCCTTTTGATGTATTTTTGAATTCAGTTTGCTAATATTTTGTTGAGTATTTTTGCATCTTCGTTCATCAGGGATATTGGTCTGTAGTTTTCTTTTTTGGTGGGGTCTTTGCCTGGTTTTGGTATTAGGGTGATGTTAGCTTTGTAGAATGAGTTTGGGAGTATCCCCTCCTCTTCTATTTTTTGGAAAACTTTAAGGAGAATGGGTATTATGTCTTCCCTGTATGTCTGATAAAATTCCGATGTAAATCCATCTGGCCCAGGTGTTTTTTTCATTGGTAGTTTTTTGATTACCGCTTCAATTTTGTTGCTGGTGATTGGTCTGTTTAGATTTTCTGTTTCTTTCTGAGTCAGTCTTGGAAGGTTGTATTTTTCTAAGAAGTTGTCCATTTCTCCTAGGTTTCCCAGCTTGTTAGCATATAGGTTTTCATAGTATTCTCTACTAATTCTTTGTATTTCTGTGGGGTCCATCGTGATTTTTCCTTTCTCATTTCTGATAGTGTTGATTTGTGTTGACTCTCTTTTCCTCTTAGTAAGTCTGGCTAGAGGCTTGTCTATTTTCTTTATTTTCTTGAAGAACCAGCTCTTGGTTTCATTGATTTTTGCTATTGTTTTATTCTTCTCAATTTTATTAATTTCTTTTCTGATCTTTATTATGTCCCTCCTTCTGCTGACCTTAGGCCTCATTTGTTCTTCTTTTTCCAATTTCGATAATTGTGACATTAGACCATTCATTTGGTATTGTTCTTCCTTTTTTAAATATGCTTTGATTGCTATATTTCCTCTTAAGACTGCTTTTGCTGTGTCCCACAGAAGTTGGGGCTTAGTGTTGTTGTTGTCATTTGTTTCCATATATTGCTGGATCTCCATTTTGATTTGGTCATTGATCCATTGATTATTTAGGAGCGTGTTGTTAAGCCTCCATGTGTTTATGAGCCTCTTTGCTTCCTTTGTACAGTTTATTTCTAGTTTTATGCCTTTGTCGTCTGAAAAATTGGTTGGTAGGATTTCAATCTTTTGGAATTTACTGAGGCTCTTTTTTTGGCCTGGTATGTGGTCTATTCTGGAGAATGTTCCATGTGCACTTGAGAAGAATGTGTATCCTGTTGCTTTTGGATGTAGAGTTCTGTAGATGTCTATTAAGTCCATCTGTTCTAGTGTGTTGTTCAGTGCCTCTGTGTCCTTACTTATTTTCTGTGTGGTGGATCTGTCCTTTGGAGTGACTGGTGTGTTGAAATCTCCTGGAATGAATGCATTGCAGTCTATTTCCTCCTTTAGTTCTGTTAATATTTGTTTCAGGTATTTTAGTGCTCCTGTATTGGGTACATATGTATTTATAATGATTATATTCTCTTGTTGGACTGAGCCCTTTATCATTATATAATGTCCTTCTTTATCTCTTGTTACTTTCTTTGTTTTGATGTCTATTTTGTCTGATACCAGAATTGCAACACCTGCTTTCTTCTCTTTGTTGTTTGCATGAAATATCTTTTTCCATCCCTTGACTTTAAGTCTGTGCATGTCTTTGGGTTTGAGGTGAGTCTGTTGTAAGCAGTATATGGATGGATCTTGCTTTTTTATCCATTCTATTACTCTGTGTTTTTTGATTGGTGCATTCAGTCCATTTACATTTAGGGTGATTATTGAAAGGTATGAACTTATTGCCATTGCAGGCTTTAAGTTTGTGGTTACCAAAGGTTCAGGGTTAGCTTCTTTCCTATCTTACTGTCTAACTTAACTCGCTTGTTGAGCTATTATAAACACGGTCTGATGATTCTTTATTTCTCTCCCTTCTTATTCCTCCTCCTCCCTTCTTCATATGTTGGGTGTTTTGTTCTGTGCTCTTTTTAGGAGTGCTCCCATCTAGAGCAATACCTATAGGGTGCCCTGAAGAGGTGGTTTGTGGGAGGCAAATTCCCTCAACTTTTGCTTGTCTGGGAATTGTTTAATCCCTCCTTCATATTTAAATGATAATCGTGCTGGATACAGTAGTCTTGGTTTGAGGCCCTTCTGTTTCATTGCATTAAGTATATCATGCCATTCTCTTCTGGCCTT
This sequence comes from Manis pentadactyla, assembly GCF_030020395.1. Taxonomy (NCBI): domain Eukaryota; kingdom Metazoa; phylum Chordata; class Mammalia; order Pholidota; family Manidae; genus Manis; species Manis pentadactyla. Next base: position 162,700,967 of record NC_080022.1, on the reverse strand, counting down.
TAGGGTTTCTGTTGAGAAGTCTGTTGATAGCCTGATGGGTTTTCCTTTGTAGGTAACCTTTTTTTTCTCTCTGGCTGCCTTTATACTTTGTCCCTGTCTTTGATCTTTGCCATTTTAATTATTATGTGTCTTGGTGTTGCCCTCCTTGGATCCCTTGTCATGGGAGTTCTGTGTACCTCTGTGGTCTGAGAGGCCATTTCTTCCCCTAGTTTGGGGAAGTTTTCGGCAATTATTTCTTCAAAGACACTTTCTATCCCTTTTTCTCTCTCTACATCTTCTGGTATCCCTATAATGCGTATATTGTTCCCTTTCGATTGGTCACTCAGCTCTCTTAAAATTCTTTCATTCCTGGAGATCCTTTTATCTCTCTCTGCATCAGCTTCTCTGCGTTCCTGTTCTCTGTTTTCTAGTCCATTAATAGTCTCTTGCTTCTCGTCCATTCTGTTTTGAAGTCCTTCCAGAGCTTCTTTTATTTCTGAATTCTCCTTCCTTAGTTCTTGCATATTTCTCTGCAAGTCCATCAGCATGGTTATGACTTTTATTTTGAATTCTTTTTCAGGAAGACTGGCTAAATCTATCTCCCCAGATTCCTTCTCAGGGGAAGATGTAGCAGATGCCGAAGCTGTCTGGGTTAATCTTGTCTGGATCATATTTTTTTGCCTTTTCATGTTGACAGGTGCTATTGACTGTCAGCTGGGAGGGCCAAACTTTTCACTTGCTACTGGCCTTTCTTTACTGGGACAACTGCCACCCGTAGTACCTTGTGTTGGGTAATTATGTGTAGGCTGGGTCTTTCTGTCTTGCCCGGCCGAAGTGTAAGAATTTTCCTTTCTGTACGTGTTTTGCCTTAGGCTGTTTCTCTGCTTTCGCAGCGCCCGGAGAGGTAATGGACGGGGGTGCTGTTTGGCTGTTTACTTCTGTGAGGGGTCTCAGAGATGTTGCCCAGGGGGTTAGTGCGCCCGGTTTTCCCTGTAATTTCCAGCCACTGGGCTGTGACCTGTGTTGTTTCCGTCTAGCTGTTAAATCCCTGTCCCTTTAAGACTTTCAAAAAGCACTCACTTTGCTTTGTCACAAGGGCATCAGCTTCAGCACCCGCTCAGAGGTCTTGCTGCCCTATTTCCCTAGTTTCCAGCCCTCCACGCATGCACTGTGTCTGCGCTCTGGTGCGGGTGTCTGGGGCTGGGTGTTTAGCAGTTCTGGGCTCCCCCTTCCTCCCGCCAGGAGCTGGGGGGAGGTGTGCTTGGGTCCCGCCGGGCCGGGGGTTGTATCTTACCCCTTTCACCAGGCTCTGGGCTCTCACGCATGTGGATGTAGTCAGGCTGTTGTCCTGTGTCTTCTGGTCTCTCTTTTAGGATTAGTTGTATTTGTTGTATTTTCAAAAATATATATGTTTTTGGGAGGAGATTCTCACTGTCCTACTCATGCCACCATGTTGGCTCCGCCCCCGAAAATACTATTATTTCTAAATGTAACAGAATGCCAAATACCAAACTAAAATTCAAAGTTGACTATCTGTAGGTCGAGCATACTTTCTTCCTTTTATTTTATTTTCTCCTTATTTCTTCTTTATTTTTACTGAGCACACATACAGATGGATTCTATTTAGGAGAGAGAATGAAGACAGGAATATGTACAAAATTCCTAAGAGAACAGGTAAAGGGAAGGGATAGGAAAATCCCAGCACAGTGTAATGGATTTTGATTCAGACAGAGCTGGGTGTAAGTCACAGCTCTCTCACAGACGTAATTTCTCCAGGACTCAGAATCCCTATTAGTGAAGTGGATATAATACCCCCCACACCATAATATTGCTTGAAGAATTTGTTGTAATAAAGTCTCATACATGGTAGGTGCTTAGATTAGTACCTGGCATTCACTAGACAGTCAATAGATGGTATGCTATTGCTGATCATTATTATATTAATGATTATTTATGGGGAATAACATTAAATGGTTTCTGGCTGGTCCCACTGACCCGACATCCTTCTTTAAAGTTCAAGGTAAAAAATGTAGAACCAGAAACTACAAAAACTGTTATTTGGAAGTACTCTGTATAATTAGAGGTGTAGACATGCAACTCAAAGGCCAGGTGGCACCATGCAGGAAAAACTTAGAAGGAAGGAAAATGTGTCCACTTCTGCATAGAATCTAGAATTGCTCTAGAACTTTAAAGCATTGAACTGTGGTGGCCACCTAGGTAGGCATTAACATTTGTGTTTCCTTTGATAACAGACAGTGACAAAAGAGGCAATGGTGTAGAACATTCGTGGGGACATTTGAGTAAAACAATGAGCACAGGACATCATCCAGGACTCTTGAGAAACTACATCAATCTAAAAAGCTCCTGTACAGCAAAGGACACCATCAGCAGAAAAAGAAAGGCAATCTACAGTATGGGAGAATATATTCATAAACATTTTATCCAATAAGGTGTTAATATCCAGAGTATATAAAGAACTCATACACCTCAACAACAAAATGGATAACCCAATTAAAAAATGGCCAAAGGAACAGAATAGACATTTTTCCAAAGAAGAAATATGGATGGCCAACAGGCACATGAAAAGATGCTCCACAGTAACTAATCTTCAGGGAAATGCAAATTAAAGTCACAATGAGGCATCACCTCCTCACACCAGTTAGAATAGCCACCATCCAAAAGACAAAAAATAACAAGTGTTGGAGAGGATGTGGAGAAATGGAAACAGTTCTGCACTGTTGGTGGAATTATAAATAGGGCAACAGCTGTGGAAAACAGTATGAAGGTTCCTCAAAAAACTAAAAATAGAAATAACATTCAACCCAGTAATTCTACTTCTAGGAAATTACCTGAAGAAAACAAAATCCCTAATTCAAAAAGATATATGCACCCCTATGTTTATCACCACATTATTTATAATAGCCAAGATATGGAAACAACCTAAGTGTCCATCAATAATGAATGGATAGAGAAGAGGTGGTACATATATGCAATGGAATGTTACTCAGCCATAAAATAGGAAGAAATCCTTCCATTTGCAATAACATGGATGGATCTAGAGGGCATTATGCTCAGTGAAATAAACTGGGCAGAGAAAGACAAATAACATATGATTTCACTAATTTGTGGAATATAAAAAAACAAAACAGAAGGAACAGTAGACTCACAGACACTGAGAAGTGATTGGTTAACATAGGGGAGGGGTTGGGGTGGGTGGGTGAGGAAGGTGAGGGGGTTAAAGGGGCACAAAAATTCTCAATCATAATATAAAGTGTTCATGGGGATAGTAGTACAGCATGGAGAATATAATCTATGATTCCGTAGCATCTTTCTATATTAACAGATAATAACCACAGTAGATGGGGTGAAGATTTAATAATATAGGTAACTGTTGAACCACTGAGTTGTATATTTGAAACCAATATAAAATTGTATATCAATAATGCTTCAGTAAAAAAATATATATTAACACAATCTTGCTTACCCATCTGCCACACCAAGCCAGGTTAACAATCTGGTTGTATGAAAAATAAATGTTCCAAGTAGAAGAGAGTTGGCCTACAGCAGAAAGCAAAAAAGGAAATGTCTAGGAGGGAGAATACCTAAGCCTAGAGATGCTTGTTATTTGGACTTTGAACTTCAAAGCTTCATCTAGCATCCTTCAGTCTCCCACTACTAGCACCACAAGCCGCATGCCTGAGAGGCAAACCTCAGTGATAGACGGCATGCTGTTCTCGGAATTGTCCTTGCGTCTGATTACTGCTTCAAGATAGTTTCTTAATAATCATGCTCCTCTTGCTGGGTGCTCTATTCCACTATCCTGTCAATTCTTTCTCTGCAACTCAATCACTCTTCGCAAGGTGCTCCTGAATTGGCATTCCACCACTTTACCACACGTCCGCTGATATTTGTGAAATGCAGGGGTAGACACAGCTCAAGAGCAAACTACAATAAGCTGCTTGGGAATATTGGCTTTTCAGTCTTCATTTTGTTCAGAATATTTTAACTTCTATTTTTCATTAAAAATATAAATAAATGACAGGTACACTTAACATTTGTTAACAACTACCTGTTAGTAATCTGTTCTAAAAGCTTTTGCTAAACTTGGTAAGATGTTCCATTTCAACTATAGGTGCTTAAAAAATACATTTAACCCTCGAGCCTACTACATAAAACTCGCAAGTGCCACTTCCTCTGTGCAATTATTGAAGTATGTTTGAAGAGTCCATGATGTACCAGACAAAGAAAAGGAACAATCTTTGCCTGCTGTCTTTCCTATAATTGCTGTTTGGCCTTTCTTGTAATGTCAAGTTGCACACAAAACATTAGAGCCTCTTGCCATCCTTTATCTGCAATGATTAGTCAGAAAGCTCCAACTCCGGCACTTTCCAACTTAAAAATCTTTGTTCTAAAGATAAGTAATACAGTTGAGGTGGGTGGGAAAAGAGAATTTGGGAGGACGACTTAGAAGTGGGATATGTGGCTTTCCATTTTAATCAAACAAGGCACGGTGGAGGCATGAGAAGTATGTTCGTTGACAATATAAATATAACAAGATGCTTGGTGGGGAGAAAAAGATGCACTCAGCTGAAGATCTCCTCTCACATACAAAAGATAATGTGACCTTGTGGGTAAAGCCAAACAGATCCCATCTTTTGAAGATCAGAACAATCACTGTGCAGAAAATAAACTGTCAGATAAAAAAGTGAGAAAACTGAATGGAAATCAGGATACAGCTCATGAAATGCTATGTGGCAAAAAATAAAAAACATAACAACCTCCCAGTTCCTGAAAGCAATAATGGTTACCAATTCTCTTAGGAAAATTAGGTACCTCTATAAGTCTTTCTGGGATCTTAGCAAAAGTCTTCAGCTATAGCCTTGATTTGGGCTACCCCTCAGTTTGTATCATTACAATCCACCATAAAGGTATTAAGCTTCTGGATTTTGTTCTGATTGATATTGGAAGTCAAAACAAGTTCTGAACTTTTAATACCTCTGTTGTTGCTAAAGAATTATCTTACTTGGGGGTGGTAAAGGGAGGGGGCTTAAGATTAGAAATAAGGAGTAAATTTAGGGATGTATTTAAAATAATTTTAGTAAGAGAAAAATTGTGTCTCAAATTAGTGTGGTGGATGTTTAAGTGGTGAGAAATGAATCTTCAATACATTTTGTATTTAAACTCAGTGGGGTTTGCCAATGAATATTAGATAAAAGAGAAAGAAGAGAGGCGTTAAGGATGGCTTCTAGGATTGTTGCCTGAGCAAACAGAGAAATAAAATTCCCACTTACTGAAATGAGGAAAGCACAAGAAGGAGTTGTTTCTGTGTGTGGTGTGGGGGGAGGCATGGATTGGTGAACTTGAGTAGTTAGATATTATACTAACTTTAGGATTCAGGGGTTAAGTTGGAGAAGTCTCAGATATCCAAGTAGAGATGGTCAGTGGACAGGTGGATATGAGTCTCTTGTTCAGAGAAGTTGCCAGGGATCTCTCTTTGATTTTGCCTGCACATCCAATAGACATTGTCTTAATGCCACAAAAATTGCACTGGCGAAAGCTGAACCAGCAAGAAAGACTTAATTCAAGGCTACTGCAACAGGGAAGACAGACCAGAACTGGACTCCACTGGAACAGAGGGCTCGAGAGGTTTGAAGAGCTGGGGTGGGAGTGAGGGGATCTTGGGCTACTTCCTGTGCTTGCTGATTGAATTTATCCAAAGGAAGGTGGTTTTCATGACAGGAAGTAGTTTCAAGTTTTAAAGCACCCACCAAAGTCGGCCCATATTCTCCCACAGATGCTGGGATCTTCCTTGATGGGCGCACTTCCAAGGGATGCCTCCCAGGTCCTAAAGAAAGACATTCTTGGGTTGTAAAACAGGCAAGAGGATTTGAATAAAGGTTTACATTTTGAAGAAGCAAAGAAAGAATTTACAATGACAAGTTTTCCAAGATAAATCTTCTAAGTAAAGGAAGAGGAGGGACTTCTGCGTTTAGGCCTTGATTCTGAACAGGCATGGGTGGGAGGGAGGTCACAGGCCTAGAGGCAGCAAGAAGCCTGTTTAAGTTTACAAACTGAAGGAAACACTAATGTTCTCTTGGCCAGTCCTTAGTAGACCATATAATTTATTGCTTAAGTCAGTATACTCTGAGAGTAGCATGGGACACTGTTAATAATTAAACTGGATAATAGGGTAGACTAAGACAGACCCATCAAACTTTGATGAAAAGTTATTCTGCACTTACATTCTTCATGCCATTTTCGTGCAGCTTAGAGTAGAGAGGGCCATGAGATGTACTATATCTGTGAAGATGAATAAAACTTACCTTAAAAACACTCTCTGACCAAATTGCCAGGAAAAAAGTGTATTGATAGCACAGCTTTCTGGAAGATCAATTATGGAGATGATTTAACCTGGTGCCTCCTTCAAGACTCAGCCCAGGTACCACTTTCTGTGTCTTCAGATTGTGTTTCTCAAAAACAGGACTTAACATTTTTTGGTTTACTTGTCTCTCCCCAGAATAAAACATGAGTACATAGAGAACATGGACTTCCTCTTTAATCTCCATTAGTGCAATACACCTAATAGGGTGCCTCGTAGTAGATGTTCAACAAATATAGGTTGATTGAATTAATGGGAACATAAAAAAAGGGCATCAAAACTAGTACCAACATGTTAATTCTCACAGACTACAAAACCAGTTGTAAAATTAATAGAAATGAAAATACCAAAAGCCATGAAGCCTCTTGTTTTATTCCATATGGGATTCAGATTATAGTATCCAGGTGGGGAAAAAGAGAGACTAATATATTTTTACCTAGTGGTATCCATAATGCTATTTACTGCATTCCATTCTATATTTTCTCCCTGTGGAATGTGCTTGTTTCCCATTAGTGCTTCATGAATTAACCATGACTGCCACCAGTGTAATTAAAATATTGATTGCCAAGAGGAAGTGAAGATTCAGCATTAATTCATTCAGTGAAAACTTATTGCGTCCTATTGTATGTCATTCCTTGCAATAGGCTCCAGGAATATATATATAATAGCAAGTAATTATCTTGGCTGCACCAACTTGGGGGTAGAATTGAACTATAAATTCGTATAAAATGCCATTCTATGGCTCCAAATTCACCAAATATATTGCAGTTATCTTCTCTAACTGTGGTTCTGAGCAGTGAGGAGTGTCTGGGATATCTCACAAACGGTGCTTCTCTGGAGGTCTGCAGTTGCTATGTCACTGTGCCATGGCCTTCTCTCAGTGGGGTGCCCAGGGGTCCCCCTGCTTTCCAGAGAGTCCACAGACTCATCGCTCCACCCAATACCAATGTTGTGCCTTGGCCTTTCCAAGAGTTCCCCTTGTAGCAGAAGCATTATTTAACTTTCCATGAGCTCTTCTTGTTATCTTTCATTTGAATTCATATGTTTTTTCTATACCTGACTCTATCTTAATGGGTGAATCCATTCCCCACCTGTGCAATGGTGAACCTGGTTTATAATATTCATACTAGCTGTCATTTATTGATAACATGCTATGGAACAGCAATAATCTTTGCAATAACCCAATGAGTTTGGCATTGTTATCTCTAGTTTACCTCTAGGAGTTTTAAGTCACTTTCTCAATATTAAACCTTATGACTCCAGGTACCATGTTCTTAAACATGCTCTATAGTAGGAATTTGCTGTTGGCCACTACTGCCCAGTCATTGTTCCTTATCATGAAGCACCTGGGTGCTTCTGCTAGAAGCATCCAAGTGATCTCATCACTATTGCCCTCCAAGAATACCCTGAAATGGCCAAATACATTGAATGTGTACCATAAAGCCACATGCAGGGAACACCATTGTTATACAGAAAGGACAACACATGGACAGAGCCCAGTGCTTTGAAGAGTATTAAATGATAAAATAAACTACAAAATACTATTGACAGCAAAGGCACCAAGACTTGTTGTGGAGAAGGTAGCCAATTTAAATGAGACAGGTATACAGAGGTTGGGACATAGGGTACTATCTGGAGATAAGCCTGAAAAGTTGAAACAAGACTGCCCAGTGTCCTGAATTGGGCTTTATTGTGCTGTAATAAAAAGGTGGTTAATGTCTTCATATGATTAGATATTTGTTCTTAAAGGAATTTAAAAGGACTTCTCTAGTGGCAATGTGGAGGATGGGGAAGAGCAGGGTGCTCAGCCTGGTGGCTCCTGTAATTGTAAAAGCCGGAGGTGGTGAGAGTTGATCTAGTGCAGGGCCAGTCAGAAGGGAGGGAAAAGAATTAAGTGGACATTCCTGGAGCAGAGCTATGGAATTTAGTGACTGAATGCCAGGCATGAAGAAGAAGATGTCAACAATGCCTGAAATTCCTTAGGCTTCCTTACAATAATTACTTACAATGGATTCCTTTGGGATGTCTTTACACCTTCTGGCCTCCAACCACTTCCCTGACCTCCCCTCATATTACGCCTGCCTTTCCCACTCCCTCCAGCTGGACTGACCTCCTTTCCCTTATAATATAGCAGACAAGCTCCCATTAGAGGACATTGTACCACTCCTTCCTTTCCCTGGAGTTCTTTCCTCCCAAGCCCTTTAGTCATTCAGCTTTTACTTTGTGTGGAAAGCCCTCAGTGATCACACACTTAAAACTGCACACACACACACACACACACACACACACACACACCCGTACCCAACTTGGCACTGCCTTTCCAGTTGCTTATATTATTCTTTTCTGAGCTATTAACACCACATGACATACTACATATTTTACTTATTCATTTTTGTATTTACTTTTTCCCACACTAATGTAAGCTTTTGAAGACAGGATTTCTGTCTGTATTGTTCACTGCCACAGCCCTGGGCATCTTATAAGAGGGTCTTTAAATACTAATTTAGCTTAATAAATTAATTTCTAGATCAGCTGAGTCCGTGGTGACCCCATTTTTTAAAAATGCTATTTTGCCAAATTTTAAGTTATCTCTATCTTATTTTTATTTTAGATGCCCAAATATCACATCTATGGCATAAAAGCATAGATAGTCATTCACACACACATACACAAACACACAGATTTATACATACGCACCCACACATACAAAATGTTCCCGCTTCCTTAAGTCATCTCTTAGAACTGGAAACAGATTTTGGTCTATGGCATCGAAATGTCCATCATTGCTTGTATGATTTTTTTTATGTTGCAGTGTACCTGTCTTAGTGACAGACCTTCAGCAGACACCGTTCTGCCAATTTTTGAATCAAGCCATAGAAGCAGAATGGAACTTAAAAGGGGCTGGGGTTATGTCTAGGGATGGTGAGGCTTCTGATGGTTAGTGCTTGAATCATGATGGGCACAGGGCCAAAAACTGGATTGGTTGTAAAGGGAGAAAGATATTCCAAAGGCATGATTTAACCATTCAATTTATTTTAACTCCTTTAGCAATCCCATCTGAGAGCATGAAACTTTTAGCTCACTGGTACTTGACTGTTTTTCTACCACCAAAAAAGAGAACGGATGTCTGCTAAATGAGAAATAGGGATATCTGGAGTGTCATCTGTTTGTAATGTACCAGTGATGTGAACCTCCATGTAGGAGACAACCAGGGGAATTCATATTTTTCCCCATTCAACCATGAAATCAAGCCAATTTGCTGAAAATAAATTCACAAACCAAATTACTGAAATTCGTTTTGCCACCTAGTAAGTCAGCCAAAAATCAATCTTACTGGTGAGTACTTCGCTAAATGACTGATTTAACAAATACACCAAAGTTGGTAATTATGATTTTGACAAATTAAGAGAATGGTTTAAGAGCCTTCATAGGGACATTGTTAAGAGTTTGACAAGAATGTACAATTTTTGTCCCTTTTGCTGAAATAGGTTTATGAATCATTCATTACAATTTAAAGCAGTAATAATAGAATTCTAACTATATGCATGTATTTCTTTCACAATGTGAATTATAGATGCTATAACCAAAGTTTTATTACTTTATATTGGAATTTTTCATGTTAATGTAATTGAAAAAAAAAACCCAAAAACCTTTATTCATTTTGGACTTGCAACCTTGAACAGTTTTAGGATTCATTAGTAATTTCAGGTAACATTTTAAAATTTCAGTTGTTATATCTAGAAATTAGTTGTCACAGTTTATTATGTGCAACTGATTATACAAGATGATGGTTCCTGTCATTTCCTAGTTTATTTTTATTCACAGAGCCAATTCTATTTATCCCTCCCAGGCAGTTATGCCTTGCTCCAACACCTGGGCACTTTTATTCTTTGATATTGAACCTTTCTCCTAAGAGCCAACAAGTTGTTGTTTTCACTTGCTTCCTGTTAGAAACCAAAATTTCAGCATTTTTATAAATGATGTGACTCAGGCAATTCAGATTTCTTGGGAAGGTATTTGGATATTTTTTTACTTTAAAGCAAATGAGATACAATATATTATTTTAAGCAATTTCTTGTAACTTAAATTACGTTAGATTCAAATTTGCTTTTTATCTAAAAGTAAATATTAAAAAGTAAATATATTAAAAGTAAATACCTACCATTTGCAACAACATGGATGGAGCTAGAGGGTATTATGCTCAGTGAAATAAGCCAGGCAGAGAAAGACAAGTACCAAATGATTTCACTCATATGTGGAGTATAAGAACAAAGAAAAACTTAAGGAACAAAACAGCAGCAGAATCACAGAACCTAAGAATGGACTAATAGTTACCAAAGGGAAAGGGACTGGGGAGGATGGGTGGGAAGGGAGGGACAAGGGTGGGGAAAAAGAAAGGGGGCATTGCGATTAGCATGTATAGTGAGTGGGGGGCACGGGGAGGGCTGTGCAACACAGAAAAGACAAGTAGTGATTTTACAGCATCTTACTATGCTGATGGACAATGACTGTGAAGGGGTATGTGGGGGGGACTTGGTGAAGGGGGGAGCCTAGTAAACATAATGTTCTTCATGTAATTGTAGATTAATGATACCAAAATAAAGAAATTAAAAGGAAAAAAAAGTAAATACAACAATAATTTTCTGTATCAGCAATGACCGAAAGTGCGTACATTCTTTTCAAAGTTAATAGACACATAAAACCTGTTGAAAGCCGTTTTTGACAATGAGTATATTTGGTAAATTTGACAAATTAATCATTGGGCAAGTTGATGACTCAGCAAGTGTCCTTCAGCAATTAATTTTGTCAGAACTGATCATTCATCACGCTGGTTAATCTTCAAACTTTATTTCTGGGAATTGTTACATGATAGCATCCCATATCACAACATGACCATGACCCCGAGCAGAGAAATCTGGGCAAATCAGGCTTTTTCTGAGAACTTTGGTCCCTGGGACCTGAAAGAGAAAACAATCTCCTATTAGAGCCCTCAGATGTCCTGCTTACATGTGGAAGCCAGGGAGACGAAAGTGACATGGACTCAAGAGGTGGAGAAAGCCAATTTGAGGAAAATAAAGAGGACAATAAGATAGGCATAAAAGACCAAAAGTAAGATAAGAAGAAAAAAAAAAACTGCTGAAAGTAACTGAGTGTTGGTCCCAATTGCTCTTGAGGCTTATGCAGATTTGCATCTCACAATGCCTTGGGTCAGGGAGATGTCCTGGGGTGCTAATTATAAATCTTCCTTTTTGATAAGCTGATGAGGTTTGAATTTCTGTCACTTTCAAATTACAGATAGGAAACAGATAAGGCTTGGACAAGTCACAAAATAATGATGATAGTAATGGTAATGACGATGATGATGGCAATAATAATGATATCGTAATTTTTTAAATACCTTGCAATTGTTTTATATTCTTGGATAACCTAAATATTTTGTAAGATTTTTTCAGCAACTACTGCATAGCAGGTGATGAGCTAGGTGTTAGAATTCAGATATGAAAAAAAAAATGTATCTCCAAGGTGAACAAGTAAACAATTAACACGTTAAGTGTTCTGACAAAAAATGTGCAGAATTCTACCCCAAAGATTAGAGATTGATCCTCCTTACCCCTTTATGTCAGTACTTATATTAACAAGTTAATCTTCAATGTACTTATATCTACTCTAGTAATTAGTTTATAACAAAAAAATTGTTCATTTTTGTTAGCTGTATTAAACACTGTTGGTAAATAATATTCTTCATTTTCACAATGTGGATATAACAGAAGTTTCACATATTGTATCACATATTGTAGTAATAGAGTTACACTTTCCATTTAAGATAAGAAGTGAATATCCTTCCTAATAGAACTAGACAATTAAATAATCCATGGCACTATAGAGCATAATGGGTTTATAGTCACAGAGTTTTCTTCATGAAATATCTATGAGACCCAATTATATGAAGATATATATTAACTTCATCCTGTGTAGGATAAATCAAAAGACAGCTAGAGTGTGGGTTCATAGTGGTATACATCAAAAGGCTGCTTCTTGCCAAGCCTTTGAAAAAGATGAATGAGATGCATGATGCAATCTTTCTTTCTAAAACCATTCATAAAACTGGTTTCCACACTTCTTTCTTGTGTTAAGAAAGGGGGCCTACATGATTCCCACATTTGAATGGACTCTGGTGATTCTGGGCTCTTAACCTTGATCAAGTTAGAAGGATTCTTGAGGCTAACAGCAATAGTATATGGAATTATAAGAAATAGTCCATAGCACTGGAGAAGAAATGGAAAGGGTACTACTGCATTAGGACACCTGAGTTCTAATTCTAGATTAACCACTATCTTTTATATGATTTTTGGTGAGTAATCTGGTATTTTAGTTTCAGATTTCTCATGTTAAATACTTGATTTTTGTTTCCTTTGGGCTTAAACCTCTTATGGTTTTTATGACAGGGGCATATACTTTATATTACATTTATATGATCAGACATCTAGCCCTGTTCAAAACTTGCAGAGGTTTTCCTTTCTAGAATAAAATCGAATTTCTTTTCCATGACATGCATTATCTAGCACCTACATTCCAGTATTCTCCTTTACCCTGTTACCCTGAAACCCTCTCTCCTAACCATGCTGAGGCTTAAATTCCCACATGTATATCAACAATTATTTCATTCCTCTGCTCTTGCTCAAATATGGATTTCTTATCCAGTTCAGACAGAAAAGCTTTGCCTCTAGTCTGCCTATTGAAACTGTACCTCTTCAACTCTCCAACTACTTCCCCAAGGAAGGCAGCATGCACTACCCCAGAGAAAAAGTGTTCTTCTTTCTCAGATAGAGCTTTTATTGATTATGCTCTGCCTTAAATTACTGCCATCTGAATATATGTTTGACGCTCCATTACAGTTTAAGCAGAACAGTGCAAAGCAGCATAAACAAACCAACTTTAGCTTGAGGGTCAACCCAGGATTGAATTGTGATTGTGTCAATTTACATGACCTTAACCAAGTGACTTAAAGACTCTGGATTTAACATGAGGACAATAATATCAAGTATATTTTGTAAAGATTTAAGACAATCTTTAGTCATTAATCTCAAGTCTCATGCTCAATTACAACTGTCTACTGACACCTTCAATTAACATACTTAGAATAATAGTTGGGATTTATATCTATGCCCAAACCATGTATCAATCAACCTCATTTTGCACACTGCTAGCATTACACAAATTGTCACCCAGTGACTCAAGCCAAATGACTAGGATATTTTTATTAGATTCTTCTCATTCTGTCTCCAATCTTCCCACTTCCAATTTATCAGCAAGCATAGTTTCTTTAGCTCCCAAATATATATCTCCATCTTTACTACTGTCTGAAACAGCAGCATCTCTTACTGTGCAAAGGCAGCCTCCTAACTGTACTTTGACTCTTAAAAGTCTATTTTTCTACCCAATAGAATAACCAGAGTTATCTTTAAGTATATAAATTACATCATATAACCCTCTTTCCCTAAAACCATGTAGTAATGTTTCACTACTCTGAATGTAATCCAATTTCTTACCATATCCTGCAATCTCCTACAGAATCTGTGCCGTCTATCTCCTGCAGCCCACCTATTACAGTTTTCCCATCTGTATTCTTCTTTAGCCACCATGGCCGTAGGGTCACTTCTCAAAAAGTTCAAGATTGTTCTTATTTCAGAGCCTTCAAATTAGTTTCCTTTTGCCTAGAACACATTTTTTATTGCAGATGTTTTACTCAGGTAGTTCTCTGCTAATACAATTAGCTTCAGCAAATACCTAACGTACTATGTGTATGTACTACATGCTCTATGTACTATATTATGCCAGACACATATATCTAAGGGTCATCAGTAATAAACAAGTTCTTGTTCTCGAGGAGGTTATAGTGGGAAACATGGCAATCAAGTATCACAATGGCCAACATGAAATTATGTCCCAACACCATTTCTTTTAAAGAAAGGAAACTTGTTTTTGAGCCTCACACCAGAAATCCATCATCCCTTTGGTTGATACTGACAACTGGAATAGGAGCAGTTCCAACTTAGTATCTGTCCCAGGTGAGAAAGAGATAACAGATGTTTCATTTTATAAAGCATTATCATGATTTAAACTGCGTATGTTGCTCCTCATGGGCCTAACGTCCTATGACAGCATATATCACACCCATAACCAAATTTAAACTTTTATTTTTGCCATTTTCAGCACTTGGAATGCTATGTTGATTCTAACATATTCCAAATTACTGGGCTACTTCTAAAATGTTTTCTAAGGTATAACTTCTCATTGTCAGATTCCTCTGTAAACTTTATTACTTATTATCCAATTTATTGCATAACATATTTTTATTCATTGTCCCTTCTATTATGCAGTTTATTGCCAGATGTAAGGAACCAAATTAATTTATTTTATATATGGTGAAAATATTTTAATTACTTAAGTGTTTTAATGACATATAATGGAAAAAAAATTGAGCATTACACTTAGAAAATTCACCCTACAATGTCATTCAAAAGTTAGAGACATGACCAGGATGTTTTTCTCATTTCCCTTTTAAAAAGTAGCTCATTTCTGAATTTCATGTTATCTATGTTACATTTATACAAATCAACTATTTTTAAAAACATAGTCAAACATCTTGACATTTTCACCTATCTAGATTTTGGACACCAGCTAACTATAATCCATCCATAATAAAAGGTTTGAGGCAGTGTTTCTGCCTTACATATTATCAGGTGTAAATACCACACATACACACACACACACATAAATGTCTATATATATGCACATATAACCAGTATATATATTATTATCATTATGTATCTAGTGTGCCCATCAGCTCTCACAATTGCTAAAGGCTTTTTGAATATGCTTTGCTTTAAACAATGGCTTCTTTAAACAAGAAGAGAAAAGGCCATATTATTGGTGTGTTTTTCCACCAAGCAAAATCTTCTTGCACACAATGTCCCCAAATACATCCTTGTCCTTGCAAAACAAGGTGTACATAAGAGGTAGTTAGTTAGTCCCTTCCAAAGAACAGAAATGAATTCGATCAAGCCCATAGAGTAGCATGAGAATAGATACCAGGAAGAGGGGACGGGTCTGAGTTTACTGAGGAATGAGCCAAGGAGTGCAGAGAAGCCATGCCCTGGAAATGAGACCAATGTCGAAAATTAGGGGAACAATCAAGAAATAAGGTTATGTCGGCTTGCATACAGGAAGAGCCTACGAAACACCAACAACCTTCCTACTGATCTGTAATCACCTTGGAAGTTATGTGAAAGAGTTTTAACAGTATGGGCTTTCAAATCTGACCAGATTAGTTTGAATGTTGGCTTCAGTTTCTACAAAATGTGTGGACATGGGTCAGGCTAACTTTACTGAGCCTCAGTTTACTTACCTTTGAAAGTAGGACTGGTGATACCCCTTTGCATGGTTTGAGAATCTTGGCACATATTCATTATATAGATTTGAAATAGATAACATCTTATAAAAGCATTTATTATCAACTAGGCTCTATTCTGAGTGTTTCATACATATTAATACCAACTCTGTGACAGAGATATTATTAATATCATTTTGTAGATGAGGAAACTTGAGACACAGAGAGATTAAGTAACTGGCTCCAGATCAGAGATCTTATAAACTTTAGTAGCATTCAATCCAAGACAGTGTGGCTTTTATATTTGTGCTATTAAACCCTGTGCTATACCGCTTCTCAAATCATGTTGTTTCGATCATATTTCTTCTTGAATAATTTATTGACAGATAATTAAACAGACTATCTCTAATTAATTCTGTCATTAAAATCTTACAATATCTAGTTTCAATTGTCTCTACAGTGCTCTATTTGTGTTACTCCCGATAAACATTATCATGTAAAGATCCCCTAATAAAGTAAAAACTACTTTACTCAGAAATCCTGAATCAATGACAGCATTACCAATGTTTTCTCTGTCAGGGCTCTGGGATGAACATGTAGTTCCTGACTCATATTATTTTTATCCCTCCTATTGGTCAAGAGACACCTGTGAGCTACAATTTATAGAACTGGAATAAGAACTGAAACCAATCAGTAAGCAAAATATGTAGATGATTCAGCAAAGTTTAAAAAATGTACATCCTCATTTCATTGTTTATCACATATGAAAAAAATAATTTATAAACCTAGAAATACTAGTTTAAATAGGACTAGATTTTCCATTTCTCTTTCTTTTTTTTCTTTTCTCCATTAAGAAGAATTTCTAAGTGAACAGAGTCCTGATTTCTGGAAATATGGATGACAGAGCCCCAATTCCACATCATTATAAAAAAACAAAAATAGCTTGTTTATTATTTGTGTGTTTTATAAGCACAGCAAGAGGCCTCTCCCTACCAATTAGTAGCTGCAGTGGATCCACACATACAGACTGTGGAAAAAGAAGTAAACAAACACAGGGAAAGCTCTTGCTCTGAGAGGCTTGAAGCATGCCTACAATGGGCTGTCATGCTGCTTTCTTTTCCCACCGTTGATGTTCAAATCAGCAAATACATTTTGAACCTCAACATCAGGAGTAGAAAAGCAGATCTAAAGAATATTACATGGATAAATGACAGTTAGAAAATGTACAAAGACATCGTGCAACATAAATGTTTTCGGCAAATATAATTGAACCACTACTTGCCTAGTTTCTGCTCTAGGTGCTGGTGAAATCCCTAATCCCAAAGACCTTACATTTGTGTAGGAGAGAGAAATAACACACCTTTTAAAAACAAATAAATGGAATAATCACAGGTAGTAACATATGTTCTGAGCACAACAAAATAGGAGGAGGAGACAGAAAGTGAAGATTATATAGCTGTTGCATTATAGATGTATTTTCAACATCTTACATGATCTGTAAGTTGCAAGTTAAGGTACGTCTTCTGCTGCTCCTTCCCGGCCCCCTCTTCACTCATCTGCAGGCACGGGGCTCCTTGCTCCTCCTCGAACACCCAGCCAGGCTCCCTCCCAGATTAGTCCTTCACTGCTTGTCCCCTTTGCCTGGTACCCTCTTCTTCCATGTGTGAGACTCTCTCACCTCCTTAACATCTTTGTTAAAAATTCAGCTTCTCAATGAGCTAATTCTCACCAATATTTACATTTCAGATACCTATTCCCCTTAGCCTGCTCCATTTTTTCTTATTTTTTATATCACTTGCCGTTTTTTTTTATATTGATTCTTTTTTACTTTGGTATCATTAATATACAATCACATGAGCAACATTGTGGTTATTAGATTCCCACCATTATCAAGCCCCCAACACATACCCCATTACAGTCACTGTCTACCAATGTAGTAAGGTGCTATTGAGTCACTACTTGTCTTCTCTGTGCTATACTGCCTTCTCTGTGCTCCCCCCCACGTTATGTGTGCTAATCATAATGCCTCTTATTCCCCTTATCCCTCCCTTTCTACACACCCTCCCTAGCCCTTTTCCCTTTGGTAACCACTAGTCCATTCTTCAGTTCTGTGAGTCTGCTGCTGTTTTGTTCCTTCAGTTTTTGCTTTGTTCATATACTCCACAGGTGAGTGAAATTATTTGGTATTTGTCTTTCTCCACCTGGCTTATTTCACTGAGCATAATACCCTCTAGCTCCATCCATATTGTAGCAAATGGTAGGATTTGTTTTCTTCTTATGGCTGAATAATATTCCATTGTGTATATGTACTACATATTCTTTATCCATTCATCTACTGATGGACACATAGGTTGCCTCCATTTCTTGGCTATTATAAATAGTGCTGCAATAAACATAGGGGCACATATATCTTTTTCAAACTGGACTCCTGCATTTTTAGGATAAATTCCTAGGAGTAGAATTCCTGGGTCAAATAGTGTTTCTATTTTTAGTTTTGTGAGGAACCACCATACTGCTTTCCACAATGGTTGAACTAATTTATATTCCCACCAACAGTGTGGGAGGGTTCCCCTTTCTCCACATCCTCGCCAACATTTGTTGTTGTTTGTCTTTTGGATGTTGGCTATCCTAACTGGTGAGAGGTGATATCTCGTTGTGGTTTTAACTTGCATTTCTCTGATGATTAACGATGTGGAGCATCTTTTCATGTGCATGTTGGCCATCTGAATTTCTTCTTTGGAGAAGTGTCTGTTCAGATTCTCTGCACATTTTTTAATTGGATTATGCGCTTTTTGTTAGTTGAGGCACATGAGCTCTTTACATATTTTGGATGTCAACCCCTTATCAGATATTTCATTTATGAATATATTCTCCCATACTGTAGGATGCCTTATTGTTCTACTGATGTTGTTCTTTGCTGTACAGAAGCATTTTAGTTTGATATAGGCCCACTTGTTCATTTTTGCTTTTGTTTCCTTTGCTTGAAGAGAGGCATTCAGAAAGAAGTTGCTCATACTTATATTCAGGAAATTATTCCCTATGTTGTCTTCTAAGAGTTTTATGGTTTCATGACTTACATTCAGGTCTTTGATCCATTTTGAGTTTACGTTTGTGTATGAAGCTAGACAATAATCCAGTTTCATTCTCTCGCATGTAGCTGTCCAGTTTTGCCACCACCAGTTGTTGAAGAAGCAGTCATTTCCCCATTGTATGTCCATGGCTCATTTACCATATATTGATTGACCATATATGCTTGGGTTTATATATCTGGGCACTTTATTCTATTCCATTGATCAATGGGTCTGTTCTTGTACCAGTACAAAATGGTCTTGATTATTGTGGCTTTGTAGTAGAGCTCCAAGTTGGGACCATAATCCCCCTTCTCAAGATTGCTTTGGCTACTTATGGTCTTTTGTGGTTCCATATGAATTTTAGAACTATTTGTTATAGTTCGTTGAAGAATGCTGTTGGAATTTTGACAGGAATTGCATTGAATCTATAGATTGATTTAGGCAGGATGGCCATTTTGACAATACTAATTCTTCCTATCCATGAGCATGGGATGCATCCATTATTGGTATCATCTTTAATTTCTCTCATGAGTGTCTTATAGTTTTCAGAGTATGGGTCTTTCACTTCCTTTGTTAGGCTTATTTCTAGGTATTTTATTGTTTTTGATTCAATTGTGAATGGAATTGTTTTCTTGATTTCTCTTTCTGCTAGTTCATCATTAGTATATAGGAATGCAAAAGATTTCTCTGTATTAATTTTGTATCCTGCAATTTTGATGAATTCAATTATTAGTTCTAGTAGTTTTAGTGTGGATTCTTTAGGGTTTTCTATTTACAATATCATGTCATATGCAAACAGTGATGCAAACAGTGATTTCTTCCTTACCAATCTAGATGCCTTTTATTTATTTGTGTTGTCTGATTGTTGTGGCTAGGACCTCCAGAACTATGTTGAATAAAAGCAGGGAGAGTGGGCATCCTTGTCTTATTCCTGATCTTAGAGGAAAAGCTTTCAGCTTTTTACTGTTAAATAACACTTACCAGTTTTTAAAAATCCCATGTACTTTAATTATTTTTTGTTTATTTTTATTATCTGTCCATCCCTGTTAGCATATAAGTTAGAGAAAGGCAGGAATCTTTGTCTGTTTTACTCACAGATGTATCCCAAGTACATAGACTTGTGCATGACCCACAGTACACTTTTAATTAGCTCAGTGACCATAACACAGAAGTGAACTCCGAAAGAGAAGTGAGTTGCCCAGAAGACATATATCCAAGAGTAGAGAAACATTGAAATAGGCATTAAGAAAGAAAATAGCTATGATCAACTTCTGATTTTGCTTAGAATTAGATGTGCCGCTGTTGCATAATACAAGCGCAAATTAGGGGAAGCAAGGAAAGGTGCTTGGAATGAAGAATAATATGATATTTGAAAATGGATATGATGACAGAAAAGCAGAAGCACAGAGGACCCATTGGCATACCATCCAAAGGAGGGGATAATATGTAGCTCTGCTTTGGCACAGAAAGGGTTTCATATGTCTATTGAATGCAGAGCAGGCAATGTGGTTTGAAAAAGTCTGTAAATGGGGCAAGTAATAACATGGTCATAACACAACTAGATAATTTAGTTAGGAGAGTATAGGAGTTTAACCTGCCACATTATGAAGTATCTTTAGAGTGACATTTAGGAACCTGAACATTATCATGCCAGAAATTGACAGTTAACTGTTTTGAGGTGTGTATTCGTGGGATAAAATCATACCCATGCTGGTGCCACTCCATCTATCCATCTATCCATTCATCCACTCATTAATTTTTGTAAAATGTATACTGGGGACCTAATAGATTACTGTGCTAGAGTTTGTGGATATAAAAATGAATATGCCACAGACTCTACACTGATAAGGCTAACATTCACTTTAGGAATACAAGTGAATAGAAAGGAATTTCAATGAACACAGACTCATATAAGAATTTATATGAAAGTACAGAATAAGGAATGCTTTGTTCTTGTTTTGGAAGGTGCATATAACAGGTAGTGATAGCTGAGCTGGACACTAAAGGTTAAAATTAAACTTTAAGTGGAATACAGAAAATTTGTATAGAAAGAACAGCATGTGAAAATGAATAAAGATGTGAGAGGGCATGACACATTGCCAGAATAAATAATCCATCACATTTTTTCTGTAATGTGTTACAGAAGAAGATGTTATGGGTTGAATTGTGTCTAGAACTATTGTAACTATAGGGGTAAGAGCCAATGAGGGACTAAAACAAAAAGCAGGAGTTAGAATGAAGATGTGAGGAGGGTTTATAAAGAGATTAAGGGAATAATATCTGTCAGTTTTAAATATTGATTAGGTATGGAGGGGAAGGCAAGGGAGGCATCAGATATGACTTTGGTTTAGGGGACTGGAAGGATGGGAACACCACATTCATAGAAAGGGAATAGCCATGGTCCAAGGTAGGGGAAGGAAATGAGTATAAGTCAATGTTGAGGTCAATCTACATATGAGAAGTTTTTTAGTTTATACCTGGGATTGTGAGTATTATTTGGTGAGTTTTGAACTAGATGAAAATGTGAGAAAATTGAAAATTTATGAATAATATTCTTTGGGTAATATGATCAAAAAATGTTTATAAATTAATTTGGGGGGATAGAAGCAGGGGAATAGGGAAGAATTAGTTCTGAGATTCTTAAAGTAGTTTAGCCATGAGTTCATGAGTTTCAAATAACTAAAAAGAAGCAATAATGACTCCTTGCAATGAAATAAGGACTTTTCTTTTATCTAAAATATCAAGTATGCTTAAAGTAATACAGAAAAATGACTTCTTAATAGTATATCTAACTTGGCTGTGAACTTCCAAGCAATAAGCTTTACTAATGTTTCTGAAGGATCTTTCCAATATAAATAAATATAAAAATGCCAAGAAGAATTAACTTCCATATTTCCTTCAAATGAAAAAGCTGAGCTCTTCTTAAAAAATTATTGATATGCACAGACAAAATACTGTCTAAAATTCCTTCAATTATGAAGAAAAAAATGCAAAATGGGAGACTTGACCCTTATAACTTACTATTGTAATGTAATATTTATAACAGACAAAATAATTCACTAGAAGCTTCAATAGACGAACTCTTAACATATTTCCCTGAAAAAAGAAAACCAGAAACTAACACAAGACCAATAAATACTTTGTGCAATTTATACTTTCAAGTTTTATTGATTTATCATGCTTCTCATTGATATTGAAATTTCATTGTAATTGAAAGAAATTTACTAGCTTAAAACAAAAATGCAAACAAAAACAAAATTAAGCCAAATGGAACATGATAGAGAATAATAAATAGAAAAGAGTCTATTAGAGTCAGATGGCCTAGATTCAAAACCTACTTCCACCAATTACCAGCTGTATGATTTAAAGGAACTTATATCAGTGAGTTTTCTCATGGTCAGAAGATAGGCCCAAAATTAGCTACTACAATACTGAGTTCCCAAAAGTAGGCTGCAAGGGGTACACACTCAAGTAAACCAGTATGGTGATTGACTCTAATTTTGGCCCCAATTTTTCATATTTCCCTGTATCCATTCCTATTGGTACTATGCTCCTACACAGACTGAGGGCTTGTTCCAGATGACTTACTTTAGCCAAAAGGTTCTTAGCAAATTTGACATCAACAAAAGTTTGAAAATCACTGGCATATAGCTTTTTGCATCCTTGTTCTCTTGTCAGTGCTATAAGAATGCTGTATAAGCTAACCTAATACAGGGACTTGAGAAAGACACATGGAGAAAAACCAAGCCCATCCTTAACCAGCCCAGAATCAGCCATCCTGAAACATGTGAGAAACTTGGTCAACATCAGCAAGGCCACCTTAAAGCCTCTCAGATGACTGCAGATGTATGAATGTGCCCGGCCCAGTGTAAGGAGCTCACCTGCCAACCATCAACATGGAATCAACAGTAGAGAAGGATTTCATTCAGCAACTAATTAAATTTCTTGGCCACTTGTTATACAGTATTTTTGTGATAATAACTAATATATACAATAAATAAGAGAATATTCAAGAAGTACAGGAGAAATGATGGCTCTAAGGAGGCATGAATAAGGCAGAAATCCTTGCCACATGTAAGACTCACAGCATGCAATGAACTCTTGTAAACCTACAAAACTTAAGCCCTGGTCTTGTATGCCTGTTTTGGAAAAGAAATAACTATCAATATTTGCAGTTCACAGCCAACTATACTAGCAGCGCACAGGGAACTCAAGTCTAGGTATCAGGATGGAAAGATGGCTTTCAAACATTCTGTTTATAAATAAACTAATACTATAGGAAAGGGTCTAATAGGTAATCGTAAGTGTAGCACATATTTCTATTTGTTATTATTGTTAAAGCTCCCATTTTAAATCATTCGTTATATATACAAAAACAACTAGACAATGTACTTCCCATCAGTCAGAATAGTAAAATATTTCCAATGTGTCTTAAAAAGCTGTCAGGCTAGAATTCAAAACATGGTTTAATTACTATTTAAGACTGACAGAGGAATAAATGTATTTTCATATAGAGAATGAGAGTTTAATAGTATCTCTGAAAGAACTTTTAAATGATTCATTTTAAATAAGAAATATTCTGAATACATAATATTAGAAGGAAATGTCCAAATAATTACTTTTCACAAATAGTCTTGTGCAAATAAGTTGGCAAATATGTTTGTAATTCAAAATGAGCACTGGACATGAACCAGACAATATATAACCAACAGTGTCAGTAAGATAGAGCAGATAGAAAATAGCAGCTATAAAATAGTGTAGAAAGTGGAACAAGGAGACTGTAATGAAAAGCAAGATCCCTTTTTTCATTCAGTAGGAAGTGCAAGGGGAGATGGTTCAGAAAAGGAAAATAAAGAAATCAAGCAAAGGGATAATAATTTAAAAATCACAATATTAGGTGATAGCAAAAACTAAATACATCATTAATCACTCTACATATACATGCATTAAAGTAACTCATTGAAAGACAGTCTGAAATGGTATATAAAACAATCAGTTCTATGACATTGATAAACATAATGACTCAAAAAGTCATTATGGGAAAATACTAGCCATGGATAGCTGGTATGCAATACTAGTACCATTTTATTATTAAGGATGAATTATCCTTGTTAAGGACAAAGTGATAAAGTGATAAAATCGACTATTCAACATAAGGATATGACAACTCATATCTAGTCATTATCTAACAGTTGAAATTCAAAATTAAAAACAGACAAAATTACAAATCAATTTTGATGAATCTGTAATCAGAGACAGATCTTAACATCCCTTTCTCAGAAGCTAACATAAATATTTATAAGTAATAGTTTGGTTTTGTAAAAATATATAATCTTATGTTCAATAGTTATAGAATATATCTCTATCTCTATCAGTCTATCTAGAGATACCATTCCACTAAAGCACATTAGAAGTTTTATCAGCATTAACAAACTAACCCATTTAAACAAAATGGTAATACCTTAGAAGAATAATTAATTCATCAAAACTGACTCAAGAAGAAAAGGAAAACCAGAATAGGCCTATAATCATGAAAGAACTTAGATACATTAATATTTACCATCACTTCCCCTCCATACATTTGAGCATCAGACACAGATTGTTTTATAATAAATTTTTACCAAAGCCTCAAGAATTTGATAACTCTCATCTTACACAATTGTTCCAAATATTAGAAATAGAAGAAATGACACTTTATGCAAGTTACTTTATGCAGACACTTTATACAAGACACTTTATCCCCTTCTTAAACACCGAGACTTATATACCTAGTGTAACTTAATATCAAAAGTGGACATAAGGAATAAAAGGAAATAATATTATAGACCAATTTCACTTACAAATGAGATGCAACACTCTTCATAAAATTTTATCTAACTAAATACCACAATGTAAAGGTTATTCTAGGATCACAAGAATGTGTTATTTCTACTTTAATCCCTGGGCTCCTTACCCCATCTACTAACATGAAAGAAATATTATAAACAGACATGTTAGTATCTTACTTCATTTTTTATGTGATCCTGTCAACCACTTCTCATATAGTTATCATTTGGAAGAGTTTGGTGGTAGGGATTGGTTTTAATGATAACTTACTATTTAACAGCTTTTGTAGGCATTTCTGTATTTTTTTCCTAATTCAACCTCAAAACAATCTGTGTAGTAAGACAAAGAAATTGAGGATTTAGAAAACTAATTCAACACGAGAAGAATGGTTTTAATGAGTTACTCCATGTCAATTAACCAGCAGGATGACCTTGAAGTGCTTTGCTTAGGTTTCCGATTGACATTTTCCCTTTGACATACCCACCCATACATGTCTTAGGTGGTTTCAGATTATGCAGTGTCACTGTCTGTTACGGTTTCATGAATATACATCAAGACATATTTACTAAAGTGCAGTTCCAGAGGCAGAGTTTCAATAAGGACATTATACCTTCACTGTTATGAATATGCTAATTTTGCTATAAAATCAAGCAAGGAAACCTAATTTTATGTTTAAAAATAAATGTGCAAAACAAATCTGTTGAAACACATAAATACAACTGGATAACTAGGGAAATGTTTTGCATATTAAGGATACCTCCTGAGACTGAGGTTCATATTATAAAATTCATACAGTAAATTCTAGGTACCACACTGCATTAAGTGACTGCAAGAAGATCAGGTTATGAGTTTTAAGCAGATGTACATTAATCTCTGCTCTGCATAGTCCAATATTACATTTCTGAATAACAAGTCACCTGATAATTGTGTCACCAAAGAATTCCTTATGCTGAGTTTTTACCCTTTAACCATTCTCTGAATGAGAAGGGAACAGGCAGTACAATAACTCAAAGTTACTATACATGAAGTAGCATGTTTAAGAGGTGAAATATTTGAAGTAATATATGAAGCCATGGGTACACTCAACATTGTGGCATACTGCACATATGGTGATACAAAAGCTATTTTGTGACTACATATATTCACCGTACTACTCATGTTCCTGATTCTGGATCTATATAATAGGGATGTTCTTAGCCCACTTACCACAGTGCTTATTAAGTCATCAATCACACAGTAGGTAGCTGATATTCCTCTTTTAATGTTAGGGCATATTCAGACTTATCAGTATTCATTTTCTGTACTCTGGTTGTATGTAATCACTTAGTTTTCTTCTCTACCTCCTTCCCTTCCTCTTTATATCCTCCTGTATTAGAACTGTTAGTCCTCAACATTATCCATGTATTTTTTTTTTTACACTCTCCAAATGGCTTTCCTCTGAGGTTGGATATACATCTACTTCTTGCAATGAACTGTGAGTACAAGTGATAGACCTCACTCCTAGATCAGGGTTATCCAGTGTGCTTTCCTGGTGCTTTCTTCCACCACCTGCCATATGAATTTCCTTAAAGTCAGAAGAGGATGGAACCACAAGATAAAAGCAGTCTTCTCTTTGATTCATCAGTTGGAAGTGAGATCATTTATAAGACATTTACCCAAAAAGCTAAGTAAGTGATAAAGAAACATTTGTTATGTTAAAACAATAAGGTCACCTTGTGGTTTACTAAAGAAAAATGACCACTTATCTCCCTTTCTCTCTTCCTTCCTCTCACCTTTCAATTAATATTTAGGAAGAGTTGTCTTTGTTGTATTTTCAAAAATATATGTGGTTTTGGGAGGAGATTTCCGTTGCTCTATTCACGCTGCCATCTTGGCTCCACCCCCTCAATTAATATTTATTGATCACTCAGGATTGTGCATTATGCAATACATCAGTGACACAGATGAGAGACCCAGGCTTAAGGAAGATGAGGTCCTGTCTTAAGGCAGCCCACAGATAATAGGAAATAAAGGTAAAGAAGCCAATGATTACAATACATTTTGATGAACGTTATTACGGAGTTAATCGCTAAGGACCTTGGAACGCTAAGGACTCTAGGGCAGGCACCCTTGAAAAAGTGATGCTTGATGTTATAGGGCCAGGGGGTTTATCCAGAAGGGAAGTGAAGGAAGGCATTCCAAATCCAGGGGAGAGCAAGTGCTCTTTGGGGCTCCAACCAAAGTACCTCGGATTTTCTTTTCTTCTGGACATTTGCTCAAGACAATAATAGTTATTCTGGACCACCGTGGCCTTCAACTCCCCGCATCCAATGAACCATCCAGTCCTGTTGTTTCCATCTTCTTAATGGCTATTGGATCTATCTTTTTCTGTTCTGCCTTCTGGGAACTTAATGTGGATCACCTGCATCTCTCATCTTAAAGGCCTTGTAATTGATCTTTAAAATTCCATTTTGTCACCCTCTTAACAATCTTCCATACCATAGTGTTGTCTTACTAAAATTCAAGTATGGTCATATCTCTTCCATAGTTAAAACTTTTCAGTGACTTGCCTTTGGGATAAAACGCGAACTCTTCAGCATGATATGTAAGTGCTATGACTTCAGGTCACCCCACTGATAGTGTCTTACCATGTGTAGTCTAGCCCAACTGATTCTCTGTGCTTAACCCTAAAAGAATGTTCATTACATAACAATATTCTATAATGTCTCTATGCACTTGAGGACAGATAAATGCAAGCTCACACACACAGCTTTGCTGTAGATAATGTGCAGAAGGTGTCTGGATGAGGAAAAATGACTGCTATTGAGAGCTATGCCATCAAAAGCCTTTCAAGCCACATTAGAGAGTCTAGACATCCACAGACTTCAGGATAATCTCTGGAATCTGTTTTCATGGCAGCACCAATCTCATACAAGTGATCGACTGTTAAAAAGATAACTGTCAAAAAGCATTCTTCTTGGGGCTCTTGATTCAGCTATCTTCATGCCATGTCTTTAGAGTCTCAGATTTGGTTGTTGTTCTAAGATTCTGAAAGAGGAGGAGATTTGTGCTTACCCAACTACCTCCTGGCTTTCTGGTTCCCTAAGAGAGGAAGAGCTGCTAACAAATTCGTTGAGAGCTAAGATACTGACTGGACTTTGTTGTCAAGGGGGCAAAATGACTGTGGGTTCCAGATGTCCTGCTCTCCCGGACTCTCCCTCGGTCTCTCGTCTCCCCCTTCGGTGTACTGAATCTGTTGATCGGGGCATGCTCGGGAGACCGCGTTGACTTCAGCCTTTCTCCACCTGGGTTTACGCTTTGAGAGGAGTAAGTCTTCATGTGGGTTGAGAGGATGTAGGATGGTTTAATATGAGAGGTTTTTGTTCTTGTGGGGTTTTTCTTGAACTGTTGTCTTGACCTGGTTTTCAGGCCATGTTCAGAGGCTAATTAATTCTCCTTTGACCACTGATTATATCACTCCCCAGATACCTCCCTTTTGGGGTTCTCACTCTCCAAGGCTTCTGTGCACCCACCCTGATCACTGCAGGGTCAGGTTCCAGAAAACTGGGGATGGTGCCTATGCTCTGGAGCCCACAGAATTATTCAAATTAGGCAATCCATGAAGGAGTCCATGAACCCTCACCAACCCTGCCCAGGTTGCTGTACAAAAGCTGTCTCCTACAGCTCCAGCTTGCTGTCCCTCCATCCCCTGCTGCCCCCCACCCGGGTGGCCCTACTTAGCAGTTTCCTCTTGTTCAGAACTTTAAGTAACAGACAGTTTTTCCGACTTTTATCTATCAGAATGTCATTGTGCAGTGTCTTGCCACCAAAATAATATCTTTAAGTCTTACAAAACGGATGATAAGACGGAAATTGGAAGGTGTACTTATCTTAAATCCAACTGTTCTAAACCAATTTTCACAAAGGCTCTGCATAAGGTGTTCCTAAGGGCTGCTCAGATTTGCTGAAGAATTATACTTTGTTTTCATATGACTTCCTTTCCTCATATATACTTCCTGTAGTAATCTCACCAGAGATTAAAATAAAGTCAGTTAAGTAAAAAAGGCAGATCAAGAATGTGTTTCTGCATCCTTGATCATAATGTCATCAAATTATCAATAAAAGTTTACTCCACACCCTGGCATATTAGCGGAGGACTTGTAAACTGGCCAAGTATATGCACAAGTATGACCATCTGGGGGCAAAGCAGGACAGGGGGAGATTCAGGTCCTTATACAGCTCTGGGATTTGGCATTAGCTGATATGGAATTGTTAGACATTTTCTTACTTAATTTTTTTATCTCTTTGTTCAGTTGAATCTCATGGTTTGTCCAAGGGAAGTAAGATTCTGTTTCCATAGAAAAATAGGTGATTACATGGAGATAGACTACCACTGGGGTACAGAAGGTTAAGCAAAGCTCAGGGAATTTAAGGCAAGGTTTTGTAGATAACTACCTAAAGTTCATATTGCTTCTCTTCAGGGCTCTAAGAGAATCTTAGAAACATATCTTTAGGTTAAGAAAGTGCTGAGTTTCTGTAACATTTGAGTGTCCATTCAGTCACTGGATTGAAAATGTCTCCCAATGCAGTATAATTATCCAAATTGCAGGTAATGAGAAAATAATCTAATTTACCTTTTATAATGCCCTGGATACTAAATGATGGTATAGTATACATAAACAGGTGATGGAGAAGAACATTCTTCACCTGTCTGTACCATCAGAAAATGCTTCTTAGGAGAACTGGGGTAATAACGGAAGCAATAACCATGTTAATTTTAATTATGGCTTAAAAATGTCATTCAGCATGGGTCTGGAAAGGAATTAAACTATGAAATTCTTTCTCATAGAATTTCAAATTCTATGCTGTACAAATCAGAAGCTGAGTGGAAAAATTCTAGATGGTTCCAGGAATCAAGTTTTATCCTTGTAAGTAAATTTCTCTAGTATGGTATTAATATATAAAATCCTTTATATGCAAAAAAAAACTGGAGAAATTAAAGAAAAGTCTTTTCAATATAGGCCATTGTTTTCTGCTTCTTAAGTAGTTATTCAACTTATTATCATACTGTATCTCATCTGAAAATTATGACAATTCTATACAAAAAATATTTTATTTTAGTATTTTCAAGAGTAAATTGTACTCAAGGAAATTAAGTGGCTTTGCCAAAGTTGTGACATGTGACAGAATCAGGACTGAAGTCTCCAAATCCAGTGAATTTTCCACAACATTATACCATTAAATGGAATTTCAGCACCAACGTTGCTTGGAGAAGGAACTGCAAGTTACAAGAGAACCCAGGAAGTCTGGGAAATGTATTCTGTAGTGAGTTCTTATTCTACACTGGAGTCTTTAGCATTTGAACTATGAATAAATGGACTGTGTTTTCTTGGCTGCAATATTTTTTAATCTTCACCTTTCCAAAAACTCTCATATCAGTCTCTATGAGAAGAGAAATTGAGGGAAGAGTTTTTGCCTATACTCGAGCCATCATTTTAAGGAGCCTATATGGTGCCAGGGGTTGGGAGTTATGGAGGTGACATTCAGAAACAAAGTCAGAGATGCTGAGCCAACTTCTCTTCTCCATCTGGAAATTCCCTTCTGGAATCCTCCTCCCCCAAAACTGCAGAGCATGACCCGGTTTCAAAGTCAGTGGCTTCTCCATACAGGCTTATTATGGACGTTTCCAATTCTAACCTATTTTGTCTTCACTTCCCTGCATTTCTTAATGAAAATGGGAGCCATTCTAAAATTATGAGTTCTCCTAGACTTATCAAATTAGAGGGGGCAAAGGAAGATACACTGGACTTGAAGAAAGCAGGGGTAAAATTTAGGAACTAAAATTTAGTGATTTAGAAATGCAAACAAACTTAGTTCTATAGCATTATACCTTTAATGTGACACCTTAATGGTCTAATTTAAGCATTTTGAGTGGAAGTAGGAATGCTGTTAATGAATTAAATATGAACTTTTGCTTAAAAAAATCCATTCTTCATAATGATACTTAGTATTTTTTTGAATAAAGCACTACTTTCAAATAACCAAAATGAGCATGAGCTAGGTCTTAAATGTGCTTGTAAGTTAATAGTATAAGCCCATAAGTGACTAATACATGGCAAGGAGAGACTACAAAAAACTCGTCAAGGTAAAGACTGTAGCAGGTGGTATCTGAGAATCAGCAGTTTACTCTTTCTCATGATTTCACTGCCTATTTACCATCACTTTGATATCACTAAAAATAGTGCAAAATAGAATTATTACTTAAATGCATTAATTACAAAACAAAGACACAATAAACTCCGTAGATGTTTCAATGGCTTTTATGCAGTTGGCCACTAAGTACTGTTCCAGGTGGGGCTGTTGGTATTTTATTTTATTTGAATGTAGATTTATTCATCACAACACCAGAGGACTAATAATAATAATAATATGTTGGATTAAACAACTAAAGAAAGTTTTCACAGAATTACAGAAACAAAAATTTCACCTGTGGAAAGCATAAGTTCTAAATATAATTCTAATATTGTTTGGTATTCATTTTTATTGGAAAGTCATCTCAAAACTTTGTTAAATTCAGTTTTAGTTTCTGGTTTATTTGTTTGTTTTAAATCAGTTGCTCTTAGAAACATCTTGGTGTAGTAAAAAAGGATATGAACTTTGGAATTTCAAAGCTATGTTAGAAACAACAAATCTAGTTGGTAAAATGGGTTTTTTTGTTAATCAGGTACCAGTTGTGACTGGCCTAAATGTCATTAGGTATTTTCTGATTTACAAAAAAAAAAAGAATATAAAACAGAATAACTGTACTCACAACTCAAGCTGAACACTAGAAAAAGCACAGGTTTTATGTGGTGCTTGTGTTTTCTCTTTCACAACAATAATGATGCACACAGTAATAGTATAGAGCAGGATAACAGTATTACAGCTCTTTTCTCAGACCTGATTCCAGTGTGTGTGTGTGTGTGTGTGTGTGTGTGTGTGTGTGTGTGTGTGTGTGCACGTGCATGTGTTCAGGGGTGGGTCTTCCTATACACAACACCAAGCAATTCTCGAACACCAGCAGAGTATCTGAGAACTCAACTCAGTTCTGATGCTCTCTGCCCGGGACAGCACCAGATTCCCCAGGTTAAGGGCTTTATCCTACAAGACTGCCCTCTGCCCCCCACTCCAGACACAAGGGTCACAAAGCCCAGGCAGTTCCCTGTGCTTCTGACCTACCAGCTACAGGTTGGAGGTTCCCACCACCTCCCCCTTAGGTTTGATTAATTTGCTAGAGCAGCTCACAGAACTTGGGAAAGCACTTAACATTTACCAGTTTAATAAAGGATACTGAAAAGGACACAAGTTAACAGCCAGATGAAGAGGGACACACGCCAAGGTCCCAAATGAAGGAGCTTCTATCCTTGTGGGGCCTGGGGCCTGGCTTGCTGGCACGTAGAGGTGTTCTGGGTCACCAAGCATAGACGTTGTCC
This sequence comes from Manis pentadactyla, assembly GCF_030020395.1. Classification (NCBI taxonomy): domain Eukaryota; kingdom Metazoa; phylum Chordata; class Mammalia; order Pholidota; family Manidae; genus Manis; species Manis pentadactyla. The sequence goes on along the minus strand of NC_080022.1, from coordinate 162,668,870 downwards.
CTGAGTGACAAGCAGGATCCTACAGAGGGACAGATTCTCTCGGGGGTTTTTGTGAGGGCTTCATTGCATATTGGTCATTGGCTGATTCACCCTACAGCCCCCACCCTTGGCTGGGGGTCCAAAAGTCTCATTAACATGATGAGACACCCATTTCACCTTAAAGACTCCACAGTGTTTTCAGGAACTGTGCATGAAGACCAAATATACCTGGGAAATACATATTTGGTCATATGAGTGACCAAATATGTATTTCTTATGACTCATGATATCACAGTGGTGACTCCAAAAGTTGTTCCAAGTCTTGTAATACTTCAGCTTATTCACAATGACAACACTTTTCATTCTAATCATGGAGATGACAAGTAAAATTACTTTTTCATTTAATTCCGGTAACCTGCTCTTAGTAATTTTGTTTGTCCTTTAATAAAATGTTCCCAGTCTGAGTTTTCTTAATATTCAAACACACACACACACACTCCACACCCTCCCCTGTACATGCATATAAATATTTATCACATTTCATAAGCACGTCATTATTTAGAAAGAAGGCACCTCTGTTTTGACATTTTTCAGTTGTATTGAGCAATACTCACAGAGGGAAATCCACAGACATTTGTCTTCAATGCAATCATTTGTAACCTGTTTGGATAATGGAACTGTCAACATGGTCTCAGTGAGGGTCCCTTGGCCATTAGAATGTTTGTTTGCTCTATACAGTCAGCGTTTTCATTTTCATATGCCTGTTAGTACAAATAGCACTGCCTCAAAACTACTATTAAGGAGAAAAAAATGCTCCATGCTACCCATGAGAATAAACTGCCAAAATAATGTGTATGTAATTGGAATGATAAGGAATCTGTCACTAAATCTGACATATTAGTTTTCTTTCTTTTGCCAGATATCTCTAGCCTGACTCTCCTATTCTTTAGCAGCCTTCTTTAAGCATAAATATTTCAAATTTTAATTTTTTCTATGTGTAGTATATTGATATATTGTAACCTGATTTGTTCCAGGATCCTACCAAAAAATATTACCAGCTGGATGGACATCCAATGGGTTTGTGCAATTCTAAGAATTATTTATGCTTCTTTTGTGGGTAGATATGTTATTCAAAAACAAAACAGCCAAGTACATTCACACAAATATATATTCCCTTTGGAAACTTCTTTTACAAATGAATTCTGGGATCCACTTGTTCATGGCTGAGATTGGGCAAGCCAAAATGTCAAGAACTTCCAGGAACACAGGTAGCTAATGTTATCTCAGATTGACCAAGAATACTCTCAGGTTCATGGGAGAAAATTGGTTCTTCAATCACCCTGTAAGCAACAAAAACAAGTGTTTTACAAGAAAGGCCTCCCTTCCACAATTTCCATCCCTCTTGGACATTTGCTGAACAACATATATCCTCAAGTTTGTTATTAGAATTGCTGAAGTTGCAAGGATAAGGTTTGATTTCAACAGAAAAATAAAGCAAAGAAAATTAAATTCCAACTGCTTCTGTTATTTAGAACAATTATCTTTTTTTCTTTATGACTCTCTGTTGGAAAATGAACAGAGAGAATCCTCCTTTTTAATTACACATAATTTAACTGTTCAATGCAATCTTCAATGAATAGGTAATAAGATACAGTACGTGAAATGACTTGCTTTTTGTGTCGACTTATTTAACACTTACAGTTTATAGAGAGCTGCTATATATTTTGATCCATAAACAACATTCCTAGGCCCCCTAGGACATTTTACATGTGATTTAATTTTTAGATTGTTAGAAAGATAATGTTTGCACCCTCGCCATCAAATCTGCAATAGTTTATAGGATATCACAGCTTTATGTCCTCAAATCTTAAGCATCATATTTGATAACACTTATACATTTGAACCACTTTCAGATTTACACTGCCATTGATGATCTTTACATGGCAGTTGGAGTGAGGAATCCAAGAGCGGGTTTGAGTAAGTGTAATTTAGAAATTGAATTTCTAGACTTGAACCTCCTTCATTTAGAGGTACAAAGACAAACCTGATTTTGATTATTTTCCTTGAGCAGCAATAATAGCTATTCTTAGTCCATTTGGGCATCTATAACAAATATACCATGCTTTGTGTGGCTTATAAACAGCAAATGTTTATTTCTTAGCGCTGGAGGCCGGGAAGTCCAAGATTGTGGTGTCTAATGAGGGCCTGCTCCCTTTGACATACTACTGTAACCTCACACAGTAGAAGGGACAAAGGATCTCTCTGGAGCATCTTTTATAAGGGCACTAGTCCCATTATGAGGGCTCCACCCTCAGGACTTAATCACCTCCCCAAACTGTCACATTAGAGGTTAGGATTTCAACACATGAATTTTGGAGAGCATAGCAAGGTGCCACGCTAACCACATAATCTGAGATGAGCTTAGACCCTCCCTGAAAACCTGGTCCGGGGCTGAAGATGTTCTGAGTAAACAGGAATTGAAGATCTAGAAGTATTTGGTCTAATGGGAAAAGACATTATCCCTAGAATGCATTATGTAATTCTGTCAGGCTCCTCTGAAATACTGATTCATTCGTTTATTTATTCATTAATTCTAACAAACTTTTGGTGAGGTCCTACCAGGTATTAGTTAGTGGAGAAAAATACAGAGGGTGTGCATTTGACAGCAACTTAGCAAATTTAAGATTCAGAATTGAAGAAATGGCTCCTGGGTCCCCAGTAAGAAATAATGCTGGGGTATAGAACAACTATGATACATGCAAAATATATGTTTGGATGGGCATGGCAATAGGAGAATGGAGGGATAAAGTTGATATGTAGATGCATATCATGAGAGAGTGGGTAGTGACCCCCAAATAATCCCAGATCCAAAGTCATAGTAAGCTCAGTGCTAAAGAGTTGTTTTAAAATATATAGCAAACATTATTTTTTTAAAAAGCAACAAAACAGAAACAAGAGCCATACAGCTAAGTAGAATCTAAAGTTGAAAATAGTTGCAGAGATGGAAGTCAGATGTCAGTTTCATTAGTTTCAAACACAAGAGAGCAAAGTCAGAAAGGGTGTTACAGTGGACGTGAGCTTGCCCTGGGGTGTCTGTCTACGCGTTTACCTTAAACACATACTCCCACTTTTTAAATAAAGAGGATATACTATTCAGATTATAAACTAATATATGTTCATTTGCTAGAACTTGCTATGTTCTAAAGAGTATAGATTTTCAATACCCAGAGCTAGTCCTTGTTTGTAATTATATGTTTTCCATCTCTCAGATACATACTGCTTTTTATAGGTAGAGCATGCCATGCATAATAATTTAATCATTTTCTTCACTTAACATCACCAGTGGTTTCTAAAATAATATAATTTCAGTCACTGAGTAAGAAAGTCCATTTTTTAGCCTGTGCATTTTCTCCCTTTCTAATAATGTCTTTGAAAAGCTCATGGACTATGATTTTAATCAATCAGTCAATCTTCAGCTGATCGATTCACATCAAACAAAACATACCAGGATCAAAAAACTTCTCACTTTGAAAATACAGTTCCCAGATAAATGCAAGGATAAAAAGGTTACCAAGAAAACTAACTGTACTCTCTGCTTTTACCTCTGGTGTTTACCTCCTTATTTTTCACTAAGTCCGTGTTTGTATCAGTCACAGGATTGCCTAAAGTAACTCACCAGAGGTGTGAACTCTGTGGTCTGTTATGACTTTTCAGATCCTTGTCTCCAAAGTCCATCTAGACATAAACATAAAATGGAAAAAAAATTCCAGAATAAAAATTTAGTAAAATACATATCAATGCACTTGGGGTATACATAATGTAAAGGAGCTGGGTATGGAGTCCTATGTTGCAATCTGTGCCTTCTATAAATATAAAACCCATACCTCTTTATTGTGGATGTTAGGGAAAGTATAATATTCTCACTAATAAATATTGCTGGTCATGAACTATTTAGCAATTCTTACCCATGCTTGCGAAAATCTTGTGCCAACCTCCTAGGCGCCACTTAATGAATAATTGCTCCAAACAGCACACTTTATTCCTTTCAGCCTAGATTGTTTATACATAAAATCCAGCCAGTATTGGATATTTCATAATGTATTATTAATTATAATAGCCTTTGCATTAATACTAATATAACATTCAGTGGGTGTCTGGGAAATGCTACTTGGACTCTTTTAGAAAAAACAAGTATTAAAAATAAGATAGTTGGAACTACAAGATACATGGAATTTCAGTTCAATTTCCTGCAGGTCTGTAAGAACCTTAATGAACTTATCTCCTTGACAACTTGTGATTTAGAAGTCCAGATCCACCTTTGAGAAAAGCGATATTCCCTTTTGTTACTCAAGAGCATAGGATGAGTTTTGGGTTGCCCAAACCTTCATTAAAATTTGATGTAACCATTCTCTAGAGCATGAAACTTGTATACTACATTACCATGAATGAATTATGAATCTCAGTTTCTATACTCACCTTATTTTTAAGCTTTGTCTTTATGTATTTATTGCAGGGTTCCCATAAGCTCATTATGCTGTAAATATACTTAAAAAGAAGTATACTGTGTCACTGATTGAAAATAACAAAAAAAAGTCTGAAGGAGGGTCAAATTTATATGCATTAATGTGTAACCCCAAGCCCCCAGCTGTGACTCACTATCAAATGGTGAAGTCATCCAAAGACATAAACTGAAGATTTATTTAAGTCTCTACTATATACAGCCCCAGAGATTGTCAATTAAAGTTTAGGATTTAGGAAGTAAATTTATAGTGTTTAAACTTGGAAAGTATCAAATAGGAAAACAGTCCTTAATCTTCAGAGTCAGAATCAAGAAATTCAAGATAAGAATGTAAGATAAAAGTCCTCTTTATGTCTATACATTATTGTATTTCCATTATTGTATATAATGCTGTGTTGGGAAGCCTGAGACCACTCCAGTGCGTAATTTGCTAAAAGAGTCACAAGAATCAGCATAAGATTTATTACAGCAAAAGGATAAAGACTAAATCCAGCAAAGAACAAAGGTAAACAAGGCAAAATCCAGAAAAACCAGGCCTAAGCTTCTAAGAGTCTTTTTCCTTGTGGGGTCACACACAGGACCTACTGAATTCCTCCAGTATCAAATAATGACAACACATGTGAAGTGTTATCTCCTAGGGAATCTCATTTGAAATTCAGTGCCCAGGGTTTTTATTGGGAGAAATTCATACAGGCACATTTTTCCTAGGATGCACCAAAATTCCAAACTCCCAGAAGGAAAGCAGGTGTTCGGCATGGACCATTTTGCTTGTACAGCTTAGGTACAAAGAACCATCCTTCTCAGTTTGGGGACTGAAGGGAATTCACCCAGAATACATGTTCCTTGACCCTAAAAAAGGGCCAACTTTGTAAGTAAGCCCTTCTATGCTAATTCTTTGCACAAATGCCATTTTAGGAATTCAGTTGTTTTAATTCCTGTTATTGTCATGTCTCTTAAGGCTATTTTTATCTTGATAATGCAAAATATGCATTCAAATGCAGAGTTGGAAAGAGATGTTTACACCCTTATTCAGAATTCCCACCATACAGATTCAAGAGATAGAAACAACTTGAGCATAACTTGTAAAATAGGAAGTAATGAGTTTTGAGTATGTAATACCTTTCATTTTAATTTTCCTGATTGAGTAATGGTTATGTTTGACAACTGGTTTGAAAAATCCTGAAAATTAACCTTCACTGAGCTGACTTTGGCAGTCCCACAATAACGCAAGCACTTACCCATCCTCGGCTCCCATTCAGTCTACTAATATCTTCTGACCCCCTCTCCAAGTCAGGGAGGGGAAGTGTACTCCTTCCAGAAAAGTAGGGCAGAAGGACAGAAGATCTGCTGAAAAGTTCTATCCTACCATACAAACTCTTATTTTGTGTAGCATTTTTCAGTGCTTATAGTATGTTCACCTGCCTTATTTTATTCAGTTCCAATTTAATTTTATGGGTGAAGAAATTACAGTCCTGATTTTGTTCTCTCACCAGTATCATCCACTAAGTGGTAGGAAAGCAAGAGGCAGGGGAGGTAGACATTTCTTAATTTTACTTAGATGCCCCAAATTTATACTCAGAGCAATATTTCTCAACCAAGAATAAAGCTAACTTTGCCAAGATGCTTGCAAATTCTCACTGGAATTTGAGTTTATAGTTTCTTGGCAACTTCCTTCCAAGTTCTGTTTACGGTCTTTTCCAATGCATTATGCTGCTTGAAATGGAAAAATTGCCAAGTCTCTAGTCCATGAACTTTGTTTCCAGTTTCTAAGTGTTTCGCAGCCTCTAAAGTCTTAGCTGTGTAAAAGTATTTATAAAGCTGGACCATATAAACAAATCCTGTTTGAAGGTCATACTGTTAGGAAGGAAAGGACTCTGCTCAGTGTCGCAGGGAAGTCAGATATAGTGAGACAAGAAACCAAGTCAAGAAAGCAAAGTAAGTTTTAATACACTCTGCATAGAGTAACAGAGCGGGCCTACCTAAGATAAGACAGGCCCGAAAGCTCATTCTGAGGCTTCTTTTATGTGGTTTTGGCAGGGCAGAGAGATCCTTGATTGACAGCTGTCAGCTCCCTAGGCTTGTTCTGATTGGTGAAATGAGGACAAGGGCTGTGCTGTGCCTGTGATGTTTCTTATCTGGGGGGACCCTGGACATTTCCTGAGTCACTCTTGGACCCTGTGGCTTCATCTGATTAACTTTCTGAGTCATTTCTGGCTTTCTGGCTCTATCTGATCAACTCCCTGAGTCATTTTCGGGGGACTCTCTTTCTTTTTCATCCCATTCATTTCCGTCTTTATGCCTAATAATACTACTTTTTTTTATCTTGGAGAAGCATAGCCCTATCCTTGGCCAATGAATGTATGCCCTGCTGAACTTGAGAAACCCTATCTTATATGAAATTATGCCCACAAAGACTGGTAGTGAAATAAAAATGGGACGGTGATACATTATTGAAGAGAATCTTTGTGTGATTTATATTCAGTTCCTATCATCACCAGAATCTTTCACTTAACAGTAAACTAATTGTCTTAAAGAGCTTTAGCTCTTGAAAATAGTGGAAGCTCATAGAATTGACTTCCCACTCTCTTTTTTGTGCTGAGGAATGTCTCCAGGAGACATTTCATTAGTAAACACCTTTAGGACTTACAGATAGTCAATACAACAGCCATCACTTCTTCCTCCAGTCTAGTCTCCTCCTGGTCTCTGGGTAATTTTCATTTGTGTCTTATCTCCCAAACTAGCTTGTAAAGCCCTTCAAGATAAGAACTTTATCTTACCTGCCCATTGCATCATTTTAGACTCCTTTAAAACCTATATTCCTGTAGTAAGTAAGGCCAGGGACAGAAGAATGCTAACAATAGTCACTGCCTCCAATTCATTTGTTAATTAATTACAGTTCCTCCTCAATGACTTATGAAGCATTCATTAGATCCACAATATTTCCATACCAACAAATATTCCAGGGAGGCTGGCACAGAATATCTCCTGGGATCTTGCCTTTGGTTTTTCACTCCCCTCCCCATTCCCGTCCTTTCAATTTTGCCGCAACAAACTATGCTTTCTTGCCCTTTGCTCACAGTTCATGCCTTCCCATGTGTCAGGTAGTCTGTTGAGAGTTGCTTTCTTTGGCCTACCTACACTTCAGATCTCAGTTCCAGCACGACTTCCTCTAGAAAGCTGTCCTTGATTCCAAAGTCTGGGTCACAGACCCCTGTGTTTCTACCATCTGATATGACGTCTGCCTTGACATTGACCATTCTATAATTACTGACTAATCCGCATGGCTCTACTAAATAGTAAACCCCTCCAGGACAGGAGCCCTACTGTCCCTGGATTTTTGTTTTCAGCACCTTAGGGATCTAGCACAACATAAACCCTCAATACGTGCTTACTGAGTAATCGGTGGGCATTCTCAAGTTGGTGAGCTGTTTCTGCTAACCAGGTTAATACAACTCAAAGTTTTCCACTTCCTTTTTGTTTTTTTCTCATACAGCTCCATCTGTGAGGAATGCTCTTATTCCCCCCTGTTTTCCTAAATTCTATTGATCCTCTAGGTTACCTGCTACAATTCAGGAGAGATTACTTCATCCCCTGAACCATTCTCTTGGATTTTGCAATCTCTTGCCTTAAAATCCATGTTGTATTTTTTCATTCTATATTTTAGTAACATTTTTCTGACTATAAAATATATGTTTACTTTGGAAATTAGAAGGTATAAGGCAAGAATACAGATACTATGTATTTCTTTAGCTGGAGATGATTATTATAAACATTTTAGAACTATTTTAGTCTATGTGAATATTTATATATAATTAAGAGTAATTTCTTATGATTTTGTGCTCTTTTTTTTCCTTTAATATATCATGTCCACTTTACAGTTCACTACATTGTCTATAAAGTATGGGGAAAGAAAAGATGCAGATAGATATTTCCCCACTGTCAGTGACATATTTGCATCTTAGCCATACTGGGAACCATCCTGACTCTGAATCCCAGTGGAAATCTGAAAACAGATAGAGAGTAATTAAAATAAAGCTCTATAGGTTTTGAAACGTAGCCCTTAGTCCAGCTAAATCTGACTAAAATTTCCGAAGAATAATTTCTTAAATTCCTTATTCTCAAAAGGAAACTGAAAAAAAATGTGTCTTAAATAGATACCACTGATATTAACATTTCTGAGATGAAGATCAATTGTTCTATTTTCAGCCTTTGGGATTGCTAAAACCCACCAACCCTCCCACCACCCTCAGTCAATGGTAGCGTTTTAATATTGTCATCATCACTGTATTCTTCTCAGGTTTTCCACACTGATTAAAGACATCCTTCTGGGTTTCTACTTCAGATCCCTGATTATTTTTGGCAAAATAAATTGATTATTATCCGGGTCAGGTTAGATATATTTCATTATGAACTTGGGGCTTTATTCCCTATGATATCTAGATTGCTTTTTATAGTTCTCACTTTGAAAATGAAAGGCATCAGAGATAGAGACAGGGATTGGAAAGACAATTAAAGAGAGATTTAGGAGACAGAATTGCTAGGAATTAATAAAATATTTGATGTGCCTGGGCATGGAAAGCACTTGAGTATTGACTCTTATGACCGTTTTTGATAATATTTTGCCTGATAATTTGAACAAAATGAGACTATTATATGAATATAAAATATATTCATAAGGATTTTTTTCCATTACAAAAGTAACATGCGGTTGTTCCTGAAAGTTTGTACAACAGAAATGTGGAAAGGAGCAAAAACAAGTGACACATCAGAAAGAGCCACTGTTAACAGTTGGGTCATCTTTGTAGTTTTCCATATTGCAGAATCCTATAAAGTACAAAAGGTACTTGAACTTACACTGAATGGTGACCAAATACAGCTTAGATGAAGGGAACTGCAGGCATAAAGCAAATGTTTATACTGTATTTTACATACCAGATATCGAAAGTGTTCTGTTTTGCTGTCCTGAAGTGTCTCCCTTATTCCTTGAAGGAGTCTGTTATTCTGCACTACAGTCATATGAATAACGTGGTGCTTCAGACATCCTCCTAGGGCTTTGGGGGAAGCAGGAATCATCTACCATACTCACTAGGCTTCTACTGGAAGCCACGGTGCAGTCACTTCAAAGTTAACAAGAGCACTGCCAGTCCGATCTGTGTAGGGACAGGTGCTTAAGCTCACAGTTGGATATTTCTGAGATAGACATGTTTGTGGACTGAGCTCAGCTTGAGCATTAACAGATGATCAACTAACTTCCCAATCACAATGTTGCTTAAAAAAATGCACACTGTAACATGCTTGTCTGTCCTTTGTACAACTGGATGGACATAAGCTATTTTCTTACTTCTGAAAAGTATACTTACTAGATTCATTCCTGAAAACACCTGTGACCTTTGTAGTGGAAATTTAGCTTCACTTTTCTTTTACCTTAATCAAGATTCAACATTTCTGTTATCTCCAGAGAATAAAAAAGAAGTATGAAAAACAATGGATAAATTCATATATATAATATTTCAATTTCTCCCTAATCCTCTCCCTGCCCAGCAGTTTTTAACATGATGAAGATCAGTAGAAAGGAAGTATGTACATGTCACCAGCTACACACAGATATGTGCCCTCGGTGTCTTCAAGTCTTCTCAGGAGGCCACCTCCCATCACCCTATTCAATTACAGATGCCCCTACTCCTCACCATTTAGCCCTTTTCCCTACTTTATTTTTCCGTAGTACTTATCCTCTTCTATTATACTTTGTATATACGTTTATTTTGCCTTTTATCTGCCCTCCCCAACACACACGCACACACACAGTAGCATATAAGCTCCAAGAGCACAAGTATTTTATCTATTTTTCAATAGGTACCTTGCTTTGACTAGTACTTGATTCATTGTAGATGCTTGATAAATATTTGTGGAGTGGATAAATCTTAGTTTCCTTTAGTTAAAACACGATTGAAATATTAAATTTTTCATGATATATTGATACAAACGGCTACTGATCCATATAACAGTTTAGATTTTTTATATAGACTACTATGCAGTCTGTGACTAAAATCAACTTTACTTCTTCATTTCCCAATGTGTATGCTTTTATTTCTGTTATTGCCTTAATATTGTCTAACTAAATCTTTTAGCACAGTACTGGATATGAGTGGTAGGAGGTGCCCTTGACGTATTTCAGATCTGATGGACAAAGAATGCTGTCTTTTACCATTAAGTAGGATGGCAACTAGAAGTTCTTGGTAGAAACCCTTTAATCAGATTGACAAAGACTGTTCTGTCCCTAGTTTCCTGGAAGATTTCATCGGGAATTGATGGTAGATTTTGACAACGTTCTTTTGTGTATCTATCAGGATAATTTTTCTTTCGTTGTCAATATGGTGAATTGAATTATTGATTTTTTTCCATCTTTTTCTTTGTGGTAAAATATGCACAACACAAAATCTACATTTCTAAGTGTACAGCTCCATGGTACTAGTCCATTCATAATGTACAGCCATCACCACCATCCATATCCATAACTGGAACTCTGTATCCATTAAACAATAACCCCCCATTCTCCTCTCCCCCAGCCACTAAGAATCACCATTCTACTTTCAGTCTCAGTCACTATAACCACTCTACTTACCACATGCAAGTGAACTCAAACAGCATTTGTCTTTTTGGGACTGGCTTATTTAAACACGGCATAATATCTTCATGGTTCATCCACGTTGTAGCATGTGTCGGAATCCCTGTCCTTTTAAAAACTGAATAATATTCCATTGTATGTATCTACCACATTTGGGCATCCATTCATCTGTCAACAGACTATTAGATGGCTTCTACATTTTATCTATTGTGAATAATGCTGCTCTGAACATGGGTATACCAATCTAACAATGTGGTGGCTCGGACAATCCGATTGTTCCCCTTTACCAGGTTTTGTGGCTTTGTGTTGTTTATTACATTTGTTTGTTTGTTTTTGATTGCTGTATGTTGTCTCTGTGCTTAGGGTTAGACTGGTGTAAATTTAAGATCTTCTCAGGTCTTCTCTGAGCCTTTCCCTGGTCACTTTCTAATTTTTCCCTTATATGCAATTGCTTTTGAATGATCTAGTCTTTACTATCTGGCTCCCAAAAGCGGGAAAAAGAGAAAACTAAAGGAGGTGAGGGAGCAGCAAAGGGCCCTGAGAGTGACTTCACCATAAGGGGAGGAGTTTGCAACAGCATTGGGGGAGCTGCCACACTATCGGTCCACCTCTTTGGCTCCATGTCTGTGATCAGAAGCAACAATCAGCAATCGGAGAACATATTCCCAATATTTAAAGAACAGAATCCCTTTTGTCCATCCTGGATCCTGCACGCTGTGGGCAAGCAGCTCCTGGAACACGGGCACAGCTGCTTGGCACATGGCTGTGGGCAGGGGTTTGAAAGCTGCTTACTGTGCTAAAAGCTGGAAGTGACTGAGATGAACTACATTTTACTCTCCAAGTCTTCTCCTGGACATTGTAAGCCTTAAATAGACTTGAGTTCCAAAATAGTTCTACCAGACAGAATCTTTCAGGGCAGATGTTGCCCCAGGTCAGGACACACGCTCCTGGTGCTTCCTACTCCATCATCTTCCCAGAATCCTCTTTTACAATTCTGATTTTGTAATGGTAAATTGACTTTGCATTCCTTAGTTAAATTCCATTTTGTCATAATGTAATACCCACTTGGCACACTGTTAGATCAATTTACTGAACTTCTGGACATTTTGAGAATTGAGACATTTTGAACCCATGCTTATAAGAGATGATGGTCTATATATATTTTTTGTTTTTTTTGTGTGTGTGTGTGTGTTTGTGTGTGTGAGATATTTTTGTCTGGTGATAATGGCCCCTTAGAATGAGTTGGGAAGTATTCCCTGATTTTCAGTTCCTTGCCAAGTTCTTACTGTTATGTAAGTTCTACTTCTCTTGTTCCCCTCTTGTTTCTTTCTTACTTTTTCTAATGGTATTTTTGTATAGAGATAAAATTTTTGTTACTGTATTACCACTTATTTTTATATAAGGTGAATTCTTCCCGAGTAAATGGTATTCTTTGAACACTGTATTCAGTAGGAGCCAGGGCAATATCCTGGCTCACAATTAAATCAGGAGTTTCAGTGAATCTAGCACATCGTTACTCTATGTTTCCATTGGAAATGTGAGTAGCCATAAGGAGGGTGCCAGATTTAGCAAATACAGAATACACAGTTTAAACTGAATTTCAGAAAAACAGCAAATCTGTGTGTGTGTATGTGTGTAACAATGTTTCCTGCAATATTTGGACCTTACTTATACTAAATATCCCTTTTATTCGGTCTGAAATTCAAATTTAACAGAGTACTGTATTTTTTTCTGAAAATCTTCATCGCAAGACCACTTACCATTCACAGACTTTCCTGTATAATATGACACATTTGGCTAAATGACATGCCTATGTGTCTCCCTCTTTATGCCCTGGAGAACTACGAACTGAAGAAACAAGTCATCCACCATCCCACTTCACCCCATCTTCCAACCCACAATACAGTAGTGAAGTAGGGAAAGACAAGAACCGATATTATATTCCCATTTGTGAAGAAGATGAAGAGTAGTCACATAGCAATTACTGGTGTTTAGACATTCTTGGATTCCCTGGGCAAGTGTTTCAAAGGCCTGCAATTCCAGGGGTGGAAAATACTCTTGATTAGATTCTGGGTCTACACTTTGTCTTACACTGTGTCTTTCAGCTACAGTCAGTTTGATTTTTATTCTAGTTCCATTTCTTTCTGTTGAAACAGATTTTCTGTTCCATTTTATTTTCACACTGGTTTTTTTCTCTCTAAGTTTCTGTTTGATACTTTCTCTAGCTCTGTATTCAAATTATTTAATGCTTTTCTCTATTTAATTCAATGTGCTGTTAAGCCCATACAATGGATTTTACATTTCAGAATATTATAATTTTCATTTGTAACATTTCCTTTTCATTTTTTCCAAAGTTTCTATGTCTCTATTAAAATTTCTTATATTTACACACATTTCTCACATTTTCAACTATAGTAGTTTCATCCATTATTTTGCCTATTTTATTTTTTAGGGCCACTTTCTTACAAGTTTCAGAGTTTTTTTTTAAATCACAGTTAATTTAAACTCTCTGGCTGACAATTTTAATATTCAAGTCATCTCTGCATCTACTTCTACTGACTATGTCTTTTCTTGACTATGGACTGATCTCACTTTTTCTTTCCCACTCTCTGTTTTTGCTTGGGTTTGCAAATTTGTTTTTGTGACAGAAATAAATTATATTTACACTTAGAAAAAAATTAATATACCTTCTAGGCTGCTTTAATTGGGGCCTTATTCAATTTCATCGGTACTGAATGAGGCCTGAGCATTTGACACATTAGTCTGAGCTGCTTTAGCTGGTGTTGGTTTGCTGCTGCTTTTTCACATTTAGACATTAAATGCAGATCTTTATTTTCTGAGAGTGTGTGAGATTCTAGATATATCTTCATCCTTTACAGCTGAACTGCTGGCTTTCCAGTTTTTAGAATATTTTTCTCTGCTTTTGACCAATATAGAAGGTTTCTATTTTTTTTTTTTTTCAGTTTCTAGGGAATTTCCTGTGATCTCAGAACTTACTCAAAAGTGAGGCTTTGCACACTCAGAAAACTTTTGTTTTGTTTTGTTCTATTTCCACTACCACTGCTTTGTTACCACCCGAGAAAATTTCTGTGTGCCTTCGACTTAATTCCTTGGGCATCTTGCTGTTTCCATCATCAGAAAGTGGTTTCTTTGTGGTACTTGGAGGCCTCACCAACCTTGGTGGGAATGTCTTCCTCAGCTCTCCCGTTCTGCAGCCCAGCCAGAGTTACACTGTCTCAAAGCAAACGGCGAAGACCCATGAAAGAGTTGGTAAAGGAGCGCGGACTGTTCTATGTCTTGGGTTCTTTGGAATTATAATTTCTCATGTAAGCCAAGATATAACTCTTAAATGTACATGAAAGATTCAGCTTATTTCTTCCTATTTCAAAACTGGCAAATTCCTCATGCTCTCAACATTCTGTGTCCAGAAACAATCTGTTATAAAAAAAAAACTCATCACTTTTCAGAGCTCATATTGCAGTTTCTTTGCATCTAGAACTCTCTGATGGGCTCAGAAAAAGTTATGATTTTTGTAGTTTAATTAGTTTGTTTTGATTGTTAGGGAAAAAGAAACAATCTCTTGTGACTTTCTATGTCCTTATTAAAAGCTAAATATTCTATTACCTGCATTGATTTTATTTTCAGATATTCTTCCAGATTAGCATGCACTGCTTTTGTTATCATAGTAATAGATAGAGTAAATAAATAGGTAAAACTAGTCAGGTATTCCACCTTGCTCAAAGAAAGTGGCTTAAAATCTGTAACATTAAATATTACACCTTAGGAGATATTTCTTTTATTTTAAGAGGTAGTTTACTTGATGAAGGCAAACATTTTCTATTGTCTTGCTTTTGGTTACTTTTATAAATGTTGAATTTATAATAAAATTCTGGATTTATCCTCTATGATGGTAGAGATTGTGAAGAAACTCTGATACATTAGGATCACAACAGCTGAAAGAGAATTGTACTATTCCCATGTACATAATTAACTTAGAAAACCAATGAACCTCCAGTATTTGGTAAGGTATGACAACCTTACAATCCAAACAATAAAATCTTTACCATATTATAGATTGGGGATCAATCAAAGCAACATAAAATAAAGCAAACCAACCAAAACAACAAAACTTATACTCTTAATTTGCAACTTATAAAAACACTTCGGTTTACCAGTGTTACGTTCTTAACTATATAAGCACACATCTCTACCACATCCTTCTGGAAGAAATAACAGGCTCATACACTTTAGAAAAGTTGCACAGTGAATTGAGTGATTAATGCAGAATCAATACTTCTACTGAAGAGTCTACCTGATTTATCTTACAATCAACGTAGAAAAGCCATTTTGATGTTATGACTCAGCAAATGTCAAGATGTAAACCTTTCACAAAATGATTTCAAGGCAGGAATTAACTTACTTACTCTGCAGAACCAGGCAAAAGAGAAAATGCCAGTAAGAGTTCACCCAAGGATGTGCCTCCAATGTACCCAAGTGTTCTTTCTTATTCTTTCTCTCTCTCCCCCTATTGTTAGGAAGAACACAGATGATTTAGTTAGCAATAAATCGGACAGAATATGAGTGCCCCAGGGAAATTATGTTAGTTTGAAATGGCTAAGCAAGACCATTTTACTAAAACTTGCCTGGAATGGATCTAAGCTGCCAGATGAGGTAAGGAAAGAATTATAGCCATTAGAAACTTAAAACTGCACAGTTTCCTGTTTTAGAGAGTCCTTTAACTTGTTGGGTATAGAAGTTTTCCTCTGGAAACAGCCCAGATCCATCACAAAATTCTCATCTCATTAACAAAATCCTTGTTGAAGTGTGTTAACAGATCAGTTAATATAAAAGTTGAGGAAATTGTAATGTAGCAAATCCAAAAATCACCAAGATGAGGTGAACTGCCCAGGGTTCTGGAGAACTAAATATGGCCTCTATTCAAAAAAATTTTAGAAAACTGAATCCATAGAAATTGACCTCATTACAATAAATATCCTTTGTATTTTGTTTTATATAATTATTTGCACACTATCCCCATCCCCATCTCCATATAATATAGACACTCCTTCTCCATGGTGACTGCATGGACAAACCCTTCTCATTCTTTAGAGTATAAATGTCACCTCCTCTAAGAAGCCTTCCTGAACTACCTTATCTCAATCTCAGCATCCTATTTCCTTCAGGGCCCTGTCATATTGTGTTACTTTAAAAAATGCTCCTTAATTACTTTCTCTGCAAATTAACATATGCCTAGCAGGGATATTATTAATTCTTACAATAAGAAAACCCAGAGATTGACCTTCACAGAAATGGCAAGATCTAGGCATTAGAAACAGCACCATATCCCAGAATCACTGTTTCTCTGTTTTCATCTTTCACCTCTGCTTCCCATTGAGTTGTCTTTATTTGCAAGCTTTTCCTGGGTGGTAGGAAGGGGTGAGTGGTGGTACCAGGGGATGTTTCTATGTCTAGGGACTATAATTTCAGACAAGGACATTCCCAAACAGAATTCTATCAGAGAATTACATCCACAGAAATAGGATCACCACAGTGAAATTGTTTTAAAAATATAAAAATAAGCCACCACAACTTGAAATATTATTTATAAGTTTTTGTCCTTCTATTTCCTCTCTTTAAAGAAAAATGAAACAAAAAAGTATGTTCTGAGTTCAGAGAAGAAACAAGCTTCAATGTATGAGGTGAACTTTGAAGATATTACTAGTATCTAGATTTCTTTAGCTCTCTACAGTACACAGTAAAGCAATAAATAATTCATTTGTGATCTCTCCCTTTATATATATATAATCATATAATTTGAAAAGCCCATAGTCAAACCATGTACAATTTTGAGTGTATCTGAAATTCTGAAATCATTCTTCTTACTTATTGCAATGTTGTAAGACCTCAGAATGAAACAGACATCAAAGTTCTCATAGATCTTTGTTAACAAAACAACAAAATCAGCAATTCTCTATTAAATGCTACAATGGGAGAAATATAATCAGTTAAATTATATATTTCAGAATTGCACAGAAAGCTCATTACTCCCCAAATGGTTCTTTTGTGTGATCATTAATATATAGGAATCTAGAATTATGAGAAATTTCTGCAAAACTATAATTCCAAGTATCTAGGTATGTTCATCTAATTGTTACAACTACTGTCTCAATTTAACCAAGATTTTTTTAAAGGATTGCTAAAAACAAGTTGATTTTAAATTCAATGAAAGTATAAATAAGCAGGTATAGACAAGGTTTTTAAAGTCAAATTATTTTAAAAAACAACAGCAATGAAGGGATGCATGCCCTAACAGCTATCAAAATATACTTTAAAGAAAAAAAAAAAGTTGTTCAGCCATGAGGTTGGCTATTATTTCATCCAGCTAGCAGAATCAAAATAAGAACTACAGCCATGGTTCTCTTAAGAATGAAAAAGTAAGGTGCTGGTAGTCAACAAGTACATTTTTTTCTAAGTCAGCTACAAAATATAACATTGTATTATTTTAACAATTTCACAAAATAATGACTTAATGTTTACAGAAGAGTATGATTGTAAAACATGATGGTATGAAGCATACTATTCTAGACGCAAAAGTTCCCGGTCTCTGTAAAAATTAAACATCCAGATTTGCCAGTCTCAGAAGCACTGCAATAAGATCTTTTTCTCTGCACAAATTACAGGTTTTGTAGACATCTTACAGGAGGATGAAATTGTTACTGTTTGTAAAATCAAGGTGCTAAATACAAAAAATATATATATATATATATATATACTTTAAAGATACAGTATTATCGACATTTTGGTCACTTCCTCAGCTCATTTTTATTTCTTTATCATTTTGTAATTTTATCATTTCCCCCACCCTGTGAGGCAGCCATATGGTTTGACTGTAATTGAATTGGCCCCAAGTCAATTGACATTATGTCTGGTGTAAGGATCAGTATGTTTTGGTGTCAAATCTATTCTACGTGTATCAGTGGAATAAACTAAATATATATGTGTGTTTGTGTGTGTGTGTGTGTATATATGTATGTATATATATATATATATAAAGTACATTATAAAAAAACCATTTTAACATATTAGGGAAAAAGCTCTTTAGTAAATGAAACAGGGTTAGTGGAGTAGTTAGAGAAATTTTATACTTAATTACAAATGTATTCAACATAAAAATATGAAAAACAAGTATGTAAAATTATAAAAGTACTTGAAAAAAATGAGAAAGGTGTATTTTATTACCTAGAAATGTGGAAGTCTTCATTTCTTAGGACAAGAATGAAAAGAAAAAATTATAATGCCATCAACATTAAAAATCAACATACAAAGAAAGGTAAATGATAAAACACAAAAAGATAGTGTGGAACACGAAAACACAGGTCAGTTCTACCATATTAAAAGATTCCATATAAATAAATAAATAAGAAACATGTAAGGAAAGAGAAAAGTAGATAAAAACTTTAGAAAGGATGTTCTTAAGAAAAGAATTAAAATGACTCCAAAGAACGGATATAGATTCACAAAGTCCATAATGAATAGGAAAATTCAAACTAAACCAATAAGATAGCATCTGTAGTTTGTAATATTGGTAAAACACTGAATGACTTACATGAAGTTTTAAAAATAATGGGGAATATGGTATTCTCAAATAATATTGATATAGATTTGTACAAAGATTTTCAAGGTCAGTTTGATGAACCTATTAACATTTTTTGGATGATCACATCTATTAATCTAGGAAAAGTGACAAAGTAAGATTTGTTCAAGGATCTCCATTATAACATTACAGGCTACCTAAATGTCTGTCAATACAGGAATATATAGATCAGCTTTGATACAACCGTTGAACACTATGAGCCACAAAAAGAAGAGTCTGTGTTCATATGAACTAAAAAGCAAGAATGTCTATGATGTTTTCATTAAAAATTACAAATATGGTATAATATGGGTCCATGTTTTTAAAACTAATTAAAGATCTAAAATACTCAAATGGGCATATTTGAAACTTTAGAGGAATAAGCACTGACATTTTAACATTTAGTTCTCCTGGCTAAGTGATTGCAAGAAAAAGGAAAATTAATTTTTTGTGTTATTTCAACTTTTAAAGCTATTATACTCTTTTTTGCACTTTTACATTTATTTTTTTTTAAATCAGACTTCTGATATTCCTTTGTTATCATTTGTTCTAAGTCTTATAATTACTATGTTAAATATATGTTTTAATAAGTATATCAAGAAATGAAATAGAGTTTTCATTTCAATAGAATTATTTGGACAGTATGTTTAAATTTGTAGTAATAAATTAAGTTTTAAATCTTTAAGAAATATTGCCTGTCAATTTCTATATAGGTTATCTCATTAATATAAAGTCCATATACTTTATTGCAGTATTTAACAACTGAAATTTTGATCTCATGGGTTTATAAAATTATGTCACTTAATTTTGAAAGTGATGAATCATGTATTGACTTCTATTTTGCCCTGTATACAAGTACCTGGCCTGTAATGGATATTAACTTCAAAATATTATGAAGTGAAATTCAGGGTTCTCATATTATGCTTCTCACAGCCCAATTAAATATTAAAATAGAATTGAGCTTATATATGTGATAATATGTAACTATGGTAAAACATGTCTTGAACAGTATTTTTTAAGTAAGATCCTATTAGTATATCCATATCAAACTACATGACATCTTAGTTTCACTCACATACTCATTTGAGGAAAATAAAAACCAGTAAAATTTTATCAGCATTTAATTTTAGTTATGGTACAGCAGAGATCTGGAATAACATATCATAGATTACTCCAATTACATTAATTATCTTTAATTTTATTCATAAATCACTCTTAAAGTAGACTAGGAACATATGGTAGTTCTCACACACCAGTGATATATTGTTTACCCCTCTTCTCTAGGCCTATTGCCTTGTCTGTTTGTTTCCATATGGGGATGTTCCGTAGCCAGCTTGTGCCTTGCTTAATTCAGTCAAGTACACAAAACTGTCAAGAAAGAAATGCTCTCTAGATATCCTGAACAGGATCATCAATGGACATATAGTACAGTGGCTGAAGACTTCATATATGGAGTCAGTTACACATTATCACATAGTAGAATTTAGGTCACACTTCTGCCATACATTAACTTTGTACGTTTGGGTGAATTGCATAAACTTTTTAAGCCTCAGCTTTCTCATGGGAAAATGAAAGTGACAATAATATTTACCACATAGGTTTCTTGAAGATTAAAGGAGATTATGCATACAAATACCTAACTAGTGTCCTGGCATGTCACCAATGGTTAATATTCAAATTTTCCCACTCCACGTTCTTCTAACACCCTGTTTTCACCCTCATCTAAACCTGATGAGTCAAGATCCTAGCAAAATTGTCTCCCAAGCAAAGAAGAGGAAGAAAGGAAGAAAAAAAAGAAAGAAGGAAGGGAGAAAGGGAAGAAAGAGAGAAGGGAAAAGGGAGAACTTTGAGTGCAATGATTAAATTTTTCTGAGGTTAACATTCACCAGAACTATTAGAATTATATTATTGCAATTGGTGGTCATTTTTTCAACCCACAGAATCTGTGAAGATATTTTATCCTGATCTATAATTGTAATGAAGTAGTATTTGAAGGCCAGCAATAATCCATTTTAAAACATCTTGTTATTAATACTCTCAACAAACCTGAGATGAACTGAATAGTCATTGCACCTCATTTTGCAGTTGGGAAATTAATAAGGTTCTGAGTTATCAAAATTTACTCATCATACTTTACACATAAAAATCCCTCATCATAGTGACTTAAACTTAAGTGTCTTGACTTTGTCTAATCCTGCAATAGTGCTTCCTTGCATTTTCTATTAATGTTAGTATATGCAATGATTACGTTTCTTTTAGAGTCTGGCAGCACAAAATTTAGCTATTGATACAAACTCAAAACAGCCTTTTCCTATTATTGTTGCTTTTATTTCTCAGGCTATTCCAACATATATTTAAACAAGCCTAATTTTCCCCAGATCAGGTTGGTGGGGGAATCAAACTGACATTTTCTCAGATGAGCATTTTCCTCTCTTCAGATGCCATGAAATCAGTTATTGCCATAGAACTTGAATTTGTAACAGCAATAAAAAGGATGAAGAGTGAAATAAAGTGAAGATTTAAAGATTAGGCACCATATAGTCCTTATACTCCCAAATCCATGTCCACATGGTACGATAGACATTTCAGGGTCAAAAATAACAGAGGAAAGCACACTTGCAGAAATTAAACTTAAACCCAACACCACCTATTGTTCTGTAGTAATTAGAGTAAAATTGGTTTACAGAGCTCAAAGACTGGTAATACCGAAGCACAGCAGGCACGTTTTCTGTCTCTGTGTAAGCCTTTCACATAGATTTGTGGGCCACTCTAACAATAGAAAATCCTTTGAGATGTGGTTATGCTTTTATTGACATAGTGAACTACCCAGCATCCAAGATGTTCTGGCAGAGAATTGATCCCCCCTTAATGTGTTTTATAGAGCCCTGTTTCTTTTCATCACTGTGACTTACAATAGTCCATCTTGAAAGGTAAATATGTACTAAGGCACTTTCTCTCTAATAAAAAAATGACTTTCACAATTCTGAGAGCTACTTTCTTCCTTATACATTTCACTTAATACATATAATGGCTGAATTCCACATGTACTTTTATGCAACTGCTTGACGGAGAAGTCTTAAATGGCGATATTAAATACTTAAAAACAGATGAGGTCTACCTAAGTTTGTAAGCCTTTCTCACCAGTACACATATGTAAATAGGCATATTGATAGATGATTGTCCTAATACACCCCTCTAACTGTTAATTCTTCAATTCCCTCTGCAGTGGTGAACAGACAAATCTATCAGGCACAATTAAGCATATCGTCCTTTACTTTGTCTTCTTATGTCATGATGTATTTAACCCTCTCAAATAATAAAAATACATTTTATTTTCATAAAGCATGTCCAGACTACCAACTCAGCTTCCTAAAAATGTGAAATTACACGTTAAAGGACATACCATGTATACAAACATACTTGCATGTAGACCACGTGCTAAACTTGGTCCATCCATATATTAAAATTTGATAAATTCCTCACCCACAAGTGAAAAAAATGTACATTCATTTAAAAAAACTTGGCCTGGTGCCTCTGACTTTGGGTAAGAAAAGTAAGCAACCACAGCCAGCTATTTAGAAATCTGTTCTGCTATAATTCTCCATTTTTTATATCAGTTACATTTCTAAATCTGAATGCCTGACAAATGCCTTCTAAATGGGAAAAACATTTCCATTTGTTTTGCTTTGCCCAATTGCACACGGCTTTCTAACTTGCCTATTAATAGGCCTCATTCAAAATGTTTTTTAAAAATTCCTTTTTTTGACTTATTTCCCTTACCAAAGACCAGAAACACTGTCTAAAGTGTCAAGTTCCACATGGAAGCCCTAAAAGTACCTAATGCATAATCAATCAGAGAAGCAAGTTAATACTGAGATTTCCTTGATAAATGTGCTCAAGATCAAATACTACCCATCCCTGGCTCAGAACGCTACTCATCCTTACCCAGAGACAAAGGCTGGTTTGTGATTGGCGTCTTGCTTGCATCAGTACCTTGAGGAATAGTCAGATCGATTAAATAAGCCTACATTTAAAATTAGCAGAAAGCCACTGTATGGACAGTTTACTTATAGAATATCAAGCAGTAAGAGTCATAAAATCACAAACCCACTTTCAAAGATCTTTGCAGGACCTTGACTTCTCTTCTGAATGTTGGCACTTTGCTCTAGAAACAATGTGTATTTTAAATTTAACCATTTTTATGTGTTTCTGATGCAGCTAGTCGATGATGAGAATGTGAGGAGGATGATAATGTTGATAGTGATGATGACAATAAAAACTACCCTTTCCTTAGCTTTTACTAGTATATCAATAAGTCACTGACATATTCTTGCTAACTATCCTGATACAAGGCAAACATTAATATACCCATTTTATAGATGAACAACCTGATTTCAGAGTTAGAGAAACTTCCCTAAAAGTCCCAAGCTAACAAATTCCAAGTTCAAGCTTTTTATTCTAGTTCACATTCTAAACCATAATTCCTTTTTCATCTTTGGGAAACTTCCACTGCAGAACCCAGTCACCTAAAGACAATTATATTCAAAATATTGAGTAAGAATCTATCGAGTGTTCACGTGTGCCTCTCTAAGCATGATGGGGAGCATTGCTGAAGTATTAGGTATAATCATACCTTTCTGTGAACTAAATGAAGATGATCTTGCTTTCAGAACTATTTAGACAACCCTTGAAAACAACACATTAGGAAAATATGAATCATATTAATAGAGAATTCAGTTATTAAACCTCAAGCCCCTTGAGGATGGGGATGAGGCCTAAGCCATCTTTTTCTTGCAAAGAATGTAGCAGTTTCTCTGCAAAGATAAGAGTTGTTCATTGAATGAATGCCTGATAGACGGTGAGCTGCAGTCAGTCTTGCCTACTCTTGCATCCTCCCTCCAAACAGCCAGTTAGTACCCCAGTCCTGATGGCATTGTCTTCTCAATCTCTTCTGATTATGTCCCTTTTCTATTTCTTCTATCCATTACAGATGCACATAGAGCAAGAAATAATTGAACAGCAATGAACACCTGGAGTGGCTCCTACCAATAAACAAAATTAGTTCCAAATTATTATTCCCATCAACCAAAATCAGGCTCATTTGTCTTCTTTATCTTTCCTTGAAACTCGAAGTTACTCGCTGACAGATGGGTAGATCAAGCCAAACTCTGTTCTTATTTTTTAAATCCCTGTCACTTTAATCTTCACACTGCTTTTAAATGTTTGAATCAGTTGCCCATATTTTTAAATTTTTAGACTTCACAGAACATCTGCATGTCAGGCTTTCTTTTGATATAGATGTTGCTGCCCTGAATCCTGCTGTTTGTAAAATTGAGTTGCTACAGCCCTCCGGTGACGGAGTGTGCCCTCGCCAGTTCACTCTTGTTTCCACTACTCACTTTATCTCTGCAGCACTGGCCAAAAGTCACACCATGCTAAGGCTAAAATAAAATATTTTCCACACCAGCCCCGCTCCTATGAGACTGTGACCACTGCTTTCTATGGATAATCCTCTTCAGCCTGGCATTATTTTCTGCTTCTG
This sequence comes from Manis pentadactyla, assembly GCF_030020395.1. Taxonomy (NCBI): domain Eukaryota; kingdom Metazoa; phylum Chordata; class Mammalia; order Pholidota; family Manidae; genus Manis; species Manis pentadactyla. The sequence goes on along the minus strand of NC_080022.1, from coordinate 162,644,572 downwards.
TGCTGGCGCACATCCATTCTAGCATCTTAGATCTGTGGTTTGAGGTACATTAACATTGTGAGCTTCAGTTTCTTGAACTATATATAGCATGAGCCTATAAGTCTGCCTGCCTTTTAATATTTCTGTGAAGATTAAGTGAGGTGTTTCTCATCAAGTGCTGTGGGCTTTGATGGGTACCAGTAGGTGCTCAAGGCATAATAACTTAGATCCGTAATGGGGATGATGTCTACCTCTTGCATAACCACATGTAAAAATCATTTAGCATGGGAATTTCTCACCGATTTTCATTGTAGGTTGGAGTGAAAGTAATCTGGGATCAGGATGGAGGCCTAAAGAGGGAAATAAGTCCCACTAAAACAGCCTCTGAATTCCCAAATATAAGATAATAGCCCCAGTTAAAGAAGGCAATTTAGAGATAAGAGAAGAGAGGGAAATGATGTCTTGGCCTATATATAGATATATAGACAAGGAATGAAAAAGAGTGGGCTACAGACAGATTCAAGGAAGGGAGCCGGCCTTACATACTGGGGCAAGGATGGGGGCGTGGACTCTGTGTTACGGAGCTGTACTGATATGAAGCCAGAGGTGACAGAACACAAATCTAAGACCTCTGCATCTACTAGAATCGGGTTTCTAGTAACTCACCAGGACAAGAGGAAAATGCCATCTAAGTTCGGCTTCCCGGTATACTGTACTCTTACAGGGAATGAGGAAACACTTTTCTAACCTCCACGCACATTCTTCAGCTGCTTGCATTTATAAGAAATTCCTTTAGTAAAGAAGAATCGTAGCTACCATTTATGAAATGCTTACTATGGACCCATTTTAACCCTTTTAGGTATATTAACCCCTTTTTAAAAAAATAATTCTATGAGTCATATCAAAGAAATAAAATCAACTGTGATGTGATAGGATGGGAAGAAGCCTGGGTCCTGGAATGTGAAGGCTGGGATGAAGACAAAAATCTTGATGACTGGGAGCCAGTGATGACCGAAATATATTTGTTAGCTACACTGACAGGTTCTGATGTTTTAGTTTATGTTGGGAGAGAGATGGTGAGGGAGGACAGGGAACTGAGTATGATTTGAAGGTTTTTCAGTTAAGATGTGCTCCTGGGTGTAAATGTCATTAATTAATGTCTGTATTGAATAAAGTGAATTCAGGAGGGAAAGCAGGGTTGTGGAAATAGGATTTGAATTCAGGCATGGACACATTGAGTTGGAAGAACTTGTGGACAATGAAATGCAGGTGTCCAATATTGCTTTGACTGGTTAATCTCTGATATAAGGATTAGGCAGTTTCTTGGTACAAATATTGTGTGGCTACACCATGTTTCTCTGCACCACTAGACTTCCTGTTGTCATAGCATGGGTGACTTTGGACAAGGTACCTAATTGGAAAATGGTGATTATAATGCCTACAAACAAAGGCTCTTTTAAGAATAAAATGGCACTGCAATGGCCCTGAATAAATGTTATTTCATCAGTGTGATTATTTTTAAAAATCATGAAGAATGCATTATAAAATAACTCCATTTCTAATAGGTACCAGCAAGCACTGCTGGTATTATAAGATACATTCAAGACACACCATAGATATTTTACAGTGTGGGCTTAAGACATAAATATTTAATATTATTTCTAACATTTTATTAACTCAAGCCCTATTTTCTTAACCCTTGTTTTATAATAGAACCACCTGGAGATGTTTTTTTTTTAAACCCTAATCCCCCACCCCAGGTTTATTAAACTAAAATCTCTGGAAATGGATTGAAATGTGATGTCAGAACCACTGGTATAGCCCATCCTGTTGGGATCTATTGAAAAAAAAATGTTATTAATGAGTTTGCCTATACTGTTTCTCTTTGTTAATGATAAGACTTTGGATAATTGAGATCTCAAGATTAGTTGCCAGTGATTTTCTGTTATTTTAGCCTGCCTTCTAGAAAAGAGAATTACTCCTTAGAAAAAGTAATGCTTAGACTTATAATATTTGAATCTCACTTCTCCTGCCAGGCTTACTTCCCCAGTTTTAAAGAAACAAACAACTTTGTTTCCATCTGATATGGAATATCCTCAAAGTGTGCTCCCTTTACACCTTTGCCCAGTCACTTTTAATAAAATGCAGATACAGAGAAAGAACTTCCCAGAAAGACAGAGGAGGGAATGTACTCGGGAAACGGTTTCTTTGATGAAGCAGACTGAAGATTCCCTTCAGGCTCAGAAGAATAAGGAGAAAAGCTATGTGCTGGCCTTTAGTTGATTCCCAGTCACTTTATGGCATCTAGCCCAGACTCTGAGCCCATTCTAGTTTGTAAATATACAAAATATTTTATTTTAATTTTTTAATATAACCTTATAGGAAAATATTTATTGTTATGTAATTCTTACAAATTTCATGATCATGCATGTTGCATACTATCCATATGGTCTCTATGTCCTCCAATGTAACATAGAACAGAACTGAGATTACACATTTGAAATATATCCCATAATTACTACACATTTTGATGAAAATCCTTAATGCTATCAGGAGTCACAATTCTCTTTTTTTTCCCCCAGCTTTATTGAGGCACAGCTGACCTAGAATGATGTGTAAGTTTAAGATGTACAGTGTGATGACTTGGCACACATATATATAGTGGAATGTTTACCACAACAAGGTTAGTTATCACACCCTTCAAATCATATCATCTACCATTTTTAAAACTGTTGTGGTTATGGTGAGAACAGTAAAGATCTACTCTCATAGCAACTCTCAAATATACAATACAGTGTTGTTAATTATAGTCACCATGCTGTAGGTTAGATCTCTGGAGCTTATTTGTTTTACAATTAACGTTTGTATACTTTCATCAACATCTGAACATTAACCCCACCCCTCACCCTTAACCTCCAGTCACCATCAATCTACTCTGTGTCTATGAACTTGATGTTTTCAGAGACCACATATAAGGGAGGTCATACATTATTTGTCTTTGTCTTTCTGACTTATTTCACTTTGCACATGCCTGTTAGGTATATTCATGTTGTCACAAATGGCAGGAATTCCTTCTTTTTTTATGGGTGAATAATATTCCATTGTAAAAATGTACCACATCTTCTTTATCTACTCATTTGCTGATGGACACTCAGGTTAGTTCTAAGTCTTGGCTATTTGGCATTGTGTTGCAATGAACATGGGGATGCAGATATCTTTGTGAGATCTTTATTTCATTTTCTTTGGATAAATACCTTGAAGTGGGATTGCTGAATCATGTGGTAGGTCTATTTTAAATTTTTTAAGGAGCCTCCATATTGTTTACCATAATGGCTTTACCAGTATATTTTGGTAAAGTGCACCAACAGTGTGCCAGGATTCCCTTTTCTCCCCATCTTTGCCAGCATTTGTTATCTGTTGTCTTTTTGGTAATAGAAATTGTAACAGGTGTGAGGTGACTGTGGTTTTGATTTGGATTTTCCTGATGACTACTGACACTGAGCATCTTTTCAGGTACTTGTTGACCATTTGTATATCTTTGGAAAAATGTCTCTTTTGGACCTTCGCCTGTTTTTTAATTGGGTTGTTGGGGGTTTTTTTGCTATTAAGTTATATGAATTTCTTATATATTTTGAATATTACCTCCCTATCAGATACATGATTTGCAAATGCACTCATGAGGCTAGAAGGTCTTGCCATGAGTGTATGGCAGCTTAGGCCAGTGTGGGTATGTAACTAGAGGGTTTAGCTGCTGATAAGCCCACGATACAGGCCTGTGACAGGAGAACAGGGCCAGATCTTTGCCTACAAGCAGCTGCATGGGTCCTGCCTGTCCAATTACACTCCCGTGACCACAGGGTCTTTCCACAGGTGTGGGCATGGCAGTCAGAGCCTGAGACGGAAGCTCAACTAGCAGGGTGCAAGTCTGCAACTAGAGGGGCTGGCTAGTCCTGAGCACACAGATGGTGGCAGGGCTCAGTATGGGGTCCAGTTTGGCATCTTGCATTCAGACACCTGCAGAAGCTGAGGCTGGCAGGCCATCAAGGATTCTGGGCACCAGCTGGGCATGGAAGGGCAGAGTGAGGGAGGGTTTGGGTGGGACTCAGGTGACTGGCATCTGCAAATGAGAAAACCTGAGGGGTGAAACCCAGTGAAATCTTTAGGTTCTGCTCAAGGTTTGCTCAGTTGCTTTCTGCACAACAATAGAAGCAGGACAGATGGGCATTCAGTTCAATAGGCCAAAAGCAGGCAACTTTTGGTTTCCTGAGTGGTGAAAGCGGCTACAGTCCTCTGCACAGCAGGTCTCTGGGAACCGGGGTCACTTCCGCTGCATGGCTGGGTCTAGCAGCCTTTTTCCTTGTTCCTGGTTAGCCATCTCTATGTATCTTAGCTTTGCAGGTCTCTGGGTGGGGTGAATCAGAAGTAAATCCTTCATATAGTGCCCCAAAAGGCTGGGGTAGTTGCTCATTCACCCAGGTGGAAAGAACTCTTTCTAACTGGGGAGTTCCCTCTTGGTGCTGGGCAGTGCCTGCCTGGGATGAGATGATGCAGGCAAAACAAAGCCATTGAGCCTTCCCTTTCTGCACAGTTATTCTCAGGGCTTCTGTCCCTCTGTATTGCTGAAGTTTCATGCATGGACTCCTGATCTCTCACAGAGCTGACTTTGTCTGTGCACAGCTATCTAATAATTGATCTTTGTGGGCAGATGGGGACTGGGGTCTCCTACACTGTCATCTTGGAGACATCACCCCTGGAGAACCTTAGGAATCACAATTCTAATATTTAGAATATATATGTGTTCTAGGTCTTGCAAAGATCAGACATATTAATTTTTTCTAAGATTTTCCATGGACCTTGAGTGACACATAGAAGGATAAGCCAGGTTAGGCTGGAATCAGTATTCAAGTGCGGACTTCATCATGGCTGTGTGTTAGACCCACCCCTCACCATCCCACACCAACAGAGAAGAGCTTTTGAATTGATCATCGCTGAAGTCTCACCCTACATTAAATATGTCTGGGCTGAGTACCTGGCAACAACTTGTTTTATAAACTCTCTAGTTGATTCTGTATATATCAGGTTTGAGATTCCCTGAATTAGACCACAATATGTTATGTTAATAAAGAAAGAAGTGGGAATAGACAGAAAAAAGATCTGCCATGAGGTCAGGTACATAAACACTGAGGATATGGAGACCAGAGTCCAGGGAGCATAATTAGGGTATAAAAGAGGAGACAATGAGGGATCAATAGACTGGTAATAATGTCTATAGGGGACCAGCTGAGATGCATTGCAAATCATCAAGAGAATTAGGGTATGTGCTTCCTAAGTTTAAGTATGCAGAGCCCCAGCAAGTAAATAATCATTGAAAAAATTATGGACTATAGTCACATTTCACAAGTGAAATAGAAAAACTTCCAAACAGAGAACTCTAGGGTTGAAAAGCCTAGCAGAGGGCTCATAATTACCTTGACAAAATTTATGAGAAAATTTTTGAAAGACTATCAAAACAGAGATTAGAAATCAGTCCTTTAGGCTTCGTTTAAAGTCTTATTTAGAGTAAAGGCACCATTGATTTGGTAGAATGGGTAAAACTGCTAAAAGGATCTCTTTGAAGCCCAGAGTGCCTTGAAATAGTCAATTCTAACAGAGATGACTCATAAGTAAAATATATTATTTGTTCTGTATATTACTTCAAGTATATCAAGTGTAGCACCTCCAAAATTTTTCTCCTCTCAGTATATTTGGCTCTTCATTTAAAACTGGGAAACTCACTGTGGGTAAGTAAAATAAAAGGATAAAATGATGGTAAAACTCTTGAAGTTTGAGAACGAGTTTTCTGCAAGTGAGCAGGCAGTCTGGTGACCTGTGAGGCTAAAGCCTCTATGTTAGACATCACCACATACCATAAAATTGTGATCCTTTTCCACTTAAAACCACACCACGCTCCAGTACTGAATTCTGATGCTCTACAAACCAGAGCTGTTGATGAATATGAACTTACCGGTTGTTATTCAATATCTTTAGTTTAGCCATTTTGCTCTTCAGCCAACTGATCGACTGTTAAAATGGTAGGTATATAAAATTTGATGATTTGAAAAATAGAGAAGAAAAATAAATCAGACCTTACTCTACCACCCCAGGGTATTTTGCTATGTTTCTTTGGATCTGTTTTCTATGATTTTGCACATAAGTAAAACCATGCTCGACACACAACTTTACTTGCTTTATCCACATCATGTTATTTTCTATCTTAACGTTTATAACCAGCATTTTAATAACTATACAATATTCCACAAAGTGCATTTTTCACTCACCTATTGTCAGGGATTTAAGCCTATTTTCTATTAAACCATCACTCCTCAAATATTTTCTTGTATAATCAAGAGTGTTTATAATCAAGTAGTATACAGATGCAAATCAACAACAATTTTTAAACCACTATAGTAAACACCTTTAGACCATCTTCAGAACACTATTTGCTAAAAATCTCTCATAGAGGAAGGTGAAGAGAGAAGGAGAGAAAGAAAATGTGCACCAGGGTTTAAGAAACTAAAACTCTGCTATTCATGAAAAATTCTAGACATTTGTGTAATTCCCTATATTGAGTATTGCTTGGAATCCCCAAGGAATGACATAGATGAGTCCACAAATCAACTGATTGCAGATACCCACAGCCAGAGAAACTGATGTGGCTGAAGCCACCATCAATCACCTTAGAGCTCGCAGGTCTAGAGCTCTGTCTTCTGGCTGACTTGGGTTTTATTGGAATTTACAGTCAGTAAAACATGCTCTTGAAACTTTTAGTATCATGTCAGCTAGACAATATATTTTGAAAGAAGAGAGATAATCTTCCTCCCTTTGCACTAAGCTCAATTATTTAAAGGGTCCCAAGGCCAGGTAGCTTGGGCTCTAAGATGCTACAGATTCATTTAGTTTCCACTGTAGCCATAACCCTGTGAAAAAATTATTTTAATTATTGTTTAGGAGCTATAGCCAAATCTGGCTCATGAAGTCAGACTGTTTACTTCAAGATAAATATACTCTTAAGGAACCTTGTTAACTCTCCTAGAATTCTGGCTTCTAGCATCAATGCCTATTATTTACATTTATCATGAATGTCTGTATATCTGTGTGTATTTGAAGATTTACCCTAGATAGTCTTTAATCATTTTTTTTGAGATCCATGCCCTTATTAGCCCTCTTGGAGGGGAGGGGGAACAAAAGCAAAGAAAATTAAGACTTAAGAAAGCATATTAAAAAAATATCTAGAAAAATAAGAGGGTTTCTTCTATAACTAATTTTATTCATTTAACTTGGACTTTTTCAATAAATAAATGAAGCATGATATTTCAAAAAGGGAAGCCAACATGCAAGAATTCATTTAGAAAGCACAAATGGAGAAATCAGAACTTTAAGGGTTTTCTCTCACTACTTTGACATCAATACCTTTTACTATCCTTGTCCCAAAATGCCCTTGGAGTTGATTCTGACTCAGACTGATACTGTCAATGCTCTTATTGGACTGGGGAGTCGAGGTAAGAATGCCTTCAATGGTAAAAATACAGCATTAAAATATTTTTTCTTTTTTTGGATTATTCCAGATAGATTATCATACTTGAATCCCCACAATTTACCTTTACTGATGAAATGCCATTGCTCTTATGCTATTTAGCTCCCCTTTATTCTATGCCCTACTACGTTATTTACATACATTTTTTTTTTAATAATTATTTTTTATTGAAGGGTAGTTGATGCACAGTATTACATTACATTAGTTTCAAGTGTACAACACAGTGGTAAAACATTTATATACATAATTCTAGGTTTCAGCTATCACCCTACAAAGCTGTTACAATATCTTGACTATATTCCTTATGCTATACATTACATTTCGGTTACTTATTTATTTTACCATTGGAAGGCCTTTTTTTTTTTTTTTTTTTTTTGTGAGGGCATCTCTCATGTTTATTGATCAAGTGGTTGTTAACGACAATAAAATTCTGTATAGGGGAGTCAATGCTCAATGCACAATCATTAATCCACCCCAAGCCTAATTTTCGTCAGTCTCCAATCTTCTGAGGCATAACAAACAAGTTCTTACATGGAGAACAAATTCTTACATAGTGAATAAGTTACATGGTGAACAGTACAAGGGCAGTCATCACAGAAACTTTCGGTTTTGCTCATGCATTATGAACTATTAACAGTCAGTTCAAATATGAATACTCATTTGGTTTTTATACTTGATTTATATGTGGATACCACATTTCTCTCTTTATTATTATTATTTTTAATAAAATGGGGAAGTGGTAGGTAGATACAAGATAAAGGTAGAAAACATAGTTTAGTGTTGTAAGAGAGCAAATGTAGATGATCAGGTGTGTGCCTGTAGACTATGTGTTAATCCAAGCTAGACAAGGGCAATAAAACATCCACGGATGCAGAAGATTTCTCTCAGAACAGGGGGGGTGAGGTTCTAAGCCTCACCTCTGTTGATCCCCAATTTCTAACCTGATGGCCCCCCTGCGACTGTGCCTGTCTTAGGTTGTTCCTCCCTTGAGGAATCTTACCCGTCTCTGGCTAACCAGTCATCTTCCGGGGCCATACAGGGAAATGTGAAGTTGGTAAGTGAGAGGGAAGCCTTATTGTTTGAAAAGGTTAGGTTTTTACTTCTTTGCATATTTATGCCCTGTGGCTTCTATGCCCAGCATTTGTCTCGGTAAATTTGATATGAGGCACGAATTCTATTTAAGGGTTGTAATTAGGAAGGAAGAAGAAAAGCTATAGAAGTAGCAGGCGGAAGAAAACATGGGAAGATTGATTATTTCTTTGACATATCTTCTTGTAGAGTAACTTCAGCATGTATAGGTTTTAAGCTACTACTTAAATTGCGCACACACATTAACATAATAGGAGTATAGTTACATAACCAAAGCATATCTGTAATTACCAGCCATCTCCAGTGAAACCAAGAAAACCAGTTAGGCACCTTAGGCATTTGTGAAAACTTATCTATGATATGGTGGATATTGTCCAACTGAACTTGAACAGTCTGAGAGAAATCAGACAAATTAAAACAACCCATTCCTGGGGACTGTTCACATGCCATATGTTCTTTTAACAGTAAATAGTCTGTAGTTGTAAGATTTTGGAGCGCTACAATTTGCACTTCTCCTAATTCTTGGTTGAGTTCCAACAGTATAGATCCAGTCAAATTTGTTGTTTTACTGTATGCACAGGCCAGCTTAGATATCTCCTTCATTCCCATGGCAAGTCCAGGAACTGGTGGGATGAGTGCATCTACAGCTGTAGCAGTGCGTTGATCTTTGTTGGGGTTTTTTCATGATCATCTTCTGGCATGAGTCTTCCAGGGAGTGCAGATGTTGGAAGTTCTTTTTCATATCGTATCTTAGTTCATTTTCGGGGTAGCCCAATTAGGCTTTGATCCTCTGTATAAACACAAACAGACCCTTTGCCTACACTTTTATATGCCCTTTATACCCTTGTGTAGAACTCGTTGGAGGTTACCACACAGGAACTGCCCTTTTTTTTTTTTTTTTTGCTTTGTTTTTGGTATCACTAATCTACAATTACATGACGAATATTATGTTTACTAGGCTCTCCCCTATACCAGGTCTCCCCTATAAACCCCTTTACAGTCATTGTCCATCAGCATAGCAAAATGTTGTAGAATCACAACTTGCCTTCTCTGTGTTGTATAGCCCTCCCTTTTCTCTTACCCCCCCATGCATGTTAATCTTAATACCCCCCTACTTCTCCCCCCCTTATCCCTCCCTACCCACCCATCCTCCCCAGTCCCTTTCCCTTTGGTACCTGTTAGTCCATTCTTGAGTTCTGTGATTCTGCTGCTGTTTTGTTCCTTAAGTTTTTCCTTTGTTCTTATATTCCAAAGATAAGTGAAATCATTTGGTATTTCTCTTTCTCCGCTTGGCTTGTTTCACTGAGCATAATACCCTCCAGCTCCATCCATGTTGCTGCAAATGATTGGATTTGCCCTTTTCTTATGGCTGAGTAGTATTCCATTGTGTATATGTAACACGTCTTCTTTATCCATTCATCTATTGATGGACATTTAGGTTGCTTCCAATTCTTGGCTATTGTAAATAGTGCTGCAATAAACATAGGGGTGCATCTGTCTTTCTCAAACTTGATTGCTGCGTTCTTAGGGTAAATTCCTAGGAGTGGAATTCCTGGGTCAAATGGTAAGTCTGTTTTGAGCATTTTGATGTACCTCCATACTGCTTTCCACAATGGTTGAACTAACTTACATTCCCACCAGCAGTGTATGAGGGTTTCCCTTTCTCCACAGCCTCGCCAACATTTGTTGTTGTCTTTTGGATGGCAGCCATCCTTACTGGTGTGAGGTGATACCTCATTGTAGTTTTAATTTGCATTTCTCTGATAATTAGCGATGTGGAGCATCTTTTCATGTGTCTGTTGGCCATCTGTATTTCTTTTTTGGAGAACTGTCTGTTCAGTTTCTCTGCCGATTTTTTAATTGGGTTATTTGTTTTTTGTTTGTTGAGGCATGTGAGCTCTTTATATATTCTGGACGTCAAGCCTTTATCGGATGTGTCATTTTCAAATATATTCTCCTATACTGTAGGGATCCTTCTTGTTCTATTGATGGTGTCTTTTGCTGTACAGAAGCTTTTCAGCTTAATATAGTCCCACTTACTCATTTTTGCTGTTGTTTTCCTTGCCCGGGGAGATATGTTCAAGAAGAGGTCACTCATGTTTATGTCTAAGAGGTTTTTGCCTATGTTTTTTTCCAAGAGTTTAATGGTTTCATGACTTACATTCAGGTCTTTGATCCATTTTGAGTTTACTTTTGTATATGGGGTTAGACAATGGTCCAGTTTCATACTCCTACATGTAGCTGTCCAGTTTTGCCACACCATCTGTTGAAGAGACTGTCATTTCGCCATTGTATGTCCATGGCTCCTTTATCAAATATTAATTGACCATATATGTCTGGGTTAATGTCTGGATTGTCTAGTCTGTTCCATTGGTCTGTGGCTCTGTTCTTGTGCCAGTACCAAATTGTCTTGATTACTATGGCTTTATAGTAGAGCATGAAGTTGGGGAGTGAGATCCCCCCCACTTTAATCTTCTTTCTCAGGATTGCTTTGGCTATTTGGGGTCTTTGGTGGTTCCATATGAATTTTTGAATTATTTGTTCCAGTTCATTGAAGAATGTTGCTGGTAGTTTCATAGGGATTGCATCAAATCTGTATATTGCTTTGGGCAGGATGGCCATTTTGACGATATTAATTCTTCCTAGCCACGAGCATGGGATGAGTTTCCATCTGTTAGTGTCCCCTTTAATTTCTCTTAAGAGTGACTTGTAGTTTTCAGAGTATAAGTCTTTCACTTCTTTGGTTAGGTTTATTAATAGGTATTTTATTTTTTTTGATGCAATTGTGAATGGAGTTGTTTTCCTGATTTCTCTTTCTGTTGGTTCATTGTTAGTATATAGGAAAGCCACAGATTTCTGTGTGTTGATTTTGTATCCTGCAAATTTGCTGTATTCCGATATCAGTTCTAGTAGTTTTGGGGTGGAGTCTTTAGGGTTTTTTATGTACAGTATCATGTCATCTGCAAATAGTGACAGTTTAACTTCTTCTTTACCAATCTGGATTCCTTGTATTTCTTTATTTTGTCTGATTGCTGTGGCTAGGACCTCCAGTACTATGTTAAATAACAGTGGAGAGAGTGGGCATCCCTGTCTAGTTCCCGATCTCAGAGGAAATGCTTTCAGCTTCTCGCTGTTCAATATAATGTTGGCTGTGGGTTTATCATAGATGGCTTTTATTATGTTGAGGTACTTGCCCTCTATTCCCATTTTGCTGAGAGTTTTTATCATGAATGGATGTTGAACTTTGTCAAATGCTTTTTCAGCATCTATGGAGATGATCATGTGGTTTTTGTCTTTCTTTTTGTTGGTGTGGTGGATGATGTTGATGGACTTTCGAATGTTGTAACATCCTTGCATCCCTGGGATGAATCCCACTTGGTAATGGTGTATGATCCTTTTGATGTATTTTTGAATTCTGTTTGCTAATATTTTGTTGAGTATTTTTGCATCTATGTTCATCAGGGATATTGGTCTGTAGTTTTCTTTTTTGTGGGGTCTTTGCCTGGTTTTGGTATTAGGGTGATGTTAGCTTCATAGAATGAGTTTGGGAGTATCCCCTCCTCCTCTATTTTTTGGAAAACTTTAAGGAGAATGGGTATTATGTCTTCCCTTTATGTCTGATAAAATTCTGAGGTAAATCCATCTGGCCCGGGGGTTTTGTTCTTTGGTAGTTTTTTGATTACCGCTTCAATTTCGTTGCTGGTAATTGGTCTGTTTAGATTTTCTGTTTCTTCCTGGGTCAATCTTAGAAGGTTATATTTGTCTAGGAAGTTGTCCATTTCTCCTAGGTTTCCCAGCTTGTTAGCATATAGGTTTTCATAGTATTCTCCAGTAATTCTTTGCATTTCCGTGGGGTCCGTCGTGATTTTTCCTTTCTCGTTTCTGATACTGTTGATTTGTGTTGACTCTCTTTTCTTCTTAATAAGTCTGGCTAGAGGCTTATCTATTTTGTTTATTTTCTCGAAGAACCAGCTTTTGGTTTCATTGATTTTTGCTATTGTTTTATTCTTCTCAATTTTATTTATTTCTTCTCTGATCTTTATTATGTCCCTCCTTCTGCTGACCTTAGGCCTCATCTGTTCTTATTTTTCCAATTTCGATAATTGTGACATTAGACCATTCATTTGGGATTGCTCTTCCTTTTTTAAATATGCTTGGATTGCTATATACTTTCCTCTTAAGACTGCTTTTGCTGTGTCCCACAGAAGTTGGGGCTTAGTGTTGTTGTTGTCATTTGTTTCCATATATTGCTGGATCTCCATTTTGATTTGGTCATTGATCCATTGATTATTTAGGAGCGTGTTGTTAAGCCTCCATGTGTTTGTGAGCCTCTTTGCTTTCTTTGTACAGTTTATTTCTACTTTTATGCCTTTGTGGTCTGAAAAGTTGGTTGGTAGGATTTCAATCTTTTGGAATTTTCTGAGGCTCTTTTTGTGGCCTAGTATGTGGTCTATTCTGGAGAATGCTCCATGTGCACTTGAGAAGAATGTATATCCCGCTGCTTTTGGATGTAGAGTTCTATAGATGTCTATTAGGTCCATCTGCTCTACTGTGTTGTTCAGTGTTCCATGTCCTTACTTATTTTCTGCCCAGTAGATCTATCCTTTGGGGTGAGTGGTGTGTTGAAGTCTCCTAGAATGAATGCATTGCAGTCTATATCCCCCTTTAGTTCTGTTAGTATTTGTTTCACATATGCTGGTTCTCCTGTGTTGGGTGCATATATATTTAGAATGGTTATATCCTCTTGTTTGACTGAGCCCTTTATCATTATGTAGTGTCCTTCTTTATCTCTTGTTACTTTCTTTGTTTTGAAGTCTATTTTGTCTGATATTAGTACTGCAACCCCTGCTTTCTTCTCACTGTTGTTTGCTTGAAATATGTTTTTCCATCCCTTGACTTTTAGTCTGTACATGTCTTTGGGTTTGAGGTGAGTTTCTTGTAAGCAGCATATAGATGGGTCTTGCTTTTTTATCCATTCTGTTACTCTGTGTCTTTTGATTGGTGCATTTAACCCATTAACATTTAGGGTGACTATTGAAAGATATGTAGTTATTGCCATTGCAGGCTTTAAATTCTTCGTTACCAAAGGTTCAAGGTTAGCCTCTTTAGTATCTTACTGCCGAACTTAGCTCGCTTATTGAGCTGTTATATACACTGTCTGGAGATTCTTTTCTTCTCTCCCTTCTTGTTCCTCCTCCTCGATTCTTCATATGTTGGGTGTTTTTTGCTGTGCTCTTTCTAGGAGTGCTCCCATCTAGAGCAGTCCCTGTAAGATGTTCTGTAGAGGTGGTTTGTGGAAAGCAAATTCCCTCAGCTTTTGTTTGTCTGGGAATTGTTTAATCCCCCCGTCATATTTGAATGATAGTCGTGCTGGATACAGTATCCTTGGTTCAAGGCCCTTCTGTTTCATTGTATTAAATATATCATGCCATTCTCTTCTGGCCTGTAGGGTTTCTGTTGAGAAATCTGACGTTAGCCTGATGGGTTTCCCTTTATAGGTGACCTTTTTCTCTCTAGCTGCCTTTAACACTCTTTCTTTGTCCTTGATCTTTGCCATTTTAATTATTATGTGTCTTAGTGTTGTCCTTCTTGGATCCTTTCTTTTGGGTGTTCTGTGTATTTCCGTGGTCTGTTCGATTACTTCCTCCCCCAGTGTGGGTAAGTTTTCAGCAATTATTTCTTCTAAGATACTTTCCATCTCTTTTCCTCTCTCTTCTTCTTCTGGGACCCCTATAATACGGATATTGTTCCTTTTAGATTGGTCACACAGTTCTCTTAATATTGTTTCATTCCTGGAGATCCTTTTGTCTCTCTCTATGTCAGCTTCTATGCGTTCCTGTTCTCTGATTTCAATTCCATCAATGGCCTCTTGCATTCTATCCATTCTGCTTATAAACCCTTCCAGAGTTTGTTTCATTTCTGCGATCTCCTTTCTGGCATCTGTGATCTCTTTCCGGACTTCATCCCATTTTTCTTGCGTATTTCTCTGCATCTCTGTCAGCATGTTTATGATTCTTATTTTGAATTCTTTGTCAGGAAGACTGGTTAGGTCTGTCTCCTTCTCTGGTGTTGTCTCTGTGATCTTTGTCTGCCTGTAGCTTTGCCTTTTCATGGTGATAGGAATAGTCTGCAGAACTGGGACGAGTGACGGCTGGAAGGACTTCCTTTCTTGTTGGTTTGTGGCCCTCCTCTCCTGGGAGAACAGCGGCCTCTAGTGGCTTGTCCTGCGCAGCTGCGCGCAGACAGGGTTTCTGCTTCCTGCCCGGCTGCTATGGAGTTAATCTCCGCTGTTGCTGTGGGCGTGGCCTGGCTCGGGCAGCTACTCCAAAATGGTGGAGTCGCGTTGGAGCAGGAGCTGCTGGGAGGCTATTTATCTCCGTAAGGGGCCTCCCTGCTCCCTGCAGCCCAGGGGTTAGGGTGCCCAGAGATCCCCGGATTCCCTACCTCTGGATTAAGTGACCTGCCCTGCTCCTTTAAGACTTCCAAAAAGCACCCACCAAAACAAAACAACGACCACCAAAAAAAAAAAAAGAAAAAAAAATTTTTTAATTAAAAAAAAAAAAAAATTTTTTAATTAAAAAAAAAAAAAAAAAAAAAAGGTGGTTGTTCGTTTTTCTTTATTCTCCGGTGACAGCCTCAGGCCTCTGCTCACCGGTCTTTCTGCCCTGTTTCCCTAGTATTGGGGTCCCTATCCCTTTAAGACTTCCAAAAAGCGCTCGCCAAAACAAAACAGCAAAAAAGCAAAAAAAAAATGGTCGCGCGCTTTTCTTATGTCCTCTGTCGCCCAGCCTCCAGTGCCCGCTCACTGTTCTTGCTGCCCTGTTTTCCCAGTATCGAGGGCCCTGCGCTCTGGCCCGGATGGCTGGGGCTGGGTGTTCGGCAGTCCTGGGCTCCGTCTCCCTCCCGCTCTGCCTGCTCTTCTCCCGCCGGGAGCTGGGGGGAGGGGCGCTCGGCTCCCGCGGGGCCAGGGCTTGTATCTTACCCCCTTGGTGAGGCGCTGGGTTCTCTCAGGTGCGGATGTGGTCTGGATATTGTCCTGTGTCCTCTGGTCTTTATTCTAGGAAGGGTTGTCTTTGTTATATTTTCATAGATATATGTTGTTTTGGGAGGAGATTTCCGCTGCTCTACTCACGCCACCATCTTCCGCCCCTCTATCTATTTACATACATTTTATTGTACATGTATATTTACATATCTATATCTAAACCATGTTTATGATTTCTCTATGATTGTAGACCTTGTACAGTTTAACCAGTTATGCTCTTCTTTCTCGTGTTTTTAATGAGATTGAATGTCACTTACAGAATTCTAACCTTAGTCTTTCAGAAAAATCCTTCATCAGTAATTTTCAAATATCTCTAATGAATTTCTCTCAATATCATAGTACATTGACAAGACAGCTTAGAGGTTAAAGAGATAGCCTGAAGCTGCTATCACATTGTTAATATTTTAAATTATTTTATATTTTATATCAGATGGAGTTTTTACTCTAATATAAAAATAATAGTTTTTTTGAGGTATTTGTGTGTCTTCCTTTACTAAAAATGGGTTAAAATTAATACTCCATTTGTATTTATTATAGAATACTACTGGCTCTTCCATAGAATTTAGCTGCATTTGTATACTAAAGTGGTGAATTGTTTGCTAGCATGTTTTACATTTTTTCCCTCAGAATATCTAGACTCTTATGGGTGGTGGGTAATATCAATTGAGAAGGAGATAATGATGAAGATAAGAAAACAGAAGAGAAAGAGGAGGAAGAAAGGCAGGATAAGAAAATAAACAACATCCCTATAATCTATGATTTTCTCCATGCTAAGCTCAGAACACCTGTGCTATTGCTCGGCTTGTGCAGAACAACTCTATAATAACCTCTATTGATATGCATCAAAACAAAAATACTCTCTAATAGTATAACAAGTAAACATTTCATTTACATTTAATAAGATTGTTTTTATGTTAATTAAGAGATATTGAGTAACTGCAGTATTAGAAGACTAACCTAGTTAGTGTGCATTTAACTCAAATGACATCAACGAAGAATGTATTACATTAAAATCAAAGAAAACTAAAAAGCAAAAGAAGTTATCTTGTCTGCATTAAGCCTGTTTTCATTTGTCCAGATATACATCCGGTGGATTTCATATTTATGAGACAAAATAATAAATCAGTTATCTTAATTTCTGGCTTATTTTCTCTATTGAAGGAAGATCTTCTCCATTGCCATACAGATTCTTAAAGATAAGACAAATAAGGTTTGGTGCTTTGAAATCCTGGTTCACTTTGCTAAAGGTGATTTCTAATGACTTTAATGATTTGTGAGTTTCGGGGTCAAAAAAAGCAGTTGGCAGGAACCTGAACACATGTCCCATCTAGGATTTGCATGGGAATTGAGGGCCATTAGCAGACTTAAGAAGGATGTGGAGGCTCTTCAAAAACTCAAAGATTGGAGGATATATAAATACCTGAAGAGGAAAGAGAAAAAGAAGTTAACCTAATAATGGAAGTGAGTCATAGTTTCTGAGGTTCTGCAGCTGATGGAGAACAAATGGATTGCTTACAATATTACAAATAGATTGAACAATGGCTGCAAGCTGCTGAGAAGGCAGGATACCAATGCTATAGCTCTGTCACTGGGGTGTTTTAACCAAGCATAAAATCTAAATGTGAAGTAGAGTTGCTCCTCTGAGAGGCATTCCTGAGCCCACTTGGAAATGTGGTTTAACATGAAGCAGAAGCCATCTCTTGATATTAGCCATGGTAGAGGCCATGCACACCATGGGATAAGGGGCCGACCTTTTTTCCCAGGTTTCTTATGCATACTCAGGGAGAGGGATGGTTTCTCCAAAAAGATTGGCACTCTTGTTTACACTGGTGAGTAAGGGCTCTGAGAAAGTTGAATTTATTTTAGAAAAGTAAAGATAGCTGACATTTTGTTTTCATGGAGAATCCTAGGGAAGATTCATATTCACTACACTTATTTTGTCTCTTACATGGCACATGGAGTCTAGAAGAGGATTGGAAGAATCATAAAGAAGTTCATTTCTCCGAGAAATTTTGAGAAACACTGGCAATTTTTTCTATATCAATTTATGGTATCCAAACCTCACAGTAGATTTCCTAACTCTCCACAGTGACAAATAGTTGTCAATTACCAAGATAACAGTTTAGAACAGCAGTGGGTACACATGAAGATTACTTCTTTTCAATTCACTTAAAAATGATCAACATTCATCTACTAAAAGTGGGTATACTAATGTCTTGGAATGTTTTGCTATACTAAAGTCAATTTTTTTTATTGGTTTGGTTTCCAAATCATTTTATTTCTTCTCCCATATTTTTATCTACTTTATTTCCATAATCCAAGTAGTATCTGAAAGTATATAAAAAAGTAAAGTATTTTATTTCCGAATTAACCTTTTCATATTGGCAAGCCCTATCCTACCTCTTAGGTTCAGACTAATAGTACATCCTTAGACATCCAGTCATGGCTTACGAGAGGTTTGATAGCTGGTGCTCAGACTGCTCTTTAGAATGACATCTCCACCAGGAACCAACATAGAAAGAGAGTAAATAATTTTTTGTTTTCATTATAATGTTTATGACCTAAATTTTATTCATAAAAAAAAGTTGGTATGATAGGTGATTAGTAAATTAAATTGTTGGGTTGTCTTTTTCTTCATAATAAGATATATGGTGAATTGGAGTTACGGTACAACACTGTTGCATGATCTTTATGAGTTTCTATAGAATGGAACGAAATCATATATGCTATGGTATTTGACAATAAAGATCAATATTTGAGCTTATTTGATATACTGCATAAGCTTCTTACAGGAAACATATTTGCTCAGGCCATCTTAGAGGATTCTCTTAAATGCTTATTGAATTCTCTTCACGCGTTAAAAGACACTCATAACTAACACCACTATCAAAGGAAAAAAAATACTGGAGAAAAGAAAAAAAAAATTCCAGTAGTTGTGCTTATTGAAGTAAGATGCTTAACATTCTGAACACACAGGTCTTTGCCTATTGAAATTTTAAGAAATGTATTCTTTTAAAGTTTCAAGCTTCAGTACATTTTGAACTGTAGATATGTAGTTTCATTCAAAGTTTGGCTTTGCTTACCTATCACATGTTCCCCACATTAATTTGATTAAAATTGTTTGTACTTTTGGGCTGTTACTGCATATTCTTTCTAGGATGTACTTAAAATGCCAAAATAATTTTATAGTACAGGATAACAGCATTATTTGAAATAATGAAAGAAAGACAATTATGAACTTTTTTGGAAATAGGTTGGGCTATAGAACTCTGTCTGTGGGGGCAACATGAAAGAAAGATTGGAAGATTTAAACAAAATTAAGAACAGTACCCACATTGAGGTGCTAATGAATTGTATAGGTTAGGGTGACTAATGCCATCTGCTAAATACACACACCCTCAAAGCTCAGTAGCTTGACAGAAAATGTATTTCTGCTCACTTAAGTTCCAATACCACAGGCCAAGAATAGCCTTTTATATCATCACTCAGGGACTTTTTGTATCAACTTTCATCAAGAATATTGACCTGTAATTTTCTTTCTCATCCTGTCCTGGTCTGGCTTTGGAATCAGGGTAATGTGGGCCTCATAAAATGAGTTTGGAAGTGTTCCCTTCTCTTGCATTTTTTGGAAGAGAAGGATTGGCATTAATTCTTCCTTAAATGTTTGGTAGATTCACCATCTGGGCCCTGGATTTCCTTGTTGTGAGAATTTGATTACTGATTCAATCTCCTTACCCATTATTTGTCTGTTCAGATTTTCTGTTTCTTCATGATTCAGTCTTAGAAGGGTGTATATTTCTAGTATGTCCACCTTGGGCTCTCCTACCCCACTGGAGAAACTGTAGCCCAGGTGGGCCCCCTGGGAGTGGTGCTGTGCTGGCCTGAGCCAGGAACGTGTTCAAAGTGAACTAGCTTCTCTTAGGCTTGTGATGTGAACCCTCTCCGTCTCTGTGGTCTGGGAGGTGCCTCCACCTCAGCCTGGTTAGGGTATTTTCACTGTGTCATCTCACCCTTGGATAGTGGTTGGCTGGTCTCAGACTGAAATCAGGAGGGGTGAAAGTGACCATCTGATGATGTCACCTCCCATCCTCTTATTTTCAAATCCACTATAACGAAGTTGCATGAGTTTCTTTATAACTGAAGACATTTTGATTTCACTAATTCATTTGAATATGTGCTGTAAAGACAAAACTTCTCCTTACAGGTTAGAAAAATCAGAAAACTGTCTCCCAGTAGAGGAACCTGTCCCACCTATGCTGGGAATTATAAGGAAATAGGTGATTTTAGAAGCTAGATAAAGGGATGATATTTTTCAAGGAGAAAAGATTTACTTAAAGAAAAGCTGGGAAACGTTTACAGAAAAGAAAGACAGTAAGATTGTTAAGGAGGGATAAACCAATATTTACAAACACACCCCCACGCACTGGGTTAGTCACTGCTGCCAGATGAAGAGGAGAGGTCAAGCAGATTTAGGACTGAAGCTAAGACCTAGGAGTTGGTAATTAATAAATAATTGGTGACCATTGAAAAAAAAATTTATTAAAACAGTATTCTTAGAAATCAGATTAGGATGGCTTGGTGAGGGGATAGGAGGCGAGAAAAGAAAGGTGGTGATGTCAATTTTCAGTAACGTTAGCTTTCTTTCTGACTGCCTAATGCTTCTGCTGATGCTACTGTGTACATGAGCTCACACTGGTATCTCCAGCTCTAATCCATTGCCATGTGGATCATTACAGTCTCTTCTTGGCTATAATTTGTAAGCCCTCACCCCAACAGTGAGAAACACTGTTCCTACCAACCATCATCCATTTATTTAATCACTCATTTTCAATGTAGATGTACAGCAGTATCAAAATCGTTAACATGTACTCCTTTGGAAAACAGATTCTTCAGGTAGAATAGAATAGAGTTTATGTGCAGTTTCTTTTTTTAATTAAGGTATCATTCACATACAATTTTCTATTGGTTTCAAATGTACAACAGTCACCCATATTATTAAATCTTCACCCCCTATAGTGCAGTTACTATCTATCAACATAGAAAGATGTTACAGAATCATTGACTATGTTCTCACCTCAGCTGTACTACTATCCCCATGAACAACTTAAGTTCTAATTGCAAATTACTCTTTTGTTCATTCTGTTTTGATTTGTTTTTATATTCCACAAATAAGCAAAATCATATAGTTTTTATCTTTCTCTGCCTGGCTATTTCACTTAGCATAATACCCTCTAGGTCCATCCATGTTGTTGCAAATGGCAGGATTTCTTTTCTTTTTATGGCTGAGTAATATTCCACTGTGTATATGTACCACATCTTCTTTATCCACTCATCTACTGATGGACACTTAGGTTGCTTCCTACCTTGGCTATTATAAATAATACAGCAATAACCATAGGGATGCATATATCTTCTTGATTCAGGGATTTTTTTTCTTCAGGTAAATTCCTAGAAGTGGAATTATTGGATTGAATGGTATTTCTATTATTAGTTTTTTGAGAGACCTCCATACTGCTTTCCACAGCAGCTGTACCAATTTACATTCCCACCAACAGTGTAGGAGGGTTCCCATTTCTCCACATTGTCTCCAGCATTTGTTATTTTTATGTCTTTTGGACAGTGGCCATCCTAACTGGTGTGAGGTGATATCTCATTGTGGTTTTAATTTGCATTTCCCTGATGATTAGCAGTGTAGAGTTACCATTTCAAAATTTATTCTGTGAAGTGTCTGTTCAGATGCTCTGCCCAATTTTTAATTGAATCATTTGTTTTTTGGGTATTGAGGTGTAAGAGCTGTTTATATATTTTAGATGTTAACCCCTTATTGGATAAGACATTTATGAATATATTCTCCTATACTGTAGGATGCCTTTTTTTCTATTGATGGTGTCCTTTGCTGTACAGAAGTTTTCTAGTTTGATGTAGTCCTACTTGTTCATTTTTTATTTTGTTCCCCTTGCATAAGTAGATGTGCAGGGAAAAAGTTGCTCATGCTTACATTCAAGAAATTTTTGCCTATGTTAACCTCTAAGAGTTTTATGGTTTCATGATTTACATTCAGGTGTTTGATCCATTTAATGTTTACTTTAGTGTATGGAGTTAAACAATAATCCAGTTTCATTCTTTTACATGTAGTTGTCCAGTTTTCCCAACACCAGTTGTTGAAGAGGCTGTCTTTTCTCCACTGTATGGCTCCTTTATCATATATTAATTGGCCATGTATGTGTGGGTTTATATCTGGACTTTGTGGATTTATAGCTGGACTTTCTATTCTGTTCCATTGATCTATGGGTCTGTTCTTATGCCAGTACCATACTGTTTTGATTACTGTAGCTTTGTAGTAGAGCTTGAAGTCAGGGAATGTAATCCCCCCAACTTTGTTCTTCTTTCTCAGTATTGCTTTGGCTATTCAGGGTCTTCTGTGGTTCCATATGAATTTTAGAACTGTTTGTTTTATTTCATTGAAAAATGCTGTTGGTATTTTGGTAGTGATTTCATTGAATCTATAAATTGCTTTAGGAAGGTTGGCCATTTTGATAATATTAATCCTTCCTATCCATGATTACAGGATGTATTTTCATTTATTGGTATCATCTTTAATTTCTCTCATGAATATCTTATAGTTTTTAGAGTACAGGTCTTTCACCTCTTTGGTTAGGTTTATTCCTAGGTATTTTATTCTTTTTTGATGCAATTGTAAATGGAGTTGTTTTCCTGATTTCTCTTTCTATGTGCAGTTCCTTATGCTTTAAGATTTTCAGACTCAGACTCCACTTATTGCTGAAGTAGCTCAGGTCACTACCTTACCCTTTCACCCTCTTCTAAGAGGTTATTTCATACATTTGTAATTTTGTTAGATTGTTTGCCATAATCTGCATTCCATCCTGGAATTACCCTAAATAAACTCCTGTGTGTGTGTGTGTGTGTGTGTGTATGTATGTGCATTTTAATTTCACACATTAAAATTCACTAATTGTTCTGGAAAGTTTTATGAGTTTTTTAAATTCCATTATTGATGACCATTATTATAGCCCAATAAAATAGACTGTGTTGTGTGCTAAGAGTGAGAATTAGGTAGATTGGAGATAAGGCAAGAAATGTGAAGTTAGTTTTCACATAGTTTGGAATAGCCACAATGTGGATAAAGAAAGCAAAACAAAGAAAGCTAAAAAAAAAATACTGAGTTGTTTCAAGGCCTACATGAAGCTTCAATCATAAATGTATGATAGATATAATTACAGAGTATGAGGTTTTTCTCTAGCAGCACTTCCCAGCCCAGGAAAAAGGGAGATGGTTGGATAGGTCAACATTTGTGCACTGCCAAGGAGGGGTCAGCAGCAGAAGATAAATGGGAGTAAAAATATGTAAAGTTGTGGGGAGAAAGTCACTGAATTGACTAATCATGAGATCCATCCAAGATATCCTGGAAGGAAAACAAAGCTAGAAAGATTTTATGACCTAATAAACTAAGAAGAGTTCAAATGATTAGAGGTCAGAGATAGGAGTAAAAGAGGGTCTGGATGAGTAGAAGAGTTGAAAGGACAAAAAACTGGATGGAAAGAGGAAATATCAGAAGTCAGATATATGGTTCATTAAAATGTATATCCAGCCCACTAAATGTATTAAGAAATAAAAGTATATATAAGCATTACATAATAATGAAAAATAGAACATCCTAGCCTTAATTACAATTGCATTTGGGAAACATAAACTTGATTTATCATTCGTTTTATTTTTCACTGAAGCTAAACTGTTAAGCTGAAAAGCTGTAAATCAACATCTCAAGTAGATTTGTTAGTGGTCATGCAGTTAATTAAAGCTAACTCAAATGCACTTCATGACAATTATCAGAGGTTAAAACTTACATTCAAACCTGGGTATTAACTGATGCATAGCTTATGGTCCTTTATAAATCTTTCTGGGCTTTGAATTTAGACAGAACTATAAGTAGACCAGTCATTTACACTCTGACATCTTTCAAATCTCAAGTCTTACACAGTATTATCCTTTGATTCCTTGAATTCTGGTAAGAAGTGTAAAGAAGGTTACAGAGAAAACATACTAAATTTGAGCAAAGGAAATAAATCAGCTAAATATTTTCTAACCTTAAAATAACTGAATGATTACTTATCAAAGGTAAAAAAATATATAGTAGAAAGTAAATTCTTCCTGGAATCTCAAAATGAAAAATAAAGAAGGTCACTGAAAGCAAACCTCTTCCAAAATATCTTATCTATCAAATGTCTCACTTAGCCCTTAAAATGTGTGTATCACCTCTATCTGTGATTAAAGTTGCATTTCTGCCTTAATATGTAAGAAATCCTATTTATTTTTCATGTCATATTAATTTAAGCCCCTTGCATCAGTTGCTGTCCTTTTGGAAAATATCTTCTTTGGCTTTAGATAAATCTCAGCAGAAACTCATTTATTTTTGGATGGTGGTAATAATGATAAATTGATTACAATTAAAAATGAAACCTTCCCAAATATTACTACTTAGATATGTATATAAAATCTAGCCGTTGTAAACACTAATGCATTGCAGAGTATACATTATGGTTTAAACAACATTTTTATAATGTTTATTTACCCTTAAAGGTTTTGTTCATTGTAGTTCTTATCTTTGAAATCACCAAGGAATACTGAAATTTTGACAATGCTATCATGTGTAATCTGAAGCCTTTGGTAAAACTATCTTCATATAGTTCCATACAGTCACAGCTGTTCCACATGGACGTGGTTTAATAAACCACCCCCAGTCTAAATATAGACTTTAATTAATTGTGTGGTATTTTCAGATTCTAGATTAATTTTCAAACATGGTAATCATATTTACTGACAAGATTACAATTTACCATAAAGTTTTACCAACTGAAACCTGTTAGTTCTTTTTTATACAAGCATGATGCAGTGTTAATGATATTAGAGCTTAAATAATTGATGCTGCTAACTTGAGGAGGGGAAAATTCTATGTATGCTATTCTTACTGTTGTCACAGTAAGAATGGATGCTTCTCTGTTATAGTGTGTTACTGAATTCAAAACATTTGGTTCAAGACCAATATTTTCATAGAAGGAGTAAGAATGTTGAAATTGAGCATGGATGGAATACAATGAATAGCCCAGAGAGACTAATCAAAAGATTGTACAAGAATGTCATATGTGAGGGGAGGTTATTTCCTTGTGTTTTATTTAAACTGTGTAAGTTACTTTGTTAGTTAAGAATTCTGTAGAACTTTTCCCTGATTTCAAAAAATGAATTGCCTTATAAGAAATATGTGGTTTAAAAGACTTTCAACTTAAGCAAATTTGAACAGCAGATTCCATGAAAGACTTGCGAGAGGTGTGTTTCCATTATTCAAAAACCAGTCTTGGGAAATGGCTCGAAGTTTGTAGCATAAAAATGAAATGTGTTTAAACATATACAAGTGCTATTTATAGATCTGTTTAGACTTGGGAACTTGGAAAATCACATGAAAGTCACAGAAAGCTGTAAGCAGATTATCTAAATCTTGAACATTATAGATGTGGGGAAAACGAATGGACGCAGGGTACCGTCAGGGGACAATTGATGGATCTGGAGTTTACAGATTCAATTTGGTGGATTAATTTTGTGAATCTAAGAAATGTTGGTACAGGTCAAAAATAATATAATCAGTCACTTAATAATGATTGCCTTTTAATATGTGTACATAGAATGTATGAATCTTTAATAGAACAAAGTTGTATTGTTTCCATCAGGAATTAACACTCATTTTCTAGAAACATTCATGACAGTAAACTCTCAATTTATTGGAACCGAAACATCCAGGAAGTAAATTTCATGAGATTTCTTAGCACTCTGCTTTAGGATAGTCATGCAGGTCAAAAGAAAATAGGATTAGTTAAAAAACTCTTTGGTGTTTAACTGTTTTCAAACACATTTTAGCCCTATAAGCAAATCTGTATGTATACTGCTATATAATGAAAATGATTACTCAGAATAAGCACTTTCATTTATCCTTACTTTTAAAATAAGAAAATTGAAACTTATCATACATGTCATAAGATTGACACAAGGAACAAAAAATGCAAAATCTCAAATATGTATGCATTATTATATTCTGAGGTATTTAAAATTGGACAAAATCATATTTTTCTTAAGAAACTTGGAAAGGATTAGATAGGAAAAATAGCTATGTTATTAATTATAGTCAAAAACAATAAGTGCTATTAAAGGTAAAGGTAAACAGTATCATATTTCTTAGATGAAATCTGTTTCTTTTAAAAAATATAAAGAGAGATTTCATGGGGCAAGTCTCATTTACTATGACCTTCAAATAAATATTATTTGGATTTATGGTGATGAGAAGTATCCTGGAGAAAGTGGATAGTGGGAGCAAAGACATTTTTTTAAGAAGTGGAGCACTGTAGGGAAATATAAATCATTCAATGAATGCCTTGTTGAGCTGGATAGATCCAGATTCAAGTGTCCCTTCCCACATTTACTAGCTGTGTAAGCTTGCATCCATTATTTACCTTCCTCATCTGCAAAATGCAAATGACAATAGTATTTTTATTAAGATTTGTTTTGAATAAAATCAGAAAATTCATATAAAGTTCATGGTACATATTATTGTTATTATTATTTTCAATATGTTTTATTACAGGGTTTGGAAAGTGTTAACTTTTCATTCATGTTTGAATACTTACCTTGATGAAATGTGGAATTAATAGTAGTATTGGAGGTTAGGAAAATTAATTTTCACATTGTTACCAAAGTCCTTAATTCAAATTTTAGTATGTATGATTAACAATAACTAGGATGTATGGGTAACCCTGTATGTATTTTACATGTATTGGCTGATTTAACCCTTACCATAATCCTATCAGGTAGAGGCCAATATATCTCCATTTTATAGGTGGAAATAAGAAAGTGAGTTCATGCTTCTGGATCCACTGATAAATATGATAGATAATCCTAAGAACAAGGAATATAAAATTTACTAACCTTATTACACAAAAAGAAATCTATAGGAAGATATAGAATTAGTAAATGTTATATAGATTTATTAATCATACCATCCAAAAGAATTTATGTAAGTAAATTCTTGAATTGTGCAGGTATTTGCTGTTATTTGTATGCAGAAAACACTGTTCTAGGCACTGTAGAGTAGGCAGTAATTAAGTTTGCCTCAATCCAATTCGAAAGTCATATATTTACATAGTTTACAAAATTGCCATAATAGAGATGTAGGTGAGGTGTTAAAAGAGGAAAAGTAAGGGAAATATGAATTCTGTTTCATGTTAATCATGGAAGACTTAATGAAGACGGATCATATTTGAGCTGGACCTTGGATAACTGGGATTTTGTGAAGAACATGCTAACTAGAGGGAATAGAATGAGCAGAAGTATTGAATATTAATGAAATTGTTACAGTAGAAAAATGTAAGGATGGATACAGCTGTAATTGTAAATACAGAGATTGTGGAGGCTTTTGGAGACTTCGTTAAATCTAAAATTGCTCGACAGGCAATCATGATGGAAGAAAAAAACTTTTTTATCTCTTAACTAAACATAAATTTTCTCTATATTATATAATGGCAACTCTGGTAGAGTTATGAATGACAGGAGAAGAAAAGATTGTGGGAAACATTTCAGACACTATTTCACAAATCAAGAAGAGAGATGATAAAGGAATGGTGTCAGAAAATGGCTTTGGAAATGAAAAAGATGTGATGGAGTCAACAGAATTTTATGTTATAACTAAATTTAGGGAGTGATGGAGCATCAGAATCTACAGTGATACTGCAAATTCTGAAACCATGTAACTTAGAGAGAAATGGTCACAGAAGGAACATGGAAGGTGTGAATTGAATGAGGGTAAAATTAGGATAATGATATTTTATGAAACATATTTATGTCTTTAAAGTATACTCATGCATTTTTATCTGTTTAAATCAGAAAAGATAAATACAAGCAATAAGATTGACATGAGAAACAAAAAATGCAAAAATTTCAAATATTTATGCACTGCAAAGACTGATAATCTTGAATAAAATAGGAATTATACTAAGATCAAGGAAGATTGGTATTAGTGGACATATCAAAAGCAGGCAAAAAGAGTGGCCAGCAACATTTTGCTAAGTGATGAATTAGCCAGAAGTCTCAACTGGACCCCATTTCCTGTGAGAGAAAATGTCTATCTTTTAGTTATAAGATGCTGAGGCACAGTAAAATAAGTAGTATACTGGCGTGAGACATTTAATGACAAGGACTTGATGAAACAGGGCAGAGAAGGGTATTGGGCAAGGAGTTATAGGCAGAGACTCTGTTTTATTAAATTAGGTTCTCTCTGGTATTTTTAAGTCTTGGCTAGCTTGCATCTGGTGATGGACTCTCTTGGAGGTAAGGACTTTCAAGGTGGAATAAAGTAAAAGCAGTTCCTAACTCTTATTTCCAACTATTACTAAGAAGATGGTTGGCTTCATATGATGAGACTACAGCGAAATAGTCAGAGAATTAAATAATCACAAGTAAACTTAATGATATGCTAATGAAGGTGCTGGCTCAGTTCATTGTGCATTAAAGGCATCATTTCATGTATTCATTACAAAAACCTTAGGAGGTAGGTATAGATCACCATTTAAAGGAACAGTCATATAATCATACTCATCATATCCTCAGCCAGTATTGGAGGACCTGAAATTCAGAAGAAAAAAAAAAAAGGTAAACTTTGAGACTTTGTAATTATCAACAAAGAGCTTACAGATAAAGTCATGATGTTAACTGAAGGGACAAGAGTGAGAAGAAAATAGGTCTGGAGGAATCTTTAATTTTTCTGAAGATTTTAGGAAACTCTAGATAGTTGGGCTGTTGAGATGTCAAGTCCAGAGTTGTACATCCACTACTCATAAAAACTTGACTTACAGGAACATTAACTTATCTTTCTGAAGTTCTTGAGATGTTTTGTCCATGCCAACATCAGCAATTTTCTTGACAACTTCCTAGGTGACACCTAAATTGGCTAAATGGTGTATTTAAGGAAGGAGAAGCAAGAAACTCAAGAACTTCCAGGAAGATTCATAGAGGCTTGGAGGCAACCAAACTCTCAAAGCCTGGGGAAAGAGTATTTATAGAAGAAGGAAGTGATAATCAGCTTCAAATATTACAGAGAAGTAAGATGACTGAATATTGCAAAGAGATGAAGATGTTTGGACCTTTCAAGAGAACAGCTTCCATGAAATGGTGGAGGATGAAGCCAAGTAACAATGGATTGAAGAGGTAATGACTCAGAGCAGCATCAAGAACATGGATTTTTTGGTGTTTTTTTTTTTTATTTTTGATACGTTATTAAGAAGACTGGTTCTTATCTATCTTTTAATAGGACAAATAGAGATGTTACTCATGAATCTAGAGTTTTTTAGGTTAAGACAAAAACAAAAAGACAAGAGACACTAACTCTGTCATTTTACTTCTAATGCCAAAACGATGATACCTGTCTCAATATAAGACTTATCAACATTCCTTTTGACTAGGAGAGAAAATAAAAGAAATAATTGCTAAGGAGTCCTCCATCCCTTTGCATCCCTTAAAATACCTGCCCTACCATCATTTACCACTCTAAAAGGGAATGCCTGTTACTTTACATTTATATTTTGTTCATGCGTGGTGATGAAGAGGAGGTTCAAAACAGAGATACAAAATGGTAACACCCCACAAAATAAAGAAAAGAATATTTAAAAAGGGTAGGATAAATCTAAGCTCTAAAATTGCACCCAAACAAAATCCTAAAGCTGCACCCAAGCTCAGTGTGCATTAACATCCCTACTGTTATCATATAATTACTTACAAGATAACTAGAGGACAGAATTCTGAGGCGAGCAGACAAATATTCCAGTTGGCTGACTTTCCAGCTGAGCAAATGTTTCTCTTGGATTGAACACAGACCTTCATTTATTTTCACTGTGAATCATTTTCCTGGAAGTCATTGTTGCATAAATGGTGTTTTCCTGACTCCTGATCAACCCAGACGCCAGAATGAGTAAGTGTGCAAATAAGCTCAGCAAGCAAGTTTCTCTTCCAAGATACTGTTTCTGTGTCCATTTTCTCATCCTGGACTGTGAAATGGTCTTTCTGCAAGTACCTCCAGGCAGTAGTCATGGAATTTATCCTGACAATCCTTCAGTACTGTGTTCATTGCTCATGTAACTGTAGTCTAGACCTCCCTAAAATCTGGTGGATTCTCATTCACCCTCAGATCTGACAGCTTGTGTTTCCCCTCCTCCTTTCCCACCCAATGACAGCACCTGGAGAGATGCCAAAGAACTCCTAGAAATGTGCAGAAAAAAAAACTTAAAACCACTACAAAACCTTGGGGACCAGATGGAGATACTTGTACAACCAATATATGTATGTGTGTGTGTGTCTCTCTCTCTCTCTCTCTCTCTCTCTCTATATATATATATATATATCAATTTTTTGTAAAATATCATTTCCTGTAAAATTATGGGAGCAAAACAAAAAAATGAAAACATTGACTGCTCATCTGCTCATCTCTGAAATATGTTGTTAGGGGTAACTGAGATGTTTCCCTTTTGGTAAACATTGGTAGTTTCTAAACTTTCCACAATGATCAAGAATTTGACTGTAACTTAAAAAAGTTTTTTGAAACCAACTTTACATAGGAAGTTATAAACAAAAACAGGTTGGTGTGATCATGTGAACTACTGATTTCATTTGGGTCAAGGTATGTAGGTCTGAAAGGAGCTTCAGGGATTGTGCCTCAAAATTATTTTACAGATGAAGAGAATGAGTTCCAAGGCAGGTGAAATAACTCGTCCGCTGTCAAACAGTCACATAGCTTGAGACAAGTAGGTATCTCTTACCTTTAAAATTTAACCTCAAGCTTAGAAATATCTCTATTCTGATCGAGTTCAAGCTTCAGTTACATTTTAAGAGTGAAAAACTGAACTGGGAAGTCCACAGGTCTCTGAATCACTTAAATATTTACACACATAAGTGCCCCATGCCTAGAATAGAGTTGATGCTGGATGGATGGACGATAACCGAGGTTCTGCAGAGACCACTGTGGGTCACTGTCACACGATGTACTTGTTGAAGGCAGGGCTCTTTATATTACAGCAAACTGGGGAGAGGGGCGTCAATTTGAAACTGAGGGCATGTGCTTTCTTTTTATCTGCTGCCTGGGATAAATGATGCTGCTCAAAATGGAAAAAAATTTTTCAAACTCTAAAAAGGAAAAAATAAGTCACCAGTTGTAAATAAAAGAGACTGCTGCTAAATTAGTAATGATGTCAAACAAACAAAGCTGCCCGATGTTATGCTTTAGCCTCATTTGACCCATTTCAAAAGATTAAAGAGGAAAACAGGAAAGCTTGGAAGAAAGAATATATTATCCCAGAGAGATATTGCTAGCTCTGAATCTACATCTAATTCTGCTTTTACAAAGTATCCAACATAAATTGTTTCTTTCAGCATATTGGACAGTGAAAACACACGCTCATACCAATAAATTGGATTTGTGTTTAGGAAATTTATGAGTTCATGCATAACAAATATTTGCATAGAGCCCCACATGGAGGGACCAAAAGAGCATGAACCTTAGTTGTGAGGATAACATTTGCGCCTGACACTGGGAGATGCAATTTGTGTGTAAAACAATTCAACGACTGATTATGAGAGTGACACATTCTGAGATGATGTGCCTTTAAATTCAGCAGTAAACATGAATATGGGACTCCTGCTGTTTGCCAGCACAAGTTTCCAACATGTCTGGTTTATTCCCACATACAGCTTCTTAATGCATTCAAGGCATAATTTATTTACTGATTGTTCATCAGCTTTAAAAGAAAAAAAAAAACATAAGAGATATTTGTAGACTATTGTTTTAAGTGCACTGTGGCCTGTGCTACGTGAATGATAATGGCAAAAGCAAGTAAAAATTCTTAAGAACCAACAGGCTAAGTAAAGGTCTAGCTATGTGAATCCAGCAATTTATTTATTTATGTATTTCACAGCAGCTATGTCAGTTTCCTAATCTATATAATGGACATAATAATGCCACTTATTTCATAAATACCTGGGAAGATTTAGTTAGATCATGTACATAAAGAACTCATTACAGGTCTAGCAAACAGTAAGGGATCAAAAACAGTTACTTTCAATCTTTTTCTAAGAACTGACATTTTAAAATCTGAGGTCTGAAACTGGACTTGCATTTTCAAAATACAGTATCAGGTATTCCCGTGACACTGAATGCCACTGGCATTTAAAATAAGAGAGCAGCTGCTGTGGACAGTCTGAGATGAAGTTGCGTATCCAGACGGCAGAATGTTACTAGTGGCTTAAACAGGGACTGTGGACTGGGAAGCCGAAAGT
This sequence comes from Manis pentadactyla, assembly GCF_030020395.1. Taxonomy (NCBI): domain Eukaryota; kingdom Metazoa; phylum Chordata; class Mammalia; order Pholidota; family Manidae; genus Manis; species Manis pentadactyla. Next base: position 162,612,506 of record NC_080022.1, on the reverse strand, counting down.
CAATTTGAAAGAAAGACAGACTTCTCAGAAACATTTCTCTAGAAAAGATCCTGGGGAGAGGATTGGGGACCAGTTTTAACACCATAAGGTCAGAAAATGCTTTTTGTTTGTTATTTCTTCTGTTTTGTCTTTCCCTGAATATAGCCCAGGTCTTTCATGGAACTTTGTCCTAGGCTCCCCAGCCTCCCAGTCACATGTATGCCCCCAGGTGGAATGAAGACTGGAGGTCAAAGAGGAAGGAGCCATGTTACATAAAATTGTATGATCCGGAGGCGCAAATGGCACTACTTCTGTAACCTTTTCTGAATGGATTATGAAAGGGGGAAATAGTTCTGTCCTTTTGCCATTGACTCCGTGCAGTCCTGGCATCTGAAGGCTCCCACATATGCATGGTCCAGCCAGTCCCCAAGGAGGTGGCGCAGAGACCCTGGGGCTCAGCGGGTAGGGAGACAGGAACGGGAGAGGCAGTGGGGAAAGCCAGTGGGCAGGCTATGAGTGTCAGGCTCCTACTGAGCACTCACTCAGGAAATATTTGCTTAATGCCTCACGGTCCCTGTGCTAGACTGAGTTGTGTCACCCAAAAAGACACGTTTGAGCCCAAGCCCCAATAACTGTGACTGTGATCTTACTTGGAAATAGAGTCTTTGCCAGTGTAATGAACTTAAAGTCAGGTCATACTGGATTAGGGTGGGTCCTAATCCAACTACTGGTGTCCTTATGAGAAGGAGATTTGGATACAAGCATACACCAAAGAAGAATGCCATATGACAATAGAGGCAGAGATTAGGGTGATGCATCTACAGGCCAAGGGATACTAAAGATTGCCAACAGTTATCCAAAGCTAGGAAGACACATGGAAACATTCTTAGAACCTTCAGGGAGAGCATGACATGGTCAACACCTTCATTTCAGACTTGTAGCCTATAAATCTATAAGGGAATACATTTTTTTAATTGAAATATAGTTGATATACAATATTATATTGGGTTCAAGTATACATGGTGATTGAACAGTTATATACATTATTAAATCCTCACCCCTAGTGTAGTGTATTATCTGTCAACATAGGAAAATGTTACAGACACATTGACGATATTCTCCAGGCTGCACTTTGATCCTGATAATTAATTTAGGATTGAGATTTTGTGCCTCTTTATCCCCTTCACCTATTTCACTCACCCACCCTAATCCCTCCCTCATGGTAACAACCAGTCACTTCTCAGTTGTTTATGAGTCTACTGCTGTGTTGTTCATTTTATTTTGTTTTTGTTTTTAGATTCCACATATAATTGAAAATTTTTGTTTTCTAAGTCAGTCGATGGTTCTTTGTTATGGCAGCCCTAGGAAACTGGTATGGTCCCCAAAGAAAAGATATTTTGCCCATACCTACAAAGTCAGTGGAGAGTTAAAGCACCTACTATGTGATCTATGGTGCTTGTTAAAGTGGTAATAGCAAGGCAGAGCTTGCAGAGTCCACAAAATATCTCTATTGTTGCCATGTGAGTGTTGGTCATACTAGGTGACAAGAAATGCACTTTCAAAGATGACCCTCAAGGGGGTACCAATATAACTTGAATAAAAGGGTCAAGGTGGGGGGGCCTTGTAGGGAGCTGGTGTTGGGGGCAGGTAAAGACAAAATGTATCTCCCAGTGGCCTCATTTTCGACATAACACTGGGGAGGCTTGGGGAAGCACAGGCTACAATAATATAGAGCAGTTTCCACTTGATTATATGAAGAACTGCATTAGATTGTCTTTTCCTGCATGTGGATCTCTTCAAGTTGTTAATGTTTTAGGTCACTTATTACCCAGAAATGTGCTTTTTGCTGGAATGATGATGCCAACTGTTCCACTAAAAGGCTCTTGATCACTGAACACAGTGAAAAGTAATTCAGAAATGCTGACTCTAGAGAAATGTTTTGATAACAAAAGTTGCCAAGGCAAGCCGGAATGAAGGCATTTCTTAGCCTCAAATTGAAAATATTTAAAAGAACCATCGTGAAAAACAGTAATAAGAAGCCTTCAAAAGCTGATGATAAACATACATTAGAAGTTACGATTAAATGAATTTTGACTGAACAAGATCCATGAAACACCTGTTATATGGCCTGGGTGCATTATAAGCAATAAAATGGTTGATAACTACAGGAGTATGATAAACATGAAGGATGAATTGTATCTTTTCTTCTTTTTAAAATTGTCTTTCTATGATTGATTTGTAGTAAATGCTTTGTCAGCTAAGACCAAAGTATTACAAAAATGTGAAAACAAAAAATGTATTACAAAAGTATTACCACCTGGTAGGTGGTTAGAAAGGTTACATTTAAAGGGGATGACACCTAAGCAACTGTTTCTCCCACTGGGTTGATTTTAGGGATTTCCAGGTAGACCCAGGTCTGTTCATAAGAAGAAAGCCTGTGGGCACAACAATAACTACTATAGCATATACTGAAACTAACATTGTTATTTTAGTGCTTCCACGAACCAGGGTCAGCTCTAGGTGTTTTACGTGTATTGACTTAATCACAGATATGTCGCCATAGACCCACCGGCAGAGGTTAGTAATGAGGGGCTGGAAGTCAGAGCTGCACACTGCAGTTCTAGAGATCTGTCTTTAATCAGTATACACCCTGCCTTTCAGGGTGGAAATAATGACTGCATTTCTCATTGGCCTTTCTCTGGACTCTTGACATTATACCTAGTATAGTGCCAGCTATATAATAAAAGCCCCAGTGTTTCTTGAGAGATTAGCTACTTTTGCAGGTTCAAGCTACATGGTCCACAACCCAGAATATCACATAATACAAAGCAGCATCAGTAGTAGGCAAAAACACAAGAGAGGGCCTGGTCAAAGGGCAGGGACTGTTCACAGCCTTCCTGTCCAATGTTACTTGGAGGTGATGCTGTGTCTATAAATGACTCATCAATGAGAAAAGACAGAGACCTACGGGTACCCTCTACTACCGATCAGGGCAAGGGCCACATCATAGGTACTCTTGAATATCTTTTAAATGACAGCAAATAAAACCAGGTTAACAATTCACTCAGGGTACATGAAAAAATCAGAAACCTCATCCCCTAGAGAATTTTTACTTTATCTGAGTGAGCTTGATTTGTACTGTTTCTCATGTTGGTGGAGATACTGATTTGTAAACTTTATGTGATGGATTTTCAAGGTCGTGGATACCAAATAGATTTAAATATTTCATATGTCTGCTTCATCATTGCCATGAAACAAACAAAAGTGTTTTCTTGGAAATTCACGTCTGCTTTTATTTAGATGCAATTCATGACAAACATTGCTAAAACAGATGCAGTTTTTCTGTCTTTGACATGATTTCTAACTCTGTTTTGTCCTGGGATCCACGACCTTTCTATAAATCATGGTAGTGAATTATATCCATGGAAATCTATCCACCTGGAGAAAATAGGGTCTGGGTGTACTCCGTATTCTGACTCATGACTTGAGGGTAAGTGGAACTAGCATCTGAGGCTTTAATTCTCATTCCTTCTGCTTCTGCATCATTTGGGGAGGTGGTTCACCATGTATTTCTTAACCCTAAGCTTTTCCTGTGTTTTGTTTCTTTTGATTCAAGTACTAGAGGCTGTATGAGCTACTGGGATAGTCAAGTAGGCTTAACCAAGGTTAAGGAAAACCTGTTTTCAGCTCTGGATCATGACTTTCCCCTTTCTTTTCCTTGTGGACTACCACCAAACTTATTTTGTTGTTTTTACATAAAAGTATACCTTTATTGTTGTTTCTAAATATAAAAATCATATCCATCTAATAAGAAAAACATTAACGAGTCTGAAACTTAGGAAGTAAAATTTATCTCAAATGTCACTTCACTATTAAGCCATTGTTAATACCTTGATAAATGTCACGATGACGGGCAGATCTCTTTCTCTCTTTATCTTTTCCTGAGTGTGTGGATTTGTGGGCACCTGCTGAGCTGTTTCCTCCTTGTGTCTCTACCGGTCTCTACTCTGCTCCAGCAATGGGCTTCCTGTGCTTCTGGCTTCCAACCGGGGTGGGCCAACCAGAAGCTCCAAGAAGTCAGAAGGAGGGATGAGAGTGACAGCGCAAGTCCCCTCCAGGTGGCTTGCCAGAAGTAGGTTGTGCTCCTCTCTCAATCCTTTCTCAAGACAGACACTTCTAACCTCTGGATTCTGGTAACTGCTGCTTGCTGCCACTCATCAGTCCTTGGGGAGGGAAGAGCCACTGATGCCAGCCCCGGAGCAGACACTCTTCCTAATGTTCCTACAGGGTGCTCACTCCTTTCAAAAGTCTCTTTACCAAACACTCCTCAAATTACCCTAATTTGAATGTGTATGTGTTTCTTGTCCTAATGAACAACTCCCCCTATGCAACACACACAGACACACACACACACACACACACACACACACACTCATTTTACTGAAATGGGATGGTGCATGATATTCAAACATTTTTTATTACACACCACAATTTGTTTTTCTGGTCTCATCTTGATGGATATTTAGATTATTCCATTTTCTCATACCATAAGCAATGAAGCAGGCCATTAACATCCCCACTTATATATTTTGCCATGTTTTTTCAAGGTTGTTGTATAATAAATTTCTAACAGCAGTGTTCATCAAAGGATGTGTTTATTTTTACATGGGATACTGTTGATCTTTTTTCTTTTAGATTGTTGTACCAATTTGGATACTTCCTACAGAACGAACATTTCTGTTGCCTGCACACACTCGCCAATATTGGACTTTTTCAATATTTTAATCTTTGCCAATCTGAAATATGGGAAATACCATTATCATTTAAATTTTATTTATTTAGTTATGAGCAATATGGAACATATTAATTTAGCCATTTGTCTATCTTTTCCTGGGAAAGCCCTGTTTACACACTTTGCCCAGATCTTTGATGATATTTATGTTCAAGACAGAGTAATGTCTCTAGTGGAAAACATAAATAACCTTAGAGCCTTCCTGATTTTATCCTAACAAAGGTTTTTAAATTCATATTAAGCCATTGCACTTTTCCTTTAGGTTCCCAAGTTGTGTTTTCCTAACATGAGTGGTAGAGGCTACCTTGCTCAGACTGTATACCTGAGCAGATTATATGATGACTTCATCTTTAAATATGAGCCATATCAGGCTTCAGGCATTTTTTGACCTGTTCTTTGTACTTCTGAAGTGAGATTTAATGGACATAGTTTGTCACCCTCTTTCATTGCTCCAATTGGGTCATTTTAGTGGTATATCTGCACAGTAAAAGCAAGGAGAAGCATAGACTATACATCTAAACATGTGAACAATAAAGTGAATATTTTTTTCAAATTATTCAAAGATATCTAAAAATATGTACAAAATCATTTGGTTTTCATCAGTCTAGGTAGTTTTGAATTGTATCCAGGTTTGCACATGAAATAAGTAATGGGCTGGAGCACAGGGAATCACATTGTGCCTTTACCTATGCTTAGAGCTTTATTGGAAAGAATGATCAAGTATACAGAAGAATGTTAGGGAAGATTTAAGAAGAGCTAGTCAGTGATGAATTCAGACACTGATTGAAAGTTGCTTTAAACATTAAACTCACACGCACGCACACACACACACACACACACTGATGATGTGTTCTCCATTCTGTACAGAGAATTTCATCCTAGCATCACCAACTGGTCTACCTCCCCAGTCCCCTTAGCAATTACGTTGCTCCTAGAGGACTAGTTAAGGCCCTCTGGGAACGGTGGTGGTGTCTTCCTCAGTGGGAAAGAAGATCAGGAACTGAGGTTAGTTGGGTAATAGTTAGATTAGTCGGCTAACAGAGTTAGCAGGCCTAGGAAGGACTGCTGAGTCACTGTCTCATTTACAGTCAAGTTGTTCCCTTCAATGCTCCCAATGATTCTCCGGGATGAGAACTGCCATCTCCATGTTTTGAAGTTAAGCAATGTCATCAAGATCACACAGAATAAGGAATGTAGTGCTGGATTTGAACCTAGGCCTTTCAGATTCCAAACTCCATGATATTCCCTCTAGAACAATACTCTTCAAACTCTCTATATTCCACGGCATTTCATTTTATTTTATTTCTTTTTTTTTGTCAGAAACCAATACATGGTCTAATTATGTGTAATTTGTATGAACCTCCTGCTGTGTGAAAAATCATTGTGCAAATTCAAGGGCATCCAGATTGGTCTAGGCCCTGTTCAATGAGAAGAGTCCACTAACTACAGGCTTAGATGTCATGACAAAGTCAAATTAGTAACAAAGTGTTTAGGACTTGTAATCTATGTCCTAACTACATTCTGATAGTACCTTGCAGAGAAGCCCCAGGCTGCAGAACATGTTGCACTGTGCTAAGTACTGCTAAAATACAGTTATAGAACATAGGAAACACTGCTTAATTTATCATCTGTTTTATATAAAAAAAACAACAATGTCATTATTGAATTAAAAGTATGGAAGTCAGAATTCTGCCCTTATGGGGAAGTAAACCTAACACAAAACAGTCATTCAAAGCTTTTGCGGGAATAAATTATTCCTTGAGGAATGTGTTGATAAGTAATAAACATGGAAAGCCATTGTTTGTTCTCTGTTAGGCAGAGGAAAACTAATTTCACAGTTTGTTGTAGCTGAATGTTTGGCATTTGTTATGTTTATTCTTATTCTGTGTTGTAGATGTTTAATCTTTCCCTTGGAAAATTACTTTTTATTTAATGAGATACTTTGCTCAGTCCATTTGTAAATAAAGCAACCATACTTAAATAATCCAGATCCCTGTGGTTCTCATTTTACATCTGATTTCCTCCTTGGCTGAACAGCCAGTCTATAGAGCTTGATTATCTTCCCAAATTAAGTTTCCAGGAATACTCCGCAGACATTCCTATGGACACTATATTATGCCTTAATAATTCAGCAATTTTGGCACAATCACACCACCCTAAAGTGTGCTTATCTGGAAGATATTCTTCTATGAAGACCCTAAAAAAATCACTCTAACATCAGCATTAGTGGATGGGAAGAATCCCTGGGTATTTAAAGAAATGCCTTTAATTCATTAGAAAGACATTTTAATATTTATCTCCCAATTATCTCTCTTCAGTATATTCTGACTGAGCCAACATGTCTGTATTGTATGTAATATGTTTCAGTTTAAAAATTAATTTATTTTGTCTTGAAAACATGTCTCTTCTTTTGTGAGTTTTCCTGTCAGTTGTAAAGACCAATAGTCCTGTGGTCTATATAATAGTATATCCTTATTAAAATAATATCTAATATCCATAAATAGTGTAATAATTGCTCCTTTGGTGATCAAAGCCATTATTTTTATCCATTGTGAAAGTTCTGAATTTGGAGGGTAGGGATGCTGTTAGCCACTGTTTCTGAAGAAAAAGTAATGAAATATTTTGAATATGTCTAAGTCATAATTTGGAATAATGAGATACTTAAAAAGTAGTAAATAAAAATGTCTGAAAAGATCATTTACTTGGTTAAATGATAGGGGAAAATACTAAAAAAAAAAAATAGTAATAAAGGGAAAATACTCAAACTTAATCCAATTCCACATACTCTACATAAGAGAAATGCTGTGGTCTTGGTCCTGTGTGGGATACACCTCATGTTAGTCTTTGGCACCATGGAGTTGCAGCCTTAGATGGTGGGGAACCACATCTCTTTGAATCATTTTGCACAACCAAGCAGAGTTATGAAAGCTATTTCCCACTGATTTCTACCATGTGTTGAACCGATTTGTATCTAACTGTTAGGTCTGTATTTGTTTCCTAGGGCTGCAATAATGAAGTACCATAAATCAGGTGGCTTAAAACAACAGACATTTATTCTTCCACAGTTCTGGAGGCTACAAGTTCAAAATCAAGGTGTCAGCAGGGCCCTGCTCCCTCTGAAGACCGTAGAGAGAATCCTTCCTTGCTTTAGACCAGCTTCTACTAGTTCTTGGCTGGCAGTTGCACTGGTTGGTCTGATCTCTGCCTTCATTGTAACAGGGTGTCCTGTGGCCATTGTCTCCTGGGAACATTGGTCATGGTGGGTCAGGGCCACCCTGCTGCAGCGTGACATCATCTAAACTAATTACATCTGCAGCAACCCTATTTTCAAATAAGACCACATTCTGAAGTAATAAAGATTAGAATATTAACGTTATATTTTTTAGGGGACACAAGTCAATCCATAACAACATCTGAATGACACTTTTGTCATTTCAGATGAATATTCTGGCTAAAATATTTTTTTACTGTCAAGCAAGAATTTGTTGAAGCGTGTAGAATTTCCTCAACACCAGATGCTGTCCCCACCCCCACACCCACTCACTCACTCTCTCTCTCATCACAGCATTACCAACCTATGCATTCTGATTTCTTCTATTCATAAATCATAAATGGCCTTGATAAAGCTTGGGTGATCCTCCCAAGGTGAAATCTGGGGCTGGGGTTTGGGACTGAGCTTTCATTGCACACTGTCTACATTCTGAGCACGGTGCTAGCCACATTCATCATGCTGTTTCATTCTTACAAAAACACAAGAAAGTAAAAATAATCAAATTCTGTAGATAAGGAAAACATGACCTAGAAATAATAAATTACCTTGTCTTAGAGAGTTTTATGGATGAGCCCCTATTCAGACTACCACACAGCCTTCTAATTCTATGGGATGAGAGAGGAAATGGAAAGAGAAGTGGAAGAAATTATACCTGATGTGAAAGGTAGTTTCTTTTCGACCTAGTTGGCAGGACCCGTATCCTGCATCAGAAAGGACGTTGCCACAGCACAGTAACCATCACATTTTCTTAATTTATCATTGAAACGTGTTGGTAATTTTTATTTACTTAGTAACAAATTGACTTAATTTAACTTCTAGTATCAGAATGGAATAAGGTTAATTGAGGTCCCAGAGCACATATGAAGAGTTAAAGACTTAAACACCAAAAACCTTTACTGCACCCAAAGCAATGAACATATAGTAGACTGTGATGGGATAATGATTGCTGCATAATTACAGCTGTTTACTAGTAATTATTTCAACAAGCCTTGTTGACCATCTAATCACAAACCATCAATATGTCAGAAGTTGATTGCACTGTATGGCTTTCATAGTAAGCCAGCTAATGCCACAATCTTTATAATTATTATTGTGGCTATAGTAATAGATCAACACAGCCTTGATCTCCAAATACTTTGTCCTCCACCTAGCCTCATGGCATGCTACATGCACATATTGCATGCTGTCACATACTCTGGATTAATCACTTCCATTTCTTGGCAGTGAAAGGGTTTTCTGTGCATTTCTCAAACACACAAGCAACCCAACCCCAGAATCCCATGTAAGGGTCTGCTTATCAGGACCACCTCTGGCACCATTTACTATATTTTGTCATTATTGTAGCAGTAAACAGCCTACGCAAAGTAGGTAATTTGAAAAAGTATTTGCAAAGCTGTGGATATGGTGTAGGGAAACCACAGGTGTGTTGCAATACCCAGGACTAGAAATAGTGGAATATCATGTACACTCCTAGGCTTGAGAGCAAGGGCAAGGAGCATTTAACAGCTTGGCAAGTAAGAGAGCTGTGCGCAGGTCACATAACAGATTAGGGGATCTTTAGTGAGGGGATACAAGAGCTCACATAGAACCCAGGGAAATAAATCCTGTGACCTCACTCTCCTCTTCTCCTCCTATCTTCTGTTGGCCCAACCCAGCCCAAAGCTGGGGGTGAAAGGAAGCAGTTCAAGTCAGCCACCTGTGGCACAGAACAGGGTAGGAAATACAGAAGATAGAGCTGCAGGGCCAAAAGAAAGTTACACAGTGCACACCTCCCAACAAGATAAAGCATCTCTATTGAGATTAGTGGGAGTCAAGGACATGGACTAAAGGGGAGGATTTGCTGTCCCCTGTCAGATTTCCCCAAGATTAGACCTTAACAACAGCCACAGAATTAACTCCAAGCAATACTGATAAGATTGTTCACACTCTCTTTCTCCTACCAACATGCCCCCAGCAAGTTTTAAGGGAGGCCAACTTGTAATGGTACCCAGGGCAGAGATTTTAAAGTACCTCTGAGCTACTAGGGCTCCTGGTGAGCTCTCCAGTCCATCTCCTTGGACCCTTCCCCCCTTGCATTTTTTATCTGACATTAACAAAGTTGCTACAAGACCAATTCCAAGAAAGTGATGATTCATCTTGACTCAGAGCCTAGCAGGACTTACCACATAGGGTCTTACCTTACTATTTATCTATTCACCCAGGAGGGAACCCATACCCTTACCCCAACGTGGCTTTGCAGAGGGCTTTGTGTTGTTCTGATTCACTTCCATCCTTCTGCTACTTCACGGTACCTTTCTCACTTACCTATGGGACACCTGTTTTGTCATCAGTACAAATCCTTGTATCTTTCCCTAAGCACACTGCCATTACTTAAAAACCTTTCAAGAATGACTTCGAGAAGAGAGGATTAAAGATGGTGGCATTAGAGGTGAGAAAGAAGCTTCCTCCTAAAACCTCATATCATACAAAAATATAATTAATACAACTAATCCTGAAAGAGCAACAGGAAAGAGGACTGCACCAAACTGCATACACCTGGAGAAAAGAATAAACCTCATCGAACAGGGTAATGTAACAAAGCCAGGGCCCAGCGGGACGCAAGCCATATCCCCACCCCAGCTCACTGGTGGGAGGAAGAGAAATGGAGCAGGGAGGGAGTGGAGGCCTGGAACTGCTGAACACCTAGCTCCGGAGATCTGGTCTAAGAGCACAAACCTAGATTTCATGGTGCTTGCATGGTACTCTTGTGATTAGGGGACTGGAAAGCTGAGACAGGCAGAATTCCTGAAGAGACTAAGATTCCAGCTGCTTGTGGAAAGCAGGGATCCACATCTGGCTACTGTGGGACAAAAGAAAGGCAGGCAGTCTGAGAGACTTCCTAACAGCAAGAGGGCTTCTAAAGGGGCAAGGATTGCACAGAGCTTACTGCTCAGGAGAAAGGACAGGTAGACTAAATTATCTGGGTACAATCTGCCCAGCAGGGTGGGAGCTTTCACAATCTTCAGACCCTCCGGCCCCCTGGCTGGCTGCACAGCTCAAAGGAACCCCACCATGATACGCAGTCTACTACGCCTTTCTCCAGGCCAGCGCCACCTGGCTTGCAAACTGTCAAACCCTACCCTGGCAATAGGCCAACCAGAGGGAAGACTTGTCTACAGTAACTACAAATGCAAAGCATAGAGGCTTATACCTGTGTGCTCAGCCCACTGGTTCAGGCAGTGGAGACAGGCATAGCAGCCGGGAAGCAGGAAACAGCTCTTTCCTCCCTGCAGGCACCAATACCACTCCCCTGTGACCCCCAACATTGCTTCAGTAGCTGAGCAACTAAAGAGAGTAGAGCTTCTGGGCACTAGAGGGTGCCATATACAAATATGAAACGCCAAAAGAACCTTTTTCACAGTAAAATTATTAATACAACTCCTGAGAAAGATTTAAATGACATGACCTCATGAATCTTCCTGAAAGGGAGTTCAAAATAAAAATCATTAACATGCTCATGGAGGTACAAAAAAATATTCAAGAACTCAGGAATGAATTCCGGTCAGAGATCCAATCATTGAGCACAATGGAGGGTACTGAAAGCAGATTAGATATGGTGGAGGAGATGATAAATGAAATAGAAACTAAAGAGGAATACAAAGAAGCTGAGGCACAGAGAGAAAAAAGGATCTCTAAGAATGAAAGAATATTGAGAGAATTGTGTGACCAATCCAAACCGAACAATATTCACATTATAGGGATACCAGGAGCAGAAGAGAGAGAAAAAGAGATAGAAAAAGTCATTGAGGAGGTAATTCCTGAAAAATTCCTCAATCTGAGGAAGGAGATAGTCTCCCAGGCTATGGAGATCCACAGATCTCCCAACACAAGGAACCCAAGGAAGACAACACCAAGACATATAGTAATTAAATTGGCAAAGATCAAGGATAAGGACAGACTATTAAAGCAGCCAGAGAGAGAAATAAGATCACATACAAAAGAAAGCCCATCAGCCATCAAGCTATCATCAGACTTCTCAGCAGAAACTTTACAGGCCAGAAGGGAGTGGCATGATGTGTTTAATGCAATGAAGCAGAAGGGCCTCGAACCAAGATTACTTTATCTGGCCAGATTATCATGTAAATTTGAAGGAGGGATGAAACGATTTCCAGGTAAGCAAAAGCTGAGAGAATTTACCTCCCACAAATCATCTCTACAGTGTATTTTGGAGGGACTGCTATAGATGGAAGTGTTTCTAAGGTTTAATAGCTGTCACCAGAGGAAATAAAACCACAGTAAAGAAAGTAGAACAGCTAATTACTAAGCAAATGCAAAATTAAATTAACTATCCCCAAAGTCAAGGGATAGACAAAGAGTACAGAATATGATACCGAATATATAAGGAATGGAGGAGGAAGAAAAAGGAGAAGAAAAAAAGAACCTTTGAATTGTGTTTGTAAAAGCATACTGAGTGAATTAAGTTAGATTCTTAGATAGTAAGTAAGTTAACCTTGAACCTTTGGTAACCACAAATCTAAAGCCTGCAATGGCAATAAGTACATACCTATCGATAATCACCCAAAATGTAATTGGTCTGAATGCACCAATCAAAAGACCAAGAGTCACTGAATGTATAAAAAAAACAAGACCCATCTATATGTTTCCTACAAGAGACTCACTTTAAACTCAAAGACATACACAGATGAAAAGTGAAGGGATGGAAAAAGATATTTCATGCAACGAATAGGGAGAATAAAGCATGACTTTCAGTACTTGTATCAGACAAAACAGACTTCAAAACAAAGAAAGTCACAAGAGACAAAGAAGGACATTACATAATGATAAAGGGGTCAATCCAACAAGAGGAATAACCATTATAAATATCTATGCACCCAACATAGGAGCACTAACATATGTGAAACAAATACTAACAGAATTAAAAGGAGAAATAGAATGCAATGCATTCATTCTAGGAGACTTCAACACTCCACTCACTCTGAAGGACAGATCAACCAGACAGAAAATAAGTAAGGACACAGAAGCACTGAACAACACATTAGAACACATGGACCCAACAGATATCTACAGAACTCTACACCCAAAGGCATCAGAATACACATTCTTCTCAAGTGCACATGGAACATTTTCAAGAATAGGTCATATACTAGGCCACAAAAAGAGCCTCAGTAAATTCAAAATGATTGAAATCGTATTAACCAGTTTCTCAGACCACAAAGGTATGAAACTAGAAATAAATTATGCAAAGAAAATGAAAAATCCCACAAACACATGGAGGCTTCACAACATGCTCCTAAATAACCAATGGATCACTTACCAAATATAAACAGAGATCAAGCAATATATGGAGACAAATGACAACAATAATTCAACACTGCAAAATCTGTGGGATGCAGTGAAGGCTGTGTTAAGAGGGAAGTATATTGCAATACAGGTCTACCTCAGGAAAGAAGAACAATCCCATATGAGCAGTCTAAACTCACAATTAATGAAACTAGAAAAAGAAGAACAAATGAGGTCCAAAGTCAGTAGAAAGAGAGACATAATAAAGATTAGAGCAGAAATAAATAAAATCGAGAATAAAACAAAAGAAAGAATCAATGAAAGCAAGAGCTGGTTCTTCGAGAATATAAATAAAATAGATAAACCCCTAGCCAGACTTATCAAGAAAAAAAGAGAGTTGACTCACATAAACAGAATCAGAAATGTGAAAGGAAAAATCACTATGGACACCACAGAAATACAAAGAATTATTAGAGAATATTATGAAAAATTATATGCTAACAAACTGGATAACCTAGAAGAAATGGACAAGTTTCTAGAAAAATACACCCTTCCAACGCTGACCAAGGAAGAAACAGAAAATCTGATCAGACCAATTACCAGCAATGAAATTGAACTGCTAATCAAAAAACTACCTAAGAACAAAACACCTGGACCAGATGGCTTTACGACTGAATTTTATCAAACATTTAGTGAAGACCTAATACCCATCCTCATTAAAGTTTTCCAAAGAGTAGAAGAAGAGGGAATACTTCCAAACTCATTCTATGAGGTCACTCTAATATCAAAACCAGGCAAAGACACCATGAAAAAAGAAAATTACAGACCAATATCCCTGATGAACATAAATGCAAAAATACTCAACAAAATATTAACAAACCGATTTCAAAAATACATCAAAAAGATCATCTATCATGATCAAGTAGGATTTATTCCAGGGATGCAAGGATGGTACAACATTCAAAAATCCATCATCATCATCCACCACATCAATTAAAAGAAGGACAAAAACCACATGACCATCTCCATAGATGCGGAAAAAGCACTTGACAAAATTCAACATCCATTCATGATAAAAACTCTCAACAAAATGAGTATACAGGGCAAATACCTCAACATAATAAAGGCCATATATGACAAACTCACAACCAACATTATACTTAACAGCAAGAAGCTGAAAGCTTTTCATTTAAGATCAGGAACAAGACAAGGATGCCCACTTTCCCCACTTAGTCAACATAGTACTGGAGGTCCTAGCCATGGCAATCAGACAACAAAAAGAAATAAAAGGCATCCATATTGGCAAGGAAGAAGTTAAACTGTCCCTGTTTGCAGATGACATGATATTGTACATAAAAAACCCTAAAGAATCCACTCCAAAACTCCTAGATCTAATATCTGAATTCAGCAAAGTTATAGGATACAAAATTAATACACAGAAATCTGTGGCATTCCTATACACTAACAATGAACTAGCATAAAGAGAAATCAGGAAAACAATTCCATTCACAGTTGCATCAAAAAGAATAAAATACCTAGGAATAAACCTAACCAAGGAAGTGAAAGACCTATGCTCTGAAAACTACAAAACACTCATGAGATAAATTAAAGAAGATACCAATAAATGGAAACAGATCTCGTGCTCATGGATAGGAAGGATTAATATTGTCAAAGTGGCCATCCTGCCTAAAGCAATCTCCAGATTCAATGCAATTCCTAGCACAATACCAACAGCATTCTTCAACAAACTAGAGAAAATTGTTCTAAAATTCATATGGAACCACAAAAGACCTCGAACAGTCAAAGCAATTCTGAGAAGGAAGAATAAAGCTGGGGAGATTATGCTGCCCAACTTCAAGCTCTACTACAAAGTCACATTAATCAAGACAATTTTTTACTGGCACAAAAACAGACCCATAGACCAATGGAACAAACTAGAGATCACTGATATAAACCCAACCATATATGGACAATTAATATATGATAAAGGAGTCATGGACATACAATGGGGAAACAACAGCCTCTTCAACAGCTGGTGTTGGCAAAACTGGAAAGCTACATGCAAGAGAATGAAACTGGATTATTGTTTAACCCCATACACAAAAGTAAACTCGAAATGGATTAAAGACATGAATGTAAGTCATGATACCATAAATCTCTTAGAAGATAACATAGGCAAAAATCTCCTGAATATAAGCATGAGCAATTTCTTCCTGAATGCATCTCTTCGAGCAAGGGAAACAAAAGCAAAAATCAACTCATGGGACTACTTCAAAATAAAAAGGTTTTGTATGGCAAAGGACACCATCAACAGAACAAAAAGGCATCCTACAGTAGGGAAGAATATATTTGTAAATGACATATCCGACAAGGGGTTACATCCAAAATATATGAAGAACTCACACTCCTCAACAACCAAAAAGCAAATAACCCAATTAATAAATGGGCAGAGGATCTGAGTGGACACTTCTCCAAAGAAGAAATGCAGATGATGGCCAACAGGCACATGAAAAGATGCTCCACATCAGTATTCATCAGGGAAATGCAAATTAAAACCACAATGAGATATCACCTCACACCAGTAAGGATGGCCAAGATCGAAAAGACTAAGAACAATAAATGCTGATGAGGATGTGGAGAAAGGGGAACCCTCCTACACTGTTGGTGGGAATTTAAGCTAGTTCAGCCATTGTGGAAAGCAGTATGGAGGTTCCTCAAAAACACAAAATAGAAATACCATTTGATGGAGGAATACCACTCCTTGGAATTTACCCAAAGAATACAACTTCTCAGATTCAAAAAGACATATGCACCCTTATGTTTATTGCAGCACTTTTTACAATAGCCAAGATATGGAAGCAACCTAAGTGTCCATCAGTAGATGAATGGACAAAGAAGAGGCGGTACATATGTGCAATGGAATATTATTCAGCCATAAGAAAGAAACAAATCCTACCATTTGCAACAACATGGATGGAGCTGGAGGACATTATGCTCAGTGAAATAAGCCAGGCAGAAAAAGACAAGTGCCAAATGATTTCCCTCATTTGTGGAGTATAACAATGAAGCAAAACTGAAGGAACAAAATGGCAGCAAACTCAGAGAATCCAAGAATGAACTATTGGTTACCAAAGGGGAGGGGTGTGGGAGGGCAGATAGGGAGGGAGGGAGAAGGGGATTGAGGGGTATTATGTTTAGTACACATGGTGTGGGGGATCACGGGGAGGACAGTGTAGCACAGAGAAGGTACATAGTGAATCTGTGGCATCTTGCTGCACTGATGGACAGTGACTGCATTGGGGTATGGGTGGGGACTTGATAATATGGGTTAATGTAGTAACCATGTTGTTTTTTCATGAAAAACCTTCGTCAGAGTGTATATCAATAATACCTTAATAAAAAATTTAAAAAAAAAAGAGTGACTCCATTTTCTCATAATCCTAATGCATCTCGGGGCTTAGAGATAAGAGTGGATATATTTCTTCATCTTCGCTTGTGCTTCCAGACCCTTCTTTATTTTGTTCATTCTCTCACCAAAATGCTCATTTTCACTAACGCAGATGTATATTAACCTCTGTGTCACGCCCAGTGGAGATTTTAGTAACTGTTTTGCTGACCTTATGTCTGACTTTAATATTTAGCACTTTGCCTCTCAGTTCTTTAATCTCCACAGTTGCAACCACCTTTTCCTGCTGTCATAACTAGACTCTTCATCACTGATCACGACATTATTTCCAATATATCAGTTGTGCTGATTTCAAGTATATTGCTCTCTCCAACTAACCCTTTCTGTATTTCCAGCTCATTTTCTCTAATACTTTTTTATTCCTATAATTCTTCTACTTCACAAGGACTCAGTCCATTTATCTACTGTGCCAGTTGCCTTATCTTTTGCATCCTCTATCCCAGCACTGCAGTTATGTCTACGCTCTCAACTGCCTTGCCCCTCTCTCCTCCCACCATACTTGTGTAATCTTTACCCTGTTGAACATAATTCTCTGTATTCACACTATACCTCTATCCAAACATCTAAATGTAACTAGGTTAGAATATACAGCATGTTGATAGATAGCCTTTAAATGTATGACCACAGATCTTAAGAGGACTCTCAGCACTGCCAAGCAAATCTACCTTATTACCTCAGTGAAATCAGGTTTCCACTCTGTAAGACTACTATTTCACACATTCTCTCCTCCCTTCAAAAGCCTAACATCCTCTCTTCCTCTCTGAACACCAGCTATGCCTTTAGATCTTTTTAAAGAAAATATTGAAACAATCAGAAAACATTTTCTCCCTAAATCAACATCTGACCTGCATCTGCACTCATACAGTCTACCCTTCATCGTGTAATTATTGGAGTGTTGGAGTGTTCAGCTACCTAAGTCCAACTCCTCTATCTGTGCATTGAATTCTATCTCCTCTTGCCTACTCAATAATATTGCTTCCGTAATCATTTCCACTCCATTCTCCATTGTAATGTTTCCTTCTTTCCTAGACTTTAAAAAAACAATACTTTTCTGTAATTTCTTACCTCCCTATAACTACTGCTCCTCTGCTTTGCTCCTTTTTACAATAAAATAACCTCAAAAAGAGTTCCTGAGGCTCACCATCTCCATTCCCTTACCTCTCTTGCTCTCTTGAGTCTGTACTAACCAGGCTTTGTGCCATATCCCTCCACTTTCCTTGTCAACAGCCATGACACTCCCTACAATGCTAAGTTCAATAATCGTTTCGCAATTTCATCACACGCAACCTCTCACCTGCATCTGACCTTCCTTGAAATTGTTTCACCACTTGCCGCCTAAGACAACAGGGTCTCCTGGATTTCCTCTGACTCCTCAGGATCTTCTTTCTTGACCTCTTATTGCTGTACTCCCCAGAGATTCCATCCTCAGACCTCTCCTTTCATTGACCCAAATTTATTCTTCAGATTATTTCATTCATTCTCATGGCTTTAAACACCATATATTCGCTGATGATTTTTAGATATATGCACTACCAACCCAAATCTGTAGAATGCATGTCCAAAACACAGTGCGTATTCCTTCCTAGCTCATCCCCTAAACTGCTCCCTACCAGGCCTCCCTGAGGCACTGGCAGAAAATAGTACCATCTGGTTGTCCAGGCCAAATTCTGCCTTCTCCCAGAACCCACGTTTATACTATAAGCATTTCCTGTTAGATGTAGCTAAAACATTTCCCAGATAGGCCAGTTTATTGACATTTATATGTCCTTCAGCTGGTAAAATCTTCATGATCTCTCACCTGGACTACTGAAGTAGAGAGTTCCCTGATACTCCTACTTTTACTCCTTGTTCTTGATACTCTCCACCCAGCAGTTCAAATAACCTTAAAATGTCTCTCAGAGCTTGTGACTTTTCTATTCCAACTTCCCAAGTGTTTCCAATTGTATTTATGGTCGAAATGTAAATAAACACCTTACCATAACTGCCAATCCTACCTTCAACCCCTCTCCTCAGGCTCACTGTGTTCTTCAGACTTTTGGCCACTTGTGGTCCTACAAAGTTCTTTCCTGCCTCATAGACTTTGATTTGCCATTCCCTTGCTTGGGAACAGTCTCTCTTAGGTATTCACTTGACTTTCCTGCCTTTATTCAGAATACTGCTCAAATATTACTCTTCAAAGAGACTTTTCCAAGCCATCCCATCTAAAATAGAGGCACCTTCTGAACTGATAAAAACTAAAATCGAGGATGTTTTTGTTATGTTCTTAACCTAAGAAATAATTACCCTCAGTTCTTAGTATCCAAAAAAGTAAGGCAACAAGGATCATGATACTGAAGTAGAATAATGATTCTTATTCTGAGAAGTTGAAATCAATTTTATATCATTTGTCATACTTCATTTCACTGCCTGAAAAACCAAAAGGCATGTATTATAATATTTACATAATCATACAGAGCACTATAATTTTAAAAATTAAGACTGTACTATATATTTTGTGGAGTCAAAGTTTTATACGAGAAGTAAAATATGATAACTCCAGCTTCAGTTATTGTGACACTGAATCTACGCAGCCATTGATGTAAATTGTGTGCTTACAGGTCCAAGTCATGCTTCAAAGGAGTAGAATATTTTCTTTGGGTCTTAGTTTTACTTCCAAAGGCAATCAAAAAACTGAAGCTTTATGAGTGTATTAGAAGTATCAAGCATCAGTCATTGTCAAAATCTTATCAAGCAGGAAACTAATTCCCCCAAACATATTTTTGCTGAAATACTATTAGAATTGAGTCTTATATCAAAATAGCAGACATGAAAAATACGTCCACTTTTGAAACTGCAGGAATACAAACAATGTGTCTTACTCTGCAATTGCACTAAACATTGATTCAACTGCCAGATGCAAGGTTCACTTAATCTGGGGGATGCTTAATGCAAAATAATGAGGCTATTAACTATTTTAGCTTTGCCTCCAATCCAATAAATAGAGTATTATTTTCCAGTGTCAGGTATCTCATTATTAGATCACTAACATTTTCAAAATCATTTCTGTGTGAAGATGAGGTTAAAGCAATAATACATACATAACCGCAAAACTTTCCAGTTTGAATATGTGAGGGTAATAATGAAAGTTTATCAGAAGCATTATCTTCCATTTTGATGCCATTTTGACTCTACATAGTCATACTTATTATAAAAAAAAAAGAAGTCTGCTCTTTAAAAGGAGAAATAAAAATACACACAACCCATATCAGATGTCCATGAGTATAAAACAAGGAAAATAGATTTTGGAAATACAATGCTCCAGGAAGCTCTAAGCTAGGGAAATGAAGAATAGTCTCGGCAGGTAAGAATGTATATTTGAATCACTGTGTATTCAGAAGAAAACATTATCCAACACAAATCTCTGAGGCAAAACTTCATTCAATCTATTATTTTAAATTTTATCAATCACAGATTTGGGACTAAGACTCTTTTCTTGTTGATCTGACACTAGGAATGATCACAGTAATTAACGACTCTCTATACCGTGTGCTCCTATTCTGCCCTTTACTTTGTCCGGAACATTCTGGGCACATGTTGTGCACTCAACGACTTGTTGATCACCTTTTATTTTGTCACCGAAATAAATTTCAGCCACAGAAGATGATCAAGTAGATCACCTACTCAAGCTAGCAGTTCACAAAGCATTAGTAACACATTAGGATATTTTATGTGGTATGCTGACCGACTATTTTTGTTTCATAGATGAAATTTTCATATATTTTGAAATGTATTGAATACTCCTCAATCTTCTTATTATGTGGATATTAAATTTAAGTGTATTTATGATGTGCCAAAATTGAATCATTTGAAAACAGTTTTATACTAGCATGCATGAATGGCACAGATAATAAGTATTCTCCCTCTCTTTACTGTACCAGTATTGGCCAGTGTTAATTATATTCAAATGAACTCATTTGTGAGCTCCTCACAATTGTAAATGATTGTGCTAAAGGCAAAGTTGTACTGACACTTAAGGAGTATAGAGTTGAAGACAGAAAAAGAGTTAAGAATATATTTGAGTATATCAAGAGTTCTAAGAGATGACCACACACAGTTCTCTGGTAGTTCAGCAGAACTAGAAATCACATCCAAATAAAGGATCTTAAGAAAGGCTTTATGGGAGAAATAGCAAGGAAGGGAAACTGGAAACATGTATTCTCACCATTTAGGGTGAGATGAGAAAGCTGTATTCCAGGCAGTAGATGGTGTGAACAAAGCAGTTGGAGTCATTCTCATGGAGGGGTAATCATCTTTATATAATACAGTGGGGTCAAGGGACATCAAATGTAGCTAGATTTCTAGAGAAGGCCAAAGAAATGACAATTCACTTATTAGAATGAAATTTTTCTTAACTGAGATTTTGCACTGACCTTCCCTTATTTATTTGGGATCTCATCTTTGACTACAGAGGTATTTTTTTAAATGAATGACTTATTTGAAATCTATACTTGGAAATGTCATATTTTCTAAGACTCAACAGGGATTTACTACAGTTTTAAAGATCAATTTCTAGATGAAAGGGTTTTATATATAAAACTTAATCCCTTGACATATTACACAAAGACAAAAATCCTTTAGTATTCATAATGCTTATTTCTATCTTCCAGGATGGCTTTCTTAATCAGAGTATGGTAAATTGACTCAGTTCATCACCAAGTAATTTTTAATTACAGGTGTGTTAAGAAAACTCTTCTTAATATTTAGCTCCAAGTTTATGCAAGAGACATTTGATAATGAACTGCCAATTGATGGATTGATTTTTTACTTTGGTGTCATTTTTCTATGACAGTATCCTGGGTGGGCAGGGAGATTATGCAGATTCTAAACTACATTGCAATCAGTTAATAAAAGTTTAGTCTGTTTGTAATCATCTCTTATTAATGTGATACATTGGATATACTGAGAGTATAGACTTTCCAAGAAAATGTATTGATGAATTGAAATTCTCCTGGGAGTTCTCCTAGATACCTACTAATAGCTGAAGTCATCAGGCAATGATGCTGGAACTTGTTCTGCAAAATTGAAATATTGACTAGAACTGATGAATTCAAAATAATCACTTTGCTGCTGGTTATCCTGAGACTACACTCTTACCCAAATTGTGTTTCAGAGAGCAACAGTTCTTGGCAATGTTAATAAGAATTTGAAACACTTTGGGGCAAATAGCGTGGGTACACAATATTTTTCTTTTACAGATTCTGAACACAATTAACTTATTTAAGGAACTGAAAATTTCTAAAGTTTATTATAATTACTTATTTCACATGTACAGGGGAAGGTACATATTAAACATTGTTTCTACCCCTAATGAAGTTTTATAGCTATATCATTATTTTTTTAAATTTCTGTCCCCATCCCTTAAGCCAATTTGTGAAGGATTATGGAATAACATATGTAATTGCATCTTTTCATTCATCCTAAATTGAGAAATTAGTCAACAGGAAAAATAAGCAGAAAAATAAAATCTAAGGGCAAAAGTAGGTGTTTGTTTTGAGAACACACATCTCTTAAACAATCTTTATACTCTATCAAAAACAGGACTAGTTTAAGGTAAAATATGAGTTAGAAATTCAGGAAGGATACTGGGAAATAGAAATGCAAATAAAGTAAGTCTACTAACAACTCTATTGAGAGTAGTTTAAAATGATATTGCATAATTTTCTACTTTTGTGTAAGGAAGGAAGGAATGTATTAGGATATATTTGATCCCCCTTGTATTTGCACAAAGAAAAACTAAAAATATACACACATAACTAATAAAATTGTTACTTATAGAGTGTCTTGGGCAGGACAGTGGAAAGTGATGGGGGCAAAAAGTTGTCCACTTTCCCCAATATTTTAAACTGTCAGGGGATTTTTTTCATGTGAAGATAATAGCTGTTTCTAACAAAGCAAAGACTTAGAAAAGCCCAGGAGGCATTGGTTTATCCGTACCTTTGCAGTCTTTGGCCCACTTTGTATAATTATATAAAGGGAAAAGAAAATAAGTTGATAAAGCAAGCCCAGCACCAACTTGAGCCTTTGCTTCCTGTTTGCCATCCCATGAGGAATTTCACTCTTGTTTGTCACTCCAGTGTCATCCTACCTCCTTGATGGTTTGAGGAGATGAGTGAAGAATGATGAAACTCAACATTTAATGGCTTCAGTGATGAGGGTTGTTGAATGGCTATGTAGCTGACGCAAAGGACATGCATAATAAGCCTACTTCCATTCATTCTCTGTTCTGTCACACTATCGGTCTTTTTTAAAAAAGGTTTGAGATTTAAATGACAAGTAACAAATTGATGACACGTACTCCTGACTAATTAGATGAAGCCCTCATTCTATATGGCTCTTGACCTTTAATAGCCATAATGATACCAGCATCATATCAATAACCTGCTATTAGGCATTTAAAGTGTCCACTTCACAGTCACTGAAATAGCAATTAGGAGGAAAGGACTTAATGATGAGAATGTTTAGCCAGTGCTGTTTCAATGACATAAACCTTTCAAGTCTATCCATCATCATCATCTCTATCCTTCCTGCAAATGGCTTTTTTACATATCAGTTCACTCTTTCAGAAACTTAGTGACCTTCTAATTCCACTTTACTCAGTTAGTACTGCCTGGTAACAATCATGTCTGATGTTCTTTTTAGGATGCAGTTCAAAGATTTGCTAGACAGATGTGCTTCCTCACTCTCCAGTGGCCTTCAATGCAGTGGTAGCCACTCTGAGGTTACCAGACTTAGCTGAGAAGGTTATTCTCTGAATCTGATCTTTTTCCTCAGACAAAGCCTATTAGCCCAATTTTTATAATCTGAGGCCTCAATATATTTGGTTTATCCAAGATTCCAGGCTCCTGAATTTATAGAATGTCATTGGCCTTTCATTTCTGTGCACATCCCTGTCAGTCCTCTCCTAGCTGATCTTTTGCATTGAATACTTTGCTAAGTACTCCTGTAGCACCTAGTCCACATTACTAAGGGTCTGGTTTCAACTTCTTCCCCAGTGCAATTATTGAAGAAGGAGGCACGTGGTCTGCCTTCTAATCTACCATAAGCAAAGTCTTATCAAATGTTTTGCTTCTGTATAGCATGAATCATCATCTTTTCCATCTCCAATATTAGTTATTTTTCACTAGGCTGATGTTGTATATTTTAG
Source organism: Manis pentadactyla (assembly GCF_030020395.1). NCBI lineage: Eukaryota > Metazoa > Chordata > Mammalia > Pholidota > Manidae > Manis > Manis pentadactyla. Next base: position 162,588,535 of record NC_080022.1, on the reverse strand, counting down.
ATTAGATTATTACCATAGCACTCCATTTTCAGTACCAATTTTTTTTTTGTCAGGCTAGATTAGGCCGTGTGACATACAAACTGAAGATCCAGGGACTAAACATATGAAAATTGTATTATGTGTTTGCTCCACACTACTCCATGTCAAAAAACAGGTTGGTGTTTGGGGTAAACCGAGCTCTGCCATGTCACAACTGTGACGCAGTCTGAAGCATTAGCTTCTTTGGGATTCTCACTGACACATGGAACATAAGAGAACTGACACGGCTCTCCTGTTACTCAGCCCATAAAGGATACTTGTCACTCCTGCTCATGGCCCATTGGTCAGGACCAGTCCCTGGGCCCTGTGTACCTGAAAGAAGGCTGAGCTCTATAGGGCTGTTCACTGAGTAGTAAAAACCTGCTACAGTACAGGTAAGACCAGCTACTTTGTAACTTTTTCATATGTTTCCTTTGACCTTCCTAGTTCTCATTAGGTGATTATAGCTCCTTCAGTATTTCATTAAAAATTCTATCTGAATTTTCAAACTTCCTTGTAAGCCTCTGATATTCAATAGAGACTAAAATTCTCTCATTCATTGAAGTCTAAGCCTCATCACTGTGGCCATTTTTAGAAGGTTTTGACATATATAGCTATATAAGAAAATAACTGATAAAACACAAGATGTTAGATATATGCAGATAAAAAAAAATATGGAGCAATAGATTCAAAGCCCTGAAGCTCTGAAATGACAGCAGCTGGAATAGATCGCACTGAAATGTGAACAGAAAGAAGTGCATATTGAGAATGGTCCCTGATGTTTCGTGTGAATAATAGATTACAATGTCTTTTGTCCTTTTTAAAAGCTTTAAACTTTTGCCTGTCAACTAAAAACACTCAAGTAAAATATTAAAGATATAGCCACTTCTATAATTCATATGTAATTAATAATTATGAAATATATTACAGTCACACACATGCTATAGATGAATACTGACCAATTCACATTCGCATACCAAACTAAACCGGGGAAACAAATCTTACCAGGGAGGAAAAGACATTCATGATAATATGGCCCAGAGCTGGACAATGACTGAATTTGTTGCCAAAGTTCGATTATTTCAGAGATTGACATGGAAGGAGCACAACGAAAGTTTTAATATTCAGTAGCTTTGAAGAATTAAGTGCTCAAAATGATCAAGTGTTCTCCTTAATATGTCCACCATGGGTATTATGTGTAGAATATCACTTTTTTTTAAATTAGGGTATAATAAAGTCTGATTTTTCATTTCAGTAACATAAAATGATTCAGTATTTCTTTGATGATTCAGAAGACTATTGAGGATCTTGCAGACTCCACACAGTAAAGATTGGTCATCATTGTTCTGAAAATTTAGATGAATACTAGCAGATAATTCCAGTTAATATAAAATATCGATGTTCTTGGAATAATGCAGGCCACAGTGCTCACTCTAATCCCGTTTTTTACTCAGAGGATATCGTTAAGCAATGTATCCTTTCTGAGAAACTTTCCTTGTCATTATAATTAACTACTATTCTATATGATTATCTAGACTATCCTTTGACGGAGTAAATCTCATGCTCACATTTCATTAGAGTAACACTTAGATTGTTCATCTTTTAATATTGATTTATTGTGTCTTGTTCTATGTAAACTACCCTGAATTCTTTTTGGACCAGGAAATGAACAGTCAAGTTTGGCAGATTCAGTTCAGTGGTTCTGAAACTGCTGAAATTCATAACATCTACAATCAACTGTGTTCTGACTTGTACCTATATCCCTAGTCCTTATCTAAACACACTCCCCAATTAAAGAAATGAGACAGAGTTTGACTCTCAACACATTCCATGCTTCTTCACAGTCACACCTTTATCCTCACGTCTTCCCTTCAGCTGAATTTCTCCCTTTCCTTCCTCAGTTTTCTCCAGCCCACGAAATCCTCTCAAGGTCAATTTCTTCGATCTTCCCACATCGGGTTGTTGAATGCATGTGAGTTCCACCTACAGAGTTAAGGTGTGAAATAGCAAGGTGAACAAGCCAGGCCCTTCCCAGGGAAAACGATGGGGTGGTGGCTCACACTCACACAGAGATAATTTCGGTATAAGGTGGTGAGTCCAGTGGTAACAAGTGTGTGAACATGACCCATTACTTATTTGAACCCCCAAAGCATATGGCTGATATCCTTCTTCAGCAATCATCTTATTCAATAATAAAATACAATGGAAAGAGAAACAATTAAACTGAATTTCAGACCAAAATTTTTCACTTATTTGTGACATTGAACCAAATACTTACATAGTTAGCTTTTTAAAAAAATTTGTAATTGTGATAAAATGCATTTAACATAAAATTTACCATCTTAAACATTATTAAGTGTCCAATTCAGTAAGGATAAGTACATTCACATTATTCAACTATTCTCCAGAACACTTTTAGTCTTACAACCTCAGTATTTTTTTTAACAAAGGAAGTAATAACAGTAACAGGTTTGTCCAGGATTGCATAAAATAACATATAGAAAATACCTAGTTCAGAATCTGGCACATAAATAATCTTCAAATGACAGCTTTATTATTTTTTTCTCGTCCTTCCTCTGTATAGAGCTGATGGGTTGTCTTGGTGGTCCCATCTCAAATACAGATCTAAGTCCTTTGTCTGATGTATTTGTAACACCTGTCTTGTAGGTAATCTAGGATGACTAAATAGATGATTGTGTAAGACAAGAGCAGATGGATAACTAAAGGTAGGGATTTGAAGAATACTCAAAGCAGATGCCCCAAACTAGAAGTGCTACCAATAAAACACACCAATGAGAAATACGTTAGAAAAAAGGGCATACTGCACAGATTTTGAAACTGAAGCATGATGAATTAAAGACAGCACTAAAGCCAGGTCTTCTTTCACTATTGCACCTACCCCAAAACAAATACACAGAAACACACCACATCATTAAATCACAGACAGCTGGGGAGTTAAACAAGATAACACAGTGATATCAATATACAAATGCTGCTCTGCTTATTTCTGAAACTATCTCATCCCATTGCCTCTGAAAATTAAAATTTTGTGTTACCAAAAAAGTCACAATCTTTACTTTTTATTTTTTTACACATTATTATTAAAGACATCTAAAAGGAATGCTAATAATCACTACCATTTCTTCACTCAGAATGTTATTAAGTATAAAGGAAACAGCAAACACAAGTAATTAATTCTTCCTCTTCCTACCTTAATAATGCCATTGAAATTAAAGCAGAGAAATGCTTTTAGGAGATCTCTCGACTTAAAATGCTTCACAGAACTACAAATAAGACTTGCACATGAGCACTATTCAACTTCTGCCCAAATTATTTAATTGTATCTCAGGGCCTTGGTGTATTAAAAAATGTAACCAGAAGGTGGAAATGCATCATAAAAATCTGTATTTTAAAGAAATCCCTAGCTCAGAGTAAATGAAGGGGACTGGGAACGAATTACACTTGGGTATGTAATTTGAATAAATGAAAATGCTAGAATGATTGAAGCTTATATATTCAGTATAATAGAATGAGTCTGATAGTGGGTGACTGTATTTTAATAATATGAATACAAGAAAACAACAACAAAAAAAGAATAGAGAAAGAAGGATAAAAGTTACTAGTGCCTTAAATATTTTGAAATGAAGGATTGGTGTGCAATTACACAAAAGATGCTATGAATGAAAAAGCTGGGATTACCAATAATAGATAACTGGAAGTTCACTTGAGTTTGCTGGGCTAACACAGAAACAATCTAGAAATGAAAATGGCACTTTTTAAGTCACTTTTTTAAGGAGATATATTGATATTAGCATCATGAACAACAGCTTAAGAAGGTAGGCAATAATGTATTATGGAGCTAATGGGCCAGTTCATGCAAAATGGAAAATTAAAATCCCCTGTGTATTTGTTTTTTATTTATATCTCCCAAAATTTACAATACAGCTTCATTGGCAGTATCTTATACACACACTCACACACTCCAACATGTCTAGTACTCACAGCACATATATATGACATGTAGTTTTATATACGTGTGTGTATTAATATTTATGTATATATGTTCTTGTCAGTATAAATAGCTTTCTTACATGTTTCTTTTGAGGATTAAATGATACCACACATGTGAAGTGCTGAGTAGAATACAAATAAATTGGCATGTGTTTTTACCAAGAAAGTTAAAGAGGGAATTTGGACGATATACAGGAGGACCTTTGTGAGTTATATCAAATGCAGTACTACTACTGTGTTGAGCTAAATTCACCTCTGGGATTGCTGAGGACCAAGGCCAGGGAAAAATTACAAAGAATCAACTTGCTTTCATTGACTAATAAAATGAACCATACCAAACATTTCCTATTATAAACATACAAAGATATATTATTTTACTGGTATACAAAGGGGTTTGAATAAGATAATATCCATAGTACACTGATGAAAATACACTTGAAACACATAGAATTGGACATAAATTTAAAGAGAAAAAAACAGCAGTTGCTGGATCATTCACCAGAGCTAGGGCAGACTGAGGGGGTAGAAATAATATGATACCAACCCTAAACCATAGAGTAACTGAATTATTTGGAGAAATTATGGAAATAGAGTCCTTGATGCATACTTTGCATATAGAAAGTAGTCTTTCTTTCTTACTTTTTTACTTTAGTGTTTTATTTAGAAACAAAATAATCCATAGAAGTAAGCAAAAGAAGCTGTAATATGTTTGGAAACAAGAGAAATATGTATTTGGTCACTCAGATGACCAAAATATATATTCTTATATATATTTGGTTTTCCTCCATGGATCCTGACTCCCAGCTCCCAAAATCCTAGGAATTTCCTAAGCTCTGAGAGGATCAAGGTGTCTTGTGTTATGTTAATGAGTCAGTGACAACTGTAAAGCTCTTAAGGATGAGGGCTGGTTGCCCTCAAAGCCAGCTAGGTCATTAGAGAGTTGAACTTTCAGTTCCACCCCCTGACCTCTGGAGAGTGGTTATAGGCTGCAGACAAGTCCATCTCCAGTGGTCAATGATTTAATCAATCATGCCTATATAATGAAGCCCCCATAAAATCCCAAAAGACATGGTTCAGAGAGCTTCTGAGTTGGTGAACATGTGGAGATTTGGGGAGAGTAGTGTGACTAGAGAGAGCACGGAAGCTTCGTGTCCTTTCCCCCACACATTGCCCTGTGCATCTCTTCCATCTGGCTGTTTCTGAGTTGTATATATAACCTTTTATAATGAACTAGTAATATAGTGAGTAAATGGATTTCCTGAGTTTGGGGAGATGCACTAGCACAAAAAGGGGGTTGTGGGAACCTTGGCTTTATAGGTGGTTGGTCAGAAGTACAGGTAATACCTGGGCTTGTGGTTGGCGTCTGATGTGGGTGCAAGCAGCCTGGCAGGACAGAACCTAAACCTTCCTGATGCTGTCCTCAGGCAGATAGCATCAGAACTGAGTTGAACTGAAGACACCCAGTTTGGTGTTTTGGGGGGAAAAATCCTTCCTCCAAAATGTTGGAAATCTGGGTCCCAGAATTCCCTGAGAATAGCACAATATTAAAGATCAAAGAGCTGAGCATAGTAGCCATAGAGCAAAGTAAGGAGATTTTGCCATAAAAAATCAGAAGCTTTTCTGTTAAGAAACTAGAGTATTTGGTCAATAGGCTGTAATTTATAAAGGATCACAAGTGATGATGTTCTCTAGTCCAAGCTCCTGCCACTTACCGCACAATGTGACAGTAAGTCGAGACAAGGAAAGAGACTTTATTCAGAAAACCAGCAGCCTGAGAAGATGGCAAGCTAAAGTCCTAAAGCTCCATTTTCACATGAGCATTAACTGCAAGCTTCTTTTATGCTCAGGAAGGGGGGAGCATAAAGAAAGGATGGGGAGCAGGTGAATGGAGGTGACAGAGGCTGCAGCCATTCTGGCACCTGCTAGGGTCCGAGGAGAGCTGAGAAACTCCGCGACCTCGGTTAGTTGACTCTCGATGACCTAAGTCTGGTAACGATGTTACTAAAACTCTTTAACAAAGCAATCATTATTTTCATGCATATTTCCTTATCAACTGGAGGAGGCAAGCTTTGGATAAAAAGCTATTGCAGAAACCTCAAACTGTAAGCAAAATTCCTTGTGATGATAACAAGCCTTAGTGCAGGGCTGCAGAGATGAACAGAAGCCGCTTTCCTTTATTTTCCTTTTGGCCCAAAGAGATAAACTCAGTATGGAGGCAAATACGCCACTTTATAACTCCGTTAGAATAATTCACGAGGATCCTAGGATAAGAAGTCTATCTGTTCTTTTTCTCTTCAATGACTATATGTTTTATGAAGATGCACAGATAGAATGATAATGTGATTCTGATTTAGTGTTGATGTATAACCTGTGGATGTAATGTTCATTATCTGCTTTTTCTGTTAATTAATTTGTTACCTTTAAACTTAAAGTGCTCATAAAATTGCAGGAGGAAGGGCTGGGAAGGGTAAGGCAAAGTTTTACTACAGTAGATAGTTTTATGAATGTGAGATAGAGATATTGTAATATAGTATCATGGCAGCAATCATTAAAATGAAGATCACCTGCAAAGATAGCCTTTGTATTGCTTCTGCCATTCATGCTAGAATTTCCTTCATATAATTCAGTGTATTCATAGTTACTTTATTCCCCAATAAACATTTATTGAGTATCAGCTCTATGTCCACCCCTGTTGTAGAAGTTAGGAATATAATTGTGAGTAAAACCGAAAAAAATTCGTATCTACACAAGTCTTTTATTCTAAAAATGGAGACAAATGATAAACAAGACTGATATGAAGTTAAATGTGGATAAATACAGGAAGGATGGAGGGTAGGAAGTATCAGAATGATTAGAAAAAGGATACAAAAAATGTATCATTTAGATTAAAACTAGAATGATGTGAGAAAACAAGCCATGTGAATATTCGGGAGCAAAAAACATCTCAAGGAGAGGAAATAAGTTCTAAGGGCTATTTACCTTACTGTATAAAAAGCTTCAAGGCGGGTTGGAATAATGTGATATTTTCTTCTCTCCTTTCTATCTCCCATTCCTAGCATGGTATGTGGCACACAGTAGGTGCTTGAAAGGTATTTGTTTAAATAAAAATGCATTGGTACTGAAAAGCCCCTTTCATCTTGCTAACTCCTACTTTTCATCCCAACTCATATGTTACACACATACGGAGCCTTCACTAACCTTCCCTCTAGTGTTAGGTCTTTTGTTATATGTGTTCGTAGCAGTGCTTGTCCTTCCTGTAACTGTACATATCACGATTATGATTAATTTGATCTGATGAGTATCCATCAAACTTTACCAGAGAGCTGGTTGTACACATCAAGATTATCTTCAGTGAGTAATGCTTGACATATAGTAGGTGCCAAATAAACATTTATTGAATGAATACATGATAACATTCTTGTGCTTTCCTAAATATTTACCTCTCCTGTTCTGAATTAGTAGTCGATGAACTTGCATTGAAATTTACACAGAAAATGGAAATCATTGATTGAAACTCTTCATCTGATTAGTATTTACATATGTATCCATCCTCATTCTTTCATCTTGCAACAGCAAGCTTCCATCTAGGTTTTTCTTTTTGATGTTATACATATGATGATGATGTCAGTGTTGATAAATACAGTTTCTCTGGCTTTCACAATGTGCCAGACTCTTCTCACGTTTTTAGGAACTTTACATCGTCTCTCATATAATTACACACACTCTCCCAATTCAGTTAGCTTTTACATATTCTCATTTGCCTCTCATTAAAATAAAATCCTCACTTAAATCCTTGCCTCCTTCAGATATTGCTTTATTAATTTTCATCCACAGCTAATTTCTCAAAAGAATTTGAGGAATTTAAGGAGTGATCTTTTACTTCTCCAACCTCAATCCTCTCCACCACAACCATCAGCAGATTAAGACTTTCATGGCTTTGAAAGGCTTTCATGGCATTGAAATAAATGGATGTCCTTGCTATCTGTGTCTTGCTTATTTTTTTTGTGAAATGTTTTCTTACTGAGAGTGGTGAAATTTTCTCTTCCTTACCTTCCATAACATAAACTCTCTTAGTTTTTCTCCCATCACTGAAATATCTCCAACTACTTTGTACCTATTCAACCTGGAAATTAGATGCTGGAATTCTTCAGCAGGACTCAGTCCACAGATATTTGTTCTATGTTCCCTTCTAAATATATTTTACCTTTGTCCATTTTTTAGATAATATTTATACATGAAGGGATAACAAAATTCTCCTCATTATCTAGTCTTCTTTTTTGAGATCTAGACTCATATTTCAACTTTCTACTTAACTTCACATTGGTGACCAAGGCAGCTTAAATTTGATATGTCCAAAGTCAAAACTATATGATTATAACCAATATAACTATGTGCTTACCAAGCTCTGAAGAAAATGGGTTCTACCCTCCATTCTAGTTCCACTCCTTAAACCATGTGCTCTCTGAATTTTACCTTTCACCATGTTGGCCTTCTTTCAGGTGTTCTGATCTGTTACTATGTCTCTGAAGCTTTGTACATGCATGTCTAAGTGCATCAAATGTTCTTTCACCTTCACTGTGGTAGCTACTTACATGGTGGTCACCCATACACCATTCCACTGAAATTTACACCCTGTTGTAGTCTTTTCCCACGCTGACTCTGGACTAGCTATGTTACTTGCTTTGACCAATGGGTCCTTAGCAAACCTAATAAGTTCTTGCACATTAGAGTTTATCTTCTTAGAACACTCTCTGAGGAAGGTAGTCATTTGTAAAGACTGTTATAAAGAAGTGTGGACTAGATAACTGAACTCTAAGATGCCAGTTAAAGAGTAGGAGAGAGGTGGCTGAAGGAGTGTGGATGTGCCCAACTTGTGAGCAAGGGCTTCTTAGGCCATTTGTCCTAACTTAGGTGCTTGCTAAACACAACTGATGGATTGTCTCCAATACATACCATGTAGAGCAAACAAGCTCTACAGCCATGATTCTTGACCTGCAGACTCACAAAAAGTAATACATTATTATTGTTTTAAACCACACATTTTATTTTGTTTGGGGGTCTGGGGAGATGTATGCTTGTTACAAAGAAACAATAACTAACATCTACCTGGCTAATTCATACCTCTCTCTATAGCTAAATTTGACCAGTGAAGCTTTGCCTGGGGTACTACACAGTTTAGAAATATAATAATAACAAAAATAAAAGTACTAATTTAGTATTTGCTATATTCATGGCCCCATTCTAAATACTCCCCATCTATTCCTCACTTAATCTTTGAAATAGTGGCAGGTACTTACATCAAAATAATGGTAGATACCAACATCAGCTCCACTTTACATATAAGGTAAACTGGAAGACAGAGCTAAGTATTGGCTCCCTATTAACTCCTGCTTATAACCCCCATTGTTAGAGGAAATTCCTTACTAGCATAGTGTTTATAAAAATTCTAGTTACACATGCAATTGTATGATTATTCTGTTAATACACTGAAAGATCAAAGACAAGGGGTGTGGCCATCCTTCCTCTCCATTTTATCACCAGGACCTATCTGTACTAAGTCTATTGAATATTTTTCTATTGAGTGATCAAATGGTTAAATTAATGATTGGGTAGTTCACTCTCAGGCATGGTGTCCCAGGTAGTGGTGCCTTTTTCAGGTATTTCCTGATATCTACTTGATCCCTGAAATGTCCTAAAGGATTATATAATTTTTGTGACAATGTAAATTGTCATTATGGCAATATGGAAGAATTTTTTTAAAATCCAGGAATATCTCCTGTTGCAAGTATCTAGAATTACTAGTTGAAATATAAAAAATCCTTTTAATTGCATGGTTAAGCTTTTTTAAAAAATGAGGAATAAGAAAACAAAGAAAAGAAAAAAAATGTATCCAAAGATAAGCTGATGGAGATGAGGAAGCCTTCCTGGAGTTTTATTATGGCAGAACTGATGCATAAAGCCCTACACATATTTAATGTGTATAATTTGATGAGTTTGGACATATGCAGGCATATCATAGTTAAGAATAATGACAAAGACTAATATAAGATCCCAAAGTCTTAGAGAAAATAAAAAAATAGATTACTTGCAAAGAAGATAATGGGACTGTTAAGTGATTTTTCTGGAAGTCAGAAGATAGCATGCTATCTTCTAAATATACTAGGAGAAAATAACTCTTATAGCACAGCTGTGCAAATAGTTAATTAATCATACAAAAAGATGTTGAAATAAAGATATTTTCAAGCAAAAATAAACTCAGAATTATACGACTCACAGTCTTTCTTAAACATATTATTAAAAAGATTCTTTGAGGAAGCAAATAAAAATGAAGCCATAAGGAAGAATTGAGATACAAAAAAAAATGATGGGCAGAGACACTGATAAATATATAGGTAAATATAAAGAACAATGGATGGTATAAGTCTTACAATAATCTGTATTTTGTTATGGGGAAGCACAAAGCAAGAGTGAAAACACTAGACAGCAATAGTGTAAAACAAAGAGCAGGAATCAGGGATAGAGTATTTTAAGTTCCCTCCATTGTGCTGGAAGAGAAAATGAATAAACTTTTAATTATGTAGGTTAGATCTTTTTAAGAGTAACTTTGAAAGAATAAACACAAAAATGATATATTCTTCACATGCTTATGTAAGAAAATTGAAACTAAAAGACTCCATTTTTTAAAACAGAAAATAAAGGAAAGTAAAAAAATATATAGAAAAAGGAGGGTTAATGCAGCACAGAAAATGAGAACAATCTAAATAGATGATTAAACAACGCAATGAAACAAACTCAGCTTTCTGAGAAAGAGCCAGGAGTGATCATACTGATCGAAAATCCAACACTACCTTTATAAGAGATATTCTAAAACATGCAAACAGAAAATTAAAAACAAAACAAAACCTGAAAGTGTGAGCAGACTTTAATGACTTCAAAGTGTACATTTCAATGTATCGAAGTAACCCTGACAAAGAGACAAATCACTTCATATGCAGGGTGACCTTAACTAGTCCTTGCACTTGTATTTGAAGCCTCATCTTTTAAAGACCTTACTCTACTCTTGTGTTTGTTTTCACATAAAATATTGTGTTTCCACAAGTTCTTCCCTGATTTATTTATTTCCCCCATCTGAGACATCATTTGTTTTATTTACTTGTTTACTATCTTTCTCACTCCAGTAGCTCTAAGAGGTCAGAGGTTTCTATGGTTAAATTGTTGCTCTATCTCTGGCACCCAGGAGAGTGCCTGGCAGAAATTAGGCATTCAACAAATTTACATTAATATGATCACTGACTAATCTACAAACTTAGTCACTAGTAACAAATCATTTCTAGGTGATAAAATGCCTATTATGCAAATTTTTGCATCCTCAATCTTTGGAACAACACCTAATTTCTGAATGAAGTGCTATCTGCATTATGGCATTTAAGTAGCCATTCATACAGGAATGGTGGAAGGAAATGAGTGCAATTTGCCTTTAGTTTGTATATTCCCTCATTATTCTGTGTTAATTATTTGTACAACTACAGTTCTGAACTCTTGCCTATTAAGACATTTCTAAACAGAAAGAATGTCTTGATGTTAGAAAAAGAGGAAGCCAGGTGTTGCCTTAGGTGTAAGAAATACATGTTGCTATAGCCATGGTAATTTTAATTCCTTTAGATTTTAACAAGAATTCATTGAAACAGTGCTGCAGTTTGCAGATGTTACTCGTGCATTTCAAAATCTGGAAAAATGTAAGGTATTTTAGGCAGTTCTAATAAAACTGAATTCCAGACAAAAAGTATGACTGAGAAAACCTCTCCATGAATCTAGTTCTGCTTTAACATCTAATGCACTTTGTTCATAGTTGTGAAGTTCTTAGTATCTCATTTGTGCTCTTTGTACATTCAATTCCTGTGCTAGAATATCTTATGGAGATTAAAGTCTAAACATAATATACTTCAGGAACCATTCATAACCAGGATCCCACATCTGCATAAATTAAAGCTCAAAAACCATGTCATACATATTTTATTTATAAGCTTTCTTTTCTCTGCAGAGTTAAAGCCATTAACTCAATGAATAAATTATATTTGATTTTGTCGTTTTGACCGACGGATGAATACATATATGTATAACTAAGACATAATTTAGTTATGCATTTTTCTTACCCATTTTCTTGTTTAGTATCTTTTCCTCTTATTGGCAAAGTGAAGCTTACAATGTGTGTTCATTGGCTTTTTAGCCAACTGTCTCATTTGAACACACTGTCAAAGGAATATTTAAAACTGAAATAGCATGATGTCTATATCTGCTCTTTGGTCCTGACTAGTTTCCATTCCCTTTTACTTTAAGAAATAGCCACTTGAGTTTCTGTTGTGAACCCACCTATCTACCTTTACTCTGAGTTTTCATGGTATGAGGTGGGAGAGACCCACCTGGGTGAGACTGCAGGGGCTGGCACACCACCAGGGCCTGGCCAGTTAGAGAACCACCATCCCTGTTCTGTGCTCATTGCAAAGGTGAGCACTTGAATTCAAGATGAGCCAATGAAAGCCATCCACCAACATTTGCCAGAAATATTTGGAAGAGGAAGTTTTGTTTCTGCTCAACTTATTAATCAAATAAGATGTAGGCTATTGCTGTTGGTAGTTATGTTTGCAAAAATCTACCTGACAATAATGGAACACAAATGAAATTAGAACTAAGAGATGGATAAATACTAGTATCTGTAGCTTCCTTCTCTCATTCTGGCACAGCTATGCTGCTTTCATTTCTATTCCTCTAACATGCAAGACATGGTGTCTCTTCAGGCCCTCAGAGCCACTGCACTCGCCAGTCCTCTGTCTATGAGGCTAGTCCATGAGATACCTATATGGTTATTCTCTCACCCCTGTCAGGTCTTTATTTATATGCAAACAGATCAGTAAGGCCTTCCTGGTTGTTACTGATGCTGTCACACAAGTCCCCACTTTCTCTGCTTTTCTTTTTCTCCACAGCGCTTGTCTTTATGTAATAAATCATTTTTTTTCAAAGTATTTATCTTTGATAATAGTCTGTTTCATCAGTTGTATGAAAGCTACTTGAATGCGAGTGACTCTGTGGCATCTTACTACGCTAATGGACAGTGACTGCAATGGGGCATGGGGGGGGTACTTGATAATATGGGTAAATGTAGCAACCACATTGTTTTTCATGTGAAATCTTCTTAAGAGTGCATATCAATGATACCTTAATAAAAAAAGCAAAGCTACTTTGAAGGCAAAACATATCTTTCTTTAATAAGACAAATTAAAAGCTTAAATTGTTTAAAAGGAAACAAATTCTGCAATTTGCACATAAGTAAGAGGGTTATGCCTTATTCGTAAGGGTTTTGCAAATTAAGGTCAGAGATATAGAAACCCCAGTGTAGAATATGCTAAGGAAATAGGTATTTAATTAAGAGTAAACATGGGTATATAGTATAAAGAGAAACTTCTGTATACTGTTGTAGAAAGCTTAGTGACAAGGGTGTTGTACAAAGGGGGCTGGTGTGTTGCTAATATGTATACATGTGTGTACAAACAGAAAAAATTATGAGCCCTTTGAATAACTACACGATTGTTATTCAATCCCGTGTCACTCTTAGGATGGGGTCTGTATTTTATGGTGTTGCCACTGTAAAATTATCTGCTGAGCTCTTCCCTTGAGTAGCATAACTTTAATTCATACATGGCTTATGTTTGTGATATTTAGAGCTGCAGGAAATTGTTGGGGAGTTTGTGTCGCACTATCTTCATTGTAGTCTCCATGAAATTATGCCACAAGCTGTTGCAGAGCAGGAGCTAATTCAATTACAAATTTTCACCATGACGGTATTTCATAATTTTGAAAGAGTTGATGAATGAATGAGTGAATCAATACATGAATATGTAAATTTGTATACCTTCATGGTTTAATCTTACATCTATGAAAACAAATTATAAAATCTTTTAGAAATAAAGCCAATGCTAATGACCAAGAGCAAGGGATTTTGATGTCTTGGTTTATTTTCAGAGGTGTCACGATTTTTTTCTAGTCCTCCTTAAACTCATTTTGTTAAAATAGAAATCTTACATTCCAACATAAAACCCTTTTCCTAAAATAAATCGCAATCTTTCTATGATAACAGACCAGAAACAAAAGCAGCATGTCTTTGTACACTGAAGTTTTGAACACCGTGAAAAACAAAGGACTGTAATTTCAGCCACGCTCATTACATGCCATGCAATACTTGAAGCGCACATTTTTATTCTCTTGGAATTGTTTTTCTTGGTTCTAAAACCAGAATGTGATCAGTTTTACAAACGAGCTCTTCTGACCCCTAATTCACTTGGTTGTTCAAATACAATCTAGAATATAGGTAGATGCATGGTTCTGCTCAGGAAAAAATACTTTCAGAGTCAGAAAAAAGAACTTAAGTCTGTAATATAAAGGGAATAAATTGGCAATCATTCGTGGTTTTGTTTCAGTTTATTCTGTTTTCTTTTTAATGACATGTTGAACATTATCCCAACAGAAGATTTCCACAATATTCCTACTTTGAAGATTTCCAACAAAAGTTTCTTACCTTTGACAATGAATTCTAAATCAATTGACTAAACATAGAATGAATATACAAAGTTTATATACACACACACAAAAGAGCAAAGTCTAGTGCTGTGCTTCTCAGACTGAATGTGCACATGAATCACCTGGGGAATTAAATCCAATTAAATGCAGGTTATGGTTCATTAGGTCTGGGCTGGGGCCTGGATTCTGCATCTTGAACGAGTTCCCGAGCAGTTTCCACACTGCTGCTCCGTGGGCCATGCCTGGAGCAACATGGGCTTCTTGCCTAAGTGCAAGCACCAAAATGTTTTCACCCTCAAAGGTCTTTATATGATTTCCTCATTGTCCTCTTTTTAATATTATAGTAGAAAAAGCTTAAGATGTTATGTTCTCCAATCTTCCTACTATTCTTCCTTGAATAGTATTTTTCTTATGAAGATAATATTAGGATTCTTTATCTTGAGACCCTAAACTCTCTTCCAGACAAGTCCAAATACTTCTGAATCCTTTTACCTGTTACTCGAATAGACATTTATCTACAGAATCAATGTTAAATTTTTCCTTCGTACTTTGAGTATTTTTTCCATTCTTTCCCAATATTTTGCAATTTCATCAGATCTCTAGGTGCTGTCTTTCATGTTGTTTGCCATTTCTTTATTGTTAAGTATTGTTTTTCCCCCTGAGTTTTAGGAGAATTACAGAAATACAACTATTGAGTCTTCCACCAATCTGAATTTAGTAACCTGTCTTTTCTTCCTGCTCTCTTCTTTTCTTCCCTGTAATTATCCTAGTAAGGAGATGAGTGTTGGTTCATTTTCAATTAATTTAATTTTTTTCTCATAAATGTAAGATTAAACCAAGAAAACAAACACATTTACATTACATGTATTATCATTCATCGGATAGCCCCTGCTCTTCAACAGCTTATCGTAAAACTGACTCACAAGCTGAATAACTATTGACATCCTGGGCCTCCTGGTTAGATAGCCTTGGTTACTTACCTCCTTGTTGAAACTACTGCCCCAGAGTCTTCTGTTTGTTGCAATTCCTGACTCCTGAGGGAGACCTAATTTTCCAGCCTTTGATTATTAAAGCCTTCAATCAGCAGAGAACACCGCTGATGGATTCTTCTGTTTGTTTGACTGCTACTTTGAAAAGTCGTTCACATTCATATTAAGACCATAACATGGGAGAAAACCTTACAGTGAACAGTTTATGCAGAGCTAGTGAGGTTTCACTGGAATTTGTTCTCTGTTCTTTCTACCTCCCCGGGGTTTGGGCAGTTCACCCTTTAATTCCGCCCTATTGTTATCACAGCTCATAAACAGTCCTCAACATTCTAACAAGTAGATGGCACTTTCAGTGATTTCCATTTGGAGCAAAAAGAAATAGTCCTCCACCTTTATGTTTTATATCAGAATCATGAGAATCTGGGAGGAGGGCTCTGGAGCCCAAGTGCATTTGGCCATCTTACTGGGAATCCCTGTATTGTCCTATATGCAGAATGTGCTGGCATCTCGTTCATCCTGGGAGGAGTCAGTCTATTGTTAAGGACATGGGTTCTGATAACCACAGAACATATTCCTAATGCTTCAAGGATTGCAAAAATAACATATTGCAATTAATACAGCAAAAAAATACAATGTTTTGAGTTGCTAGAATATCTCGGGCTTAAGGACCACACGTGTCTTGCGACAAATTAATTTCTGATCAATATACCAATTTCTAATGAAGATAAGAGGAGGGTAACTGAAACACAAGTAGAATATGCAAATGTGTTGTTAAACCAAATTTTTTAAATTGCTAAAATAATCTCACAGGCATAAAGTTACTTGAATATATTAAATAACATAAGCTATTGCCTAATTACTCTCTATTTCATTAAATATACTCAAAACATAAACAAAGGCTGTGAATATGAATAAAAACTTGTGAAGAATACAGTATGTTTCTTCAATAGCAAGAGTATGAAGTTCTAAATATTTATTCATTTGTTGGCAATGACACCTGTGGTATGAATTATTTGGTATTCTTTCTACATCCACATAATTTTTGTTTCAAGAAATATTAAT
Source organism: Manis pentadactyla (assembly GCF_030020395.1). Lineage (NCBI taxonomy): Eukaryota > Metazoa > Chordata > Mammalia > Pholidota > Manidae > Manis > Manis pentadactyla. Next base: position 162,571,883 of record NC_080022.1, on the reverse strand, counting down.
ATATGTTATGGGTAGGTGTTCAAATGTTTTTAAAACACTGTGCTTTCATACATTTATATGGGTAAAATGCTAGTTATATTTAAAGAAAGAGAGGAGATATATTTTTATATTGAAATACTGTATTTTCCAAATTTGTGCTTCTTTCTTCTTTGTGCAGAAGAACTAGGAAAAAAATCTATAAGAAATGTTCCAATTTTACTTCATTTAACTCTACTTCTCAAATACTGTTATTCCTACATTATTTACTAGAGCTTCTTCCTGATATAACTGTTCATTATCAACAGGGATGAAAAGAAAATAATTGTCACTTATTGAGCTCCTAAGAAACTTGACTTTTTCTGAACTCAATATATGCTTCTTAGAAAATAGAAGAGATTACATGCTGTACACATTCAGACAAGATTTGAGCACATTTGGTCAAAGGTCATGGAAAATCAAGAAGTCATGAAAGTCAGAGAAAAGTACAGAATGTTTTTCTATAACCCACTTCAGTATTAGAATATTATGTTCCTTCATAGAGGGAAAAGTTCTGAATACAACATGTTAATTAAATCATAGTAGCTTGCCCATCTCTTTAAACTATAATATTACCTGTAGTAACTTGAGCACCTAATGTGAAGTGGGATATATAAAAATCATAGCCACCATTTCATTAAACAATAGCAAACCTGTCTCTTTCAGAATTCATAGTAAGTATTTCATCATTAAAACCTAACTCCATGGTATTGCTAGACTAGAAACAACAACAAATTAAAATACAAAATATGGTTCCAAAACAGCCTTGTTCAGGGAATCTATATTTAGACAGACAGAAATATAAATTTAGATATAGATATATGATCACATACATACTTAATTTGAGTCAGGAGTCATCAAACTATGCTTATGAGCCAAACCTAGCTTACTGTTTTGTTGTTGTTATTGTCATTGTTGTTTTATTCAGATGAAGTTCACATCACATAAAATTTACTACCTTAAAGTATACAAGTCAATGGCATTTTGTGTATTCACAATGTATAACCCCATCTCTATTATGTCCAGAACATCTTCATTATCCCCCAAGAACACTGCACCTAAGCAATCACTTCTCTTCACTCCTTCTCCGAGATCGAGCAACATCCATCTGCTTTCTGCCTGTATGGATTGGTTTCTGCCTATATGGATTTATCTATTCCAGATATTTCGTATAAAATGAATTATATAATATGTGAACTTTGTGCTTGGCTTTTTCCCCTTAATATATCGTTTTTGAGATTCATGGATATCACGGCAGGCATCAGCATTTCAATTTCCTGTTATGGATGACTTATCCATTGTGTGTATATTCCATAATCTGTACATCCACGTATCCATGAATTGACATTTAGGCTCTAGTTACTGAGTCTTCCCCCTTTGTTTTCAGTCTACCTACAGGTTTATCAACTTTGTAGATTTCTTTTCAAAGAACGAACTTTTGGATTTGCCTTTTTCTCTATTGCTTTTTATTTATCTTAAATCTTATTATACCTTTCCTTCCTCTGGGTTTGGGTTTAGGTTACTCTTTTTCTTTCTAATTCCATAAAGGGCATACTCAGGTTATTGATTTGAGATCTTTCTTCTTTTTTAATATAGGCATGTCCAGCTATAAACATTTCTCAAAGCACTGCTTTAACTCTATCACTTAGATGTTGGTGTCTTGTGTTTTCATTTTCTTTCATCTATGAGTATTTCTAATTTCCCTTGTGATTTCCTCTTTGATTTATTGGTTACTTAAGTGTGTGTTGTTTAATTTGACATATTTGTAAATTGCCCAGTTTTCCTGCTGTGATTAATATTTCTAACTTGAGTCCTTTGTATTTATAGAAGAAACTTTGAAACATTTCCATCTTTAACATTTGTTGAGACATGTTTTACATGTTAAAATATAGTCTATCCTGGAGAATATTCCATGTGCCCTTGAGAAAAATGTCTATTCTGTTATTGGTGAGGGACGTGCTCAGTATATGCCTGTGGGGTCTAATAGGTCTGTTGTATTGAGTCTTTTAAGTTAGTTTTTTTTATTATTGAAAATGGAGTAAGAACATTTCCAATTGTTATTGTAGAATTTTTCTCCCTTTAATTCTCTCAATATTTGTCTCAGATACTTTGAGGCTCCCTTCTTAGTTGTGTAATGTTTATAATTATCCTATCTTAATGGATTGAGCTTTTCTATCAGTATACAATGTCTGTTGCTCCGTATAAAGTTTTTGATTTAAAGTCTGTTTTATCTGATATTAAAATACCAACCCCAGATGTTTTATTAGTGTTGGCATGTAATGTCTTTTCCATTTTTTGCTTTCAATTATTTGTGTGTATGGATCAAAACAAGTCACTTGTAGACAGCATACACTTGGATCATGTTTTATTGTCTGTTCTCTGAATCTCAGCCTCTTAATTGGGGAAATTCATCCATTTACATTTAAAGTAATTGCTGATAAGAAAGGACTTAATTCTTCCAATTTTGTTATTTGTTTGCTCTAAGTCTTTTAGGTTTATTATTCTTTAATTCCTCTGTTCATGCCTTTGCATTTATTTTTTTGTAGAGTACCATTTTTACTATTTTCTTATTTCCTTCTTGTATATTTAAAATTCTTTTCTTAGTTGCTACCTTGAGGATTAGTTTACCTCTTAAGCCTATAATAATCTATTTTGAATTAATATGACCGTAGCTTCAGAAATTAAAAAGATAACACTCTACTATATAGTCTATTCTCTTCTTTATGTTGCTGTTATGCTGAATTCCATCTTTGTACATTTTGTGCTCATTAGAATAGATTTATAATTATTGTTCCATGCATTCACTTTTTAAATGATCTAGAAAAAAACAGGAATTACAAACCAAAGATATAATAACATTGTAGGCTTCTTGGCTAACAGGATTTTTTTTCCAGTATTTTAAATATATAATTTGACTGTCTTCTGATACCAATGGTTTATACTGAGAAACTGTATATGTTAAACTTACTGAGGACCCCTTGCACATGATGGGTTGATTTTTCTCTGGCTCCTTTTAAGACTGCTTCTTTATCTTTCAACAACTTAATTATAATATGCTTTAAAGTGTATTTTTGGGTTTACCCTTCTTGGAGTTCATTGAGACTCTTTGATTTGTAGATTCATATCTGTTATCAAATTTGGGAAGTTTTCAGCTATTATTCCCCAGATATTCTTTCTGCTGTTTCCTCTTTCTCCACTCCTTGTGGGACTCCCACTATGTCTATGTTGGCATTCTTCATAGTGCCCCACAAGTATCTTAGCTCTGTTTATTTTTCTTTATTCTTGGATCCTTCTGCTCCACAGACTGGATAACTTCAACTGACCTATCTTCAACCTTGCTGATTTTTTTTTTTTTTGCCCGCTCAGATCTATTAAAATTCTCTAATGAATTCTTTACTTCAGTTATTGTACTCTTTGGCTCCAGAGTAATTTCTAATTTTATTGATACTTTCTATTTGTTTATATATTTTTATACTGGTTTCTTTTAGCTTTCTGTACATGGTTTCATTTAGCTGTTTGAATGTATTTGAGACCATTGATTTAAGTATTTGTCCAGCAAATCCAATGTCTGTTTCTTCAGGGACAGTTTCTGTTAATTACTCCTGTGAATAAGCCATAGATTCTTGTTTATTTTCATTTCATATTTTTGTTGGAAACTGGATATTTTGAACATTATAATGTGGGAACCCTGGGAATCAGATTTGCTTCCTGCAGCAGGGTTTGATTTTATTGCTTTCTCTGGGTTATAGCAGTTTGCTTGTTTAGTGGGATGTCCAAGTTATTTTCATAAAGTCTGTATTCTTTGTCACGTGCAATCTCTGAATTCTCTGTTGCTTTAGCTTGTGAAGTCAGTTAGTGTCTTTATAGAGAATTCCTTGAGCAACTTAAGCCAAAAATTAGAGAGAAAGAAAAAGAAAAGATTAAAAAAAAATCTTTCCTAATCTCAGCATATTTGCTCCATGTTGGGGTATTACTTCAGTGCTTAGCCAGGCCATTCACAACTGTGCATGAGTCTTCGCTCCCTGCTGCATTGAGCCTAAGAATTAGCCTGAGGTGAAAGTTAAGGATTTTCCCATGTATTTTTTCAGCATATGTCTGGCTCTGGGTTTGTATGTAGCTTTCTGAATTCCCTGATATGTGTAGGTGTTTGGAATTCTCTAATTTCCCAAAGAAACTCTCTTTGTCAACTTTTCCTCCCAGGTTTCTGCATGTCTATTGTTTGCCTCAACCATAGTTTTCTGCAGGTGTCAAATGGTTGTTCACTTGTTTTACAGTATATTCAAGGAACGTTCTCTTCATAATTTCATGCATAGAGAGAATTTTTATTTAGGCAGAACAAAAGCAAAGACCTGGTGTCAATACTTCAGGTGGTCCCAGGCAGGTCAAAACAGAAAATAACAATCCTTTGAGAATATCTACTTTGACCACACTTAGATGTGGACTGTTGTCTTCAAGACTGGTGCTGAACCAGGAAGGTGGGTGGGACCCAAAAGAACAAAGATGTCATGAAGGTGTCCTCACTTTCAAACTGACTTCATCTTGGTTCAGCATTCAGTTGGTTGCTCTAACCTTTGAATGTTTTCCAGAGTTCTGATAAAGTTGATTCTGAAAGTTTTTGCTTGATTTTTGCATTTATGTGGAGCGACAAGCCCTTGGAATGAACTACTCTGCCACTTGTGCTGATGTCATGCGTCACTGAGTTTGTCTGCAGATTTTTATGGGAACACAGCTATAATTCACTAAAAAACAAACAAACAAACATATACTCCATACCTGCGTTTGAGCTACAATGGCACAGTGGACTGTTTGCAATACTATATGAACTGCAAAGCTTCAACTATTTACTATCTTGTCTTTTATAGAAAAACGTTATATTACTTCTTCTCCAGGCAAAAGGAGTCCAGAGGTATATACCTCCCATCACAACAGTGGGAGTTGTCTTGAGTAAAATGGCTAGAAAATTTTGGGAACTGATAATATAAAGAATCAGCCAGAGAAATGCTAACATTGTTCAATATTGCATATTATCACATGATAAATAGGATTACAGTGGATTACTTTAGCTTGTTGTTTTCATACTATGTACTGTAAAGCTCTGTGGTTCTGAAGATTTGTCCCAGGTTGACAGCTGGGGTAAGACTGGGAACCCTGTATTTCAACTAAAACAGTCCCATTTTTATCCGTCTTCTATGTCAGACTGCGAATGATTTCATTTGCAAAGCAGACTTTTTTGCTCTAAGAAAAGATTAAGAAATCACTTTGATTAGTTTTTGTCATTAATGCTGCAAAATTTATGTCTAATTACAGAATTGCAGCTACTGAATTAATAATTGCTATATCTTTATTTTACATTATTACTCTTCTGAGACCCCACAAATTGTTTTCAAAGTAGATAGCAATCTATATATTGTCACGCCATAGGAAAGATTGTTTTGATCAAATATTTAAATTGGTACAATGTACATCATTCATACAAAGGTGAGTCTTCATAAAGTGAATAAAGAAGAGGCTCTCTTCAATAATTACAAATTCAGTTATTATAATTCTATAATTAGCTACATGACAAATCTCATAGGTTATTCCAAAAGGAAATTTTCAGTTCATACTTAGTTATAGCCAGGGAGAAAACAAAAACAAAAACAAAACAAAGAGAAAGAGCACTCTAATAGAAGAAAGTGTGATTTCTTTAAGTCAGAAAACCTGCCAGGGTACTAAAGGAGATTGTTTTAGGAGAAAAATGGTTGGAATTTCGTTATTTTCAGACTTTGTGCTTTTAAAAACTTAGACCTTTATTTTGTTTCCCCCACAAATGTTAGAAAAGAATAGACAAATTATGGGATTTGGGAAAATAAATAAATAAATGAATAAACATATACCTGTTCTCTAAAGAATTCTGGATCTTAACCATTTAGAATTATTCATTATCAACTGATTGTAAGTTCTTATTTGTCTTACTTGAGTGAAGACTCTCTCAATTTTCATACAATTTTTTTGCTTTTTCCAGGCTTTGTTATTCATCAGATAGTAAAAGTTTAAAAATCTGAATGCCTCAAAAGACTGCTCTCTGAACTCAATACTATATGGATTTTTTAGGACATCAAACCCTGAGAGTTTTCTCAAATTGTAACCACACTATTTGCTTATCCTTTAATAATAAATTCGTTATTTTCCGAATATAACATGTACATAGCTAGGAAAACAACATTTCAGCTCTTGAAATCATGTAGATAAATATAAACAAAGCAATGGAGTCCTCAGGTGAGCTTGTGTAAAAGTCATTTAGAAGGACAGTATGGCTCCCAATTCTTTTATCTTTGATACATGAATGGACTAATGTCCCTTCCATTTTTTTCTGTCTAATCAGCATTGCAACATATCCTAGACTGTGATGTTTACAAGGTCCAAAATTCATGAACTATAAATTATTCTGATCTCTAGATTCTCATTTCCAACAGTATTTGTGTGTCTTCCCCATATATCATTATACATCAACTGAGCAATCAGAATATTTCTTCTGCAGTTCTATAAGTATTTACTAAATACATTATGTATTTTAGTCTATGTGGGCCATGGGATGTCTGTTACCATTATTCAAGTCTACCACTGTAGCACTGAATTAGCCATAAGCAATACATAAATCAATATTTCAATAAAACTTTATCTATGCGTAAGGAACTTTGAATTTCATATAATTGTCAGGAGTCACCTAATATTATTTTTCTTTTCTTTTTTCAATCTTCTAAAAATATAAACACTATTCTTAGCTTGTGGGCCATCCATAAACAGAGGTGTCAGGCTAGATTTGGTCCATGGTTCATAATTTGGACCACTGTTGTATGTTACAGTCTATGTGTATTAAACTTTTATCTTGCACTTGATAATAATCTCTTCAGTAAGGAACAAAATGTGCAGAAGAGTGATCCAACTTTTGGAAGAAGGGCTCAAGGCTGGTCATCTAGGATCCCCACTGCCTAAGATAACCCACATTAGCAAATTCAACACAATTGCAAATCAAAAATGACAATTTGTTTTTTCCTCTTAGAGTTAGTAAAAAACAATCAGAAATACAAATGTTATATGTATTAATTGCTAAGGTTCTGTCTATTCTTTGTGAGGAATTTGAAATGAAAGCATTGCCAGGCTCTCTTACTTCATCACATATTGCAATGAAGTTAAGAATGGCTGTCATCTGGGGAAAAAGTATGCTGCCATTAGGCTAAGGCAATCAATTACACTGATTTCAAAAAAGAACTGACCTTGACAATACATATAAATGCACACCGTCTGTTAGCTAGCATGCCTTGTGTTTATACATCTATCTGGCCAGTAGTTACAGAGCACTTACTATGTTGCAGGCATTGTAAATCTGAGGACATTGACTATTTATGAGCAGGGAACAATGTCTGCCTTTAAGGTGCTTATTTTTCAATGAAAGACTGGTTTAAAAAAAAAGAAAATGACAAGAAACCCCACTCTAAAAAAAGAAAAATACATTAAAGAGATAAATAAAAGTATTGCAAAGAAATTGAGTAATGGATTTAAAAGATAACAAGGTTGGAGGTCCTTTACATGGCATGGTTAGATGGAACATCTCTGAGGAAATGGCAATCAAGGAAAAAATCCTGCATCCATTTCCAGAGATGATCTTTCCAGCAATTGTAATAATAATTGTAATGGCTTGCAATGTAGCAATCTGTGTTAACACATGGATTACTATTTTTAATGCTCATAAAAGCTTTATGACAGAAGGAGATATTAAGGGTGAAGAAGTTAATTAGCCAAAGTCACAGAATTAGGTGGTCGAATTATCATTTGAACACAGGTGACTTGATTCAAAGTGGGCATACCTAAACTAACCCACTTCACTCCATTGTTCCAATAGGACATGGATAAATCACAGACCATTGCCTACCAGTGACTTTCGGATGAGCTCTATAACTTCTTGTTGTGCATGGTTGTCATTCCTGGCATATTTCTATGCTAAACAACACATTCCTACAATAAATACATTTTGCATTCTTTTGGGTTAAAGAATCCCATAGTATGTTTATTTTAAAGTTTACATTTTGAAGGGCAATCTTATATGCCTTATTTCCAATATTTTAAGAGAAGTCACTCTAATGCACAGTAGCATATGTTTCCATCTTTTATTCAAATCCTGCTACTCTCTTGCCAAGTAGAATTCTAAATCTATTGTTCTCATTTATCTCCTGTGCATGGTATTGTATTCGTTGCACAAAGGATTCTTGATTCTAAACATAGTTGCCAATATTGCACAGTAGTCACTGTCCTCAAATTTACTACAGATGAATCTTAATGCTACCTCAAATATTGAATTGCTTTTATTATTTGTTTGTATGTTTCATCGATTCTTCCTGCAGTTGCAAAAGCTGGGATGCTGGTTAATTCTCCCCAGGTTACCATCTAAAGTTGTAGTTTTCTCTATTTCGTTACTCCCTGGTTTGAATACACATTGATTTTAAGCGAGTTCACAGCTTCTTACGATTCTGCTAGTTTACCATACCTGATGCTTAGTATAACAATATTGATTTCCTCACCAAACATTTTAAGTTCACTATGTGAATATATTGAGCAATAGGCTTGGAAACATATGTTTCTATTATGTCCTTCAGTTAGTAGGCAATGGAAAATCAGTACAAACACTAGACCCCCATTTGTCATTTATTTATATGTTCACCTGATACTCAGTTGAAGCAGACAGAGGCATTGTACATCCTGCAATATCTCCAGGTGGGCTAAAGGCTGAACAGCAGGGAAGTAATGTATAATTCTGGGGCATGCGAGGTTACAACACAATCTCTTTCCAAGACAAACTCCGTCCCTTGGTACCCTGAAAGTCAGAATGCATACGACACATGAGGATTTACTATGACCTGCTTCCTGTAAGGGCATTTCCCATGAGGCATGCACAGAAGAGTTTCAGGACTAAAACACTACATCAGAACATAAACTGGCAAGAAGTAGCTTTGCAGAGCTCTCTCCATGGAGGAAACAATGAGTGGATTGAAGGTGGACTATTTTATATTTCTTAAATTATTATTATTTCTCTTTCAGTTGCTGACATCATGTAAAAAAAATTATCTTTATCTTAAATTACATATACAGTGTTCTGAAAATGTGACCCTTTTAGCATTGTCTTTGGAGGCTCAGAGAATTTATGTTTTAGAGATCTTATGATATGAGTTCTTACATTTTAAATGTATATTAAATATATACAATTCTGCAAATAGCTCAGGTTAAGTTTTTAAGGTATTAAAAATCGATATTGATCCCCATACCATATCTGATCTGTATGAAATAGGTGGCATATATGGAAAGTTAGTGATCAGTGCATATGCAAGCTGAATTGTGTCCCCCCCCAAATTCATGTGTTGAACTCCTAAACCTCAGAATATGATTTGGAAGATAAGGTCTTTACAGAATTAATTAAGTTAAAACGAGGTCATTAGGGTTGGAACTAATCCAGTCTCATCAGGATCCTTATAAGAAGGTAGTACACGTGGAGAAACATCAGTAAGGACCAGGTGAGGATGCGGAGCTGTCTCCAAGCCACGGGGAGAGGCCTCGGAAGACTCCAGACCTGCTGACACCTTCATCGCGAACTTGAAGCTTCCAAACTGTGTGAAAATTAATTTCTGTTGTTTAAGCCACTCAGTCTTGTCATTTTTTGATGGCAGCCCAAGCATACTGGTAACAAACACATGCTGTCTACTAAAACATATCTTCCATGAGGTATGATGAAGGAGGTCAACTGCTTTGGGCCCTGAGAGTTGTGGGAGGAGGGGGAGCAGCCCGAGGCCAGGGATGCGGCAGCGGCCTGTGAGCTGGTCGGCCAGCTGGCGATAAAACCAGTCCAGATTCATAGCGAGTTTCCAAATCACCTCTAGCAGCCAGGCCAGAGGGGAACTGCCCTACCTTTCTTTATATTCTAAAGCTCATTTTGATTTTCCCTTTTGTAAGCTCTTTCTCCCCATCAAGGATTCTTTGAATGAATTTTATTTAGTAGATTATAATTGCATAATTATATTCAAGGGAAGAGGTGGCTCCACATGAGCCACGAGAAGCATCAGCAATTCCTGCTGCTCCAACAGGAAGAGACTGTGATGCTTGGACAGTTTCTTGACTTACTGCTGTCACTTTTTGCCCATTTTTACAGATTAATTAAGTCTGTAGCAGGAAAAGGACTTTGCATCTTATGATCAGAGTCAACATTTTAATGAATTCAGCAGGGAAAATATAAAATACTTTATAAATACAAAGATGAGGTTCTCCCTTGTGATGTCATAGTTCTATTGAATGATAAAGATTCTTCAGAGACATTATTTTTATGCTCTAGTGATGCTTGTTTCAAAAGTTATATGGCAGTGATTTAAAAGCAAGAAAAGGAGAGAGAGAGAAAGGAAGAAAGGAAGGAGAGAAGAGAGGAAGGAAGGAAGAAAGGAAACACAGAGAGGAAGGGAGGGAGGGAGGGAAGGATGGAGGGAAGGTTCTGGTGAGTTCACACGCAGGTCTCAACGGAGTCCTATAGACACCTTAGCTGCGGGCTGTCTCTCTGCTCACACCGTCTGCTGTGATTCTCACTCCTGTCCCTGCTGCCAGTGTCCTCTCCAGATACCAAGGCTACTGATGCTACCTGAGACCAAGTGCAGATGCCTTAGTTCTAAAATAACCCAGAGATTATGGCCTGTTGTTATTCACTTACTTCACTTATTGTAGCTTAACCTCAGATTCAGATCAAGGACACACCTAGGGCTAGAATTCTCAAAGCTATTCATCTTAGAACTCCTTTCTATCCTTAAACATTATTGAGAATCTCTAAGAGCTTTTGTTATATGGCTTATGTGTATCGATTTGACTATATTAGAAATTAAAATGGGAAAAAATAAGTTTTTAACTTAAAAAATAATAGTGTTATTACTTTCGTAAAAAAAATAGCTATTCCTTTATAGGGCAGGAACCACTACTCTGCGGTGCCCTATTTTCTGGGGGTTTATACACACACCATCACACGGATAATCCCACACATACACAGACATCTTCATTCTATCAGAAAACTCGATCCTTTCTAATAAGTTAGAATGTACTGAGAAAAATCTCTCAATTCTTTTTCCTCCTCGAGCAAAACACCCACATTGCTTTTAACACTTGTGGAAGATGCTCGAATATGAACAGAATAAAAGCCAAGCCCAATGCCTCAGCGCCTGTAGGCTCACAAGCCTCTCAGGAAGGGTTGAGTTCTCAAGTGGAATTAAAGTTTTGCCAACTCCCTTCCCTGAGTCCTTTGCCAATCGTTCATTTGTCAGAATAGTTTGCTGCTGGGGCTTTTCTCTGGAATATTAAGAATTTGCTATAAACAGTCTGATTTCTCCCTCCCCCACAGTAGATTTTGTTGCTGTTTAGGCTACACTATTTCCTCAGTGTCTATGATCACAGCTGACATATAGTAAGAGTTCATAGAACTAATTGAATTAGATGAAGTCTGATGCTTCATTGTGAAGGAAAACTACTTTATTTCAAATTAATTCGAGGACACTGTAGATAAGCAAGAATACCTTCTTAACTGAGGAGGATAAGAAATATATAAGCAGTAAAAAAGTTCTGCAAAAAATGCCAATTGTGTTAGTTAAATGAGTCAAATGAGAATGCTACATTAAAATATTCATAGTTTAACTTAGACCAGACCTGGTCTACCAAAACAATAATGACAGTGGCACAGAACTCATTTTCAAAATAGATTCATTAGTAAAGGTTTTGTTAAGCAGTAAAAAATTGAATATGGAATCCTATATTTATTTTTATTTATTTTTAATTTTTTTAAATTTTTTATTGAAGGGTAGTTGACACACAGTATTACATTAGTTTCAGGTGTACAACACAGTGATTCAACATTTATATACATGATAATTCTAGCTACCAGCTATCACCATACAAAGTTGTTACAATATTTTGACTATATTCCTTATGCTATACATTTTAATGAATACAGCAGGGAAAATTTAATTTCTGTTACTTATTTATTTTACATCCTGGTTACTTATTTATTTTACAATTGGAAGTTTGTACTTTTTTTTTTTTTTTTGAGAGGGCATCTCTCATATTTATTGATCAAATGGTTGTTAACAACAATAAAATTCTGTATAGGGGAGTCAATGCTCAATGCACAATCATTAATCCACCCCAAGCCTAATTTTCATCAGTCTCCAATCTTCTAAAGCATAGCGAACAAGTTGTTAGTTACATGGAGAACAAATTCTTACATAGTGAATACGTTACATGGTGAGCAGTACAAGGGCAGTCATCACAGAAACTTTCGGTTTTGCTCATGCATTATGAACTATAAACAGTCAGTTCAAATATGAATATTCATTTGATTTTTATACTTGATTTATATGTGGATACCACATTTCTCTCTTTACTATTATTATTTTTAATAAAATGCTGAAGTGGTAGGTAGATACAAGATAAAGGTAGAAAACATAGTTTAGTGTTGTAAGAGAGCAAATGTAGATGATCAGGTGTGTGCCTGTAGACTATGTGTTAATCCAAGCTAGACATGGGCAATAAAACACCCACGTATGCAGAAGATTTCTCTCAGAAGGGGGGGGGGTTCTAAGCCTCACCTCTGTGATCCCCAGTTTCTCACCTGATGGCCCCCCTGTGACTGTGCCTGTCTTAGGTTGTTCCTCCCTTGAGGAATCTTACCCGTCTCTGGCTAACCAGTCATCTTCCGGGGCCATACAGGGAAATGTTAAGTTGGTAAGTGAGAGAGAAGCCATATTGTTTGAAAAGGTTAGCTTTTTACTTCTTTGCATATTTATGCCCTGTGGCTTCTATGCCCAGCATTTGTCTTGAGGTGTCTTTACCACTTGGAAGAATTATGATACTCGGTAAATTCAATATGAGGCATGAATTCTATTTAAGGGTTATAATTAGGAAGGAAGAAGAAAAGCTATAGAAGTAGCAGGCGGAAGAAAACATGGGAAGATGGATTATTTCTTTGACATATCTTCTTGTAGAGTAACTTCAGCATGTATAGGTTTTAAACTACTAATTAAATTGTGCACACACATTAACATAATAGGAGTACAGTTACATAACCAAAGCAGACCTATAATTACCAGCCATCTCCAGTGAAACCAAGAAAACCAGTTATGCACCTTAGGCATTTCTGAAAACTTAACTATGATATGGTGGATATTGTCCAACTGAACTTGAACAGTCTGAGAGAAATCAGACAAATTAAAACAACCCATTCCTGGGGACTGTTCACATCCCATATGTTCTTTTAATAGTAGACAGTCTGTAGTTGTAAGATTTTAGAGCGCTACAATTTGCACTTCTCCTAATTCTTGGTTGAGTTCGGACAGTATAGATCCAGTCAAATTTGTTGTTTTACTGTATGTACAGGCCAGCTTAGATATCTCCTCCTTCATTCCCATGGCAAGTCCAGGAACCGGTGGGATGAGTGCATCTACAGCTGTAGCAGGTGGATCTTTGTTGGGGTTTTTTGATGATGATCTTCTGGTATGAGTCTTCCAGAGAGTGCTGATGTTGAAAGTTCTTTTTCATATCATATTTTAGTTCATTTTCTGGGTAGCCAAATTAGGCTTTGATCCTCTGTATAAACACAAACAGACCCTTTGCCTACACTTTTATATGCCCTTTATACCATTGTGTAGAACTCATTGGAGGTCACCACACAGGAACTGCTTTTTTTGTTGTTGTTGTTGTTATCATTAATCTACACTTATATGATGAATATTATGTTTACTAGGCTCTCCCCTATACCAGGTCCCCCCTATAAACCCCTTTACAGTCACTGTCCATCAGCATAGCAAAATGTTGTAGAATCACTACTTGTCTTCTCTGTGTTGTACAGCCCTCCCCTTTCTCCCACACCCCCCATGCATGCTAATCTTAATACCCCCCTTCTTCTTCCGCCCCTTATCCCTCCCTACCCACCCATCCTCCCCAGTCACTTTCCCTTTGGTACCTGTTAGTCCATTCTTGAGTTCTGTGATTCTGCTGCTGTTTTGTTCCTTCAGTTTTCCCTTTGTTCTTATACTCCACAGATGAGTGAAATCATTTGGTATTTCTCTTTCTCCGCTTGGCTTATTTCACTGAGCATAATACCCTCTAGCTCCATCCATGTTGCTGCAAATGGTAGGATTTTCCCTTTTCTTATGGCTGAGTAGTATTCCATTGTGTATATGTACCACATCTTCTTTATCCATTCATCTATCGATGGACATTTAGGTTGCTTCTAATTTTTGGCTATTGTAAATAGTGCTGCAATAAACATAGGAGTGCATCTGTCTTTCTCAAACTTGATTGTTGTGTTCTTAGGGTAAATTCCTAGGAGTGGAATTCCTGGGTCAAATGGTAAGTCTGTTTTGAGCATTTTGATGTACCTCCATACTGCTTTCCACAATGGTTGAACTAATTTACATTCCCACCAGCAGTGTAGGAGGGTTCCCCTTTCTCCACAGCCTCGCCAACAATTGTTGTTGTTTGTCTTTTGGATGGCAGCCATCCTTACTGGTGTGAGGTGATACCTCATGGTAGTTTTAATTTGCATTTCTCTGATCATTAGCGATGTGGAGCATCTTTTCATGTGTCTGTTGGCCATCTGTATTTCTTTTTTGGAGAACTGTCTGTTCAGTTCCTCTGCCCATTTTTTAATTGGGTTATTTGTTTTTTGTTTGTTGAGGCGTGTGAGCTCTTTATATATTCTGAACGTCAATCCCTCATCGGTGGAATCCTATTTTTTATTTGACTTTCTTTAAATCATATGCAACAGCTTTTAAAGCAAATGTTTCTCTTATCAACCTATGAACACAATGATTCTCTTAACTGACAAATTTCTAGAAAATGTTAATACTGAACCCTTATATATGTCATAGGTTGTAATGAGAGCACTCCAGCTTTGCATGATTTTTGCAAAAACCATTGGCTCAATAACTTAAAGTCTAAAGGAAAAGCATTGAATCTGTCAACACTAAATAGAACACAGTAGATTGAAAAGTCTCTGTTTTTAATAAACTCTCCCTAGTATTTTTAACAGAATTCTCAGTCACTGTGAATACACTGTAGGTAATGTTAGAAGGAGAAGGAGATCTGCAAAGATAGAAAGGAAAAATCTACACATACACTGGTGAGGCAAGGATTGAGGGCACAGATCTCAAATCGATGAACCCAGTTTAGGTAGTGTAAAACCTTGCAGCCTATGTACCCTACCAATTATTGCAAAACCCAGTAAGCGTAACATAACCTAGAGAGTTGAATTGGGAAAATATCATTAAAATGAAATCTCCTAACCCAGAAAATGTCTTCATAAAGGTAGTAGAGAAAGAGAACAGTTTTATTATTGAATAAGCATTACACCAGAATGTGATGGGTCTTACAGGCAATCCTTTAAGAGATTGCAAAGACAGAAAGAAACCTTACCTTTTTATATAGCCAAGCAGACACAACCCATTGCATAGATGTTTTCAAGATAAGCAGTAACTAGAACTCAGCACCTTTTGTTACTCATAGGTATTCCAATATACCATACAAAAATGGCAATTGGGCTGACTATCTGTGTCAGCTAATTGCTTTTATTCAAAGGAGAAACAAACTTTTGGTATCTTTATGACTGAAGTAGTTTCGCAAAATGGAGAAATGCACTGCCAAAGTTAGGCTTCTCCCTTCCCAGGGAAACCAGGAGATAGAGATGCTAACCCCCTTGATGTTTATTTTTCAAAGTGATGGCTCCCAGGTTCTCAAGAAAGACAATTCTGGATAATAAAGCTGACAAAAGTCCTATCTCATTTTTAAAGGAATATATATATATATATATATATTTCAAAGAGGGAGGAAGTACTTACAAGTTTCCTAAACTAAATATGCTAAGAAAAATGAGGGGAGAGAAGTCTTTTCTCTTTAACAGGGAGAATTAAGCCTCCTAATTTGAATTTGCATGTGTTCTGGTAGTTGTTATCATTACTTTGATTGTATATTGCAATAGATGAAATAAAAGAAATGCACTGTGATGGGTTGAGTGTTCCAGTGACTATGCAGCACCTCCTAATAGTAGGTTTGTGAGTGATTCACACTCTTAACTGCAAAATATTAATGTGTTATTGGCATAAAGTATTGCCATAAATGGGCATAAGGTATTGCCACCATGCAGTTAAGCAAGATACCCACAACAGGTTAGTTTGATAATGATGAATAAAAATCAATAATAATTAATATCAAGGATAGCACAAACTCAAAACAACTCCAATGATGAACAGATAACAAAATTTCCTACAGAAACATGTGGTAATCCCAATTTTCCATGGGAGCCTTGCAAGCTTATCTGGTGTTTAGAAGCCAGATTTCTTACTAGAATACAGAATTAGAATTTTCATGAATCTTTAATCATACCCCAGATTTAATTTATGAGCAGCAAGTTGTATTATGTCTTATACCTCAGTAGTTTATTTGAAAGTAGCTCTTGATTATCATTACAAAGAAGAGTCTCTGAAATTGAATGAATTCAATCTATAAAGAAGCTAGTATATTTTTAAAAAATTAATTTGAGACCCCAAACCAAGACAAGGATCAATCTTCAAAGGCAATGCATAGCACACATTCATGTGAGACCTGGCTAGCCTTTCATATAGTTGAGTGGGGTTCCTAAATATCTGGAAGTAATAATCAAAGAATGTGGAACGAATTTCTTGATTTCAAATCTCTCACCCCATGGATTCTAAGTAAGTTCCTATAATTATCATGTCATTTATTTCTTCAGTCAGTCTATTACAAAAAATTCTGCTTGAAATGGCAACTTTACTGTTAATATCTACTTAGATATTAATAGTTATAAAGCTACTATTGATCATTAATTCACAAGCTCAATTACTTTATTATATCCAAGAAAAGTTTAAGTGGAAAGAATATAAACTTTGTAGTGAAGTTAATCTGGGTTTGAATACTACCTTAAGATGAGAAAATTAGGTCTTCTGAATCTGTTTCCTTATAAAAATTGAGTTATACACCCACCTCAAATCTTTTTAAACATTTTTTTGGTTGTTGTTAACTAGATAAGATAGTTACTGGTTCAGATAATACTGGCTTCTTTTTCTAACCCTCATCTTTCAACTAATGGGATGTAATAGTGGGCATTTTGATGAGAAGGTAAGGTACAAATAATGGAATTCTACCACCAAATCTTTACAAATTAGGAGCAATTATGGGAGCATTAAGTGACTTTGAACAGTAAAATAAGGTAATTATTAAATAAAGGAAAAGGCACTGACCATGTACCAGAGAGATTTTGTTTTACTGAAGAATGCTGGCAAGGGATCTTTTACAAATTTTTTTTTTAATATTTAAAAACATGGATGGAATTCCCTGTAGGTTTTACCCTTATACTGAATTAAAATATGCATATAGAGGAAGTTCAGAATGTCCATGTAAACAACCTCCAGACCAGAAAATATAACATTACCAACATGTGGAAAGCCCTCCTTATCCCCACTCCTTGTCTCCCAATATTATGTATATTCCAAGATTTTGGCCACCCTATTTATAGCTCAGGTCAAGTTTGTTAATTTTGCTCTTCAGATATTCTATATCTAGACTGATATTTTGTCTGTTTTTTCTATCAGTTACGGAGAAAAAGTATGTTCATATTCCCTTTATGTTAATGGATTGTTTTCCCTTTACATTATGTCAATAGTTGATTTATGTACTTTGAACTTATATTTTGGATGTATGCAAATTTATGATTATTATATCTTTATGTTAGACTGATGACTTTATCATTATAGAATAATCTTCTTTATCTCTAGAAATGCTTTTCTGTTAAAGTCTTCTTTGTGTGATATTACTTTGGTTATACAACTTTCCATTCAGGTCATGTTTGATTAGTACTTTTTTCCCATTCTTTAACCTACAATTTTAGATTTGATCTATCACTTATCAATCTATGTATATCTGTCATTTATCTATCATCTATCTATATGTATCTGTCACCTGTTTATCTATCATCTTACGAGTATCTTTGTAACATAGCTTTTGCTCAATTCATTATGGCTATCTTAGTATTTCATTTGAAATTCTTGGTCCATTTATATTTAACATGATTGCTATAAAATTAGGTCTATCAATTTATTTTGGACATTAGTTTTATGTTTCTTTTAGCTCCCTGAAAGCCAAGGAGAGGGGCTTCTAAGAAACTAAACTTGCTGACATCTTGATCTTGGATGTCTAGACTCCAAAACTTTAAGAAAATTAATTTGTTATTTAAGTCAATTAGTCTGCAGTATTTTGTTATAGCAGCCCAAGCAGACTAACAACAGATGACATTCTTTTGCCTTCAGAATTCTGCTTTTTTTTTTCCTTTGAGAAGTTAGTCACCATTTTTATTGCTGTCCCTTGGAAGGTGTGATCTCCTTTCTTTTCTCTGGCTGTTTTTAAGATTTTTTATTTGTCTTTAGTTCTCAGTATTTTAGTGTTCTATGCCTATGTGTAGCTTTCTTGAGGTTTGCTAACTTTTTGAATTGTTGAGTTAACCTCTTTTATTAGTTTTGGAAAACTGTCAATTATTATCTCTTTCAGTACTGTTACTATCCATTCCCTCCCTTTTCTCTCCTGGAACCTCACTTGTATGCGTGCTAGCTCATTTGAGAGGACTTTACATGCCTGTAATCCTCTGTTGTTTTATTCATTCTATTTTTCTCTCTTTGCCTCATTGTATTTTTTCCTGTGACTTGTCTTTGACTTCATCAAACCTGTGTTTTTCCTTTGTTCAATCTGTTGTCAAAAACATGCACTGGCTTCTTAATATCGTATGTCATGGTGATTTTTATTTCTAAGTTGCCCATTTGATTCTTTCAAGAAATTTTCTGTATATCCATCTATTTTAAACTTTTCCTCTACCTATTTTAACATAATTATAGTAATTTGAAATTTCTTTCCCACTAATGCCAAATATCTGAATCATTTTTAGATCTATTTGTCTTTTCTATCAATCATTGGTTATATATTCTTGATTTTCATATGAAAAGTGTTTTTTTTTAATTTTATGCTAGATATTGTACATAAAACAAAACTGTACTGGCTTCCCCTTTTCTGCCACTATTAAAATAACTAATCTGGGTCAGGGTTGGGACAAGGTTTCAGTAGGCTCAGTTTATCTCTGATTTGCCTTTGCAACATAACCATCCTAGGTCTCTGACTGAGAGCCCAGCAATCTATCTTTTCAGCCATAAAAAAAAAAATGTGAAATCTAGCTTTCTCTTTCAGAGGTCCCCATCCAACTCCTCAGAATTTCTTCCCATATAGCTTCAGAATTTGTAAAGTATATTGATACGTAGGCCAGCAGTTTTCTTGAGACAGGTCCAAGTTAATTAAGCACCATGAGATTGCAGAGCATCTCACTCTGCCTTCCTGATGTGTTTTCTCTGTTTCTGAGGTCTCAAGATCTTGAAAATGTCCAGAGGAGGAGCCCAGCAGTATGCTTGAAGCAAGTCTTTTGTTTGTGTGTTTTTCCAAGCACCAAGAGACAGATGGATACCACTCTTGACTTTTCAGTATTCAGTGTCTTTACTCCAGATAAACATCTGGAAAACAGGCTATATATTTGGGTGCCCTCATTTTAGATGAGTCACATCAGCCACCAGCAACCACTAAAGGTAACACTGGTTTATCTTTTCCCCAAACATGGGGTCTTTGAGTAAGACTGCTTCTGAGTCTGTCCAATATCGACAATTTTCCCAAGAAAATATTTCTCCTTCCTTCATCTATTATTCATTGCTTTCACAGTTCCTTGATGCCTATGACAAAATGAGTGTTTTAAATGAACCAGGCTTTTTCTAATTGTTTCAGTGGGTCATTGATGTATTGCAGCCCAGCTCACACTAAACAGTGGTGCAAAAACTTTCTGGGGTTTTTTGAAAGGAATCTGTCTTTCTTGGGGATCTATCTCTAGAATTAGACCCTAAATTCATTAAAACATTTTGAATTTGTTTAAGGAAGAGTCCAAAACATATAATTCTTTCATAGTTGCCCAAGTGTGGTTCATTTTTCTTTTTTATTTGTTGTTCTGTTATCTTGCATTCATCTTTACTTTTGACCTGCAAACTCAGCTAAGCAGAAATATTACTTCTGTGTATTTAATATGAGTCAACTTAAAATAACTTAATTTTAACTTATAAATGCTTATTTATTTCTTTCTATCTGGGCTGGAAGAAACCTCTACTTTGGAGATTCTGTTTCATATGCTGAAAACCATATAAATGTTCTGGGAGATACAGTACCAGGTTTTAGGCGGAGACAAAGTATATTTTTTTCCTTTCCTTGATTTTAAAGATATATTTTACAGATGGCTGTCACTATTATTTTATGGATTTGCTAAATCTGATTTATTTCTGAGCTCCAGTCTCATGTTTCTGTTCATTTTACCCACATACCCAAACGCTCACCTTAACCTCAACATTATTCATATTACATTTATTTCTTATCGTCTTTATTTTCAACTTGTTGACTTCCAAAACTAAAACAATAAACAAGTAGCAACCACAAAACTCTCTCTGATCTTGAACCAGACTCCAAAAGCACAGGCTGGATAACCTGGCTTCCCCTCCTCTAGCTGCCAATGCTCGGCGTGGGCCAAGAGCTGCTCCTCTGGTTCCTGGCGTCCCTCCCGGCAGCTTTTCACGATACTGAGGCAGTTCCTCATTAGTTTGGGGGTTGAAGCCGTTTAAGAGCTGACAGCTTATCTTCTGACCTTCATTTCTCTCCCCCTTCCAAACTTACAATCCTCTACCAAATTGTATTTCTGAAGATGAAAAATGATCATGAAAAGATAATTTCTCTCTGTTGGTCTTTTCTACACTGGGTCAAGCACAAACTGTGTCCTCAGATTTTCTTTCCAAATATTTCTCAGTCAGTGTTCCTCTTCCTTTCATCTTAGGCTCCAACCAATTTGAAATTTCAGTGTTTCTACTTTGCCCTGCATGCTTTCTGGCCACAGTCTATACACTCATTTGATTTTGCTCCTTGAAAAATTATTCCCCCTACCTTCTTATTTATCTCCCAGGTCACAAGTTCTTGGTCTGCCAGGTCTCAAGGTCCCGCTTGAATTCTCTGTGCAGTCTCTCTAACTTCTCCACTCTGAATTCCCATAGTTCTAAGTTCCCGTAGTAATGGACCCATACTTCTATCTTATTTTTTCTATAGTAGACTTTAAACGTATACTAAAATACCAAATATTAAAAATATTAAATACATCTGTTTAAAAATGTATCACTGATTGCAAAAAGAATGTATCTAATTGTGGACATTTCAGGAAAGTCATTATATTAGTATGCTAGGATTTTGTAACAAAATATCACAGACTGGGTGACATAAACAATAGCAATTCATTTTCTCAGGGTTCCACGGGCTAGAAGTCCAAATCAAGGTGTGGGCAGGTTTGGTTTTTCCCTTCTCTTTCCTTGGCTTACAGATGAGCATCTTGCTGTGTCCTCACATAGAGCCTTTTCTCTGTGTGTGCATCCGAGTCTTCTTCTGATAACAGTATCCATCCTATTGGGTTAGGGCCTCACCTTTATGATCTCATTTAGCATTAATTACCTATCTAAGGTATCCTGGGAATTAAGGCTTCAACATAGGAATTTTGAGGAGAAACACTTTAATCTATAACATCCATAAAGAAAAAACTAATGCCATATGCAACTTTGGAGAGATGTCTACAAACATTCTGTATAAAAGTCTTATGTCTGTACTTCATGCCCAAGCTTTATTGTTTTCTTTGACTGAATATCATATGGATGAGACTAAACAATTGGAGAACTTTTTTGAAAGCATTGAAACATTTTGCAAATCTACCTGCAGAAATATTTTATCAGTGCATTTCCATGGAAGCAATGAGAAACCAATTACTGATTATCACTTTTAACTGCTCTTCACTAACTGATGAGAAAAGTAATATATCAGTTTGAATTCATTTACTTAATTTAATGCTAACATTTTACTGATTTATTCAACAAATATTTACAGACTGCCTTCTATGGCCTAGTTACCATACAGGGGAGGGGCTCAAGATACAATAGGAGACAAAACACGCATCATTTCTGCTCCTTGGAAACTTAGGATAGCAAGAAAAAGAAAGAAAGAAAATGGCCCCCAAATGGCTTTATAATTACAATAATAATAAGTGCTGCTCATTGTTAGGAAAGTATAGTCTAGTGACTTAACTTATTCAGGAGGTGAGGATAATTTTTCATGAAGTAATATTTATTCTTGTTAATTGGTGATTTAAATGTAATTTTTGTGAACTAGATTTACATTTCCTTTGTCTATTATTCATTTGGACTGTTTGTCTTTTTATAATTAACAGCATTAAAGAAAATTTAAAGTTGAAATAAATCCAGCATAATACCACAATCTGAAAGTAAAGGCTAAGTTTTTTATTATGAATTGCTTTCAGGTCAATGCATATATGTGTATTTTATAAGTATTTATTTAATGTCGTAATGCAATTTTGGACCCCATTCTTTATCTCTAATAATAATAATCTGCAATTACTTAATTTGATTAATTACTCCTCTGCTGTTTCTATTTTATGTCTTTCTAACTAGAATTAAACTCTTGTCTACCTTTTTCTGTATATTAACAATGCTTGGCAGACATTGGCTATTAATAAAATAAATATTGGATAATAAGGCATAAATAGTTCCTATGAATGTGATTCTGACACTTAACTTTTTAAAGGTGTGATTGCATAGACTGGATGTATCATTAATTACTTTACCTTTTCCATTTATTTGACAATGCTTTCAAATATTGCATAACTAATTAATGTGTTAATTAACACCATGGCACAAATGATTTATTTTTCATTTTCTTTATTCATTGTCTCTCTAATGAGGGAAGATCTACTTACTAATGAGAAGATGATCATTTGCAAGCCAATGAAAAGGATATACCAAATATTACAGGCAGTCCGTCATAGCAGTCAGACTTGCAAACTTCAAAGATAGATTGCTTCTAATTCCAGGCTCCATCATTTACCAACTCTGTGACCCTATATCTCTACTTCCTTGTCTATGAAAGGGGGGCTATAAGGATACATACTTTATAAGGTTTTTGGGGAAATTAAAAAGTTACTCTATACTGTGTTGAAAATAGTACCTGATCCACACCAAATAATATGTAGTTGTTGCAGTTGCCATATTATTATATGTAACATAATATACAATAATAGTGGCTTTTCAAAAGGAATTATTATAAAATAATCATATAATTATACCATATTTACACACTGACACACAATTATGCCATGTTGCTTTCCAAAACATATATTCTAATTTGACTGTAGGATCTAGGAACTAATCTCTATTTGGTATATTTTGACTATCCCACAGCTTCCCGTGTTGGTATTCATTAACAATGTGGTTCTGTTGTGATATATCACGCATTAGCAACATGACTTGGGTACGATAATTATCCCTTCAAGCCTTGCAAACAGAATTTGAAAAAAATGATGACGCTAAAAATACTGTCTTTATTGGATTAATATGGAGTTCAGTGAGAAAAGCCAAGCAATGTGTTTAGCAGAGTGTTTGACAGATAGAAGCCAGCTCTTATATGAGAGAAAATGTAGATGTCAAACAGAATGGGCTCTAGAGTGAAACTCGCTCTGTTTAAATCCAGCTCACCCGTGGTTGATGTGAAATTAGGTAAAGATGCTTATGGGGGACTGTATTACTGGTGACTCATTTCCACTTCTCTCTCTGAGTAGGGAGGGTTCCTTTCCTTACTACTGAACCTGGGTTTGGCCAGTTAGTTTTAGCTAATGAAATATGAGTCATACGGGTCACTTCTGAGCAAGAGCCTTCTTGGCCCAGTTGTGCTTCTCAGCATATTCTCATTCCCTCTCCCTCAAAGAGTGATCCACGTGTCAGCCTAGATCCTGGAAAGAAGATCTTACAAAGCAGAGGAAAAGAAATGAGGCTACGTGGGGAGTTAGCTTTTGTTACCTTTCTTTGCCTGCCCCCATGGATTCAGAACTAATCTCTGTAGTCCCATTTTACTCATCTAAAAGACAAAAATAGTAATTTGTGCATGAAGATTTTGGTACCAAGCAATTGACACTGATGATTTCCTGTCTTAGTAACTGATCCTTATCTCCTTGAGACATCTTCACATGACTATAAAGAATCTGCCCTCCAACTTTGGCGTTCTGAACTTCAAAAGTCCAGGCCATTATTTCACGAAAGCTACACAGCTTTGTCTGAATCTTAGATGGATTTCTTGTGAGACCCAACTCAAAGGAGCACAAAGAGATGGCTCTAATTCCCACCTCTGTCTGCAGCTAACTAATACGTGATCTTGCACAGGACTTTTTTTTCAACCTTTCTGGGTTTCTATTTCCTAATCTATAAACTTGAGTTAATATCAATAATCTTACATCATTATTGCAAGTTCTTAAAAAATGATGTTAGCAGAAATGCGAAGCAGAGTTCCTGGCAGACACTAGTCACTTAAGAAATAGTTCTTCACTTCCCATCCCAAAATACCGATACCTTCTCTTTAGGTGTGCACGTGAAGGAGCTCCTGGAGCTCCATGAGAGAATATTTTACACAGAATATGTATTTTAGTAAAACCTTAAAATTCTCAGGGCCCACAGGGTCCTGATTTCTTCATATCCAGAACCTCCCTAGACTCAGTTGACTCCAGGCAACATAAGAAGCTCATCTTAGATTAGAAATAAAGCCACTGTGGCCATCAGAGAAGGCAGAGTCCACTATTGTGTGTCAACATACTGCTTGGTAGTTTGAATTTATGTCTAAATAACCATGTTGGTTTTTGTCACTAACATTTCAAGATTTACTGAGGTTTATGTGCTTTGATATGAGAAAACTCCTGTTTTTATTAAACACATTTTTACGATCTAGTATTTGGTTGCTACTTAGCATAATCATCTTTTTAAAATGTATTCGTTCATAATAAATATGACATTGCAATAAGAATCCCACCTTTACTCTCAGTAATACCTTATAAATGCAGTGGGTTTTGTAAATTTGCCAATAATGATTGGAATCATAGCAATCACTAAACGCTGTACTCTTGACTTGCTACTGGCTTTTACAGTTGATCGGTTTCTGCTAACATCTTACTTCTTTACCCCTAGAAGATACTGAATGTGTGGTAAAGGGCATTCAGCTACAATACTACTGCATGATCCTGTATTATAAAACACTAACTGAACATATTACAGACCCAGCAACCATGGTTTCTGCTCAGTTTTGTTAAACTCTATTTGTGGACAAATCTAGGCTTGGATCTTGATCTCCTTTGCAGTGTGGATCTGTTCTTCCTGGAAAGAACATGATGCATAGTTACTCATGTCATACAGTGTTGGATTACTCTGTTCACATTTATGAAATTGCTAAATATTAAAAGAGACCTACTATGCATAAGTCCACAGGCTAAGTGCTAGAAATATCTGGTACAGGAAAAGTTCAGACCCAAAGCTCATCAACTCTGCTTGGGTACGTCAGAGATGTTCTAGGGAACAGGAAATCCTTGGGCTGAGTACTACAGACTGAAGCATTTTCAAATAAATGAAGGGGAATAACTTTCCAGGGAGAGGGAAATGATGTGCGTAGAGATAGATAAAACATGAGATAGTGTGTTTGGGGAACTGTGAATAGGTCAAGATGATGAGTGTGTAAGTTGTATGTTCGTAAGGAAATAGCTGGGACCAAAAACTGATAGTGGCTAAGAGACAGATTAGAGATGGTCTTATATAAAATGATAAGAAATTTAGATTTCATGGTTGATGCAATATGGAGCTATTCAAGACTTTAAAAGGTGAAAAGTAACATGAAGTTTTGTGTTTTAAGAAAGGTTACTTTGTAGGAGTGTGAAGCAGGTAGTAAATGGAGGAGGAAGACAGATAAAATCTAGTTCAATATTCCAGAAGAAAGATGATGGCTAGACAGTGCTTGGAGTAGAGAAGAAGACAGCAAAGGGGAACGTACACACCAAATTAGGGAGGTATAATAAGGTTTGGAATAATAGGAAAGATGGAGAGGCAGAAGTAGTTTGACTCACATACTGATGACTTAATGAATAGAGGAGAGATTAACTAAGGTAACATTGCAGGAGAAAGAACATTTTTGCAAGTTTTTTGTTTTATTTTGTTTCCTTATTTTTTATCCTTCTTCCTTTCAGTAGTAGGTGGTTTGCAAAGATAGGCACTAATGGTGACTTGCATCCCTGAACATTCAAATTGCTTCTCCTACTGAGGAACAGAATGTATTCCTCCTTTGACCTGAGCAAGCCTCATGACTTGCTTTGAGCTATAGAATGTGGCAGAAGTGATAATACACTTATGAGGTACCACTGCTTCCACATTTGTGCTCTCAGAGCCCTGAGCCATCATGTAAAGTTCTTCAGCTACTGCGCTGGAGAGAAAGGATATAGAGAGAGAATCTTAATGATGTGAGGAGAGAGGGAGATGGAGAGAGAGACAGATAGGAAATAGCTCCTAGATATTCCAGACACTCCAGTAGAGATGGAAAACAGGTGAATGAGATTTTCTTGGATACCTCATGTCAAATCTCCACAGTCAACAGCACATGGAGCACAAACCATTCAGACTTAGTCTTGCCCATAGTGCAGATTCATGAGCAAATAAATTGTTGTATTTTAAGCTATTTAATTTTGGAGTAGATTTTTTTTTTTTGTATGCAGCAATTGATGACCAGTAGTGCCTCCCTCCCTCCATCTCTCTCTTGCTTTTTCTTTTTGAGGAAAGATGATAGAGGTGTGAAAGAAGGAAAATATTGAGATAATTAGGTTATTTAGAACATGATTTCCAAAAGGAGATCAACAATTCCTATTCCTTCTCTTTGAACAAATTTCTGTGCTACAAATTTCCTCCTATAATCACTAAAGCAGACCAGAAAGAGAGCATAAAATAGCATCCATATAAGAAACTCACAAGCAGCAAGCCTTCAATGTTCAGGATGAAACTGTTTGTAACATGTGAATTTTCATAAGATAGGTGAAAAAAATCACAGTATCTATGATTCATATTTTTGTATATTGAAATAAAAGATAATTACAAATATCTACCTCCAGAAGGAAAACTATAAATCATAAGACCAATGGAAAGAGTTAAGGACAAATCATAGATTTTTTTTCTTATGTAAGATATTTTCATGCTTTAACTGTTATTCATTATAGCTTCAAATTGTGAAGCTGACGTTTTTCTCCACAGGTGTACAACTGGTAAATTACCTTTAGTATCTTATATATATGAAGTATTTAGACATTGGTATTAATAATTCTGCTTTTAAAATCAGGAAGTTTTAACTAATATAAACCTTTGGGTGAATTTATATTTTAAATATTTTACTTATAATTTCCTTTCCTCTCTGGTAATCAAATA
Source organism: Manis pentadactyla (assembly GCF_030020395.1). Taxonomy (NCBI): domain Eukaryota; kingdom Metazoa; phylum Chordata; class Mammalia; order Pholidota; family Manidae; genus Manis; species Manis pentadactyla. The sequence continues at coordinate 162,544,407 of NC_080022.1, read as the reverse complement.
GCTTTAGCACAGCGGTCATCTTCTGTAGATATAAACACAATCTATACAATGCTACTTCATTTGCTTTAAAGAAAACACATTTGAAAGATCAGACTTCCCCTTTATGGAGGAAAAAGACAAGAGGTATCAAAATACATCTAGGGAAAATTTTTTAAAAATGTATTCCCACACCCCTGGTGGCAAGGTGAGCATTTATTTGCAAAACATCCATTGTATGCTGAGTAGGCCCACAACCACTTTAAGAGGTATTATAATAGAAGGAGAGGGTAAAAGAAGGGTGTTCACTTTCTTTTTTAGATGAATTACATTATTTAGTTTCCATTATCTTATAATATGAATAAATGTCAATTATCTTCATCCCGTCAAGTCTCCCATTATCCAATTAAAAACAACCCATCCAGAATCATCCTCTACCAAAATGCCTAGGTCAGCTTGGGTTAATACAGCACGACACCTGGTTTTTGTCTTCCACCAGTTCCCAGTACAACTGACCCTTGGACAACATGGGTTTGAATTGCATAGGTCTGCTTACATGCGAATTTCTTTTCAATAAATACATCGAAAAAAATGTTGGCTATTTGAGACAATTTGAAAACTCATTTTCTTTTCTCTAGCCTACTTTCTCATAAAAATACATTACATAATACATGTAACATGCAAAATATGTGTTAACTGTTTGTTATTGGTAAGGCTACTAGTAGTGTTAAGTTTTGGGGAGTCAAAAGTTATATGTAGATTTTCCACTGTGCAGGGAGTTAGCACCCTTAACCCCTGCATTGTCCAAGGGTCAAGTGCAATTTATTCTGCCTCACTTTGAAGGACTCAGTCACATCCTATCTCTTTTTTTTTTTTCCAGCACAGCCACCACAACAAATATTAACCTTTCCCTTCTATTACTTTCTAAATCCCTACTCTTTTCTCATGGTAATATCATTTGCAAAACAGAATAATAATCAGTCCCATAAGCTTTTAAATCCTTGTTTACTCTTCTGACCAATGAAACTAGGTACAAAATTAACACAAAGCAAAAATTCAGTCATTTTCCAGTCTTGGGAGAATAAGCAGGGAAAATTTATACAACAAGACACTTGGGTTTTCTGACCCTTGCATGTGTGACCTCAGGTACGAGAGTAAATTTTCAGGCTCGTGTAGAATCAAGGCTGTGGTCTTGAAGACTGCTTTTAGCTCTAATGTTTTGCGGCTGATAATCACTAAGATCTGGTGGAGTTCCTCGGTGTGCTTTCTAATGTCAGGCTGTATTGATGAACTGTTACAATAAACATTTATTAAGTCTCTCTTACAGAGCAAGCATATTTCTCTGGTATTAAAGAAAGAAAAATGAAGCAGGAAGACTGCACTCTCTAGAAGTTTAAATTCTAGTGGGGAGTTCACTGGGGCTGAAAGAAAACAGCCAAATAAATAACCCTTATCATCACCCATGAGTTAAAGATGATATAATGCTGCATGCCTCATTTTAGCCATGTTCTGTGTGATGAAATCGTAGCCCTACAAAAACTGGAGAAGCACAATCCAGGTGGCACAAGATTCTAAAGACCAGTTAGTCTAATAAAAAGAACACTGTGGAAGTTGGGACATCATCAGGGAAAGGGAGACAGGTACTAGAGAGTCAAGTTAAGCAGAAACCAGATCATCACACAGAATTTTAAACTGATGGAAAAGAACTTTACCTTTATTTCAATAAGGAAGGGTTCACTTTTAATAATCACTCCTATGCCAATACTCTTTTTCCCCCGAACTAGCAATACTAGCAATGAACTTGAAGCAAATATTTAATACCTGTGAGTATGATCATATTACACCAGAATAATTTTGGTCCATACTCCTATATTATTTTGTTTTCAGGCTTCATATATTGAAGGAGGGGAGGGGATGCTTGATGATATTCTCTTACAGACTTGAATCAAAATATGAATGGATTTAAATTTTTTAATGATGGCATTTGTCAACTTCAAGGCAATTAGCTTGCAGCTACTTTTCACATATATACACACACTAAAAATAATGGATATTTATATATTAATAAGAGTTACTTACCTTTCCTTGGTCATCTCAAAGTGGTGCTTTGTTCTACCTTCTAAAAAAGTTTTTTTAAATTTATACTAACGCTGAGACACAGAGGATTATATAGTGTTCATTACTGTATTCTTTTAGAATTCATATAATTACCTCTGTAATAATTGTAAATCATTTTATTTTATAATAGTTAAATGTCAATTTGATATTACTTCTTACGTCTCTTGGGAATCATAAATCAGGTTTGCACACAATATATATCCAGGGCATGGGAAAATGAATTCTTAGGAAGCCTCTGAAATATGTACCAAGTCCATGTTTTTAGTATTCCATTATTGGGACTTGTTCTTAAAATTTGGTTAGGCAATCATTATACATTTATCCTGTTAGAAAAAGGCTTTAAACTGTCTTTTGTTTGCCTGTATCATTTTTCATTAAATAGAGTAGTGCATGTACATACACACAAATCTACAATACCTTCGATGTACTTGAAAAATAACAACATATAAGGTAAATCAGCTTTAAATTGGAAATCATTATCAAATTCTTTTCTCTGCATTTAATCCTATAAAACCAAAACTGTTTGCAGATAATAGTCCATGTGGTAATTTGGAGAATCAGCAGAGAATATTTATCCTAGGGGCATTTGGAATTTTAGCATATTGAACAACGAGATAAATTGAGCACCTATTACAGATATGGTAAGTGGACTGAAGGTGCTAAGTAAAGAGTTATTTAAGTGTTTAAGTCACAGTGTGACCCTCAAACAGCTTTGTAGTATTATTGGAAAGATAAGGAAGATAAGGACAGCCTAACAAAAATATAGGAAACAGAGCACTGTATGGAATGGGAACCAAGAAGCCTAGTTTTTTTTTTCTTTTTTATTAAGGTATCATTGATATACAATTTTATGCTCAGGTTTCACATGAGCAACATTGTGGTTACTACATTGTCCCTATTATCAAGTCTCCACCATATAACCGAATACAGTCACTGTCTATCAGCATATAAGATTCTATAGAGTCACTACTTGTCTTCTCTATGCTATTCTGCCTTCCTCGTGCTCCCACTATATAATGTGTGCTAATCATAATGCCCCCTAATCCCGTTATCCCTCCCTTTCCCCCCACCCTCCCCAGTCCCTTTCTCTTTGTTAACTGTTAGTCCTTTCTTGGGTTCTGTGATTCTGCTGCTGCTTTGTTCCTTCAGTTTTTGCTTTGTTGTTATACTCCACAGATGAGTGAAATCATTTGGTACTTGTCTTTCTCTGCCTAGCTTATTTTACTGAGCATAATACCCTCTAACTCCATCCATGTTGTTGTAAATGGTAGGATTTGTTTTCTTCTTGTGGCTGAATAATATTCCATTGTATATGTGTACCGCATCTTCTTTATCCATTCATCTACTGATGGATACTCAGGTTGCTTCTATTTCTTGACTTTTATAAATAGTGCTGCGATAAACATAGGGGTGCATATGTCTTTTTGAATCTGGCATCTTGTTTTCTTAGGGTAAATTCCTAGGAGTGGAATTCCTGGGTCAAATGGTATTTCTATTTTTAGTTTTATGAAGAACTGCTTTCTGCAGTAGTTGAACTAATTTACATTCCCACTAGTAGTGCAGGAGGGTTCCCCTTTCTCCTCATCCTTGCCAGCATTTGTTGTTGTTTGTCTTTTGGGTGTTGGCTATCCTAACTGATGTGAGGTGATATCTCATTGTGGTTTTAATTTGGATTTCCCTGATGATTAGCAATGTGGAGCATCTTTTCATATGCCAGTTGGCATCTGAATTTCTTCTTTGGAGAAGTGTCTGTTCAGATTCTCTGCCCAATTTTTAATCAGGTTATTTGCTTTTTGGTTGTTGAGGTACATGAGCTCTTTGTATATTTTGGATGTTAACCCCTTATCCGATATGTCATTTATGAATATATTCTCCCATGCCATACTGTAGGATGACTTTTTATTCTACTGATGGTGTCCTTTGCTGTACAGAAGTTTTTGGCTTCATGTGGTCCCATTTATTCATTTTTTCTCTTGTTTCCTTTGACCATGGAGATATGCTCATGAAGAAATTGCTCATGTTTATATTCAAGAAAGTTTTGCCTGTTTTCTTCTAAGAGTTTTATGGTTTCATGACTTCCATTCAGGTCTTTGATCCATTTCAAGTTTACTTTTGTGCGTGGAGGTAGACAGTAATTCAGTTTCATTCTCTTACATGGAGCTGTCCAGTTTTGCCAACACCAGCTATTGAAGAAGCTGTCATTTCCCCATTGTATGTCCATGGCTCCTTTATCATATATTAATTGGCCATATATGCTTGGGTTTATATCTGGGTTCTCTATTCTATTCCAGTGGTCTATGGGTCTGTTCTTGTGCCAGTATCAAATTGTCTTGACTAATGTGGCTTTGTAGTAGAGCTTGAAGTTGGAGAGCATTGTCCACCCCCCCACCCTCCCTGTTTTATTCTTCATTCTCAAGATTGCTTTGGGTATTCAGGGTCAGAAACCAACCTTTTAAACTAGAGTCACTAAACCTCTCACATCCCCTGTCTGCTCATCTATGAGAACAAATAAGTCAAATGAGTTGATGTTTAAGATCCCTTCCATTTCTAGTGTTCTCAGGGTTTCACATGGAAATTAGAAAATTCAAACCTACTGGCATTAACCCCAGCCTTGGCAGATTGACATATATAAAAGAAGCAGATTGATCTCAGCCACATGGCTGATTTATGTATCAGACATCCCACACCATCACATTTGACTTCTAACTGGAAATATGGAAATACAATCATCAAAAGAATGTTTAACATTTCTTAAGATGAAAAAGATGAAGATAAGCACAAAGACAAAAGCAAAGATGAAGAAGAACAAGGAGGAGAAAGAGAAAAAGAGAAGGAGGAAGAAGAGGAGAAGGGTAAGAAGAGGGAGGAGAAGAGTAAAGGAGCTTGAAAGAAAGAAAGAAAGAAATCTTCAAGCACCAAGTACCATATGGCAGAATTTAATGCTCCTAGCTTAAAAAAAAAATTGCCTTCAAGAATTTCTTGTATTAAGAGATGGCCACTCAACTCATTTCAAGTCATTGAGTTACCATTTATATATTTATATATTGCATGACAAGTTTCTGGAAAGGCTTTTAAAGGGATTGGCTCAATTGACATACCTCTTTGATCTTTAGTTCTTTCTTCATTGCCCTTGATTAGAAGAGAAACACATTGCTTAAAAATGTAGCATTCATCTTTAACAACAAAGTGAACATACTAAAGAGAACAGAAAAGAAGCCCCATGGACAATTATGAGCCATGGTATCAATCTGTACCAGCCTTAGAAAGACTATCAAATTTCTTGTTATATGAGAAAATACACTCCTGCTCGTTTAAACCATGACAGAAAGGGTTTTCTGTTACTTTCCATTGACTTCAATTCTATCCATTGCATATCAGAAATGAAAATGGTACTCAAAGCTGAAACTGTAATTTAGATCTGAACATTAGTAGCAGAAGACTTCTGAGGGTTGAGGGAGTGGGAGGTAGAGTGTTGGCATATAACTAGAAATGATTCTTAGAGCCTAGGATTAAAGATAAGCTGTGGTGCACACAAAATAAAACAAAATAAAACCAAGAATTCCATATAAATTCCCATCTTTCTTGAGAATCCAATTCAATATAAAGAGGACTAGAAAAATCTTTGTGCTAATCTTTCTCTCTTTCTCTCTCTCTCTCTCTGTCTCTCTCTCTCTCTCTCTCTGTTACACACACATACACACCAATTAGCAAGACACCCACCATTTGTTTCTGGTTTTGGTGAAATAAATAAATATTTTGATGAAAATTCAAAAACCCAGTCCTATATCATGTTTATGAATTTCCAAACATAAATTTTAACATAAAAATTTTTTGAAGACTGCTAAAAATGTCTACTAATCTAATAAGTGCAATTATTAAAATATTCTCTAAGCAAAATTGCCTTGACACAGGGGAGAAAGCTATAGAAAGAAAATTAAATTGGAGATTGGCTTAAAATAAAAGCTATAAGTCATATAAGGAAACAAATCAAAGTAAGAGATAGCAGAACAACAGAGGTTTGATAACAAGAACTAAAAATAATAGGACAATCTGAATTAACTTATAAATGAAGTTTATCAGAAAAAACTTAGAGAAAATAAATTAGAACACAATAAAAGGAAGTATATTGAAGTCATTACCTGAAAACAAGACTTTAAAATTGGACAAAAAAAATCTAGTTAAATTCTCTTTTAAAAGGCAGAGCAAAATACAACAGAAACAGATTTAGAAAGTTAGATTCAGCAAATAATAAAGAATTAATACTGATATGTTAATAGAAGAAACTATGATTTTTCAAGCAAAAACAGGTAGCAAAGATGGAGAAAATTGCTATACAATTATAACATGTGCTATTCGTTCAAAAGATATAAATAACCTGAACCTGAAATTATTAATGATATGATACAAATAAATTAATGAAATAAAATTGAATATATAAAGTTGACTGTTGAATAACAGAGAATTGACTAAATTGGAATTTAAAATTTCTATAGACCATCACCACTCTAAAAGATATTGATAAGATAGATGTTGATAATTATTTTATTGCATTTCTTTTAACTGATATAGATTTGATTATCAGTGAGAAAAATAGACAACTGAGCAATGGTATATGGGTAAGTAAAGAAAGTGGAAATAAGAATGACCATTAAACAAATGGAAAACGCTCAACCTCTCCAGGACTCAGGAAAATATATCTTTGATATACATTTAAATAACCATGAGGTAGAATTTTACATCCATCAGACTGGCAAAAAAATTCAAAGCCTGATATTACCAAGTACAAGAGATGATGCAGGGAACTGGGAGCTTTTACATACTACTAAGAGGGATGTAAATTTTATTTTAGAGATCACTTTGAAAACACCTAGTAAAGTTTAATATGAACATACCCTAAGATTAAGGACTATGTTCTAGAGAAATTTTAGCATCAGTGCACAAGGAGACATACACAAAATCATTCATTGTAGCACTGTTCGTAGTAGAAAAACCTTAGAAAAAAATTAAATAACCAATGAAACAAAAATGACTGAACAGATTGTGGTAAATCCACTTAATATAAAACCATAACTGAACTATGTTGAAATTAAAGCTATATTTAACTCTCAAAAACACAATTTGTTCTCCCCCAAAAAAGTTGCAAAAAAATAATATTTATCCATTTAAATTGTTATATACCCAATTTTTAAAAAATCATATATCTACCTATGTGATAAATTATAAAATATAGACTGAATGCACACACACACAACCTCAGGACTGCTGAAGAAGCAAGGAAGGGTAACTTCCAGAATGGTAGCAAATGTAGCTCCATGGATCCACTGCCCAGAAAATAGCCATAGCTTGTAAAAACTATTTATTTCTTTAGAAGTAAAGTCCCAGGAAAATTTCCTGAAGAATCAAATGAAACATGTATTCAAGAAAATCTGTATCTCAGTAAGAAGAGTGTCTGTGGCACCTGCGCCCTCACTAATCCCTCCCTAACTCAACCGGATGATTAAATTCTAATTTAAGCAGCAGGAATGGCCAAGAAAAAGGGCTCTTCTTGTCCCCAACCCCCGGCAAGAGATAGGATATCTCAGTGGGAAGAACAGGCAGCCCGCATTTCTCATACCCCATCCCCAGTCCAAATTGTGGAGATTAAAATTCCCAGCAAGTGTGGCTAAGAAATTGAGGGGTCCCTTCCTCTACCATCTTCCACATACTGGCCAGAAGTCAACTCTCACACAGGCTGGCCAAGAATTTTGGGATTCATATAGCCCTTGCCTCAGCTCACTCATAGGACAGAGGTTCCATTCTGGACAGGAAAGTCTAGAAAACCAGAGGACATGGTCCCAACTCAGTGCTCTTGTCATAAATCAGGGGTATCACTCCAAGAGAAGCAACTCACTGTCAATGTACCCAGCTCCAACTCTGGGTGGGTCACAAATTTTGATCAAGGGGAAGGACAGTACAAAAAAATGTATTGAGGTCTGAAACTCTCTTCAAAAGACCTAACATTATTTGATACAAGAGTGTGGAGAATTTCAAGCCTAAGAGTGATCTCAGACACAATGGATATTATGGTGGTGTGCAGTTAAGAGCAGCAAACTAAACCAAAGGTCAGCTAGTTTACCAGACAGAATAAAGGAAAGCACTAAGAATAGCCCTCCTGGGGTCGCAGCAAGTTGCAAAGACTTACCTAAAAACATACAGCTGCCAATGGATCTCAGTTTAACTGGACCAGACTGTGGAGCAATTTACACCCCAGTGCTTCACAAAAATTAGGGCAGTCAGCAGGTAATTAGTGCAACCTAAAAACTGTGACACCAGCAAAGGCAGACAGTTTAATAGAGAGACCCAGGAAAGTGACAGTCCAACAGCATCCTGCTGAAACCACAGCTACTTTGGTGTAACGGTATGCATGCCAAGTGCACTCTGTGGAGTGTAAAATTACTGACGGGAAACCTCACTGACGTGGAGTGGGGAAGCCAGTAGGGGGAGCTCTCCAGACCTACCACAAGTCGTCAGTTAGAACCCCAACCAGAAGAGGGGGCCCTAGTGAGGCAGTCGTGCTTTAGATCCTACATCACCACCGGGCAGGAGGATGGCAGTAGCCAATGAGAACCTGTCACAACTCAGCCAATGAAAAGCCCCTGTACTTGGAAATCCTAGTTTACTCCAAGGACTTCTTATTTGTAACAGCTCCTTCCAACTATCTACTTCCCTCTACAGAAGAGCCTTCCTCTCCTTTGTTCTCCAGCTCGCCTATGGTTTTTTCATAGTTTGCTTGTCCTCAACTGCAACTCTCTGCTACTACTGAATAAACTCACTTTTGCTGGCAAAATAACTGACAGTTGTATTTTTAAGATGAACAAGTGACATCAGCCGCTTCACACTGAGCAGACAACAGACTTCAATAAAATAGTCCAGCCTGGTCACTGAACAAACAACAACTAAACCAAACCTCAGGGCATGGGAGGGTCAGTATCCAAAGTTGCCACAATATATTCCTTGAAATGACTAGTTTTCAACAGCAAGAAAATGAGAAATGCAAAGAAAAAGGGAAATGCTACCCATACAGAGGGGGAATAAAAAAATAGGTGACAGATACTGCCTGTGGGAGAGTCCAGAAATCAGATTTATAGGAGAAAGCCTTCAAAACAGCCATTATAAATACATCCAAAGAATGAAAGAAAACCATGTTTACTGATGGAAAGAAGGCATGATGACAATGTCTTCCCAAACTGAGAATATGAGTAAAAAGACAGAAATTAGGAAAATGAACCAAATGGGTTGTGTTCTTACGGTGTTAATCACAACAGACTCAAAAGGTTGTTTAGTGTCTGTCTGAACTGAACCAAGGAGAGAGGGACCATGTCTCCTTTTGGTCTTTTTTTATATCCTTATCCCCAACATCTTGTACAATGTCTGGCATATATAGTGCATCAATATAAATGTACTTAATGAAAATAAATTAGCCCATAGTCTCATAAACAGATTCAGATATTGGATATTTTGCATTTAGACATATACCCAACCATATTCCAGCTAAAGAGAAGTAACCCTTAAGGAGCACCTCTCATATGCCAAACACTGTGCTTGGAAATTATAAGCAAACTTTATTTTTCATCTTCATAACTTTATGAAGGCAAGCATATTGTCCCTTTTATACATTAAGCAAACAGAAGCTAAAAAACGATTAAGGAACTTACCCAAAGTCATAGATCTATTAAGTGCCAAGGCCTAGAATTAAGTTTCTGTCCATTTTATGTTAAATCCTATGATTTTTACCCAATGATATTTAGTAATAGAAAAACTTAAAACTCATGTAGTAGTAAAAGAAAGAGAAGGAGAAACAATAAAATCATATTTACCTTTTGAGTTTGAGGTTAGTACACCCTACCAGGTGCTTGCTTATTAATAAGTCAGACCTGTCTCACCTGGAGTGGATCAGAGGGCTATGGCTGGATGTGTGTGTGTCCCCCCAGATCCACAGTGTTGGTATTTGGATGTGGGACCTTTGAGAGGCAATTAGGTTATCGTGTCAGGAATGGGATCAGTGCCTTCCTAACAAGAGCCGTGAGAGAGGTGATGTATGTCTCTGCTATGTGGTGGCAGAGCCCGAAGGCAGCCATCTGTAAACCAGGAAGAGGTCCCCCTTAAGAACCCTAGCAGTTAGTACCCTGATATCGGACTTTCAGCCTCCAGAACTCTGAGAAATAAATATTTGTTGTTTAAGCACCCAGTCCATGGCAGTGTGTTATAGCAGCCCAAACTGACTGAGTTTAGATAGCAAATTAATGAACTTCCTAAACCAGCCCTCTTTAGGTAAGAGAGATAAAGGTCAGGTTGATACAAGGCTGGGGATGTTCTGGCCATATTGAGTTTAGATATGGATGAAGAGTCAGGACACAGAAATGGGAAGAAGAGATTTTTAAATATTCACTTCGTTATGTAGGTGGGAAGAGACAGTTTCTAGTTAAAGGAGAAATTTTCCAGCCACCACCAGCCACCAATTAATACCATTCTAGACAGTAACTAGAAAAGAAACTGGTTTGACAGGAAAGTAATGAATCACATAGTTTAGCAATAAAAATTCTTAAGATATTCTTGGAAAGTAAATGTGCCATGCATGTCAAGAGCCATGAAACAGGTCATATGTTTTGCCTAGCAGTTCATTAGAATTGTAAGTCAGTAATAATCAAAGAAATTAAAAGTTATTTCAAAGATAATTATGAATATAACAGAATGTAAAACATACATACAATTTAATGTCCAGTAAAGAAGTCAAGAATAAACACCCAGCATTTTATTCGTACCTGTGCCAAAGTAGTTTTTCATATATAGCAGGTCTGGAAGTGAAGTGATACAAAAACACGAACAGTGGTTATGTGAGGGTCATGTAGCATATAGCATCCTCTGTCACTGCTCTCCAAATTATCTTTAATTTTGTTACTTATTTATAAGTATGATATGGCTGATCTAGACAGGCCTGGAAAGAGAGTAGAGGTTCCAGGTGCTGGGCTCACTGTATTCACTCACTATATGAGAAAAGGGGCAATGGTAAATGGGTGTGAGAATAAGAGAATGAACACATTTCTTAAAACCTTCATTGAGCTGTCAAACTGGTCAGAAATCATTTGCTAAAATGTAGCATGAGCATTTTTTTGGTTTATGTTTTATTGTTTTTATCACCTATGGATTTGGCATAGCAAAATTAGAATGATTCACTGTTATGCTGCAGAGTGGTTTATAATGTATATGGGAGAATCTCAATAATCTTTGAAGCTTGGGGGTCTGTGGAAAATTGCTTCTGAGACCATAGTAAAATGTGAACCTCGTTTAGAGAGACTGAGCAGGGGGATACTACAGATAAAAGCAACAGAATGCAGTATTAACAGTGACAGGTCATCATAGAAGTTAAAAAATGCAGTTAGCTCATCCAGGTGTGCTGCATTTACTCAATTTTGAGGGGCAGTTAGTAAGCAAAGCACATATTATATTATGCTTCTTGGTGTTTTCATTATTTGTCTGGAGGATGAAGTAGAAATGTTTTGTAAAGTATTGTGATCCAATACAACTGATTTTTTTTTCTTCAAAGAGAAAGTGTGTTAAACACTCATAAAAATAAACCAAGTTACGTCTCATCTCTGCCAGAAGAAAGTCAGTGTTAGTATCTAGCAGGAAATGATGCTCAGAGAGACAGTTATATCCTTCATCGGATGGGTAGAAAACCAACTTTACATCCTATCAAAGCATATGGCATCAATGCAGAATGAGGCCCCATCTCTGGATGGAGGTATTTTTAGATTGAATTCCAAAGATCTGCCTCTCTTGGGCAAGTCTTTATAATAAACCAGCAAAGTGTGTAAGTACAAGGACAGAAAGGATTTAGTTTGATTTTTCATTAGATACTTCTCAATTGCATATTTCTATGTATCCAGTCTTCTGGCTCAGAATGAAAATTGATGATTTTATGAAGTAGTTGGGAATTCCAGAATTTGCCATCAAAACTGGAGTTTGGCTTTCATTACCAGAGGATTTTAACTTTTCACTTGCTGGGAAGGTCAACAGTGAAAATTCTTCTGGGGTTAATCTTGCAAATGCATAAATGGGAACAGAGAGGTTAAATGGCTGGTTCAAATGTATGTATCTAATTGTGGTAGGAGGACTAGAAACAGTTTTTTGTTACAATTAATTAAACTTGGAAAATACTTGTATAAATTAGAAGTACATTTATGTAGAATTTATAGATTCAGTAAATTATGGGTGCATTTTGTTTGAGAGATTTAGTAGGGTTGAGGGGGTTGTCCTTGGCAACTGGTTTTAATACAAAAAAAATGTAGAAATCTCTCACTTCTCTGGATTGGCAGCAGTGGACCTTAAAACTACAAACAGGCGTATTTATTATATTAGTAGCTGAATGCAGGAAAGCAAACTCTATACCTACAGGTGGCTCTTGTTTACCACAGGGAGTAACATAAAATCAAGCATGACAAAGGTCAAGAGAATTTTGTAAGTTTACACGAAGAGATAAAAAGGTTGGAGAAAATCTGCAGTACTGGCAAATGGAAGACACATTTGAAACAAAAACAAATTCTATATTCATGATGCACTCAGAGCTCTCAATTATGATATGAGAAATAAACAAAGGACTTGCCCAGACCCCTTCCTAACGACATTGTTTTGTAAAGTATTGTGATCCAATACAATTGATGAAATTCCAGAAATCATCCTAACAATTGTTAGAAGCTAAACAGAAAACACGGTCCTCCTTATATATGGGCCCACCTTGCCAATTATATTTGCGTTTGATGTCTTCTTCTTTGCACTGGACAGACGTTCAACAAATGCTTGTCAAGCCTTCTATCTGTGTCAGGTTAGGCACTATAAATACAGAAGTGAACAATGCGGCAGTTTTTTACCTTAAACTTACATCTTTTATGTGATCTTTGTAAATGATACACGAAAAGGAAAGAATAATGAGTAGTTGAGGAAGATTATATATTGAGTTGTAAACAATTGTGGAGAGAAGATGGAAACGAAGGTGACAGAGGAGGTCAAACTGCTGCCACCCACTGCTCAAGGAACAGCCCTACGGTGATGACTCAAGCATTCACCGGACTACTGATTAAATCGGAACTTGCCGACAGAGCCAAGCATAGTTTGTCCCTAAGATAGTCAACTCAATACAATGTGCACTAGTGGAAAAGAGATGAGACTACTATATTCTCTCTCGCGAGGTATACCAGGTGCACAAGAAAAAATTAAGAAATTAAGAACAGGAGCTAAAAATTCCAAAAAGAGGACAGACAGTAGATAAAATTGTTATAATTCTGATGATCGTGATAAGCTAAAAGAATGAGGAAACAGCCACGATGGAGTAGGTACATAATATGAAGAGTAGTAGAAAGGATAAATCAGTAGGCTATGAGAGAAAAACAGTCAACCAGCAGAAAATAGGAGAAATGCCACGAGAAAGAGTTCCTTTGGTTAGGATGTGGCCGCTCCCTACAGCTAGTTAGCTTCTTTCCTTTCTCCCTTCCTTCCTTTCTTTACTGAGGTCAAAAAAAAAAATAACACATAATGTTAAATTCACCATCTTAACCATTTTTAAGTGTACAATTCAGTAGTTAAGTATTACCTTGTTAACACATCTCCAGAACTTTTTCATCCTGCAAAACTGAAACTCTGTGCTCATTTAACCCTAATTCCCCCTCCCTCTGCCCAACTCTTGGTGTTAACCTTTCTACTTTCTGTTTCTTTAATTTCTTCTGCTTTAGGTACTTCATATGAGTGGAACACATTTAATTCCTTTAGTGTCCCTATAGATTTCTAGAGTGGTGTGGTTTTCCAGGGGTTGATGCCATTTGGGTTCATATAGATCCTTACAATAGGTAGTAAAATAAATCACCACCCTTAAGAAGCAAAACAATAAAAAAAAGCAGTACTGAGCAATATTTTCACATTCAGTCTAAGGCATAATTGAAACATACATTTTGAAATGCTGATTTATTAAACACAATAATATTTTTTGGGGGGAGTACATGAACCCAAATGATGGATCATATATTGGGAGATTTAAAGGAGATTAAAATAAATATATCCCATTTGTGCTCTGTGCCAGGAAAAAAAAAACTTTTAAAATACTTTATTGATTTTAAAGTAAGCTTAATGTATTTTAACTGAGCTTAGAGACTTGAGGGAGAATGCAACTAATGATAGATTTTTTAATAATGTTTTCATAAAACATTAAAATAGGTCTTAGTTTCACTCATCTTTCACATTGACGGTCCTCCTTGCTAGATTAATCTTAAAATAAACTTGATGTATTTTAATCCCATGGGAAGGTTTCAAATATGCACTATAATGCATTTTAGTAAAATATATAAATGATGACATCTCTGTAAACAGTCCTACATGCATAAAGAAACTGCTGAGCTCACTAGCCAGTGTCAAACTGAGGGTATCAACTGTCTCACAGGCTTTGGAGGAGTTTTCCTTTTCATCGTGCTGAACGGTGAAACATTTCTAAATCTCCTCAGCTTTGGCAAAACAAAACTCTCACACACTGCAAGAACTTGTAATTAGAGTTTACTTAGAAAACATACTAAGTGCAATTAGAGAGCTTTTGTGCAAGTGCTAATGAATATACTGTATTTAACCATCATCAGACAGATCAGATACAAGCAAGCAACTTCCAATGATGAGGATGTGCTCATAATTATGGTGTTGTCCTTACAAGAAGTAGACTTCTTCCATGTCATTTTTATTAAAGTGATTTTTGTAACTTTTTACTAGTGACATAGTCAGATGACAGCTGTTAAAGAAAACTTCTAACAGATGACCTTTGGGGGAAATTGTAAGGGTTATAATGACAGAAAACAAGTTTGAAAAGAAAAAGTATTTTTTGATTATGTGGAAGACTTTTCACAAAGTATGGACTGCTGAATATTTGTAAAGTATTCTTCTGGTCTCTTCAGGACCATCGGGAGCCTATTTAAGTAAATGGCTTCTAGATCTGAAACTTTTGGACCTGAGGATAAGGAGACAGAATAGCTAAATTCAGGTGATGCAGGAAACGAGGTTGTGCAGAAAAATGGATGGTACAAACTAGCAGAGTATGTGTCAGAAAAGAGGGCTGCTAAGATGAGCAGGGATGAAATGTGACTTCCTTCAGGACAGCCTGTCCTCTCCCAAGCCAGCAAGGTCAAAAGGGGAAGATTCTTTGTAAGCAGAGGAGTAAGTGGTACTCAGATTTCTCTGAACTACTGGATTAGGTAAAGCTTCATGCAAAGGTAACTCAGTATTGTCAGTAATTTTTGAAAAAAAAAGATGTTTCTCTAAATGTAACATTTTTCCTCTGATCCTTGTGGCTCTCTCTCATTGCTCAAAAGGGTTTTTCATTAATGCTAGAGTTAGGAGCCATGTCATCACTGCATGCCAGAATAGAAAGTCTGACATGGGGTTCAGAAGGGAACTGTGGCCCCAGGAACATTAAAATATTGGTCATTGAGGAAATCCTTTTTCTTCTTTTTGAACAATTCATTTCCATGCAAGTGGTTTATTCTTCCTGGGTTTGATCTGGGATTGAGGTCTATGCACTCATCATGATATCACTTTCATTTCTGCCATCGTGGAATTTTCATGCTAAGAGGGATCTTAGACTGCCTGGTCTATACTTCTCACTTTTGAGCATGTCGCTCTAAAATACAGGCATGTAATACTCCCAGACCTAGGAGCAAGTTCTCAGTTCACTAACCCTTCCTTGTTGCTCTTTCTCCAAGATAGCAGAGCAATAAAAGAGCTTCTTAAAAAGCTCAGAGATTAATATTGGATTCAACCCTCTAACTGTTGCAGCGCTTTGATCAGCTCTGGATAATAAAGGAAGAGATATATTTGGGCAATGACTCAAAAACTTAAACATAGTAGGAACTAGGTCAGTGAAAAATTCTCCAAAGTAAACATTATAGAAGTACAAAATATTTTCAAAGTAAAGTGATGCGAGGTTGAAGCAAACCCACTTACTAAAATACTTATTTAAATGAATTGCACATCACAAAGAAATTGCTCAGATAGGTTCAAACATGTGAACGTAACATACATCTTAGTTGTTTGCAAACTGTACAACAGCATGTAAAAAGAAGGAATCATAGGACAAACTTGTTTGAAGAACCTCAAGGACACTCTAAACACTAGTCCATTCTGTCATTTTTTGCGTAAAGAGGCTAAATCCAGTCAAACGAGTTGTCGTAGGTCACACTGAGCCAGAATGTAAACCTCAGTCCCCTCATAGCCTGCTAAAGCAAAATTCTTCAAGGTATTTCTCTTTTCAAAACAAAATGAAGAGGAGGATGCAAAGAAAGGGAACACAAAGAGGCAAGGAAATGCAAGAGCAAAGGCAGGAGGTGTCCAGACTGGGAATTTGATGAACTGGAAGTGCGTGATAAACACGAAATCATGCTGAAGAAGTAAGAAGCAAAGGCAAAAAGTCATAAAAGTTCTTAATCGAGGCTGCTGGGAAGTTTTCCAGAAAATCAGGAATTAGTACAAGTGGCAATAGAGTGTAAGACAGCAAATTCTCATTCTGTGCAGGCACTGTATTCTCTCCACTTCTGACAGAAGTATAAGAAATGCCAGCCCACAGATACTACTAAGAAGACAGGCTCAGAGTCTCTGAGTTTGAATGCCAGTTCTATCTGAACAGGAATAGAAATGCATAGAACTATTGAGTCTATAATGAATTAAAGGACTCAGGAAATCAAATCCCAAAATTCCATTCATTATTAAATACTAAGCTAGAAACAAAATACATCAAAGTAAAAGTCCCTTTTTTCTTTAACCCCACTAGAAAAGAATGTGAAATGGCTATACATGCTAGAGCCATAAGTAATTATGTGGAAATATACATTTGCCATAAGTAATTATGTGTAATTATGTGGAAATTAATCCTCTCTACCAATAAGAAACTAAAAATCTTTCTAGACATAGAGAATAGCTAAATAAACATAATTGTTTTCTCAGTTTGTTGCATAATACAAGGCTTTTCATTCAGACCAACACCATTCTTTTTGTATTGACTTTAAAAGATACCCTTTTCCATAAAAATCCTGAGAATAAACTGATTTAATTTTTAGCTATAAATTCTGTGATGAATCTCCAGGTTTTCAGTGTTAAAAGGGCAATAAACTATCATTCAATATGACTTTTGTGTCTTAACTTTGGTGTAACAGATACTCCTGAAATGAATTCATAAACACCTTTTGTAAATCTGCAGCCTCTGGGTGGACTATTATTAAAAGACACCAACAGAAAAATGATGTATAATATATTGATTCAAATGCCATTATTTCAGCAACTGTAATTGTTTGGCCAAGACTGGACTAAATTTTATACACAAACGCATGCTCTTCCCTCTTCTTAGAAATAAGTACTATCCTACCAAATTAACAGGATATACTGATTTATTTAGGGAATGAGCACTTCCTTGAATATTATCTTTTGGAATATTAGCATATAAGTAATTTATAGATAAGGAAATATTCTATATTAAAATCTAATTTCTAAGGCACAATCTTAACTTAGTAACTTGTAGGTGCTTTGAGCAGCTATGCATCTTGAAAAAAAACAAATCAATGGTTTTAATCTCTTAAAACTCATTCCCTCCACTGATAGGGGTTGGTTAGGGTTTCTTATGACTCCAAATTGCTTCTTACTTTTCTTGAGATGAAAATAATTTAGAAGTATTTTAGAGCTTTCAACTTAAGTATTGTTTAAATATAGAATACTTAAAGCAAATAAGTTTTGTTTTTCCTTTTCTATTCAGGATATTCCGGATGTGGTAAACCAAGTGTTACCTATCAAGTCATATTAGAAAGTTTGTGGCCATGTTTACTTTACAAAATAATGAATGAGTGTGGTTTCTGTGTAATTGAGATATTCTTACTTGATATTCTTATCTATAGGGAAATTCTAAGCAGCTACATTTTACACCATGATTCAAATTCCCAATATCAGTAACAGACAAATGGAGGTCATCCTGATAACAAATTGTTCACTTATGGTCTCCAAGCGTTATTCAGTGATGGGGTTAATGATTGTAAAGTGCTGAAAAAGAAAGTGAAAATACTTATTTTGAAACTTTAATGAGCCTAACATTTCTAAGAAGCTGGGTATTTTACTCAATTCAAGTATTTTTGGTATGTTGTTATTTCATTTGCAGTGCAAAAAGCAGTTAGCCACACTAACCGCCTAAGTACTGCATGCTTTACAGAGCCAGAAAAACAAATTCAGCCTTGATCAAATATTTCAGCACCCAAGGTAATTTACTTTCCTCGAAGGTAGAATCAGATAAAAGAGTAATAGAGTACCAACATATCAGGCTATTATCAGATGCTATAATTTATATGGTCCACATTGATTTCACTCTTTGTAGGAGCTAATAGACATGTTCTCAGATTCAGCAAGAGGATTTTAAAGAGGAAATACAAAATCTACAAAATATGTATCTCCATGAAATTTTATACCAGCAAATCCAAGAGCACTGAGCTGAAGAAAAGGCAGTCTCTATTTTATACGATATTTAACTCCTCCATTGCCTTTTAACACATGACACCCAACCATAAAGTCTAATTTTCTTCTGTTTCAATAACTTTAACAGGATAAAGAACAAGAAGTTACAATTATTTATATTGCCTTAAGAATAAAGATAAATTTGCCCTAGCCAAAGACAATATAAAACTAATTAATTAAAATACAATTCTTAAAACCTCTCAGTATCAGTAAATGAGATTTAAAAAAAGAGAAAGCCTCTGCACTAATAAGTGAAATGCCAACTAAAACATCTTTAAAACAAATTCTGTCTAAAACTTAAGTGAAAATCTACCTTATTTAAGATTTAGAAAGGGTGGGTGGGTACAGTCTAAACAGTCAGACATTGATTATGTATTTTTTTGTTTTCCTGCTTTTATTTTACTTCATTTTATTTTTTATTGAAATATAGTTGATATATAACTTTATATTGGTTTCAAGTATGCAAAACAGTAGTTCAACAGTTACCCATATTATTAAATCCTCACCCCCTCTAATGCTGTTACTATCTGTCAACATGGAAAGATGTTAAGAATCATTGGCTATATTCTCCATGTCGTCCTACCATCGCTGTGACCAGCTTATATCATGATTGAGAATTTTTGTGTGGATTCTCTAAAACATGAGTTCTTTAAAAAACATTATACACTTCTGAATGTATGATACATTAAACACTTGTAAGGCTCTTTCACTTCAAATGTGAAATTTGATTCTATGTGAAGCAGAGTTTTATTACATATTATGACTTACAGGAAGTAAAGGAAATTAGCAACCCTCCTTCCAAAAAAGGTTTGAGAAATGAAATCTGAGAAGAGAGCAGTAAAGCTTTGCAAAATTTAGGTGATTCTGAGATAAAATATTTATGTAGTATTTATTGTTATCCAAACACTGAGCTGTTTAAGTCAGTGGTAAAATCGGAGAGCTATGCTTAAAGCTATGTCCCCTCCACTATGGGGACATTAATGGGGCACTAACATGGCTCCTATTTTAGCAGCAGCACCATAGGTCCTGGAGGAAACAAATGGACTAAAGCATCACATAGGCTGCAGGGATTCCCACAAGTTTTATGAACCAAATTTGCACTAATAATTGAAAAGTTACGAAAAAGTGGGAAACAAGCCAACATGTTTGAGATTCAGCAGGAAAATAAAAAAACTGACTTAGGATACAAACTGATTTAGAATATGACTTATTTCAAATTAAAATGTAAAATACATGGATTCAGAATTATGTAAAATATGAAAGAAGAGAGAAAAATTGATGAAGCAATAAGAGTCTACAATAAATGTCCAAAGATCTGAAAAACAAGCAAATACAACTTTTAGAAGAAAATATTATTAGTGTGAAAAACTAAATGGGTGGGTGAACAACACATAAATTAAGCTAAAAGGAGAAATAGTGAACTAGACCACATAGAATTAATGCTCGTAACACATCAGAGAATCAAGGAAATATGACATATAAAAATAAGTTTAAAACATACAGAATAAAAAGTCTATCATCACGAAGTCCCAGAAGGATATAATAGAGAAGGATATATGAAGAGATGTTGAGTTTTTGTAATTGTTTAAGTCTAGTAAAGTACATTTATCAAAAGATAAGTATACATAAGACTGTAATATACATACTCAAAATTAATGGAAAAGAACCCTTCCAAAAAAATATTCCATTAAAACTGCAAAACCCTTAAGACAAAGATCTAAACTTGAAGCCCAAGAGGAAGAGGGATAAATACCAGAAAATCAGATCAACAAAAACTAATAACAGTTAGACTGATGACTTACTACTTGACAGCAAAAGGAAAAAAAAAGACAAATAGCCAATGGAATCCAAACTTCAAAGTTATGAGTGAAAGTCCCTACCAACCTAGAATTCTGAATGTAGCAAAGCTATATTTTAAAAATAATGGTTACCATTTTCAGATAAATGAAATAAGCATGATATGCAATGATGCATAACAGTCTGAAACTCCCAGCATTCAATGCTTATACTAAAAAGAATACAGAAGGAAAATTAATAAATTAAATGTCTGGACTGAGATTTTTGGGAAAAATACAATAACCCTACAGAAATGTAAGTAAAGGTCTACTAAATACATGAGTGAAATTGAATAAAACAAAATATATATATAAATAGTATCATCAAAGTTAAAAAGTGATTGTTTGAAATATTAACAAAAATAAGTGAAACAGTAGAAAAATGTATTAAATTAAAGAAATGTAAATAAATAAATAAATTATAACAAGAAAGGGCACATAGGTAGAAATATGCCAATGATTAGAAAGATAATAAGTTACCACTGTGAACAACTTTTACATTTAAGTTCTGAAAATTAGAAAAAAATTGTGACTTCTTAGAAACAAATTTCATACTGAAACTGACTGAAAAAGAATTACAAATGCTGAATATAATGCCTGAAGAAATGGAAAGTTAAAAATGTTTTCACGAAGGTGAAGTGTGACCCAGACAATTTTAAAGCTGGTTCTACTTTCAAGAAAATTTCAAGAAACAGATAACTTCAATGTATACATCATCTGTTTAATAGAAAATGAGAGAAGATTTTCTAACTGAATGCATGAGGCCAGTGTAAACTTAATACCAAATCAGACAAGAATAGTAGGAATAAAGAAAATCACAGATAGTTCATGAATATAGAGAACAAAAATTCTAAGAAGACTGTAGCAAACTAAATCAAATAGCTTGGAAGATATTATAGCCCTCAGGAGATGTCCATATCCATCCTAGTCCTCAAAATTGGTATATATGTTACCTTACATAAAAAATTATCTATAGATGTGATCTTAAGAATTCTTAAGAATCTTGAGATGGGCTTGCAGCTCTCTGGCCTCAGGCTCCCCAGTCGCTCCTGAGTGCGCATGTCTAGGTCAGCGTGAGAGGCCCACACCCGAACCCCAGAGCCACTGCAGCTCCACGCACGTGCGTGTGCTCCAGACCCTGGCTCTGCCAGCGCACCACAGGCATCCGCACGCGAGATCCTGGTTCTGTGGCCGCTCCACGAATGCCCGAGCATCAGACACTGGTGCCGTCACATCTGAATGTGCCCGTGAGCCAGTCCTGGTGCCAAGAAAGAAACCCCTCAGCCAAGAATTTTCTCATGGCAAAAAACAAGGTCAGGATGACCCCAGCAGCCTTTCCCACTAACAAGCCCAGGAGTCCTGGCCACCCCTGCAGACACCTGCAGCCTTGGCCACTGAGGGTGCCTGCAGACTTCACCAATGCTGAGTTCAGCTGATGGAACTGCATGGCGCACGCCCCTGCCCACACCTCAAGTGACACTGGACACAGCCAGCACTCACACCCACCAGCAGCAGGAGGCCTTCCCTTCATCGTCATTAGTAGGGAGAATGTTCTCAGGCAAAAACTAAAATTGTCATTCCTTCTTCCGTTGCGCCATTTCTACCACGCTGAAACTGCATATTGGGAAATTCATTCCGATCGCTGTGTTTGTTGTTAAATTTGTTCAGTGCTACTTTATTCTCTACATGAGCGATCAATAGCATTTTAACGGCTTTGGCCTTTTTTTCCCCTTCTTGAAACACTCTTTTTTTTTTTTTGCTTTTATGAAAATACTATCTTCTACTTTGGTTTCTTTCCCATTGGCCCCACAATCTCAATTTCTTTTTTGTTGTTGTTGTTGTTGTTGTTTCATAGCATTTTTTTTTTTTTTTTTTTTTACATGGAGAACAAATTCTTACATAGTGAATAAGTTCTTACATGGTGAACAGTACAAGGGCAGCCATCACAGAAACCTTCGGTTTTGCTCATGCATTATGAACTATAAACAGTCAGTTCAAATATAAATACTCATTTGGTTTTTATACTTGATTTATATGTGGATACCACATTTCTCTCTTTATTATTATTATTTTTAATAAAATGTTGAAGTGGTAGGTAGATACAAGATAAAGGTAGAAAACATAGTTTAGTGTTGTAAGAGAGCAAATGTAGATGATCAAGTGTGTGCCTGTAGACTATGTGTTAATCCAAGCTAGACAAGGGCAATAAAACATCCACGTATGCAGAAGATTTCTCTCAGAACAGGGGGATGAGGTTCTAAGCCTCACCTCTGTTGATCCCCAATTTTTCACCTGATGACCCCCCTGTGACTGTGCCTGTCTTAGGTTGTTCCTCCCTTGAGGAATCTTACCCGTCTCTGGCTAACCAGTCATCTTCCAGGGCCATACAGGGAAATGTAAAGTTGGTAAGTGAGAGAGAAGCCTTATTGTTTGAAAAGGTTAGCTTTTTACTTCTTTGCATATTTATGCCCTGTGGCTTCTATGCCCAGCATTTGTCTTGAGGTATCTTTACCACTTGGAAGAATTATGATACTCGGTAAATTTGATATGAGGCACGAATTCTATTTAAGGGTTGTAATTAGGAAGGAAGAAGAAAAGCTATAGAAGTAGCAGGCAGAAGAAAACATGGGAAGATTGATTATTTCTTTGACATATCTTCTTGTAGAGTAACTTCAGCATGTATAGGTTTTAAGCTACTACTTAAATTGCGCACACACATTAACATAATAGGAGTATAGTTACATAACCAAAGCATACCTGTAATTACCAGCCATCTCCAGTGAAACCAAGAAAACCAGTTAGGCACCTTGGGCATTTGTGAAAACTTATCTATGATATGGTGGATATTGTCCAACTGAACTTGAACAGTCTGAGAGAAATCAGACAAATTAAAACAACCCATTCCTGGGGAATGTCACAATCTCAGTTTCTTTTGTCAATTTTACTTCTTTTTTCCTATATTCTTACCCAAGTTAGTATCATTCATTTTCACATTTTAATGTCATCCAAATGAAGATGGCTACCAAATTTACATCTTCAACATATTTATCTTCTCTGAGCCCTAAACTCAACTGCTATTTCCTATTACCTACCTCTCACCTCATTTGGTATCTAAATTCCCAATCTACAATCTGTTTTGCCTCTCAGGGTGGACTGCCACATTTTGGTAATGGGTAATTCCTTTAACATACTTGGTTAAACCAGAAATCCGAGGTTCATGCTTGCTTGCTTGCTTTTCCTTATCCTCCAGTCATTAGTAAATCTTGTGTTTGTACTTCCACAATAAGCCTACATCTATCCATTTGTTTCCATTTCCACTGGCTCTGAGATTTATGTCTATCATTTAATCTTTTGTAATTTTGAGACAAAGTTTTTAAACAATGTTATTGTATATTATCTATAAAAGTAGCATTGCACGTAGGTATGCATAGGTGAGAAATATTTTGTGGAAAATTATTATCTTTGGGATTAGGATTATAGATGCTTTTCTTTTTCTTTCTGTAATCAATAAAGTAATTATAATAAGGTAAACAGATGATTAAAATAAATTCAACATTTTTCTGGAAACCAGATATCCTGGAGCTCATTCTTTTTGATAACTAATCTCATGTATATCCCCCAGCTCAATTGGTTTAATGACTTAGGTATATACGGCAACATGAGAAAAAAAGTATTTACATTTTCACATGTGGATTGAATATTAGTAGAGATCTGATCCTAATTTTCAAAAATTGGGTTTAGTGTGTAGCTAGAAAGAGGTGACCTTGAAAATCAGAGCTGTGGCTTATGTGTGATTGGATACATGTGTGTGGTTAAAGCATTAGGAAAATCATAAAATTGAAGGATTTACAAGACCAAATGTGTTTGACAGTGGTCTGTCCTTCAGTTATATTCACTAAGATTGTATTCTCCACCAGATAGTGGTCTTAGGATGTTAATTTTATATTTATGCATGTTAGCTTTGAAAGACCAATGTTGATTCTTTACATTGCCTATAATAGTTTTTTAATGGAAAGCATTAGTTTGAATTATGAGCAACCTAGTATATATTTTGGAAGACATTGCTTTAATGACTGCTAATAATTCTGTAAAAGTTCATTTCAGATGCTGAAATATATAACAATTATGTCAGATTTGAATGATATTGCAGGACATGATAAGTTTACTAAATACTGAGAAGCTTGAATACTAAATATGTTGCTATTGATGGAATAATTTGCAAACTCATAGAGATTAGCAAAAGACAGATAATGAATTTGAATCCTCCCACTTATTATCTGTGTGACCTTAAGCAATTTACTTAATCTGTCTGAGCATATCGATATAATTTGGTGAATTATTCTTACTTTTTAGCATTGTGAGAATATGAGAAAATTTATATAAAATGCCCGATTAATAATAATGTATACCTTCCTGACTATTGCTAATTTATTAACTTAAATGATGCCGTACATGCAACTCTGATGCTCTAGATCATCTACCATATTTTCAGATGAGTATGCTGGTTGGTTAGTCAGTCCTCTGTAGCTATGTTAGCATCTTCCTCTCCTGGCGGCCTCCTGGCACTTCAGATGAAGATTGTGTTGGATATTTGAGAGAGAAAAGGGAGAAAAATTCATGTATACACACACTTACACCAGTGTAATCAAGAGGAAATCCATGTGTATGCAAGGCGCTTTCTTTGCAATCCTTCACCAATATATAGGGTTTTATAATCTTGTTTCTGCTCAGAAAGATAATGACCAAGTCATGATCTAGAGCAATCTTTCTTGGCATTGTCAGTTTCTTCTCTCTCATACCTGCTGCCTTTCCCGAAAATAGAGGAATCAGCCTCTATTTCCCAAGATGGCACCCATTCTTCCACTGGCAAAGCAGTCCTTTTCTTCTTCACAACTCTTAATGTCCTCATTTTTACTTATAATTATCAACATAATCATTCCTCTAAGGAATTGTGATCCTAGCAAGCATGTGTGAAGTCAAAATAATATCGCCAATTTTTTCCACCCTTTATAATAATCTAAACATCTTCTTGATTTTAGAGCAAAAATTCTCCCCAACCTCAGCTTGCTCAAATAATCAGGCTCTTTAGCGCTTATTGTCAAGATGACAAGTCACAAACTGGGTTATCAGGAGTGATTCTAATCACACATTGCATTTACCAGAATGTGCTGGGGGAAGGGGGAACGGGATATATGCAAGCTATTAGCAAGGCATGTAAATATTTCACTAAAACAAGTCACTCAATTAACAAAGAATAATAGGGTAATAAGAAAAATGAATACCATTTTAGCCAGCCTCTATCCACTTGATGTGAATGACACATTGCAGATAGTTCAGGAAGCACCACCAGTTCTTATAACAGCATCAGCCACTGTCTGAATCAGGCAGAACAGCATATCCATACATAAAACCCGCACTGGAGACACATGAAGCAGAATTTGAAATAATTATTGATCAGGGAAATATTCACCATAGTTATTTCAAGGTACTTCATAGCATTTGAGAATGTAAAATGTTTCATTTCATTATGAAAAAAATTCAGTCCAATCAATAGATATATACAGATTTCTCATTCGCTGGTAAAACTTTAAGCATAATGGGAAAAATTTTAAATGGGAGCTGGAAGAGGCATTTTAAATGTCATTTTGGCTATTCCCCTGCTACAAAATTGACTTAATTCAATGTACATAGATCATTATTGATTTTAATTTTACAAAATGGATGAAAAAAATCGTACTTGGCATATTTTAATGTCCGCAATGCCAATATTTTTTTCTCCCCTATGTAACCTCAGTTTGCTGAAATTCAAGAATGTCAAGTTAAATTACAATCAATATTAGCAAAAAACTCCAGTGTAAAAACATATTCTCCAAACCTCAACTTATGTGTAGCTAATAATAATATAGATTACATTAATATTGTACCCCATGCAAGCATGGACAATTTCTTAGAGTTCTTTGGGTGTTCCCCTAAGCACTATCCAGAAAATAATCATTATTTCTGTTTTTATGTATCCTTTCAGAGCTGTTTCTATCCTGTATTTGGTTTTCTTATATTTTATAGAATATATATATATATATGTATATATATATATACACACATACACATACATGTACATGTATATATATATATATATAGCCATATTTATGACTTAATTGGTTGATAGAATTGATTCTAAAATTCAGTATACATGGCTCAGAATCACATAGCAAGCCTCTGAAGGGCATATCTTCCTTAGGTCTCATACATGCCCACCAACTTACACTCATCTCAAAGATTCTGATTTGGCAGAAGTGGGTAGGGTTTAGGAATATGAATTTCAAGAACAAAACCAGGTGGCTCTGAGGTGAGTAGATTGCACAACTGAAAAATACAGCTTTGTACTTTCCTTTTTTGTGCTATCCTTATGAGGATAGAGCATCAAGGTTATCGTAAACTTATGCCGATTTGTTCAGAGATTCATCTCCTTCAGGATTAGAAAGAATTTCAGTGACATAAATAATCGGTTTGGTACAATTTTCTAAAGAAACCATCTTTAACTGGGGAATTTTGAAGGGTGTGAAAGGTCTTTTATAGTTATGATTATATCCAAGCTTTCTACATCTTTAGTCAATTTTCATAGGTAAAGTTTTTTTAGAAAACTGGCCATTTGTATTGTAACATTTGTGAGGTGGAGGGGGTTATATTCTTTTACTTTCCTTTCATTTATTATTTTCTATGTCCAGTTTCTTCAGTTTAATACTTAATTTTTTTTTTTAGTATTTCTTTTATAGTTTGATATCTTCTAACCACTGACATGGTATAGCTGTTTTGATTTTGTTCAACTTTTATGTTACCAATTATATGTATTTTTTACTTCTTAGATATCATTTTGTTAAATTTATTTCTAGTTTTCATAGATTTCATTGTTGATAGGAATATTTTTCTTATTTCATTTTCAAAATGTTTATTTTTGTAATAAGAATTTTGATTTTTTCTTTTTTAATAATTATTTTTTATTGAAGGGTAGTTGACGCACAGTATTACATTACATTAGTTTCAAGTGTACAACACAGTGGTAGAACATTTATATACATAATTCTAGGTTCCAGCTATCACCCTACCAAGCTGTTACAATATCTTGACTATATTCCTTATGCTATACATTACATCCCCGTTACTTATTTATTTTACCATTGGAAGTCTGTCTTTTTTTTTTTGTGAGGGCATCTCTCATATTTATTGATCAAATGGTTGTTAACGACAATAAAATTCTGTATAGGGGAGTCAATGCTCAATGCACAATCATTAATCCACCCCAAGCCTAATTTTCGTCAGTCTCCAATCTTCTGAGGCATAACAAACAAGTTCTTACATGTAGAACAAATTCTTACATAATGAATAAGTTACATAGTGAACAGTACAAGGGCAGTCATCACAGAAACTTTCGGTTTTGCTCATGCATTATGAACTCTAAACAGTCAGTTCAAATATAAATACTCATTTGTTTTTTATACTTGATTTATATGTGGATACCACATTTCTCTATTATTATTATTTTTAATAAAATGCTGAAGTGGTAGGTAGATACAAGATAAAGGTAGAAAACATAGTTTAGTGTTGTAAGAGAGCAAATGTAGATGATCAGGTGTGTGCCTGTAGACTATGTGTTAATCCAAGCTAGACCAGGGCAATAAAACATCCACGTATGCAGAAGATTTCTCTCAGAACAGGGGGGGTGAGGTTCTAAGAATCACCTCTGTTGATCCCCAATTTCTCACCTGATGGCCCCCCTGCGACTGTGCCTGTCTTAGGTTGTTCCTCCCTTGAGGAATCTTACCCGTCTCTGGCTAACCAGTCATCTTCTGGGGCCATACAGGGAAATGTGAAGTTGGTAAGTGAGAGGGAAGCCTTATTGTTTGAAAAGGTTAGCTTTTTACTTCTTTGCATATTTATGCCCTGTGGCTTCTATGCCCAGCATTTGTCTTGAGGTATCTTTACCACTTGGAAGAATTATGATACTCGGTAAAT
This sequence comes from Manis pentadactyla, assembly GCF_030020395.1. NCBI lineage: Eukaryota > Metazoa > Chordata > Mammalia > Pholidota > Manidae > Manis > Manis pentadactyla. Next base: position 162,515,914 of record NC_080022.1, on the reverse strand, counting down.
TTGATATGAGGCACGAATTCTATTTAAGGGTTGTAATTAGGAAGGAAGAAGAAAAGCTATAGAAGTAGCAGGCGGAAGAAAACATGGGAAGATTGATTATTTCTTTGACATATCTTCTTGTAGAGTAACTTCAGCATGTATAGGTTTTAAGCTACTACTTAAATTGCGCACACACATTAACATAATAGGAGTATAGTTACATAACCAAAGCATACCTGTAATTACCAGCCATCTCCAGTGAAACCAAGAAAACCAGTTAGGCACCTTGGGCATTTGTGAAAACTTATCTATGATATGGTGGATATTGTCCAACTGAACTTGAACAGTCTGAGAGAAATCAGACAAATTAAAACAACCCATTCCTGGGGACTGTTCACATGCCATATGTTCTTTTAACAGTAAATAGTCTGTAGTTGTAAGACTTTGGAGTGCTATAATTTGCACTTCTCCAAATTCTTGGTTGAGTTCCAACAGTATAGATCCAGTCAAATTTGTTGTTTTACTGTATGCACAGGCCAGCTTAGATATCTCCTTCTTCATTCCCATGGCAAGTCCAGGAACTGGTGGGATGAGTGCATCTACAGCTGTAGCAGTGCGTGGATCTTTGTTGGGGTTTTTTGATGATCATCTTCTGGCATGAGTCTTCCAGAGAGTGCAGATGTTGGAAGTTCTTTTTCATATCGTATCTTAGTTCATTTTCGGGGTAGCCCAATTAGGCTTTGATCCTCTGTATAAACACAAACAGACCCATTGCCTACACTTTTATATGCCTTTTATACCATTGTGTAGAACTCGTTGGAGGTTACCACAGAGGAACTGCACTTTTTTTTTTTTTTTTGCTTTGTTTTTGGTATCACTAATCTACAATTACATGATGAATATTATGTTTACTAGGCTCTCCCCTATACCAAGTCTTCCCTATAAACACCTTTACAGTCACTGTCCATCAGCATAGCAAAATGTTGTAGAATCACTACTTGCCTTCTCTGTGTTGTGCAGCCCTCCCTTTACTCCTACCCTCCCATGCATGTTAATCTTAATACCCCCATATTCTCCCCCCCGCTTATCCCTCCCTACCCACACAACCTCCCCAGTCCCTTTCCCTTTGGTACCTGTTAATCCATTCTTGAGATCTGTGATTCTGCTGCTGTTTTGTTCCTTCAGTTTTTCCTTTGTTCTTATATTACACAGATAAGTGAAATCATTTGGCATTTCTCTTTCTCCGCTTGGCTTGTTTCACTGAGCATAATACCCTCCAGCTCCATCCATGTTGCTGCAAATGATTGGATTTGCCCTTTTCTTATGGCTGAGTAGTATTCCATTGTGTATATGTACCACACCTTCTTTATCCATTCATCTGTTGATGGACATTTAGGTTGCTTCCAATTCTTGGCTATTGTAAATAGTGCTGCAATAAACATAGGGGTGCATCAGTCTTTCTCAAACTTGATTGCTGCATTCTTAGGGTAAATTCCTAGGAGTGCAATTCCTGGGTCAAATGGTAAGTCTGTTTTGAGCATTTTGATGTACCTCCATACTGCTTTCCACAATGGTTGAACAAACTTACATTCCCACCAGCAGTGTAGGAGGGTTCCCCTTTCTCCACAGCCTCGCCAACATTTGTTGTTGTTTGTCTTTTGGATGGCAGCCATCCTTACTGGTGTGAGGTGATACCTCATTGTAGTTTTAATTTGTATTTCTCTGATAATTAGCGATGTGGAGCATCTTTTCATGTGTCTGTTGGCCAACTGTATTTCTTTTTTGGAGAACTGTCTGTTCAGTTCCTCTGCCCATTTTTTAATTGGGTTATTTGTTTTTTGTTTGTTGAGGCGTGTGAGCTCCTTATGTATTCTGGACGTCAAGCCTTTATCGAATGTGTCATTTTCAAATATATTCTCCCATACTGTAGGGATCCTTCTTGTTCTATTGGTGGTGTCTTTTGCTGTACAGAAGCTTTTCAGCTTAATATAGTCCCACTTACTCATTTTTGCTGTTGTTTTCCTTGCCCGGGGAGATATGTTCAAGAAGAGGTCACTCATGTTTATGTCTAAGAGGTTTTTGCCTATGTTTTCTTCCAAGAGTTTAATGGTTTCATGGCTTACATTCAGGTCTTTGATCCATTTTGAGTTTACTTTTGTATATGGGGTTAGACAATGGTCCAGTTTCATTCTCCTCCATGTAGCTGTCCAGTTTTGCCAGCACCACCTGTTGAAGAGACTGTCATTTCGCCATTGTGTGTCCATGGCTCCTTTATCAAATATTAATTGACCATATATGTCTGGGTTAATGTCTGGACTCTCTAGTCTGTTCCATTGGTCTGTGGCTCTGCTCTTGTGCCAGTACCAAATTGTCTTGATTACTATGGCTTTATAGTAGAGCTTGAAGTTGGGGAGTGAGATCACACCTACTTTATTCTTCTTTCTCAGGATTGCTTTGGCTATTCGGGGTCTTTGGTGTTTCCATATGAATTTTTGAATTATTTGTTCCAGTTCATTGAAGAATGTTGCTGGTAGTTTCATAGGAATTGCATCAAATCTGTATATTGCTTTGGGCAGGATGGCCATTTTAACGATATTAATTCGTCCTAGCCACGAGCATGGTATGAGTTTCCATCTGTTAGTGTCTCCTTTAATTTCTCTTAAGAGTGACTTGTAGTTTTCAGAGTATAAGTCTTTCACTTCTTTGGTTATGTTTATTCCTAGGTATTTTATTTTTTTTGATGCATTTGTGAATGGAGTTGTTTTCCTGATTTCAATTTCTGTTGGTTCATTGTTAGTATATAGGAAAGCCACAGATTTCTGTGTGTTGATTTTGTATCCTGCAACTTTGCTGTATTCCGATAACAGTTCTAGTAGTTTTGGGGTGGAGTCCTTATGGTTTTTTATGTACAGTATCATGTCATCTGCAAATAGTGACAGTTTAACTTCTTCTTTACCAATCTGGATTCCTTGTATTTCTTTATTATGTCCGATTGCCGTGGCTAGGACCTCCAGTACTATGTTAAATAACAGTGGAGAGAGTGCGCATCCCTGTCTAGTTCCCGATCTCAGAGGAAATGCTTTCAGCTTCTCGCTGTTCAATGTAATGTTGGCTGTGGGTTTATCATAGATGGCCAATATTATGTTGAGGTACTTGCCCTCTATTCCCATTTTGCTGAGAGTTTTTAACATGAATGGATGTTGAACTTTGTCAAATGCTTTTTCAGCATCTATGGAGATGATCATGTGGTTTTTGTCTCTCTTTTTGTTGATGTGGTGGATGATGTTGATGGACTTTCGAATGTTGTACCATCCTTGCATCCCTGGGATGAATCCCACTTGGTCATGGTGTATGATCCTTTTGATGTATTTTTGAATTCGGTTTGGTAATATTTTGTTGAGTATTTTTGCATCTACGTTCATCAGGGATATTGGTCTGTAGTTTTCTTTTTTGGTGGTGTCTTTGCCTGGTTTTGGTATTAGGGTGATATTAGCTTCATAGAATGAGTTTGGGAGTATCCCCTCCTCCTCTATTTTTTGGAAAACTTAAAGGAGAATGGGTATTATGTCTTCCCTGTATGTCTGATAAAATTCCGAGGTAAATCCATCTGGCCCGGGGGTTTTGTTCTTTGGTAGTTTTTTGATTACCGCTTCAATTTCGTTGCTGGTAATTGGTCTGTTTAGATTTTCTGTTTCTTCCTGGGTCAATCTTGGAAGGTTATATTTTTCTAAGAAGTTGTCCATTTCTCCTAGGTTTCCCAGCTTGTTAGCATATACGTTTTCATAGTATTCTCCAATAATTCTTTGCATTTCCGTGGGGTCCGTCGTGATTTGTCCTTTCTCGTTTCTGATACTGTTGATTTGTGTTGACTCTCTTTTCTTCTTAATAAGTCTGGCTAGAGGCTTATCTATTTTGTTTATTTTCTCGAAGAACCAGCTCTTGGTTTCATTGATTTTTTTCTATTGTGTTATTCTTCTCAATTTTATTTATTTCTTCTCTGATCTTTATTATGTCCCTCCTTCTGCTGACCTTAGGCCTCATCTGTTCTTCTTTTTCCAATTTCGATAGTTGTGACGTTAGACCATTCATTTGGGATTGCTCTTCCTTTTTTAAATATGCTTGGATTGCTATATACTTTCCTCTTAAGACTGCTTTTGCTGTGTCCCACAGAAGTTGGGGCTTAGTGTTGTTATTGTCATTTGTTTCCATATATTGCTGGATCTCCATTTTGATTTGGTCATTGATCCATTGATTATTTAGGAGCATGTTGTTAAGCCTCCATGTGTTTGTGAGCCTCTTTGCTTTCTTTGTACAGTTTATTTCTAGTTTTATGCCTTTGTGGTCTGAAAAGTTGGTTGGTAGGATTTCAATCTTTTGGAATTTTCTGAGGCTCTTTTTGTGGCCTAGTATGTGGTCTCTTCTGGAGAATGTTCCATGTGCACTTGAGAAGAATGTATATCCCACTGCTTTTGGATGTAGAGTTCTATAGATGTCTATTAGGTCCATCTGCTCTACTGTGTTTTTCAGAGCTTCGGTGTCCTTACTTATTTTCTGCCCAGTGGATCTATCCTTTGGGGTGAGTGGTGTGTTGAAGTCTCCTAGAATGAATGCATTGAAGTCTATATCCCACTTTAGTTCTGTTAGTATTTGTTTCACATATGCTGGTGCTCCTGTGTTGGGTGCATATATATTTAGAATGGTTATATCCTCTTGTTGGACTGAGCCCTTTATCATTATGTAGTGTCCTTCTTACCTCTTGTTACTTTCTTTGTTTTGAAGTCTACTTTGTCTGATATTAGTACTGCAACCCCTGCTTTCTTCTCACTGTTGTTTGCTTGAAATATGTTTTTCCATCCCTTGACTTTTAGTCTGTACATGTCTTTGGGTTTGAGGTGAGTTTCTTGTAAGAAGCATATGGATGGGTCTTGCTTTTTTAGCCATTCTGTTACTCTGTGTCTTTTGATTGGTGCATTCAACCCATTAACATTTAGGGTGACTATTGAAAGATATGTACTTATTGCCATTGCAGGCTTTAAATTCGTGGTTACCAAAGGTTCAAGGTTAGCCTCTTTAGTATCTTACTGCCTAACTTAGCTCGCTTATTGAGCTGTTATATACACTGTCTGGAGATTCTTTTCTTCTCTCCCTTCTTGTTCCTCCTCCTCGATTCTTCATATGTTGGGTGTTTTGTGCTGTGCTCTTTCTAGGAGTGCTCCCATCTAGAGCAGTCCCTGTAAGATGTTCTGTAGAGGTCGTTTGTGGAAAGCAAATTCCCTCAGCTTTTGTTTGTCTGGGAATTGTTTAATCCTACCGTCATATTTGAATGTTAGTCGTGCTGGATACAGTATCCTTGGTTCAAGGCCCTTCTGTTTCATTATATTAAATATATCATGCCATTCTCTCCTGGCCTGTAGGGTTTCTGTTGAGAAATCTGACGTTAGCCTGATGGGTTTCCCTTTATAGGTGACCTTTTTCTCTCTAGCTGCCTTTAACACTCTTTCCTTGTCCTTGATCTTTGCCATTTTAATTATTATGTGTCTTGGTGTTCCCCTTCTTGGATCCTTTCTGTTGGGGGTTCTGTGTATTTCCGTGGTCTGTTCGATTACTTCCTCCCCCAGTGTGGGGAAGTTTTCAGCAATTATTTCTTCTAAGATACTTTCCATCTCTTTTCCACTCTCTTCTTCTTCTGGGACCCCTATAATACAGATATTGTTAATTTTGTATTGGTCACACAGTTCTCTTAATATTGTTTCATTCCTGGAGATCCTTTTGTCTCTCTCTATGTCAGCTTCTATGCGTTCCTGTTCTCTGATTTCGATTCCATCAATGGCCTCTTGCATTCTATCCATTCTGCTTATAAACCCTTCCAGAGTTTGTTTCATTTCTGCGATCTCCTTTCTGGCATCTGTGATCTCCCTCCGGACTTCATCATATTTCTCTTGCGTATTTCTCTGCATCTCTGTCAGCATGTTTATGATTCTTATTTTGAATTCTTTTTCAGGAAGACTGGTTAGGTCTGTCTCCTTCTCTGGTGTTGTCTCTGTGATCTTTGTCTGCCTGTAGCTTTGCCTTTTCATGGTGATAGGAATAGTCTGCAGAGCTGGGACGAGTGACGGCTGGAAGGACTTCCTTTCTTGTTGGTTTGTGGCCCTCCTCTCCTGGGAGAACAGCGACCTCTAGTGGCTTGTGCTGCGCAGCTGCATGCAGACAGGGTTTCTGCTTCCTGCCCGGCTGCTATGGAGTTAATCTCCGCTGTTGCTGTGGGCGTGGCCTGGCTCGGGCAGCTGCTCCAAAATGTTGGAGTCGGGTTGGAGCAGGAGCGGCTGGGAGGCTATTTATCTCCGTAAGGGGCCTCCCTGCTCCCTGCAGCCCAGGGGTTAGGGTGCCCAGAGATCCCGGATTCCCTACCTCTGGATTAAGTGACCCGCCCTGCCCCTTTAAGACTTCCAAAAAGCACCTGCCAGAACAAAACAACGCCCACCAAAAAAAAAAAAGAAAAAAAAAATTTTTAATTAAAAAAAAAAAAAAAAATAGGTGGTCGTTCGTTTTTCTTTATTCTCCGGTGCCAGCCTCAGGCCTCTGCTCACTGGTCTTTCTGCCCTGTTTCCCTAGTATTGGGGTCCCTATCCCTTTAAGACTTCCAAAAACACTCGCCAAAACAAAACAGCAAAAAAGCAAAAAAAAATGGTCACGCGCTTTTCTTATGTCCTCTGTCGCCCAGCCTCCAGTGCCTGCTCACTGTTCTTGCTGCCCTGTTTTCCTAGTATCGAGCGCCCTGCACTCTGGCCCGGATGGCTGGGGTTGGGTGTTCGGCAGTCCTGGGCTCCATCTCCCTCCCGCTCTGCCTGCTCTTCTCCCGCCGGGAGCTGGGGGGAGGGGCGCTCGGCTCCCGCCGGGCCGGGTCTTGTATCTTACCCCCTTCGCGAGGCACTGGGTTCTCTCAGGTGCGGATGTGGTCTGGATATTGTCCTGTGTCCTCTGGTCTTTATTCTAGGAAGTGTTGTCTTTGTTATATTTTCATAGATATATGTTGTTTTGGGAGGAGATTTCCGCTGCTCTACTCACGCCGCCATCTTCCGCCCCTCTCCCAAGAATTTTGATTTTTATGTACCTACAGTTATGTAAAAGTTTTTATTTTGTTTTCTAGCAATCGTACTGAATTCCCATTAATTCTAATGGTCTGACTGTTGATGGTCTTGGATTTTCTAGATGGATAACAGTACTATGTATATTAAAAAATTTTTATCTTGCCTTTAAATTTTTTATTTTTCTTATTTCACATTTTCCTTTACTTCTTTTTCACCCTAGCACTAGGATCTCTATTACAATGACGAACATCAGTGGTGAAAGATAGTACTTTTATCATGTAATGACTTTAAGGCAAACTCCCAAAGCCACAATTACGTAGGTATTTGTTGTAGTATGTTTTACAAAAACTGATGAGCTAGTTCTCAGAAATACTTTGGTACATAAGAACTGTCTGTTCTGTGAAGTTTCAATCTATTTGATTTAAACTCCCTGTGAGATGAGCTGGGCCTGGGATCACTCAGGTGGGGACACTTTGGTTTACCCATTCAAGGCCTTTGTTTTTTCCTACTTTTCTGAGTGGATTTGCATGAAATATATGTTCTTGAAATTATACTTCTAGACTTTATTTTGCTCTAGTAGGATAGGTACTTACTAAGTACACATGTGTTTCCTCAGGTCTACGTTCAGTCTCCCGTTGCATCTGTTGAACTGATAATTTTTTAAAACCCTGTTTCTTTTTGATGATAAATCAGAAGCAATATATTCAGATTCTCTCCATTGGAAACTACCCTTTACATTTTAATACACACACTTGTCATTTTGTTTTCTAGAAATACCTAGAGGTTTCAGCATTTCCATATCTTGAAGGGCTTTAGCAGATTTGACAACTCATTCATTTCCCAATTAAGTTTCCTTTTTAAAGGTTTTTTTCTTTTTTTAATGTAAAAATAAACTAAACACATCTTCATTTTCACTAATCAATTTGATTTCCTTAGATAGTTTGCTAATTTTTATGGCCTTCCATTCTACTTTAAAACTTATATGCCGAGGGGCGGAAGATGGCGGCGTGAGTAGAGCAGCGGAAATCTCCTCCCAAAACCACATATATCTATGAAAATATAACAAAGACAACCCTTCCTAGAATAAAGACCAGAGGACACAGGACAATATCCAGACCACATCCGCACCTGAGAGAACCTGGCGCCTCACGAAGGGGGTAAGATACAAGTCCCGGCCCGGCGGGAGCCGAGCGCCCATCCCCTCAGCTCCCGCCGGGAGAAGAATAGGCAGAGCGGGAGGGAGACGGAGCACAGGACTACCTAACACCCAGCCCCAGCCATCCAGGCCAGAGCTCAGACACAGTACATGCCCAGGGAGCCCTGGAAGCTAGGGAAACAGGGAAGCAAGAACAGTGAGCGGGCACCAGAGGCCGGGTGTCGGAGGACAAAAGAAAAGCGCGCGAACATTTTTTTTTTCAGCTTTTTTGCTGTTTTGTTTTGGCGAGCGCTTTTTGGAAGTATTAAAGGGATAGGGACCCCAATACTAGGGAAACAGGGCAGCAAGACCGGTGAGCAGAGGCCTGAGGCTGGCACCAGAGAATAAAGAAAAACGAGCGACCACCTTTTTTTTTTAATTAAAAATTTTTTTTTTTTAATTTAAAAATTTTTTTCTTTTTTTTTTTGGTAGTCGTTTTGTTTTGGCGGGTGCTTTTTGGAAGTCTTAAAGGGGCAGGGCGGGTCACTTAATCCAGAGGTAGGGAATCCGGGATCTCTGGGCACCCTAACCCCTGGGCTGCAGGGAGCAGGGAGGCCCCTTACGGAGATAAATAGCCTCCCGGCCGCTCCCCCTCAAACGCGACTCCACCATTTTGGAGTAGCTGCCCGAGCCAGGCCACGCCCACAGCAACAGCGGAGATTAACTCCATAGCAGCCGGGCAGGAAGCAGAAACCCTGTCTGCACGCAGCTGCGCAGCACAAGCCACTAGAGGCCGCTGTTCTCCCAGGAGAGGAAGGCCACAAACCAACAAGAAGGGAAGTCCTTCCAGCCATCACTCGTCCCAGCTCTGCAGAGTATTCCTATCACCATGAAAAGGCAAAGCTACAGGCAGACAAAGATCACAGAGACAACACCAGAGAAGGAGACAGACCTAACCAGTCTTCCTGAAAAAGAACTCAAAATAAGAATCATAAACATGATGACAGAGATGCAGAGAAATACACAAGAGAAATGGGATGAAGTCCGGAGGGAGATCACAGATGCCAGAAAGGAGATCGCAGAAATGAAAAAAACTCTGGAAGGGTTTATAAGCAGAATGGATAGAATGCAAGAGGCCATTGATGGAATCGAAATCAGAGAACAGGAACGCATAGAAGCTGACATAGAGAGAGACAAAAGGATCTCCAGGAATGAAACAATATTAAGAGAACTGTGTGACCAATCCAAAAGGAACAATATCCGTATTATAGGGGTCCCAGAAGAAGAAGAGAGTGGAAAAGAGATGGAAAGTATCTTAGAAGAAATAATTGCTGAAAACTTCCCCACACTGGGGGAGGAAGTAATCGAACAGACCACGGAAATACACAGAACCCCCAACAGAAAGGATCCAAGAAGGGGAACACCAAGACACATAATAATTAAAATGGCAAAGATCAAGGACAAGGAAAGAGTGTTAAAGGCAGCTAGAGAGAAAAAGGTCACCTATAAAGGGAAACCCATCAGGCTAACGTCAGATTTCTCAACAGAAACCCTACAGGCCAGGAGAGAATGGCATGATATATTTAATATAATGAAACAGAAGGGCCTTGAACCAAGGATACTGTATCCAGCACGACTAACATTCAAATATGACGGTGGGATTAAACAATTCCCAGACAAACAAAAGCTGAGGGAATTTGCTTTCCACAAACGACCTCTACAGAACATCTTACAGGGACTGCTCTAGATGGGAGCACTCCTAGAAAGAGCACAGCACAAAACACCCAACATATGAAGAATCGAGGAGGAGGAACAAGAAGGGAGAGAAGAAAAGAATCTCCAGACAGTGTATATAACAGCTCAATAAGCGAGCTAAGTTAGGCAGTAAGATACTAAAGAGGCTAACCTTGAACCTTTGGTAACCACGAATTTAAAGCCTGCAATGGCAATAAGTACGTATCTTTCAATAGTCACCCTAAATGTTAATGGATTGAATGCACCAATCAAAAGACACAGAGTAACAGAATGGCTAAAAAAGCAAGACCCATCTATATGCTGCTTACAAGAAACTCACATCAAACCCAAAGACATGTACAGACAAAAAGTCAAGGGATGGAAAAACATATTTCAGGCAAACAACAGTGAGAAGAAAGCAGGGGTTGCAGTACTAATGTCTGACAAAATAGACTTCAAAACAAAGAAAGTAACAAGAGGTAAAGAAGGACACTACATAATGATAAAGGGCTCAGTCCAACAAGAGGATATAACCATTCTAAATATATATGCACCCAACACAGGAGCACCAGCATATGTGAAACAAATACTAACAGATCTAAAGTGGGATATAGACTTCAATGCATTCATTCTAGGAGACTTCAACACACCACTCACCCCAAAGGATAGATCCACCGGGTAGAAAATAAATAAGGACACGGAAGCACTGAAGAACACAGTAGAGCAGATGGACCTAATAGACATCTATAGAACTCTTCAACCAAAAGCAGTGGTATATACATTCTTCTCAAGTGCACATGGAACATTCTCCAGAAGAGACCACATACTAGGCCACAAAAAGAGCCTCAGAAAATTCCAAAAGATTGAAATCCTACCAACCAACTTTTCAGACCACAAAGGCATAAAACTAGAAATAAACTGTACAAAGAAAGCAAAGAGGCTCACAAACACATGGAGGCTTAACAACATGCTCCTAAATAATCAATGGATCAATGACCAAATCAAAATGGAGATCCAGCAATATATGGAAACAAATGACAACAACAACACTAAGCCCCAACTTCTGTGGGACACAGCAAAAGCAGTCTTAAGAGGAAAGTATATAGCAATCCAAGCATATTTAAAAAAGGAAGAGCAATCCCAAATGAATGGTCTAACGTCACAACTATCGAAATTGGAAAAAGAAGAACAGATGAGGCCTAAGGTCAGCAGAAGGAGGGACATAATAATGATTAGAGAAGAAATAAATAAAATTGAGAAGAATAAAACAATAGCAAAATTCAATGAAACCAAGAGCTGGTTCTTCGAGAAAATAAACAAAATAGATAAGCCTCTAGTCAGACTTATTAAGAGGAAAAGAGAGTCAACACAAATCAACAGTATCAGGAATGAGAATGGAAAAATCACAACAGATCCCGCAGAAATACAAAGAATTATTAGAGACTACTATGAAAACCTATATGCTAACAAGCTGGGAAACCTAGGAGAAATGGACAACTTCCTAGAAAAATACAACCTTCCAAGACTGACCCAAAAAGAAACAGAAAATCTAAACAGACCAATTACCAGCAACGAAATTGAAGCGGTAATCAAAAAACTACCAAAGAACAAAACCCCCGGGCCAGATGGATTTACCTTGGAATTTTATCAGACATACAGGGAAGACATAATACCCATTCTCCTTAGAGTTTTCCGAAAAATAGAGGAGGAAGGGATACTCCCAAACTCATTCTATGAAGCTAACATCACCCTAATACCAAAACCAGGCAAAGACACCACCAAAAAAGAAAACTACAGACCAATATCCCTGATGAACGTAGACGTCAAAATACTCAACAAAATTTTAGCAAACCGAATTCAAAAATACATCAAAACCATCGTATACCATGACCAAGTGGGATTCATCCCAGGGATGCAAGGATGGCACAACATTCGAAAGTCCATCAATATCATCCACCACATCAACAAAAAGAAAGACAAAAACCACATGATCATCTCCATAGATGCTGAAAAAGCATTTGACAAAGTTCAACATCCATTCATGATAAAAACTCTCAGCAAAATGGGAATAGAGTGCAAGTACCTCAACATAATAAAGGCCATCTATGATAAACCAACAGCCAACATTATATTGAACAGCGAGAAGGTGAAAGCATTTCCTCTGAGATCGGGAACTAGACAGGGATGCCCACTCTCTCCACTGTTATTTAACATAGTACTGGAGGTCCTAGCCACGGCAATCAGAACAAAATAAAGAAATACAAGGAATCCAGGTTGGTAAAGAAGAAGTTAAACTGTCACTATTTGCAGATGATATGATACTGTACATAAAAAACCCTAAAGACTCCACCCCAAAACTACTAGAACTGACATCGGAATACAGCAAAGTTGCAGGATACAAAATCAACACACAGAAATCTGTGGCTTTCCTATATACTAACAATGAACCAACAGAAATTGAAATCAGGAAAACAACTCCATTCACAATTGCATCAAAAAAAATAAAATACCTAGGAATAAACCTAACCAAAGAAGTGAAAGACTTATACTCTGAAAACTATAAGTCACTCTTAAGAGAAATTAAAGGGGACACTAACAGATGGAAACATATCCCATGCTCATGGCTAGGAAGGATTAATATTGTCAAAATGGCCATCCTGCCCAAAGCAATATACAGATTTGATGCAATCTCTATGAAACTAGCAGCAACATTCTTCATTGAACTGGAACAAATAATTCAAAAATTCATATGGAAACACCAAAGACCCCGAATAGCCAAAGCAATCCTGAGAAAGAAGAATAAAGTAGGTGTGATCTCACTCCCCAACTTCATGCTCTACTATAAAGCCATAGTAATCAAGACAATTTGGTACTGGCACAAGAGCAGAGCCACAGACCAATGGAACAGACTAGAGAATCCAGACATTAACCCAGACATATATGGTCAATTAATATTTGATAAAGGAGCCATGGACATACAATGGCGAAATGACAGTCTCTTCAACAGGTGGTGCTGGCAAAACTGGACAGCTACATGGAGGAGAATGAAACTGGACCATTGTCTAACCCCATATACAAAAGTAAACTCAAAATGGATCAAAGACCTGAATGTAAGCCATGAAACCATTAAACTCTTGGAAGAAAACATAGGCAAAAACCTCTTAGACATAAACATGAGTGACCTCTTCTTGAACATATCTCCCCGGGCAAGGAAAACAACAGCAAAAATGAGTAAGTGGGACTATATTAAGCTGAAAAGCTTCTGTACAGAAAAAGACACCATCAATAGAACAAAAAGGAACCCTACAGTATGGGAGAATATATTTGAAAATGACACATCCGATAAATGCTTGACGTCCAGAATATATAAGGAGCTCACACGCCTCAACAAACAAAAAACAAATAACCCAATTAAAAAATGGGCAGAGGAACTGAACAGACAGTTCTCCAAAAAAGAAATACAGATGGCCAACAGACACATGAAAAGATGCTCCACATCGCTAATTATCAGAGAAATGCAAATTAAAACTACAATGAGGTATCACTTCACACCAGTAAGGATGGCTGCCATCCAAAAGACAAACAACAACAAATGTTGGCGAGGCTGTGGAGAAAGGGGAACCCTCCTACACTGCTGGTGGGAATGTAAGTTAGTTCAACCATTGTGGAAAGCAGTATGGAGGTACATCAAAATGCTCAAAACAGACTTACCATTTGACCCAGGAATTGCACTCCTAGGAATTTACCCTAAGAATGCAGCAATCATGTATGAGAAAGATCAGTGCACCCCTATGTTTATCGCAGCACTATTTACAATAGCCAATAATTGGAAGCAACCTAAATGTCCATCGATAGATGAATGGATAAAGAAGAAGTGGTACATATACACAATGGAATACTACTCAGCCGTAAGAAAAGGGCAAATCCAATCATTTGCAGCAACATGGATGGAGCTGGAGGGTATTATGCTCAGTGAAACAAGCCAAGCGGAGAAAGAGAAATACCAAATGATTTCACTTATCTGTGGGATATAAGAACAAAGGAAAAACTGAAGGAACAAAACAGCACCAGAATCACAGAACTCAAGAATGGACTAACAGGTACCAAAGGGAAAGGGACTGGGTAGGATGGGTGGGTAGGGAGGGATAAGTGGGGGGGAGAAGTAGGGGGGTATTAAGATTAACATGTATGGGGGGTAGGAGAAAAGGTAGGGCTGTACAACACAGAGAAGGCAAGTAGTGATTCTACAACATTTTGCTATGCTGATGGACAGTGACTGTAAAGGGGTTTATAGGGGAGACCTGGTATAGGGGAGAGCCTAGTAAACATAATATTCGTCATGTAAGTGTAGATTAGTGATACCAAAAACAAAACAAAAGAAACAAAAAAAAAGGGCAGTTCCCTGTGGTAACCTCCAATGAGTTCTATACAAGGGTATAAAGGGCATATAAAAGTGTAGGCAAAGGGTCTGTTTGCGTTTATACAGAAGATCAAAGCCTAATTGGGCTACCCCGAAAATGAACTAAGATGTGATATGAAAGAGAACTTCCAACATCTGCACTCTCTGGAAGACTCATGCCAGAAGATGATCATCAAAAAACCCCAACAAAGACCCACACACTGCTACAACTGTAGATGCACTCATCCCACCAGTTCCTGGACTTGCCATGGGAATGGGGAAGGAGATATCTAAGCTGGCCTGTGCATACAGTAAAACAACAAATTTGACTGGATCTATACTGTTGGAACTCAACCAAGAATTAGGAGAAGTGCAAATTGTAGCGCTCCAAAATCTTACAACTACAGACTATTTACTGTTAAAAGAACATAAGGGATGTGAACAGTCCCCAGGAATGGGTTGTTTTAATTTGTCTGATTTCTCTCAGACTGTTCAAGTTCAGTTGGACAATATCAACCATATCATAGATAAGTTTTCACAAATGCCTAAGATGCCTAACTGGTTTTCTTGGTTTCACTGGAGATGGCTGGTAATTACAGATATGCTTTGGTTATGTAACTATACTCCTATTATGTTATTGTGTGTGTGCAATTTAAGTAGTAGCTTAAAACCTATACATGCTGAAGTTACTCTCCAAGAAGATATGTCAAAGAAATAATCAATCTTCCCATGTTTTCTTCTGCCTGCTACTTCTATAGCTTTTCTTCTTCTTTCCTAATTACAACCCTTAAATAGAATTCGTGCCTCATATCAAATTTACTGAGTATCATAATTCTTCCAAGTGGTAAAGATACCTCAAGACAAATGCTGGGCATAGAAGCTACAGGGCATAAATATGCAAAGAAATAAAAAGCTAACCGTTTCAAACAATAAGGCTTCTCTCTCACTTACCAACTTCACATTTCCCTGTATGGCCCCGGAAGATGACTGGTTAGCCAGAGACGGGTAAGATTCCTCAAGGGAGGAACAACCTAAGACAGGCACAGTCGCGGGGGGGTCATCAGGTGAGAAATTGGGGATCAACAGAGGTGATTCTTAGAACCTCACCCCCCCTGTTCTGAGAGAAATCTTCTGCTTACGTGGATGTTTTATTGCCCCTGTCTAGCTTGGATTAACACATAGTCTACAGGCACACACCTGATCATCTATATTTGCTCTCTTACAACACTAAACTATGTTTTCTACCTTTATCTTGTATCTACCTACCACTTCAGCATTTTATTAAAAATAATAATAATAAAGAGAGAAATGTGGTATCCACATATAAATCAAGTATAAAAACCAAATGAGTATTCATATTTGAACTGACTGTTTATAGTTCATAATGCATGAGCAAAACCGAAAGTTTCTGTGATGACTGCTCTTGTACTGTTCACTATGTAACTTATTCATTATGTAAGAATTTGTTCTCCATGTAAGAACTTGTTTGTTATGCCTCAGAAGATTGGAGACTGACGAAAATTAGGCTTGGGGTGGATTAATGATTGTGCACTGAGCATTGACTCCCCTATACAGAATTTTATTGTCGTTAACAACCATTTGATCAATAAATATGAGAGATGCCCTCACAAAAAAAAAAAAAAAAGGACAGACTTCCAATGGTAAAATAAATAAGTAACCGGGATGTAATGTATAGCGTAAGGAATATAGTCAAGATATTGTAACAGCTTGGTAGGGTGATAGCTGGAACCTAGAATTATGTATATAAATGTTTTATCACTGTGTTGTACACTTGAAACTAATGTAATGTAATACTGTGCATCAACTACCCTTCAATAAAAAATAATTATCTTAAAAAAAAAAAAAAACTTATATGCCTTCCCGTGATTTATAATTTTCCTCTCAGAGGATAACTTTTAATAATTCTCTTGGTGACAGTTTGCTGAATGATGTTTTCCTAGTGTTATATGAATACATACATTTGTGAATCATAGTTGCCTGACAGCCATGTGAAAGGGTGTCATCTATGCCAAAACAAACCAACTTCATTCCATTCATAGCAAGAATATAATCCAGGCCCAATGTGATTAGATGTCTTCCTAATTTTGTATTCCATTGTGACAGGTAATCTGGAGAGTTTCCAAGTGGTAAAAACAATTGGCTCACTGAGATTGGTGAATTCTTTCAAAAGTTCTCAGGACACCAGTATCCATTAATTTGGGGTTCAGAGACAAGACTGGCAAATGCCAGGCAGAGCTCCATTTTTCAGAGCAGCCTGAGATACTAGGAAAGCTGTGTACCACCAGTTCTCAGAAACAGGGATCTATACCAAAGCCCATTTACCCACACAAAGGCATAGATGAGGGTTGCTGTTCAACACCAGTGACATATTTCTGACCTGCAGCTGCAGAAAGTCTAGGACACCACAGAAGACGACCATGTAGGGCCCCAGCTATGGGGATTAAATAATCTAGGCAAAATAACTAGGGAACAGCAGAAGTTTTAGAGCTAAAGACAAAGGATGGATTTATAATTTTGTCAAAGGCCATTTCTGACTTAAATCTTCACTAAAACTCATAGGGCACTAAGACATCCATTTTGTGGTGCAATAACTTTGCAACCACAGGCAAACCTGTCAATTAAATCAGATTTCCTGGCTGGTTAGGTTCACTGAACACACTGAGCTTGCATATGTAGCACTCCTAAATATCTAGCCAAAATATGAACAATTTGTTTCTCAAAGGAAAGGCCACAATTAATGGAAATTTTACTCCAAAATCGGCTCTCTCTCTATGCACAGAAAGAAATCTGAAAGTGCTTGAAAATGTTCTATGTGCTTAGCAATAGATGTTTTACACATGTGGTCTTATTTAATTTTCAACCCTAATCTATGAGAAGATATAAAAAAAATTGCTACTAGTCTACAAGGGAAGAAACTAAGCTACACATGACCATATACTTTTCCCAAGGCCACATGGCTCATGTCTGATCCACTCTGAAACTAGCTGCATCTATTCCATTAGAATGTCTTCCATAGTCTTGGCATGTTTGAGACTTAAAAAGTTAAGTCCTCCATTTGAGCTATATATGTGCCTTAAACATGAAAACAGTTATATGACCTAGAAGTAGCTTTAACATTACACTCTTATTTTAAATAAGTAGTATGCACAGTGTGGAAAAGTTACTACCCACTACATATGTGATCATGTATGTGTTTAAGGAAATGGGTGATGATAATATCCTTTTACCTAAAACTGAATTATTCATGTCAACATATTTTAATATAAATTCAATTTAAATCTGACATTTGATAGTTAGATGTCAACGTGCTAATATTCATTTTTTTTATTTTTATTTTTTAATTTTATTTTGTTATCATTAATCTACAATTACATGAAGAACATCATGTTTACTAGGCTCTCCCCTACCCCAAGTCCCCTCCACAAAGCACATTACAGTCACTGTCCATCAGCATAGTAAGATGTTGTAGAATCACTACTTGTCTTCTCTGTGTTGCACAGCCCTCCCCTTTTCCCCACCCCCCACATTATGCATGCTAATCATAATACCCCCCTTCTTCTTCCCCGCCCTTATCCCTCCCTACCCTCCCATTCTACCCAGTCTCTTTCCCATTGGTAACTGTTAGTCCATTCTTGGGTTCTGTGATTCTGCTGCTGTTTTGTTCCTTCAGTTTTTCTTTTGTTCTTATACTCCACAGATGAGTGAAATCATTTGGTATTTGTCTTTCCTGCTTGGCTTATTTCACTGAGCATAATACCCTCTAGTTTCATCCATGTTGTTGCAAATGGTAGGATTTGTTTTCTTCTTATGGCTGAATAATATTCCATTGTGCATATTTACCACATCTTCTTTATCCATTCATTTACTAATGGACACTTAGGTTGCTTCCATTTCTTGGCTATTGTAAATAGTGCTGCAATAAACATAGGGGTGCATCTGTCTTTTTCAAACTGGAGTGCTGCATCCTTGGGGAAAATTCTTAGAAGTGGAATTCCTGGGTCAAATGGTATGTCTATTTTGAGCATTTTGAGGAACTTCCATATTGCTTTCCACAATGGTTGAACTAAATTACATTCCCACCAGCAGTGTAGGAGGGTTCCCCTTTCTCCACAACCTCGCCAACATTTGTTGTTTTTGTATTTTGGATGGTAGCCATCCTTACTGGTGTGAGGTGACATCTCACTGTGGTTTTAATTTGCATTTCTCTGATAACTAGCGATGTGGAGCATCTTTTCATGTGTCTGTTGGCCATCTGAATTTCTTCTTTGGAGAACTGTCTGTTCAGCTCCTCTGCCCATTTTTAAATTGGATTATTTTCTTTTTGTTTGTTGAGGTGCATGAGCTCTTTATATATTTTGGATGTCAAGCCTTTATCGGGTCTACCATTTATGAATACATTCTCCCATACTGTAGGGTACCTCCTGGTTCTATTGATGGTGTCCTTTGCTGTACAGAAGCTTTTCAACTTGATATACTCCCAGTTGTTCATTTTTGCTTTTGTTTTCCTTGCCCGGGGAGATATATTCATGAAGAAGTCACTCATGTCTATGTCCAAGAGATTTTTGCCTACGTTTTTCTCTAAGAGTTTTATGGTTTCATGACTTACATTCAGGTCTTTGATCCATTTTGAATTTACTTTTGTGTATGGGGTTAGACAGTGATCCAGTTTCATTCTCTTACATGTAGCTGTCCAGTTCTGCCAGGACCATCTGTTGAAGAGACTGTCATTTCCCCATTTTATGTCCATGGCTCCTTTATCGAATATTAATTGACTATATATGTTTGGGTTAATGTCTGGAGTCTCTACTCTGTTCCACTGGTCTGTGGCTCTGTTCTTGTGCTAGTACCAAATTGTCTTGATTACTATGGCTTTGTGGTAGAGCTTAAAGTTGGGGAGTGAGATCCCTGCCACTTTATTCTTCTTTCTCAGGATTGCTTTGGCAATTCAGGGTCTTTGGTGTTTCCATATGAATTTTTGAACTATTTGTTCCAGTTCATTGAAGAATGTTGCTGGTAATTTGATAGGGATTGCATCAAATCTGTATATTGCTTTGGGGAGGATGGCCATTTTAACAATATTAATTCTTCTTAGCCAAGAGCATGGGATGAGTTTCCATTTGTTAGTGTCCTCTTTAATTCCTCTTAAGAATGTCTTATAGTTTTCAGGGTATAGGTCTTTCACTTCTTTGGTTAGGTTTATTCCTAGGTATTTTATTCTTTATGATGCAATTGTGAATGGAATTGTTTTCCTGATTTCTCTTTCTATTGGCTCATTGTTAGTGTATAGGAAAGCTACAGATTTCTGTGTGTTAATTTTGTATCCTGCAACTTTACTGTATTCTGATATCAGTTCTAGTAGTTTTGGAGTGGAGTCTTTAGGATTTTTTATGTACAGTATCATGTCATCTGCAAATAGTGACAGTTTAACTTCTTTACCAATCTCAATTCCTTGTATTTCTTTGTTTTGTCTAGTTGCCATGGCTAGGACCTCCAGTACTATGTTAAATAACAGTGGGGAGAGTGGGCATCCCTGTCTTGTTCCCGATCTCAGAGGAAAAGCTTTCAGCTTCTCACTGTTCAGTATGATGTTGGCTGTGGGTTTATCATATATGGCCTTTATTATGTTGAGGTACTTGCCCTCTATTCCCATTTTGCTGAGTGTTTTTATCATGAATGGATGTTGAATTTTGTCGAATGCTTTCTCAGCATCTATGGAGATGATCATGTGGTTTTTGTCTTTCTTTTTGTTAATGTGGTGGATGATGTTGATGGATTTTCGAATGTTATACCATCCTTGCATCCCTGGGATGAATCCTACTTGGTCATGGTGTATGATCCTTTTGATATATTTTTGAATTCGGTTTGCTAATATTTTATTGAGTATTTCTGCATCTATGTTCATCAGGGATATTGGTCTGTAGTTTTCTTTTTTGGTGGGGTCTTTGCCTGGTTTTGGTATTAGGGTGATGTTGGCTTCATAGAATGAGTTTGGGAGTATTCCCTCCTCTTCTATTTTGCCGGGAGCCATGCTACTCAAGCTGTGTAGTGAAGCTCAGGCTGGAAGAAGACCCCCATAAAGCAGGGGCCTTTGCAGCTGGCTCCCTCTATTACCCACCTTGATTTTATTATTTTCCATTATACTATTGGTTTTGTCTTTGCTTGCATTGTTTCCAAGGGCTAAGCTAACCTTTGCTGAGCAGTGTGAAAAAGATGAGAACATAAGTTTCCCAGAAGCTTTTGAGGACAGTGCTCCTGAAGAATGGAACACGCAGGGGCCAAATGGCGATCTTGGTATAAAGTACTTAAACCTGCTGTTAGTTAGTCAAACATTGACCACCCCATTTCCAATGAGAATGCCCCCCTTGTTTACAATGCTAGTGAAACTCGTGATGGAAAGTTTTCTAGAAATAGAGTTATGAGAGAATATTGAATAGAATAACCCTTTTGACAATTAATCATCTCATGTTTTCTTCCCTCTACTACTTCTATAGTTTGTTTTTCTTCTTTCCTAATTACTGCCCTTTACTAGAATTTGTGCCTCATACGTGAAATTACCAAGTACCATAATTTTCCAGGAAGTAAAGATACGTCAAAACAAGTGCTGGGCATAGAAGCCATGGAGCATAAATCTGCAAAGAAGTGAAAAACTAACCTTTTCAAAGAATATTACTTCTCTCTCACTTACCAGCTTTACATCTCCCTGTATGGCCCCGGAAGATGGCTGGTTAGCCAGAGACGGGTAAGATTCCTCAAGGGAGGAATGACCTAAGGCAGGCACAGTCGCAGGGGGGCCATAAGGTGAGAAAATGGGGTCCAACAGAGGTGAGGCTTAGAACCTCACCCCCCCAGTTTTGAGAGAAATCTTCTACACCTGTGGATGTTTTGTTGCCCTTGTTCAGCTTGGATTAAGACCTGGTCTGTAGGCAGAAACCTGATCATCTACATCTGCCTTCTTATAGTTCTAAATCATGCTTTCTATCTATATCTTGCATTTACCTACTACATTAACATTTTATTAGATTCACATATAAAGTATAAAAATCAAATAAATAATCATACATTATATTTGATGTGATTGTTTATAGTTTAAGGTTTGTAGTTAAAACAGAAACAGTTTCTATGATATGAATGCCCTTGCATTGTTCACCATGTAAGAACTTGTTTAGTCTCTGCAGTAGTGGAGTCATGGAGACCTGTGTAGCATATGTCAGAGAGATTTTAATATCCACACAGAAGAAAGAGAAATGTAGATAAGAAGGGGAAATTTAGTTTGCTGCTTACTGTGCCCTATAAAGGGGTATAAAGTGAAGATATGAGTTTATGATTTTAGATTGATTATAAATTTATTAAAGCCTCTAAGAATATTTTTGTGGGAAAGAATCCTAGCTAACTGTGGCACTAGGTGACCTGTATTTCACCCTGAGCTGATAGACTCCATAGTCGCTGCTACATACTGCACGCTCCTACAGTCACATGCACTACTTAGAAACTGCGTTGCATAGAAATGTAAAACACAATAGAGTACATGTTGATAGGAAAAGTTTCAGTCAAGGAACAGAAAAACAATCACCTGTCTAACGCTTGACCAACCATGAATTGATTAGAAAGTAAAAGAAAGAAAAAAGCTTGCCTATATTTACTAACCAACTGCCTATACTAATTAATCATCAGAAAAATAAAAAATAATCATATCCTTGTGCAAAATGGTATAAATAAAGCTGTCATCAGCACTTTGTCAAGAGACCACCTCCATCTGACTCCGTGTCCTGTCTCTCCATATGCCGACTCCGTCTCATCCTTTTGTGCTTCACACCCCCCTGCTGGAGCTGGACTCCAGCAATATTTTTTGGAAAACTTTAAGGAGAATGGGCATTATGTCTTCTCTGTATGTCTGATAAAATTCCGAGGTAAATCCATCTGGCCCGGGGTTTTTTTTCTTGGGTAGTTTTTTGATTACGACTTCAATTTCTTTGCTGGTAATTGGTTTGTTTAGATTTTTTGTTTCTTCCTTGGTCAGTTTTGGAAGGTTGTATTTTTCTAGGAAGTTGTCCATTTCTTCTAGGTTTTCCAGCTTCTTAGCATATAGGTTTTCATAGTAGTCTGTAATGATTCTTTGTATTTCTGTTGGGTCCGTAGTGATGTTTCCTTTCTCATTTCTGATTCTGTTGATGTGTGTTGATTCTCTTTTTCTCTTAATAAGTATGGCTAGAGGCTTATCTATTTTGTTTATTTTCTCAAAGAACCAGCTCTTGGTTTCATTGATTTTTTCTATTGTGTTATTCTTCTCAATTTTGTTTATTTCTTCTCTGATCTTTACTATATCCCTCCTTCTGCTGACTTTAGGCCTCATTTGTTCTTCTTTTTCCATTTTTGATAACTTAGATGTTAGACTATTCATTTGGGTTTGTTCTTCCTTCTTTAAATATGCCTGGATTGCTATATACTTTCCTCTTAAGACTGCTTTCGCTGTATCCCACAGAAGTTGGGGCTTTGTGTTGTTGTTGTCATTTATTTCCATATATTGCTGGATCTCCATTTTAATTTGGTCGTTGATCCATTGACTATTTAGAAGCGTGTTGTTAAGCCTCCATGTGTTTGTGAGCGTTTTTGATTTCTTGGTACTATTTATTTCTAGTTTTATACCTTTGTGGTCTGAAAAGTTGGTTGGTAGGATTTCAATCTTTTTTAATTTTCTGAGGCTCTTTTTGTGGCCTAGTATGTGGTCTATTCTGGAGAATGTTCCATGTGCACTTGAGAAGAACGTGTATCCTGTTGCTTTTGGGTGTAGAGTTCTATCGATGTCTATTAGGTTCATCTGTTCTAGTGTGTTGTTCAGTGCCTCTGTGTCCTTACTTATTTTCTGTCTGGTGGATCTGTCCTTTCGAGTGAATGGTGTGTTGACGTCTCCTAAAATGAATGCATTGCAGTCTATTTCCTCCTTTAGTTCTGTTAGTATTTGTTTCACATATGCTGGTGCTCCTGTGTTGGGTACATATATATTTATAATGTTTATATCCTCTTGTTGGACTGAGCCCTTTATCATTATGTAATGTCCTTCTAATCTCTTGTTACTTTCTTTGTTTTGAAGTCTATTTTGTCTGATACTAGTACTGCAACTCCTGCTTTTTTCTCCCTATTGTTTGCATGAAATATCTTTTTCTATCCCTTGACTTTTAGTCTGTGCATGTCTTTGCATTTGAGGTGAGTCTCCTGTAAGCAGCATATAGATGGGTCTTGTTTTTTCATCCATTCAGTGACTCTATGTCTTTTGAGTGGTGCGTTCAGTCCATTTACATTTAGGAAGATTATCGATAGGCATGTGCTTATTGCCATTTCAGGCTTTAGGTTCATGGTTACCAAAGGTTCCAGATTACTTTCCTTACTATCTAAGAGTCTAACTTAACTCACTTAGTATGCTGTTACAAACACAATCTAAAGGTTCTTTTCTATTTCTCCTCCTTTTTCTTCCTCCTTCATTCTTTATATATTAGGTATCAAATTCTGTACTTTTTCTCTATTCCTTGATTGAATTTGGGGATAGTCCATTTAATTTTGTATTTGCCTTGCAATCAGCTGCTCCACCCTCCCTACCATGATTTTACTGCCTCTGGTTACAGCTATCCAACCCTAGGAACACTTCCATCTATAGCAGTCCCTCCATAATAGACTGCAGAGTTGGTTTGTGGGAGGTAAACTCTCTCAGCTTTTGCTTATCTGGAAATTGTTTAATCCCTCCTTCAAATTTAAATGATAATCTCACCAGATAAAGTAATCTTGGTTCCAGGCCCTTCTGCTTCATGGCATTTAATACATCATGCCACTCCCTTCTGGCCTGTAAGGTTTCTGCTGAGAAGTCTGATGTTAGTCTGATGGGCTTTCCTTTGTATGTGATCTTATTTCTGCCTCTGGCTGCTTTTAACAGTCTGTCTTTATCCTTGATCTTTCCCATTTTAATTACTATGTGTCTTGGTGTTGTCTTCCTTGGGTCCCTTGTGTTGGGGGATCTGTGGATCTCCATGGCCTGACAGACTATGTCCTTCCCCAGATTGGGGAAGTTTTCAGCAACCACCTCCTCAAAGACACTTTCTATCCCTTTCTCTCTCTCTTCTTCTTCTGGTATCCCTATAATGTGAATATTGTTCCACTTGGATTGGTCCCACAGTTCTCACAATATTCTTTCATTTTTAGAGAACCTTCTTCTCTCTGTGCCTCAGCTTCTTTGTATTCCTCTTCTCTAGTTTCTATTTCATTTATTGTCTCCTCCACCGTATCCAACTTGCTTTTAATACCCTCCATCGTGCTCTTCAACAATAGGCTCTCTGACCTGAATTCACTCCTGAGTTCTTGGATGTCTTTCCGTACCTCCATTAGGATGTTGATGATTTTTATTTTGAACTCCCTTTCAGGAAGAGTCACGAGGTCCATATCATTTAAATCTTTCTCAGGAGTTTTATTAACAATTTTACTCTGGGCAAGGTTCCTTTGGCGTTTCATGTTTGCATATGGCGTCCTCTAGTGTCCAGAAGCTCTATTCTGGAGCTGCTGAGCCCCTGAAGCAATGTCGGGGGTTGCAGGGGAGCAGTACTGGTGCCTGGGGGTAGAAAAGAGCTGTTCCCCGCCTCCTGGCTGCTGTGCCTGTCTCCACTGCCTGAGCCAGTGGGCTGGTCACACAGGTATAACTTTTTGTCCCAGAGCCACCAGCTATGGATCCCTGCTTTCCACAAGCAGCCAGAATCCCAGTCTCCCCAGGAACTCTGCCTGTATTAACTTTCCAACCCAGTAGTCATGCAAGTCTCATGAAAGCACCATGAAATGTGGGTTTGTGCTCCCATAGCAGATCTCCAGAGCTAGGTATTCAGCAGCCCCAAGACTTCCACTCCCTCCCTGCTCCATTTGTCTTCTTCCTGCCAGTGAGTTGGGGTGGGATAGGGGCTTGGGTCCCGCGGAGCCACAGCTCTGGTACGTTACCCCGTTCGCTGAGGTTTGCTCTTTTCTCCAGGTGTGTGCAGTCTGATGCCGTCCTCTTTCCTGTTGCTCTCTCAGGATTAGTTGCGCCAATTAAATTTTCTAATTGTATCCAGTTTTAGGAGGAAGCCTCTGTCTCTCCTCTCACGCCACCATCTTTAATCCCTAATATTCATTTTTATTAGATTTTTTTAAATCACCTTTCTAGGCAGTCAGGGTAAATAGCTTCATGGATTTCCTTACAGAATATTGATAAAAAATACATGTAACTGCACAGTTCAGGATATTTATGGCTTTTTATCCCAATAAATAGGGAGAAGATGATATATTTTAAAGTATTTGCTCCCAGATTTTAAAGCATAGTAAAAATATGTGATTTAGTATAAAAAGATATTACTTTGCAGTAGTATTTTAAACTTCAAAGACACAAGAAGTTCTCTTCCAAAAAATCCCAAGATTTAGGTTTTAAAAATTCTTTTAATCTTCCCCCATAGTTCTGTTAATCAATAGCTGTAACTTGGCATAGTCAGGAAAAGTCAGCAGTTAAAAGAAACATGAGAATTAATAATACCGATGGTTCTCTGGAAAGAATTGGAGCCATATCTCCACCCAGATACAAAATCAGTGCAATTTGTAGTCAAGGGATGAATTTAGCCTTTTCCAGTTCACTGATATTTTTTAAAGGTACTTTTTAGGGCATTCTCTCTAAAGAATCATTCTATTTTGTTTTCATATTCCTTTTTCAAAATTTTAGTAAAATTGTAATGGATTCTCTTGTTTGATGATTGTGAAAAAAATGTATTAGGATTCTAAAGCATTTCTTTTTTTCTTGAAGCATAAAAATATGAGGCAATATTCATTCACAAATTATTCATTCATTCAACAATGCTAAAACACAATTAGCACAATAAATTCAATGGTGTTTCTTGTATGAGAAGTGTTACAAAGATCAGTAAGATCTAATCAATGACTTCAAGTAAACAAATTCCATTATTTTCGTTTGTCATAAATTGCTATATTTAAATAATTCAAAGATCTCATCAACTGTAAAATGGATGTCTCTTGGAGTATGTTAAAATGTAAAAATCTATGTATTTTGAAGTATGGTGTAATGCAGAGAGTCTGAAACCAAAACTTACCTAGATTCTTTTTTGTATCCTCTTAATTCATTTAACATCAAGCTATAACATTTTTCGGAGACCACTAAATGATTTTTGAAAGTATAACTTTAATGACTTCATATTAATCTATTATGTGAGTTTGTCATAGTTTGTTAATAAGGTTTCTGGTCATTAAAAAAATTTTTTCTATATACTAAGTATTACTATCTTGAACATCATGCCCACCACTGAATATTTCCTTAAGATAAACTTACTTTTTGCTTATTAATCTAAGATCAATGTTTCCAAAACTATTATAACACATAATACTCTGATACTCTGAAGTGACATGTATTTTTACTATGTAACGTTTTTGCTTGCATAAAATATTTTTATAACTTTTTTTTCTTTAGGAAGGGTATTTCTAAGGATAGAGCATTTTCTGAGCCTGACACATCTGAGAAATATTTTATATACACAGGGACTGGATCACAGTTATTTTTCCTGTGCCCTAAATGTTACTCACTTTTCTTCTGACATTTTAGTGTCACTAAGATTTCGGAGGCCAGTCTCATTCTTGTTCCTTTGACTCACCAAACGAACATTTACTGAGCGTTCACAGGGTGCCAGGTGCTGGCAAACAGTAACCAAAATGGCAGGGTTATTATCTTTATGGACTTTTTTGCCACATAGAGTGTACTTTTGTTTAGGAAGCTGCACTTTTTTCAGATATGTTTGTAGAAATAGTTTTTCCTTGTCTTTTAATTCATAGATTTTATGTTAAATTCTGGGATAGCAAGGAGATGTCATCCGATTACCAAATATCATGGACTGTTAATGGCCACCTGTAGGGGTGTACAGAAAAATTACAAAACTGACTTTGAATTCATTAGGAAAAGAGTTCACTGATCAGCCATTGTGATAGGTCTCATGGCTACTGAGTATTTTTCAATCCAAGTTATTGAAAGAACTCCTCAATCTCTTCCCTGGATCTCGGTGATCTATTTCAGTTTGCAGCCTCTTTTTCACTTCAAGTCAGCTCTCCTATTATTTCTGCCATGATTGATTCTTTATCATTTCTGTTCTTCCCTTTGGGAGAATGTATTTTATGCATAACAGATTGTTTATGATCTGCATACCTTGTATTTTGCCTTTTCTTATTTTTATCTCTGCCTTGTCCTTAGGAGTTCTGGGAAATATTTCAGAATTATCTTCTATATTCAATGAGCTTTCTTCTTTCTCACTCTTTTTTCTCACCCACTATGATGACTTTTGTTGTTTATTAATGAAATACTTCATGCATCACTCCTAGAGTTGGCAGGAAATGTATGGCAATCTCAAATTTGGTATGTGTAGGATGTTTTAAAGAAGGATTAATTAATACATGTTTGGCCTGGATGTAAGGAAACCACAAAGGAGAGTGGATTCTTCTGACATCAGGAACTGCGTGCTGTTTCCTTATTCCACCACCCCTACTCTTCCTCTTGCCTGAAGTAAAGTGCTAGTTAGCAAAACCTGGAGCCAGAGAGAGCCATGCGGAGCTGGCCACATCACATGAGTTAACAGTTAAGAGCAGCAAAACACCCATAGCAACCCCAAAGGGGAGTATAAGCAGTAAAAAGGTCTTTTAGGATAAAACTATAATCCTCTCTATTTACCAAGAGAATACAAAACAGAAAAAGAAAAGAAAAGCAATGAAAAGGCAAAGGAAAAAGGCCAGCAGTGTGAAATAACTTTATATTAACATGTAATATATGATAAAATAATATGGTAGAATCAAGACCAAATATATTAACCGTATTAAAAAATCTAAATGGACTTAGCTCACTTAGTAAGAGAGGATTTATCTGACTGATCCAGTTCTTTGCTGTGTCCGTGAAACACATCTAAAAATAAAATGATCCAGAATAGCTAAAGATAAATGGATGGGAAAATACACCAGGAAAATGCAATTTTTCAAAAGCAAGGGTAATGCTTCTGATACCAAGCAAAAAGTCCAAAAAGCATTTGGTAATATTAATAATACAAAGAATGTAGGATAAACAGATGTATCAAATGAAAATATTACAATCACAGTTGAACTTGAATTTCAGATAAGCAGTAAATAGTTA
Organism: Manis pentadactyla; assembly: GCF_030020395.1. Classification (NCBI taxonomy): domain Eukaryota; kingdom Metazoa; phylum Chordata; class Mammalia; order Pholidota; family Manidae; genus Manis; species Manis pentadactyla. The sequence goes on along the minus strand of NC_080022.1, from coordinate 162,487,382 downwards.
AAAAAATAAAATAAAAATTTTTAATTATGTACTGATATTCCATGTAGCACTTGCAGCATTACTTGAAAACTATCTATTGTTTATGTGAAAACCTAGTTTAATGGGGATTCCTGTATTTTTCAATAGTCTTTCTTTTTCCCCACTAAATAATGTTCCCCTGAGCAAGCACAACCTCTGGGATATAATCATAAACACACCCCATTTTTGTCTCTCACTGTCCCTTTAAACATGCTGGTGCTAGTTAGTCCATGCGACTGGGTTTAACTCCTCCAGGGTTGCAGCTTGGGGAGGAAGAACAGGGAAGGAAAGGAGAGAGTTCTGATCTGACAGCTGCTGGTATTGTGATTATTAGCATCAGACTCTCTTGGAATATGTTCAAAACTAAGTAATCGTTTCATTCAAGGCTTCTTCAGAGACCCCCATGCTGTCTCTGGGGGTAGCTCCTTTCCAGCTTCTCTCACTTTTGGCAGGAAGTTACTTCTTTCTTGGTTTTGTAGGAATACAGCACTGCCTTCAGTTTATCTCCTCTGATTTTGCTTTGCCCCTCCGGGTGGTCTTTTTGGATTGGACCCAAGACAACTTGTGTGTGTTTGATATCTGCGTCTCAGAAAGCACTCACTCATTATTCCTATTCCATATGGGAGGCTAACCACTATGGCCACCTCTCCTGTGCTCAGCCATCAAAATAGCTAGACAGTTCATTTCTAACTCTTTGGGTTTTGTAGAGGGAGACAGACATCATTTTGCCCTGCTCTTTATGTTGCAAAGGATACATGCTATGCTGAGTGGATGCAGTAGAGCCGCTCTCTAATTCTTTCTAATTTTTCTCTTGTATTTTATGTATTAAAAATACGTTTGACACATATGTCATCTTTTAAAAACCCACACAAAATATGTAAAAAAAATAAGTATTTTAATAAGTTAGGAGTTACAAATTATGTAACTTCAACTACAAGTGTTGAAGGCATATAATTAATAACTTACAATATGGTTACATAATTTGACTCAGTATTTCCAGTCTTTCAAATGGAAGATTTCTGAAAAATCAAAAGCATCCACTACACTTTTCTCAAGAATTGTTATTGGTGGTAAAAGTGAGAGAAAATATCATGTGGTATTTTATAAATACCATTTTATTATGAAAATATGCCTATTATAGCAGTATGGAAAATATGGAAAAGCAAAACAGGAAAAAATACACATAATTGCCCTTACTCGAAATAACCAGAATTAGCATTTTAGCTTATATCTTGTTAGCACTTTTCTAGGCATACTTGTGCATATATTCTTACACAATGGTGCATATACTATATATGTATTGCAACCTACATTTTTCACTTAATTAATAGCATAAACATTTCTCGATATTCTTTCTCATCATATTAACATTTTAATATTTAATATTACATTTTCCCTACAATTTACTTTCTCATTCCTCTTTTCAGGCATATAACAAATACTCCTGTAATGAATATCTTTGTATGTAAAGTCATTATGCAGTTCATTTAATTTTTTTAGGGTAAATTCGTAAGAGCTAATACCTCGGTCCAATGGCTTAAAAGTTTTAAAACTTCTGACCTATAGTTCTCAAATGGTTTCCATAAGGATTATGCATGATTGCATTACTTATCAGCAATTGATGAAAGATATCTTTTATTACATGAACAACACATGCTATGACCATAAAGTAGTAATAATAAACATTGTTCATTTCATTTTTGCTTTGCTAACTAACTCAAGTCTTCCTGAGTCTCCTTTTCTCAGATTTAAAACTACTGTGGTAATTAGTATGTGCAATTTTTCAAGGATATTGTGAGAAATGCAATCATGCAATCATTTATGAAAGCAATCTGGTCATTATGAAGTGCTATCTAGATATACTACTGTTACTTATCACTTCATGTTTTCTTTTAATGTCATGGCATAAAATATGCTCATAAAACAAAATAAAGAAAACATGATGAAAAACTTGACAATCAGATGTAACAGGGAAGATGTGTTGTATATCAATAAATGTTAATCACTTAATTGAGTTGTGTATATATTGACTTTGATATTCACAATGTAGTCAAATTCAATCTTTTTTTTTATTTTGGTAGTTGTTAGGGTGATATTTATTACCCTACCCCATGTATTTCCTTAGAGGGAACAAATCTCCAGGAGGGAAGAGGACTGGAGGGGGAATATTATGATTCTTCTCCCCATTCCACTCCTTTCCTCCTATGGAAGAACTCGCAACTAACACAGTGACTAACACTGGATGGGACAAAGATACTTTCTGAGTTTCCTCATCACTGATCTTTCTTTTTACTTCCTCCCTTTCATATGCCAAGTCTCTTTAATGGTCTTAGGCTGGGGAACGTATGTGGGTTTGCACTGAACTGTGCCATGCTTTTCAGAATGATAGTTTTGCCTGAATATCATTGAATCCATAATTATAAAGCATAAGCAACATACTAACATACAGATGTTGCTTCAGCAAAATTGTCCTGGTAATAAACAAGTAGCCAATGGTTGACAGCAATTAATGTTTCTCTGTCCTGTTGCATAAGCTGTGACTACTTGCCTCATATCAATCCAGCAGTATGTGTATTTTCGTTCTGAGGGTGAGCTGAGTAGTTCATATCTGTGATGCCATTCTCATGCCAGTGCTTAACCAAAGCACATAATCACCCTTAAGCTTCCATTTGGTCATGGAAAGCATCATTATTTCCTCATATCCCACTGGCCACAGCATGTGACAAAACCCAAAAGTCAATGAAACTGGGATGTACACTCCATCTATAGGATGCATGTGCGTCACAAGTAATGCATGTACTACACAATTGTGAGTAGGGAGGCATAATTGTAGTACAGGGGAAGGAAAAATAATCCAAATTAATACTACCAGATAGCATTTGCTTCAGAAGACGTCTAAAATCTAACTAGGCAACTAAGTGAGGGCTACCTGAATAAGAGTCTGCAGAACAGGAACTGGGAATGGAGACAGTTAAATGTAATTCTTTCAAATTCAAATTTATGGAAAACAATGGAATTTTATTTTGCATTTTAATGTTTTTCTGGGAATTTAAAAAGAGACATCCTATGCTATCCCAAACTAAATGATCTGCTGTAATGCATACCAGTGCCTTAAATGTGACATCACTCCCTGATCCCAGGAAGATAAACCAAATGTTACATTTGCTATTGGGGGGAAAGCACTTAACTGAAGATGGGAGTAATATTGCATTGGCCCAGTAATGACCTCCTACTCTGGTGGAGTTCATTGATCTCCGTCAACCTTGGCCTAGTCATGGATCTACAAGCTTGATGGGTCAAGAAAACTAAAATTGAAGAACACTACAGGGTAGGAAGAGGAAGCCCCTATTTGCCTGCTAGGTACATTTTTATTGTGGAATGATGATATCTGCTGCATTTCCCTGAGGGAATGATATTGGAAAACTTGGCTTCCTGTACTTCCCCAGCCCCCCTTGGGCACTCTCTTCTGCTCTTTGCTTCCTGGCTGAATGCAAACCTGGCTCTCATACCCTTCTCACTCATGGGGCAAATGGACAAGGAGGCTTTTCACTAGGAAGCAAGGGGAGGCCTACAGGCTACCCACTGCTTTTCTCCGGCTCTGTTAAACACTCCTTCCTCAGGGGAGCATGTTATCTGCCTCAGTACTTCTCATAATAGCTTCTTCTCTGGTTTTCTTTTTATTGATAAGCTGTGAAACAGGCATGACCCCGAAGCTGTGGCTAGTGAAAGTGCTCAGAATTTGGTCAACAGACCCAATGGCCCCAGATACTCCTGCTCTAAGCTTCTAGAGCAGAGCTTTCCAATAGAATAGAACAGAATGTGAGCCACATGTGTAATTTTAAATGTCATAAGAACCACATTAAGAAACAGTAAGATCAGGTGACATTAAATTTAATTATTTTTTTTTATTCCACCTACTATACTCACCTTATTACCATTTCAACATGTAACCAATATAAAAATTATGAATGAAATACCCTATATTCTTTTTCTGGGGGATACTAAACCTTTGAAATCCAACAGGAATTCATACTGAGAGCACATCTTGACTCAGATGCGCCACATTTCAAGTGCTCATGAAATGTGTGCTTAGCAGAGACCTTTTGGACAGGGCAGGTCTACAGTTCTGGTTTTGTTTCCATTGGAGGTCAGAAGATGTTGTAATTTCTTGGATAGCTTCTTTACTCAAAGCAGTCCTGAAGGGTTTATTACAAAATAGCATGCCAGCAGGACTGCATTCTGTTATTTATATAAGAGGAGTTTATATTCACCTTGATCCTCATGTGCTTCTCTATATCTGTTCTCACTTAGTTCAGCACACCACTTACTAAAAATGAGAAACTTAACATGCATTTTCCCCGGTGAGAGACATCCTATCTTACCAGGACAGTGGATCCCTGGTCTCCTGCAAGATCAAGCCAATATGTTTTCTGAACTCAAGTTTTATGAAGTATAAAAGTTGACAGACAAGTGAATTACTCATGGGTAAAGCTTGCAGCATTTTTTAGGATATAGAATATTTTGTAATAATTTAACAGGAAAGTTCAATATATATTTCAACTAAGGTAGAAATGTAAGTTTTTATAATTACATTTCTTATACTTTCGTTAGCAAATTATTATTTATTAATTCACATTCCAGCTAAAGGGCAAAAGTCCAGTGAAAGGTATTTATATACATAGTGTAGGGACATTTTAAATTTCAATAACAAAGTTTACATATCATCAACCTTTAACTTGATATATTTGATATTGTCCAATAAAGATCATTACTTTTAAGTTGTAATGTCAGAGTGTGTGACCATTCATAGTAATAGAGAATTTATCTGACTACCAATAAAATAGCAAAAAAAAAATTCAATTAATGAAGTTCCAAGGTGTCATAATAATAATTACCATACCAAACGGATATCTCAATTAAGTCATTCTATAGAGACTTTAGCAGCAATTTCAACTATTCTATCAGCTATCAATTGTAGATAAAGAAAAGAAAGGCACTTTGAACATGCATACATGTTTTTACCCACTTCATATTCTTGTCTAAGTCTTTAAAATACAAAAGACTAATTGCATGATTCAATTATAAAAAGCTCCACTATCGTGTTATAAAACCCAGCATATGTACACAGTCACTTAAAGTTCTGGTCTCTATTATTGAAAACAGTTACAATGGACATATGATGCTCTTATTTTGTTTTTTCATACCATGAATTAATTCTGGAAGTGTGCATATGCAAGGCAGTATGAAATAATTAAATTTGTAGGCTCTGTAGCCAGAATACCTGGATTTAAATCCCAGCTGTAATACTCACTAGCTCTGAAGTCTTGAACAATCTGTGAAAGTTATCTGTGCCTTGATATTATTGTCTGTAAAAAAAAGGAGATAATAGTAATTAACCCATAATGTTGGGTAAAGATTAAGGTAATTAACAGATGTAAAATAATCAGAACAGTTCTTGGTATAGAGGAATTGATCAAACTTTTGGTGTAGTGTTTGATTATTAGAAGTCTTAAGTTTTATTATTAGAATTATTAATGTCATTGTCTGTAAATCTGCACATCATAACCTTTGAATCACCCTGCAGTTAGGAAATCAGAATATCTGCATTCCAGGATTTTTTTTTTTAAAGAACTCAATTTTACTACTCTAGCTTAAATTCCCTTTAGTTTCTATCAAAAATTTCACTGTAGAAAAACTGTTATTCAAAGAAGATGAATTAAAAGATATATTGCCTATCCATGGTCTATAAGAGTTGCTCAATAAATATCACCTATTATTCCTGTTATTTTATTACTAATTATTTACCTATCTAGATATTTTGAGCTCTAATATTTGAACAAGTTAGGGATCCATCAATTTATAAACGAGGGGCTTGTTTTTTTATCCTCACTGCAATATTCTGTCCTTTATCACAGTCAATATAAATACAGATTATTAATTAATTAACTCACTCTACAACCTATATTTATTTAATACTGACAGTAAAGGAGGACACGGTACCTCATAATGGGGTTAAAAACAATGCCTCTGTTCTCCAGGAGTTTACAATTATATAAACCAGTGATCTACAGAACAGAGTTTGACACTGAGGACAATGGACAAATGGACAAAAAATTCACATTTCTGTTTATGTTTTTATCTTGTTCCTTTTAAATGTCTATTTTGTGCCTATTTTAAACAGTGCAAATATACTTATAAAGTTTTACATGAATGTATTTCAGAAATAAAAATATTTATGTATTAGAAGAATTGAAACTTTATACTGATGTGGGCACATGATGTAACTTTTTGGAGATTATGGTATAAGCAATATACCGTATATGCAGTACATAAAGTATGACTACAGAAATCCATGAAGTAGGAAGAGATAGGGGAGAAGACAATTCTCTTGAACTTGGAAGCTTAGGGAAAGCTTTACCCTGTTGATGATACTTGTGATTTATGAAAAATGAATGAGTTATGGTCCACCTACAGAATGAAAGAGAGAAAAAGATGAATGAGGCCTGCAGATATTTAAGGTTGAGCCTGTCTCATCAGAATGGCACAGGATTATAGACACCGATGGTTGCATGAGTGATATGAAGGGAATGCAGGGACGAGTAGTGGTAAGCAGGAACTTGCTCATGAGGAGCTCTTCTGCATGTCATGCTTAGGAGTTGGGATTTAATTCTGTGGGCAATCAAGAATTTGTTGGAATTTAATAATGGAATGTTCAGATTTGAATTTCAGTGTCCATTTTAATAATGGACATGTTCAGATTTGAATTTCAGAAAGATAAGGACATGGAAAGTTAACAGTATCTAGTACATACTATGAGTATGGTGCTATGCTGTGTATTTCCTATGCCTTATATCATCAAATTTAATGTTCATATTCTAGGAGACACAGACTCTCACTAGGTCTGTATGTACATGAATAAAGAATAAAGAAGGTAACTAACTTGCCCCAGGTACAGCACTTCTTAATGCTAATGCTTGGACTCAAATCTGTGTCTATTGCACTCAAAAGTGCATTCTTTTTGTTATAATAGTAGGGTGGAGTACAGCATGAGACTGGAGACAGTTACTAATCACTTATAAACTGAAAACAGATGATGGGAGGCCAAGTTACTGCGCTGAGCCAGGACTGGGCATTGTGATTAGGAGTTGAGGTCAGCTCAGCAAGTATTTAAGGAATGCCTGTGGGTGGGCAAGTAGAATTCAGAGTGACCACTGCTTATTCTGCAGGCATAATTATTGGATATATGGTTCATTATGACATTCGATACCCCCATCAAACAAAAATTAAGAGAATCATATTCATGAAAATATCTGCATTTCTTTATAAACAGTGAGATTTGTTTTATGCAACCATTGGAATTACATAATTTAATAAGTTTACCTTTATGCCTCAGGTTTCAGGAAACTGGGGGTGAGAATTAATGACGAATACATTACTTACATTAGCCTAACATTTCTATGTTCTTATTTTTACTCCTCTTATGTGTCTTAAATATTTATTCTTTATGGCAATTCATCTTTCAGTAAGTCATATCAATTTTTGGAAAAAAATATGCCATATGACATAAACAGCTACAATTCAAAAATGGTATCCTGTAATTTATAAAAATGTTCAGCTTTCCATCTTTGAATTGAGATGTTTTAGCATATAAGAAAAAAAGGAAAGAAAAACACAACTGAAAAGTTAAAATATTTTCTGATCACATAAAGTGTTCCAAATTCCAAACAAAATCCATCACCAAGACTTTTAGAAAAAAATACCTTCTTCACATCCTGACCTCTACATTTTTTATTGAAAGATTAACAACATGTATCTTAGCAACCACACCTGGACCCAAGGCACATAGGAAAGTCTGGCAGGACTCAAGGTCAAAATGCTCTGAGCTTAGATCAAATGCCAAGAAACTATATGCCATGTTACTTCCAAAGTGTATGCATAAATTTGTATAGATGGGAAGGAAAAAGAAAAAAATTAAAAAGAAAAGGAAAGAAGGAATGGAAAATGCTTAATGGATAACTAAATAGCTGTTGAATTATGATAAAGCAGAATAATCTAATTTAAGCAAATATAACGTGTAGGTATCTATCTAATGCCAGGAAATAGCTGGCCAGGTTTTAGCTTGTGATCATAACTATGGGAAGACATTAGTATATAATTATTGATCACAGAAAATTAAATAAAGGTTGTGTTTCATAAACTCAAGCAAACCTTATTAATGTCTGCACACATACTGGAGAAAATACCTACATAGCATTTCATGAAAAAAGGGATAGGAAGCCCAGGAGATGAAGATTTTCCTTTCAGATTAGATATTAACAGTCTCAAATGCCTCACTAGCAAGGATATTAGAATGAAGTTAGAGCAAAGTGGAAAATATTGGTATATATGTATTATTGTTACTCTTATCTCTATACATGTAGAAATTGGAGAACTGTAAAGTAAGACTTAAATTTTTCAGTGGATGTAATAAAATCAGAACCTCCAGCTGTCTCTTTCCAAGAGTAGAAAAGACAAAAACACATCTGGTGGGATTTCCCCAAGATTGAGGTTCAGCCCATGAAGTTCAGAAAAAATTAGAGGTGAGACATTCTAGTGAACATGACTGAGATGGAGTGCATGTGCATTAGTTTCCTTGATGAATCCTAAGGCAGGTTGAAATTAGGAACCCGAATCTAATTATTTTGACTTAGAGAAAAAATTTAAAATCATAGTAGCTTAGAACCCAGTAAGAGAATCACTTAATCTAATCATTTTGACTCACAATTCTGATCATTATGCTCACATTCAGTGAGTCAGAAAAATGAAATGCCTTAAAATTCTTATAATCAACATGTTTGAATAATTTTGAGAATAGATCATAATAAAATACTAGATATTTCAGTTCAAATTACTAGGTTATATAAGGCATTGATAAATGATCTTTAAGGGGAGTCACAGAACTTTTATCCTCAAGCAGCAGCACTTTGCCATAAAGAGATTTCATTTTTACTTTCTCAAATGATTGCAGGGGTTAAAAAAGGCAGCATGTGAGGCTGAAAATAAGACCCTGGTATTTTAGTGGAACCCACATACACACTCACTCACTCACACATGTACACAGATTTAGGATTTTTCTCTAGGAGAAAACATAAAGCAATAGAATAATACATACACATTTTTTTCCTAGAAGGAATCTTAGAAGTGATTCAGTTTTACATTCCATATTTTGTAATAAAGACTAAAACATAGAAAAATGATGAACTGGGAAAAAAAAAACCTTCTTTCCTGATTCCAAGTCTAACACAATTGTTTTTCTTCCTTGTACCATTCAGTTAAAGTACATAAAAATAAACCATTAAAATAATAAATTAATGAGTGGAGAGAAGGCTTACATGATCAAAGAGATCTCACAGAGGAGAAGGGACTGTGCTGGATCTTGGAAAATGCAGATTCCAGGTGACAGGGGCACCACCGGAGGGAGACCAGCTTGGATAGCAGAGCACATCTACTCTAAGTCATAAAGGGTAGTAGAGAGCAAATCTCTATTCAGTTCTCTCCTGAATATATGCAGCAAAGATTTGAGTATCCCTCCAGCCAGGTGTTCCCATTAATTTGTATTTTTAAGCAAGAATGAGTATTTCCCCGATATTTTCACATATATCATGTCTTTTGACTAACACAATTACCCTGACATACTGTTAACATTTTATCTCTGAGCTTTACATTTTTACCTGATTTACCCACAGTCATAAAGCTTTCTAGGCACAAAGATGGGTTTGAACGCAGGTGTTAGGACTCCAGGCCTTGTGTTTTCCAATCGCATCACAGCTAGGATGCTTATGCAGCCTGACGCTGAAACGGTTCTTGGCCAATAGAAAATACTGGAAGAAGCTACGGGGACATTTTGGAACGATGGCTACCCCTTTTGTCAAGGAGATGATTGTTAACTTTAATTCAGATTTAACTTTGAGGAATTCTAGTTCAACTGTCTCATAAATCTGTTTCCCTCATGGCTACTTATGTGTCCTCAGGCTTTTTCGTTGGCAGAAAGCTCAGAGATTAATGTTGCTGGGATATCGCCAATGTCCCACATGTATTATGTGGCTCTTATTTGTGCCATCTAACTCTATCTAGTCAAGGGTAAGGGAAGGATATGATAGGCTTTCACTAAGTTAAAAATAAGTACAGTTGGCCGATAATGATAACTCCAGGTTAGGAAAGGCCACAATACAATGTTTTTATTTTCAATGGAAAGGGAGGCACTTGCATGTCTGTACTTTACTTCTTTATCTGGGCCCAAGTTGAGTTCACCAATGATTTTGCACATCCAAGATAACATCAGTCATGTCATTAACAGAGGAATAAGAAACGCTGGCCAAGCAGCTAAAATATAGTCAAGTAGGTGATGTTTTAAGGTATGCTATTGTAGGGAGGAAGAATAATTTTCCCTCTACCCTCCAAGATTCTTGCCTGTCACTCCCAGTAATATAAAACAGATTAGCAGGAAAAAAAAACAAACAGAAATTTAATAACATGTTTACTTCCTGTTAAGTGGGAGATACCCAGAAAAACTGAGTGACACCCTGAAATGGCCCAAGCCATCCCCTTCAACAACATCTACAGCTAAAGACAGAAGATACTGTGGGGCTGGGGAACCGGTTATGGGAGGCTATCGAGAAAAGCACAATAAAGAAGGATATGGCTCTTACACAGACTTAGGTCATTGCCTTCTCCATATTCTAGAGATTTAGTCATCCTCCTCTTCCCGAGATACCCTCACAGGTGGAGATTTCCCTTACAAATATAAATGTCTCTTACAAAAGGGTTGCTTCTACTTGTCTTTCAGAGCTTGTCCTGTGTCTGCTGTTTCTTATAAATAACCAGCTCAAGATAATCCTTACGTCAAAGAGAGAGATTTCAGGATGGCAAATTCTATTCCCCTCCACTTTACAAAGTTATTATTATATTAACCAAATTGGCTGCAATGATTGGTGGGTTTTTGCATTATACAGATTTAACCACACCTTTAATTTAAGTGCTGAGGCAGATGTGCAGGACAGTACTTAGATTCCTCTTTAAGAAAGGACTTACTTCCCAGTTCAATTGGCAACCTCCAGCTGTTAGCTTTGTAGGGTCAACATCAGGTTTCAAGATGAGGTCACATTATTTTGGGGGATGGCCTCAGGCCAGGGACCAAGGGTATGCTGCTTTGAAGGCATCTGCTAAGCAATGGCTGAGCAAGGTGGTGGTACAAGGGTCTGGACATTTTTTCCCAGACCAGGGCTCCTCCATCAGGTCGTGTGTGCTCAGAGCTCCCAGAGCTGCCCGTAGGCTGGCAGGGATTTGGTGGATCTGCATCACCATCTGACATGTCCCCTGCCCCATCCTGGTATCGCCCATTTCTTTTCACAGGTGTTATTCTCCAGTGTTAAATAACAAAAAATTCAACTGTGTCAATTTTAGAGATCTAATAGGCTTTATTGAACAATTTATGAATCTAACAATAGAAGGGAGCTCCAAAGGGCTACAGAAAGGGAAAGGTTTTTAAAGGCAGGACAAGACAGCTACAGTGAAAGAAAGATTGTTTCAGGTGAGGTCATTTTCCTCTGGGAGAAAAAGGCCTATTAGGAGGATTTCCCCATCTTCCTTTGGGTGATAGAGAGGGTCTATGTGGCAGATTGCCTCATTGATATTGACCAGAAAATTCCAGACTGACCAGTGAAAATTGCATTTCTGGGGAAGGTCGAAACTGCAATTACATTAGGTCTTGATGGGTTTAGCACAAGTGACTTCATTTTGGGCCTGCCTGTCATTTCTTTTTAACAAATGCCATGTCCTCAATGAAATCTCTGACATCTTCAGGCATATTTCCTCAAGTTCTTCAGTTCCACACATTGTTTATTTTGTGTCACAATGTATAGCACAGTGTACTTGTAATTATTTGATGTGGATGGCCTCTTTAAATCTGTCAAGTGAAATAGTGTTTATTTTCCACCTTACATCTCTGTTGGATTTACTCGTTGTCTGTATACGTATTACACATTTAGAAAGGGACATTAGTCCTCAGGGAAACTTTCTCATTTTTAGAACACTAGATTGCAAGAGATTAGAAAGTGTAAGACAGAGAAAATATCTGAGAATTATAATCAGTCTCTCTCTACTGAGTGATCCACGTTTACTTTGCCTTTACTTTATGCTCATAAAGAGATGTTAAGAACTGAAATATGTACTGATTGTATGCTCAAATCCTAGCACAGAAATTCACAGAAATATGTTGTATTCAGTGATATTTAGGTATCTCTGTGAAGTATTTAAATTAGAAACATTTCTTGAACCTACATTGCAACAACCTTTGCCCATGAAAAGGGTAAGTATGCAAAAAAAAAAAAAAGGAGATCCTACTGCACAATAGAATTTTGAGAAATTAGGCAAAACAAAGCACTCACATTTTACAGAAAAATCCTGATAGAGTTAAAATTATGTAAGAAAATATAACCAATAAATCAATTATCTTTGGTAATGATTTGGTTTCTAAAAGCCTCTGTAATAAGATTGATAGCCTCCTTTGGTAATTATGTTGAACTATTATAGGGTACAGCTTATATTGAAATAATGTTTATAAATAAATGAGGCAAGTTTATTATATAATCCTACATCTCTGAAATTAAGTAATAAAAACCAAAATGTGTACTCACTTTTTTAGAGTGTGTGGGAGGGACTTTGCTATTGAAATAACACTTTAATTAAAACAGCTAATAAGATACCTTCCTTAGATTAACACCATGAAAACTGAAAGCTATGAAATTCAAATATGTTTTTGAAGAACAAAAATAATGTCATTTATTGAAAGGCAATAATAAGGAAGTAAAAAACCTGAATTCAAAACTTCATATGTTTAGAAAGAACAAGAGAATTATAAATATAATACAAAGAAATAATAATTTTTCCTATCTGAGCTACTATTCCATTATTTGGCCTTGACATTTTTACTAATACAGCCTTATATTGGTAAAAGAAGGAAGGTAAGGATGGTGAAGAACATGCGGCCATCAGAAAGTCAGGGATGAGCTGATAGCTGGCCAAGGGGCCACCTACTCACAGCATGTATCCAGGTTCAGGATCCGGTAGACAAAAGTGAGTCAAATCAAGAATAGGTGAACATAACTACAGGATGAATATGTAGACTGAAATCACATAGCAAAGCCAAGTGGAATCAGAACCTGCAGTCAGGAGTGAGGTTGATAAAGGAAGGAGATGCAGGTTGCCAGAGTAGAAATTGAGATGGATGGATGAGGACCTAGAGTAGAAATCTAAGTTTGAGAAATAGATAAGCAGAAATGGCCTAAGTTGAAGAGAGCATCCATAAACGGAGACAATGAAATTCTAGAGTATGAAAAGTATAGTGCTATGGTTTCTTGTGACCCAAACATTTCCAACTCTAGCTTTTAAATTCATGGAACATTATCTTTAAAGTAATGCCTAATAATGTGAAGGAAATTATGCATATTAGTTGCAGTTACCAAATGTTCATCTTCCCTTTATAATAAGAGTAATCAGTAAATGTTATAACATGCTTTCTGCACTCCTTTGAAAGTAAAAATGATATAAATCAAGACACCCGCATTAACTTGACTCAGTTGTTTGAATGAGTAAGTCTGGAAGACTTGATTCAAAGTTAGGGTCTCAGCCATTCTAGAACTAGCATGGCTTTGTCTTATCACAAGGTAACCTCATCAAAATTCCCTAAAATATTTTAATTATGATGAGAAGTGTATCTGAAAATTGCTTAAGAAGGCTTTCTTTTGAGGGATATTCTTAAACTTACTGAGATGTAGCTTACAATAATATACATCTATATATATTGTGTGTGTGTGTATATATACATGTGCTATGAGAGGAAACAGCACTACTAAATTTATCATCAGACTTCTGTTCAAAGATAAACATTTTTAAACACCAATATAGAGTTATTTGTATTGTCCCTCTCTTTCCAAAGCACTTTGATTGATTGATTAAACTGCTGAGTAAGAGAGTTTGAGCCAGGGGAGCTTAAGCAGAATTCTTACTCTGTCATTCTTTTCTTTATGACTTTGGACCAATCGCTTTATCTTTCCATATGTTTTGGTTTGTTTGTTTTTTTCATTTGTAAACCAAGGTGACCTGTTCCATCTGTCTCCTTCACTGGTATTTGGGAATATTGAGACATTGGCCAATTAAGGCATCTATGAACTGATTTTTATTTTTCACCTTGTATTGGTACTTTATGAAAGCCACACACCAGATAATGAGAGTTAGGGTGGCTGATACTATATTGTATGACGTGTATATGTATTCATAGTATCACAGGTCACCAAGAGTGAGCTATATAGAATTTCTAATATTTAATTTTATATAAAAATGTATAAATGTATTTTTCTTTAGCCCTTTATTATTTTTAATTATAAATTAACATAACTTTATATTATTATCTTTAACAATTATACAAAATTCAATTTGAGATTATGAAGAAACTCCTTAAGTATTAATTCCCTTAAAAAAAAAAACCCTAGAATAATCTAATATAAATCTTCTAAGGTGAATAATGTTTATATGAGTTAGTCAGGTTACTGTTGGTTCCTTTCCTAAAATGTTTTCATTTCCCCCCAGTATCTCATGTTGAGTGTTTTTTATTGAAAAATGAAACTTTGATATATTGTACATCTTAAACTTATGCAGTGTTAAATAGCAATTATTCCCCAATAAAGCTGAAAAATATATAATAAAAGTACAAGATACAAACAAGGAGTAAAATGTCCACTGTCAGTAAAGGGTCTGTTTATGTACATATGCATATGTGGAACTTTGGTTAATTATGCTAATGAGTGAGTGATTTAGTAGCTCAGGCACTAATTAGAGTTTTAATTGCCCTCCTAGCATCAACCCTACCTTTTTCCAGACTTTGGAACCTAGGTCTTTGTAGTTGGTCACTTTCGTTGCTGCTTGTCAGGAAGAGATACACTTACAATACAACAGGTTCACTGCATTCCTCTGCCAGCCCAAGTTAATTAGTTACTCTTTCCTCTATATTCCAAAGGCTCTGAATGTGGCTAGGTTACAGCTCTTCATCCCATTGTTGATAATTAGTTTTTCTCCAAATTTACTCTGAATTCCTGGAGGAGAGTCTAAGTTACTTGTCCTTGGGTACCCAGGACCTAAAATAATGGACCTGGCACATTTAGGTCCCTCAGTTTTTGTTAAATAAAAGAAAAAACATTTTAAAGGGCAACAGTTTGCATTTATGAAGGCAATATTACTTACGTTCTCATAAGTGATTAGCCTTCACAGTAGCATGGCAGAAGAGTTACTAATTGAATAATTGTCTGAGATATGATTTTTTTGTTTGTTTTGTCTAATCTGCAGGCTTGGGTTTTATATGCTCATTTATAGAAGGGAGGTGCTATGTTCAGAGCATATCAGTGTTTCTAGTAAAAAAGGAAAAAAGGAAATGATATATTTGGATGTTTTTCAAGATATTTAAACAATTGCAGAGTATACAGGACAAGTAAGCATAGTTAAGTGTGGCATTTTATCTTAGATGATTAGAGGTTTTTTTTTGCCCTCAGACAAACTAATTTTCTGAATCTCTGACACCAGCTGGGTGTCACATGATTCAATTCAACTTTGACACTACCCAGTTATTATCAAACTCCACAGGTTTAATGGCTCAGTCCCTAAGAATGCCCTCACTTCAGATGTAATTTGCAAGTATCAGGTCCCCAGGTTACCCACACTTCTGTCCTACTTGGCTACAATAATTTGCTAGAATAACTCAGAACTCAGGACAATGTGATACTTACTACTATAGTTTATTACAATGGCAACAAATGAACAGCCAGATTAAAAAGTATATAGGAAGAGAACCAGAAGGGTCCTGAGTGTGGGTGCATCTGTCCTGTGGAGTTAGGGTGCACCCACCTCCAAGAATGTGGATGCACTTGCCAGTTTGGAAACACCCTAAACCCTGTCATCTGAGCATTTTTAATGGCATTTCATTACGCAGGCATGATTGTGGCCACTTGTGATAAACTCAATCTTTATCTCCTCTCCCCACCCAGAGGTTAAGGCATAAGGTTGAAAATTCA
The DNA here is from genome assembly GCF_030020395.1 of Manis pentadactyla. Classification (NCBI taxonomy): domain Eukaryota; kingdom Metazoa; phylum Chordata; class Mammalia; order Pholidota; family Manidae; genus Manis; species Manis pentadactyla. Next base: position 162,471,264 of record NC_080022.1, on the reverse strand, counting down.
AAGTTCAACCTTGATCTTTCTGGAGATAAGTCTTTATAGAAATAATCAAGCTAATGGGGTCATTAGGGTGGGCCTCATCTCATATAGCTGAAGTCCTTCTCAAAGGGGTCATTTGGACACTGGATACTCACAGAGGGAAGGTGACAAGAGTGGAGAGGCAGGAAGAAGATAAGATGACCATCTACAATCTAGATAATGCTTGAGTCTAAAAAGACCAGGAACAGATCTGCCCCTAACAACTTCAGAGGGACATGGCCTTGCCAACACCATGATTTTGGACTTCTGGGTCCAGAACTGTAAGACAATAAATTTCTCTTGTTCTAACCCATCATACTTTTTTGTGGCCACCCTAGAAAATCAACACAGATTTTGGTACTGTCAAGTGGGTGGGGGGGAGGGCAGGGGCTGTAATAAATACCTTAAAAATATGCAAATGTCTTTGGAACTGGGTAACTGATAAAAACTGGAAAGGTTTTGAGGTGCATGACGGAGAAAAACAGATTACTTTGAAGAGGCTGTTGGTAGAAACAAGGATATTACAGGAGACTGTGGTGAGAAATTCCCACCAATTTACAGTTTAGTGGAAGGATATTGGTAATTGAGAGAACATTCGATTGTGTAATCTCCAAGCCTTCATTAACTTTGAAAATGCAACATTTTTGTTTGTTTGTGCATGAGGTGAAAACCTGCTGAAGAAACTGCCCCTACAAAAGCAACCTAATCTGATGTGTCACGTCAAGACCACTGGGCCCTTTATCACTTCCTAGTAAGAAGTGCCTTCTGACCAGAAGGGTCTCTTTGGAGTCATAAAATGTTTTGTTTTGTTTCAGTTTGCCAAAGGGACATCATGCCACTCCCTTCTGGCCTGTAAGGTTTCTGCTGAGAAGTCTGATGTTAGTCTGATGGGCTTTCCTTTGTATGTGATCTTATTTCTGCCTCTGGCTGCTTTTAACAGTCTGTCCTTATCCTTGATCTTTCCCATTTTAATTACTATGTGTCTTGGTGTTGTCTTCCTTGGGTCCCTTGTGTAGGGACTAATGGACACACATGTCAGAAATCCAGAGCTCCTTAAATAAAGACAGAATTAAGCAGGTATGTCCACTTTCTTCATTCATTCAACAACTAGGGGCCATTTATTGTATGTGCTAAGTGAAGTAACCAAGACTGACACCGTTTCTATATGGCAAATATCAAACCAGTGAAAATACCAGAGGGTCATGCTGGTACATACTGGGGGCAACTAGTGGAGTCCAAGACTCCTGAGAGGAATTGATATTGAAACTGAGACTGAAAATATGCAAGAAAAATGTCTTAGATTGAGCAGAGTTAGCCAGAGTTTCTCCCATGTTACAAGAGCAAGAGTTTTTCAAGAAATAATCTTGGAATAGGTAGAAAATCTATTAGAAGTCAGTATCTTGGTTACTGGGATATATGAGCAGAAGAGGGCCCCTAAAGTACCCTGTTAATGACATGGACTCCCACAGGACACCAATCTGTGGCTGTGCCATCAAATAAAAACAAATTTAAGAGCAGAAGAATAAGAAAAAAACAATAAAGAAAGCATAGATGACTAAGTAGATGATAACTATGCAAAATTGAGAAAAAAATTAAGAACTAAGAAAATGAAATAATCTAAGTGAGGATATTAATAATAAATAATTATTAACTTAAAAGGGAGCTAAATTACATTTTAATATAAGAATTGGAAGACAACAACAAATTAAAAATAAGAAAAAGTAAGAGAAAAAAGGCAGATCTAGAATTGGCAAAAATGTTTTAAAAAGAAGTTAGGAACAAAGTACTTTCACAGGGGATGAAAGAGAGATAAAAATCTAAAAATAAAATAGTAACAACTGAGTGTAAGTTGAAGTGTGATGATAAAACAAATGCATAGTAGGAATGGGAGTAAGAATGGTAACATTCCAGGGAGAAAGAAAAGCCAACCACTCTGGCAGGCCAATTAAATTTCGCTGAAGAAACTTCTGGATTAAACAGGTGCATGGCACCAGGTTGTATCCCTAAACTTGTTTTCTTTTCTAGTTGGCAAGAGCTTGAGGGCCAACAGTTACACATAGCCTTTTCTCTCACCTTACTGTACAACAAAAGGACAGCCTCTAACCTGACCATAAGCTGTTAGTGGGGCTAACACCCATGGCAGGCAGATGGCAGCAAGCATCGACAGAACCTAGTAAATTTGCAGCCCTCTGGCCTGGGGCATGCTCTGTTGCCTACTTTATTTTGTAAGGAGGAAATATATTTAAATTCAAAGAATTGTTTTATTTGTTCAAATAAGCAACACATCTCCTCCTGAAGGAACCATCTCTCTTCTCTAATGACAATTTTGTATTTCTTAATATATCATTATGATTAGTTTCACAGTCTTCCTCTTATTTCAGTCTCTTGCTGGGATATAAAAATCTCATATTCTTACAAGATCTGCTACTTTGTCTGGACAGGGTAACAAATATCGGTTTCACTTTTTCCCCATGTTTCAGTCTTAATAAAATTCAAGTTCTCTCTATTCAAAAAGATGCTTCCTTAAAATCCATCACTATTTGGTGGTCTCTGCTGATTTGGAATGATCAAACAAACACCCAGCCTGTTCTCATTTGAATTACAATTGCAAGTGTAATGTGGCTACTAAATATCACATAAGCTTTGAAATTGGGAATGAATGGCTGGCGGAGGAGTGTTACCAGTGCCACATACACGCTGTATTGCAGAGCGAAGCGATGATTAGGAGAGGTAGCACCAGCCCAGATTCTCAAAGGCATATGCCTGGGGTAGAAGAAGAATGCTTCTGGGAAGTCTTTCAGATTACAGCCTGCAGAATGCTTGAGTCACCTCTATGTTCAGATAAGAAAAAAAGATGAATTTATTAAAAAGAAAAAAAAAACAGGTTTTAACAATCTAATTTTTCTGATTTCCTACTTTTGCAAAAAGTTCTACATCAGGCACTGAAGACGTAATTAAAGTCAAGATGTTCGGAAAATTAACTTTAGAGCATTAGAAGGGAAGACATAATGCTCTAGAGTATGTCATGCTTAGGATATCATGCTTAATATGATTTTGAGGAAAGGACTGAAAAATGAAGTGTAACAGAGCACACTGTTCTGTACCACCTTGACATTGTTAATGTACTTACCTGAAATTGTAAAGCACCTTCTCCTGTATATTAATAGTACATCATTCAACTTCAAGCATACCCCAGATTGAACCTATGTCTTAACAGAGTCATAAAGGACAGAAGCATTTGTAATGAAATACACTCTTCTTTCTAAAGGAACGATCTGGATGACTTTCATTATTTTTCAAGTGTTGTACAAGACAAATAACATAAAATTTACCATCTTCACCATGTTTAAGAGTACAGTTCAATAGTGTTAATTATATTCACATTGTGGAGAAACAGATCTCTAGAACTTTTTCATCTTGCAGATCTGTGACTCTCTACCCATTACACAACAATTTCCTTTTCCCCTCTTCCCTCAAGTCCTAGATAACCATTCTACTTTAGATACCCCAAAAAAGTGGAACCATGCAATTATGTGTCTTTTGTGACTGACATACTTAATTTAGTATAGTGTCCTTCAGCTTTATCTACATGTAGCATGTGGTAGACTTCCTTCCTACTTTTTGTAAGACTGAAATATGTTCTATTGTACATATATAGCACATTTATCCATTTACCTGTCAATGGACTTTGCATTGCAGCCACCTGTTAGTTATTGTGAATCATGCTGCTATGAACTTGGATGGGCAAATACCTCTTCAAGAGCATACTTTCAACTTATTTGTACATATACCCTGAAGTGGGATTGCTGAATTATATGGTAGTCCTAGTTTTTTTTTTTGAGGAATGTTCATATTGCTTTCCAAGCAGTTGCACCAACAATACATAAGGGTTTCAATTTCTGTATATCTGCACCAAAATTTGTAATTGTGTGTGTGTTTTGTTTGTTTTGATAGTAGCCATCTGTACCTCCAGGGGGAAAATCTGTCTCCCAGCCCAGGGCAAATTAACTTTGAAAATGAAATCAGTCAAAGGGAAAATAAAGTCAGAGAAACCCATTTATTGCTTACAAGCAGCTGTCTGCTTCTGCTCACCCGTGTCTCTCATGACTGGGCTGCAAAAAGGCAACCCACACCCAACCTCTCTGTTCCAGGTGTGCCCTCATTCCCCCTTGTAATTACCTATTCATATAGAGTTGGACTACTTCTCTCCACCCCTTGGAAACACCTACTGATAGGGAGATGCACTAAAGCCAGGTGAGAGATGCTGGAAATATTGCACTTTTATCCACACCATCCTAATGGGTGTGAAGTGACAGCTCATGGTTTTGATTTGCATTTCTCTAATGACTGGCCCCTGGACCTGAACTCTCACTGTCACCATGCTATGATGTGAGGGCATGGGCGAATTTGAGGTTCAGGGTTTCCATGAAGCATGGGGGACGTCGAAGATGACGGTGAGGGGTCAGTCCTGCTGACAGGGCTAGGGATAAGGTTAGGTGTTCCATAAGGTATACAGGCAGTATATCATTACAGTTACAGTTAGGATCCAGCTCTGATATGAGGCTGAAGGCGAGACTGAGCTTCAGGGTTACTGTGAGGCATGGGTGGCATTGACGCTGATGTAGAGGGGTCAGGTCCAGGGACCAGTGCTAGGGTTAGGATTCAGTGTTTGGTAAAGTGTATGTGGAGGATACAGTTACGGTTAGATTTATGGTCCCGCTCTGATGTGAGGGTGAGGGTGAGATTGCGCTTCAGATTTAAAGTGATGCATGGGTGATGTCCATGTTGACGGTGTAGGGGGTCAGGTCCAGCATCCAGGGGTAGGGTGAGGGTTAGGTATTCGGAAGTGTGTATGGGAGGACAGGGTTACTCTTAGCATTAGGATCCTATTCTGATGTGAGGGTGAGGCCGAGATTGAGCTTCAGGGTAACGGTGGTGTATGGGTGATGTCCATGGTGACCTTGAGGGGTCAGATCCAGGTCCCGGGCTAGGGTTAGGGTTAGGTGATCAGTAAGGACTGTGGGGAGGATAGCATTCTGGATAGAATTCGGATCCTTTTCTGATGTGAGGGCATGGGTGAGATTGTGCTTCAGAGTTAAGGTGATGCTTGGGTGATGTCTATGGTGACGGTGAGAGGCAAGGTCCAGGGGACAGTTCTAGGGTTAGGGTTATGTGTTAGGAACAGTGTACAGGGATGATAGGGTTACAGTTGAAGTTACAGTCCAGCTCTGATGTGAGGGCGTGGGCGAGTTTGGGGTTCAGTGTTTCGGTGAGGCATGGGGGACGTCGAAGATGACGGTGAGGGGTCAGTCCTGCCAAGAGGGCTAGGGTTAGGGTTAGGTGTTCGGAAAGGTGTACTGGGGGAGGATAGGGTTGCTTTTGGATATAGGGTCCAGCCCTGATGTTAGGGCGAGGGTGAGATGGTGCTTCAGGGATAACGTGTTGCGTGGATGATGTCCGTGGAGATGGTGAGGGTGGTAAGGTTCAGGGGCCAGGGCTAGGGTTAATGTTAGGTGATCAGAAAGGTGTCCTTTGGAGGATAGGTTTGTTTGGAGTTATGGTCTGGTTCTGATGTGTGGGCGATCCTGAAATTGTGCTTCAGTGTTAAGGTTTTGCATGGCTGATGTCCATGGTGATGGTGAGGGTTCACGTCCAGGGCCCAGGGCTAGGATTAGGGTTAGGTGTTCAGTAAGGACTATGGGGAGGATAGAAGTCCAGTTAGAGTTAGGATTTGGTTCAGATATGAGGGCGAGGGCGAGATTCCTCTTCAGGGTTAAGGTGTTGCATGGGTGATGTCCATGGTAAGGTGAGGGGTCAGGTCTAGGAGCCAGGGCTAGGGTTAGGGTTAATTGTTCGGTAAGTCATAAGGGGAGGATAGTGTTATGCTTAAATTTAGGGTCCCACTCTGATGTGAGGGCAAGGACGAGTTTGAGGTTCAGGTTAATCATTATGCGTGGGTGATGTCCATGGTGACTGTGGGGGGGGTAAGGTACAGGAACCAGGGCTTGGGTTATGGTTAGGTGATCGGAAAGGTGTACTGGGCGGATAGGGTTATGTTTGGAGTTATGTTTCACTTTGGATATGAGGGCAAGGGCAAGATTGGAGTTCAGGGTAATTTGAGCATCTTTTCATATGCTTCTTGGCCATTTATATATCCTCTTTGTACAAATTTCTATTCAAATCCTTTGCCCATATTTTAATCGGGTTACTTGATTTTTGTTACTGATTTATAGGAGTTCTTTATGTAGTCTGGATATTAACTCCTTATCAGATATATGATTTACAAATGCTTTCTCCCATTTCATAGGTTGCTTTTTCACTCTTGATTTTGTCCTTTGGTGCACAAAAATATTTTAAATTTATTGCCTCTCATTTGTCTGTTTTCATTGCCTCTGCTTTTGTTATCTCATTCAATAAAGCATTGCCAAGTCCAATGTCATGACTGTTCCCTTATGTTTTCTTCTAATAGTTTATAGTTGCAGATTTTATAATTTACATCAATTGTGATGATTGTATGCCTCCCCCCTTTAATCTATTAATACTGTGTATTGCATTGATTTTTTTGTGTATATCATCCTTGCATTCCACAAGTAAACCCACTTGGTTATGATGTATAATCCTTTATATTGTATTGTTGAATTTGGTTTGCTAAATTTGATTCAGAATTTTCATGTTGATATTTATCAGGGTCAGTGATCTAAAATTTTACTGTAGTGTCTTCATCTGGCTTTGATATCAGGAGAGGCTCTGGAGGGGTTCACAACACTGGTCTGTGGGCCTGTGGGCCAGTCCAGACCCTCAGACTCTTTCAGGTCTTTGGCAAAATGGTAGACGGCCCATGAGAAAAATGTGTATAAGTTCATTTACACTCTTCAAAGAAGTAATACAGCTGAAGTTTATAATAAATCTTAGATGAAAACTTTCCTAATTTGTGATGACAAATAATATGTATATATTTATGCTATAATGGTGAAAACATTTACTACTGAAATAGAAACAGGATGTTCATGCAAATTCTGGACATGTATAAGCGAAAGAGACTCAAATGTGGCCCTACCATTATACTAGGTATTATCAGTGGTCGCCACTTGTGTTCATTTCTCTCTTTACTAAGAACAACTTGATCTTCTTGTAACAAATATGTCTCCTTTATTTACCTTCTTTGGCAGGAAGGTAAATCCATCCCTTGCTTCCAACTCTAAGAGCATCTGACACCAAATCTATTTTCCTCCCACCCAGATCCATGTATGGGGCAGATGCATGACAGTTGGAAACATTTTTTAAGAATGACCTTGACCAGATTCTTGGTGCTATGGTTTCTACTTCTTGACTCCCTGGAAGCACTCCCATCCACTGCCTGAGCCGAGTTATCCTTCCAACATATAACCTCTTATTTAACTAATTGAGAATTTTCTTATGTTTAATTGCTAGCATACCAGAAACTAGCTGATATATTTACTAAACAGCTTGCAACCTTCAGGAAATTATATCCTTTCTGGGGGTGATAATAGTACTTGATTAAGAAGGTTGTCAAGAAAACTAAATGAGTTATTACAAGTACTTAGCACATCTTTAGCTATTTTGCAATCATTATTATGTTATTGCCAATGGGTAGTGCACAATCACAAGCCACAGAAAACACAAAAACATGGGGGCCTTCCCTGTGGATATCTGGCATTCTTCTAAAAGCCAATAGAGTGAAAGGATATAAGCCAAGGAGGGGTTTCCTCTCATTTATCCAACAACCACATTTGAAATCAATTTCCAAGCTTAAAACATGGCCTTGGTTTAGAAATAAATGGGATAAGTTTGCAGTACCTGCTTCTAAGCTTGCTTCCTAATGCTGGCTTTTGTTCACAATTATCTTTAGTGGTTTTGTTTATTTCAGAATCCCCATAGAATTCATTAAATGAAATTCTCCAGGACATCAAAATTGTTCAGTTGTAGTGGACTTCCTGTGCAATGAGTTATCAGTCACAAACTACTTTCTCAAACTGCATAGAAATGAGGGAAAGAACATCTCACTTATCTCTTCCATTGAGCAACTGGCCCAGGCAGGGACCAGAGAAAGCAGGGTAAGTGGTGGGTGGCTGAATATACAGTGCGATTTATTAGTAATATAATCAATCACTCAATCCATCAGTCTTTTTTGACAATCCCTTGTCCCTAAGTAGTAAATTGCTAAGTGAAAGCAAAAAGTATGAGCTCAATCTAAAAAAGCAACAAAATGCAATTTCACCCACTTTACACATTTTTGTCCTTTAATCTCATGGACCCTTTCATGTGCTGATTGATACCAGTGGACAATTTGAATATGTGGATGTTTTGTTTTGTTTTTTTCTCAAAGAAGTAATTAGGGTGTTTGAAAGAGTGAGCCAAGCTGAGGAGTATGTACTGATTAAAGGCTTCGGCTTTCAGTTATACAGAGCTGACCTTAAGTCTCCTTTCCTTCCCCTGGTGCAAACTGCACATAACTGGGAATGTTCTTTACAGGAACCAGAGAAGCCATTTTCTATGAGGAGTTTTTCTATACAGAGCTTACAGGCTCACAGAACCAGGCCTGCTTAACACCTTTAAGGAGTAGAAATTACATGGGCACACATAATACTCAATGACTGCATTAGGAGCTGGGATAAGATTGCACATGATAGTGGTATTTTTGCCCAGCAGCCTTAATGAGGGGTCTGTAAATATAGATGGACACAGTTTTGGATAACTATTTTACCTTGCCTAATGTCTTCAGGCAAGAGACCTTTGTATTACACACACAGATCAATAACTTAGATTCACAATCTGTTTCACTGTTATGGCTCAGAATCAAACCCTGTTTGCTGCTTGTTTCCTTGAAAACTGACAAGTTTGGGGAAGGGAAGAAGGGAAGGTGGCCATATTAAAAAGAAAAAGGGGGGAAAAAGCCTATATTAATTACTGCTCTGTCATGTTTTCATCAATGCTTTGGACTTTGTGTCTGAATGGATTTCACCTAAGAACACAGGGTAAAACAGCCTGGCTGTTTTCCCAGCTGTTGACTTCAGCTGACATAGCCTTCTCATCAGCTCTAGGCAGACACAGGGAATGCATCACCTGGGGGGTTATCAGCTTGAGGTGGAAGGTTTAGAAACAGCCTTCATCTTTCTGCATAAAGGTTCAAGCAGTGTCATTTTCTGAAGTATGGTAGCCACTTATTTATCTGAGGTGCTTCCGCAAAGCTCACAAGATAAGTAATGCCCAGCTTCAGCTATTATGGTAGAAAGAATAACAGTGGCTGGCAAAAAGGAGGTTCAAGGCACAACACATTAAATGTGGAAATGCACTCAGCATAGATGCTGACACACAGTTCCATAAATGTGAGTTAAAATAGTGATAATGCATATTGGTATTCTATTCCATTTTTATTCTCTTTAACTAGATCTGAGTGATCACCTCTTATAATTCCAATTACCTACACTATGGTGATAAACCCCAAATCTACATGTCTTAACTCAGGTCTCTCAGCCGAGTTCTAGATATAAACAATGGATGGATTGAATGCAATGTTCTCTCCAATGTACCACCCACAGGCTGCTCCAGCACATCCTACCCAGAAGTGGAATCCCTGTCTTCAATACTCCTCCAATATCGTCTATCCTGGCTCATCAAAGTTGGAAATCTGGGAATCCGCTTAGATTCCTTGCTCACTACTCATTGCTAGTGAATCACCAAGTGGTCTGATTTCAGTTCCTGCGTGTGTCCAATTCATCACTTCCTGCTCCTTAAATTTCTGTTTCCTTTGGTTGTTCACATGCACACTTTTCTCAAGGAACTATTATAAGATCTTGGCACCCTTCCACTTGCTACCCTTATATCCACATATAGACACATCTGTAACATAACATACATATATAAACATTTTATATAGACAGTTATACATAATAGTTATATCCTCTATAATATAAATACACAATTTGTGGGGCTCTGTTCATAATTAAATCGAGAATATCCTTGTTCAAAAACTGGCAAGAAGTGCTATGAAAGAAACTAAATATATAAAATTTCCCTTTTCACAGTCTGTCTCTCTCCTTTTTTTTTTCTTTCTCCCTCCTTCATGGTGTTCTTATTTGCTAGTTAATGTCACATTCCCTCCAGAATGGGGATATTCACAGGGTGGGTGAAGAACCTCACAGGCACCCAAGGCCAGCCCCACGATTCTGTTGGCAGCACTTCTGTGGCCTGCAAGCACCTGAGTTCCCATCCTGCCACCTGCCAGACCTGTGAGTTCTGCCCCGACGGGGTCAGGGATGGCAATCTTCCCTTCTTATGGACCTGGTTCCCAACACATGGCAGACCAGTGCCTCCCAAGGGGTCACAATCTCTATTCCGGGGTGTTATTGGTACCTGAACTAAGGGTGACAGATTCTTCCCAATCCAGTCACCTCCAGAACGAGCAATAACTCATGATAAAATATTCTTAGAGAATTCCAGATTTTCTCTATAAATAAAATATAATGGTTAATTACATAAACTTTGGAGTCATAGAGCTTTGGCTCTAGATTTACCAGCTTTGTGACCTTGGATAAATTTCCTAAACTCTCCAAGCCTCCAGTTTTTACAGTGAGTCTGCAAAATGAGATGTAATAGTATCAACTTTATAGGATTTTTCAGAAAGCCAAATAAAACTATCATGTAAATTGCTTAATGTTAGCTTTGATTGATATAAAATGGCCTACATCATCCTATATATTGCTTTCTTCTATGAATTCTAAATTATCTTATTAAATTTCCATTATTGATTTATTGTGCTACCATTTTCCTGTTAAGATTTTGCCTATCTCTCTGTTTTCAACTCTTTTTCTGCATTTTTTTCTTTGTAGTGTGTTTTGAGAAAATAGCATGTAGTTAGATTTTTTTTAAAGATAGGAGAGTTTCATAATGAAACATAATCCAAGTAAATTTATTAGGATTAGTGATATGTTACGACCATACATTTTTACTACTTTATTTTGCCTATTTCAGAGTTTTTCTGGGTTAAAACACTTCCCATTAAATTCCTTTTAATTACTTGTGGTTGGAAATTATATCTTCCTTGCAATTCTTCTATCCATTTCCTTTAAATTTTTAATAAACGTCTATTAAAAGATATATGTGCCTATCTACTCTCCACCCTGAAACAAAACAAAACCCTTAGTCAATGTTCACTTACTTTCTTCACCTTTTCCTTCCATGTTTCTTAAATTTGAGTACCACTCAAAACAGGATGGTGACATGAGAAGTGAGCAGAAACCTCCTCCCAAAACAAAATTAACACAAAAATATAAAAAATACAAGTAATCCTGAGAAAGTGACCAGAAAGAAGACTCAAACAGATGGTTACGTCTGGGGAAAAGAGAAGACCTCACAGAAAAAGGCAAGTAGCAGAGCCACGATCTGGTGGAACCCAAGCCCTCCCCCAACCCTAGCTCACTGATGGGAGAAGAGAAACTGAGCAGAGAGGGAGTAGAAGCCCAGGACTGCAGAACACCCCACCCCCTGGAGATTTGATCCAGGAGCATGAACCCACATTACATGGGGCTCTGGAGATTAGAGGGGTTGGAGGCAAAGACATGCTATGCCCCTGTACACAGGCACCTAATTATGTGAAACAAATACTAACAGAATTAAAGGGGGAAATAGAATGCAATGCCTTCATTTTAGGAGACTTCAACACACCACTCACTCCAAAGGACAGATCAACCAGACAGAAAATGAGTAAGGAGACAGAGGCACTGAACAACACATTAGAACAGTTGCACCTAACAGACATCTACAGAACACTCCACCCAAAAGCAGCAGGATACACATTCTTTTCAAGTGCACATGGAACATTTTTCAGGAGAGATCACATATTATGTCACAAAAAGGGCCTCAGTAAATTCAGAAGTATTGAAAGTGTACTAACCGGCTTCTCAGACCACAAAGGTATGAAACTAGAAATAAAGTATCCAAAGAAAACAAAAAAGCCCACAAACACATGGAATATTAACTACATGCTCCTTAATAAGCAATGGATCAATGACCAAAAAAACATAAATCAAGCACTATATGGAGACAAATGAAAACAACAACTCAACACATGAAAATCTGTGGGATGCTATGAAGGTAGTTCTAAGAGGAAAGTATATAGCAATACAGGATCACCTCAAGAAAGAAGAACAATCCCAAAAAAGCAGTCTAAATTCACAATTAATGAAACTAGAAAAAGAAGAACAAATGAGGCCCAAAGTCAGTAGAAGGAGAGATATGATAAAGATCAGAGCAGAAATAAATAAAATTGAGAAAAATAAAACAATAAAAAAAAATTGAAACCAGGAGCTGGTTCTTTAAAATAATCCAAAATAGATAAACCCTTACCCAGACTTACCAAGTAAAAAAGAGTGTACAACATAAACAGAATCTGAAATGAGAAATGAAAAATCACTATGGGCACCACAGAAATAAAAGGAAAAGCAAATGGGCAAAAGATCTGAACAGACACTTCTCCAAAGAATCTGAAATCCCACTCCAGCATGGCATTTTGGCATAGTCAGCAGGATCTGCTGCAGACCAATGAACATAATAAATTGCCCTCATGGGAGGGTACTTCAGCAGGCTGCCCCTAAGGATGGGGAGATACCTGGATATCCCTCAATGGGCATGTGGCCCAACAAGGCTTTCTTCCTAGAGGATTGGGCAATTCCCTGGATTGGGTAGAAGTGGAGGTGACACCTGAGGCAGGGAGGTGGCCCTCTTCAAAATAGAGAAATCCCTGGAGAAACAGAGTGCCTGCATGGTGGCACGAGCTGTGCGTTAACTACTTCTCACAGTGTTAAAAAAGGCTATAGATGAGGACATACTCCTGCAGGAGGCACATGAAGAGGTAGCATGAGAACACAAGCTCTGAGGTGCTGTGGAGGGGGTAAGAGATTTGTTGAAGACTGAGATGGCATCACTGCGATGTGCTGCAGAAGAGGTAAAGGCCATGAAGAAGAAGGATGTACTCCTGTGAGAAGCAGAAGAGAGGCAGCATGACATGAGCTGAAAGGTATTGAAGAGAAGGTAAAAGATTTGTTAAAGACTGAGATGGTGTCACTGTGAGGTGCTGTGGAAAAGGTAAAAGCCCTGAAGGAGAATGACATACTCCTGTGAGAAACACGAGAAGAGACGAGAGCATGAAACACAAGCTGCTAGGTGATGTGGAGGAAGTAAAGGGTGTAGCAGTGAAGACACTCTGAAAACAGACAAGAGAGTCACCATCATTTCTGAAAATGGTGGAAAATATGTCAGAGTAGGTGGAGGTGGTGCCTGGCACCACCTCCTCTTCTATTGAAATCTTGCCCAGTTATAGTCAACAAAATAGACTCAGACACTGTAGGTTCCTCTGGGAGATGTGCAGCTCCCTCTCCAGGTCATGGAGTACAACATACTATGCCCCTAGACACAGGCAGAGCCAGTGGATTTTGACTCCTGGTTTCAGCAGAAATCCTCAGAATCCAAATTAGCCTAGCTCCTGTGCCTTTGGGATGTAGGTGTGGGTAATATCCTCCTGTCTGCAACAGAGATGGGAAAGCTGGCTTCCCTGAAAACTCATATGACCTTGCAGTAGTGACTGCAGAATGCACATCAGAACCCAGGGAATCACTGACTTCTTGAACAGTTAAGTGCCACCCTTCACACTGCATGGCCCAATCAAGGTGACTTATCATGTTCCCCCACTAGATGGCAGACATATGCCAAGCTCTAACAGGTGTTACACATGAAAAATACCATTTATAACCCAGTGAATCATGGCCCAGATGAAGAGCTGTTTACTGCAGGGATGAGGGATATGGTGCTGCAGAGGACCCCTTCCCTCTCTGAGCCCTTAGTAACCATTCTTGCTCCTCACTTATCATAGCCCATAAATGAGGTTACCCATACTGTGGCAGATTTGGGGGAGACTGAAGCAATGTGGGCATGGAAAGGAGTGTAGTTACATACTGAGAGAAAAGGCTTAAAAGGCCCTGTAAAGGTCACAAGAACCCAGATGTGGGTTGATTTGCTAAAGACAGGACCAGACAAAGAGAAATTACATAAGAAGACAAATAAAATCTTACTGGAGCTGTGGCAAAAATTGAAGCCAGAGCAGTGGTTTAGGCTGCTGAGGACCAAGAAACAGAAGACAGAGATAAAGTCACAAGTCTAGCCTGTCAGCCTGCAAGACTTCCTGCTGGAGAGTTAGCTGGCCCTTCCTGAGCCTTCACAGGAAGACGATTGGGTGGTACAGTTTGACTGAGGGGAGGGTTGAGACACCCACCTTGAGGGACCAGGTGAGGACTTGAGGCCACATGTTGAAATATCAATTCATTGGTCCCTAGGAAATATACCTAGCCCTGGTAGACACAGGAGCTGAATGCTCACTGATTTATGGGTATCATGGGACAGGCCATTTGCCACTGGCATCCCCAGGAAATTATGAAACAGATGAACCGGCCCAGGTACATGCGCGAGAAGGAAAGTCTGCCTCTGCTGTGTCCCAATGGTTACACCAGTGTTTATTGCATATGGGGCATAAGAATACGTGGGCTGTAGCCCATGGGTGGTATCTACCTTTAACCTTTGAAGACGTCAGAAGACTCCAGCAGGAGTGCATTGTGTGCTCTAAAAGGGACTGATACCAAGTCCCACAGCAACCTGGGATGATAGCTAAGAGGCCAATACCCCTCGTCAAGTGGACTATATTGGACTTCTGCCTGTATCAGCAGGGTAGCAATATGTCATGACTGGTGTGAACACAGCTACTGGACTCTGGTTGCTTTTCCTGCACATTGCACAGACCAGCAAACAAACAAAAGAGGCCCAAAGAGTGTCTCTTTGAGGCCTTTGGCTAACCATAGGTAATTAAGAGTGATCAGGGCACCCTCTTTACTGGACATGCACTACAAAAATGGGTGCAGCAATTAGGAATAAAGTGGAAGCTTCATGTACCATATAATCCTACTGGGGCAGGCATGATAGGGAGATACAATGGTTTGTTAAAATCTGTCCTGAAGTCAGACACCAATAGTCTATGAGGCTGGTCAGTCTGCTTATGGACAGTGCTGTGGCATTTGAATGAGAATCCTTAGAAGGCAGCACTGAGCCCTGTAGACATGGTAACACATATTACTCCCTCCCCTATACAAATGCAAATACAAACTAAGGGGAATTGTTGAAGCTTGGGGTTTAGCCAACAGAATATTTAGCTGCTAGCACTGACTACAATAAACCCCAGAGACTCTGTTCAGTGGACATGGCTTTGGACATTTGACACATGAACTAGCAATAGCTGGTCTTCCTGGCACCCTGGGGGCAAGGTCTGGGTGTTGGCCTCCTTTATATTCCCAGAGTAATGGCAGAGTGGCACCCAAAGATCACAGAAGCATTCCCTAAAGGGCCAGAAAGTAAGAGCATCTTACCAGGGAGTTTTGTTTCATCTTTATGGCCAGTGCATGCAACTCCAGTAGTACTATATATAGACCCCTCAGTAACCCTCACAAGGAGAGGGGTAAAGGTATGGTATACTAGACCAGGATAGGACCCCTTTCCTGCCATAGTCCTATCACAGGACCATTCTCTTGCATGCATCCTATCTGATGGAGAAGATTTGTCTACTTTGATGTTATTAAAACTTGTCTTACTGCCCTTAAGGTTAATTTCCTCTAATGTCTTTGTGGATTGGGCACACACTGATGCAAAAACTGCTACTCACTGTGTGTGCACAGCTCTCTACAAATTGTACTACTGGCCTCCTGTGGGAAGTGCATATTGTGAACTGGAACTGGTTTGAACATGGCTGAAATGATCACTTGGTGCCAACTGATCTACTCAGGCTTGAGGTCAGCTATTTTTGTCATAACTTTGTGGTTATCCTAGTATGCTGTTGTAGTCTCTGTTGCCACTGTGGTACCTGGTTACAATGTTACAGCTTTCTTGCACAGGGACCATCATGGAAGATTGAGGGCAAGTAGACTGTAAGGCTAGAATCCTGGAGGGGTGGAGTGTAGGGAAAATGGAAATTCCTATGTCCAGGATCCTCACCTGGCCCTAATCTACTTGCGCACTGCAAACATGCAATGATGTAATTGGCCTACTGAATAGGTGCATGCTTACATACCTGTAATGGCAATGAGTGATTATTGTCTGTGTTGCTATATAAAGAGCTTCACCCAGTGCTCTCTCCTGCTGCTGGCTAGTGGAGACAGAGATGGATTGCAGACTTGCCAGAGGCAGACGTGATTCTAGCACTTGACTTGCCACTGTGAGAATAAAGCTTGGCATAAGACCTCTACCCTCAAAGTTCCATTGTCATTATTCAGTCTCATTGAATCTAGAGTGAACTTGCCCGTAACCAAAATCTTCCTCTGACACAAGTCAAGGAAACAAGTCTTCTCTAAAGATCATAGTGAGCATCTAGTCAGTTGTCATTAAAACTTCCATGGCTTTGCCCACACTTCTTTGTCTTAACAAATCCTTCTTAATTAGTCATCATGCTTCAAGTATATCCAAACATACTGTGCGATGAATAATGAGAACATTATTACTTACAGCTATTAATTTCCATCAAATATTTTCATTTGGGTAAGTTAAAGTTTCTCTCAATCAGCCCTCTCTTTCTGTGTTGGACATCTCTCAGAGGCTGACTAGCCAGTGAACAGCCAGTGACACATCACTCCCCTTTATTAATTTGATCACAATTTTATCAAATACTCATTTTGTACAAACCCTTATTTCAGCAAGAATTCTGTGTAAATGAACATGTTGAATCAAAATGGGATGAAGAAGTAAAGGCCACTTTAAAACACTACCACCAAAACCTTGCAGAACATTTTATTTCTCTCTTGTCCTTCATACACTAAATCATGAACAGATCTGAGTGTTTACCTGGATTTGTATTTTTCCAGTTGGTTATACCCTCATTGATCTGATTCTTGTTACATGCACACCTCTATATACTTCTATTCCTTATTTTGTGGGTATGTGCTTACTGCTACTTGGAAGATTTCTGACTGCCTGAGTCATTGGCTCTGGCTGCATAAATTGGTGCACTGAGGCTGCAGATACGGATCTGTCCCAGCCCCACTCTCAGGGTTATAAACGATGCTGTCTGGCTAGAGGACACTGCATTAATGGGCATTATGGATTAGCCTGCTCTACTTCAGGGCTGTGCTCTTCAAGCCAATCCCTGGGTCTGAGACAGGGGACACATAGAAGGCTGTGGCAGAGGGAAAGATGTTGTCCCTTTTTCAGATGAAAAATAGAATTTAAATAACCCATAAAGTGACTAGATATATTAGCAATTGAAAAGAGTTGATACACGCTGGTGAAACAGCATCAAACTAATTTTTTTGCTCAAATAATTTATTAAATCTCAATCTCTTTTCACTTTATATAATAACCACTTTTTTTTTTCAAAGCAAAGAAATCTCTTCTGTTATTTTTCGATCTATGCCAATTATTTCTCTGTCAAGGGACTAGAATGGAAATGTATTGCTTATGATAAGGTTCAACTGTATTCAAATGGTAAAAGGAAGTAGGGGAAAGCTGTCTTGGGGCAGAGAGGAACAGAGAAGAGACGAGATAAATGGTTCGCTCTGGTTCAGCAGGAGTCAGGGTAGTTGGTGTTGCAGGAGGTGTAAGGAGGAGCCATATGACAGTGACTTACCACGTCAATAATTTTAATTTGCCTACATTATTATTTTATTTTTATATATTCTTCACAGTGAAATTATGAAAATAAAAATATATCTCAATGTATAATTCAAAATGTATAACTCTTGAAAATTGAAGGAGGTAGATGAAGGGAAACTGTGGGATTTGGAGGTTAGACCATTGGACTCTGTTTCCTGCCCTTACATGGAATTACTACCTGGTGTTAAGCAAGTTATTCCACCTTTCTGGACCTAATGTCTCTCTTCTGAAAAGGAATGTGACAATAGTTGCCCTACTTTGATGTTGAGGAGACCAGTGCAGTGATGTGTTTTAGTTCCAAGTACCGTGCCTGGTGTATTGTATATGATGGATAAATACCTGCATCTCTTTTCATTCCATCCTTTCCTTTAGAACACTTCCCATCAGTCCTGCCTGCCC
This sequence comes from Manis pentadactyla, assembly GCF_030020395.1. NCBI lineage: Eukaryota > Metazoa > Chordata > Mammalia > Pholidota > Manidae > Manis > Manis pentadactyla. The sequence continues at coordinate 162,453,150 of NC_080022.1, read as the reverse complement.
TCAGCTTCCTTTTTAAAATGTGTTTCATGTAGGTTTTCATATTTTGGTTGAGTGTTTATAGTCAGCACCTGAGATTCATATTACCTGTCGGAAATTCTGTTCCCCTCGAATGTTGAAATAGTTGAGTAAATCACAGTACAAGATAGGTATTGGAAACCAACGCAGCACCCATTAATTCAGTCCCCATAATGTGGAGAGAGAAATACTTAACCATTTTTACCCTGACAATTTCTGAGGAGCCACTGCTAAAACTAAAATAATTTGAGAAACCTGATCATCTGAAGCTAAATGGCATTTAGTTATGTTCTCAATTTAGAGACTTCCACTGGGTGTCCTTTACAACTCACATTTCAAAGAGTAACAAATCAACCCATTTCATATTACTTGATATAAGAGAAAAATGGCTAGGAAGTTTTATGCTATTTTCAGTTTCAATGCTTAAGCCAAAGAAGGAAAATGATAAAGGATCAGAGACCAAAATCTAATCTAATCAGTGAAGTTCCTCCTGGCTAAAGAGCTGGAGACTATTGTAAAACTTCTAACTGAGGAGCAATAAGTTCTCATGGTTATGCTTCTTAGACAACGTAAACTTAAACATTAAGAAGAGCAGGGCATGATCAGTGCCCCAAAGGGCTTACATGGATACCCTAAATTGATCTCACTCCTAATTTCTTCCTGGTGCCTTGGGAGTGGAGTGTGATCATCTATGAAGTGACGAAGGCTTGCCATGCAAGGCACATGTGCCCAGCCCAACTCAGGTCCTTACCAGGCGATTACAGCCAGTGGGTCTCACTGGCACGTTGCTGGGGCCTTTTGATTGAAATGCTCTCTCTCTTGCCCCTCAATGGCACATTGAATTTGGAGAGAAAGCCTTTGTGCTAGCATCTGGACTAACTTTTCTCTGCAGATCTGACATTAGGGCAGAAGTGCTTTTTTATGGATGAATTTTCTGGAGCAAAATTATCTGGTGTCACTCTGGAAGAAAGAGCAACTGAAATAGGTGTGGGTGAGACTATTGGCTCTTCCTGGACATTCCGACTTCTAATTGCATATACTGCTGACCAGCCCACTCCCAGCTGTACTTTACCAGCTCTCAGGGGTTCTCACTGACAGGCCCGCAAGGTAACTTCATCCTGACATATACGGAAAACAAAAAGTGACACCTAGCAGATGTTCCATAGACAGTATTCACGGGAGCCACGTGCCTCTATAACGATCACTCAGTGCAACGTGTGGCAGACCCAGATTAAGGAGCTATGACAGGTGCACTGTTTTATGAGGCAACACCTGGGTCCTGAGCAGAAAAATCGTAAGCCCACAGTGTTTAACTGTTCACATTTCAAAATAACGAGATTTATTTGTCAAGACAAGATCACTTCACCCATATTTAATCTTTGCCGACGTTTTTGCTTTATTCAATTGTTTAACCCTTTCTTTCCTCCTCCCTTCCTCCCTTCCTTCCTTCTGATTTGCTTTAATTTTTCACATTTTTACCTTGAGGTTGTGTCTACTTTAAGCCAAATAAATAAGGATGATAGTAAAAAGTGTCAATTATGAATAAGGAATTATACTAAACCCAGTGGGGGATATAGCTTTGGCTATAGCAAAGTCCTTAGCTTAGCTCACAATGCAGATATGTCTACAAATGTATACAGCAAAATAAAGATGGTGATATATGCACCGAGGGACAGAGGAGAGTTTATTCCCTCCTTAGAGTAATTTATTTATTAAAAAATGGCACTTGGATTGGGCCTTGAAGAGAGGGTTAGGTTGTTCAGAGAGAAATAAACAGAACACAAATTCAAGACAGATAGGATAGGGACAGTATAGATAAAAAAGACCAGGAAACTGGAGAGTCAGAGGATGAACTGCAAGTTTTTAAGAGTTTTTAAGGAATAGTGACTAAAGGTTGGTGATATAATTAGCAACAAAATGAAAACAAACAATACTGGAAAAATCAGATAGTTGATTTGTGGATAGGCTAGTGAATATTACATATATACGTATATATGTATATATATGATTATATATTTGCATAGTATGTTTATATGTTAAATATGTATACATTTATTAATAGTTATTTTTCATATAAATTTATATTTTTTACATATCATAAGCATGTAAATAAATATATAAAACATACACATATATACATAATGATTGGAGTCATAGACCCAAAATGTTGAAATGCAGAGACAAGAACTGATGTCTTGGGAAGCCGGGAAGCCAGGGCCTTATAACATCTCAGGGGAGGGTAGATGGAGATCCTGCAGAGAGTGGTGAGAAGGCCCTGAGTCAGGCCTTTGGGACACACATCCTTTGGAAGTAGGAGGAGATAAATCAAAGGAGAGCAAATTTAGCAAAGAATTATGAAAGTCAAAGGAGAGGAGGTCATTATATCAGATGCTGTGAGGATCAGAGAATGAGGACATTGAAAGGACTAGAGCATATAATTAGAGAGTAGAACATCAGAGTCATGTGTACATATTTTGGGTTTGTATCTTTGCTCTACCACTTACTAGCTGTGTGAATTCAGGGAAGTCACTTAGCCTCTCTCTGCTTTGTTGTAGTCTCCACCACTCCTTATTACCACCTCACACCAAAGCTGATCGTCACTTACTTTATTATCACATACTATTCTTCCCTACTTATACCAGTGTTCTTTTTATGTTAAGTAGCCTGCCTTATTATTAACTTTGTCTGATCACTGTAGAGGGGATCTGTGATCCCTATCCTAAAATATGCATTGCTAACTCAGTATTCTTACCTGGAAAATCTATTTCCTAGTTAAAACACCAAGGACAGAATCTGAACCTCCAATAAAATGATATGATCTTCCAGCACAAAATTGAATTATCATTTCATTATAGAGATGAAAAATTACCAAATATAAAGGTGAAACAAATGTTGGTGTCTCCCTGTTAAATAGAAAGTTCATAAATTTGAACATGATACTCTCAGCAAATGCTGACTGATCTAGATTTTCCCACACTTGACATGCATTTTTTCTTGTTACAAAACCTATGATGTGGAGCCAAAGGCACCTATGAGAGGGATTCTTAGCATCTGTGATCCCTGATATTGTATGTGACATTATCTGTGTGTTTGCCTTTGTCTCAAGAAGCTCCTTAGCTTTACATGAGTTCCTAAATAGGTTGGTGACACCAAAAATTACTGTGAAAAATTGCTTAGCATCACTAGTCATCAGAGAAATGCAGATTAAAACCACAATGAGATGATTATCTCATGCCATTTAGGATGACTGTTATTAAAAAAAAAGATGACAAGTGTTGGTGAGGATGGGGAGAAAAAAGTAAGCCTTGTATACTACTGGTGGGAATGTGATTTGGTACAGTCATTATGGAAAACAGTATGCAGGTTCCTCAAAAAATACAAAAATAGAACTACTGTAAGATCCAGCAATCCCACTTCTGAGTATTTAGCCAAAGGAATTTTAATCAGCATCTTGCAGAGATACCTGCATTCTCATGTTTATTGCAGCACTATGCACAATAACCATACTGTGGAAACAACCTAAATGTCTATTGACAGATGAATGGATAAAGAAAATGTTGGATATGCATATAGTAGAATATTATTCAGCTTAAAAAAAAGAAGGAAATTTTACCATTTGTGACAACATGAATGAACCTGGATGACATTATGTTAAGCTAAATAAGCCAGACACAGAAAGACAACTACTATATGATCTCACATTTATGTGGAATCTAAAATAGTCAAATTCATGGAAGTAGAGACTTGAAAGGGGGTTCCAAGGCTAAGGGTAGGGCAGAATGGGGAGGTGATGGTCAAAGGGCACAGAGCTTCAGTATGCAGGATAAATCAGTGCTGGAGATCTACTATACAGCCTAGTCTCTATAGCTACAATACTGCATTATGTATTCAAAATATGTTAAGAGGATAGGTCTTACATTAAATGTTCTTACCCACACAAAAATAATGAAAAGAAAGGGGTAAGAGGAAACTTTGGGAGGTAATGGATATGTTTATGGCCTTGATGGTGGTGATGGTTTCATGAGTGTACCCATATGTCCAAACTCATCAAGTTGTATACATTAAATGTACAAACTTTTACATGGCAATCATACCTCAATAAGTGGTTTTAAAAATTCACTTTACTACAGAGAACTGAACAAGGTAATTTAACTAGACTGATCCTCTGTTGACCCTTTATCATGATAGAAAAAGGGAATAAATTTTCTCAATTTTGAATTTGAGCTATGTTGGGTTGAAGGCAGGAATATGACAAGAGAAAAAAATTTCCGCATGTGTATGTAGGCATGTGCACACACATATGTGTCTGCACATATATCCTTCTGATTTCTGAAAAAGTAAAGGAAATATGGGAGATATCCTGAAATTAGTTTGTATGCAATGACATCTCCTTCAGATGCTATCCATACTCATTGGGAGGCCAATTCTCCACCATTCTCTCATATCCCAGCAAATCTTGGGAGCGCAGACACTAACTTCCCTTTTACACTGAGCTGTCTTTCCAAGGATGCTTGTATAGCAAAGAGAAGATGGGACAGTGTCTCGTTCTGGAGCACAGGGCAGTTTGTATACTGTCCAGAATGACCAAGTAATGTCTCCCATTAAAGCAAAATTTACCCCTTATTAATTTGCAAGTAGGGTACAATCTCAGACCCTTCACAGTTTCTGACCACACTCAGTGCCACCCAGTCTTCTTCCTTGGAGCTCTTTGTCTCACCCCTTAGCCTCCCCAGTCTCCCTGCAGTCAGTATTCCCACCTATGTTGGCATAATCCACTATCTTGGGTCACTCTGTCCATTAAGAACCTGGAGCTAACTTACACAAAGTGTTGAGCTGATTTAAGTCCCTTGCCTATCAAGCCATTACTGACAACTGAGAATCTAAATACTCCCATGAGAATGGGAAAAGAAAGGGAAAAAATATTTATCTAAATATTGAGTCTTGAGTTCAGAATAGAATAGAAACTCAGAGCATCAGGGCACATTGTGCACCTCCCCCAAAAATGTCTGAGGCCATGGGGATGGTGAAGTTTTTCAGCCCTGAGAGAGGTGGGGTGACAGGGTATCTTTTCAACCTCTATGAAGTTCTCACTTGAGACAAAAGGATGTGAATCTGCCACCCAAAATGGGAGAGTCTTATGATTTTTTTTCCACAATATCGCACCTTATGCTCCTGAAACATGTTAGAGCCTTAAACTTGGGATAGTAAGTGGCTGGGCAGTGAAAGCTCACTCTGACAGAGCCATTCTCATTCCACCTATATTAAGGCACAGGGGAGAGCAAAGTGGGCAGAAACAAAGATGAAAATAGGTGATGAAATTTGCATTAAGAGGATGTATTAAGTTGCTTTCTGCTTCCTTTGATTATGTTATGTCAGGGAGACTAGCGAAGACAATGGGGACTATGAAGCTTTTGCAAAATGAATTTAAAATTAAACAGGTTTTACGTGTAAGTGGACGCTAAGAAGATATATGTTTGTTGATGTTTTCACAAATACACACAAACACATACATGTAAAGAAACTTTGAAAATATATTTTTTATAAGTAACAGAATATTCTCAACCAAAATCTTATTTCTCATTTTCCCCTTCTATATCTGACCTGCTTCCTTTCTTATGTAAACCTTAATGTGAAAATTTTGCCTCTGATGTCTACAAGTTATGACCCAGGAATATCAAGATGCTTCATCAGGAGCCCACCTTTCAAATACATGGTCAGTGTAATCAACTGGAGAAAAACTGTCAAGATTTAGAATCCTCCCCCACTGTCATTTGGGAGGTGTGATATCCTACTGTTTACTTATGCAACTCTGCCTATGTTTTATTTATTTTTGCCAAGTGAAAATGAATTAAAATTTAATTTTATATTGAAATTTGTTTTGAAAATTCAAAACATCTTGAGGAAACTGGAGATGCTCTAGGGGCCAGAGGCTGGAGGTAGGAAACAGGCAGGGAGGAGGTAAACTGAAACACAGGAATGGAAGGCACATCCTTAGACTCAGGACTGCTTGCTGGAACATACTGCTTCCCCCCTGGGAAAAACCAGGGCCTCTGCACATCAAATAGATACTATTTTCAGGCCCCTTGGGAAGAGCAAAAGCAGAGTCTGTAAAGCTAATATAAGTAGCATGAGAGACGCATGCCACTGTATATACTATCCTTCACTCAAAGAAAAGTCACATATGAACAAAATACCAGATCACACTCATTCTTATAATCTATGCTCCTTTCAACTACATTGGAGCATCAAGTGAAGGCTTCAGCTGAAGTTGAAGATGTTTAATAATTTAACAAACAGATGAATATATATTATTATATTATTAGACAATTTCAAATTAAAAACACATTTATTCAGTAATTTAAGCAAGTTCTATTGAAAGGCTGTTATAATCCAGACATGGTGCTTGGTGCTAGAAACACACAGATGGATAAGACAGACATGATCTCCACGCGTGTAAGCCTTATAGCCTAGTAGCCAAGGTTTGTCCAGTAGTTGCCCCTTACAGGTAGATTCCCCCAAATGGATGCCTGTATTTTTCCTATGCCTACACAACAATGATAAAGTTCAATTTATAAATTGGGCACAGTAACAGATTAACAACTATAACTAATGATAAAATAGAACAATCATAATATATTGCAGTAAAAGTTATGTGAATGTGCTTTTGCTCTCAAAATATCTTATTGTGTCACTCACCCTGCTTATGAGGATGTGAGATGATAAAATGACTATGTGATGAGATGAAGTGAAGTGAATGGTGTGGGCATTGTCATGCAGTGTCAGGCTACTATTGACCTTCTGATGATATGTCAGGAGGCTTATTTGCTTCCAGACTGTGACTGACCATGCATAACTGAAACTTTGGAAAGTAAAATTACAGATAAGAGGAAACTACTGTGGAGAATTTGGGAGTGGGGAAGAGAGGAAGCAAGGTGAAAGTTTAAACTGCCCCCCTAGATCTGAACCAGAAGAGGCGAGTGTAAGAAGCTAGCCCCAGAAAGAGAAGAGGGAATTGGAAGGATGCAGCAGGAAAATCTAGTGCTCAGCCTTATTCAGTTTTCCTTTTTTCTTGCGTAAAGAGCAGAATCACTTTTCCCAATCTCCTTTTGACTAGGTGCAGTAGTGTGCTTGGTTAGGGTCACTGGACCGTAAGGGAAAATGGTATGTCACTTCCAAGGGAAATCAGAGAATAGCCCAGGCATGACTCTGTGGTGGTCTCTTTCTTGCTAGCAACTTAAGAAAACCATTGTTGAGATGGTAGACCCCAGGACGGAGGTAGCCTGGATTGTTGAGTTGCTACATGGATGACAGTTTCCAGGACAGAACCCTGATTTGTAGTTGACTCCATATGAAAAAGAAATACATTTTGTTATGTTAGTTCCTAGATCATATTGTGCTTTCTGCAGGATAATGTAAAGGGCCACAGCCACAACAGGGGGGTTAATGTACATACGACAGATGGATATCTGGAGTTGTGTATTTTTTGAAGGTAGGAATGAGGTGCTAGAAAACAGGGACTGGGAAGATTAGGAGAGAATAAGCAAGAATTTTCAATTCTCGAAGCTAATAAATGGAATTACAGAAATCCCTTGTTGCTTTATAGAAGAGCATATCTAACCCCATTTCAATTTGTTCACCAAATAAGAAAGAGATTGGAAAATTAGAGTACAAATATTCTTAAGACCTTAAGAAAAGAAATATTCTCTATGATCAAAAATATGTATTTTTAAATTTTATATGTATTTATATTTATGTACATATTTTATATGTATTTATATTATATATATGTATATAACATGTATATGGAGAGAGAGAGAGATTAACTCTGGTAGAGAGGGTTTTTGATCCAGTTGTGCTACCATTTTATCATATTAGAAATTTGATTTCATTTATATGAAATGTGCAAGCACAAAATTTTGAGTTGTCTGAATGTGTATGTATGTGATAGAACACTAAGTTAATTTTACCCCTCAGTTCTACCAGGAAAACTTCAGTGTAATTTTTCATCTCTATAATGAAATGGGTTTCAGGTGGGTAGGTTCAATTCTCTGACAGAGGAAAACACATAATCATTTTTGTTTTGCTCCAAAGCCTGGAAAGAAATTTAAAAACATGTAAAATACATAATATATAAGAAGATCAGTAATGTACTTTACAAAAATTCTTTTTTTTTGCTTTTATAGTGGAAAAAATAATTTACCTGTTTAATGCTCATTTAGCAGCCATTTATAACTAGTTCTTTTGGCATTAAAAATCCATTCATTTATTAATTCATCCAGTTATTCATTCATTAAATACATATTAAGTGATTACAATATTTCAGACAACAATGGAAGTTCTGAGAATGTAGTTAAGGCCAAAACAGACATTGTCCATGCTCTCTTAAAGCATACACTGTAGTAGTGGGAGACAGAATATAACTAATAAGTTAAAAAGAAAACATCAAGGAGTGATAAGTGATATAAAGAAAATAAAATAGAGAGATGGGATATCAAAGGTCTAGGGTCTAGGGGCGTCTACAAGCCGGGTGGTCATGAAAGCCTTTCCAGAGAGGCCCCCTTTTAAGCAGAGACCTGAATGGCAAGAAGGAGGCACCTTTGCAAAGATCTGAGCAAGCTTATTTTCAGGTGGAGAGAATCCTAACTACAAAGGCTGGAAAGAGCATGGCACAGGCCAGGAACAGAAAGAAAACAGGTAAAAGTTCCAGCATAGGGAACAGGGGAGAGAGCAGTAGAGCACAAGGGAGAAGGCTTCTTATGATCGTTCATTTTGTGTGTCAGCTTAGCTGGGCTAAGGGATGCCCAGATTGCTGGTAAAACATTATTTCTGGGTGTGCCTATGAGGGTGTTTCCAGAAGAGATCAACATTTGAATTGGCAGACTAAAGAAGATCCACCCTCACTGATGTGCATGGTCATTATCCAATTACTTGAGGGCCCAACACAAAACAAGAAGGCAGAGAAATACTGACTTCTCACTCTCTCTTCTTAAACTGGACATCCACCTCCCTCCCCTGGTACATCAGAGCTCCTGGTTCACAGGCCTTCAGACTTGGACAGAATTATACTATTGACTTTCCAGTTTGCAGATGGCAGATCACAGGACTTCTCAGCCTCCATACTTCTGTAAGCCAAGTTTCAAAATACATCTCCACTTATGTATCTATGTATATCCTATTGGTTCTGTTTCTCTGGAGAATCCTAATACAGTCTTCATTATGTAGCACTCCACAGTACAAGGTAAAGCTTGAATTTAATTCTCTGTGCAGTGAGAAACCACTGATGGATTTTAGGGTGGGGTCACATGATTTGAATTAAATTATTTAACTTACTGATGACTCTGCACAAAATGAATGAAATTGGTTAAGAATGGAAGTTTCAAGGCCAACTGAAGGGCTTATTAAAGTAGCCCAAGAGATGGAATGGTAGAGGTGGAGATGGAGAGAACACATTCTGGAAATATATCAACAGGACTTGATAATAAACTTGATAAAGATTCAAGGATGATTCATTGGTTGTGGTTTAAGCAACAAAGTGAATAGTATTATTCATTTAGTGATATGGAGATTACTGAGGGAGGTAAAACTTTTAGTTGAGGAAGTAGTAGAGATAGATGATGAAAGAGTTTTTTTCACCCTGTTAAATTTGAAATACCAATTCAACATTTGAGAAAAGATGAAAAGTTAGCAATTACGCCATGACAGTTTGAAATTAAAGGATGAAATTATGATTAGAGAAAAATGATGTGACCATAAACATAAATGTTTAACCACGGGTTTAAATGAAACTATCTAGGGAACACGTATGTCCTGAATGAGAACATATGAAGAGAAGAAGAAACAAGCTTGCATTAAGCTCTATGACCCAATTTATTTAGAATACTGAGAAGGAACAAAAATGAAGATGGAGAAAAATTGGTGAATATATATTTGAAAGCTTAGAAAAAGTATTCTAGATGAATTCTATCAATTGCTATTGAGAGACCATATAAGAAGAATGAGAAAATACTACTGGATTTGGCATCATGGAGTTCATCAACCTTAACAAGAGCAACTATGAAAGAATTATACAAACAAAAGCACAAATTGAATTCCCTGGGGACAGAATGGGGGGTGGTATGAAAGAGTGGGAACAGTGATTGTAACTCCCAGGGAAAAATCTGTTCCCAGCCCAGGACAAATTACCTTTGAAACCAAAATCAGTCAAAGGGAGAAATTAAGTGGGAGAAACCCATTTGTTGCCTACAAGCAGTTGTTCACTTCTGCTCACCCATGTCTCTTGCTGAAACCCAGCTGCAAAAAGGGACCCCACCCAACCTGTCCCATCCAGATATACCTTCACTCCCCCTTGTAATTACCCATTGATATAGAGATAGACTACTTCTCTCCAACCCTTGGAAACACCTACTGATGGGAAATGCACTAAGGCTAGGTGAGAGATTCTGGAAATACCGAATTTTACCCACACTGACTATAAACAACTTTTCTAGGAAAGATTTCTGGAAGCCAAATGGAAAAGCCATACTATAGCTTATGGGCAAGATGATATAAGGCCTAGGAAAGAAAACTTCCATTATTTCTTAAATGGAAATTTCTAAGGCATGTTTTAATGCTTATAAGAGAAATCAAAGAGAAAGGAAGAAAATAATGACTCAAGAGAAAAAAAGGGATTATTGTAAACCCTTGAGAAAGGAAGAGAGGGTTTATAATTTAGAGCCTACATTTACCTAAGGCAGGAGCAGGTATGCTTAATCCATTGGAACAAGAGGAAAGCCAAATAGTAAGGGTATAGACCTGGGTGGACCACTGGACTAGAGGTAGAAGGGTGGAGAAATTCTTGTCTGATTGTTTATATCAAGGAAATATGAGATAGGGCTATCTACCTAGCATAAGGGAAAAGGGGGGGAGGGTATGTGAGACATGTAGAGTGAGCCAATTGTTTGCAGTAGTCACTTAGTTGAGTACAAGTCCACTAGACTAGAGATTTATTCTAAGTTTTGAGATAGGGTCATGATTTACAAATTAAACCAAAGAGCACAGTTGTGTTTTCCTCCAGGAAGGACCAGATGTTTAGATGCATGAATAGAGTAGAGAGGTAAGTCCTTTACTGGGTTTATTGCATCGTCAGGTGAGAAGAATGAAGATAGAGAAGAAAATAAGACATTGGAGTAAATGTGATGATGGACTTGACACTGTATTAAGGAAGGAAACTGGACATGAGGAGAATGAATGAGAAGGAGAAGTTGGTGGGTCTGGAGATGTCACTGAGATTAAAATAATGTTAAAGTAAGAGTCTAGAGTAAATGACTTCGTATAGTGGTAGAAAATGCTGTTTTCCAATATAAGCTTGTTTCTCCAAATGCAGTTAAAAATTAAAAAAATAAAAGTTAAGAGGGCAGATGGCCACATAGAATGAAGATATTTCACAGCTCTCCTTGCAACTAGGTTTATATATACAGGCTAATGAGATGTGAGTGAAAGTAATGTGTACAACTTTTGGGAAGCTTCTGTGAAGACTAAAGGAAACCTCATTTAAAATGGAGTCAGGAAGCTCTAAAGGAGGAGCTCTTGAGCACTCACTATAAGAAGCATAACTCATGTTTCCCAGTAGGAAGACTCTTACTTTACATACCCCAGCAGGAGGAAGTCCCTCTGTTCTCCAGACTTGCCTATGGTTCACCAAAATTTGCTTGTCCCAGGTTGCAATTCTCCTGCTATTCTGAAATAAACTCATTTTGCTGGTAAAATAACCAGCTCTTTTGTGTTTTGAGGTCAGCACTTCTTAAAGATGTGATGGTTAGAGCATAGGCAACCATCCTGGGCATGAGGTGGAGGCTTTGTGTTGATGATAACAGAGGAACAAGAAAGAAGGAATCTGGAAACCTGATGCTTCTGGAAAGCTACCCTACCAGCTTGTCTTTTTCAATCTATTTTACATGAGAACCTCTATCAGGCTTATGGTACTGCTAATTCAGGTTTTTAAAAAAAATATATGTGCAGCCATACTCATTTTTAAATAATACAGAGGCTGAGAGGTTGTCAGAACTTGACATTTTGGAAGTGATTCAGTTTTTGTTTTAATTTTGCAATTAATTACAACGTTTCATTTTTGGTAGTTAAAGAACTGTACTACAAAAACACATTGATTCCTTATTTTCAGATTTATAACATAAAAACAATGCAAATGATAGGATAATAGATATTAGTAGATGAAAGGTCAAGGTTTAGAACCATGAAAAAGAAGAAAAATATCACTGGGGATGAAAAGGTCATGAAACCAACAGGCTAAATACATGGGAAGATAATTCAAAGAGATGCAGAAATGACAGACTTTTATTAATATTTAAGCATGGAGGGAAAAAATAATGAGCCAGGTGGTAAAATCATCCATGAATGAGGGAGAGGGAACTGGAGATTATACAGTACAAAAGGAGAGAATGTAGATGACTGATGGAAAAGTGATTTATTTAAAAGTAAATTGGGTTTCAACAGAGGTAATGTATAGGGTACTTTCCATTTTAAGGAAGAAGTGTGTTAGTTCAGACACTGGTGTTAGAATGTTGAGCTACAATCCTGATTACTACTTATTAATTATGGAACTTGGTCAAGTCATTTAACCTATCTGTGCTTCAGTCTCTCACTGGTAAAATGTATAATAAAAGTATTTGCCTCATAGGACTGTCTAAGGAGTAAATGAGATAATTCATGTGAAGTTGTTATCGTAATTATCTTACCAATTGTTAGCATACAGGATGTTAGCTATGGTTTCGGTCGTTTTCTTCAAAATATACCAATTCTGGAATATAGCACAAAGGATGAATGTTTATCTCCTTTTCTTTAAGTTTCCAGTCAGGATGGAGACTTAATAATACTTCTATCCTCAAAAAGGAATGATATTGTAGAAACACAAGGTGCTTCTTTGAACCACTTCCTTGCTCTTTTTCATGGATTGTCTTAACCTGATTAACGAAACTAAAGGAATGTCTGTGACCATGCATAATGCCTTCCAATTCCAGCTCTTTATCTGATAGAGATTGAAGAACCTGTTTCCTGTTTGCTCCTCCTTCCACCAAATACACAAACATGGCTAAGCCTGGAGACTTTGGTACACTCCTGGGGGCTGGGTTCTTCTGCATTTGAGGAAAATAAGCCAGGCTGTACATTCTCTGGGAAAATTCTCTGGTAAATGTCTGCTTTAGAAATCTACTGATCCCCCAAGGCAAATTCCAAGGTAGGGACAGGGAGTATCAGGAAGCCGAGCAGCTAATCCAGCCTAGCCAGAAATTGGGCTCTTACTGAGTTCTAACAGGTTCTCATAGCTATTCATCAATTGACTAAAAACTCAGTGGAGGAATGGGCTTGATTGTCACCTCAGAGATTTATAACACATGACATCTTCACAGAGGAAGAGGCCTATGGTATGTAGACAGCCTGGGGTGGGAAATGATGAGTCTCCCAAAGCATAGAAGGGAAAAAGAGGCATCCCATGAGTAGTGTAAGACATACATACCTACAGTATAAGGTCAGGAGGAAAGTAATATGTTAAAAAGTTCTCAAAATGTAGTCTACAGTTTGTCAAAACTCACAGGACTGTGCATCAAAAAGAACGAACCTTACTGAAATAAAATAACAATAAAAAATGCAGGGATGACAGGTTGCAGATTGACAAAGGAACCTTTACAAATGTATGACATAACCTTGCTCGGTGGGGTTGGGGGAAAGAAGCTGACCTAAATAACTTTGCAAAAGCATTTGGATATTTTAAGTCCTCATGTGACCTGTTTAGCATTATTGCCTGCATATTCGTATATGGAACCAGAAGCTTTGTGAGGAAAACAGTGTGGTAGACTCTGTTAGTATCCATTTTCCATGTCTTCTTTATAACAGAACCCCAATTCATGAAAGAAAGCAGTATACAGAGGGGGTAAAAATTCATCTTCTCTGACTTCCCTGCAGGTGAAAGTGCTCATGTCACCCAGTTCTTCCCAGTAAGATGTAAATGGAAGCTACTCAGAAGGATTTCTGGGAAAGCTTTAGAAAAAAGTAAAAATTCATTAGCTAATAACTCTTCATCATTCCATTTTTTCCTATCTGGAATATGGACACAGTGTTTGGAGGTTCAGGGGCTACCTTGTAATCACACAAATAATGGTCACATAATAAGGATGGGGGAGCAGCAAAATAAAGGGAGCTTCCTTTCTTAATAACCCTGGACTATCTACTTCCATACTTCTTGTTGCATAAAGTAAATACTCTACATGTTTAAACCACAATGCTTACAGCCTTCTACCATCTTGCCAAAATCAGATAGATAGTTAATGGAGGATTTAGGATTTGAAGCCAGGGCTGTCTCATTCAAAGTCCACACTTTCCATGTAAACACTAAATAATCTCCCCACATTACACTGTTATGGTATTGCTTGCTTTCTCACTCTATTTTGACTAGTCCAACATATCTGAAGTTACTGCAGTCCTATTAATTTAAGACAACTTTAGAAACTCACTAGTTCACAGCATGAATTTGATTTGGAATTTCAATTATCTTAAAACAGGATGATTTGCATGTACAATTCCTGATTGAGATGATAGATTATTAAATGGAGGAATGGAGAATTTTTATAACATTCGAAGAAACTGTTGCTGGAGTCTTTTCCTTTTCAGAGAATCTGTGGTTCTGAATTTCAGATCTCTCCTGTGCTCTCAGTGTGATGTTAGGGGAAAGTATTTGGAAGGACTGGTGATGAAACCACGTCTCCCAAGCTACAAGATGGTACAAGAAGTTATCGAAAGGTATGTAATTTCAGACTCATTACTAATGCGAAGCCTATTGAACTGAAATGGGCACAAGGGGATCATTCAAAGTGAGGGTCATGAAAAACTGCCAGCTCCCCCCCATTAATAGGATATATACTGCCTTGCAGTTTCACTGACTGACCATGTGCAAAGGACAGGCAATAGCAGGATGACCAAGCTGCTATATCGTACAGGGAACCAAAATGGATAGAATGGGAATGACAAGGGCAAAATGAATGTGTGGTCCCTGCCAGAAGTCCAGACTTCTACCTAGGAGGTCCTTAATATATGATCAAATTTTCAGGGAAAAAAAAAATAGCAGCCAATAAAAATAATGTTGACTGTATTTGTTTCTTTCACAGAAAATAAATATTAAAAAATGGAACTTAAGGAGAGGGGCGGAAGATGGCGGCGTGAGTAGAGCAGCGGAAATCTCCTCCCAAAACAACATATATCTATGAAAATATAACAAAGACAACCCTTCCTAGAATAAAGACCAGAGGACACAGGACAATATCCAGACCACATCCGCACCTGAGAGAACCCAGCGCATCGCGAAGGGGGTAAGATACAAGCCCAGGCCCGGCGGGAGCCGAGCGCCCATCCCCCCAACACCCGGCGGGAGAAGAGCAGGCAGAGCGGGAGGGAGACGGAGCCCAGGGCTGCCGAACACCCAACCCCCGCCATCCGGGCCAGAGTGCAGGGCCCTCGATACTGGGAAAACAGGGCAGCAAGAACAGTGAGCAGGCACTGGAGGCTGGGCGACAGAGGACATAAGAAAAGCGCGCGACCATTTTTTTTTTTTTTTTTGCTTTTTTGCTGCTTTGTTTTGGCGAGCGCTTTTTGGAAGTCTTAAAGGGACAGGGACCCCAATACTAGGGAAACAGGGCAGAAAGTCCGGTGAGCAGAGGCCTGAGGCTGGCACCGGAGAATAAAGAAAAACGAACGACCACCTTTTTTTTTAATTAAAAATTTTTTTTTTTTTTTAATTAAAAAAATTTTTTTTCTTGTTTTTTTTTGTGGTCATTGTTTTGTTTTGGCGGGTGCTTTTTGGAAGTCTTAAAGGGGCAGGGTGGGTCAATTAATCCAGAGGTAGGGAATACGGGATCTCTGGGCACCCTAACCCCTGGGCTGCAGGGAGCAGGGAGGCCCCTTACGGAGATAAATAGCCTCCCAGCAGCTCCTGCTCCAACGCGACTCCACCATTTTGGAGTAGCTGCCCGAGCCAGGCCACGCCCACAGCAACAGCGGAGATTAACTCCATAGCAGCCGGGCAGGAAGCAGAAACCCTGTCTGCGCGCAGCTGCGCAGCACAAGCCACTAGAGGTCGCTGTTCTCCCAGGAGAGGAGGGCCACAAACCAATAAGAAAGGAAGTCCTTCCAGCCGTAACTCGTCCCAGTTCTGCAGACTATTCCTATCACCATGAAAAGGCAAAGCTACAGGCAGACAAAGATCACAGAGACAACACCAGAGAAGGAGACAGACCTAACCAGTCTTCCTGACAAAGAATTCAAAATAAGAATCATAAACATGCTGACAGAGATGCAGAGAAATACGCAAGAGAAATGGGATGAAGTCCGGAAGGAGATCACAGATGCCAGAAAGGAGATCACAGAAATGAAACAAACTCTGGAAGGGTTTATAAGCAGAATGGATAGAATGCAAGAGGCCATTGATGGAATTGAAATCAGAGAACAGGAACGCATAGAAGCTGACATAAAGAGAGACAAAAGGATCTCCAGGAATGAAACAATATTAAGAGAACAGTGTGACCAATCCAAAAGGAACAATATCCGTATTATAGGGGTCCCAGAAGAAGAAGAGAGAGGAAAAGAGATGGAAAGTATCTTAGAAGAAATAATTGCTGAAAACTTCCCCACACTGGGGGAGGAAGTAATCAAACAGACCACGGAAACACACAGAACCCCCAACAGAAAGGATCCAAGAAGGGCAACACCAAGACACATAATAATTAAAATGGCAAAGATCAAGGACAAGGAAAGAGTGTTAAAGGCAGCTAGAGAGAAAAAGGTCACCTATAAAGGGAAACCCATCAGGCTAACGTCAGATTTCTCAACAGAAACCCTACAGGCCAGAAGAGAATGGCATGATATATTTAATACAATGAAACAGAAGGGCCTTGAACCAAGGATACTGTATCCAGCACGACTATCATTCAAATATGACGGTGGGATTAAACAATTCCCAGACAAACAAAAGCTGAGGGAATTTGCTTTCCACAAACCACCTCTACAGAACATCTTACAGGGACTGCTCTAGGTGGGAGCACTCCTAGAAAGAGCACAGCACAAAACACCCAACATATGAAGAATCGAGGAGGAGGAACAAGAAGGGAGAGAAGAAAAGAATCTGAAGATAGTGTATATAACAGCTCAATAAGCGAGCTAAGTTAGGCAGTAAGATACTAAAGAGGCTAACCTTGAACCTTTGGTAACCACGAATTTAAAGCCTGCAATGGCAATAAGTACATATCTTTCAATAGTCACCCTAAATGTTAATGGGTTGAATGCACCAATCAAAAGACACAGAGTAACAGAATGGATAAAAAAGCAAGACCCATCTATATGCTGCTTACAAGAAACTCACCTCAAACCCAAAGACATGTACAGACTAAAAGTCAAGGGATTGAAAAACATATTTCAGGCAAACAACAGCGAGAAGAAAGCAGGGGTTGCAGTACTAATATCAGACAAAATAGACTTCAAAACAAAGAAAGTAACAAGAGATAAAGAAGAACACTACATAATGATAAAGGGCTCAGTCAAACAAGAGGATATAACCATTCTAAATATATATGCACCCAACACAGGAGCACCAGCATATGTGAAACAAATACTAACAGAACTAAAGGGGGATATAGACTTCAATGCATTCATTCTAGGAGACTTCAACACACCACTCACCCCAAAGGATAGATCCACTGGGCAGAAAATAAGTAAGGACATGGAAGCACTGAACAACACAGTAGAGCAGATGGACCTAATAGACATCTATAGAACTCTACATCCAAAAGCAGCGGGATATACATTCTTCTCAAGTGCACATGGAACATTCTTCAGAATAGACCACATACTAGGCCACAAAAAGAGCCTCAGAAAATTCCAAAAGATTGAAATCCTACCAACCAACTTTTCAGACCACAAAGGCATAAAACTAGAAATAAACTGTACAAAGAAAGCAAAGAGGCTCACAAACACATGGAGGCTTAACAACACGCTCCTAAATAATCAATGGATCAATGACCAAATCAAAATGGAGATCCAGCAATATATGGAAACAAATGACAACAACAACACTAAGCCCCAACTTCTGTGGGACACAGCAAAAGCAGTCTTAAGAGGAAAGTATATAGCAATCCAAGCATATTTAGAAAAGGAAGAGCAATCCCAAATGAATGGTCTAATGTCACAATTATCGAAATTGGAAAAAGAAGAACAGATGAGGCCTAAGGTCAGCAGAAGGAGAGACATAATAAAGATCAGAGAAGAAATAAATAAAATTGAGAAGAATAAAACAATAGCAAAAATCAATGAAACCAAGAGCTGGTTCTTCGAGAAAATAAACAAAATAGATAAGCCTCTAGCCAGACTTATTAAGAAGAAAAGAGAGTCAAAACAAATCAACAGTATCAGAAACGAGAAAGGAAAAATCATGACGGACCCCACGGAAATGCAAAGAATTATTGGAGAATACTATGAAAACCTATATGCTAACAAGCTGGGAAACCTAGGAGAAATGGACAACTTCCTAGAAAAATATAACCTTCCAAGATTGACCCAGGAAGAAACAGAAAATCTAAACAGACCAATTACCAGCAACGAAATTGAAGAGGTAATCAAAAAACTACCAAAGAACAAAACCCCCGGGCCAGATGGATTTACCTCGGAATTTTATCAGACCTACAGGGAAGACATAATACCCATTCTCCTTAAAGTCTTCCAAAAAATAGAGGAGGAGGGGATACTCCCAAACTCATTCTATGAAGCTAACATCACCCTAATACCAAAACCAGGCAAAGACCCCACCAAAAAAGAAAACTACAGACCAATATCCCTGATGAACGTAGATGCAAAAATACTCAACAAAATATTAGCAAACCGAATTCAAAAATACATCAAAAGGATCATACACCATGACCAAGTGGGATTCATTCCAGGGATGTAAGGATGGTACAACATTCGAAAGTCCATCAACATCATCCACCACATCAACAAAAAGAAAGACAAAAACCACATGATCATCTCCATAGATGCTGAAAAAGCATTTGACAAAGTTCAACATCGATTCATGTTAAAAACTCTCAGCAAAATGGGAATAGAGGGCAAGTACCTCAACATAATAAAGGCCATCTATGATAAACCCACAGCCAACATTATATTGAACAGCGAGAAGCTGAAAGCATTTCCTCTGAGATCAGGAACTAGACAGGGATGCCCACTCTCTCCACTGTTATTTAACATAGTACTAGAGGTCCTAGCCACGGCAATCAGACAAAATAAAGAAATACAAGGAATCCAGATTGGTAAAGAAGAAGTTAAACTGTCACTATTTGCAGATGACATGATACTGTACATAAAAAACCCTAAAGACTCCACCCCAAAACTACTAGAACTGATATCGGAATACAGCAAAGTTGCAGGATACAAAGTCAACACACAGAAATCTGTGGCTTTCCTATATACTAACAATGAACCAACAGAAAGAGAAATCAGGAAAACAACTCCATTCACAATTGCATCAAAAAAAATAAAATACCTAGGAATAAACCTAACCAAAGAAGTGAAAGACTTATACTCTGACAACAAGTCACTCTTAAGAGAAATTAAAGGGGACACTAACAGATGGAAACTCATCCCATGCTCATGGCTAGGAAGAATCAATATCGTCAAAATGGCCATCCTGCCCAAAGCAATATACAGATTTGATGCAATCCCTATGAAACTACCAGCAACATTCTTCAATGAACTGGAACAAATAATTCAAAAATTCATATGGAAACACCAAAGACCCCGAATAGCCAAAGTAATCCTGAGAAAGAAGAATAAAGTAGGGGGGATCTCACTCCCCAACTTCAAGCTCTACTATAAAGCCATAGTAATCAAGACAATTTGGTACTGGCACAAGAGTAGAGCCACAGACCAATGGAACAGACTAGAGAATCCAGACATTAACTCAGACATATATGGTCAATTAATATTTGATAAAGGAGCCATGGACATACAATGGCGAAATGACAGTCTCTTCAACAGGTGGTGCTGGCAAAACTGGACAGCTACATGTAGGAGAATGAAACTGGACCATTGTCTAACCCCATATACAAAAGTAAACTCAAAATGGATCAAAGACCTGAATGTAAGCCATGAAACCATTAAACTCTTGGAAGAAAACATAGGCAAAAACCTCTTAGACATAAACATGAGTGACCTCTTCTTGAACATATCTCCCCGGGCAAAGAAAACAACAGCAAAAATGAGTAAGTGGGACTATATTAAGCTGAAAAGCTTCTGTACAGAAAAAGACACCATCAATAGAACAAGAAGGATCCCTACAGTATGGGAGAATATATTTGAAAATGACACATCCGATAAAGGCTTGACGTCCAGAATATATAAGGAGCTCTCACGCCTCAACAAACAAAAAACGAATAACCCAATTAAAAAATGGGCAGAGGAACTGAACAGACAGTTCTCCAAAAAAGAAATACAGATGGCCAACAGACACATGAAAAGATGCTCCACATCGCTAATTATCAGAGAAATGCAAATTAAAACTACAATGAGGTATCACCTCACACCAGTAAGGATGGCTGCCATCCAAAAGACAAACAACAACAAATGTTGGCGAGGCTGTGGAGAAAGGGGAACCCTCCTACACTGCTGGTGGGAATGTAAGTTAGTTCAACCATTGTGGAAAGCAGTATGGAGGTACATCAAAATGCTCAAAACAGACTTACCATTTGACCCAGGAATTCCACTCCTAGGAATTTACCCTAAGAACGCAGCAATCAAGTTTGAGAAAGACAGATGCACCCCTATGTTTATTGCAGCACTATTTACAATAGCCAAGAATTGGAAGCAACCTAAATGTCCATCAGTAGATGAATGGATAAAGAAGAGGTGGTACATATACACAATGGAATACTACTCAGCCATAAGAAAAGGGCAAATCCAATCATTTGCAGCAACATGGATGGAGCTGGAGGGTATTATGCTCAGTGAAACAAGCCAAGCGGAGAAAGAGAAATACCAAATGATTTCACTTATCTGTGGAATATAAGAACAAAGGAAAAACTGAAGGAACAAAACAGCAGCAGAATCACAGAACTCAAGAATGGACTAACAGGTACCAAAGGGAAAGGGACTGGGGAGGATGGGTGGGTAGGGAGGGATAAGGGGGGGAGAAGTAGGGGGGTATTAAGATTAACATGCATGGGGGGGGTAGGAGAAAAGGTAGGGCTGTACAACACAGAGAAGGCAAGTTGTGATTCTACAACATTTTGCTATGCTGATGGACAGTGACTGTAAAGGGGTTTATAGGGGAGACCTGGTATAGGGGAGAGCCTAGTAAACATAATATTCGTCATGTAAGTGTAGATTAGTGATAGCAAAAAAAAAAAAAAGGGCAGTTCCTGTGTGGTAACCTCCAACGAGTTCTACACAAGGGTATAAAGGGCATATAGAAGTGTAGGCAAAGGGTCTATTTGTGTTTATACAGAGGATCAAAGCCTAATTGGGCTACCCCAAAAATGAACTAAGATACGATATGAAAAAGAACTTCCAACATCTGCACCCTCTGGAAGACTCATGCCAGAAGATGATCATCAAAAAACCCCAACAAAGATCCACGCACTGCTACAGCTGTAGATGCACTCATCCCACCAGTTCCTGGACTTGCCATGGGAATGAGGAAGGAGATATCTAAGCTGGCCTGTGCATACAGTAAAACAACAAAATTGGACTGGATCTATACTGTTGGAACTCAACCAAGAATTTGGAGAAGTGCAAATTGTAGCGCTCCAAAGTCTTACAACTACAAACTATTTACTGTTAAAAGAACATATGGCATGTGAACAGTCCCCAGGAATGGGTTGTTTTAATTTATCTGATTTCTCTCAGACTGTTCAAGTTCAGTTGGACAATATCCACCATATCATAGATAAGTTTTCACAAATGCCTAAGGTGCCTAACTGGTTTTCTTGGTTTCACTGCAGATGGCTGGTAATTACAGATATGCTTTGGTTATGTAACTATACTCCTATTATGTTAATGTGTGTGTGCAATTTAAGTAGTAGCTTAAAACCTATACATGCTGAAATTACTCTACAAGAAGATATATCAAAGAAATAATCAATCTTCCCATGTTTTCTTCCGCCTGCTACTTCTATAGCTTTTCTTCTTCCTTCCTAATTACAACCCTTAAATAGAATTCATGCCTCATATCGAATTTACCGAGTATCATAATTCTTCCAAGTGGTAAAGATACCTCAAGACAAATGCTGGGCATAGAAGCCACAGGGCATAAATATGCAAAGAAGTAAAAAGCTAACTTTTTCAAACAATAAGGCTTCTCTCTCACTTACCAACTTCACATTTCCCTGTATGGCCCCGGAAGATGACTGGTTCGCCAGAGACGGGTAAGATTCCTCAAGGGAGGAACAACCTAAGACAGGCACAGTCACAGGGGGGCCATCAGGTGAGAAATTGGGGATCAACAGAGGTGAGGCTTAGAACCTCACCCCCCCGTTCTGAGAGAAATCTTCTGCATACGTGGATGTTTTATTGCCCTGGTCTAGCTTGGATTGACACATAGTCTACAGGCACACACCTGATCATCTACATGTGCTCTCTTACAACACTAAACTATGTTTTCTACCTTTATCTTGTATCTACCTACCACTTCAGCATTTTATTAAAAATAATAATAATAAAGAGAGAAATGTGGTATCCACATATAAATCAAGTATAAAAACCAAATGAGTATTCATATTTGAACTGACTGTTTAGAGTTCATAATGCATGAGCAAAACCGAAAGTTTCTGTGATGACTGCCCTTGTACTGTTCACTATGTAACTTATTCATTATGTAAGAATTTGTTCTACATGTAAAAACTTGTTTGTTATGCCTCAGAAGATTGGAGACTGACGAAAATTAGGCTTGGGGTGGAATAATGATTGTGCATTGAGCATTGACTCCCCTATACAGAATTTTATTGTCGTTAACAACCATTTGATCAATAAATATGAGAGATGCCCTCACAAAAAAAAAAAAAAAAAAAAAGAAGGACAGACTTCCAATGGTAAAATAAATTAGTAACCAGGATGTAATGTATAGCATAAGGAATATAGTCAAGATATTGTAACAGCCTGGTAGGGTGATAGCTGGAACCTAGAATTATGTATATAAATGTTCTACCACTGTGTTGTACACTTGAAACTCATGTAATGTAATACTGTGTGTCAACTACCCTTCAATAAAAAAAAAAAAATGGAACTTACAAACCAAACTTGTGTCTTATACCCAGCACTTAAAAAAAGGTATTAAATTATACACTCACAGGGCTCAATATTCAAAAAGTACTGAAGAATTAACAATGAAAGTCTTCCATCCCACCTTGTCCCCCTCAGCATATCTCATGTATCCTTTCAGAAATGTCCAGGTATATTTCATAGAAGCACCATCTCTCACCACCCTCTCCCCTTTTCACAGGTATTGTACTATTCAAATTATTTTGCAGCCTGATTTTATTATTGAAAAACATTATGGAGATTTCCCATTATTAGTATGTAGAGTTTGCTTATTTTTCATTGTAGTTTCTTAAATTGCAAAACATAGCCTCTACAGATGAGACTGTTCATACATAAATGGATAGCTTAAGAACAACAGCACAAGCACATATCATCCAGAGTAAGAAATAGGGTCTTGGAAACTTCATCAGGTGTTACAATCCAGTAGCAATTGCCTCCCTCCCAGGCTCTTCAGAGTCAATCACTGTCCTGACTTTTGTGAATCACACAGTCCTGACTGTGTGATTATAGATTTGCCACCCATGTATGTATCATTAAACAGTATATTATTAGTTTTGAAAGCCTGAGTGGCAAATGCAAAACTAAGCTTTGTAAGGAAAGGGGCAGCTCATCACTCCAGGATCTCTTAGGGAACATCCGTGGCGAAGTCACGAGCCTGGAAAACCCAGGACCCACCACAGCCAGGATATCTGACGGGCTGAAGGGTGGGACAGGTACTGAACATCTGGCGGACATTCAGTCAGAGGGAGTGAGCTGTTCTTATTTCCAGCTGCTGAGTCCGACAAGGCCTGTCTTGAACACCCAGAACAAAGAACACACCTGAAGAGTGAAATGAGTCACCTAAGCTGATTCAGCCTGCCTGGCACTGGAAAGGTCTGGAACTTGGGCAGCACACGGTCAACAGACAGGTCTCTATTATAGGAACTGGGTGCTGCTAGCTCCAGTGCTGTTTGAGGGTTTTGTCACTTCTAGATTTCTAATCAAAGATTCCTTTGTTGGCTGCTCCCTTTATTTCTTAGAAGTCTCTCTAATAAGACCCCTCCATACCTCATCCCTCATCCGAACCTGCCCCTGTCAAAGTCACCTATGACCTACACTGGAATGTCAATAGTTGATTCCAGATCCTCTATCCTAGACACCACTGATCAGTGTTTCTTCTTCAAAACATTTTACTCACTGGGCCCCCAGAAGCTCATATTCTCCTTGTTTACCTCCCACCTCACAGGCTTCTCCTTCTCAGTCTCCACTGATGATTTCTCTTCCTCCCTCTGATCTCCTAGTGATGGAATGACTCAAAGCTCAGCCCTTGGAATGTCTGTCTCCTCTTTCTACTCACATTTCTGTGATGATTTTTCTACCATCTTATGACTTGAGTACCATCTCTGTGCTGGTGACTCCCCAGATTTCATCTCCAGCCCAGACCTCTCCTGCAAATCTGTCCTCTCAGGTGTAACTCCTCGCTATCTCCACTCGGATGCCTAACCAGGTATTTTGCTTCTACCACATCCAAAACAAATCTTGATCTAATACCGAATTTATGTTTCTAGTTGTTGACAAAAAAAGCCTTGTTTCATCCTTGACTCTGGTGAGAGACAAATCCAAACAGTCCTGAAGACTCACTGCCCTCCAGCTTTTGAAGTTCAGTAGACAGCTAGCTCACTGGGATCGAACCAGTCTGTGAAGAGACAGGTCGTTAGCCGATGTTATCATTCCCAACATGCAAGGCCCTCTGCATACACAATCTCTAGTGTTGTTCCTGGCCAGGATACATTCTTTGTCACTTAGAGAAATTATGCATGCCCTAGCTTCATTTAGACTAATCCGTAAATAGGTAATAAGCTATGGAGTCAAGGTCCCTTTTCCCTTTCAGAGCTCTCCATTTCACGTCCAGTCTGTTGCTCAGGGCAGGCCCTGTCTGCTGGAACCTTGGTGCATACAGAATATCTGTGCTTGTCCAGTGCTGTGGAATAATGAGAGTTCAGGAAACTGCAGATGTTCCCTTAATTCCCTCTTGTAAGAGCCTCTCTCATAAGCTCCATGTTCTATCTGTACCGTGTAGCATCAGTGATGTGTACGTGTGACACCCTTGGCTGACAGACCCTTTCCTTTCTCTCACACTCCTCAACCAATCTGTCATCTACTCTTATCAGCTCTGCCTTCAATTTAGATTCATAACATAACCACTTTTCATCATGCCCCCCATACAATCTGATCTAAGATGGCCATCATCTCTCAACTGCATGATTAAAGCTTCTAAATGGTTTCTGTGCTCCCACCTCGCCTCTCATACAGTCTATTTACAAGGCAGCAGCAGAAAGAGATGGAGATGAAATCATGACACCTGTCTGTCAAAACCCTGCAATGACTCCCCATCTGACTCAGTTAAAAGCCAAAGTCATGACAGACAATGGCCCACCCGGCCTAACATTCCACATCCCCCTTGGCCCTCCAGACTCATTTTCTACTACATGACCCCTTGTTCACTGTATTAGTTACCTAGGGCTGCTGTGACAAAGCACCACAGACGGATAGCTTATGCAGCAGAAATTTAGTGCCTTACAGCCATTGGGTTAGAAGTCTAAGACCAATACATTGACAGGTTGGGTTTCTTCTGAGGCCTCTCTCCTTGATTTGTAGATGGCTGGTATCTTCACATAGTCTCCCCTTGTTTTTATCTGTGTCCTAATCTCCTCTTCTTATCAGGATGCCAGTCATATTGGATCAGGGTCCCCCCTAACGATTTCATTTTAACTTCATTACTCCTTTAAAGACCATATCTCCAAATACAGTCACATTCTGAGTACTGGGGATTAGGATTTTAACATATGAAGTTTTAGGGGGACACAATTCAGCCCATAATTCTCACTCTGAGTGGGCCCACTAGCCTTCTTACAGGTCCCAGAGCTGGAGGTCCCCAGATTGGCTGGAGCATTCCTGCCTCAGGCTCAGAACATTTGTTTCTATCTGCTTGGACAATACTTCCCCCAGATATCTCCATGGCTTATTCCATGCCTCATTAAGGCTTTATGAAATATCATCTACTCCAGAAGGATTTGTCCCCCCAACCTTTTTACAACCCATGAACCTAGCACTTCTATCACACTCCCCCATTCATTCCCCTCTATAGCACTTATTGTATCATCTGTGTCTCTTGATTAGAACGTAAGCTCCATGAGGACCTACATTAACTGCTCAATTTCTAGAGTCTAGGATAGTGCCTGGCGCATAGTTGGTCTTCAGGAAATACTTTCTGAAAATTGGATTCATTGATGTCTGAATTAGTTGGTTTCTGAATATGGCCTAGATGGGCAAAAATCTACCCATATCCAAGTGCAACGATAGATAAATTATTAGCAAAAAGTCTGAGTTGATGTAAGTTATACAAAATTAATTTCTGTAATAAATAGAAAATGTATTTAATGGTAGAAATAAACAGTATAGAATGTAAAATAAGAGAACGATAAATGGAAACTTCCACTACATTTTCTCTTTTCAAACCAAGCTACTCTATTCTATTAGAATTCTATTAGAGTAAGCATAAATTCATTTTATTGTTTTCCAACCTTAAAAAAAAGACCTCTCCAGATGGACAAGAATGCCACTGAAGGGAAAAAAAAAAAGGACATTTTGCAAATGGGCAAGTGCTGTTGCCCAGGCACCACAGCAGGTGTAGGAATCCCAAATCAAGCCTAAAACCACCTCCTTGCTGGAACAGGGGAGAAGGGGCTGCTGGAACAGACAAAGCCCGGAGTTGGGCCCAAGGCAAGCACAGAGGCACTTTGCCTGTTGAGTTTTGCTTCTGCCTTTTGCTTCTTGGAAGAGGACTGTTGTTGTGAATACATCAGAAAGACTGGGAGCTACAGAGTGGAGGCTGAGGAGTTGGAGTACTACTCAGTAAATACTTTAAAGTTTTCTGAGGGGATTGAGGGAAGTGCCTGAAGTGAGTGAGACTGTTTACTAAACAAAGCTTGTATCATCACATTTCATATTTTTCCTGGCTCCAATGATGTGAGCTACATAAAAGTGCATTCGACTGTGGCATTCCCCTGCTCCACTGGCTTTAATTAAACTTTCTTTGTGCTTAGGAAATTAGCAAACTCTTTGCAGCGGAGGAGACAAAAACATGGGGTATTCACATGGGTGGATTTTTCCCGTTAACTCACGCAGCTCGTATGTTTTGTCACGCTCAGGGACTCTGGTGGCTGTAGCACAGGACCAAAATCCATTAGCAGAGCCTGCTCACTATGCCTGTGGATTGGAATTGCCACCTAACTCTCGTGCACATGATTGATGGCATCAGAGAGGAAGGTCACCAGATTCTGGCCCTTATCAGAGACCTGTCACTCTGTGAAATGGCCCCACAGCAATGAGTAGAAACGATGGCTCCCCTTTTGGACCAACGTGGGCAGTGGCTTGGGGTGGGGGCTTCCCGGCCTTTCCTGCTTCAATGCTCCATTTCACGTGTGAATGACCAGCTGGCGTTGGAGGTCTGAGCCCATAACAAACTACCTTTCACTTGCTACAAAGAAATAACATTATCTGCTGAATTGTCAGGCATGAAAAATTAATCCTTTGGTGGCAGCAGTGTGCAATATTTCAGTGAAGTGGTGAAGGGAATCTGTGAGTGAAAAGACAGCAAAACCTGTGTTTGCAGAGATGGGGTGTGATTTTACCTCATGTAAGAGGAAAACACAAATCTAGTAAAAAGTGCTTAAGACACAGAACAAACTTGATAATAGAGCATAAATCTGAAACTGCAGAAACCTCAAATCTGTTTAAGACCAAAATGACTTGGTAACATAGGCTCTTAAGTTAAAGTCACAGAAACTGTAAATTGCCCTCCTGCAGCAGGTCAGACTTGCCCAGTCACAGAAGACCATAGCCTATACAATGCAACTCCAAAGCTTTCAGAAAAGACCACCATTCCTTATTTGCTTCCCTTACCCATTTTCTCTTTCTGGGATTCCTTGAATAATGTGAATTTCTAATTCATTCATTACAGTTACACTCTTTCTCTGCTCAAGTCTCTTCTTCCCAAAATATTCCAATGGCTTCTTGCCTTTGCATGTACAACTTCTAATGGAAAGTTTCCCAAGCTAGGCAGTTGTCTCTTTTAGTAGATTTGGGGACTTCAAAGGAAACTTGTCCTATATTCATGTGACATTGTTGTTCTAATACATTGAAATGAGTCAAGCAGCCTTGGGGTGGCTCACAGAACCGACTGATTATTAAGTTATACTGTTCAGCTTAGAGTTTCATGGAGTAATATCCAGAAGCTACTGGCCTCAAGTTTCAAGTCCTAATATCAGAGCTCGAGTTACTTGTGTGACATACTTATGCATTATCTTCCTTTTATTTGACATGTCATTTTCTTACAACTGGACTCCAGTTTCTGAGCAGGTGGTGTGCTGTATTTCCAAATTTGGATACAGGTCACATCAAAAATATTGCCCTTTACCTCCCTCAGAGCTCTGGAAAGAGACAGGCATGCAACTTTGAGACCAGTGAAAAGTACCTCTCTCCAAGGACAGGATTTATTGTCTTAGATACACACCCATGAGGAGTAAATACAAATGTGTATTTACTCCTCATGGATGTGTATCCCAATGATTAGCCCCAAAGACTAGTCACAGCTATCAAAGACTGTTAGAGGACCATAAGGTGAGAGTTAGGGTGCAAAACCACTGCCCTCTCTGAATTCCCTATGGAAGAGACCTTTGTTCAGGGTGGGGGTGCTAAGTGTGTCATGGCTAATAGGGGAATACATCACTGAAGATGGTTATAGCTCATGCCACAGCAGAAAGAGTTTTGAAGCAGTGAGGGCACTGAAAGTTTGACCACAAAAACCTTGAAAAGATGAAAAAGAAAAAAAGGAAAGCTTGAATCCAAAGTTAGGTATGTGATAAAGAAGCAGAGAGCAACTATCCATCAAAGAGGCAGTCAGAAGGCAATCAACTTTTAAAGCATTTCTGTTGTGCTGCAGGGAAATTTTCTGAGTTCCAGGTCTCAGGATGTCACTGTTAAAGTGACAGGTACCCTGACCCGGGCTGCACAGGACTGACTAGTCTTTATTCACAGTGGTTTCAAAACTGCACATTAAGTCCTGAGCCAATTATGAGCACAAAGAACTAGCAAACTAAATAAGACTAAGAAATTCTGATGAATTGAAAGGAGATAGTTATAAAGGAAAATACAGTCCTTTCCCTTAATTTGCTTGCAATGTGTATTTTATAATTTATATATACTTTTTCAAACAAATGTTTAATCTGGAATTATCAGCAAATGAAAGATAAGGATTTTTAAAATTATGTTACAATATTAAAGTACATTCATACTTCATATTCCAAGCACAATGCAAGGTGTTTTACATGCCTTACATGCCTTACCTCACATTTCATGATAACTTATAAAAAATAAATGGCTATTTTTACTTATCTATGAAAACCTGAGAGACCAAAGAGTTGGACAACTTGTATAAGGAAAATCACTATGTCACAGAGTTAGAATTTGAACTTTATGATCCAACGTCTTTATTTCTTCTCACTCTGCTATGTGGTGTCTGTTAACAAGTTAAACATGACCATCATAAGGCCAAATAAGTTGACTTTGCTATTTCTGAACTCAAGCTAACTGACAGGGCAGGTAAATTAAGTCAGGAAGGCTGAGGACAGTAAAATAAAAAAGGAGATTCACCAAAAGGAAAATCAATGCACATTAATTTTGCACATTTTGCATAATCTTTAATGGCCACGTTAAATCACAGTGTGCTCAAGATGTTAGGAATATAAAGCATGCTCAACGTCACTGTTCTTTAATGTGCTTGTAGCTCATACCTGGAACTGCATTCCACTATGATTTGTTCCCATTTTCATTAAATCTTGGGCTTTTAAAAAATTTTATTTCTTCCGCCTGTAGATTCACCCATAAAATATGTTGAGGAATCGTATCTTCTCTTGAGGCTTTTTTTTTTCCCAGGTACTGTATATTTCAAAGTGATTGCTCAGAGGTGGAATAGAGATTAAGTGGAAGAAGACACATTGAGGGGGAGGCTAAAAGAATAAAGCAGAGAGAGATTTGAAGAGGAAATAGGCTCTTGGCTTAAAATATCATCTTCTCTTAATATGGGTGAGGGTTGGCACTTTTCACCAGAGTTGTATTTCCATGAAACTCTATATTTATTCACAGTTCTTAAAGCTTGGAAAGTAGGGACTCAGCTAGAAAGTCAGAAAAATTACTGAAATTTGGACTTTTCCAGATGCTTTGCTCTTTCTGGATGGAGTATACACTGAAGATTTGGTTAAGTACTTACTTATCTTAGGCTTGGTCCCTACTTTCTAGCTGGAGGGAGTGTTAGAATTTACTTATAAGATTAAGACAGCATAAAAACCCTGATTTATAATTGTTCCTAATTTACCAAGGAGGGAATAGAAACCTGCAAAAATCAAACGCCAGTGCTTTAAAGTAGTATTAAGCCAGGAATATACCTTCTTAATCTTCCTACTGCAGATTGCCATAAAGTTTCTGTGAGCTGTAACTAAGGAACAGCCAGTGTTGAGAGAGCTACTGTAACAAAACTGATGAGAACAAAGTTACCTCAAAAGAGACTGGAGATTCCTCAAGGAGTAAGTGAATATATGAATGAACATAGTTATGAAGAATAAAATTCCTATCTTCTTTATAGTTTAAGCTGCTTGAAGGCAAGGACCATGTCCCCTTTTTGACGGATCATCCAGATTTCCTCGAGACCTTCAAAAATGTTCTTGCCTATTGAACCCATTATTTGTGACACAACATCTATAACAGGAAATAATCGGTTTCTTAATTTATATCATGACTTAGAGAAAAAAGAGTTTAAGTTCATAATACTTAGGTTCTCCTGGCTCAATTGTTCACAGTATGATTTTTGAAAAGCAACTTAAAATACACAGTTGTGATGACATAAGAGAGAGTACTTTAAAAATATAAGCTACATATAGTATTTTTTTATGAACAACAATACATTATTAATAACTTGGCTGGCCTTTTGCTGCTTGATTATTTGTATTGTATGATACATTTTGTATGTATCCATTACAGAGTATGATACCATTACAGTGATGCATAACAAGACTTAGCCAGAGCACAGTATGTACCACTTATTAAACATTATTCTGGTCCCAAAGAGATACATGTTTCAGTGCAAACACATGGCACAGAAATTACTTACCAGTAAGAAGGCTGGCCTGTGATTAGGAAATCAGATTTAATCTGGTTTTCAGATTATAATGCTTTAATTGCTATTCTTCCAAGGTAAGCTTTAGGATAAGGTCATTCATCCCTGAAAACTTCAAATGGTGCATAATAATAGTTGCCAGTTCATTCACTATACAATATATATATATACATACATACTTTGTTCCTGCCCTTGGTAAGACAGGCCATTGTTTTAGGATGAGTTATCCCAGATGCAGACCCTAAGCCAAGGATTTGAGTGCTACTGATTTATAAGTTAAATGCTCCTAGGAGAAGGGTAAGTTTGGTAACTGTGTGGGGAAGGAGGGCATAACGGGGAGATAAGCCAACAAAGGGTATGGTCTCAGAGGGGGTGTCAGCCTCAGCCTGATCCCACAGGGAGCTATGGGCATACCTTTTATCTCAGGAATTGTGCCTGCTCGAGGGGAGGGGACCCCAGTCAGTTACTGGCTCCTGTCGGCTCCATGCTGCAGGAGTGCGGGGGAGAGGGCGAATGTGGCTCATTGGGAGGCAACTTTGACTCAGCAGAGGGACCCTTTCTCTTTCACAAGTTTATTGTCTGCCTGCCTCGGTCAAGGATCATTAGGTCACTCGATAACACCTCAAACTTGTTTAAGTAAAAAGAAATATATTAAGAAAGTACCTATGTCATGGAATATCAGCCAGGCATCGTAGCTTGGTCATACTAGGGACTGAGAATGGAAACTAGAAAGCCAAAAGCAAAACAACCTTTCATCTTCTTTCTGTCTCTCTCCCCATTGCCTCTGTTTCTTCCTAAAGAAACCCTTCCTGCCCTCAGCAGCCATTCTGCACCTCCAAAGGAATGGTCCATTTCCTTCATCAACTTCTGCTCCCAAGGAAAATGCCAACTGACTGAAGGCTTCCAGATAGCTTAGTTCAAGTTCTTTAAAGAGGAAATGTGACTAGATCAAGTAGCAATCTCTGTTCCCATGAGCTATAGCTGGAGAAGAATGGTGTGAGAAACCCACCCATTCACATGAGGCTTCGGTGTGGCAGCTCTCAGACAATCAATGAGGGCTGAGCAAATACCTGCAAAGCATGTCTGCTATACTGTGAAACATACCATTCCCTGGCAAGTAGAAGACTGGGTGGGAACTGACAGTTAAACACTCTGCATTTAAATGTATTTACTTTGTATACTTAGAGGGAAACAAAACAGATTATGAGGTCTATTTACCGATATCTTCATTATCCCCTATCACACATAATGTCAATAAAATCTGGAAATACAGAAGTGTGTAAACTAGCATCTTTGTGCCTTAATAGTAAGATTGTCCTTAAATAACTGAGATTTATACATAGTTAGTAGCATTGTAAATTGATAGAGTCTCTTAGAAAGCAATTTGATAGTAAGTATAAGAGCTATAAAAATGTTCATGTCCATTGACCCAGTAATTCCACTTAAGAGAAACTACCATAAGTTCAAAAGTTTTATGCATCATATGTTTATTAAAGAAGCATTTACAGAGGAAAAAAAAAGAAAATAATCCAAATATGCTTAAAAAGAGAATACTTAAATAAATTATTGAATTATTTTTGAATCATTAAAGTTCTGGTCATGAAGAGCATGAAACATCATGGAAAAATGTTTATATACTCATAAGTGAAATAGCAGAATGCAATCCTGGAAGGGAACTCAGACAAGAAGGAAGATAAAAATGCATAGGAAAGAAACATTTACTCTAAGACACTAATCATGATTGAATCAAAGTTATGAAATCATATGTTTTTTTCCTTTGTTTCCTGAATTGCTTTCAATGATTTATATTACTTTTATAAGATAAAAAAAAATAGCTTAAAAATTGCTATAGTACTATCACCACCTTCCACATCAGATATAGTTAATATTCTCTGGAGCTGTTTCTTACATTCTCCAATGGGCTACCAGCTCTCTTGAAGCATATTACTTTTTGAAAGGATTTTTTAGGTTAGAGACTGTATTTCTCAGTACTTGGAAACTACTGAGAGAGAAATAGAAAAGTCAGCTCAAATAACTACTGTGGAAGACATTTAGAAGGGTCTGGAGAAGTGGAGGGGATCTGTAAATGCTCAGAAGTGTCTGAAGCTGCCAATTATAAAACACCAATGTGATAGAAGGATGTAGAAGCATTCAGTATATGTCTTATAAAGTCTCAAGGAAAAATACACAAGGGATAGTAATTAACACATGCTCAAGTAACCACCAGCAATGAAGATTTTCTTTTTCAAGTGACTATTAGCCTGATTTTCTTCCCTGCTTATAGGAGGCTGGAGTATTATAAAACCACCAGAAGTAAAAAAAAATTTACATCTCCCATGCTCAGAATAAACAAATGGACGCTTTCTTATTGAAACTGTTTTGAGAACATAGTGCTATGCTTCTATAACACAAAAGGAGAATTAAATTATTATGACATCATGGCTTGCCAGCTGTAATGCAACAATTTCCAAATTATGTTCTGCAGAACACCAGTCCCAAGAGATAGTCCTTTAAGGAAAACAGTTAAGAGATGAAATATACCTCTTATGCGTTGCATGCATGTCCCCTTTAACAACCAGTATCTTCCTATAAAAGTCCCACAACTAAGATATCTATTTTTTTTCAGCATTTTCCAAGCTTAATTACTCATGGGACCTCCCTCCCAGCTATTTCATAACTATTATCATGGAGTAAAAGTAGTGTTCAGTAAAACAGTTTGACAAATGGTTTTGTAACATCGGCAGATTTCATAGACTGCTAGACCTAGGTTCAAATCCAATTTCTACCAAGTACTAACTGCAGGAATCTGAATTAATTAGTTGGGCTGTCTTGCTTGACCAAAGAACTTTAAATGGTTTGGGTCTACCTAACATATACTCAGAACATACAAGAATCTATTGGGAACAAAAGTTCTTCTATCTGGTCCCTTCTGAGATTTTGCACTCTCTCCCTCCTGGAGATGATAATTAGTTTTTAATCCTAGCTTTTGCTCTTCTTGGTCACAGTCATCAGACCCCAGTGTTTATCTCAGCATCCCTTGTCTTTGTTACTGACTTTTTTACACATTTCCAGGTCTGTTCAGGGACCACAAATCTGGGCACAGGGTTGGGGCAGAGCAGCACAGGAAAGGCACACATCTGTGCCACTGAACAACCCCGTAGGGACTAGAACCAGCAAGAGAAGCCCCTTCGTCCTGCACTGTACCTCCAGTGCCCTCTAGCAAAAGTTTAACGTCCTGTTCACTGCAAGAGAGGAATACTTAAGGAGTCCAGTCCAGTCTCAGAGCATGGGGAAGGATAAATTTGGACGTGACAAGTAGTAAGTTAATGACTGGCACAGTAGTGATATCTCATTGTGTTTTAAACTTACATTTCTCTAATGACAAATGAGATTGAACCAACTTTTCTTTTGTGATCTGTATATCTTCTTTGGTGAAATGTCTGTTCAAATCTTTTGTACCCTTCATTTTTAACTGATTTGCCTTCTTACTTAGTACTTACTTAGTAGGAAGAGTTTCTTATATTTTCTTTATGTAGTCTTTATACATTCCTTTATTGAATACATATTTGGCAAATACTTTGTCTCAGTCTGGGGTTTGCCTTTTAATTCTCTTTACATTTTGAAGAAGAATTTTTTTTTTAATTTTGGTAAATTTTAATTTATTTATTTTCTTCTTTATTATCTGTGCTTTTAATGTTCTGTTAAAGAACTCTTTGCTACACCTATTACTATTTTTATGTTGTCTTGTAGAAAGTTTACAGCTTTAACACTTACATGTAAGTCTATGACCAATTTCAAGTTAATTTTTTTATATGATGTGAGGTAGGGCCAAAGTTTCTATTTTGCATTAAGGATGGTGAAGACAATTCCCATGATGAAAGTGAGAACAGATCCCAAGATAATTGCTGCACGTTGACTAGTCTATCCAGTTTGGAGCAAAGGTATACACAGATCCAGGAGTAATATTTCCAAAAGGGAAAAAAATCAATATAATAGGAAATCTGATGTTTTTCACTATACTGAGATAAATTTTACAAATAAGAACCGAAGAGTAGAATAGAAAACTAAACAATACAAAAAGCAATTCAAACTCTAGGGAAGACAAAAAATATGTGTAGGAAGAACTGTATAATCTCAGAACACTATGTGATACAATTGTGTGTAATATCTTCCTTGTGAAATGCCTATCGATCAAACCACAAATGGTCATAGAACTATGCTGGAGGATTGGAGGAAGGGGAGTGCCTGCGTAGGGGTGAAGGGTAGTGTTTCTACATGAGTGCTAACCCTTCCTTCTGTGGAAGATTGGGAGGAGATACTGTCCATAACTGAAAAAAACATTAAGGAATAATAATATGAATACATTATTTAGAAAATATAGACATAAATAGCAGAAGCAACATTTAAAAAGAAGAAAGTGGTTGCTAAGGAATGGGCAGAAATTTGGACTTCAGAGGGGTGAAAAATGTCATTTTTTAATGTCCTATAGTACTACTTGAACTTTTAAGCCATGTACATGGATATTTAAAGAAAAAGTACAAACCTAAATAATGAGTAAAAAACAACTTATCTAAACTTTCAAACACAAAATCCTCATAGAAATACTTGGTAATAGGGAGAATTTTGCACTTTTTCTATAAATGGAAGAAAATATAGATAAAATACAAGCCAAAAATAATAACCTAATAATAACAAAATTGATTGGCAAATTAACACTAAGTTTGTTAAGCCCAGGTTCTCACATCCTAACTTGATGCAGATTCTGTATGAAATCATGGCAAGATTCTGAGATCTGGTCTTTGGGTTCATTTACAATAAGGCTCAATATTTTGTAGTCAGAAGATCCCTAGAATGCCAATTATAATTTCACTATAACTTAGTGAAAATATTAGCCAAGAAATCTAGTATAGAAAATAACTTGATTACTACTGTCAAGAAGCTTTTCACTACAATAATTTTCAGATTTTCTCCTGTTTGAAAATACATATTAGTAACTTCTGATAAATTTATAAGTATTTAGCCTTAATTTCAAAGGCAACATTGTACATCATAGAGGATTAATGATATGTCAACAAAAATACATTTCTAAAATGTTGATCTCTTTAAAATAGTTAAGATATTTGAATTTACATCTGAGAAAGCTAGATATTCTCATTGAAATCCATAGAATCATAGTACTGATCAGATTAGAAGTACAGATTCCTTCCATCATCAAACTATTGAACCTAAGTATCCAAGGGATTCTTAGGAAAACAATCAAATTTCAGCAACTCCACATTTCTGAAATGCTGATGCTAAAATCCATTTACATATTTTGAATTTTAAAATATTGAAATGTTTCTAGTTAATAAGAGCATGTGTTCAGTATTTTTGTACTTTTTAAAACTTCAAATATCTGTGTTCAGTATTTTTGTACTTTTTAAAACTTCAAATATCTTATATTTTCCAGTACACAATGCAGTTATTAAACTGGTTGAAAAACTAGGTATTCAGTTACTTTTTGCAAAGAATAAGTATATGCTAAGTTAGGAGACCAGCGGATGTGGGGAAAATTCCAAAGCACCACACAGTCGGTCCCCATGGCAAGGTGAATGGAAAGGAGGCCCCAGGCTTGTTATCTAGGCCTGGCTATCTAGTCAGTTACTAATAACAAGCATCCAGGGATCCCTTATCCTCAAACTCCACCATTTAAAATGAGTGAGCTCTTTTCCAACCTACCTCTATGTTCAAGTCACTGGTGACTAATTGATTGAGTTATTCTGATTAGTTAAGTCAGCCTGCATGCAGAACTACACCAGAGCATGATACCAGAACAATGTACATGCTGTTGTCCAGACACTAGATGAAAGCCCTTACAGGGAGTCTTTGTGTTGGGTTCTTGGATGTAGTCAGTTTTGGTCAAGGTAGGAGGCCTGTGGTGTACTCAGCATGGTGACCTAAGAGAAAAGAAGGGAGCAAGCAATACGGCAGCCACTATGGGCTTTTCAGGGCGGGGCCTTTGGTGCATAGACATCTGCCTTGCTCTGCCCAGTAGCAAGACACTACATTCTTCAAGCTCAGTTCAAATGCAAACACTTACTATGATCTTTTCTTGACCCCCTATTCTGAATCAATGATTCAGTCATGAATGTGCCTATCACATGTTTTTATGCCTCTATTTATCACCAATAAATAGTGTTGTGTATTATGGTTTATTATTTATGTTGTTAATGTTATTAAATACTTGGAGTTTGTAGTAAAATGTGCCAAAGCAAATATCTGTAAAGACCTTGGGGATTTCTCCCAGTTTTCATTAAATTGCCTCAATTGGCTTCCAGAATACCTTTTGTCCATCCTCTTTTCTTCATATCTGCTGTGAATATGTTAGTCCAAGCTGCCATCATTCCTTATTGCAGTAAGTCTCCTAACATGCTACCTACTTCTAAAATCCATTACCTCACTAGTAAAGGAAAGAACTTGTTCTTTTTCCCTTCTATGTAAAGAAAAATGCAGTTCTTCCCCACTGTGTGTTTCCTTCCTTACTCACACAAAGCACACGTCACTTCTGGTCACCAAATGTATGGGCTCTGCCACACCAGCTGGGTGCCCTACAATTCAACTCAATTCTAATACTGTTTACCTGGAGATAGTGCCAGATCCCACAGGCTAAGGGTTCAGTCCCACAGGACTGCTCCCACCCTGCTTCAGATGCCAATACAAGTAGTATGTCCCCAGGTTACCCACAGCTTCTGTCTCACTTGGCAACATATCAGAACTTCCCATGATCCCCTCCCCAGATTTGATTCACTTGCTAGAGCAGCTCAGAGAACTCAGGGAAACACTTCCACTCACCAGTTTATTTAAGGATCTAGTGAAGAATACTGATGAGCAGCCAGGTAGAGTTATCCACAGGTCAAGGTCTGAGAGGGTGCTGAGCACAGAAGCTGCTATCCCTGTGGAGTTGGAGTGCACCACCCTCCCGGTTCATGGATGTCTGTCCACTTGGAAGCTTTCCAAAATCCCTACTATTGGGATTTCATGGAGGCTTCCTCACATAGGCATGCGTGATCAATTAGTGACTCCATTTTTAGCCCCTCTCCCCTCTGTGGGCAGTGAAGGGTGAGGCTGAAGAATCTCAAGCTTCTGATCCTGGCTCGTTCTTCCCGGTGCCCAGCCCCCATCCAGGAGGCAGCCAGGAACCCACACAGAGTCACCCCATGAGAACAAAAGATGCTCCTAGTTCTCTCATCACTTAGGAAATTACAGGTTTCTCCAACTATCTGAAAGCAGAGTGTTCCTATAAAACCTTTCCTAAGCTGAAAAAGTGTAAAGCAAAGAAGCAATTATAGCTGACCCTTGGACAACACAGGGGTTATCATACCTACCAAACCCCCAGCAGTCAAAAATTCTCTTATATTTTGACTCCCCAAAATCTTAACTACTACTAGCCTACTGTTGACTGGAAGCCTTACAGAGAACATGAAAGTTAATTATACATATTTGTATGTTATATGTATTATATATTGTATTTTTACAATAAAGTAAGCCAGAGAAAAGAATTTTTTTTTCCAAGTTGTCACACATCTCCAAAAAGATTGCCAATACATTTACTGAAAAAATCATTCATATAAGTGGACCCATGCAGTTCAAACCCATTTTGTCCAAGAGTCAACTGTACCATTAGTTTATATGGAAAAAATTTTGGTCACTCCCAGAGCCCCCCCAAAATAAACTCTTCTTAGGTTTTCCTGACACCTTCAGATACATCTTATTAGTGGATGCACAAAATAAATCGAGATAAAGCAGAGACGCTCACAGATGCAGTTGAAAGTTTGCCAGCCTGGTGGCAGAGAGGCCAACTGTGGTTCCCAGAAGGAGCCTGGCCATCCCACTTCAGCTCCTTGAAGCATGCGCTGCCTCAGGAATGGTTCCCTGCCAAACAAATGTTGAATACTTTTCTTTTCTTATCCCCCTTTTTTTTTGTAAAAGAAAAAATCTTGGGATATCTTTCAGTTCATGAAAACTAGTAATAATGTAAGGTCTTTCATAAAAACCAAGTGTTGTAACGTGAACTTTTGAAAGCAGGGGTTAACTGCACAAAGGTTTTAGGACCCCTATGCCAGGAACTGAGGGGAAGACACATATATATATATATATGATTTCGTTCTTATTATCTCACACTCACCCTTACACTGCAGTGATCATTAAATACGCAAATCCAATCACACTATCCCATTTCTTGAAACCTTTCAATTACTTAAAGATACATTTCTTTAATATCCCACTTAGGATTCTGTAGAGACAAACTGTTACCTCTGCAGTCTCATCTCCCACCACAATTTTACTCACATTAGTCTATTCACAGTAACCTTTTAATCACTTGTTCTTACCATGTTCCCTTCCGCAATGGTCCTTTGCACATGCCGTTCCTTCCTGGAATGCTGTTCCCTTTCCTGTCCACAATGTAAACCACTCTTATCCTTTAGGTCTTGGTTTCACCATTTCTTCTTTTGGGGATCTGATAATGGTAGCGTGTCAGGATGAGGGCCTCTGTAACTAGACACACTCTGCAAAAGGTAGACTAATTCATGATTTTAACATGATTTTCAGTCAATAAAGTAAACTTGGGCCAGCTTCACACTTCTCAAAGTATCAGCTTTCTCATCTACAAAACTGGGATAATATCTAATTTACACAATTGCTTTGAGAGTTAAAAATAATCATTGCCTAGCAGAGTTTCTGGCATATGACATGGCTCAATAAATGCAGCTAAAAAAACATTGTTTATTTTAATGATAAGTCTTGACAACATAATTCAAAACAAAAATGCTATTAAAATTGTGTTCTCTTGTATTATTGATATAGAAGCGATGCTACCATAACAGGAGACCGAAAAATACACTGCTTCATCAACACAGAAGTCAATTTCTCTCTTAAATCTAATAATCTTGGAAGACATCTCAGGGCTGTTAGGACAGTCTTATCATGCTGATAACCCAGGATTCTCCATCAGTAAACTCTAGGTGTTGTCCTTATCTGCACAGCTAAATACAGCTTATTA
The DNA here is from genome assembly GCF_030020395.1 of Manis pentadactyla. Classification (NCBI taxonomy): domain Eukaryota; kingdom Metazoa; phylum Chordata; class Mammalia; order Pholidota; family Manidae; genus Manis; species Manis pentadactyla. Next base: position 162,412,546 of record NC_080022.1, on the reverse strand, counting down.
CCAAACCCATCATCGTAGTCACATGAACACTTCCCTTGGAAAGGCATGATCCAGAAGTTTTACATATCACTTCATTAACATTCTACTGGCCAAAATTTAGACCTGGTCAGATGGTCATGGCTACTAGCAAGGAAGAGTGGGAAATACCTTCTTTTCCTGGGCAGCCATGTGTCAAGATAAAAGTTATATTACTATAGGGGAAAAAAATGGGGGAGATGAATATTGAGAGGACAGAAGGTAATTTTCTGCAGGTTTCTGAATTCTAAGGCTTTAAACTCAAATTTCCCACAGGACTGTGAAAAAAAAGGAGTGAGGAGTTTAAGAAGCAGGATGAGTACAAAATGGTATTTAAAAACTTTAAACACTGATATACCTTATTTTTGCCAATAAAAATGTAAGACAGTGAAATAACAGGATCAGACTGCGCTGATGGGTGAGAGGACTCTATGGCTCATGGTCTCCGATCTTTGCATCGCTGTGGCGTTTGAAATCCAGAGCTAGTGATAGTTGTGCAAATGCATATGGTTACCTAACGGTGTGGCTGGGGCTAAAGCTCAAGCTGTCTGCCTGTTTATGCTTTCCAATTTGCTTTAACAAAAGATTCAAGAATATTAATTTCTCCCCTCATCCCCAAAATAAGATACACAACTAAAGGACTAAGTGAACATATGTGGCAGATGCTGTGGTTAAGCATTTGTCTTCATCTTTATCATCAGATAGATCATCATGATCGTCATCCAAGAAATACTTAATGAGTGCCTAGAATGGGCCAGACTGAGTTCTAGGGACTGTGAATATAGTAGTGATCAAAAATCCTTGACTCATGGGGCTTACTTTCCAATGAACAGAAACAAAAAGTGGATGTCATAAGATACGTATCATGGCAAATGGCACAATAAACAGCACTGGGAAAAATAAAGCAGGCAAAAACGATAGACTTCTTAGGAGGAAGGTTGCACTTTTAAATAAAGGGGTCTTGGAGGGCCTCATTGAGAAAAGGACATGTATGCAAATGCCTACAGGAAGTAAGGGAGATGTGGAAGAATATTCCAGGATAGAAGCAGCAAATGAGGAAGTCCTGGCCCAGGAGTGTGTCTGAACTTGTTGAGGCACAGCAAGAGGCCTGTATGACCAGAGCAGTGAGTGAAGGGAGGGTGAGCAAAGATAGCCTCAGAGAGAAAAGGGGGAGGGGGAGGGCCAGAGTATCAGTGACCTCATAGGCATTGTCAGGACTTGTCTTTTCCTCTACGTGGGATGGGGTACCCTTACAGGTTTTTGACCAAAGGAGTGGCATTGTCTGATTTTCACTTTAACTGATGAATAATACTAATATTAATAGAGTTTCAGTTTACTGAGTATTGGATGAAATACTGAGTATTATGACTTTTGAGCTTATCCAATACTCAGTAAATTCGTTTCAGGCAACCCCCAGCAGATGCCTGAAACCAAAGATAGTACCAACCCTATGTACATCATTTTTTTCTATATAAACATACCCGTGAAGAAATTTAATTTATAAATTAGGCACAGTAAGAGGTTAAAAGTAACTACTTAGAAAATAGAACAACTATAACAATGTACTGTAATACAACTTATGTGAGTGTGGTTTGTCTCAAAATATCTCATTGAATTGTATTCACCCTTTTTCTCATGAGGATGTGAGATAATAAAATGGCTACATCAGGCATTGTGATGTAGCGCTAGGCTACTATTGACCTTCTGATGACAGGTTAGAAGAGATCACCTGCTTGAGGACTGAGGTGGACTTCAGGCCACTAAAACCATGGAAGGGAAAACCAAGGATAATGGGGGACAACTGTACTGTGTCCTTGGCACCAGAAGTGTTTTATGTACATCACTTATTTCTCACAGCACTGCAAAATAGCTTTTATTATCCCTGTTTTTACAGAAGAAGAAACTGAGTCTCACAAAGGTTAAATAAATTTGTCTACTAGTAAAAGTATTCTTAGACATTGATCTCAGGTCGATCCACCTTCAAAATCTTCTTTATTGTTCACATTGTTTTGCTTCTATCACCACTGTGACAACTCATGGGAAAGGTTTGTGTTCTTGTCTTGCCATAAGCTTGTTTCCCATTATATTCTGTCCACTGATGTCATAAATAGATGTGATAAAGAGGTATTCTACTGTGTCATTATGAAGAGTAGTATTACTTATGATAGCAATTATTACCCATCAGCATCTGAGGGAAACAAGCTCTGTGCCACTGCACTCCTAATCTAAGCAGGGCCTCATTAATAACAAACCCCTGCAACCTGGACTAGAATTTCTGAAGGCATTGCCTCTTTAATCCCAGTAATGAGGCATTTGAATGTATAAATTATTTCTAGAGTTACATGAGTTTTTCTCAAGTCTCTTCCCTCCCTTTCTTCCAGGTTTCACCTCTTTCTTGAAGCCTTCCTCCATGATGTTCACTTTCCTGATTTGCTTCCCCCCTGACTGCTCATATGGGCCCCACACAAGCGTCAGAGGCAGTAGTTCCCATATCTGGGGGTGACAGTCATCAGCAGACAGTCTGTGTTATCACTCTCTTTATGACCATCACCTCCTGGCTACAGATCAACCATTAACTTTTGGGGGGCCCAAAACAAGAGTACAGATGGAGGCTTCACAAAAGAGTACACATCTTACATCCATTTGAAAGTCCTAAATCAAGCTAACACACTGTTAAATAAAATATGTTCCCTATGCCTACATTGACAACAGTAAGAACTGATTTGTCTTTGGGCCTTTAGAAATCTTTTCTGAGGCCCTCTTTTGCTTTTTAATTTTAAGCATGATCTCCCCTTACACACCTTCTCAATGGTAGATAAAAAGTGAAAAAAGTGGAACTACATTAAAATTTTACAAAAGTTAAATATGTTATTAAAATGTAAGTTAAATGTAAATAATTTAAAAAATTAAAATTATTTTAAAACTTCTAAAAAGTTATTTTACCTAGTCAATGTATTAAAATTAAATGGCAAAATCTAAATTATATAAATGAAATACATACTTTACATATTAATTATAGTATAATACAAACCAATATATATCAATACATTACATTACTTAAATTAAGGTAAATCTTTTGGGTCTTTAAAAAATATATAATCAACTCATATATATTTTAGAAAACTAAAACTGTTCACAATGTTGGACTCCATGCTCAACTAGTTGCAAATATAAATACAGTCTATCCTCAGTATTTGTAGAAAGGTTGGCCTACTCATGAAGACTTATTTGTAACATCAAAACCATTGTTCACCATTTCTTTCTGCAGTCATTCCAGGACATGCATATACCATAGGATACCAAAAATTTGAGCCATCTAAGGTTCAGATTCCCAGCTAATCTCAGACAAGGTAAAGCTCTGCCTTCTTGTTTCAGCCCTCATGCAGTAAAACAAGTATCCTTTTTTGCCATCTATTTAGTGCCAGATTTTCTCATTTTTGTGCTTTCAGTTGGTGATTTCACTGTTTAAGATGGCCCAAGCACAGTTGTGAAGTGTTGTCTGGTGTTCCTAAGCCCAAGAAAGCTGTGATTTGTCTTCTTAGTTCCTATTAGGAGAAAATATGTGTACCAGGTGAGGTTTGTTCAGGTGTAATAGTGTATTTGGCCATGATTTCAATGTTAGTGAATCAATAATATACATTAAATAAGGCATCTCTAAACAGAAACACAGTTATAACAAGATTATGGATTGACAGATTGACAAAAATGTGACCAGAGGCTTGTGGGAACCTAACCCTATATTTCACCTAGGAGCAATGATTCAGTATTGGCTAATGCAGAGTTCAAGGAAACTTTATGTAGAACATAACTACTGCAAAGAATTTTCTAATCTTTTGTTTTATCCAGCAAAGAGCATGAAGGTGTTTGATGGGTTAAAGCAGATGTTAAATGAACAACTATCATGACTTTGATGGAAACAACTTTTGTATTATGTAAAAAATTATACTAGAAGAACTCTTAGTACCCTTGCATTTAACTAAAGATAACAGAATCAAGATTCTAGGGAAAAATAGAAGAATGAAAGTTAATCATTCTGTGATTAAAAAACAGTAAAATGCAACAAAATTATTAGTAGCTTTGAAACAAAAAAAGGTATTCAGCTTCTGCCATAAATTCAGATGTAAAAGAAACAGGAGATTCTGACAAGCTTCTTAACCCTAAAACCACAGTCCAAAGAAAATACAAGGAAATAAAACCTGAGGCAAAAATCATGAGAATTCCAACTACCAGCCTTTGATTTCAAGGGAAACAGGCCCTAACTATAAAATCCAAGAAGTAGTAGGAAAAATAAATGCCCACCATTTTCCAGGAAACTACTTTGAACTCGTGAGCTGTCGCAAACCCAAGTATTGCTTCCTGAAGTAAAATAAACCCACAATGGGGAGAGGATGGGGATGAACTGTGATATAGGAAATCTCACAAAATACCAGGGTATAGCTCTGATGGATGCTTGCTTGCCTTCACAATACCACCATTCGTAGTACACTTGAGTTATAGGAAAGTGTACAGAAAGCAGTACTCAACCTTACAATCATACTGTATGTCAGAGGAGAATATAAGTGAGATGAAGCAGAAAAAATTTCAAGGAAGACCCACCAACAAAACCTCAAAGCAAAGACTCCTTCTGAGCGTTTGATCACACTGAAGGGAAATGGGGTGGCCTCTGCTTCTGGATTTTCAAACAAAACCGGAATGTGCAGAGAAAATCCAGCCTCTTTATTTCTTTTTATAACTAAGCTGGTCATTCTCACAATGACTTGGGCAATGATTAGCTTGGGGGAAGAGGAAAAACATGTATTCTATACAATCTGAAGCTTCCTCTAAGAGAGTAAGTCTTAAAAGTTCTCATCACAAGAAAAAAAAAAACATGTAACTATCATGTAACTATGTATGGTGACAGATGTTAATTATACTTATTGTGGTCATTTTTCAATACATACAAATATTGAATTATGTTGTATACTTGAAAACTAATATAATGTTGTAAGTCAGTTATATCTCAATCAAAGAACAATAAAACAAAAAAGCTTCATCAGATCCAAAATTGTATTAGTTCCTTTCAGGTGGTGTTCAGTCTCTGGGATATAAATCTCTCAGGTGGCCTCCCTCTGCCCATGAAGGGGAAGAAGGATGTAATTTCTTGAATGTATGGTAGTAGAAGTCAGAATTCTCAGCCTTGACATCTTCGTGTCTCCTGGTCTTCAGACAATCTCTCTTATCTATCTTGGCACTGCTGGCCTTGATGCTGGGTGCTGATGCTGGCAGCTTCTGAAGTCTACAGTTGATGTCATCCAGAATTTGGTATCTCCACACCTCACCAAAGCCCAGTATAATTAAATGCTTCATTTGGCAGCTATTTTAACGCCCTTGTCTGCCAATTCTTTCTTCTGGGTCATTTCTGGGCTTGATTCTATTGATTGATTTTTCTTCCGGCTATGGGTCGTATTTTCTGCTTCTTTGATTTGATACACACATGAAGAGTTTTTGGGTGTGTGTTGGACATTTTTTAATATTACTCGCCTTTTTTTTTTACTGGAACACAGTTATTTCAAACCAGCTGGATCATGCTGAGGCTTGTTTTTCTGATCTGTTAAGACAGATCCAGAGCAGATTTCAGTCCATGACTAATTTGGCCTATTACTAAGCAATACTCTCCTGAGGAATCTGTCTGATGACCCACATATCAGCTCTTTCCTTTCTGGCTGATAAGAATAGGGACTATCCCCAGCCTGGTGCAACCTCTGGAGATTGTTTCCCAACATGGTGCACAAAGACCCACAAGAACCCTCTGCAAACCTCCCCGACCCTCTATTTCTCTCTCTGTGGAGCTCTCTACAGCTTTCTTCTCTGGTGATTCTGTTTGCAAAGTTTAGTTGCCTTGGCCTCCTCAAACTCCAAATTCTTTTTTCCTAACTCAGCCAGCCCACCGGACTTGGTTCAGCTTCCCTCTTCCCGTGCTATGCTTTGGAAAATCCAGGAAGTAGGTTGGGGCAGTCGTAATGCTCACTTTCGTGTGTCCCTTCTCTCAAGGATCCGTTTCCTGTTGAAAACAATTTCATGTATTTCACCTAGTTTTCTAATTGCTTGAGAGGGAAGTGTAAATTTGTTTCCTTACTCTATCATAGCTAGAAGAGGAATTTAAGTGTTATTTCTAATTATAGAATGAAACTTAATGTTCTCTAGAAAATGAATTTCAGGTCTCAATGCATGGATGAGAGAAGTAATGTTTGTTTTGTGGTTGTTTTCTTTTCCCCAATTGGGTGTGTCTAGTTCTACAGAAACTGCAGTCTACTCTCTTTTCCCACAAAGCCATCTTTCTCACCACTATCTCTACTCTTGACAGTTACTGAAACATTCTGCATGGATCATTGAGCACACTAATTAGTGGTATTCCTCTGAAAATCAAATGGCTCACCATGTTGTCATTGAATAAGAGAGATCTAAACACTATAATTTGGGTCTGTCTTTTCTTTTGGTCATATTTGGTAGTTGATGTGCCTCAGAAGCATACTTCATGAACATTTTAAAAAGTGAATATACCCTCCGTCCTGACCATTCCATTTCAGAAGGACTGGACAGATAAAGTGTCTAAAAGTTATGATGAAATCCACACTCGGGAATCATTTTTTATTATATTGGTTATCCTTTTAATGTTCTTTCATTCAGTATTATATTTTTCAGGACTGTCTTTGAATAGGAATTTTCCGAAATATAATAGGTACTGATATTAGTGACTTCATAATCATAAAATGTCTTGGAGATCAAAGCGTGATCACTTTGCACATTAAGTCCTTTCTTATTCTCATTTTGAAAATTAGTGAGTCTATTTAGAATGCCTTCTAACTCTTCTTTTTCCTGAATACTTGAGAACTAACCTTTCCCATATCAGACTGGGTAACAGAGCTTTATAAAAATCTAGATTGCTAAACAGATCAGTAGCATTTCTTTCCTCAAAAAAAAAATCGTGGGGAGTTCCTTTACTCAGTGGTATCTCACAAGTGCAATAATTGAGTTACAGATTCATTTATTCTTATGTACTATTGCAGGCAGTGGGTGTGGTGCAGTGTATATGGATTTGACTGTCACCTAATCCTTGCTAGCAGGCAGCTAACAAATCAAACATGATCAAAAGATTATTAGTGGAAGCTAATTCTGCTAAAAAGGTCCTAGCAAACAGTACCATTTATTATTAAAAGCAAAAAGTAATTCAATTTTAAAAGTCTACTCAGAGTCAACTAACTTTTAAGATAACTTCTGTGTCACTTAGCACATTTTAGAGTCAAAATAAAATTTTGTCAAAGTGTCTAAGTACAGCAAAGGCACCAGCACCATCACAATGTTTATTTCAGATCTTTTACAGTACTTCTCATGCACACACTTTTTTTTTCCCCCAGCAGCCACAGAGATGTTATAATTGGAAGAAAAACACTTTGCAATTACAAGTTTGAGATGTTCACCTCTGTGACTGGTATCTGTTGTAGATATGGTGCTTCTAAGATACAGGTAGATATTCTCTTAAGAACTTAAAACTAAGGTTGTGCTTTGTTAAGCAATAGTCAGTGACCAATGGTAAAGGTATACAAAGTAAAGAGACACAAGGATTCACAGGCCAGAAGCTCCTCCATAATCTGATAAACTATAACAATTTTTTTCTTCAAATGTGTCATTCAGGAAAGGAGCCTAGCTTGCCTTAAGGAAGCAAGAGAGAAATGAAGATCTTAGTGTACCCCACAGATCTACCCAGGAGAAAATAAAACTTCAGCTAGCAAATTTTACAAGTAAGACTCTTTTTGTGAGATGAGTATATTAAGCTATTAAATAATTATCTGATTTCTTCTACTCTGATTCTCTTTACACAATGTTCTCACCATGTATTAGTTTTACAGATATGTGTGTCTACAGTGAGAGAATGTGTGAGTCATGTGGACCAAATGCTTCTGACCCTTTGACAGTTTTTTCCCACTACAAATGAAGACATTCTCATTATTTCTCCATAGACAGATTGGTTTGAGCTCAGTTGATGGGAGCCTTTGTCTGAGAAATAGGTGGTCCCCTTTTCATGAAACGATTGCTATTTCTGAGTCAAACAGACTGAGGGACACACCTGGAAAGTTCACCTAAGTAGAGAATACACACTACTCAGGATGTTGAACAGTGTCCATCTTTGTACTTTCTTGTACTGTCAGGTAGAATGTGCAATTTTTTTTATTAATTCACACTTATAATGTCCTATTTTGTTTCGTCTAATGCAAGGGCTAAATTAAATACAGCTCAGCTTGCCAGCTGTTTCTTTAAAACAGGGACTGTATTTGAGAGATGCATTTAAAAAGTGTCACCTAAATGTTAATGGAGTGCTACAACATGGATGAACCTTGAAAACACATACTAAGAGACAAGCCAGACACAAAAGGCTGCATTATATGATTTTACTCATATGAAATGTCCAAAATAGGCAAACCCATAGAGACAAAAAGTGGATTCGGGTTTGCTAGCATCTAGGGGCAGGGGGACGGAGGAGTGAAGACTAATGGGTATAGAATCTTGTGGGGGATAATGAATATGTTCTGGAATTACATAGTGGTTGTACATCCTTATGAACATTCGAAAAGTCCCTGAATAGCACACATTAAGAAGGATGAGTTTTATGGCAGGTGAATTGTATCCCAATTAAAAAAATGTTAATGGGTACCATATTAGGGCCATTGAATTTCCCGGTTATTTTTACATTTCTGTATAGATTATTTATTTACTTTTAAAATGAACAAAATCAGAAATGAATGGTAAAGCAGGTTTCATTACAAGGGGGGAAAACTTGTATAAACCAGGTCTCCTAAAATTCCTATATATATATATATGACCAATATCATACATGGCCTAGAAAAAGTAAAGACTTTTAAACTTCATTGCCATTCTCTTCAGGTGGCATTGATTCTTGCCAACATCATACTAACTAGCAAGCTGTATAAATTCTTGGTCTGCCCCCATATGGAATAGTATATCCTGATATAGATATTTACACAGAACTACTAAAATTTAAGAACTTATTTAGTCATCAATTTTTTCAATAAATATTTCTTGGGCAGCTACTGTGTGACAAGAACTACACAAAGTGCAAAGATAAAAAAGCAGTTTGAGCAATAACTAGGTTCTTGAACAAAATGTTCCTTCTAGCAAGAGCCAAAGATGAAGAACTAGATGGGAAACCCTATTGAATTGACTATAGCTTTCGATAAAGCTTCCTATTCCTGAGGCTCCTGCTAAGGAAAATGAAGGCTTTCTTTTGCTCTTCTTCCCAACTACCCCAAGTTTATGCAGACTTTGTAAGAAGACGTGGGAAATAAACCCTTCATGAATATTAACCTATTTACCATGAGAGAAAAATCTTCACAGATGAGTTAGCATATTCTGTAGTGTTACTCTCAGAAACCAGGATAAGGATAATGTTTAGGAATAAACAGACCATTTTCTGAACTCTACACATCTTGCCCCACATAGACATAAAATACCATCAAAACCATTACCTATCTCAGTGATTCTTATCTACTTTGAGGTTTACAGAATCTCGGAAAATCTGATTGAATTACCTCCCATCCTTCCTAAAAAATGCATATATGCACATATAATTTTAAAATTGCACAAATATCAAGGAGTTGGTATTTTTCTTGAAAACCATCCATGAATTCTTAAAGAGATCATAGAAATGGTCATTCCATCATAGAGGTCTTAAGAACAGCTCACTTAGAAGAATACCTTATTAACATAAAATAATATATTTTAGCTAAATCATTCCATCAACTAAATGAATTATTATAGATGAAATGCTTAGAATAGTGTCTGGCTTGTAATAAGTATGAAGTGAGTCTTAGATAATTTTTTTATTGTTTTTACATTGAGTTTCTCATATAGCAGGCTTTTTCTCAAATGCTGGACCAATAATGGCTGATATTTTATGTATTTATTATAGGCCAGACATATATTTAATTTAATACTTCTCATTATCCTATGTAATAGATATTTTCATGCTTACCACTTTACGGATGAAGAAACTGAATATATAGAAGGGGTTTTTGCCCAGTGCTAGTAGGGTTTGTACTCAAATCTAGTACTTCACTTCTATTAGCAGTATTTCACTTCATTATCAGTAGTGCAGAGGTAGATTTTATACTCAAACCTAGTACTTCAGATTCCATAACCCAGCCTTTCATTCCCTGTGATATGCCACTGTTTCAGGCTGGTTTCAGGCTGCCTATTCAAACCTTGTCTGAAATGATTCACTTAGATCACTAAGGTGAACATGTATATCTTATAGGAAGAGTTTTCATTAATATCAATTCAGATCAAAGCTAAAATCAGAGGCAAACTCCTTACTTGAAGTAAATGTCATAAATTTGCATGGGCAGTGTGCTGTAAGTGCTCCATTTTCATAAAGTCAAGGAATATATAAATTATCACACATTTTCTTTGTCAAATGAATTCTACACCTTACTCACCTCACTAGAAAGCCTGAATATTTCAATTCCTATAATTTTAATATTAACATTTCTAGGGCACATTTAAAAGGTTATAAAGTTGGTGAATGGAATGAGGCCTTTACCTTGTCTTTTCCTTATTGCAGCCTAAGTCAAAGTGGCAGGACCTAAAATATTCTTAGTTAAATCTGAGAGTTGGGCACTTAAAACCTAGAGAGATGATCAGTACTCTTGCTTTCCTTAAGAATCAAGATAAGTTTTTAAAATTTGTCTAAGATGACCTGGTTTTAAATATCTCTTAGATGAAAAAGTACCTAAATCTTAAACCATGTTTTTGATCCACTGATGAAATTAAAGTATCAATGGAAAGATGACCTGGCTCATCAATCATTATCAATTGAATCTCTAAGAATCTGAAAAGTTAGGAACTTTGAATGTAAAAGATGAGGCAAGAAAGGAATGGAAGCCTCTGTGTTAAGTAGAATTCAGCCTTTTGTGATTTCCAGGGTTTTCCCCCTTACTATTAAAGCAAACAACATCAAAGGAATGGAACACCTTGTTTCTCCTATTCTTTCTTATTCCTCAAAAAACACATTTTCACCCAGCCACCATCATACATAACAGCAAGAAGCTGAAGACTTTTCCCCTAAGATCAGGAACAAGACAAGGATGCCCACTCTCCCCACTTTTATTCAACATAGTACTGGAGGTCCTAGCCACAGCAATCAGACAACACAAAGAAATAAAAGGCATTCATATTGGCAAGGAAGAAGTCAAACTGTCCCTGTTTGCAGATGACATGATATTGTACATAAAAAACCCTAAAGACTCCACTCTAAAAATATTAGATCTAATATCTGAATTCAGCAAAGTTGCAGGATACAAAATTAATATGCAGAAATCTGTGGTATTCCTATACACTAATGATGAACTAACAGAAAGAGAAATCAGGAAAACAATTCCAATCACAATTGCATCAAAAAGAATAAAATACCTAGGAATAAACCTAACCAAGGAAGTGAAAGTGAAAGACCTATACCATGAAAACTACAAGACACTCTTAAGAGAAATTAAAGAGGACATTAACAAATGGAAACTCATCCCATGCTCTTGGCTAGGAAGAATTAATATTGTCAAAATCAAAATGGCCATCCTGCCTAAAGCAATCTACAGATCCAATGCAATGCCTATCAAATAGCAACAGCATTCTTCAACGAACTACAGAAAATAGTTCTAAAACTCCTATGGAACCACAAAAGACCCTGAATAGCCAAAGCGATCCTGAGAAGGAAGAATAAAGCTGGGAGGATTACACTCCCCAACTTCAAGCTCTATTACAAAGCCACAGTAATCAAGACAATTTGGAACTGGCACAAGAACAGACACATAGACCAATGGAACAGACTAGAGAGCTCTGATACAAACCCAACCATATATGGCCAATTAACACAGGATAAAGGAGCTATGGACATACAGTGGAGAAATGACAGCCTCTTCAACAACTAGTGTTGACAAAACTGGACAGCTACATTAAGAGAATGAAACTAGATTATTGTCTAACCCCATACACAATAGTTAACTTTGTGTATGGATCAAAGGCCTGAATGTAAGTCATGAAACCATAAAACTCTTAAAAGACAACATAGGCAAAAATCTCTTGAATATAAGCATGAGCAACTTTTTCCTGACTGCATCCCCTCAGGTAAGGGAAAAAAAAGCAAAAATGAACAAATGGGACTACATCAAGCTAAAAAGTTTCTGTCCAGCAAAGGACACCATCAGCAGAACAAAAAGGCATCCTACAGTATGGGACAATATATTTGTAAACAACATATCTGACAAGGGGTTAACATCCAAAATATATAAAGAACTCACATGCCTCAACAACCAAAAAGCAAATAACCCTATTAAAAAAATGTAAGGAGGATATGAACAGACACTTCTCCAAAGGAGAAATTCAGATGGCCAACAGCACATGAAAAGATGTTCCACATCACTAATCATCAGAGAAATGCAAATTAAAACCACAATGAGATATCACCTCACACCAGTTAGGATGGCCAACATCCAAAAGACTAAGAACAACAAATGCTGGCGAAGATGTGGAGAAAGAGGAAACCTCCTACACTGGTGGTATGTAAACTAGTTCAACCTTTGTGGAAAGCAATATGGAGGTTCCTCAAAAAACTAAAAAAGAAATACCATTTGACCCAGGAATTCCACTCCTAGCAATTTACCCAAAGAATACAAGTTCTCAGATTCAAAAAGACATATGTACCCTTATGTTTATCACAGCACTATTTACAATAGCCAAGATATGGAAACAACCTAAGTGTCCATCAGTAGATGAAGGGAAAAAGAAGATGTGGCACATATACACAATGGAATACTATTCAGCCATAAGAAAGAAACAAATCCTACCATTTGCAACAACATGGATGGAGCTGGAGGATATTATGCTCAGTGAAATAAGCCAGGCGGAGAAAAACAAGTACCAAATGATTTCCCTCGTTTGTGGAGTATATCAGTGAAGCAAAACTGAAGGAACAAAAGAGCAACAGACTCACAGACTCCAAGAAGGGACTAGTGGTTACCAAAGGGGAGGGGTGGGAGAGGGCAATTGGGGAGGGAGGGAGAAGGGGATTGAGGGGTATTATGATTAGTACACATGGTGTGGGGGGGATCATAGGAAAGACAGTGTAGCATAAAGAAGACAAGTAGTTGTTCTGTAGCATCTTACTACACTGATGGACAGTGACTGCAATGGGCATGAGGGGAAACTCGATAATATGGGTGAATGTAGTAACTACATTGTTTTTCATGTGAAACCTTCATAATAATAACTTAATAAAAAATTGTAATAAAAAATAAAATTTAAATAAAACCACATTTGCAATCCCTCTTGCCCAACCACTATACTGTTACTATCTTCCCATATTCCACCAGATATTACATTCTTAAACAGTCACTGAAACAAACACTTTTGTGAATGGCTGTGTGAAATTCAAAAAGATAAAGGGAGTTAAAATAAGATGAGAATCCTAGAGAAAGACCTATGTATGGGATGGGGGCAGGGAGAGGTCATGAGAAGAAAAAGCAGTGAAATCCCCCGAGTAGTCCTTGCCAAATCAGTTACAGAGAGACACCTACCACCAGGCAGGGAGATAAGCAAACAACATGCCTTAGCTGATTGCTTTTCCTGGCATCCTTTCCCCCAGGTTCTGCTCTGAGTTATGTCTTGGGCAGAGTCTGAGCCAGACTAGAGATGGGTGTGGCAGGACTGCAGTAACCACTTCTCTGAACTACTTCATGGTTTAATGAGTGTATGGGTAGAGGAATGCTCCTTAAAAGCCATTCTAGTTGCCAGAGGTCTCAAGGAAAGACAGACAGAGACCTAAGAAGGGGTCTGTAAATAAGGAAGCAGATGCTTCTGAGTGGCAGAGAGGAAAATAAAGACACTGCATACTACTTCTGCATCCTTCCTCCCACCCTGTGCACCACGGCACTTGGGTGTGACCCAAATGGATCACAAATGTCCCAGATGCAGTTCCCTGCCAACCGTAAGACAGCTGAATGACTTTTACCCCATAGGGCCACAGAAAGATGATGACTTCCTATGGAACACACTGGGAAGCCCCATCCAGAGAACATCTGGTCCATACCTCTATCGGAACGCTAGGTAATTTCCATTAATCCAGCACATTAATAGGGAATTCTGGAACATAACGTGTATTAGCTCATTTATTCCTCACAGAAATGTGCAAGATATTTAGTATCCTCATCTTACATATGAGGGAATAGAGGCCCAGATATGTAAAGAAATATCCTAAAGGCCACATAGTTGGTGAAAAGCAGAACAGGCAACAGGGAGACTCAGTTTCATCTTGCTTCAGATTCTATGCTCTTCCCACGCTCCTCCCAGGCCCAACTCTAACAAGCTACTTCTTAAACTCTTTCTCCATAGACTCGGAAGTTCCTCAGAAGAAGGCATGTGCCACATTCATATTGGCTACTTAGAGCTTGGCACATACATCCACATTACTTAAATATTGAAGACTTACTACATGAAGCTTCCAAGCATCCAAAGATAAATTGTTTCCTATACACAGAACCAATTAGACATTCCTTCCTTAAGAGGTTGCAAGCTATATGAGGCCACTTGCCTTCTTTTCCCCTCTTCTCCCTCTCGTCTAAGCTAGTAAAAGCATGCATGGCAAATTGTCCTGGAGTATAGCCATCCCCTGTAATCTGCTCACCAAGCATCCCTCTCCAGAGAGCCCACCCCCACCCCCCAACACACACACACACTCAACAGAAGAGAACTATTGCTCTCATCGATCCTGAGTTTCACTGTGGGCTGCTGCCCTGGGATGTAAAACTGGATCCCAAAGTGACAATTCAAGAGTACAAAGCTCCTGAGAGAAATTCCCAGCAGGGCAAAGCAAAGTGAGTCCAGGGAAGAAATATTCCAAACTAGTACCTTATTTCAGCCCGGTGATAAATACATAGCATGACTCTAGGTCTTATTACCTGCCTTTCTTATAATTAGAATTGAGTAGTGGAGTGGTTGTCGAGGAGATGCAAATTAACACATTTATCTGCTTTGAAAAATGAACTCAGATAGAGTCGGTCAGAAAATAACTGATTTGGCTGAACCATTTATTGGTCAATGAGGTCTGGTTTCTCCTTACCCCCATGGGATTATATGGTGAATATTTTCCATAAACTGAAAGAGGGAAATCTACAGTTCAGAGTTTTTAGGAAAATATATGTCACAATGTAAACAGTATGTTGGGAATAAACATTGTGATTTGCAATTACTGAGAGTTTAGCTAAGCTTTTCATGTTATTGCCATCTCAGCATCCATTTTTTTGGCTAAGCAGATTTGGGGACCTAAACTGACATTAGCCCCTCATACAAGTACATGCCTTAAATAAAAGCTTGCAGAGTTCAAAGTAAATGGAAGTTCCTGATATGACTTCCCTAGTGACCCTAGTGATGAATAGTCCTACCCACCTCCCAGAGCCTTCTCCTTGTACACCCCTTGGATAAGAACCCCCATGGAGCAGTTTACCATAACCCCACTCTTTCTGGTTAGCATTGACCAATCCAGCCTTAGCCTGGGGACTCCAAAGCACTGCCCCCTGGAGGAGTGTCTCCGGTTCCGGTGCCCTCTCATCCTGCAACCTGCCTTGACCTCCTCCTATGGGCCCTTAAGGCAGGTCATGTGCTTCCTCCAGGACCTGTGAGTAGTAAACATCCCTATTTCAATTCCCACAGTCCCTCACTGAACTTTTGCTCAGTATCCAACACCCTGGGGGGCTGGGACTCTACTTAACAAATGTTAATTTAATAAAATCACAACAGCCAACATAAAATTAGATGTCAACTTACTGTGAGAAAGAGCAAAACGTTGTATTAAATAATATTTTATGAGATACCCAAGCAAAAATACTGCGTGGACAATTTGCTTAAATCAACTCTGAAACAGCATTTAAACTTGAGAGCCATAATTTTAAAATGATACTTACATCATTTGGGCAAAATGGATGAGGGATTCAAAAGTACAAACTTCTGGTTTTAAACTAAATAAGTCCTGGGGATGTAATCTATAGCAGTTAACATATGCTGTATTGCATTTTTAAAAATCGCTGATAGAGTAAGTAAATCTTAAAAGTTCTCGTCTGTTAACAATGTTGATTAGACTTACTGTGATGATCATTTTGCAATTTATACAAATATAAAATTATTATATTGTATACCTGAAATGAATATAATGTTATAAGCCCATTATGCCACACATACACATACACACACACACACACACACACACACACACACACACACACACACACCACGAATGATGCTAACACCTTTGCAGATTAAAGTCGTCCTGTGATTCCTGGGAGGGTTAAGTCAACTGAAGAATAGTTAGCTAATTTAGGCTAAAAGAAAGCTGACCCTGATTACTCTAAAGACTATTTTTTGAGTAATGGAAGTAATCTTCCAAATTTTCTAGAAGACAGATTAAAAAGGAGTATGTTGATTGCTCTCAAGAAAGCACAGTGCAGCTTAATATAAGGTGGAACTCCTCCACTGTGAGAGCTGTCCGAAAATGCAGTGGATTTCTGACTGGAGAAGTTCAAACACAGACTGTGAACACGTTCAAACACAGACTGGAGAAATACTCAGTAGGAGTGGTGTGTAGGTTAGGTCACCTCTAGCTTCCAGGCATGAGAAAATGTAACAGGTACAGGCACTAGCTCGGTATTGAATTCGGTCTTAACCCCTAAAAATGGAAAGTAAATCAAATTCCTGTTAGCAGTGATCAGTTTTCTGTCTTTCTGATGAGCCAGTGGTGGAGAATCAGTGACACTGGTTTTCTTTATTACATGGCAACGCCTACGGGCATTTATGTATGCATGAGGTCCTTCCAGATGCCCAAAGCAGAGAGGTTTGGGATTCACTTACTTTTCCCCTGCAAAGGAACAACCAAGAACCAGGCAGCATAATTTCACAACTTCCTTTTTATGCCAACTCCCTTTTGTCTTTTGTCAAAGAGACTTTCAAGTTCAGTTCTCTCCTGTTTGGGTTACGTGTGTGATTTTATTCTGCATGCTTAAAACAAAAATTCACAGCTAACATCTTCACAAGGGCCCTTTTGTTCACTCTGCTTTATAAATAAACTCTGTGGCAGCACCTCCGGCTGCCACCTCTGGATATGCTGCCGCAACTGGTCCTCTCTTTCCTCTTCCGTTTTAGAGTCTCCATTTTCGACTCCTTTGGTGTTTTTATTCTCTCAGAAGTTATCACCGCCATATTTTTTTTTAGTAAAAGTGATGAAGAAAACAGGGTAAGAATGAGAAATCAGGGAGGGAGAGAAAGAACCTGAAAGTTACCTTCTGTTTTTAAAAGGGTTCTTCCTACTGAAAAACCTAAGTCCTAAGTGTGTGCCCCTGGGTGCTGCTATAATTCCATTTGTTTTCTGAAAATGGAAAAATACTGCAGTTACAGTCTATGCTTGTGCAAATAAATTCCATATTTCACATCTCTTGCTAACTGACTGGTTTAAATCGGGTGCCTATCTGTTGGTATTTGAGCACCACAGACAAATTATCATGGCCTGGCAGGTGATCAACACTGAAATATTAAGAAGGCGCTTAAGATGGAGAAAAATCTAACAAACACCATTTGAAATCCACTTAAAGAAAATTTCTCTCCAAAGAGCAGAAAAGCAAAGAGGGCAATTGATGGCAATTTATGATACGACAAAATCAATTAGCTTGTTATTGGATCGGCTTGCTTTTAGAATGAATGGGTTGAAGATAATAGCACACTCAGTTAACTCTCTCCGTTCAGTACGGCAAGTAGAAGTCATGTAACACCATGACTCTGCAAGAATGAAGCTTGTAGCTAAGAGCTGGCTTCATTAAAATGCTTCATGGATAGAAAAATACCTAGCTTAAGCAAAATCAAAAATTCATCTAAAATATACTGGTATGCCCAAGAGATAAATATACATATATTTTTTTTCCCTTTTAGGAAAAATGGGGAGCAGGCACTGGAACCAAAGCTTCTTTTCTCTAAATCTCTCAATCTCTCTCTTTCCTACAGAAGTCACTTTTGTGTAACACTGTGGATTAGCATAGTGAATATTCGTGATTGAAAGAGTGAATAAATGAATGAGATCTATGACATTCTAAAATATACATTAAAAATGTAGAACTTTAGTCTCACATATTACCCTATAAATCAATAGATACAGTAAGTATATAAAGCCTATTGTGGCTTCTATACATATCCCCAAATTATTCAGACCATGAGTTATAATGATGGTTTTGTTTCTCTGGACTTATTCCCATGCACAGGACCATATTCAATGTAATTTTCTTTAATATGCTGTGATATATTCAATACCTAGATGTCCTTCCACTTCATAAAATGCATTAAAATACATGACTAGAGGTTTGGGTAATTTTTCTACCCTACCAAACACTCATGCTGATCATTTAAAAATATACATTAGATAACCTCACTCTTCCCTCACATAATTCACCATAAAATCTAAGACTCAGCCCAAAAGCTCCCTGAATGAGCTGAGCTGGATATTGTGAGGCATCCATTGAATGCCATGAATTTACTTATTTCTTATGCATCTAGAATGGTACTAACTCAGGGCCATCCAAGAAATATTTAACAAAAAAAGTCACTAAAATCATTTTTTATGTGATATAATTCTCTGGCAGAGCTAAGAAAGGCTGCCAGACTCTCTGCTCTCCAACCATGTTCTTCTTTACCTCTCCTAACTGAAAAACCTAAGTCCTATTTTTCTCCTACTTGTTCATGCTTGTCCAGCCATGAGGGCTGACTTGCGATTTCCTCATATAAGCTAGACATGTTCTCACCTTTGAGTATTTGCATTTGCTACCTCTATTTGGCATGGTTTCCCTCTATATATCTGCATGGTTTGCTTGCCTCCCTCCCATAGGGGTTTAATGACATATTTTCAGTAAGGCACACCCTGCTGCCCCCACTTCTACCCTTCCACACATATATGTGCTGTAAATCTCTTCCTGCTTTAATTTTCTTAATATCACGTATCATACATACTATGTATAGTCTGTCTCTTCTCTTACATCAGAACAAAAGCCTAATGAGAGCAGGGCATTAGTAAACTGTTAGCACTGCTGTGCCTCCTAAAACAGTGCCTACTTTGCCATAGATATTTGTTGGATGAATAAATAAATTCTGATAGAAAAAAGTCTTTAATGGTCACATTTTTTTTTCAGCATGCTGAAATAGAAAAGAAAAAATTATGTTTTGTAGAAATTGTGATTAACCTTACAGATCAAGTTATAGAACATGACATTCTCAACTGCCACTCATAAGAATGACTGGGTTTCAAGAGAGAGAGATGGAACACTGGTTTTCATGGGCATTTTTAATCTGTGAGTTTTCCACAAAGGCATAAGAAACTTCTCCACAAATCCTTATCTGTCAGATGCAGCATCAAGCACTGCTTCACCAAGACGGTGAGCCTCCCTGCTGAGGGATGTCCTTTGAGGCCAAACTCAGGTTGTTCTCTCTGGTCCATGTGCCTGTTTGTACATTCCCAGGCTGTGAGATTGCTGGAAATGCCGTGGAGCCTGCCACCTTCAGGAGCAACCAGGAAAAAGCCTGCCATATCCTTTCGGTTTTCAGATTTATAGATTTAAGGGGGGTTCCCATTCTCACGGTAGCTACTCTTGAAAGCTGACTCCCTGACGCCCTTGCGGAATCCATGCCCTGCAGAATTCTCCTTCAATGCAGAATTCATTCAATAAATCAATGAATGACCCCATGGCTGAGTCTGCATGGAATGTCCCAGAAGTGTCATTGTGACACTTAAGAAGGACTGGATGCTTCTACCTTTGTCCTCTTGGGAACCTTGGTTTGCCATGTTAGAAGTCCAGCTCTGCTGTTAGAGAAGACATAACAAGAGGCCCTGAGACTACCTGTAAAGAGAGAGAGGCCTCACCATCCCAGGCCCCCCAGCCTACCTCAGCCCAGTCGTCTGGCTGCATATCGGCCTACCAGTTGTGTGAGTGAACCACCTTGGATATTTCAGCCCAGTCAAAAAATCCCAGGTAATTCCAGCCCTGGTTATCATCATACAGAACTTCAGAACTCTCTAGCTCAACCCAGGTAACATATAGAATCATGAGAAATTGTGACTGATAATAAGTTGGTGCTGTGTAGTTGGTTAGGTCACTAATTTTGGAGTGTTAAACTACTACAACCGCTAAGACCTCATATATTTAACTGGATGAGGAAGGCAAGGTAGAGGGCCCCCTTTAAAGGACGTATAGGATAATAAAACCTCTGTCTCTATTTCTTTTCCTGCTTCTCAACTTAGAACTGAGTGGACGTAGCTGAAGAGAGAGGGTTGGGATGTTTACCTCAATAATGGTTCTTCCCAAGTCACTTCGTCTTTCAACAAAATGAAGATTCTGAATTTAAAACATGAATTATTTCTTCTTCTATTATGTGACTGCTACTTTTGTTGACCATGGAGAAATACAGGCTTCCTATCTCATATCTCTGGTAGGGATGGAGGACTAAAATGTTTAAAGTTCAGGCAGGGCAACGTCCTTAATACTTTACATATCATCCTGCCACATCTCTTTAGACCACATACATGTCAGACCAAATCCTCTTGTCCTGACAAACTATTCCAGCGCAGAAGTTTCCCTCAGTTCTTATACACGCTGGAGCTGACCCAATATTTAGATAATTATGTCAAATATCTATTAGATTATATTACCAGCACTGTGTCTATCCTTACAGTGTAAAATAGAGTATAAAAAAAACTTAAAACATGAATTTGTCTTGATGTTTCAATAAAATCTCTGAAAGATGTCAGAATTAGAGGTTTTGCCCAGTGGAATTCATAAACCAACATCATTAAAGTCGAGCCCAAGTGAGCAATCAGGGAGTCAGAAGCAGAATTTTTAACTCATTTTGTCAAATTTGTTTTTGCTTTCCTATATTTTATTTCTCTTCTATAGGTTCTTAAATAGCTCTTCCAGCTGATTTCCTCCTAAAGGAAATAAATGTAACAGTCTGATCTGCTCACATTCAAACCTGAATGCACAACGTCCTTTATAATAAGATGTGTTAAATAATTCAATGAGCAGATTATTATTACAGTGAATCAAATAAGTGGACGTGGTATATCTCTAATACCCTAGTGTAAAGCCCGTTTTAATTTTATAATCCCAACTGGATGCAACATACTTAAATGAGCGCTATTAACTTGTACTTTTTCTATTTTGTTTAGAAGCAGAATAATAGTTGAGAGACGTTTATTAAGAAAACATCAGTTCTATTTACACATTCTTAAAGAGAATATTAGAAAAACAGAATTTTAATTTTCATGTGTATAATTTAATATAATTAGAATGGAATACAATTAGGTACTTTCAGATCTTTCAGCGTTAATTAAAAAGCTAATAACTTGAATGGCTATAAACATTGAATTAGTGAGACTAATGCTAAAGGCAGTTAATCCTTTATTTGTCATTTACTGAAGATTGCTTAACTGGGATGCCATCTTTATGTCAAGTACCCCCCCCCAACCTCACCAATGGAACTTCATGAATTGTAAGGCCCCTAAATCTTAAATGGCATCTCTCTGAACAATCTGCCAGTACCCCACCCTACTCTGGGGATTATTTAACAGTCAGCAGCCACTGCCTTTGACTCAGTCCATAAAGGAATTTTATTATCAGCAATATTCCCACTTCCCTAAATCCTAATAATGATTTCTGGGTTTTAGAGAAAAGAAAAGTAGCTCTACTAGAAAAGTGAAAGTGAAAAGCTTCATCTCTGTGGTTGAAGAAACTTATCAATATTGGGTTTAAACAGAAATAACATTTTAAAAGTAGACAACATCAGCATTAAAGAAATTAATATTAGCAATTGGTGGAAATATATCAAATAGTGTTTGATATTTTTTAAAATGATGAAATCCATGAGTACCTAACACTTAGAACCAATAGAACAAAATCTCATTAGTCACCTTTGGAGGATGCTTGGGAACCAGTTCATTATTCTTAAAACTAGCAAATAAAATGAAAGGATGAAAAAACAAATGACTCTGACTTCTGCATAAGCCATATCAGAATACCTTCTCAGGTACTCTTCTGGGAGTAATACATGAATAAGGGATGAAAGACTTAGAAAGATATCACCACTTTGCAAACCAAAATGAAAGAATGTCTCTAAGCAATGATCATTAATGGTTGCCAAAGCCATTAAGTTAAAAGAGGATGAAGCAATCTAATAGCACTTCAACCACTGATGTATATTATGTCATTATCATTAGGCTTTTGCTATAATAATGTTGTTCAAAAAGTAATCACAAAATTCAGCAGCAAACAACAAGAGATATTTATTTCTTGGTTATGAAACAACTGGGTTTGTGGGTCAGCTGATTTTAAGCTGCACTTAACTCCAAACTGAAAACTGGTTTCAGGTCTATTTCTGTCTTCACAATCTATAACCTGAGATGAAACAAGCCACGCTTGAAACACATGATACTCAAGGCAGAAGGCAGGAGTTTTAGAAGGCTAAGCCAGACTGTGCAAATACATCTGTCTTGGCAGATGTGGTGTATGTTATTCCCATTTACATTCCATAGGCTAAAGCAGGTGAAATGGCTAAGCGCAACACCAATGGAGTGGAGACGTGTATTCCTCTTAGGAGGCATGATGAGAAGGAAGCATGAGAAAGAGAGAAATTATTGAACAAGAATAGGATCTACTACATCACACAAAAAAAGAAACAACCAGACATTATGTGCCTCCTGATATGATCAGATAAGAAATATGCAACCCAATCTCTGAACATTCTAAGAGTCTATATTAAACTATCAGTCTGCAGGAAATAAAGGATTAGAGGAAGATGTTAAAAAACATCAGGAGGAAGGACCTGGGAAAATAGAGAATTTGGAAAACAATATAGTTTTATACCACTACACACTAAAAACACTAAAATAATTTTGTCCTACAAATAAATTGAAAAAATAAAAGATGGGAGGAGCACTATACAAAGTAAAGGATACTAACAGAAATCTCTGAGAAATGCAGTATATTTGAGCAAATCAAATGGAAAGAAAGTAAGTACTGTGGAAATGTGAGTAATAATTATCTATCTGGCAATATTAGGGAGTGCTCATTTCATTAGGCATCAAAATGATACTATGGTTATGGTTTTCAAAATAATGTTATCTTGTATAATATATGCTGAAATATTTAAGAATGAAATGGGATGCACTTCAAACTAATCTGAGGATGGTTAGGGGAGCAGGGAGGAATACAGATGAAATATATTTTTGTGGGTGATAAGTACATAGTACACATTACCCAATTCTCTCTAGTCTTTGAGTTGTTTTACTTTTCATAACAAAAAAAATATGGGAGGAAGGAAAGGGAAGGAAGGAAGGGAGGGAGAAAAGGGAATGAAGAGACAGCATTTCTTCTCACCAAACAACAATGCATGTGGTTAAGAAAAGGATTCTCTTGAGAACACGGTAATCCTTTGCTTAGAAAAGGGTCTCCTTATGCCCTGTACACAAGTTAACTTTTTTTCATCTGGCTATAAGCAGCACAGTGGCAAAAACTAACGTCTCTCAGTGTGCAATTGAAAGATAAATATGTCAAAATTATAAAGCTTTTTTTTCCCCTAAGAAATAATAGATTCTAAGAAACCCTTCCTCTCCAAAATAGCAAGAGAAAACTCCAAAAACAGCTATGCTTAGATTCTCCCAAAGAATGCCTCTCAATGAGCATTAAACTAGTCTCTGTGAGCAAGGCACTTTAGTTAGTTGGGTAAGATGTTCCTTAGTAAAGGAGATCTCTAATCCTTTGGTAGCTACAGACTGTTTTGTTTCATATATCCAAGGAAAAAGAGCAACCAACGAGTTACATTCAGGTTTTCATAAGTGAATGAAAATGTGCTTATTTTGTTGAGAAAATATCAATTTTATTTGAAATTATAATCAAATTGCAACATAGTTTTAGGAGCTACAAAGAAAATGGAATTTAAGAAGAGCCAGCATTCTAAAAAAGAACAGCTTTTGAATAGGGAGCTCACATTATCTTTCCCCACAAGAAAATGAGCAAGGGTTACTCCTGTGTGGCATTTCAATCCACTGTGATTTACCTGAAGGAAATCATTAACTCTTCCCAGCATTTTAGAATAATAGTATGATGATGAGACACCTAAAAAGCACTCAGAGGAATATTGGTTGCAAGTACCTGCCCAAATTGTTTAATGTTTGTCAAACTTGAATTGTATTTGAAGGATACATCTCTAGTAATGGATTTCTAGTTCTATTTCCACATGGGCAAGGCTTTGCAGCCATTGCAAACTGTAGTTTATTACCTTGCATTATGTATGTGATGATTTTTTGAGCAGGTACACAAACACAAAGGGGAAAAATACAAGAACGTGATTTCTTTTATTGCTCAATATAGAGCAGTTAGGAATAATTTGGAAATTTTTCAAATAGTCCATTTGGGGAAATTCTTAGATCTACTCAGGAATGTTACTAAATAATTTGGCTGCAGCTAAAAGTGGCATAAGTGCCCAAGGGAATTATGGCTAGTAGAAAAAAGGGCAAAAATGTCACAAAACAGGTATCAAATTTTGAGTAAAAAAATCTTCAGTCCCAGTTTGTAACAGTGATTAACTGTATGCAACTTTGGCAATTAACTTCTCTGGGACTCAGTTTTCGCTTAGAACAAGATATACTATAGCCTGCCTCACATGATTGTAGTGAAGATTACATGAACCTAGCTGAATGATTACTAAAAAGTGGATACTCAAAATGTTTAGCCAAACCCAAATTGTTAAACAAGAGCTAATAAATGTAACTGAATTTTGTAAATTGAAAAACATTATACAAATACAAAAGAACAACAGGATTATTTTGCTTGTTTTGTAAAATTTGTTTACAGGTATCTTGATAA
Source organism: Manis pentadactyla (assembly GCF_030020395.1). NCBI lineage: Eukaryota > Metazoa > Chordata > Mammalia > Pholidota > Manidae > Manis > Manis pentadactyla. Next base: position 162,387,548 of record NC_080022.1, on the reverse strand, counting down.
TGGTTTGCCAAGACTACTATTTGGGGGTGTTTCTTATTAGTGAAAAGACTGTATGCAAAGTGAATTCATTCTGTCTTTTTACCTTGATATAGGATCAACTAGTTCATGGAATCTTATTATAGGAGCTTAAACTTCTGGTTTAAGAAACAAAGAACTGTTATTAGTGGTGATATGGAATGACTTCAAAATGGTAGTGTGTTTTGACATGTACAATGCTGTAGATAAACTGCGAAATGTGAATGGACATTCTTATGGGTAAATCTAACCACTGTAAAATGAGCAATTAGTCTCTCACACTAAGTGCCAAAGAATCTGTACCTTACTTTCTGTGCAACTGATTCTCAGCCACCTGATCTGTAACTTATGTACAAATGACTATATGCACAGAGGACATGTATGCTCTTTGTGGTTCTGGCACACAGTTGCCACTTTTAATCCAAAACACTTTCAAATCTGTCCGATTTTCCCCCACACTTTGGAAGAATCATTTTCTTTTGGCCAGAGACTCACTGTAAGAATTCTCAGGCCTAGAGAGAAGGTTTTGTTTACAAACTCAGAAGGGAGAAAGATCAAAATCTCAGCAAGCACAGACGAGGTCTTGCAACCTTAGCTCCACATAGAGCCACACTTCAAACTTCCGAATGAGCACTGGCTGCACTTGGCAGAAAGGTTAATTTTCTTTCAGAAGCATGAAGCAGTTCTCTGGTTAGAGAATGCACTTGCAGGACCAACGCATGCTGCATTTCAGCAATGTTCTGCTTAGAGACTCCGGGATGCTCTCTATGAGAGTTTACATAAAAACACATCAGCTACAAGCAAGGAAAGGCTAAAGACCGTGGGAACCCATCCAGGGTGTGTGAAGAGGAAGGTCCAGCCGAGGTCACCATGTCAGGTTCCATTTCAGAACTACATACCCTGAAGAAAAACAGCTTAAGTCTTAACTAGTATTGTCTTCCATTTCTATGAATTAAAAGTACCAGTTACTGACAGTTTTGGACCATTATGAGACCCCAGCAAAAAAATAACCTTTGAAACTTACCAGGATATTCTATTTGCTTCCAATACTTCTCATAACAGAGATTTGCTTCACTACAGTGCTTAGGCTATGAATGGGAGATAGGATGGTAGAGCAAAAGCACATGGACTTTAAGCCCAAATTCCAGCCACTACTCAGCAATGAATATTTATTGTCTCTGAGTCTCAAATTTCTCATCACTTCAGTGGAGAGAGTAATGCCTTGGAGTTTATAAAGTTGTTTTAAGAATTAAATAGCATTTACACATATATGTAAAGTATATAAATTATATAATTATATATATTATATATCATTATAATATATATTATATATACACACATATAATATATGGTACATAGAAAATTTTCCACAAAATATTTATATACTTTACACAGATAAATAGTGCTTTAGGGTAGAAAAGGAAAACCTAATTCTGTAATTTTACCAAAACACTATCAAACCACATAGGTAAAAACAAAAAAGGAGCTGCCTCAATAAAACAGCAGTCAAATTACTGCAACTAACACTAAATCTAAACCACAGCTACCTTTCATTTTAGCCCAAATGAACAGAAATATTTTACTTAGCAAATATTTACCTACATTTAAAAAGACATGATTTACTACTTTAGATAAGGATCATTAGTGGGAACTCCCTATCATAACTCATTTCAGTGTATAATACAAAAAATTAAACAACGTATCTAGACATATGGGCACACGGTTCTTGAAAACTATCATGGTAATGGAGACAGTGCAGGCAGTTTAAAGACAGCGGGAGTGACAGGAAGTTGAATACCCTACAACAAAACATGGCAATTAGGCAAATCATTCTTTCATGTGTGTGTTTGTTCATAAAATGTATGTGTGTATATATATATATATGAATATAATGTAATACCTAGAGCGAACACAAAATAGCTCTACAAAGGAAAAGATTAAAAGACACTATAGGTAAGTCAAAGTAGAATTCTTAAAGTTCAAGTAACCAACAGAAGGGAAAAAAGAGAAATGAAAAATAGAACAGACAGCAGAATACAGGGTGGGGATGAAGATGACGGAGTAGGAAGGCAAGGCAGGAGACCTCTCGCACACACACCAAGGAAGCAAGTACAGCAAATACAGCTCACCCTGGAGCCTGCAGAACAGACTGCCTGAACCTGGCGAAGAACGTCACACAGGGAAGGGTCAAGTGCCGGAGCTGTAATGCAGCTGGACCCAAGCCCTTCCCCCAGCCCAGCCCACAGGGGAGGAGGAAAATATTTATATATTTTATATATGTGTAAATGTATATATACAAATGTATATGTATGTAGATAAGAGAGAGAAAGAGAGAAGGGGAGAGAAATACATATATGCCTAGGGACACAGAGATAGTGAGAAAGATACTTGAGAACTTAGCCCACAATCACTACTTCTAGCATGCATTTACTCATTCATTCACAAATATTTCTGAGTGGCACCTACATGATATGCTAGATAAGACAGTAACCAATATAGTCACCGCACTCAAGGAGTTTATTTTGCAGTGTAGAAAGCCTGCAAGTGGCAAATCCAGAATAGTGCATGCGTCAGCAGAGATAGTAAAGTACATGGAATTATTTAAGGCAATTTTAAGAGCTAAGAGAATCCTCCTTATAGAAAATGTCATGTAACTTATGAAATACCTGAAACATACAAGGGAGGTAACATAGGGGGGATGAGGGAGGTATGGAGTTCTATGTTGAGGAGACGTTGAAAATAGCAATTAGCCTATTTTAGATATCACACCCCATACTCAGTGTGATATCATGAGTCATAAGAAATACATATTTGGTTATTTATATGACCATTTATATGACCAAATATATACTTCCCAGGTATACTTGGTCTTCATCCACAGTTCCTGAAAACACTGCAGTCATAAAGGTGACATGGGTGTCTTGTCAGGTTAATGAGAGACTTTTGGACCCCTATCCAAAGGTGGGTTCTGGAGGGTGAATCAGCCAATGGCCAATGATTTAGTTAATCATGACTATGCAATGAAGCTTTCACAAAAACCCCTGAGAAGAGCTTATTTGCTCTCTTGTGTTCTGCTTCTCTGTTGGAGAGAGAGAGCTTCCACACTTGGGGAATCAGAAAGCTTTCATGTGCCACCAAGCTAGGCCTCAAGCACCATGAGGCTAGAAGCTCCTTTATTTGGGACCTTGCCCTATGAATCTCTTCATCTGTCTGTTAACTTGTAACCTTTACAATATACTTTATTAAGCTGGTAAACATGTTTTCCTGAGTTTGTGAGCCACTGTAGCATATTAATTGAATTTAAGGGGAGGTCATTGGAAACTCCAGTCTGTAGCCAGTTGGTCAGAAGCACAAGGAACTGCTTGGGGCTTGTAACTGGCATCTAGATTGGGGGATGGATGATAGGTTTGGAAGATGGAGCCCTTAACCTGGGGAATCTGGTGCAGTCTCTAGGCGGATAGCATGAGAACTGAGTAGAGATTTCAGAACCCCTGCTGGTGTTCAAGAATTGCTTGTTGTTGTGTGTGTGGGAAGACCCCTCCCACACATACATACATTGGAATCAGGTCTGGGAACTTGAAAGGAATTGTACTATTAATGCTAAGTACTATCATTTGTAGGAAAAAAATAAACACTAAGCAATTTCCATATCTCATTTAAACCTCAAGATCAGCAACCAATAACTGTAGAACTGATACTCCACCAACCTGACTACTGTTCTGGCTGCTTTCCAGGATGCCATAGCATATTCAGGACTTACACATCATGGGGATGGTGCCCAGGGTTGCATAAGTGACCAGAGTTGAAGGGTGAAAAGGGAAGGAAGAGGCAGCAGTGGCTTGAATGGCATCGCCAATGGGCCTTCATAGGAGAGAAAGTGCCTGGGATGTGTGGTTTAGAAAAGACATCTGATGGCTTAGAGCACAGAATGGCTGGATTAGAGACAAACCTGGAGGAAGAGAGATGGATTGGAAGGTTGTTGCAGTAAAATTACACATGAGGCAATGGTGGCCCAAACTAAGATGGTTACAGAAATAACAGTAGCATGTGGACACATTTAAGAGGCTTAAAGAAAGTAGAATTGAAAGAACATAACTAATGGTTAATTAAGGTGAACAGGAAGAAAGAAAAAAGCTGGTTTTAGAGCTTAAAAAATTGAGCAGACTCACTGAGCCAGACAGAAAAGGAGAAAAAACTTTCAAAGGCAAAACCATGTAAGACATAAGTGCTTAGTATGTTAGAGCCATTCAGTACATGCTAGACATTTTTCCACTCTCATTGTATGTTTCTGGTTACTTTTTCCAAAGCTACTATCATGTACATCCCAGTTGTAGTTTCACCATTCAACATTTTATCAGATACACAGGTGAATTATTATAATTGTCATTTGTGGGTAAAATTGCAATATTTCCAGACTTTCTGACCTGGCCTTAGTGCATAGCTTCTGGTGTCTCCATCCTTCCCTAATTCTGGGAAAGCCCATCCATCTATCAGTAGTTGTTTCTAAGGGATGGAGAGAAGTAATCAATCTCCATATCAATAAGTGATCACAAAGGGGCGTGAGGGACCAGGGAGGTTTGGTGGGTCCTTTTTGGCAGCCCTGTCATGAGAGACATGGGCTAGCAGAAGTGGAAACTGTCTGTAAGCAGCAAACGGGTTTCTTCCATTTTATTTTTCCCTTTTACTGATTTCTACTTCAGAGGTTATTTGCCCAGAGCTGGGAACATATTTTCCCTCTGGAGTGTCACCTGGCATATTCAGCAGGACCTCTGAACAGGAAATTTGTCTTCATGGGTGCAATGCTTGGGCAGGCTGTCATTAGAGATGGTGGGGATACCCGGAAATCCCCCCCATGGATGGTAGGGAGGCCCCAGTGGCTGGTGTGGTGTGGGGTAACCAATAACACTTCCCTCTAACAGTGGTGGATAGTGCAGCTACACCTGGGAACCCACATCCATGGGGCTTCCACGTGGGGAGCCCCTAGTGGGAAATTGGTCTAGGATAAAGCACCACCTAGACAGGTGGGCTTCCCCAGAATCAGGGAAGGGTGGAGACACCAGAAGCTATGGAATTAGCCCTCTATGAGATATAAGATTACTTAGAGACCCTGAGTCACTGTGTGTCTGCCAGGATGGTAGGATGATTGTTTCTAGAAATATTGGAAAAGGTTATAGAAGAGAGAGACACAGTTCTGCATTGCTGGGTGATGATGACCTAGGGGATGTCCTTAAGAAAGAGAGATAGTGAGGGAGGGGGAAAAAAGATGGCAGTGTGAGAAATGAGGTGGAAATCTCCTTCCAAAACCACATATAAAATAAAAATATAGCAAATACAACTAATCCTAAAAGAGTGACAAGAAAGAAGATTGCAACAGCTGGCCTACATCTGAAAAGAGAGCAGACCTCATGGAAAAGGGTGAAGTAACAAAGCCATGATCCAGCAGGACCTGAGCCCAACCCCAACCCCAGCTCACTGGCTGAAGGAAGAGAAACAGAGCGGGAAGGGAGTAGAAGCCCAGGACTGCTAAAAACCCAGCTCTGGAGATCCTCTCCGGGAGCACAAACCCACACTGCATGGGGCTCTGGAGATTAGAGGGGTTGGAAAACAAGACAGGTAGAGAGAGTCTACTGGGAGAGACTGAGATTCCAGCCACTTGTGGAGAACAGGTTTTGAAAACCGGCTGCTCTGGGACAAAAGAAAGGCGGGTGCTTTGAAAGACTTCCCAACAGTGAGAGGGCTGCTAAAGGGGCAAGGATTACACAGAGCTTGCTGCTCAGGAGAAGGAACAGGTGGACAAAATCATCCTGGCACAGTCAGCCAAGAAGGTTGGGAACTTTCAGAAGCTTCAGGTACTCCATCCCCTTGGCTGGCAATACAGCTCCAAGACCCCAACTATGATAGGCAGCCTGCCAATCCTTCCTTCAGCTGCCACCTGCTCACAAATCCTTCCTTCAGCTGCCACCCTGCCACTGTGCCATGCCAGCTGGAGGGCAGCCCTGCCTATGGCAGCTACAGAGTCATATTGTAGAGGCTGCTCCCTGCATGCTTAGCTCACTGGCTCTGACAGTGGAGGCAGGCACTGTGGCCAGGAAGCAGGAAAGAGCTCTGTCCTCCTGGTAGGCACTAGCATGGCTCACCTGTGAACCCAACGATTGCTCCAGGTCAGCAGGAGGGCAGCCCTGCCTACAGCAGCTACAGGGGCAATTCCAAGAGGCTGCTCCCAGCAAGCATGGCTCACTGGCCCTGACAGTGGAGGTAGGCACTATAACAGAAAAGCAAGGAAGAGCTCTCTCCCCCCAGTGCCCACCTGCAACCTCTGCCATCTCTCCAGGTGCTGGGCAGCTATGAAGTGTGTGGTTTCTGGGCACTAGTGGGCACTGCCTAGACAAACCTATTATTCCTCATTATACAGATGGATTATGAAAAGTCAGAACCTTGCTCAATCCAAAATTACTCAAACACCAGAAAGAGGAATTAGTGAAACTGAAATCAACAATCTTCCTGATAAATATTTCAAAATAAAAGTCATAAACATAGTAATGGAGGTAAAAAAATATTCAAGATCTAAGCGATGAATTCAAAGGGAGAGAGACACTTGGAGAAATACAGTATCTAAAATTAAACATATAATGGAGGGATTTAAAAGCAGACTAGAAGAGGGAAAGGAGACAGTAAATGGAATATAAATTAGAGGATAGGAATACAAAGAAGCTGAGGCACAGAGAGAAAAAAGGACCTCTAGGATTGAAAGAATAATAAGACAACTCTATGACCAATCCAAATGGTACACTATTTGTATTATAGGGATACCAGAAGAAAAAGAGAGAGCAAAAGGGATAGAAAAAATGTCTTTGAAGAAATAATTGCTGAAAACTTCTCCAATCTGGGGAAGGAAATAGTCTCTCAAGCCATGGAAGTGCACAGACCTCCCAACACAAGGGAACCAAGGAAGACAACAGCAAGACATATAATAATTAACATGACAAAGTTCAAGGACAAGGACAGACTATTGAAAGCAGCCAGAGAGAGAAAAAAGATCACATACAAAGGAAAATCCATCAGGCTATCATCAGACTTCTCAGCAGAAACCTTACAGGCCAGAAGGGAGTGGCATGATATATTCAATGCAAAGAAACAGAAGGGCCTTGAACCAAGAATACTCTACCTGGCAAGATTATCATTTAAATTTGAAACAAGGAATAAAAATTTCCAGATAAACAAAAGTTGAGGAAATTTACCTCCCACAAACTATCTCTACAGTGTATTGTAAAGAGACTGCTCTATATGGACATGCTCCTAAGATTAAATAGCTGTTACCAGAGGAAATAAAACCACAGTAAAGGAAGGAGACCAATTAATTACTAAGCAAATGCAAAATTAAATCAGTTACCCACAAAGTCATTCAAGGGATACACAAAGAGTACAGAATATGACACCTAACATATAAAGACTGGAGGAGGAAGAAAATGAAGGGAGATAAAAAAAGGAATCTTTAGATTATGTTTATAAAAGTATAATAAATGAGTTAAGTTAGACTGTTAGATAGTAAAGCAGCTGCCCTTGAACCTTTGGTACCCATGAATCTAAAGTCTACAATGGCAATAAGAACATATCTATAGATAATCACCCTAAATGTAAATGGACTGAATGCACCAATAAAAAGACATAGAATTACAGAATGGATAAAACAAAAAGATCCATCCATATGCTGCCTACAAAAGACTCACTTCAAACCCAAAGGCATACACAGTCTAAAACTGAAGGTTGGAAAAAGATATTTCATGCAAAAAATAGGGAGAAAAGAACATAAGTTGCTATACTTGCATGAGATAAAAATAGACTTCAAATCAAACAAAGTAATAAGAGACAAAGAAGGACATGATATAATGATAAAGGGGACAGTCCAACAAGAAGATATAACTGCTATAAATATTCATGCACCCAACATAGGTGCACTGAAATATGTGCAACAAATACTAACACAGTTAAAGGGGAAGTAGAATGCAATGTATTCATTTTAGGATACTTCAACATGCCACTCACAACAAAGGGGAGATCAACCAGACAGAAAATAAGTAAGGAGACAGAGGCACTGAAAAACACATTAGAATAGATGGACCTAACAGACATATATAGAACACTCCACCCAGAAGCAACAGGATATATATTCTTGTCAAGTGCACATGGAACATTTTCCAGAATAGATCACATATTAGGCCACGAAAAAGAGCATGAGTAAATTTAAAAAGATTGAAATTGTACCAACCAACTTCTCAGATCACAAAGGTAAGAAACTAGAAATAAATTGTGGAAAGAAAACAAAAAGACTCACTAACACATGGAGGCTTAACAACACGCTCCTAAATAACCAATGGATGAATTACCAAATTAAAACAGAGATCAAGCAATATATGAAGACAAATGAAAACAACAGCTAATTGCCCCAACTTCTGTGGGATGCAGCAAAGGCAGTTCTAAGAGGAAAGTATATAGCAATACAGGTCTATCTAAGAAAGAAGAAGAATCCCAAATGAACAGTCTAAACTCACAATTAATGACACTAGAAAAAGAAGAAGAAATGAGGCCCAAAGGAGGGACATAATAAAGATCAGGGAAGAAGTAAATAAAATTAAGAAAAATAAAACAATAGAAAGAATTAATGAAAACAAGAACTGGTTATTTGAGGAAATAAACAAAATAGATAAACCCCTAGTCAGACTTATCAAGAAAAAAGGAAAGTCTACACAAACAGAATCATAAATGAGAAAGGAAAAATCACTACAAACACCATAAAAATAGAGTTATTAGAGAATACTATAAAAAATTATATGCTGCTAACAAACTGGATAACATAGAAGAAATGGACAACATTCTAGAAAATACAACCTTCAAAGACTGACCAAGGAAGAAACAGAAAGCCTGAATAGACCAATTGCCAGCAAGGAAATTGAATTGGTAGTCAAAAAACTACCCAATAACAAAACCCCCACACCAGATAGCTTCTCTGCTGAATTTTATCACACATTCAGAGAAAATCTAATACCCAACCTCCTTAAACTTTTCTAAAAAGTAGAAGAGGAGGGAATACTTCCAAACTCATTCTATGAGGCCAGCATCACCCTAATACCAAAACCAGGAAAAAATACCACAAAAAAAGAAAATTACAAACTAATATCCCTGATGAACATAGAGGCAGATACTCAACAAAGTATTAGCAAACCGAATTCAAAAATACATCAAAAAGATCAGAATGAAGTAAGAGTTGTTCCAAGTATGCAAGGAGGGTACAACATTTGAAAATCCATCAACATCATTCACTATATCAATGAAAAGAAGGACAAAAATCACATGATCATGTCCATAGATGCTGAAAAAGCATTTGACAAAATTCAACATCCATTCATGTAAAAACTCTCCAAAAAATGAGTATAGAGGGCAAGTACCAGAACATAATATGACAAACCACAGTCAATACCATACTTAACAGCAAAAAGCTGGAAGCTTTTCCTCTAAGATTGGGAACAAGACAGGGATGCCCCCTCTCCCCACTTCCATTCAACATAGTACTGGAAGTCCTAGCCATGACAATCAGACAACACAAAGAAATAAAATGCATCCAGATTGGTAAAGAACAAGTTAAACCATAACTTTGCAGATGAGATAATATTGTACATAAAAATCCCTAAAGAATATACCCCAAAACTACTAGAACTAATAACTGAATTCAGCACAGTTGCAAGATACAAAATTAGTACACAAAAATCTGTTACATTCCTATATTCTAATATGAACTAGCACAAAGAGAAATCAGGAAAACAACTGATTTTGCAATTGCATGAAAAAGAATAAATTACCTAGCAATAAACCTAACCAAGGAAGTGAAAGGCCTATACCCTGAAAACTAAAAGAGACTCATGAAAGAAAAAACTATTAGGGAAAAAACTAATAAATGGAAATACATCCAATACTCATGGATAGAAAGACTTAATATTGTCAATATGGCCATCCTGCCTAAAGGAATCTACAATTCAGCGCTATCCCTATCAAAATACCAACAGCATTCTTCAACCAACTAGAACAAATAGTTCTAAAATTCATATGGAACAACAAAAGACCCCAAATAGCCAGAGCAATCTTGAGAAGGAAGAATAAAGCCAGAGGGATTATGCTCCCTAACATCAATCTTTACTACAAAGCATCAGAAACAAGACACTGGCACAAGAACAGACCCATAGATCAATAGAATAGAATAGACAATCCAGATATAAGCCTACACATATATGGCCAATTAATATATGATAAAGGAGCCATACATATACAATGGGGAAATGACAACCTCTTCAACAACTGGTATTGGGAAAACTGGACAGCTACATGCAAGAGAATGAAACTGGTTTAGTGTCTAACTCCATACACAAAGAAAACTCAAAATGGATCAAAGACCTGAATGTAAATCATGAAACCATAAAACTCTTAGAAAAAAAATAGGCAAAAATCTCTTGAACATAAATATGAACGACTTTTTCCTGAATGCATCTCCTCAGGCAAGGGAAACAAAAGCAAAAATGAACAAGTGGGACTACATCAAACTAAAAAGCTTCTGTACAGCAAAGGACACCATCAACAGAACAAAAGGCCATCCTACAGTATGAGAGAATATATTCATAAATGACATATTCAATAAAGGGTTAACATCCAAAATATGTAAAGAACTCACACAGCTCAACAACCAAAAAGCAAATAACCCAATTAAAAAATGGGCAGAGGTTCTGAGCAGACACTTCTCCAAAGAATAAATGCAGATGGCCAACAGGTACATGAAAAGATCCTCCACATCACTAATCATCAGGGAAATGCAAATTAAAACCACAATCATATATCACCTCACACCTGTTAGTATGGCCAACATCCAAAAGACAAGGAACAACAAAGCTGGAGAGGATGCAGATAAAGGGGAACCCTCCTACACTGCTGGTGGGAATGTAAGCTAATTCAACCATTGTGAAAGCAGTATGGAGGTTCCCCAAAAAACTAAAAATAGAAATTCCACTCCTAGGTATTTACCCAAAGAAAACAAGATCCCAGATTAAAAAAGACATATGCACCCCTATGTTTTTTGCAGCACTATTTACAATAGCCAAGATATGGAAGAAACCTAAGTGTCCATCAGTTGACGAAAGGATAAAGAAGATATGGTAGGATGGGGTGGAGCCAAGGTGGCGGCATGAGTAGGACAGTGGGAATCTCCTCCCAAAAACATATATATTTTTGAAAATACAACAAATATAACTAATCCTAAAAGAGAGACTGGAAGACACAGGACAACAACCAGACTACATCCACACGTGCGAGAACCCAGCGCCTGGGGAAAGGGGTAAGATACAAGCCCCTGCCCGGCGGGACCTGAGCGCCCCTCCCCCCAGCTCCGGGCGGAGGAGAGGAGTCGGAGCTGGGAGGGAGAGGGAGCCCAGGACTGCTAAACACCCAGCCCTAGCCACCCGCACCAGAGCACAGACACAGTGCATGTGTGGGGTGCTTGATACCAGGAAAACAGGGCAGCAAGACCTGTGAGCAGGTTCTGAAGCTGGTGCCCCTGTGACAAAAAAAAGCGAGTGCTTTTTGAAAGTCTTAAAGGGACAGGGATGCCACAGCTGGATGGAAACAATCCAGGTCACAGTCCAGCAGCTGGAAACTCTAGGGAACTACAGGTGCACTAACCCCCTGGGCAACAGCTCTGAGATCCCTCACGGAGGTAAACAGCCAAACAGCCCCTGGACAATTAACCCTCTCGGGCGCTGCCATAGCAGAGCAGCAGCCTGAGGCTGGCCTCGCCCTCAGCAAGGGAGCTTCCTCCATACCAGTGGGGCAAGACACAAAGACCCAGTCTACACGAAACTGCCCAACACAAGCCGCTAGGGGTCGCAGTTGTCCCAGTAAAGAAAGGCCAGTAGCAAGTGGAAAGTTTGGCTCTCCCAGCTCACAGACAGTCAATAGCACCTATCAACAAGAAAAGGCAAAAATATTTGATCCAGACAAGACTAACCCAGACAGCTTCGGCATCTGCTACATCTTCCCCAGAGAAGGAAACTGGGGAGATAGATTTAACCAGTCTTCCTGAAAAAGAATTCAAAACAAAAGTCATAACCATGCTGATGGACTTGCAGAGAAATATGAAAGAACTAAAAAGAAGGAGAATACAGAAATAAAACAAGATCTGGAAGGACTTCAAAACAGAATGGACGAGATGCAAGAGACCATTAATGGACTAGAAAACAGAGAAGCTGATACAGAGAGAGATAAAAGGATCTCCAGGAATGAAAGAATTCTAAGAGAGCTGAGTGACCAATCGAAAAGGAATAATATCCGCATTATGGGGGTACCAGAAGAAGAAGAGAGAGAAAAAGAGATAGAAAGTGTCTTTGAAGAAATAATTGCCAAAAACTTCCCCAAACTAGGGGAGGAAATGGCCTCTCAGATCACAGAGGTACACAGAACTCCCATGACAAGGGATCCAAGGAGGGGAACACCAAGACACATAATAATTAAAATGGGAAAGATCAAAGACAAGGACAAAGTACTAAAGGCAGCCAGAGAGAAAAAAAAAGGTCACCTACAAAGAAAAACCCATCAGGCTATCATCAGACTTCTCAACAGAAACCCTACAGGCCAGAAGAGAATGGCATGATATACTTAATGCAATGAAACAGAAGGGCCTCGAACCAAGATTACTGTATCCAGCACGATTATCATTTAAATAAAAAGGAGGGATTAAACAATTCCCAGAGAAGCAAAGGTTGAGGGAATTTGCCTCCCACAAACCACCTTTACAGGGCATCTTACAGGGAATGCTCTAGATGGGAGCACTCCTAAAAAGAGCACAGAACAAAACACCCAACTTATGAAGAAGGGAGGAGAAGAAATAAGAAGGGAGGGAAATAAAGAATCATCAGACCGTGTTTATAATAGCTCAATAAGCGAGTTAAGTTAGACAATAAGATAGTAAAGAAGCTAACCCTGAACCTTTGGTAACCACAAACTTAAAGTCTGCAATGGCAATAAGTACATACCTTTCAATAATTACCCTAAATGTAAATGGACTGAATGCACCAACCAAAAGACACAGAGTAATAGAATGGATAAAAAAGCAAAATCCATCCATATGCTGCTTACAAGAGACTCACCTCAAACCCAAAGACATGCACAGACTTAAAGTCAAGGGATGGAAAAAGATATTTCATGCAAACAACAGAGAGAAAAAAGCAGGTGTTGCAATACTAGTATCAGACAAAACAGACTTCAAAATAAAGAAAGTAACAAAAGATAAAGAAGGACATTACATAATGATAAAGAGCTCCATCCAACAAGAGGATATAGCCATTATAAATATATATGCACCCAAACAGGAGCAACAACATATCTGAAACAAATACTAACAGAAGTAAAGGAGGAAATAGAATGCAATGCATTCATTCTGGGAGACTTCAACACACCACTCACTCCAAAGGACAAATCCACCAGACAGAAAATAAGTAAGCATACAGAGGCACTGAACAACACACTAGAACAGATGAATCTAATAGATATCTACAGAACTCTACATCCAAAAGCAACAGAATATACATTCTTCTCAAGTGCACATGGAACATTCTCCAGAATAGACCACATACTAGGCCACAAAAAGAGCCTCAGAAAATTCCAAAAGATTGAAATCCTACCAACCAACTTTTCAGACCACAAAGGCATAAAACTAGAAATAAACTGTACAAAGAAAGCAAAAAGGCTCACAAACACATGGAGTCTTAACAACACGCTCCTAAATAATCAATGGATCAATGACCAAATCAAACTGGAGATCCAGCAATATACGGAAACAAACGACAACAACAACACTAAGCCCCAACTACTGTGGGATACAGCAAAAGCAGTCTTAAGAGGAAAGTATATAGCAAACCAGGCATATTTAAAGAAGGAAGAACAATCCCAAATGAAAGGTCTAATGTCACAATTATCGAAATTGGAAAAAGAAGAACATGAGGCCTAAGGCCAGCAGAAGGAGGGACATAATAAAGATCAGAGAAGAAATAAATTAAATTAAGAAGAATAAAACAATAGCAAAAATCAATGAAACCAAGAGCTGGTTCTTCGAGAAAATAACCAAAATAGATAAGCCTCTAGCCAGACTTATTAAGAGGAAAAGAGAGTCAACAAAACCAACAGAATCAGAAACAAGAAAGGAAAAATCACGACGGACCCCACAGAAATACAAAGAATTATTAGAGAGTACTATGAAAACCTATATGCTAACAAGCTGGGAAACCTAGGAGAAATGGAGAACTTCCTGGAAAAATACAACCTTTCCAAGACTGACCCAGAAAGAAACAGAAAATCTAAACAGACCAATTACCAGGAACAAAATTGAAGCGGTAATAAAAAAACTACCAAAGAACAAAACCCCCAAGCCAGATGGATTTACCTCGGAATTTTATCAGACATACAGAGAAGACATAATACCCATTCTCCTTAAAGTTTTCCAAAAAATAGAAGAGGAGGGAATACTCCCAAACTCATTCTATGAAACCAACATCACCCTAATATCAAAACCAGGCAAAGACCCCACCAAAAAAGAAAACTACAGACCAATATCCCTGAAGAACGTAGATGCAAAAATACTCAACAAAATATTAGCAAACCGAATTCACAAATACATCAAAGGGATCGTACACCATGACCAAGTGGGATTCATCCCAGGGATGCAAGAATGGTACAACATCAGAAAATCCATCAACATCATCCACCACATCAATTAAAAGAAGGACAAAACCCACATGATCATCTCCATAGATGCGGAAAAAGCACTTGATAAAATTCAACATCCATTCATGATAAAAACTCTCAACAAAATGGGTATAGAGGGCAAGTACCTCAACATAATAAAGGCCATATATGATAAACCCACAGCCAACATCATACTGAACAGCGAGAAGCTGAAAGCTTTTCCTCTGTGATCGGGAACAAGACAGGGATGCCCACTATCCCCACTGTTATTCAACATAGTACTGGAGGTCCTAGCCACGGCAATTAGACAAAACAAAGAAATACAAGGAATCCAGATTGGTAAAGTAGAAGTTAAACTGTCACTATTTGCAGATGACATGATATTGTACATAAAAAACCCTAAAGACTCCACTCCAAAACTACTAGAGCTAATATTGGAATTCAGCAAAGTGCAGGATACAAAATTAACACACAGAAATCTGTGGCTTTCCTTTACACTAACAATAAACTAATAGAAAGAGAAATCAGGAAGACAATCCCATTCACAATAGCATCAAAAAGAATAAAATACCTAGGAATAAACTTAACCAAGGAAGTGAAAGACCTATACCCTGAAAACTGTAAGACACTCTTAAGAGAAATTAAAGAAGTCACTAACAAATGGAAACTCATCCCATGCTCTTGGCTAGGAAGAATTAATATAGTCAAAATGGCCATCCTGCCCAAAGCAATATACAGATTTGATGCAATCCCTATCAAATTACCAACAGCTTTCTTCAATGATTTGGAACAAATAGTTCAAGAATTCATATGGGAACACCAAAGACCCCGAATAGCTAAAGCAATCATGAGAAGGAAGAATAAAGGGGGGGACCTCACTCCTCAACTTCAAACTCTACTACAAAGCCACAGTAATCAAGACAATTTGGTACTGGCACAAGAACAGAGCCACAGACCAATGGAACAGATTAGAGACTCCAGACATTAACCCAAACATATATGGTCAACTAGTATTCGATAAAGGGACCATGGACATACAATGGGGAAATGATAGTCTCTTCTACAGATGGTGCTGGCAAAACTGGACAGCTACATGTAAGAGAATGAAACTGGATCACTTTCTAACCCCATACACAAAAGTAAATTCGAAATGGATCAAAGACTTGAATGTAAGTCATGAAACCATAAAACTCTTAGAAAAAAACGTAGGCAAAAATCTCTTAAACATAAACATGAGTGACCTCTTCTTGAACATATCTCCCCGGGCAAGGGAAACAAATGCATAAATGAACAAATGGGACAATATCAAGCTGAAAAGCTTCTGTACAGCAAAGGAAACCATCAATAGAGGTATCCTACAGTATGGGAGAATATATTTGAAAATGATAGATCCGATAAAGGCTTGACATCCAAAATATATAAAGAGCTCACCCACCTCAACAAACAAAAATCAAATAATCCAATTAAAAAATGGGCAGAGGAGCTGAATAGACAGTTCTCTAAAGAAGAAATTCAGATGGCCAACAGACACATGAAAAGATGCTCCACATCGCTTGTCATCAGAGAAATGCAAATTAAAACCACAATGAGATATCATCTCACACCAGTAAGGATGGCTACCATCCAAAAGACAAACAACAACAAATGTTGGCGAGGTTGTGGATAAAGGGGAACCCTCCTACACTGCTTGTGGGAATGTAAATTAGTTCAACCATTATGGAAAGCAGTATGGAGGGTCCTCAAAATGCTCAAAATAGAAATACCATTTGACCCAGTAATTCCACTTCTTGGAATTTACCCTAATAATGCAGCACTCCAGTTTGAAAAAGACAGATGCACCCCTATGTTTATTGCTGCACTATTCACAATAGCCAAGATAAGGAAGCAACCCAAATGTCCATCAGTAGATGAATGGATAAAGATGATGTGGTACATATACACAATGGAATATTACGCAGCCAAAAGAAAAAAAAAATCCTATCATTCGCAACAACATGGATGGAGCTAGAGGGTATTATGCTCAGTCAAATAAGCCAGGTGGAGAAAGACAAGTACCAAATGATTTCACTCGTATGTGGAGTCTAAGAACAAAAGAAAACTGAAGGAACAAAACAGCAGCAGAAACACAGAACCCAAGAATGGACTAATAGTTACCAAAGGGAAAGTGACTAGGGAGGACGGGTAGGAAGGAAGAGATAAGGGTGGGAAGAAAAGAAAGGGGGCATTTTGATTAGCATGTATAGTGTTGGGAGGGCCACGGGGAGGGCTGTGCAACACAGAGAAGACAAGTAGTGATTTTACAGCATCTTACTATGTTGATGGACAGTGACAGTGAATGGGGATATGGGGGGTACTTGGTGAAAGGGGGAGCCTAGTAAACATAATGTCCTTCAAAAAAAAAAAAGAAGATATGTTACATAAATACAATGAAATATTATTTAGCCATAAGAAGAAAACAAATCCTACCATTCACAACAACATGGATGGAGCTAGAGGGTAGTATGTTCAGTGAAATAAGCCAGGTAGAGAAAGTCAAGTACCAAATGACTTCACTCATTGTGGAGTATAACAATGAAGCAAACATTGAAGAAACAAAACAGCAGCAGACTCACAGAACCCAAGAACAGACTAGCAGTTACCAAATGGAAAGGGACTAGAGAGGGTGGGTGGGAAGGGAGAGATAAGAGGATTAAGGGGTAATATGACTAGCACACATAATATAGGGGGAGTACGGGGAAGGCAGTATAGCACAGAGAAGACAAGTAGTGACTCCATAGCATCTTACTACGCTGATGGACAGTGACTGTAATGGGGTATGTGGTGGGGACTTGGTAATAGAGGTATGTAGTAACCACAGTTTTGCTTATGTGAAACCTTCATAAGATTGTGTAATAAGGATACCTTAATAATAAAAAAAAAGGAGACAGTTATTGAGAAGACAGGTTGCAGTCTTGGAAGATAGGGAGTTAGTAGGGAGAGGAGGCAGTAGGAGGATCCGTGTTTCAGGAGGCCATGTGGGAAGGGGAGGAAGGATGAGTGCCTTCAGCCTCAGAGATGGTAGAAGAGATGTTGAGGGAGGATTGAAAGGGCCAAGGGCCAACCAGTTGCTGAGGCCACAGCCCACGTCACCAGCCTCTCCCATATTAAAGGCCTGCCTGGTTGTAATTAAGAAAATAAAAACCACCACAACAGTGGCATCCTCAGCGGTAGGAGCAGCTCCCTCCCCAGGTTGTGGAGCACTCCATGCTCCGCCCCTATACCCGGCATGAGCTGGTGCACATCAGCATCGAGTTTTGGCAGAAGCCGTTGGAACCTCTGATGACAGGGCTTTTGCATCTTTCGGATATGAGGGTGGAAAACATAACTATGTGGGGCTCTGAAATGAATAGATTGGC
Organism: Manis pentadactyla; assembly: GCF_030020395.1. NCBI lineage: Eukaryota > Metazoa > Chordata > Mammalia > Pholidota > Manidae > Manis > Manis pentadactyla. The sequence continues at coordinate 162,369,363 of NC_080022.1, read as the reverse complement.
TTCCCTGATGACTCACTCTTCCCTACAACAGCAGTTGTAAAGTTCCCATCACACATCAGGAAATCATGTGCTACTGGATTGGCTGAGTGCAGCCATCAGGGCAGTTTGGCCAAATCAGGGTGATTTATCATAGTTACCCACTAGCTGGAAAACATATTCAGAGTTCCAGCAGGTGTTACAGGAGTTAGGCATGGAAAAGCATCTATGATACGGACCCCCAAGGCCCCAGTGAGGAGTTGTTCACAGTAGGAATGAGAAATCTGGTGCTGCCTACAGCTCCCCCATCTCTGTTTGGGTCCTAGTGACTATTCTTGCCCCCCACATAGAGAAACGCATAAGTGAGGCTACTCGTACTTTATCAGATCTGGGAGAGGTTGAAACAGTAAGAGCATGGAAGGAAGTACAGGCTATGACTGAAAGGAGAGGTGCAAAGGGCCCCATGAAGGTCTCAAGGACCCAGATGTGAGTTGATTGATAAAGGCCCATGTTGTGAAAGAAAAACTTGATGGGAAGCCTAACAGGGTCTTGTTAGAACTGTGGCACCAATTCAAGCCAGAACAAAAGTTCTAGACTCTGAGGTCCAGGATACAGAAGCCAGAGGCAAAGTCCATGACGAGCTTGTGTCCATGCAAGACTTCCTGGGGGATAGTACTCAGGCTCTGCCTGGGCCCTCACCCCCACAGGAGTGATGGGTGTTGGGTGTTGCAGTCTGACTGGGGACGGGGGTGGTCAAGGACCCCACCTTGGGGAACATGGTGGGGACTGGAGGCCATATGTAGAATTTTCAATTCATTGGTTCTCCATGTATGTACATACAGTGTGTCCTGGAGCTGATGGACATAGGAGCTGAATATTCTCTGATTTATGGCAACACTGAGCATTTTCTTGGGACCCCTGCTGTGAAAGATGGCTATGGAGGTAAGACAATTAAAGTGGAGAAAGCCCAAATCCTACGGGGGATAGGGTGTTTACCCCCAAAGGAGTACACTGGGTACATTTTTCCCATCCCTGAATATATTTTCAGAGTCAATATCCCACAGGACCTGTGGTTACAGACAACTGAAGGTGAGTTCAGACTGAGGGTATGTGTGGTAAAGGCAGTTCTGAGGGGATATGCTAAGCACCCACCTGTAGCTCTGCCTGTACCTTGGAAGGTGAAAAATACTAAGCAGAATAAATTGTCTGGGGGGCACATGGAAATTGGAGAAACTCTACAGGAGTTGGAGAAGGTGGGCATCGTAAAGCCCACTCATAGACCTTTTATTTCCCCAGTGTGGCCAGTGAAAAAGCCAGATGGCTCTTAGTGTATGACTATAGATTACAAGGAATTGAATAATGTCACACTTCCTTTGATTGCTGCTGTCCCCTCTATAGCAGCCCTGACGTCATGAAATAGGGACGTATTAATATGTTGTGGACCTTGCTAATGCTTTATTCTCTACTGACATAGCATAGGAAAGTCAGTAACAGTTTACCTTCATGTGGGAAGTCAGCAAGGGACATTCACTATCCTCCCACAGGGAAACGTGCACAATCCCACCATTTGTCATGGACTTGTAGCCCAGGACTTGGCCACATGGAATAAACTGCAAATGCTGTGGCTACATCATTACATTGATGATATTATGCTCACATATGATTCTCTTGCCAGTTTAGAAGGGGCAGTTCCTATACTGCTGCAACATCTACAGGAGAAATGATGGGCTGTGGCAAGGTTCAGGGAATGGGTTCATCAGTAAAGTTCTTGGGGATTGTCTGGTTGGGTAAAACTAATGTCATTCCAGAAGCAGTAATAGACAAGGTCCCGGCTTTCCCTACTCTTACCTCTGTGGCAGTATTACAAGAATTTTTTGGTCTTTTGGTCTACTGGAGAGTTAATCCCGCACATGGGACAAATTCTGAAGCCCTTATGCCAGTTGGTAAGAAAGGGCATCAGGTGGGCCTCATATGAAACATGTGCAGCTGCTTTTATTGCTGCTAATTGAGCAGTCAGGGCTGTACAGGCCTTGAGTGTAATGGACTCATCAAGGCCCTGTGAGCTAGATGTTCAAGTAACTGAAGATGATTATGGATGGGGCCTTTGGCGGCAGCTTGAACAAACCCAGCAAACTATTGGATTCTGGTCACAACTATGGAAAGGAGCAGAGGTTTAGTACACCTTGATAGAGAAGCAACTGGCTACTGTGTAACCATGCCTTGCTGGCTATGGAGCACATCACTGGAACAGCTCCAACCAAGGTAATAACTACCTATTCCTTCACAGGGTGGGTCCAAGACTAGATCTAAAGGGCATGGAGTGGAATGGCACAGACGCCTACACTGGCCAAATGGGGTGCATATTTACAGCAACAGAGTGTCCTCTCTAATATCCCTTTAAGTTGAGAACCCCATTACTTATTAGGGACAGTGACCTATACCAGTGGAAAGAGGAAGAACTTGCTTTTGAGCCTTTGGTAACTGAGAATCTTTATCAGGAGGGAAAAACCCTTATACCTGAAGATGGTTGGTATACAGACAGCTCCAGTCATGGGCAGTCTCCAAAGTGGAGGGCTGTGGCTTTCCATCCTAAGACTGAGACAATATGGATGGAGGATGGAGAGGGGAAGAGCAGTCAATGGCCTGAGTTGTGGACAGTATGGCTTATGATCACCATGGAGCTCTCCCCTACAGTTGCCTGCACTGACAGCTGGGCTGTCTATGGGGGCTTGACACTGTGGCTACTGACATTGTACCATGCCAACTGGATGGTTGGTCAACAGCTCCTTTGGGGGCAAGAGTTGTGGCAAGACCTATGGGCCACTGGTCAGACTAAAGCAGTTACCATATATCAGATGAATGGCCATTTACCTTTGGCATTCCCAAGGAATGGTGAAGCAAACACATTGGCCCAGGTGCACTGGATAGAAGAAAAGTCTGCCTCTGATGTAGCCCAGTGGTTCCATCAGCATTTGTTGAGTGCAAGACAAAGACAATGTGGGCTGTAGCCCATTGGTGGGGCTTGCTGTTGACCTTTGAAGAAGTCAGCAGAGCACAGAGGGAGTGCCCTGTATGCTATAAGAGTGACTTATACCACATCTCAGGGGCAACATGGGACAATAATAAAGGGGTCAATAACCTTTGTCAAGTGGCATAGACTATATTGGGCCTCTGCCCATATCAGAAGGATATTGCTATGCCATGACTTGTATGGACATAGCTACTGGACTGTTGGTTGCTTTTCCTGAATGTGTGCTGATCAGCAAATGACCCAAAGAGGCCTATAGTGTCTCTTTGTAGCTTATGGCCAGCTGTAGGTAACTGAGAGTGATCAAGACCCACTTTATTGGACATGTGTTACAAGAATGGGTGCAGCAAATAGGAATAAAGTAGAAGTTTCATGTGCCATATAATCCTACTGGGGCAGACATGACAGAGAGGTACAATGGTTTGTTGAAATCTGGCCTAAAGTTGGACACTAATAGTCTATAGGGCTGGTCAGTTTGCTTATGGACAGTGCTATGACCTTTGAATTAGAAGCCCTGAAAAGGAGCCTTGAGCCTTGTGGATATGCTGCCTCTACTATACAACTGCATGTACAAACCAAAGAGGAGTTATTAAAGCCAGGATACGGCCAGCAGAGCAACATCCTGCTGCCAGCCCCAACTGCATTAAACCCTGGAGACTGTTGAGTGGATGTGGCCCTGGACATTTAGACACATGCACCAGTGATGGCTGGCCCTTCTGGCACCTTGGGGAAAAGGCCTGGAAGTTGGCCTCCTGCGTGTTCCTGGAATAACAGCAGAGTGGCTCCCAGAGATCATAGTAGTGACCCCAAATGTCCAGGAGGTAAGAGCATTATACAGGAAACTTTGGTTTTATCTTTATGGCCAGTGCACGTACCTCCCGTAGCCCTATATATTGACCCATCTGTAACTACCACAGGAAGAGGGGTGAAGATCTGGTGTACTAGACCAGGACGAGATCCCATTCCTGCCACTGTTTTATCACAAGACCACTTTCTTGCATGTAACCTACCAGACAAGATTTCCTATGCTGGTGTCATTAAAACATGTATTTTATTGCACTTAAGGTTATTTCCTTCTACATTTCCTGTGTCTTGGACGTGCCCCCTCACTACAGCTGCCATGTGATTACTGCTCTGAATCCCCTCCCTGTTCTGCTACTGGCCACCTGTGGAATGGTCAAGCTATGGACTAAACCTGCATAGGACTCTGAACCTAGCTGAGTCCTCTGGCTTGAAGATTATCATGATTTTATTGCTGTTATTATTGTATGTTATTAGTCTGGTTACAGTGCTCCAGTTTTTTTGCATAGGAGCCATTATGGAAGATGGGGAGTGAGTAGATCATGAGGCGAGATTTCTGTAGGGGTGGGCTGTGGGTAAAATTGCAATATTTCTGGAATCTTTTTCCTGGCCTTAGTGTATCTCCGTATCAATAGGTCTTTCCAAGGAGTGGAGAGAAGTAGCCCATTTCCATATCAATAGGTGATTATAAGGGGAGGGTTAGCGAGTGCATATCTGAATCAGAGAGTTTTGGTGGGGTCCCTTTTTTGCAGCTGTGTAGCAAGAGACACAGATGAGCAGAAGTAGAAAACTGCTTGTAAGCAATTAATGGGGTTCTCTCACTTCATTTCTCCTTTTGACTGATTTCAGCTTCAAAGGTTATTTGCCCTGGGCTGGGAACATATTTTACCCCTGGAGTTACATCATTTTTCTCCTAGATAGGAAAAGTCCTTACTGTAGAGGTCTTAATTAATCAGTAAATTAACAGACCTAGTCATTGTCCTTTTTGTGTACAATTGTTTTCCACATTAAAGAAAATATCCCTTGTTTTTATAATATATATGCATTAATTTTAACATATTTCACATAAATGCTTCTTCCAGGCCAAGTGCAAGATTATCCACATTAATGGTATGCCTAGTGTTTTCCTGGCATGTAAAACATGATCAGTGAATGCACTTTGAATGAATAATAGCTTTAAATTTTCTTGACTGGCATAACTCAAAACTCATCTGTTTCCAACCTGATAAACCTAAATGATTGGCAACTTGTCTGCAAAGCAGTTAAGAGCAGGACAAAATAGAAGACAATGTGAATGATTAAATCCTCTCAAATCAGAAGTTTTGTGGTTCTACTATGAGGAATATCAAGAATTATGTGTCCCTCTGGACATATAACAGCACGAAATTTTTTTTTCAAGTGAACCTTGAAAAAAAGAAACAATAAAGACACTGTAGATAAAGCCTCTAGATGTCTCATATATAAATCACACGTCCTGGGTCACATAAAGCAGAAAGATTTGAGATCCTACCCAACAAGATCACTTTGTGTCAGTCCTGAACATCTTCCATAATGACTTTCTTTTAAGTTATCATTTGTCGACTTCTTACTATTAGATAGGTCCTATGTTAAGACTGCAATATATATTGTCACACACTGTCCCCATCACAGCAGTGACAACAGTTACTTCCCATATTTTACATACCCAAAGCAAAGGAAAACATCTGAGAGTTAGAGAGAGAATAACTTTCCTGTGTTCATATTTGAGAATGATGATTCTTATAGTTTTGAAAAATATGCTCTGTAATATATTGCAAAGAACCCTAAAATTACTGTAACATCTGTGCCCTTATTCCAATTCAAGTCACTTTCCATAAGAGTCTGTTTGTAAGGGCTTTCTCTGAGTTCCAGCTTACTTGTTAATAAGATGTGACAAATCATATCCAGCCTGTTTATTTCAAAAGTTTGCTAGAGGATCAAAAATGATGTGGTATGTGAAAGTACTTCATCAATAATAAAGAAATACAACATGATAGTGTTATTAGCTCACAGACTGAAGGTAGCATTATACTGTAATCTGAATTAATAGGATCTTTGCATGATTAAGAATTAGTAAAAGTAATGTTAAATGCAACTTTCTCCTAGTAATATATGAGCACTTTTCTTCCATATAAAATTAATAAAAATTGACTGTGCCTCATTAAAGCATCACACAGATAATGGAGTACTTTCAGTGTTTGTTAAATCACTTGGAATGGCTAATTTTTATCCATTTGATAAAATGTATCAATTTAATTAATGAGACCAGTAATTATAAACTCAAAATAAAACCTGATAAAATTGAGAATGCTTTCTCCCATCCTGTTTGAGATAGCTCTTCTATAAAGTATTATGTTCCAATGACGTAGGAACAAGACCCATCTCAAAGGTCCCATTTACAATGTAGAAATATTCTAGGACAACTGCCTGTTATTCTATGAATTTTTCACTTTCAAATATTCTTTCCCAGAAGGTATATTTTCAATGAAATGAGATCATAATTTGCTAGAAATACTTAATGAATCTCTTCTATTTTTCTCTAATAGTTGTGACCACATACATATCATGCTATTTACAGTTAAATAAATGAAGGCTGTGAAAATACATTGATTACACACAGATACACCTCTATAAGGTCAAATCTGGATGAAAACTGAATTTTAATATGGCATTTGTTCAGATTAAAATACCTTATGGATAAGTCTAACCCATTCACTTTGAAGAAATAATGGACCAAGGGGCCCAAATCAAATGAGGACTAAACTCTACATCTGTCTTTTGTGGGGGGTTTTCTTACTACACAATAAATCAGCCACTAGTATCCTTTAAACTTGTGAGTATATGTAGACATCCATAAGTATTTGTTAAACCTATGCATTTCCTCAAACAACCTTTTTTCATGGTTTCACTATCAAAATTTGGCAAAATTTCTCATTATTTACCAGATAAACCAAAATGCATTTTCAAATATCTACAAAGTGGAAATAGTTATACCACCTTTGGAATGAGGCTTAAATCTTTGCAAATTAGAAACATTCTTACTTAAGGACCAGAGAAAAATTAATAGATTTGGTTCAACCTGTTTTGTTTTTGTTTTCAAATAAGGAACTGGAATTTCAGAAAAGTATTGTTTCTTGCTTAAGATCAAATTAGAATCAATGCCTGAGCTGACAAACCTAGGTCTCTTTACTCCAGGTCTAAGGCTCTTTGTATTAAAGCTCCATGGCTTGGTGGTCCTCTTAACCATACTTAGTGACAGTCTAATAGGAGAAACAGCATAAATAATAAAGAAATAAGTGCTATAATTACAAAATATGGTAATAATAAGCAACATATACTAAATTCTTACTGTGTACCAGTCATTGTTCTAAGCACTTCTTTCCATATTTCTACATGATCTTCACAGCACCCCTATGAGGTGGACACAATTGGTAACTTTCATAGATTAAAAATACTCTGAGTCCCAGAAAGATGAAGTAACTTATTCACAGTCACAGACCTAGGAACAAGGGGGTTCAAATTCTAGAAGAAACAAAGGCACACCTCTATGAAGTACAGGACCAGAATGACCAGGAGTCAGTCCCAGGAAAAACAAGGTATGCATAGACCTTGACACAGGGGAAAGCTGGGTGCATCAGAAAAGTAAGGGAAGACTAGTGTGGCTGGAATATCATTTTTAAAAGGACAGAAGAGTGATACTAGATAGTAGGGGGAGACTGCAGAAGGGCAAATTAGGAAGGGCCTTGAATGCAATGAAGAAAACGTTGAGTTTTTAAGCAGTGAAATGGAAAGTCACCAAAGATTTTTTATAACAAGTTTGTAATATGATCTGAATTATATCTGTAAAGTCACTTCAGCTGCAAAATCCATTTTATTGAGATTTGACAATCATGTCTTTAGTCATTCACCATTCATTCATTTACTTAACAAGCAATTGCCAAGTGCTCATTTTAGCACAAATCTTTACCCAAAATTTGCTATGCCAGCAATATCCTTTATTTAGCAAACCAAATATATATTCACTAACAGTAAATGGTTATATCTAGAGGTTTCCCCATGATTCCTGAATCTTAGCAGCTTGTATAACACTAGATCCATGTACTTGAAATATAAACTAACCAACTGGTTATCTCTATTAAATTAACCAGTTGTTTAAAGGAAATATTTTCCCCAGAATCAACTGATTATTTTGACATCATGTCCTATTCCTTAGAATTTTAGTTGCCTTTTTTTTCATTTCCAGATAGGAATATAAAAATTATTGCCAAATGGCACATATGTATTACTCTGACAGGCAAATATCGGGCTCCAACAATGATAAGTAGTGCTTATAATACTACCTACAGAGATGTTACTGAGACATAGCATAAAGCTAAGGGCTTTCAGTCTTGGTATGTCTTCACCTTACACACTCAGCAAATAGGCAAAGGCAACCCAAATCATGGGTACTCTGAAATAACCTATAATTAGCTCATGCTATCCAACAGTGTGATTTAACAAATGTTTATTAAATATCTACTGTATACAAGGTACTATTTGGAAGTGCTGAGGGAGATGCAAAAATAAATGGTATGTCTTCATGCTTATAAATTTCCTATAGTGACATGAGGTCTTGATATCATGTAATTTTAGTTCATGTTGTTAGACAATAAAGTCAAAGATTAGATTTTGCAGCAAACCTTTTGTGAGAACCTAAGAGTAGCTTTCCCAATAAAACTGCATTGTATCCTGTTTATTGAAGCAGGAGTATCTTCAAACACTGAAAATACTAAAAAAATGAAATTTCAGTAGCCACGGGTGTATTAAAGGATCATTCATCTTTTTATTCCCAGACCATCAGATCATAAAACCTCTGAATATAAAGACCTAGAGGGCACACAGTCCAATGCTTTCTGGCTTCACAGTAACATATACGAATCACCTGGGGTGCTTTTAGCAGCATAGATTCTCAGGCTCTGGCTGATAGAGATTGATTCAGTAGGTCTGGGTGGAGCTAGGCAATCTGTACTGCGTAAAAGATTCCCAGATGATTCTGATATACAGCCAGGATTGAGAACACAAATCTAGGCCAACTCCTGGATCTGTTATTTAAATATGTCCTGTGCTATCTTTCCTAACAAGTTGTCACTTGTCATTTAATTTGTGTTACAGTCTACCAAGATAGAGCTCTGACTCTCAGTCAACTGTAGTTATTAGAATGTTGTCCATATATTTGTAATATACAAAAAATATATAAACACATAGACACACATATACATATATGGGTGTGTGTAGTTATTTGTTAATATGTCTCCAAAAATTATGTAAGTTGCATGAGAGCAGAGTCTACTGTTTTCACTACTTCATATCTAGCACTTAGCTAGCCCCTGGCATTGAGAAGACAGTAAGTTTTGCTGAAAACACACTTGATTGAATGAGGTCCTTCATTAGTTGGACTTGAAGTCTCTCTTTGAAACATCTGTCTATTGTGCTAGTTTTTATCGTTTCAGACAATTTATAAATCCATATTCCAGACACTGGGTAGTACTCTACTCCCTTCCCTCAAGGCTCTTAATTACTTAGAGAGAAAGATGCAGATATTTTCAATCAAAAATGGTAAGTGTAATGTCAAAAGTAAATATGGAATAAAGGTGGTAATTGAGAGGAAGGCAACTAACCTGGTTAGGATTAAGGTATAAGAAAGCAAGCAATGGATGGCAAGGAATGCTTTTCAAAAGAAATGATCCTGAGTTGAGTCTTGATGGCTCAGTATTGAATTATTGAATGTTCACACACCTTAAATCACATAGAACAAATTATGTTCCTCTTCTATAGATGGTGTAGCCTTTTAAGTATATATAGAACGGTCTGTTCTCAAACTTCCTCTAGGACAAATATCCAAGTCCCTACAATTATCTCTCACCAAAGTATTATGTATCTTTTATTGTTTTTTGTTGTTGTTGTTCCATAGCAAATTAATTGAAATACCCTGAACTGCATGATCTAAAGGAAACTCTAAGGGCAAGGACTACAGCATATGGCTGTCAAGTTAAAGAGCTGTAGCTGAACTACGGAGGCACCTATTTTACATATGGGTAATATGATTTCCGTTGTTGTAAGATGTGCTACAAGCAAATGATGCTGAAATGCACATTATAAGCAAAACCCATGCCTCTCCTCTCAGCATGCTTAATAAAATTGAAAGCTGAAAGATGACCAACACAAATGGGTTTAAAACGAGACACTGATAATTGTTAGTTTTACCATTTTGGCTAACTTCATAGACTAATTTCCACAATCAACAGATACATTAGAATCATATAAATATTCCCTAGGTAAGCAATGAGAAGCTGAGGAAAGATGACTCTGAGTTGATGTTGTCATAGAAACAACTTTTGCCTATTAAATCAGCAAGAGGGCTAGAGAAATGGGTACTTAATCTGTTCTGGCTAAGTGTAGTGGAAAAATACTGAAATATCAGAGACACTAATTGCAATGGTAAAATACTACTCTCATTCTAACAGTTAATTTTTCTCTTGTTTTCTAAAGGCATATACTTAGTAAGTTACCTCTCTACTCTTAAAAAAAAGAAAACTTTTAAACTGGAAATGATGAATTCCATTTTTTCAAAGATACCTGGGAAGATCTAATGAGTTCCTGGGAAGAACTAAATCAAACTTAGGTTGCATCCATATAGTGGAAAAGTGCAGCCCCCTAAGGAGATCAAACAAACCAAACAGCTGCTAGATGTCCATTAAAACAGTCCTAGAAAGGTGCCTACCTGATGCACTTCTCTCCAGAGGTTTGTGCCTTAAATGAGACTGGAAATCACATTCTCTCCTGGAAAGCAACTCTGACAGGCCCCAACCTGGGAACAGGTATGTAATTAATAAATGAAAATTTCTAAATTCATTTCCTGTGCTTACTTCCTCCCACATAATTCTCTCTTGAGGGGCTACACCTGATACTTGTTAGGCTTTTGAAAAAAGCAATTTGAAAGGAAGCTATTATATCAGTTGTTTGTCAAATCATGGTCTTCTTAGCAGGTACACAGAACAAAATGTGTAAATGGTAAGCTCCTTGAGGGTAGGATTCCTTTGGCATAGGAAATAGCATATGGTAAATATACTTGTTGCTTGATTATATTCAGGCAAGAAAATATAATGGTGGCTTCAGTCTCTTAACCTGATAAGAAAATTTATAAATCCATATTATCAGACTTATCAAGTCATGGTCATGGAAGACTTCAGATTATGGGAAAGGTCTATCCTGCTCCAAATTCAGATGGGCTAAGGATGAAGAAGAAGACAAATATTTGTTGGAGGCTTTTGTCAGTAGGTAGATGCTTAAGCTAATAAAAACAATGAAAAATAACTAAGAGGTCTAGACATTTCCCCCACCTCTGTCCTCTGTCTCTCTCTCTTACATATATATATATATATATATATATATATATATATATATATATATATATGAGAGCATCTGCTAGATATATATATATGTGTGTACATATATATGCAAATTTAAAAATTAGACTATAAAAATAAATGAGATATCCTAGGAAAACTATATGAGGCAGAATAAAACTAAGGGGGAGAAAAAAGGTCTTGAAATAATTAAGAAGACCTTTATGGACAGCAAATTAAACTTCAGTCTCTGAATTTTGCACTACCACCAGTCATCTATTGTCTATCTACAAAAATCACTGGCTTAGGTGTAAAAATATGGCTAACTGGAAAGAGCGAGAGTTTGCATGGTTTTAAAAGAGACCTAGTTTTTTCAAAGGTAAAGGAAAAAGAAAAACTATTAAAAACTCAAGCAACAATGCTTTTAAAAAAGATAATTTAACCTAATAAAATAGAGGGATTAAGAACATTTACATAATGCCCTTGAAACTAAGAAAAAATCTGATTTAAAGCACAACTTTAAATATTGATAATTTGGCAATTAAAAAAAATAGTAATCATAAAGGACAACTGGATAAATCCCTTTCTCCCCTCCCTCCACTGACATAAACCATCCCCAAAAATGAGCTCTGCATACTTATCCAAGGTATCCAATACCCCACACCCTCTTTTCAAAATCTAAGCTTTACTAAGTTTACTGGAGAGAGGAGCTTTCCATTAAGGAGAAATCAGTTTATAACAAGAATTTGTTTCCATGTCACTTGGTCCCAGGGAGGGTTTAAGAATACCACGATACCTCCTGCTACTTTTCAGTGCAATTACCACCAGGCTCACAGTGCGAAAGACAGTGTGGTACAAAGGAGGAAGGGAAATTAAACATAAACTTCACCCTCATGTTGGCCTTTTCCGCAGCGGATGTCATTTTGGTGCTATTTTGCAAGCAAATCACCCTACAGAAAAAATCTGCCTCTCTTACCAAATATATTTTTGTTGGAGGTGTTGAGTTTATTTTCCTCAGTTCTTGTACCTACCGCAACAAAGGACTGAAGGGCAGAGACACAGTACTGAAGCAGAGTAAAAGTTTTACTTAAAGTTAAGCACTTAAAGAGAGAAAAGTGTGGGTGTCCTCAGAAAAGAGGTGCCCTGCAAGGTTGGGGGTTCCCCTTTTAAGGATTTTTCAGGAATGTGACAAAGGGTAGGGGGTGTAGACTTGTCAAATGGTCTCAAGATGCTTCTCTCTGGTGAGAGACATCATGTCTCTTCTCCTCTGTTATCAGTCCTCCAGGTAATTCTGCAAAATTAACAACACAAGAAATATACTGATCTGGCTCCTCCCCAGGACAGCAGCTTCCCTCTGGGAACATATCAATCAAGACCACCTACCCTGCCCTCAAGGTGGGCTGAGTTACTGTCTGTTTGCTAAAGAGTATGTTAGGAATCTTATTTCCTAACTTCCTGCCTGTTAGAATGGGATCTTAGCTTGAAGATGAAATCTCTCCTGCTCTTACTATACTGTTTATATCTGGGCATTTTGGGAAAATTAATTATGATGCTTGTCTCCTGCCCTGGTTACAAAATTACTTGATTAGGAGCTGGAGGAGGAGAAAGAAACAGCATATAGGTTAAATTAAAGAATAAACTGGGCCTTTTAGCAGGCTAAAGTAAATCCTACAATAGCATCATCTAATTGACACAATGAAGACATGGGCCACCCTCAGATACTTTTCTCTATCTGGGGAATATCTGGACATTTCAAGTTGCTTCTGGCCTTTAGAGCTTCAACTGATTAACTCATTAATTCTGATGAATCCTTTCTGGCTCTCTGGTTTTATCTGGTTAATGCTTTGAGTCCCTTTTAGTGAGTTTTCCTGGCCTTATTCTCTCTTCACCACACTCATATCGATTTTTCTCCATTTTTGCCTCTGATCATCTTAGCTGCCTTTCTATTTCCCCTAACCACCCCAACCTGACCCTTGACTTCTAAAAGGGGACACACACACACATTTTAGGGTAAGGTGGGAGTATAAGACAAAGTCTTTCCACCAAAAATCTCTCCTTTCTCTCCAACAAATGGATAATGAGGCTGGAAGTGTAATTACTGCAGGAATTTGGAAAGGTAATTACTGAAATAATCTAAAAAATAGTGGTGACGGTAGTACAACAAACTCATGTTATAGCTATGAAAGCCACCTGAAATATAATAAACATCTGTGTTTGCAAAACCACATGTTGCACCAAAGGAAGTTCCATATTAGCAAATTAACAAAAGAACCAGCTACGTTTAACTCCTTTTGGTTTGTAAAGAGAAGTCCCATTAAACTGAAACAACTTGTGACTATTAAAGGTAAACAAGTATTGGAGGAGGATGGGACAGAAGAAAGATGACAGCTTTGAGGAGTTTCTCTGCATTCTGTCCTTAGAAGTCTGTGATTTGCAAACAGCTGACATTCACTTGGGTGATGCCTGGAGAGTTGAAGTTTAAGGCAACAATCACCAGTTCTCAAACCACAGCACCTAGGTTTGAGATTTCAGGTCAAGACTGAAAGAGAGAATGGATGTTTCTAAAGCTGAGTTACAAATGTCCCTGGAACATATGCCCCAAGCCCAACTCCGATTCCTACACTCTCAGTGGCAGAGAACAATTTCTCTCTAAGAGCTGCCTTTGCACCTGGCACCTGGCTCCATAAACAGGATTTCCCACCACCTTTCACCTAGAGACCCAAGCTCTGCTGCCTTTTCTCCTTTGTGACGCCAGAGGCCGCAGGCTAAGCTTTAGCGCTCCTGGCTCATAAAGGCAGGTGCAAACCGCAAGCACGCTCAATGCCCTGGATGCTTTACACCTACTTGGGCTCAGGTCCTGCTGTTCCAACCCCAAGGGCCCCGGCAAAGCGAGCCCTGACACCTCGGTCATTCACCATGGCTAGCCAGTTATGTCTCCCTGAATCCCTGGGCCCCTTGCCCTTGGAACCCTTGAAGCTGCAATTCCGAAATATGCAAGTGGGCAACTGCGTGGCGATCCAGCGCAGCGACCGGAGTATCCACCTCGCTGTGATCACAGAGATCAGAAGAGAAAACGCATGGGTCACAGTGGAGTGGGTTGAAAAGGGAGTTAGAAAAGGCAAGAAGATCGATCTGGAGACCATACTGCTGCTGAATCCAGCACTGGCCTCCTCTGAACAGCACGCACCGCCCAGGTCATTGCCTCCCTTGCCCCTGGTGCCTTCTTCAGCCATCGGGGACCAGCGTATGGCCAAGCAGTGGACTGCCGCGAGCCCCCAGAAAAACGAAACGCCCACATGGAACAGCCTGGCTGTGCAGATACCCAGCAAACCTTGCCTGATGAAGCCGAAGAAGTCTCCCTGCCTACGGGCGATTGAGAAACTGCAAAAGCAGCGGGAGAAGCGCCGGCGGCTGCAGCTGGAGATCCAAGCCCAGTGCGCGCTGGACATCAACAAGAGAAACCCCAACTACGAGATTATGTGCCTGATCGAAGAGTGCCGCAGGCACCTGAACTGCCGCCAGATGTCCCGCCCTGAGCTGCGGGAAGACCACCGCATCTGCGTCTGCGTGAGGAAGCGGCCCCTCAACCAGCGGGAGACCACCATGAAGGACCTGGATATCATCACCATCCCCTCGGACAACGTGGTCATGGTGCATGAGTCCAAGCAAAAGGTGGACCTCACTCGCTACCTGGAGAACCAGACTTTCTGTTTCGACCATGCCTTCGATGACACTGCCTCCAACGAGTTGGTGTACCAGTTTACCGCCCAGCCACTGGTGGAGTCCATCTTCCACAAGGGCATGGCCACCTGCTTTGCCTACGGGCAGACGGGCAGTGGGAAAACGCACACCATGGGCGGGGCCTTTTCAGGAAGAGATCAAGATTGTTCTCAAGGCATTTACGCCCTGGTGGCTCAGGATGTATTCCTCCTGCTCAAAGCCTCAGCTTATGAGCAACTAGACCTCAAAGTCTATGGCACCTATTTTGAGATTTATAGGGGGAAGGTGTATGATTTGCTGAACAGGAAAAAGCAGCTGCAAGTATTTGAGGATGGCAATCAGCAGATGAAAGTGGTCGGGCTGCAGGAGCAGGAGGTATGCTGTGTGGAGGACGTGCTGAACCTTGTGGAACTGGGGAATGGCTGCCGGACCTCTGGGCAGACCTCAGTCAATGCCCACTCTTCCAGGAGCCACGCCGTGTTCCAGATCGTCCTCAAGTCAAAAGGGAAACTGCATGGCAAGTTTTCCCTTGTTGATTTAGCTGGGAATGAAAGGGGAGCAGATACTGCCAAGGCCAACCGACAAAGGCAGCTGGAAGCAGCAGAGATTAACAAGAGCCTCCTCGCGCTCAAAGAATGCATTCGGGCTTTGGGTCAGAACAAGTCTTATACCCCATTCAGAGCCAGCAAACTCACACAGGTTCTCCGGGACTCCTTTATAGGCCAGAATTCCTCCACTTGTATGATTGCTACTATCTCTCCTGGGATGGCCTCTTGCGAAAACACCCTCAACACTTTAAGATATGCAAATCGAGTTAAACAGCTACCTCGAGCTTTCAGGCCCCACCAGGAGTCGCCAAGGATGTTGAAAAATCACAGAAATTCAGAAATGTCCCCTCAGAGGAATGGATTTGTTAAAATGCCTTGTATACTGAATGTGGAGGAGAAAGAGACTAAAGAAATGGAGACATTATCTGCTCCATTAATGGAGGACACAACGATTTCATGGGAAGAATCAAGCCAATGGCCAAGGAACAGCTACCTGGAGACAGCTGCTAGGGTGAGCTATGATGTTGGTTTTTGCATTGCCCAGTTATTGTCCATTTTGGATCAGAAAATAGGTATTCTGACTGAGATTCAAAAGAAACTGAAATTATTACAAGCTGACCTCCAAAAGAGCAAGTACAGTGAAGCCAGAGACAAGAGATCAGACCTGAAGTGATGGGTACCTTACTCTACAGTACTTCAGTCTTTACTTTTCTTACAAGGGAAAATTGTCAGACTCTTCTACTATAAAGATCCTCCTGGAAAGCTTAAAACTTCTTAAAATACGTTTACCAGAAATGTCCTCCTTCTTCTGTATTTCGGTAGATTGCTTTTACTCCCTAGAATAGTGATTCTCAACTAGGAACCATTTTGTCTCCCAGAGATACTTGGGAATGTCTGCAAACATTTTCAGTTGTCAAAACTGGGTGTGAGGGGGTGGTGACACTGGAGTATAATGGGTAGAGTGTCTACATTGTAAATATCCAATAATATACTGGACAGCTCCCTACAACAAATAATGATCTGGTTGAAAATATTAGTAGTGCTGAGGTTGGGAGACCCTGCTGTAGAAGAAACTAGCTGTCATGACAGCAGATACCCTAAATTTGTGGCCAGGAAGGCAGAATACTGTGGATTGCAGGGACTAGAATTGAAACACATCAACGAGCACACAATGGAGTAAATCTAGGGATACCCACTCATGAATATTTTCCTGTTGCATTCATGCGTAGACTCAAATGGATTCTTAATGCTAGTCACACTGATGGGTGGGGAGGGGAGGGATTTTCTTTAAGAGACTCTGTATGAGAACCTAGGATTGAGAGGGATTTTTATTTTTAATCTTGGAGTTAAAATTATAAAGCACTGTGCTTCCTGAGAGTGATAAAGTGTGTGTGTGTTTCATAAGCATTGGCTTTGTTGACTATGGTGTCTTTAAGATTTTTTCCTTTCACTCTCTGCCAAATTTTGTGCTAACCTGATTCACATAAAAAACCTTCCCCCATCAAATTAAAGTAGAGAACATGTCAGCAAAACAGTAGAAAAGTTCTGGTCTGAAGTGGGTTGTATCCCATAAAGACCTCATAGGGAATGTGAGAAATACGGATACCTTAGATCAACTGAATAAAGAGACAATTTTCCTGCTGGATTCTGGGATCACAAAATCCATCCTTTTGAAAAAAAGAGATGAAATTAATCTGGTATGCAAATATACATATACTAATCTAATAAGCATCTACCTTTAGCAAACATATTTATGAAATGCTTTAGTAAAATAATTGAGGATCTTTTGGTTCCAAATCTAGAAGTTTTAAAGAATATTTTTAACTATCATTTTTAAATAATATTAATATTTAAATAATATTATTTTTTAAATAGTACAATAAAATGATTTGCAAAAAAAGTGCCTAGCAGATTAAGGAAATCTGGAGACACACAACATTCGTGTCCAAATTCTGTTACTAGCTTTGGCAGACATGAGCTATTCTTGCAGATGTTTTCCTGTAAGTAGCAAAGGCCTCACTGACACTAAGGAAACTGACACCTAACTCTACAATAGAATAGAACATCAATGTCCTAGCAAGATACCAATAAGTGTAAAACAATCACGATCACCAGGAACACCTGCTCTTTAGTAAGCAGTCAATATTATGGTCTCTAAATATTTCTCCCCTCTGATGCTTTACCTATGCAGGTTATATATCATCAAACCAAACAAATCTTCAGAAATCTGTCCTTTAGTTCTAGATTATCTTTCCTTCAAAATGAGATATTTTCAATATAAGTTATTTTTGTATGCAAGGAAGAAATATGGCATTAAGAATCCTGCCTGGGTTCCAGTCCCAGATACCTGCCTTTTTGTTCTTTGATGTCTGTGCTTTGGCATTTTATTCAGCTTTGTTGTGCCCTTAGTAAGACAGCTTGTTATTCTATCCTATAATCCTATATTTGTTGACATAAAGAACATAAGTCATGATTTACACATTTTAAATGTGACTTGGTAGACAAACTATATCAGTAAAATTTCCTTATAAATTATAATCAAGCTCAACCAAATTAAGATTTCTATTCTATGTTGAAACTTAGCAAGTAAGGGAGAGCATACTATCAACCTAGATAACTAATGGTATCCATTGTGGTAAAGTGGATACAGAGACCACAGGACATTGTTAAATGCATTATTTGCTACCAGAAGAGATATGTATTAGTTATTAGTGGGTTTAGAAACTGGAGAAAAGTCTTGAGAGCAATCCACCTACTGATTTTCTTAATCTCCCTTTGCGAGGGCAGTGTAAACAAACCTGTGTATATGTAGTTGTATATATATGTTTATGTATTTTCCCTGTGGATTCTTGCATCTTACAGAACACAGCTTAAAATCTCTCCTTAGTATGGCTTGCTTGTTAACTAGTCTTAGCATAATCGTTCCTGTTGAGTTGCCATTTTTTAACAGGTACACATTAATATTTCCACTCATGGTAATTTTCTCTGAAAATAAATATGGTTCTTCAAATGATTCAAAACACATAGCATAAAATTTAATATGAACATCAGAAAATAAGATATGTTAATGAAATATCTCAGAAAATAAATTAAATGGGGTCCACTAAAAGAGAATTGCTGACAGTTTACACAAATGTTCTGAAGGATTATAAAATAAATTAATGCTTTAAAAAGATTGGAAAATGACAGAGCTTCTAAAGTGAGAAATACTTATAGTACTTTGGAAACATCAATTTGCACACAAAAAGTTGACACACTAATTACAAGCTATGCTTATTTATTAATTAAAGTAGCTTTTCTCCATTCCTGTGTTGGACAAACTTATTTTGAATTGCTGCATGAATTTACAATTAATAAAACTACCTTTAAAATACTGAACTTAAAATTTCATAATTTCAAATTCTCCTTTGCACAATTCTTCTGTGGTAGTAAGGGTTTACACCATTATTCTATTACTCAGTATAATTATTTTTAACAATCTACATAATAAAACATAATGAGAGTTCTAGATAAATATTTGATGGTTAAATGAATGAATGATTTTTTCTTTGCAATTCGATTTAAAACATCATTCTAGTATCAGAAACAAAGTTTCTTGCATGTGCAACTTAAGAAAAATGTCAAAATTGTCTCTATTCAAAGTGTAGAATATTATCTTCAGAGCAAACCTGTTGTTTATGAAGTATTTGTGCAATTCCTTTTATTCTCTAAAAGAGCAAATGCTGGTCAAAAACCTTAACACATTGTTTATCTGAAGTGTGATTTTTTTTTCCTATTCAAGGTCCCTCCTTTCTCACCTTAAATAAATGTAATCCCAGAAATTTAAAAAAACAACAACAGGATTTTTAATGGCTTAAAGAAGATACTGAACCAAATCAATAATAGAGGATAAAAATGGGACAGAACTAGGCAGCCTTCTGAGCTTGTGTGTTTGAGGTGAGCCTGAACAGGAATGAAGCTGTCTACCAGTCAGAGCTAGAATACAAAGGCTTCGATGTAACAGTGGAAATGAATGGAGTAACTGGGGTGGGGAGGGGGGAAGATGGGAGAAATCATCAAGCAACAAATTAAAAAGAGTTTTCCCCCAAATAATTTAAAAGTTATAATATGGTTCCCATTACTGACTGTACCATGAGGTCTGTGAGGAGCAGAAGGCCATACCAGGCCACACCAGCAAATCTAAATTGTTAATCTTACCCTGACTCTTTAGATGGGGTTTTAAGGGCTGAGACTGAAATCAGATGAACTAAGTGAGCAATGCCCTACTTAGAGTCAGACATTTTGCATTTGACTTGAAGTTTTGCCACTTAGTAGTTATGTAAATTCAGACAAGTAATTTGACCCTTGGGATTCTTCATTATATTCAAATCTGTTTAAAAAAATAGAAGTCTAAAAGCACAGTACTAACCCACAGGGTGATTTTGGAGAATCAACATAAAAATCCTTAATAAAACAAGATTGTGTTGATAATCTTCTATGTATTAGAAGCTAAAGACAAAAACATGGATCTATAATTGTCCCTGCTTTTAAGGAACTTATCATTGAAATGAGACATAGCCTTGCACAACTGAGAAACATATAGAAAATGTGTTCTCTCGCTATAAAATGTGCTATGGGAATATAGAAATTGATGGTTAATCAGGGCAGGGGGAGACTCTCACTAGATGATCCATCCTTAAGTCCTGAATGATGAAGGAGGAACCTAGTAGACCTAAAATTGAAAGCAGTAAGTAGGCTGAATCCTTTGGTGTAAGTAAAGGAAAACCAGCCAGAAACTGGCTCAATATCGTCCTTCTCAAGATTTAGGGTCCTTGAGGACAGGGACAGTGTCTTAATCAGCTTATGGCATTAGCATCTCACAGAATCCCTGACACTTTATATGTACTGAACACTCGTGTGGGGATATTTCAATTTTCCACTAATTTCACCTCGCTAGAGTAGAAGGAAAAGTATAGTTGTCTATGTCAAAAAAATTTTTTTAAGTCCATTTATTTTGAGAAATCATTCTGTCCAATGACAAAGTAAAATTTTCATGTGGGCAGTTGTCACAAGGGAACGTGTAATCTTTGACATTTGCTTTTGCTGGCACACAGTCTGAAGAAGGGGTCCTAGCTTCACATGGGCACCTACCTGGCTTCAGCTTTCCAACCTGAACTTTAGCAAGAAACTCCCTGGCATACCTGCTAATTCTATGCATTTGTCTTGGCCACAGGGCTCCTCAGGTCCTCTGTCATCCAGTCACCTCTTGCCACAGTCAGCCCTGCAGGAACACATTTGGCTCTCGGCTGCCAGGTGCCAGAGCCTGCCTGGAGGCTCTGCACGTGTGGAGGCAGCCATTGCTTTGTCCCGTGCAGCTCCCTCCGCACCTGCAGAGGATCGGTCAGCATCTAGAAGCCTCACTAGGAATCTGACAAAGGTTATCTCACTCTTTGGGTCTTTCAATCACTATAGGGTTTTACTGCCACCCTTTAGGATATGGCTCGAAGGGAAAGGACACAGATGGCACCTGTCCCTCTATTACCCGCCTCTTGCTTTCCCCCATGCAGTAGCTCTTGAGATCTTATTCAGGCTGGCAGACAGGAAAAACTCTTGTTTACAGAATAAACTTTATGAGTCTGATAGGTCTGTATTTTAGAAAACCAAAAACTCACCCTTTACCACTTCTAAAAGCCTTTTCTTGCAAGGCCATAGCCTCTATTTTCAGTTCCCAAATTCTATTTTAATACTAAACACAGAATATTGACCCATTTCTTTTTCCTTGAATTTCTGTTAACAACCTTCTCCTAAAAGGTGTAATCCCATAATTTCCTTCCTGCACATGCTCTGTAAGAACCAAAGTACTGAGGGAAGAGAGGAGGCTGTTCTTACTGATGCCTGTGCCCACCGCACCTAAAACAGTCCCTGGAACTGGGGAAAAACAAATAGTTATTGAAGGATGAATTGTACATACAGTGGCTCAAATATTTTCCACCAATACAATCATTCAGAAAAGCATTCAGAGAGACAAGGGCCAGAGGCAGAAATCTGAGAACATGAATAAGAAGGGACAGGATAGTGGAATGCTGTCAGTGAAAGAGAATAAGAAGTCAAAAAAGTAGGAGAAAAACCAGGAAAAAAAAAGTGGTACAGAAAGCATGAGAGGAGAGCCTTTAAAGAGGAGAGAGTAGTTTACTGTGTTAAACAGCAAGAACAACAGTGTAATAAAGACAGGAGTGGGTCCCCTGGTGTTTGACAATTTGTAGGTCATTAATAACATTTGAGAGATCAGCTTGAATGAAATGGTTGGCCCAGAAGTCAGTTTGCAGTGGGTTGGAGTCAGAGAGCAGCCTGGATAATGAGTGTGAACGTGCTTTATAAATCCTAAACCACATCGCAAATACAGTCAGGATATAGAGCTTGTTAGATTTAGGGCCTGGCATTTGCTCATTCACCAAACTTTCCAAATTCAGGTTTTTTTATATCAGGTACATGCTTCATAGGGCTTTAGCCGAGCATGTTACAATCACTGGAGAACTTAAGAAAGAGCTGTTTAATTTTAACAGTCTTCTTGCACCTTAACCTAATCTTCCATAGTATGCCCCAGGTGTAAAAAAAAATACACTATCATTAAACAATCTCCAGACACTCCCCACTGTTTCTCCCAGGTCATCATCCTGCTGCCAAAAGCTTACCAACTTCACCCTAGCTTCTTGAAAACTTCTGTTCTGTTTAGGCAAAATTGATATAGATTTGAACGTGGCTTTGACGCTAGACACAAGATCTGGAACAGTCCATCACTTGGTCATCTCTCAGACATGAACCCAATTGCATTATTTTCAATACCTTGTCTTTCTTGCTTCTCTATCCCTGCATCCCTGATTTTCATTTTGTATAGATTCCCTGTCAATAAAGTCAGCTTACTAGACATCACATGGTCTTAAATGTAATAAATCATACTCTGACAAGTTTCTTTCCCTGACCTGAGCCCATACTTCTCAATCACCTTTTTCTAACTCTCCGTGTAATGACACCTAATTGTCAAACCATTAATATAAAGGTATTCAACTGAGCAGTTTTATATTAGTTATATTTAAAATAATTCAGAAAGTAATGAATTGAGCATACTAATTTGTTTTTTAGAGAAAACACAAGCAGATATTAATATTTAAAAGATACTGCCACTGTTTGAGATTTTTCTACCAGAACTCTATAACTTATCTGTTCAGCACAAGGATTGTTTATGAAAAAAAATAATCAAATGAAATAATTTCATAGTTATTGTTACTGGCAAACAGTGACATCTATTGTTCAATGTTATATAAAATGGAATTTAAAAATCAAAAGCAATACCATCTTTTTATTTGATTAGCTTAAGAGTAAAGATAGCTTTCTTAAATTTATTGTTTAAAAAAAATCTAATAGATTATATCTAGAAATTCATTTTTAATATAAAATCAAATCCAGCTGATTACTTAGGAATATGAACATTTAATCAAAAAGGCCCAGGATCTATCTAGTTGCTAAAAATAAGGAGAAATAAAACAATAAAAATATGGAATACAATTCTTAAAGTTGGCTGCATATTACAATAGATGTGTTTTTGTCCTAACAAATCACTCACATGTACACATCTAACCCTTGAACAACACAGGTTTGAACTGCACAGGTCCATGTACATGGATTTTTTTTTTCAATAAATATACTGAAAAATGTTTTGTTGATTTGCAAAGATTTGAAAAACCATTTTCTTTTCTCTAGTTTACTTTATTGTAAGAATACAGTGTATAATACATGTATAAAATGTGTGTTAATAAACCGTTTATATTATCAGTTAGACTTCTGGTAAAGAGTAGGCTATTAGTATTGGTTTTTGGGGACATTGATTTTCAGCTACAAGGGTATCTATACCCCTAATCTCCATGTTGTTCCAGCATCAACTGTTATTGAAATTTGTGAAGGCCCAAACTGAATTCTGAATTTCAGGCAAGTTTCTGTCCTGTCTTGCCTCTGTTGTTAGCTAAATCTATGAATTTAGGAAAGTCGTTCACAATTTTGGCTACAGCTTATTCTCTATAAAAGCGTGGAGCTTGACCTGAAGATCATCAATTTCTTGCTAGCTCAATTTTCACTAAGATATCATTTACAACCATTCAATTAAGCAAAAATTCTAGTAGACAATACTGTGTCCTTGAGGGTATGGAGGAACTGAAATTCTCAAACACTGAGGACAAATCAGCACACTCCCTTTTCAAAACAATTTGGCATTATCTTGCAAATTTTAAGATGGACATATCACATCATCCAACATTTCTATTTGGTAAACACTGTAGAGGAAATTCTCACACATGTACATAAGGATACATTTTCAAGAACTTCATCATTGCAATATTGAAAACATTGGGATAAATTATTATAGGAGAGTAGATAAAATCTTCTATATGTATCTATTTACATACTTTACAACATAAACATGTAATGATCTTATTAGAGTAACATCTATCAAGATGGGTAAATCTCAATCAAACAAGATTAATGGAAGAAAGAAGTTCCAGAATGATATGTGCCATCTGATTTTTCACCTTAAGTAAAAAACTTTCATAATAATACTATTCATTGATATGGACATACCATCTGTTAAAAAGTGTACAACTGTAGAGGGCAGAGCCAAAATGGCGGCGTGAGTAGAGCAGCGGAAATCTCCTCCCAAAACCACATATATCTATGAAAATATAACAAAGACAACTCTTCCTAGAATAGAGACCAGAGGACACAGGACAACATCCAGACCACATCCGCACCTATGGGAGCCCAGCGCCTCACGAAGGGGGTAAGATACAAGCCCCGGCCCTGTGGGACCCGAGCGCCCCTCCCCCCAGCTCCCGGCGGGAGAAGAGGAGTCGGAGCAGGAGGGAGAGGGAGCCCAGGACTGCTGAACATCCAGCCCCAGCCATCCAGACCAGAGCGCAGACACAGTGCATGTGTGGGGTCCTGGATACTAGGGAAACAGGGCAGCAAGACCTGTGAGTGGGTCCCTGAGGACGGCACCGGAGAACAAAGAAAAGCGAGCGGCCATTTATTTTTTATTTTTTGGCGAGTGCTTTTTGGAAGTCTTAAAGGGACAGGGACCCTAATACTAGGGAAACAGGGCAGCAAGACCGGTGAGCGGCTGCCTGAGGCCGGCACCTGAGGACAAAGAAAAGCGAGCGGATTTTTTTTTTTAATTGTTCATTTAATTTTCTTTTGTTGTTGTTGTTATTGTTTTGTTTTGGCAAGTGCTTTTTGGAAGTCTTAAAGGGGCAGGGCTGGACACTTAGTCCAGAGGTAGGGAATCTGGGGATCTCTGGGCACTCTAACCCCCTGGGCAGCAGGGAGCATGGAGGCCCCTTACGGAGATAAATAGCCTCCCAGTCGCTCCACCTCCAACGCATTTCCACCATTTTGGAGCAGCAGCCCAAGCCAGGCCACGCCCACAGCAACAGTGGAGATAAACTCCATAGCAGCCGAGCAGGAAGCAGAAGCCACTAGAGGTCACTGTTCTCCCAGGAGAGGAGGGCCACAAACCAACAAGAAGGGAAGTTCTTCCAGCCGTCACTCGTTTCAGCTCTGCAAATAATTTCTATCAAAAGGAAAAGGCAAAATTACAGGCAAACCAAGATCACAGAGGCAACACCAGAGAAGGAGACAGACTTAACTAGTGTTCCTGAAAAAGAATTCACAATCAAAATCATAAACATGCTGATGGAGATGCAGAGAAATATGCAAGAGCAATGGGATGAAGTCCGGAGGGAGATCACAGATGCCAGGAAGGAGATTACAGAAGTGAAACAAACTCTGGAAGGATTTATAAGCAGAATGGATAAGATGCAAGAACCCATTGATGGAATAGAAACAAGAGAACAGGAGTGCATAGAAGCTGACATAGAGAAAGATAAAAGGATATCCAGAAATGAAACAATATTAAGAGAACTGTGTGACCAATCCAAAAGGAACAATATCTGTATTATAGTGGTACCAGAAGAAGAAGAGAGAGGAAAAGGGATAGAAAGTGTTTTTGAAGAAATAATTGCTGAAAACTTCCCCAAACTTGGGGAGGAAATAATCGAACAGACCACGGAAATAATTGCTGAAAACTTCCCCAAACTGGGGGAGGAAATAATCGAACAGACCACAGAAATACACAGAACCCCCAACAGAAAGGATCCAAAGAAGACAACACCAAGACACATAATAATTAAAATGGCAAAAATCAAGGACAAGGAAAGAGTTTTAAAGGCAGCTAGAGAGACAAAGGCCCCCCAAAAAGGAAATCTCATCAGGCTATCATCAGACTTCTCAACAGAAACCCTACAGGCCAGAAGAGAATGGCATGATATATTTAATGCAATGAAACAGAAGGGCCTTGAACCAAGGATACTGTATCCAGCACGACTATCATTTAAATATGATGGCGGGATTAAAAAATTCCAGGACAAGCAAAAGCTGAGGGAATTGGCGTCCCACAAACCACCTCCACAGGGCATCTTACAGGGACTTCTCTAGATGGGAGCACTCCTAAAAGGAGCACAGAACAAAACACCCAACATATGAAGAATGGAGGAGGAGGAATAAGAAGGGAGAGAAGAAAAGAATCTCCAGACAGTGTATATAACAGCTCAATAAGCGAGCTAAGTTAGGCAGTAAGATACTAAAGAGGCTAACCTTGAACCTTTGGTAACCACGAATTTAAAGCCTGCAATGGCAATAAGTATATATCTTTCAATAGTCACCCTAAATGTAAATGGACTGAATGCACCAATCAAAAGACACAGAGTAATAGAACGGATAAAAAAGCAAGACCCATCCATATGCTGCTTACAAGAAACTCATCTCAAACCCAAAGACATGCACAGACAAAAAGTCAAGGGATGGAAAAACATATTTCAGGCAAACAACAGAGAGAAGTAAGTAGGGATTGCAGGACTAGTATCAGAAAAAATAGACTTCAAAACAAATAAAGTAACAAGAGATAAAGCAGGACGTTACATAATGATAAAGGGCTCAGTCCAACAAGAGGATATAACCATTCTAAATATATATGCACCCAACACAGGAGCACCAGCATATGTGAAACAAACACTAACAGAACTAAAGGGGGAAACAGACTGCAATGCATTCATTTTAGGAGACTTCAACATGCCACTCACCCCAAAGGATAGATCCACCGGGCAGAAAATAAGTAAGGACACGGAGGCACTGAACAACACAGTAGAGCAGATGGACCTAATAGACATCTATAGAACTCTACATCCAAAAGCAGCGGGATATACATTCTTCTCAAGTGCACATGGAACATTCTCCATAATCGACCACATACTAGGCCACAAAAAGAACCTCAGTAAATTTCAAAATATTGAAATTCTACCAACCAACTTTTCAGACCACAAAGGTATAAAACTAGAAACAAATTCTACAAAGAAAACAAAAAGGCTCAAAAACATATGGAGGCTTAACAACATGCTCCTAAATAATCAATGGATCAACGAACAAATTAAAATAGAGAACAAGGAATATATGGAAGCAAATGAAAACAACAACACAAAGCCCCAACTTCTGTGGGACGCAGTGAAAGCAGTCTTAAGAGGAAAGGATATAGCGACCCAGGCACACTTGAAGAAGGAAGAACAATTCCAAATGAATAGTCTAACATCACAATTATTGAAACTGGAAAAAGAAGAACAAATGAGGCCTAAAGTCAGCAGAAGGAGGGACATAATAAAGATCAGAGAAGAAATAAACAAAATTGAGAAGAATAAAACTATAGCAAAAATCAATGAAACCAAGAGCTAGTTCTTTGAGAAAATAAACAAAATAGATAAGCCTCTTGCCAAACTTATTAAGAGATAAGGAGAATCAACACAAATCAACAGAATCAGAAATGAGAATGGAAAAATGACGACAGACTCCACAGAAATACAAAGAATTATTAAAGACTACTATGAAAACCTATATGCCAACAAGCTGGAAAACCTTGAAGAAATGGACAATTTCCTAGAAAAATACAACCTTCCAAGACTGACCAAGGAAGAAACACAAAAGTTAAACAAACCAATTACGAGTAAAGAAATTGAAACGGTAATCAAAAAACTACCCCAGAACAAAACCCCTGGGCCGGACGGATTTACCTCGGAATTTTATCAGACACACAGAGAAGACATAATACCCATTCTCCTTAAAGTTTTCCATAAAATGCAAGAGGAGGGAATACTCCCAAACTCATTCTATGAAGCCAACATCACCCTAATACCAAAACCAGGCAAAGACCCCGCCAAAAAAGAAAACTACAGACCAATATCCCTGATGAATGTAGATGCAAAAATACTCAATAAAATATTAGCAAACCAAATTCAAAAGTATATCAAAAGGATCATACACCGTGACCAAGTGGGATTCATCCCAGGGATGCAAGGATGGTAAAACATTCAAAAATCCATCAACATCATCCACCACATCAACAGAAAGAAAGAAAAAAACCACATGATTATCTCCATAAATGCTGAAAAAGCATTTGACAAAATTCAACATCCATTCATGATAAAAACTCTCAGCAAAATGGGTATAGAGGGCAAGACCTCAACATAATAAAGGCCATATATGAAAAACCCACAGCCAACATTCTACTGAACAACAAGAAGCTGAAAGCTTTTCCTCTGAGATCGGGAAATAGACAGGGATGCCCACTCTCCCCACTGTTATTTAACATAGTACTGGAGGTCCTAGCCACAGCAATCAGACAAAACAAAGAAATACAAGGAATCCAGATTGGTAAAGAAGAAGTTAAACTGTCACTATTTGCAGATGACATGATATTGTACATAAAAAACCCTAAAGACTCCACTTCAAAACTACTAGAACTGATATCGGAATACAGCAAAGTTGCAGGATACAAAATTAACACACAGAAATCTGTAGCTTTCCTATACACTAATAATGAACCAATAGAAAGAGAAATCAGGAAAACAGTTCCATTCACAATTGCATCAAAAGAATAAAATCCCTAGGAATAAACCTAACCAAAGAAGTGAAAGACCTATACCCTGAAACCTACAAGTCACTTTTAAGAGAAATTAAAGGGGACACTAACAAATGGAAACTCATCCCATGCTCGTGGCTAGGAAGAATTAATATCGTCAAAATGGCCATCCTGCCCAAAGCAATATACAGATTTGATGCAATCCCTATCAAATTACCAGCAACATTCTTCAATGAACTGGAACAAATAATTCAAAAATTCATATGGAAACACCAAAGACCTCGAATAGCCAAAGCAATCCTGATAAAGAAGAATAAAGTGGGGGGGATCTCACTCCCCAACTTCAAGCTCTACTACAAAGCCATAGTAATCAAGACAATTTGGTACTGGCACAAGAACAGAGCCACAGACCAGTGGAACAGATTAGAGACTCCAGACATTAAGCCAAACATATATGGTCAATTAATATTTGATAAAGGTGCCATGGACATACAATGGCGAAATGACAGTCTCTTGAACTGGTGGTGCTAGCAAAACTGGACAGCTACATGTAGGAGAATGAAACTGGACCATTGTCTAACCCCATACACAAAAGTAAATTCAAAATGGATCAAAGACCTGAATGTAAGTCATGAAACCATAAAACTCTTAGAAAAAAATGTAGGCAAAAACCTTTTAGACATAAACATGAGTGACCTCTTCTTGAACATATCTCCCTGGGCAAGGAAAACAACAGCAAAAATGAACAAGTGGGACTATATTAAGCTGAAAAGCTTCTGTACAGCAAAAGACACCATCAATAGAACAAAAAGGAACCCTACAGTATGGGAGAATATATTTGAAAATGACACATCCGATAAAGGCTTGACATCCAGAATATATAAAGAGCTCACCCACCTCAACAAACAAAAAACAAATAATCCAATTAAAAAATGGGCAGAGGAACTGAACAGACAGTTCTCCAAAAAAGAAATACAGATGGACAGCAGACACATGAAAAGATGCTCCACATCACTAATTATAAGAGAAATGCAAATTAAAACTACAATTAGGTATCACCTCACACCAGTAAGGATGGCTGCCATCCAAAAGACAAACAACAACAAATGTTGGCGAGGCTATGGAGAAAGGGGAACCCTCCTACACTGCTGGTGGGAATGTAAATTCGTTCAACCATTGTGGAAAGCAGTATGGAGGTTCCTCAAAATGCTCAAAGTAAACTTACCATTTGACCCAGGAATTCTACTCCTAGGAATTTATTCTAAGAACACAGTGCTCAAGTTTGGAAAAGACAGATGCACCCCTATGTTTATCACAGCACTTGGCTATATTTACAATAGCCAAGAAATAGATGCAACCGAAGTGTCCATCAGTAGATGATTGGATAAAGAAGTTGTGGTACATATACACAATGGAATATTACTCAGCCATAAGAAGAAAACAAATCCTACCATTTGCAACAACATGGATGGAGCTAGAGGGTATTATGTTCAGTGAAATAAGCCAAGCGGAGAAAGAGAAATACCAAATGATTTCACTCATCTGTGGAGTATGAGAACAAAGGAAAAACTGAAGGAACAAAACAGCAGCAGAATCACAGAACCGAAGAATGGACTAACAGATACCAAAGGGAAAGGGACTGGGAAGGATGGGTTGTTAGGGAGGGATAAGGGGGGAGGGAGACGAAGAGGGTATTAAGATTAGCATGCATAATGGGGGGGGATGTGAGAAAGGGGAGGGCTGTACAACACAGAGAAGACAAGTAGTGATTCTACAACATTTTGCTATGCTGATGGACAGTGACTGTAAAGGGGTTTATAGGGGGGACCTGGTATAGGGGAGAGCCTAGTAAACATAATATTCTTCATGTAATTGTAGATTAATGATAATAAAAAAAAAAGAAAGGAAAGGGGGATTACTCCCTGATAGGATAAAACTAACTGTAAATCAGCGATTAGTGCATGCTTTAAATATCCTTAATTTTGATCATTTAAAGGGTGTCAGATGATCAGCTATGGAAGTACATTTTTCTGAGAATATTCCTTTCTCTTAAAAAAAAAAAGCATTCCTGTGTGGTGACCTCCAATAAGTTCTTCACAATGGTATAAAGGCATATCAAAGTGTGGGCAAAGGGTCTGTTTGTGTTTATACAGAGGATCAAAGCCTAATTTGTCCACCCAGAAAACGACCTAAGATACGATATGAAGAAGAAGTTCCAACATCAACATACTCTGGAAGAGTCATTCCAGAAGATGATCATCATAAAACATCAACAAAGATCCTGGTGCTGTTGCAGTTGTAGCTGCATTCATCCCACTGGTTCCTGGAATTGCCATTGGAATGAAGAAGGAGATATCTAAGCCCTCCTGTGCATACAGTAAAACAGCAAATTTGACTGGATCTATACTGTTGGAACTCAACCAAGAATTAGGAGAAGTGCAAGTTGCAGTGCTCCAAAATCTTGAGACTACAGACTATCTACTGTTAAAAGAACATAGGAGATGTGAACAGTTCCCAGGAATGTGTTGTTTTAATTTGTCTGATTTTTCTCAAACTATTCAAATTCAGTTAGACAATATCCATCACGTCATAGATAAATTTTCACAAATGCTTAGGGTGCCTAACTGGTTTTCTTGGTTTCACTGGAGATGGCTGGTAATTGTAGGTCTGCTTTGGTTATGTAACTGAATTCCTATTATGTTAATGTGTGTGTGCAATTTAATTAGTAGTTTAAAAGCTATACATGCTTAAGTTACTCTACAAGAAGAAATGTCAAAGAAATAATCAATCTTCCCATGTTTTCTTCTGCCTGCTACTTCTATAGCTTTTCTTCTTCCTTCCTAATTACAACCCTTAAATAGAATTCATGCCTCATATTGAATTTACCGAGTATCATAATTCTTCCAAGTGGTAAAGATACCTCAAGACAAATGCTGGGCATAGAAGTCACAGGGCATAAATCTGCAAAGAAGTAAAAAGCTAACCTTTTCAAACAATATTGCTTCTCTCTCACTTACCAACTTTACATTTCCCTGTATGGCCCCGGAAGATGACTGGTTAGCCAGAAACAGGTAAGATTCCTCAAGGGTGGAACAACCTAAGACAGGCACAGTCACA
Source organism: Manis pentadactyla (assembly GCF_030020395.1). Classification (NCBI taxonomy): domain Eukaryota; kingdom Metazoa; phylum Chordata; class Mammalia; order Pholidota; family Manidae; genus Manis; species Manis pentadactyla. Next base: position 162,337,782 of record NC_080022.1, on the reverse strand, counting down.
GGGGGCCATCAGGTGAGAAATTGGGGATCAACAGAGGTGAGGCTTAGAACCTCACCCCTCCTGTTTTGAGAGAAATCTTCTGCATCTGTGGATGTTTTGTTGCCCTTGTCTAGCTTGGATTAACACATAGTCTACAGGCACACACCTGATCATCTACATTTGCCCTCTTACAGCACTAAACTATGTTTTCTACCTTTATCTTGCATCTACCTACCACTTCAGCATTTTATTAAAAATAATAATAATAATAATAATAATAATAAGGGAGAAATGTGGAATTCACATATAAATCAAGTGTAAAATCAAACGAATATTCATATTTGACCTGATTGTTTATAGTTCATAATGCGTGATCAAAACCGAAAGTTTCTGTGATGACTGCCCTTGTACTGTTCACCATGTAAGAACTTATTCACTATGTAAGAATTTGTTCACCATGTAAGAACTTGTTCTTTATGCTTCAGAAGATTGGAGACTGATGAGAATTAGGCTTGGGGTGGATTAATGATTGTGCATTGAGTCCCCTATACAGAATTTTATTGTTGTTAGCAACCATTTGATCAATAAATATGAGAGATGCCCTCTCAAAAAAAAAAGAAAGTGTACAACTGTAATGTGAATAATAAACACCACATTCAGGAGAACGGTCACCTCTGGGAATAAAGGGGAGCGAATATAATCAAGGGTGGGTACTATATCTGAAATGATTTCCTTATTGAAATATAGGAAACAAATCTGAAACACAATTAGGCAAAATTAGGAGATGTTATAAATGAATAGTGGATACACTGATTCTCATTATAAAATTATACTTTTCAGCATATTTAAAATATTTTATTATTTTGTTATAAATGATACTAAAATTCTAGGTCTACATCTTACAGAAAAGTGAGTCTTTATCTAAATGAGTCTCTTTCTAAAGAGAGCCAAAATAGATCATTGAGATGGTTTAGGAGTAAAGGAGTTTAATTTTTTGAGAAAACATGTTTGTTAGATTTTTTTTTTAATGATTGGCCAATTCAATGAAAATTATTATACTTGTGGTCATGGGTGAATGCAATATTAATATTAAACTCATCAACCAGCAAAGAAAGAAATAAGAGCCCCAAAATATGGCCCTTTCTTTAAAGGGCCCTTTCTGAACATGACACTATAAGCATTTTCCAGTATATGATATGGTTCATAATGTTCCAAAACCCTAATGTGATTTCAAAGAGCTTCTGAAAGCAGTGGTTCCATCCAGATTGTGAGATCATCTGTTTGCTGGAAGCACTGAAGACTGATGGTGGGGAAGGGACAATTGCATGCTGCCCATTGTTACCTGAAATGTTGGCCCCTGAAAGCAGCATTTTCTTCTGTCACCAAAATATTGTACTTTTCAATAAATTTCCAAAATAATAAAAATTATCAAACTGATAATCATTTATTTTTAAATCAGTCTTTGAAAATGTCAGACTTAAAAATTGTTATTTTGGAGAACAATATTAAAACAAGCTTTTGCTTAGTCTCTTGGCTCTTTTCAAGCTCTCTCCTTTAAATTAAAACATAAGCAACTATATAGCCATTTATTCAATGTATATTTTTGAGCTTACATTACAGGACAGCAATCAGCTGAATGTTCATTGGCTCCCTGCAACCTTTTTCAAAAAATATCAACGAACTCTTTGAGGCTCATTAACATGGGGGAGGTGGGGTGTATCAAGTGAGAGGAAATGCAATCCAAGATCAGTCCTGACAGAGTGGGACAAGGGGCAAATAAACAATTCCCAGAATTCTCCCATTTTCCTTTTCCCCCTCATTTCAAGCCTTTTCACTGCCACTTCTCTCTCTCCAGCCCTGCACTCAAATAGGGAGCTGGTTGTCACTTTTCACATACATGTATGAAAGCATATATGCCAAGGCTGGAGTCTTCTGGCCAAGGATCATACAGAGGAAACACCTCAGGATCTCATGATACCTCCTCACCCTCTGCTGAATCAGTAGTGGAAATACAGTTGATCCTGGAATAACACAGGTTGGAATGCATGGGTCCAATACACACGGATTTTTTTCATTAAATATATTGGAAAAATTTTTGGAGATTTGTGATAATTTGAAAAAAACACTCTTTGATCTAGCTTACTTTACTGTCAGAATACAATTTATAATACATAGAGCATACAAAATATGTGTTCATCAACTATTTATATTATCAGTAAGGTCAGGAGCAGGCTATTAGTAGTTAAGTTTTGGGGAAATCAAAATCATATGTGGATTTTTGACTGTGTGTGGGTTGGCTCTCCTAACCCCAGCACTGTTCAAGAGGAAATTGTATTGTGAGACAGAAGAGAAAGAGACCCAATGGTAGGTGGGCGAATCCCAATCAACATGCTCATGAGTATAAAGAATATTTGAGGCCAGAAGGGCAGCACCATCTATCTGATGCACAGGGTGTGTACAAGTTTCTGGACTCTTATCCCACTATCTCCAAATATCTCCTCATCTCCTATTTTAAAAACTTACCATTCCCTTTTATTTATATGAAGTTTGTTATTATATTAACACTAGTACATATATATATACATATATGTATGTATATATATAAAGTTTCTGTTGCTGACATAAAGAATTGCAGTAAACTTTATGACTGAAGAAAAACATAAATGTATTATCTTCCATTTCTATAGGTTTGAAGCCCATGGTTACTGGGCTGAAATCAAAATGTTGGCAGGGCTGCTTCTCCCTGGCAGCTCTAAGGGAGAATCCGTGGCATTGCGTTGTTCAGCATCTGCATTCCTTGGCTCATGGCCCTGCCCCTCCATATTCAAAGCCAGCAAGGTTGCATATCCCTAACTTTTCTTTTATCATCACATCTCTCTCTCTGACTACTGCAAGAAAAGTTCCCCTGCTCTTACGGATTTATATGATTCCACGGGTCTTACTCAGATAACCCAGGGTAGTATTTTTATGTCAAAGTCCTTATCCTTAATCATATCTTCAAAGTCTGGCCATGTGAAGCAGCATATCCCCAGGTATAAGGGATCAAGTGGCAGACGCCACTGGGGGGTGAACTGAAAAATGGTAAGAACATCGACATAAAGTGAGGATAAGAGTTGGGAACCAATCCTTTCTTGCCTCCTTGTTGGTACTTTATATACATTCTCTTTATTGAATTTTCAAAATAACTCAGCAAGTCAGATGATATCATATATGCAGCAGATTAAAAAAATGTGGTCTCAGAGAAGTTTAGTAATGTGCCCTGCCACATAGTGTATAAGCGTCCATTCCAGGATCTGAACACAGCCTATACATGCTATCAGGGCCCCAGACCAATCTAAAATGAAGAGATAAGATGTACCTTAGAGGAAGACATACAGCTAACATGCAAAAGTTTAAAATCACAACTTTTGAGTTAAGTAATTACTTAAAAATCTTGTCATTAATCTAAACCTGGTATATTAATACCTACTTCTCCTAGAATCGATCTCTCAGTGAAAGACACCATGGATGTCCAATCAGAAACCTCACTGTCTTTTTGACACTCCCTCCTTTTACATCCCCCACCATTCACAGTGAAGACCACCAGGTCCTCCTGTATCTTCCTCTCAACTCCCTCAAACTCATCTGTTCCCACTGCCACTCCTTCCATACACATGCACATCCTCTCATGGCTTCACTGAAGAAACCTTCTGACTGGTTCTTCGGCTTCTCTTCCGTCTGCACTGCCTGCCCTATCCTACCACCAGTTCTCCCTCATTGAAGAGTGGGCTTGATCAAATGGACATGGTTGCCAGAGAGTGTCTTGTTTAAAGCCTTTGAATGGCTACCCATGCCCCATTCATCTCTTTTAACACAAAGGACAAACTCTTGATCCCACAGAACTACCTGGTTGGTTCCTGCTTTCCTCCTCGGTCCAATTTATCTCTCATCGTCGGCCCATTCTTTACATAATTTCATGCTCTATTGACTCTTTCCACTCCTAAAACACTCGATTTCCATCTCTCTCTCTTTCTTCTTCTTTCTGTCTCTCTGTCTCCATCTCCATCTCCATCTCCATCTCTCTGTCTCTCTGTCTCTCTCTCTCTCATATGAACACACATACTTCAGCTGGACTTTCCCACATTCTGTCCCTCTGGAAAACTCTCACCTAAAGTCTTCATATAGATGACTTTTGCACACCCTCTGAAAAGCCTTCTCTGAGTTCCCAAGTCTGAATTAGTTACTGTCTTGCCAATGGGTTTCAGCCCTGGGCAAGTTCACTATGGATTCAGTGACCAAAGAAAATGACAACAAAACGTTCTTGAGGTGAAAGGGTTATACCCAACTTTATTTCCAGGTGGCAGGTCAGTCCCTAGAATCCCGTTCACTCAGAGTGAGTCTGCATGCAGCAAGTCGGTCACTGCCTCGGGGCCCCTCTGTCCGCACAGCCGTCCTCTGGGCCTCTGTCCTCGCTGCTGCCACCACTCCAGCCCCTGCTCTGCCCTCCTGCAGCCTTCCAGCCCTGCCACTGTGTCGCACCCAGAGCACTGGGTGGAGCTCTTTATATAGAGTCAACAGCCATGTATTGCCCACAGGTGTGCAGTGAGCTAGTCAACCAGGGCCAGGTGAGAATCCTGGCCTCAGAACTCTCATTTTATCCACAGTTACCCTCATATGTGTTTTTATAACATCATGTCCATCAAAACACTTCTTACCCTGTAATTTTCTTTTTGGTTTGTAAGCTATATCTCAGTACAAAACTAGACCCTACATTAAAGGACAGGAGCCATGTCTTCAAATATTTGCAAATGTTTATCACATATTTGACTTTTTTTTGAAAGCATAAAAACTTACATGTGCATCTTATATAATTAGAATTTCTACATATAGTCTATAATTTAAAGTTAGTAAGAAACAAATATTATATAAAATTACCATAGCTATGAAAAAAACAGAAGTTATCACATTTTTATATTGGAGTTATGTTTCGGGTTATGGTAAATTTTAGATTGAATATAAATGTCATACTTTCTGCCATAAATTTTCGAATTTTAATATCTGTATCCATGTAGTCAGATGACTCCAAAACATTGTATACATTATCTTTCCCATGAATAACTGTGAAGATATGTATAATCTGCCTTTCAATAAGATGAATAATCGGGAGTGTTTTTTATTTATAAACACAAGTTTGAGACTAAAATCATCAAAAGCAAGAATTTTGATTTATGTCAATAAGCTTCTGGAGCTAATGCAAAAAGATGTCAAGCTCGATGGTCATAGCTATTTTTTTCCAGGCTGTTCCCTATTGCCTATAAGGTAAGGAAAGAGAAATTTATCAGGCCAATCTTTTATTATGTTTCTAAAACAAGTACTAATTTAGTGGATTTTTAAAAACTCATTTAGTATTAGAACAAGGGGGTTTTCAACTGAATGCTTTATATTTCAATTGTTTGTTTTTGAGTCATAAAACACGTGCTGATTGACAATCCTAACAATCAAATTAGCAAAACATTTGCAAATATTGGTTTGGGCTTAATGAGTCTCTTTCAGCCCACTTAAATTCGCACCTTCTAGAGAACTGAAAGTTTGCTTCTCCGATTCTGTCAGTGAAAGAAGATTCTAACTTTGATTGCTGGATTATTGTAACAAAACAAAGCAATTTCCATAGGGTATCAGTAAGAAGACAACAATCAAAATTACAGGAGGCATTTATTTGGCAGACCTGATGCAGTTACCATGTGCTGCTAATGTTTCCATTACAGAAAGACGAGAAGAAGTGTCCTTGCACTTGCTAATTGGGCAGCCAATACTGAAGCAGGGAATACAGAGAAATGTAATAAAAGGGAAAAATATGAAGAGGGAACTTTTGTGACACAGAAATAACCTTGTAAACACTGAAGAGCCTGTGCTGACTACAAACAAACAATAAATAAATAAAATCTAAAATTTGAGGTTAAAATAGAAAAACCATAGCAAAAAGGAAACCGTAATGCCACGTCACTCCTCAGTGTTGTCGTAGGCCATAGGCTCAAACAGAATAGCTTACAGGAGCCATGTAGCTGTCATCAAAACACCATTGTGTGACTTTTGCTGAATTTCTTTCTTTCTCATGATGTAAAAGTTATGGATACAGTGGACTGATTGTTCTCATATTTTCTACTAAGTTAATTCTTTCACTACATTTTGGGCAGGGGTAAAAATCAGGATTTTGCCTTGAAAATTCTGCCAGAATTTTTAAGAAAAGCATTTTATAATAATACCTTAATATTGCATTCCTATAGATCACATTACATCTCACATCAGTACTATGAGGTGGGTTAGTAGGTGTTTATTTATTTATTCGCTTTTTGAGTTTCCCCAGAATCAGACCCTGAGATGGAGTTTTGTATACAAAAGATATAAGAAAAGATGGCAAGGAAGTGAAGGTAGCCAAGCATGGGTGCAATAGCATGAGAAAGAGGAGAGGGTAACTTTAATCTCACCTGCATGGAAAATTTTAGAGTACAAGTTACGTCTCAGAATTCTACTGGCCCGTGATAAGGGATCTGAGCTCCCACAGGCCCACTACCTTCAGACCTTGGCTGGGCACCTCCAAGGGGGATGCAGTTGTCCAGGTAATTCTGCCTGCTCCCATTTGTAGGCTCAGTGGGTTTCAGTAGCCCAACCACAGTGCTTTGTGTAGTATTGGAAGCCAAGGCACTCAGAAGCGAGGGGTGGTGAGGGATACATCAAAAGAGTATTAAAAAAAATATGTGATCCAAACGTATAGGAGTGGAGCAGAGACACTGCACACCCCATTCCGGTTTTACTATCTCACATTAAAAGATGAGATAACTGAGCTTCAGACAGGGAATATGATTTATATACAGCCAAATACAGGTAAAGGTGCAAAGCAGATTATACAAGACCCTGACCGTAAATCCAGTGTTGCTCTTGCTCGGTTTTCCCCCATTACATCATATTACATGCTAATGTTATTTATATCCATAATTAACATATAACCTTATAATAAAATATGACCCGATATTTTATAGCACACCACACACTTCTGATTACTCTGTGTATTTTATTTTTCTCTGTGTGTGTAGTTCTATATCCAATTAAGCCAGAGTTTACAAACATAGGGTTCTGGCAGATAACATAAATCAATGAACCAGGACAGATGAGAGACACAATAAAGAATGGTGCCCCTGTGGAGAGCTGCTGCCTGTCTAAAGGAGGCCCAGATCATTGTTGCCACAGGGGAATAAAGAGCCAGTGTGGCCAGATCTCCCATTTTTTTTTCCTGCTTGTCCAGAAATCAGGATGTTTCCCTTAGATAGTCTCCGAATTCCTAAGTACTGGCAACTGGTCCCTTTTTTTTTTTTTGCACTGGGAGCCAATTTTGTGAAAGTCACAAAACACACACTTCCAGGCAGGTGAGCTGCCGTTTTGTTCCCCTGGTGTATGCCAGTGGATCAGGGACAGCTAAAACCGTGTCACTTAAAGTCATTCAAATTAAAACAGTTTTGAACTTCGATGCCGGCCAAGCCAAAATGTAGAGAAAAGGGGTTGCACAGGTGGCTCATGAATTCAGTAGGATCCCTAAATTGAGCTAATGCTTCCATGAACTGTCAATCTTATTTGGTTCAATCACAGTAAATAATTTCTTTTCAAAGCACATGAGGTATTTCTTGGCTTTGAATCTTGGTATGAACCACAAGTGTAAGTGAAAGATCTCAAAATCCTTTGACATTGTTCTAAATTCCGTCAAAGTGAGTCCACTCTGACTAAGCAGCAACTCTCAGTCCCATGATACCCACTACTCTCTTCAATAACATTTTTTATAACACCACCCTATTAACCTGCAATAAAATTTATAAGATGCTATTGCATACCAACACTCGTAAGTTCTAATAAAATCAATATAAAGCCCTGACCTTAACATAAAGGAGAAAGAAGAGAAAACTAAGTTACAATTAAATAACATGTATTTCTATATCTAAGTCCTTGGACATCACTGCTTCAGAAGATTTAATTATATAGTTGATGTTTGTGCTTATATATAAAATGACTTTTCAAATATCAGCTATGAATGAAAATTAAAAAGTTCTGGGTACTAGAGATCTGAGTTTCAAAAATACTCTGTTCTCAGTAAAATATTTTCCAAAACAGCAAATAATACTTGGTATAAATTTGCATAAATTATAAATAAAGCATCTTCTTCCTCTGATTTTCATAATTGTTCAGGTCTGGGAAATGCAATATATGTAAAAAAGATGAGCAAAAATACCTGGATTTATATGTAAAACTGAGTTAGGTTTGGGCATTGTAGTCTACATGGATGATCATATGACATTTGAAAGTCAAACAGCATGAAAAAGTTCTTCATTATGCTCATTATCTTTTGCACAAGCATTCCTTGTCCCTACCTGCTAAATGTTAATGTAGTTTTCCAATTATTGTGTCCACCTAGTCTTCTAGAGATTATCAAATTTCTCCCTAAGGAGCAGTACTTTTCTCTTGAGAGCCAGTATTCTAGTCTTAATGAGAACAGAAGCCAGATGATTAAACTAACAAAACATGTTGAGTGAACCAAATAAACAGATCTCAATTTTTCAAATGGTAGTTATGGTACCGGGGACAGGGTACAATTCTGAAATCAACCAAGGCTAGCCAGCCCTAAGCAAATAGCAAAAATAATGATTTATTATCCATGAAGTGCTTTGTTCATCACCTCAGGCTGACAAAGCAGTAAACTAAAACAATCTTTGTGACCAGGCTATCTCGTATGTCAGCTGTAATGAAGGGTCAGGAGGAATTAGGTTAATGCCTTTCTCCTTTTCAAACGTTTTCATCCATAGCTCTGACATGTGCCACTTTCTTTGATCCAGAGATCACCAACTATCCCTTTTATCTGAGACTGTGATGACTTAACAGGGTAGGTGGATTTTTGAGAAACAGAGTCTTTGGTTTTAAAGCCTTGAAGAGATTAGCAAGTGATAATGACCCCATCAATTTATGTGTGAATGCAGGACTAGAAATCAAAATGAGCTCAGATTTTCAAAATGATTTTTTTTCCAGATAACAGGCTCTTAAATAATGTCATTTAAGGTAAATGTTAAATATGTATCTATTTTTAAGTCATTTTTCAACCAAGAATTTTGGGCAAATAGTGAAAAATATCTTTCCAAAACTTAATGACATCATGATAGGTTCTGGAAAATTTGAAGCAGGACTCTGGTTTTAGAATATTAATAGCATTATTTCCATCAGATATCAATCAAAATAGAAAAAAAAGAGAAACTTAGCTTGTTACATCTTATTAAATGCCATAAGGAAAAGCATGAATGTATTCTCAAACAGTACTAGCAAAACAAACACAGCTGAGCCAGACAAAAGCACAAAAGAAGTATTAGTAACTAAAGGAGGAAAAAGAAATCTAACTAATTGTTGAACTAATAAAACTCAATAGTCATAGAACATCAAAAACATAAATTTGACTAAATGAATTGTGAAGGCATTTGAAATGAGGCTGGACTCTTTGGATTATAAACTCACGAGGAAATACAGTAAGTGAAGAGTTTGATATCAGAACATAAATCTTTAGTACCTGAGTAAAGGTTTTCCCATATATCCAGTATATAGGTTTTCCAATTTATTTATCATCCCTCCTCAGATTTAGCAATCAAAATATATTTCTTTGACAAGATAGTTGGCAGATGGTTCTTAGAAATTAAATGAGAAGCTGATAGGTCAAGATTCTAATCCTTACTCGACCCGTGACACATGCAGGCTTGGACAAGTCATTTAATAATTCTAGTCACCAAAATGATTTAATTATTTTGAGCCATCTTGAGCTCATAACATTTTATATTGTTTCATTTAAATTACATAAACAAAGCATCTGTAACTCTATTCCTTTTAATTCATCAGAAGAGTATTATTTTCATTTAAAAATATTAAAGGGGTTTTCTTGACCAACATTTACATAAAATGTTGAGAACTAACTCTTAGATATATAAAGTCTTCATTTCTTTTCTAACAAGCTTTCCCCTGATACATGTAAATTCCCTTAATCATTGAACTAACTTTTATTAAACTTATATAATGTGACAGGTACTTTGCTAACCACAGGGGAAACATACTTACATTCTTGAAAGAGCTGTTAAACTATTAGGTAAAAACTATATCAATTGTATATGCATACATGTTTATAAAGCAGGGTAGTGTGGGTTAAACGCCATGAGAAATCTGTGTACAGGGGCAGAAGAGAACATGTCCAACTGAAGGGAATATGTAAGGCTTTCTTGAAGACCTAGACCTTGAAGAATGGACAGTATTTCACCAGACAGATGTTTGTGGAGGTAGGGGAATAGAGAGAAATTATTACATGGTAGAAAATATTTCTGTCAGAGGGAATAGACTTAGGAAAGGTAGTATCTTGGTAAATTGCAAGAATTTACATATTTCCTTGGAGACAGAATATACGAGGGAGATAATATATGACTGAAAATGTGAGGTATGATAAAATCATTCTGTGGCAATAGGAAACCTCTGAATACTTAAATGTGTGAGAGTAATAGGAGAGAGCTTTATGTTTTTAACAACAACTCTAAAAATGGTATAGTATTGTTAAGGGACCATGCAAACATAATGGGGAAGAAGATAGGTATTTTGTTATATGGTGCAAAACAACAAAGGATTTAGTGACACGTGCCTTTTACATTCCCTTTATGGAGGATAACACCAGAGAAACATGAAAGACACAGAGGTGTGATTTAAATTTCAAACACTGTCTATGAACTTTAAAGTTTACAAATTCTAAAAGCTAGATGCCCTCCTCAACATGCAAAGCTGGAAAATACCTCCCATAACACTGTCTTTCCCCCAAATACCTGGAAAGCTTCTTGGTCTCCTTCTACAGCAGGAAGTCTCCATCTATGTGCTTTATGCAGAAGATATATGATTTTTGCAGTTGTTTATCCAATTTTCCATGGGTTTAATCTGAAAAGCTATCTAATTTATTCTCTGAGGATAAAGTAAAACAGCTTGTCTCTTTTCAGAAAATATGTGGACTGAATTATTTATTTCTAACTTCTTAAGGAGCTTATAAAATGCAGGATGAAAGGTCAGGATTAATTAAGAAAAAATGATGTGAATTCCAACAGAAGACATATATGTTAATTGGCAAAAAAACTGCTGTACCTATCACCCTATTGATATTCAGCAAAACTTGATTGTACTGAATAAAGAATGTCTTTATCTTAACAAGTTGTGTGTTGTGATAATGTTGATTTTAGTGTTGGAGTGCATACAACTGGTGAATAATAATATTTCTCAAGAGTGGCTCTCACTGACAGTGTGTTTCCCTTCATTACCAAAGGGAATGGAAAGCCACCTAATATGTTGGCAATGAAATATAAAAGCCGATGGACTGGGCTGTAAGGATGGAGACAAGATTAGGGAAGTTGTAGACAATACCTCATAATTCCTGTATTCTCTAAATGCAACTTTAATGATTATACCCTTTATGTTAATGAGAATTTAGCACAGCTTCCCATCCATTTAGAAGTAAGCATTTGTGCTCATTGGGTCAACACAAGGTAAAGACTGAGTGCTGACCTTGGAATCAGAAAATATGGGCTCTCCTTGAGTCTTTCCTTCCTTGGCTCTATGCCCACTTTTACAGAGGGCAGTTTGACTTGGATGTATTGTGTTACTGCCTCAAACAACATATTCTAAATGAACACCATGAGCTGCTCTTCTTAAGCTGAATTTTATTTCTACTTTTTCAAACATTTATTTCAATAACTTTTTTTTTTTGCCAGGTATTGTCCCAAGTTTGGAACTATAAAAGCAAATATACAGGTCAACTATCCCTGGGGATCTTATGAATAAATAGGGGATACAGGCATGCAAGAACATGTAATACAATGCAGCTTAATATGTTACACTCTGTGACAGAAATAAGACTCTTTGAGTCCAGTAACTCCTATATCCAATCTGTCACCTAATTTTGATTAGCCTCCCTTCAAGTGTCAGTTTTCCTTCCCTAGAATAAAAGAAGTTCTAAGAGAGCAGAAATGGTGCTTGATCGTGCTAGGTACTCAATAAACACTTAATGAATAAATTTGTTGAATTCCTGGAACAGAAATTAAACACAGTAAACACCAAAAATAAATTGTTAAATGAATAAAACACATTCCTTTTCATTCAGCTCTGATGGAAGTTATTATTACATTTTTCTTGGTATTCTAGAATATCCTAAGTCTGTTTCTCCACTTTCCATCATCCAAGAAGGAAACTACCAAATGCATTGACCCTCAACAACCAGCATCTAATACAGGGATGGATGAACTTTTTCTATAAAGAATCACATAGAGAATATTTCCAGTTTTGTGATCCATACTGTCTCTTTAGCTACTACTCAACTCTGTTGCTGTAATGCAAAAGTAGCTATAGCCAATATGTACACTAATAGGCAAGTTATCCTGTGTTCTAGTAAAACTATTTACAGAAACAGGCAAAAGCTCTGACTAGGCAGTAGTTTGCTACTCTGACTTAATCACTACCTGATGTTCATGAAGCATTTCCAAAAATGTTAATTTATTAGATTCATATGATGATTTATTTATTTATTTTTTTAATTTTAATTTTAATTTTTATTTTTTTGAAGGGTAGTTGACGCACAGTATTACATTACATTAGTTTCAAGTGTACAACACAGTGGTAGAACATTTATATACATAATTCTAGGTTCCAGCTATCACCCTACCAAGCTGTTACAATATCTTGACTATATTCCTTACGCTATACATTACATCACGGTTACTTATTTATTTTACCATTGGAAGTCTGTCCTTTTTTTTTTTTGTGAGGGCATCTCTCATATTTATTGATCAAATGGTTGTTAACGACAATAAAATTCTGTATAGGGGAGTCAATGCTCAATGCACAATCATTAATCCACCCCAAGCCTAATTTTCGTCAGTCTCCAATCTTCTGAGGCATAACAAACAAGTTCTTACATGTAGAACAAATTCTTACATAATGAATAAGTTACATAGTGAACAGTACAAGGGCAGTCATCACAGAAACTTTCGGTTTTGCTCATGCATTATGAACTCTAAACAGTCAGTTCAAATATGAATACTCATTTGGTTTTTATACTTGATTTATACGTGGATACCACATTTCTCTCTTTATTATTATTATTTTTAATAAAATGCTGAAGTGGTAGGTAGATAAAAGATAAAGGTAGAAAACATAGTTTAGTGTTGTAAGAGAGCAAATGTAGATGATCAGGTGTGTGCCTGTAGACTATGTGTTAATCCAAGCTAGATCAGGGCAATAAAACATCCACGTATGCAGAAGATTTCTCTCAGAACAGGGGGGGTGAGGTTCTAAGCCTCACCTCTGTTGATCCCCAATTTCTCACCTGATGGCCCCCCTGCGACTGTGCCTGTCTTAGGTTGTTCCTCCCTTGAGGAATCTTACCCATCTCTGGATAACCAGTCATCTTCCGGGGCCATACAGGGAAATGTGAAGTTGGTAAGTGAGAGGGAAGCCTTATTGTTTGAAAACGTTAGCTTTTTACTTCTTTGCATATTTATGCCCTGTGGCTTCTATGCCCAGCATTTGTCTTGAGGTATCTTTACCACTTGGAAGAATTATGATACTCAGTAAATTTGATATGAGGCACGAATTCTATTTAAGGGTTGTAATTAGGAAGGAAGAAGAAAAGCTATAGAAGTAGCAGGCGGAAGAAAACATGGGAAGATTGATTATTTCTTTGACATATCTTCTTGTAGAGTAACTTCAGCATATATAGGTTTTAAGCTACTACTTAAATTGCGCACACACATTAACATAATAGGAGTATAGTTACATAACCAAAGCATATCTGTAATTACCATCCATCTCCAGTGAAACCAAGAAAACAAGTTAGGCACCTTAGGCATTTGTGAAAACTTATCTATGATATGGTGGATATTGTCCAACTGAACTTGAACAGTCTGAGAGAAATCAGACAAATTAAAACAACCCATTCCTGGGGACTGTTCACATGCCATATGTTCTTTTAACAGTAAATAGTCTGTAGTTGTAAGACTTTGGAGCGCTACAATTTGCACTTCTCCAAATTCTTGGTTGAGTTCCAACAGTATAGATCCAGTCAAATTTGTTGTTTTACTGTATGCACAGGCCAGCTTAGATATCTCCTTCCTCATTCCCATGGCAAGTCCAGGAACCAGTGGGATGAGTGCATCTACAGCTGTGGCAGTGCGTGGATCTTTGTTGGGGTTTTTTGATGATCATCTTCTGGCATGAGTCTTCCAGAGAGTGCAGATGTTGGAAGTTCTTTTTCATATCTTATCTTAGTTCATTTTCGGGGTAGCCCAATTAGGCTTTGATCCTCTGTATAAACACAAACAGACCCTTTGCCTACACTTTTATATGCCCTTTATACCTTTGTGTAGAACTCGTTGGAGGTTACCACACAGGAACTGCCCCTTTTTTTTTTTTTTTGCTTTGTTTTTGGTATCACTAATCTACACTTACATGATGAATATTATGTTTACTAGGCTCTCCCCTATACCAGGTCTACCCTATAAACCCCTTTACAGTCACTGTCCAGCAGCATAGCAAAATGTTGTAGAATCACTACTTGCCTTCTCTGTGTTGTACAGGCCTCCCTTTTCTCCTACCCCCCCATGCATGTTAATCTTAATACCCCCCTATTTCACCCCCCCTTATCCCTCCCTACCCACCCATCCTCCCCAGTCCCTTTCCCTTTGGTACCTGTTAGTACATTCTTGAGTTCTGTGATTCTGCTGCTGTTTTGTTCCTTCAGTTTTTCCTTTGTTCTTATATTCCACAGATAAGTGAAATCATTTGGTATTTCTCTTTCTCCGCTTGGCTTGTTTCACTGAGCATAATACCCTCCAGCTCCATCCATGTTGCTGCAAATGATTGGATTTGCCCTTTTCTTATGGCTGAGTAGTATTCCATTGTGTATATGTACCACACCTTCTTTATCCATTCATCTATTGATGGACATTTAGGTTGCTTCCAATTCTTGGCTATTGAAAATAGTGCTGCAATAAACATAGGGGTGCATCTGTCTTTCTCAAACTTGATTGCTGTGTTCTTAGGGTAAATTCCTAGGAGTGGAATTCCTGGGTCAAACGGTAAGTCTGTTTTGAGCATTTTGATGTACCTCCATACTGCTTTCCACAATGGTTGAACTAACTTACATTCCCACCAGCAGTGTAGGAGGGTTCCCCTTTCTCCACAGCCTCGCCAACATTTGTTTTTGTTTGTCTTTTGGATGGCAGCCATCCTTACTGGTGTGAGGTGATACCTCATTGTAGTTTTAATTTGCATTTCTCTGATAATTAGCGATGTGGAGCATCTTTTCATGTGTCTGTTGGCCATCTGTATTTCTTTTTTGGAGAACTGTCTGTTCAGTTCCTCTGCCCATTTTTTGATTGGGTTATTAGTTTTTTGTTTGTTGAGGCGTGTTAGCTCCTTATATATTCTGGACGTCAAGCCTTTATCGGATGTGTCATTTTCAAATATATTCTCCCATACTGTAGGGATCCTTCTTGTTCTATTGATGGTGTCTTTTGAAGTACAGAAGCTTTTCAGCTTAATATAGTCCCACTTACTCATTTTTGCTGTTGTTTTCCTTGCCCGGGGAGATATGTTCAAGAAGAGGTCACTCATGTTTATGTCTAAGAGGTTTTTGCCTATGTTTTCTTCCAAGAGATTTATGGTTTCATGGCTTACATTCAGGTCTTTGATCCATTTTGAGTTTACTTTTGTATATGGGGTTAGACAATGGTCCAGTTTCATTCTCCTACATGTAGCTGTCCAGTTTTGCCAGCACCACCTGTTGAAGAGACTGTCATTTCGCCATTGTATGTCCATGGCTCCTTTATCAAATATTAATTGACCATATATGTCTGAGTTAATGTCTGGATTCTCTAGTCTGTTCCATTGGTCTGTGGCTCTGCTCTTGTGCCAGTACCAAATTGTCTTGATTACTATGGCTTTATAGTAGAGCTTGAAGTTGGGGAGTGAGATCACACCTACTTTATTCTTCTTTCTCAGGATTGCTTTGGCTATTCGGGGTCTTTGGTGTTTCCATATGAATTTTTGAATTATTTGTTCCAGTTCATTGAAGAATGTTGCTGGTAGTTTCATAGGGATTGCATCAAATCTGTATATTGCTTTGGGCAGGATGGCCATTTTAACGATATTAATTCTTCCTAGCCACGAGCATGGGATGAGTTTCCATCTGTTAGTGTCCCCTTTAATTTCTCTTAAGAGTGACTTGTAGTTTTCAGAGTATAAGTCTTTCACTTCTTTGGTTAGGTTTATTCCTAGGTATTTTATTTTTTTTGATGCAATTGTGAATGGAGTTGTTTTCCTGATTTCTCTTTCTGTTGGTTCATTGTTAGTATATAGGAAAGCCACAGATTTCTGTGTGTTGATTTTGTATCCTGCAACTTTGCTGTATTCCGATATCAGTTCTAGTAGTTTTGGGGTGGATTCTTTAGGGTTTTTATGTACAGTATCATGTCATCTGCAAATAGTGACAGTTTAACTTCTTCTTTACCAATCTGGATTCCTTGTATTTCTTTATTTTGTCTGATTGCCGTGGCTAGGACCTCCAGTACTATGTTAAATAACAGTGGAGAGAGTGGGCATCCCTGTCTAGTTCCCGATCTCAGAGGAAATGCTTTCAGCTTCTCGCTGTTCAATATAATGTTGGCTGTGGGTTTATCATAGATGGCCTTTATTATGTTGAGGTACTTGCCCTCTATTCCCATTTTGCTGAGAGTTTTTAACATGAATGGATGTTGAACTTTGTCAAATGCTTTTTCAGCATCTATGGAGATGATCATGTGGTTTTTGTCTTTCTTTTTGTTGATGTGGTGGATGATGTTGATGGACTTTCGAATGTTGTACCATCCTTGCATCCCTGGGATGAATCCCACTTGGTCATGTTGTATGATCCTTTTGATGTATTTTTGAATTCGGTTTGCTAATATTTTGTTGAGTATTTTTGCATCTACGTTCATCAGGGATATTGGTCTGTAGTTTTCTTTTTTGGTGGGGTCTTTGCTTGGTTTTGGTATTAGAGTGATGTTACCTTCATAGAATGAGTTTGGGAGTATCCCCTCCTCCTCTATTTTTTGGAAAACTTTAAGGAGAATGGGTATTATGTCTTCCCTGTATGTCTGATAAAATTCCGAGATAAATCCATCTGGCCCGGGGGTTTTGTTCTTTGGTAGTTTTTTGATTACCGCTTCAATTTCGTTGCTGGTAATTGGTCTGTTTAGATTTTCTGTTTCTTCCTGGGTCAATCTTGGAAGGTTATATTTTTCTAGGAAGTTGTCCATTTCTCCTAGGTTTCCCAGCTTGTTAGCATATAAGTTTCCATAGTATTCTCTAATAATTCTTTGCATTTCCGTGGGGTCCGTCGTGATTTTTCCTTTCTCGTTTCTGATACTGTTGATTTGTGTTGACTCTCTTTTCTTCTTAATAAGTCTGGCTAGAGGCTTATCTATTTTGTTTATTTTCTCGAAGAACCAGCTCTTGGTTTCATTGATTTTTTCTATTGTGTTATTCTTCTCAATTTTATTTATTTCTTCTCTGATCTTTATTATGTCCCTCCTTCTGCTGACCTTAGGCCTCATCTGTTCTTCTTTTTACAATTTCGATAATTGTGACATTAGACCATTCATTTGGGATTGCTGTTCCTTTTTTAAATATGCTTGGATTGCTATATACTTTCCTCTTAAGACTGCTTTTGCTGTGTCCCACAGAAGTTGGGGCTTAGTGTTGTTGTTGTCATTTGTTTCCATATATTGCTGGATCTCCATTTTGATTTGGTCATTGATCCATTGATTATTTAGGAGCGTGTTGTTAAGCCTCCATGTGTTTGTGAGCCTCTTTGCTTTCTTTGTACAGTTTATTTCTAGTTTTATGCCTTTGTGGTCTGAAAAGTTGGTTGGTAGGATTTCAATCTTTTGGAATTTTCTGAGGCTCTTTTTGTGGCCTAGTATGTGGTCTATTCTGGAGAATGTTCCATGTGCACTTGAGAAGAATGTATATCCCGCTGCTTTTGGATGTAGAGTTCTATAGATGTCTATTAGGTCCATCTGCTCTACTGTGTTGTTCAGTGCTTCCGTGTCCTTACTTATTTTCTGCCCAGTGGATCTATCCTTTAGGGTGAGTGGTGTGTTGAAGTCTCCTAGAATGAATGCATTGCAGTCTATATCCCCCTTTAGTTCTCTTAGTATTTGTTTCACATATGCTGGTACTCCTGTGTTGGGTGCATATATATTTAGAATGGTTATATCCTCTTGTTGGACTGAGCCCTTTATCATTATGTAGTGTCCTTCTTTATCTCTTGTTACTTTCTTTGTTTTGAAGTCTATTTTTTCTGATATTAGTACGGCAACCCCTGCTTTCTTCTCACTGTTGTTTGCTTGAAATATGTTTTTCCATCCCTTGACTTTTAGTCTGTACATGTCTTTGGGTTTGAGGTGAGTTTCTTGTAAGCAGCATATAGATGGGTCTTGCTTTTTTATCCATTCTGTTACTCTGTGTCTTTTGATTGGTGCATTCAACCCATTAACATTTAGGGTGACTATTGAAAGATATGTACTTATTGCCATTGCAGGCTTTAAATTCGTGGTTACCAAAGGTTCAAGGTTAGCCTCTTTAGTATCTTACTGCCTAACTTAGCTCACTTATTGAGCTGTTATATACACTGTCTGGAGATTCTTTTCTTCTCTCCCTTCTTGTTCCTCCTCCTCGATTCTTCATATGTTGGGTGTTTTGTGCTGTGCTCTTTCTAGGAGTGCTCCCATCTAGAGCAGTCCCTGTAAGATGTTCTGTAGAGGTGGTTTGTGGAAAGCAAATTCCCTCAGCTTTTGTTTGTCTGGGAATTGTTTAATCCCACCGTCATATTTGAATGATAGTTGTGCTGGATACAGTATCCTTGGTTCAAGGCCCTTCTGTTTCATTGTATTAAATATATCATGCCATTCTCTTCTGGCCTGTAGGGTTTCTGTTGAGAAATCTGACGTTAGCCTGATGGGTTTCCCTTTATAGGTGACCTTTTTCTCTCTAGCTGCCTTTAACACTCTTTCCTTGTCCTTGATCTTTGCCATTTTAATTATTATGTGTCTTGGTGTTGCCCTTCTTGGATCCTTTCTGTTGCAGGTTCTGTGTATTTCCGTGGTCTGTTCGATTACTTCCTCCCCCAGTGTGGGGAAGTTTTCAGCAATTATTTCTTCTAAGATACTTTCCATCTCTTTTCCTCTCTCTTCTTCTTCTGGGACCCCTATAATACGGATATTGTTCCTTTTGGATTGGTCACACAGTTCTCTTAATATTGTTTCATTCCTGGAGATCCTTTTGTCTCTCTCTATGTCAGCTTCTATGCATTCCTGTTCTCTGATTTCAATTCCATCAATGGCCTCTTGCATTCTATCCATTCTGCTTATAAACCCTTCCAGAGTTTGTTTCATTTCTGTGATCTCCTTTCTGGCATCTGTGATATCCTTCCGGACTTCATCCCATATCTCTTGCGTATTTCTCTGCATCTCTGTCAGCATGTTTATGATTCTTATTTTGAATTCTTTTTCAAGGAGACTGGTTAGGTCTGTCTCCTTCTCTGGTGTTGTCTCTGTGATCTTTGTCTGCCTGTAGCTTTGCCTTTTCATGGTGATAGGAATAGTCTGCAGAACTGGGACGAGTGACGGCTGGAAGGACTTCCCTTCTTGTTGGTTTGTGGCCCTCCTCTCCTGGGAGAACAGCGACCTCTAGTGGCTTGTGCTGCGCATTTGCACGCAGACAGGATTTCTGCTTCCTGCCCGGCTGTTATGGAGTTAATCTCCGCTGTTGCTGTGGGCGTGGCCTGGCTCGGGCAGCTACTCCAAAATGGTGGAGTCGCGTTGGAGCAGGAGCTGCTGGGAGGCTATTTATCTCCGTAAGGGGCCTCCCTGCTCCCTGCAGCCCAGGGGTTAGGGTGCCCAGAGATCCCGGATTCCCTACCTCTGGATTAAGTGACCCGCCCTGCCCCTTTAAGACTTCCAAAAAGCACCCGCCAAAACAAAACAACACCCACCAAAAAAAAAAAAAAGAAAAAAAATTTTTTTTAATTAAAAAAAAAAAAAAGTTTTTAATTAAAAAAAAAAAAAAAAAAAAAGGTGGTTGTTCGTTTTTCTTTATTCTCCGGTGCCAGCCTCAGGCCTCTGCTCACCGGTCTTTCTGCCCTGTTTCCCTAGTATTGGGGTCTCTATCCCTTTAAGACTTCCAAAAAGCGCTCGCCAAAACAAAACAGCAAAAAAGCAAAAAAAAAATGGTCGTGCGCTTTTCTTATGTCCTCTGTCGCCCAGCCTCCAGTGCCCGCTCACTGTTCTTGCTGCCCTGTTTTCCTAGTATCGAGGGCCCTGCACTCTGGTCCGGATGGCTGGGGCTGGGTGTTCGGCAGTCCTGGGCTCCGTCTCCCTCCCGCTCTGCCTGCTCTTCTCCCGCCGGGAGCTGGTGGGAGGGGCGCTCAGCTCCCGCGGGGCCGGGGCTTGTATCTCACCCCCTTCGCAAGGCGCTGGTTTCTCTCAGGTGCGGATGTGGTCTGGATATTGTCCTGTGTCCTCTGGTCTTTATTCTAGGAAGGGTTGTCTTTGTTATATTTTCATAGATATATGTTGTTTTGGGAGGAGATTTCCGCTGCTCTACTCACGCCTCCATCTTCCCCACAAACTCCTCATATGATGACTTTATAGTAGTTTTGCCTACCTGTTCAACAAACTGTAACTCATTTCCGACGTGGTAGGAATTCAGTTATGTACTAGGAATAGGAGAGGAATAAGACACGATTTCTGTCCTAGTGGAAGAATTCAGAGTCAAAACCAAAGAGACAAGCCTACAAACAGGTAGGTAGTTCACACTGATACGAATGTTAGATTAACAGTACACATAGAATGCTAAGACCACAGAGAGTAGGTGCCAATGATCTTGTCCCTGGTTTGTGCTACAGTACCACTTAGGTCTTCATTAAACAGGTCACATTAAAGTGTGTGCAGAGAAAATGCATCAAACTTTAAATTACACTTCTCTCAAGGTGCAAGCTGCTGATTTAAAAATTTCTATTGTATTTCTGGAGCTTATGTGTAATTCTTTCAGTTCGCTAGCTGGTGGGAGCAGCCTGTCCCCATCTGGACTTCTCTAACACCTATAGGATAAAAAGCACCCAGGCCTAATCCTTTGGCAGGAAGCATATACTGTGCTCCCTAAGTCCCGAGTTGAGCAACAGAAGTGTGAATTTTGCAATGAGAGAGGTCTGAATTCAAATTCAGACTCCCATCCCCTATTAACATAATGATCCTTCTTCACCCATAAGAGTAATAATATTTCTTATAGAGGAATTGGTGAAAATTAAATGAAACCAAACTATCAAGCACATACGGAGTATTTATAGTTGTTTTGTACCTGCTAGTTCTCCTCTCTACCACCTAATACACAAGCAAGCTGACCTTCTGATCTCATCTCATCCTAAACCCTCTTTCTGTTTGCTGTTGCCCACTGCCAACGAGAGAGCCAGTGCCTGAACACAGCCTATGCTCACCCATGCTCCTAGCCTGTTTTCTGATCCTTGCTCTGTTCCTAGGAAAAATAAAATTAATTCTCTAGATCTGAAGTATAATTTTCTTATATAAGCAGAACAAAACATTTAAGATAATAATAGCAATGGCAGTAGTAGCAGTTAGTGCCTACTGAGTGCTTAGTAGATTCCAGGCACTATATGAAGTGGCATATTCATTACCTTATCCAAACATCACGAAATACTATTAATTCTCATAGCATTCCAGTTTCAAATATAAAGAATTTTAAGTTTAAACAGGTTAAGTAGCTTGACTCTAGCAAGAAGTAGATTTCTCCAAGGAACTACTTTTAAAAGTCACAGCCTAAACACCTTATGAGTTCATCTACCATTCCATTGTAAAGGGTCTTTGCACAACTGACTGGGAATAGTAAGCTCATCAGTTAGCTGTCTACATACCCACATAGCTACATACCTTTCTATGTATCTATCTCTGTATCTACGCATCTGTATCACTCTGTATCTATCTTTTATCTATCATCCATCAGTCCCTTTACTCTGATTAAGAGTTAGTATCTATCATACATTTACAAATACAAATTGCCATTACAACACACAAATGAATTCACTGGTGATGAAGTCTAGAGAATTTTCAAATGGCATGTTTTCATTCTTTCCTTGTTTTAACGTTACTGTTATTATTATTTTTGAATCTGGTCTATGCTCTTAATCTTAGTGCCTTTCAGAGCTACCTATTTCCTTCAAGCACTTCTTCCTGTCTGATTTAAAGGGACATGGAAGCATTTTAACTCTCAATTGACCAGTACTTTAGACACACTCACACACACACACACACACACACACACACACACACACACACACACACAGATAGACCAGTTTACAAACTTCAATGCTTTCAAAGATCACATGGAAATTGCATTTCAGACAAAAGGGACAAGGGATCATTTTGCTTGCTGATAATTTTACTCTAAGGTAATAGTTTTTAAGCTTAATAATAAATGACAACTGACAGCTCTGCCTGCTCCTATGTTGAAGAGAAAATTGGAAATGGTAGGGATGATGTTAAATTTGCAGTGGTTCTTAACCTTGTCTTCATGTTCGATTTGCTAAGGAGCTTTTGTTTCGAATTAAATTTATTATTTTGAGATACATGCCCTCATAAGGAATATTATAGAGATTGTCTACGTATGCTTTACTCATTCCCCAAATGACATCTTGCAAAAATATTGTACAATAGCATAACTAGAATTTTGACATTGATACTGTTAGGACGTAGTACATTTCCATCACAAGAATTCTACATATGGCTTTTTTGCAGCCATGCCCATTTTCCTTTCTCCCCAGCCCCTCCTTAATTCCTGGCAACCATGAATCTCTTCTCCATTTCTCCAGTTTTGTTAATAAAAAGGTAGTATACATTACAGTATATATGTGGAATCATACAGCATGTACCTTTTGGGATCAACTTTGTTCACTCAGCTGTTTCCACTGGAGACTCACCCGGTTGTTGGCTATCACATGCATCAGTAGTTCCCTCAGTTCTTTTGCTAAGTATATTCTATGATTTGGATCAACCACAGTTCATTTAATCATTCACCGGGTTGGGGCCATTACAAGTGAAAGTACTATAAGCATTTGTGTACAGGTTTTCATGCACAGTTTTTATTTCTCTGGGTTAAATGCCCAAGAGAGTAATTGCTGGGTCATTTAGTAGTTGTATGGTTCACCTTTAAAGAAAGTACCAACATGTTTTCCAGAGGGCCTGTGTCACTTTTTATTGCCCCCCCACCTGGCAGTGCAGGAGTTATCCAGTCTTTCTATACCCTCGCAAGCCTTTGTGGTGTCACTATTATTATTTTAGCTATTCCGATATTGATAACTCTTTGAGGTATTAATTTGCAGGCCTTACTGGTTAATAATATTTAACACATTTTCTTGTAGTTATCTGTTACCTGCATATCCTCTTTGGTGAAATATCTTTCCATTCCTTCTCTCATTTTCTGATGTGATTGGTTGCTCTTTTTCTGTTGAGTTTTGAGATTGTGTATATATTCCAGATAATAGTCCTTGGTTACATATGTAGTTTGCAAATATTTTCCCCACTATGTAGCTTGTCTTTTCATCTCTTCAAGGGATTATTCACAGAGCAAAAGTGCCTTTTTTTGCTTCTGCTTATGTCCAATTTATCATTTATGATGTCAGTCAAGAACTCTGTTCCTACCTGAGATCCTAAAGAAGTTCTCCCATGTTTTTCCTAAAAGTTTTATAGTTTTACATTCTCCATACCAAGTTGATTTTCATATAAATTGTGAGATTAAGTCAAGGATTTTTCATTTCTTTGTTTGATTTTCATTATGCTTTGTTTTGCTTTTGCCTATGAATGTTCACTTGTTCCAGCACCATTTGTTGAAAAAGTTATATTTCCTCCATTAAATTGCTTTCACCAATATGGTAAGGAATAGGTTGGGTATATATCACATTTTGTGGTTTTTATTTCTGGGTTCTCATTCTGTTCCATTATCTGTGTGTCTATTCCTCCACCAATACAAGTCTTAATTACTATAGCTATATAAAATAAATCTTAAAATTGGCTAGAGTGTTTCCTCCCACTTCGCTGTTCTATTCTAAAATTATCTTAGCTATCATTAACAGCTAATTCCTTTGCCTTGCCATATAAATATAGAATTATGTTGTCTATATCTATAAAAAAATTCTTGCTGAAGTTGTAGAAATTAGATTAAGCCTGTATATCAATTTGGGGAGAATTGACATAGTTATTATGTTAAGCTTTCTGATCCAGTAAGACAGAATATTTCTCCATTTCTTGAGGTGTTCTTTGACATTTTTCATCATTATTTCATAGTTATAAGCATACAAATCCTAAGTATGTTTTATTAGATTTACATCTAAGTATTTCATTTTCTGAGCAATTATAAATGGCATTGTATTTTTAATTTCTGGGCCTGTGTGCCTATTGCTAGGATACAGAAATATAATTAATTGTTGCATGTTTACCATGTATTCTATGATCTTGCTTAACTCAGTCATTAATTCTAGGGGGTTTTTTTCTGTAGATTCTTTGGATTTTTATGTCAACTGCAAATAGTGACAGTTTTATTTCCTCTTTCCTATATGTCTTTTATTTTCCTCCCTCGAAGATATCATTATGTGGGCTCTAATTTCCAGTGCCAGTTGAATAGGATTTGTGAGAAAGAACTTCTAAGCCTTTTTCCCAGTCTTAGGGGGAAAAGCATTCAGTCATTCACCATTAAGTATAACAATAACTGTAGTGTTTTCTTGGTTTGGAAAGTTTTTGATAGTTTTCTTAATCAAATTGAGGAAATTCTCTCTTTTATCATGAAAGGGTTTGGAATTTTGTCAAATAATGTTTCTGAATCAGTTGATAGCATGATGTGATTTTTCTTCTTCAGCCTATTAATATGGTGAACTACACCAATAAATTTTCTGCCTGATTGTATGCTATAACTGGATCCTACTGTACATATTATTCTGCTTCTTTCCGGAGACCCAAGCTCCAAAAGGAAGCAGTAGTCTCAATTAATTTTTAATAATTAAACAAAATTAGGAAATTCAATGGAACTTGGAGTAGGGTAAGATTACTTTTTTCTTACAGTCATAGAAAAAGTTTCATAGAAGAGGTAGGTTTGGACATGAGCTTGAAATTATGTTTATATTTGACATAAGGAGATGTAGTAAAGTCTAGACAGAAGAAATGGCATGAATAAAGCAGAAAGTCTTTCAAAATTCTTCTTTAGTTGGTCCTTTGCTTAGCTGTTACTCAGTGTGAATTGCTTACTTTCTTCATCTCAGTCTTTCTTATTATCTTTTCAAGACTTTATGCTATTTAGATTCTTCTCTCAGCTTCAAATTCAGCAGCATTATCAATGCTCCACACCAGCACTTTGATGCTGGGGCTGGGACTCCGCAAACCCTATTTTTCCTCTGCCAGCTGATCTCACATTTGGCTCTACCAAGAAGAGGCACTAGAGGGAGATTCTAAAGCTGGAGCAACCAGGCTTTCCTCTTTTCCTCCCATTCCTGGGAGTGTCACCTCATACTCTGTTCTTCACTAGGAGCAACAGTTCTTTGCAGAAGCAGCAGTTAAATCCAGATTATAATTGTTCTAAATCTCATAGATCCAGGACCCCCATGCCCCACTCCCATGCACCAGCTCCAGTCTGGACCCCTCCTCCTCAGAGGTGTAGGTCCCCAGTCCGTGGGATCCTCCTCCCACTCAGGGGCTCCAGCACCAGCTCTGCTAAACCCTCCCCTCAAAGGTCTGAGTTTAACTCCATGGGACCCCTCCTCCTCTAGGCTGCAAAATTCGAACAACTTCTAACTCTTTAGTGGTTTCTGTAGCCTTAGGAGCCGTGGCTGCTTCCTGACAATGCTGCCATTGTGATACATTACAGTTCTCTTTTTATCTTTTCTGATAGGTGGTTAACAACTCTGCACCTGCTCAAATAATCAGCATGGTTTCTAACCTCTAGTAGGAATCTGATTAATACAAAAATATTTGGGATCCAATTTTCTCTTTGGATTCTCCCTAAAAAACATATTTTCTAAGTAGGACCTAGAAAATACTAACATTCTTCATTCTGCAGTTCATTTACATCCAGTGAGTGTCAGAAACTGTGTTAAAGCTGGAGATACAAAGAAGAGTAAAGTCCAGTTTCTCTCTCCAAAGAGCTCACAGTGCCATTGGGAGATAGAAATGCAAACATGTAATTGCAATTACAGGATTACAAGTGTTATGATAAAAGATACAGAGATAGTACACTTCAGGGAGTAGTAAATATTCAAGGGGCTGAGGAGAGGTGGTCTCATCTGAGTATAAAGAATTCACAGACGGTGAGCAGACAGCTGGAAGAGGTGTAGGTGCTCAAGGAAACACAAAATTGCCTGAAACTATCTGGTATCACCAAATGGTACTGGTTAAGCAAAGAGTAAATTGTGAGGATGGCACTGAGGAAGGAAATTTGATGAGTTATACCAGATCAGAGAGGTCCCTATAAACATGCTGGAGAATTTTAACTTCATCCTTTAGGCCAAACACATTAAAAAATTAATTCACTGCAACCATTTAAAAATTGGGAGACTTCACACAAATTTCTGGCTTCTCTTGAAATATCAGACCATCTGGCTATAGGGGGCCCACATTTCTGTGCTATGACAACTGGCTGGAACCAAGTAATCACTGCCCTCTTTAGGCGGAACCCATGCTTTCCAGGTGGCCAAAATCTGCTTGCTGCTTTTTTCATTAAATTATTTACTTCATTGACCTATGTAGGCATTTGCCACCCTGCTTTACTAAGTGGGAAATGTTTAAGCGAGGGGATTCCATGATTAAATGCATGATTTTTTAAAATCCCTGGAAGTAACACAGTCACACAGTAGATGACCCACTAGGATGGGTGGATGGATAGTGATGCTGTCAGAACAATGATGTTTGAAGCCTTCAAGGAAGCAATGGCGATGCAGGTGGAAATAAATGCACTAGATTAAAAGAAAAATTAAAATGTATGATTGCTAACAATCTGGGAAAGGGACAGATAAGAAAGATAAGGGGGAGTAAGGATAAATGCACTCATTACTTGAATAATGGAGAAAAAGGATGTTTGGGCCAGTCTAGATGTGGATGTGTTTAAGTGTCCAACAGATTTCCAGGTGAAGTGTTTAATGGGTTGGTGAATATGAGAGACTAACCGAAGCCTTGGTCCAAAGCCACGGATTTATGAGTCATCAGCTTATAGGAGGTATGATCAAACCATTACTTAGGAATGAAGTGTATTATTTCTATTGTAGTATATTACAATTAAAGGTACCTATCCCCTCCCCAAAAAAATTCAAGCAGTTGAGATAGAATGTTACATAGGAAGAGACGCTGTTGCTAGAAGGGCAGGGAGAACTACAAAAGAGAAGTGACTGTCAGACAAGCAGGTCCAATAAAGGAGACTAGGCCCAAGAAAACTGCAAATATCTGTTGGGGGTATAGAATTTTCCTGATGAAGGATTAAGTATGCTACAATACTTCCTTCCATAATGTTAAAGAACATTAAATAAATATGATTTATTAAAAAACATGAAAGTCCTGTGAGATGAGACCATTATCAGAAATTGCCTTTATTTTGTAACTCCTATATTTCCAAATTTATATATATATTAAGGTTCCCACTGAATAAAATAATTTTATCATGTTACCTGACAGTTTATCAATAGCAGAATATTCAGACTGTTGGGCACTGTTTGCTGGTCTGTGATTACTACTCTGATCAAATACATTGCAATATGGTTATTTCCTAAAATAACCTTAGAGTTGCTTTTTAGGGCTACATTTCTTCCTCTATCGCTACACAGCGTAGACTATTGGAGACATAGATGATAGAATTTTGGGACTAGAGAAGTCACAGAGGGCACATGGAACCCAGGGACCATCAGTGGACAGTTCTAGTTTATACAGTGGGTATGTGTCAGAAATAGATCTAGAAAACATATCTCCCATCTTCTACCCACTGTTGAAATTTATAGCCATAGAACTCGTTGATTCTTTGGTTAATGATTTTAACAACTCCTCCAGTTGTCATTTATGTTTTCCACCAAACAAGGTCACCCTTATGGTGCGCTAACAATAACCTCTGATAAACAACTGTACACGCACATGTCATCCTAAGGTCACAAGTGTTTCCCATTTATCATCTTTGATATACAGATATCCCCCACTTTTCAGAATGTTCAGGTTATGCCATTTTGTTTTTATGACTACATTAAGTTTCTGTTTTTGCTAACCAAAAGACGTCCAAAGAGGATTTTCACTGTAATGAAAAAAGGTGAAAAGTGCAAACAGTGTTCAGCGCTTGCTTAGCAGCCACCCACCACGGAGGAAGCTCAGATCCTGAGCAGCGAGAGTGGCGCCACCAAACTCCTTCCCCAGGAACTACACTCAGCATCTCAGCAGCAAGCCGCTGTTGCTTTGAACTGTGTCTATGTGCATCTGTGCTTTCTCTCAAGTTATTCTGTGCATCCTTTAGCAAGATGTGTCCAACAGTATCAGAAAAGCCTAAAAGTCTAGGAGTGCTCAAAAATTCTCCATATAAATTAATGGTAATTGCTTCTTTGTTCTATGCCATTTGGGTTTAAACAATGTTTCATAGGAACACTCTACTTTCAGATAGTGGGGGAAACCCATATTAATGCTTTAATTAAGCAAGTGTCCAAAAATGAAAGAGTGAGTATATTTAAGATAAATATAAATAATGACTGAAATCACATTTAATAGATTCACAGATCCTCAAAGAGATCATTTGCAATCTGTTTCTGAAACTAGTCCCATAGGATATGCCATACAAATCTCATGTACTAGTTTTATTTGCATCCTGCACTTTTGGGCTATTCATCAGCCAACTTGGAAAAAACTAACCTATTTTTGAGGAGGGGCAGAAATAATACTGAGGAAATTTGTTCAGATAGAATAAATTTTTGAAGACACCAATAAGCCTAGCATATGTAAACATTGGATTTGCAATACAAGGCCAGAAGGAGCAAAGCCAAAATAAGTTGAAATCATGAATACCCAGATGGTTTGTATACACTAAACTGAAAAGATTCCAAGTTTTAAATCCTCATGGGAAGTCTTGCTGAGCCTCAATTATGAATTTAACTGCTGTCCAGCCTACTTAATTGAAATCTGAAATGTCCATATAAGTATTATCACTAGATATTGTAAAGGCTTTTTCAGACTGTGACAATCAAAACCATAGTTATCATAAACTAAGATAAGTCATTTTGAAGAATATGAAGAATGAAGTCCATTACTGAACCATTCTCCCCCTTTTAGGGTTTGGGAAAGTACCTATGCAGGTCCTCACCAAGTGGGGCAGGGCTATAGTTTGGCCTCCACTGACAAAAGCTGTCAGGAGCTAATCCTACTTAGAGTGACTGGAATAGCAAGAGTAAAAGGAGTAAATCTCATTCAAAGTTTTAGAGATAATCTAAGAAATCAAGACATGCAGATATATCACTTGACTCAATATTTTTGTATAGCAACCAGTCCCAAAACTTAGTGGCTTAAAATGATTAGCATTTATTTAGCTTCTAGTCTATGTGTTGGACGGGTGATTTAATTGATCTGTACTTGGACACTCTCAGATGAATTCGCTCATGGTTTTGCAGTCAGCTGGCTGGCTGGCTCCAAAGGCCTCTGTTTGAGTGACTTGTCTCTCCTGCATATGGTCTCCCACATCCGTTCGGCATATAAATCCAGATATGTTCATATGACAGGATCAGGGGCTCAAAGGAACACAGAGCAGGTAGAGAGGAAATGCTCAAGGCATCTTCAGCCCTAGACTCAGAACTGGCACACCATCCATCATGCCACATTCTGTAGGTAAACAAGTCACGAGTCTAATCTGGATTAAAGGGAAGAGGAAATAGACTCTGCCTCTTGTTGAGGTGCTGTGAAGACACATTGCAAAGACTGGATTTAGGGAGGCCATTGATTCAAGCCATCAATGCAATAAATCTATAATTTATTTAGAGAAGCTTGATAAACTTTCAGTTAGATGGACTGAAAATAGAAAACAGAACCAAATGTCAAGAGCTGCACAGAAATGTAATGAAAACAGTAACTTAAAAAACTGAGAGTTGCAGATAATAACAGTTTATGTGACCATGGCTTGCATGTATTGATACTTCCTTCATGGTGAAGGGACCTCACTTTGAAATTTACAAGGCTCAGGTAAATAACTAATCATAAAGTGTTTATTTTTTCCAGGATTTTCAGTGGTTCTCAATTGCAGGTGATTTTACTGAGGTGATTATATTAACTTTCCCCCACAAAGCAGATATGTCAATGTCTGGAAACAGTTTCATCATCACACCAGACAGGGATAGCTACTGACAATGGGTAGGAGTTGGGGATGCTGCTAAATATTCTATAATAGTCAGGACAGCCACTACAACAAAGGAAAAAGCCTCCAAATGTCAATAGTGCCAAGGCTGGAAAATTTTGTGCTGGACTGATCTTCTCACACCATGGAGGAATATTTTTAGTGCATGAGGATTTGAAGATGTGAATTAAAGGTATATTTATAATCATATTGACAGCTTATGTATAAGTCTGAATTCAACCAACACATTCAATAGTACAGGTGTAAACTTGGAGGTGAACAGTAAAAGTTTCTGGGGGGCAAATAGCCACCAAACCCATAGACTTTGCTCCATGGAACTTCTGTGGAAACACACTCAGTTCTCCATTTAAGCAAATGAGAAAATTTGGTAACAGAATGGATGCATTAGGATAAACCAATAGCTACAAAGGAATTAATGGTTGAAGAAATGCTGTAAAAGCACAGTACTCTTGGATATGTTAAAGTTTAAAGGACAAAAATAACACTAATCATTCCACAGGCCCTGCAGACATGATCATATCATAGTACAGCAGAGCACCATGTCAACTACGTGAATTTTTCATATAGATGAATTTCTCTTCCTTTGCCTGTCGTTTTATAATGTAACCATTTTGTTTAAAGCTATTCTCAAGTGTTTCAAGCTCTTTTTGTTTTATTAAATGAAATGTAGAGAATCTAATTTAACTTCCTTCTCTACATACAGAAATAATAATACACACATTCACACATATACACATATATATGACACATACACATATGACAAGGTTATTTCTTTAATAATTATATTAACTCTTAGTACAGACAGACTCACTGATTAAAATCTTACAAAACACTTATTCACTATTCTGACAGTTTGATCTATTTATTAATTTACCATAAATGTGCTAACATTTAATTAATGAGTTACAATGCCTTCTAACTGTCTAAGATAATGATGAGAAAGATATATGAGTTGACCAAAATTAAATTACTTTAACAATTGATATCTTATAGATGACACTGATATCTTACAGATGACAATTCTTAACTTCAATCCTTAAATATTGGCATTGGCATTTCCCTGGTAACTTATAAGTAGCATGTAAAAGAGAAACATTCAACATGAGTTTATGTAATACCAATTAACATTTGGTGCAGTAAATAATACAGCTCAATCTTCATTGCCTGTTAATTTATTAATGCCAATATTAGTTTGACTCAAATTACTGAAATTTGTTCCTAGATGTTTCTTCCAATTGTCTTGAAAAGAACATTGTAAGGGACAGTTCAGGTAAATTCCCTCTTATTCTATGTATGCCTTTTCCAAGGAAATCTAAAAACAGATTTAGGAAGGTGGGGGCATAAGAGTAGTTAATTATTAGGTAAACACAGACTAAATATGCTTGAGCCAGGCAGAAACACATACACACTTTAGATCCTCACAAAAAAAGAAATATTGCAACTTATTATTTTAAAAAGTGTTCATAAAATATGTAGGAAAAGCAAAAAGAATGAAGCACCCTAAGGCTCTCAGAGGAGCTCATACACAGGTAGACACATACAGTCAAGTGCACACAGACAAAGTTTCCTGCAATCAGGACTTCTGGAGATTTCCTGTTGTGTTGTCTGCCAAGAATTCAAGCGCAGCTCATCAGGCTGTAATGATGAAGCTATTCATTAGCTAGCAGGTGGCGAAGCTAATTGATTTGGGAGGCAGTGTGGGTCTAGTTAGAGTAGAAGAAGATCAAGCTTTGGAGTCGGACAGCTCTTCATCTGTAACCAGTCCACATACTGAATAAGCTGTAACTTCTTTTAATTATTGAGCCTCCGTTTCACCAACTTCAGACATTAGTTTAAAATTTCTCCTTCTCAAGGTTATCATTAAGTCAAAGTTTCTTCAAGAGTCCTTTTCAGTTTTCCATTCTTGTGGGTATTGTTAAAAGGTTTGCTTGAGCCCAGAAATGAATTAGGGAAGTTCTCTCCCTACAACTGTTCAGTAAAGTCACTAGATAAGAAAAAAATCAGGTAGCACATCATGAGTCAAAGCTAGTCTGGTAAGCAAGATTGACTGACAATTGGCCTCAACCCAAAAATAACTGCATTTGAATTCAGAGCTCCCTTGGCAGACAGGTTGGGTGGATCTGGGAGGAAAAATTTGTGTTGCAGGCCCCCATTATGTATATTCAGGCTATAGAATTTTCAGAAGCAAATCACACAGTAATATTAGGACCATGAGAAGACAAGCAATGATTCTATAGGATCTTATGACACTGATAGACATTGACTGCAATAGTGGGTGGGGGGGACTTGATAACATGGGTCAGTGTTGAAATTGTAATGCTTTTAATGGGACACCTTCATAAGATTGTATATCAATGATACTTTAATCTAAAAAAAAGCTTAATGGTCCCATATCAATAAATTTTAACTGGCCTAAAAAAAAATTAAGACTGTTAACACATTTCTCATAGCTGCCTAGGAAAGTGTCTCTCTCCCTCCCTCCCCTTCTCTCTATCTTTATTTCTCTATCTGGAAATATTACCCATCATTTCTATCTTATCCTAATTACTCTCCTCCTCATCTTTAGGTCTCAGCTTAAATGGTCATATAGTCAAATGACCTTCATTGGAGAAACTTTCCCTGACCACTCACATTGAGCCATGTTTTCATAGCAACCTCTATTTTCCCCATCAGTATTTATTATAATATATGTTAATTACCTCTTTACTGTTCTTGCCATTCTCTGGCTATTAAGATCTGTGTGGGTGAGGCCTCCCTCTATCTTGTTTCTCCTCACATTTTTTACACGTATTGTACATAGTGAGCAGTCAATAAATATGCTGAATAAACTAATGAATAGATGTATGGATATAAAATTGCATGACAACAATGAGAAAGATGGCGGCATGGTGAGTGGAGAGACAGAGGCTTCCTCCTAAAACTGGATACAATGACAAAATTTAATTGGCGCAACTAATCCTGAGAGAGCAACAGGAAAGAGGACGGAGTCAGACTACACACAACTGGAGAAAAGAGCAGACCTCACCGAATGGGGTAACTACCAGAGCTGTAGCTCCACGGGACCTGAGCCCCTCCCCCACCCCAGCTCACTGGCAGGAGGAAGAGAAACGGAGCAGGGAGGGAGTGGAAGGCTTGGGACTGCTGAATACCTAGCTCCGGGGATCTGCTCTCGGAGCACAAATCTACATTTCACAGTGCTTTCATGAGACTCGCATGACTACCGGGTTGGAAAGTTAATACAGACAGAGTTCCTGGGGAGACTGGGATTCTGGCTGCTTGTGGAAAGCAGGGATCCATATCCGGCTGCTCTGGGACAAAAACATACTTGTGTGATTGGCCCACAGCAGCTGGGAGGCGGGGAACAGCTCTTTCCTCCCCCCAGGCACCAGTACAGCTCCCCTGCAACCCCCGACATTGCTTCCGGGGCTGAGCAGCTCCAGAGACTACAGCTTCTGGACACTAGAGGGCACCATATATAAACATGAAACACCAAAGGAACCTTGTCCAGAGTAAAATTGTTAATACAACTCCCGAGAAAGATTTAAATGACATGGACCTCGTGACTCTTCCTGAAAGGGAGTTCAAAATAAAAATCATCAACATTCTAATGGAGGTACGGAAAGACATCCAAGAACTCAGGAATGAATTCAGGTCAGAGATCCAGTCGTCGAAGAGCATGATGGAGGGTATTAAAAGCAGGTTGGATACGGTGGAGGAGACAATAAATGAAATAGAAACTAGAGAAGAGAAATACAAAGAAGCTGAGACACAGAGAGAAAAAAGGATCTCTAAAAATGAAAGAATATTGAGAGAACTGTGTGACCAATCCAAGTGGAACAATATTCGCATTATAGGGATACCAGAAGAAGAAGAGAGAGAGAAAGGGATAGAAAGTGTCTTTGAGGAAGTAACTGCTGAAAACTTCCCCAATCGGGGGAAGGAGATAGTCTCTCATGCCATGGAGATCCACAGATCCCCCTACACAAGGGACCCAAGGAGGACAACACCAAGACACATAGTAATTAAAATGGGAAGATCAAGGATAAGGACAGACTGTTAAAAGCAGCCAGAGGCAGAAATAAGATCACATACAAAGGAAAGCCCATCAGGCTAACATCAGACTTCTCAGCAGAAACCTCACAGGCCAGAAGGGAGTGGCATGATGTATTAAATGCCATGAAGCACAAGGGCCTGGAACCAAGATTACTTTATCCAGCAAGATTATCATTTAAATTTGAAGGAGGGATTAAACAATTTCCAGATAAGCAAAAGCTGAGAGAGTTTGCCACCCACAAACCATCTCTACAGTCTATTTTGGAGGGACTGCTATAGATGGAAGTGTTCCTAGGGTTGGATAGCTGTCACCAGAGGTAGTAAAACCACGGTAGGGAGGGTGGAGCACCTGAGTGTGAGGCAAATGCAAAATTAAATTGACTATCCCCAAAGTCAATCAAGGGATAGACAAAAAGTACAGAATTTGATACCTAATATACAAAGAATGAAGGAGGAAGAAAAAGGAGGAGAAACAGAAAAGAACCTTTATATTGTGTTTATAACAGCATACTAAGTGAATTAAGTTAGACTCTTAGTAAGGAAAGTAACCTGGAACCTTTGGTAACCATGAATCTAAAGCCTGAAATGGCAATAAGTACATACCTATCGATAATCACCCTAAATGTAAATGGACTGAATGCACCAATCAAAAGACATAGAGTCACTGAATGGATAAAAAAACAAGACCCATCTATATGCTGCTTACAAGAGACTCACCTCAAACCCAAAGACATGCACAGACTAAAAGTCAAGGGATGGAAAAAGATTTCATGCAAACAATAGGGAGAAAAAAGCAGGTGTTGCTATACTACTATCAGACAAAATAGACTTAAAAACAAAGAAAGTAACAAGAGATAAAGAATGACATTATGTATTGACAAAGGGCTCAGTCCAACAAGAGGATATAATCATTATAAATATATATGCACCCAACACAGGAGCACCAGCCTATGTGAAACAAGTACTAACAGAACTAAAGGAGGAAATAGAATGCAGTGCATTCATTTTAGGGGACTTCAATACACCATTCACTCCAAAGGACAGATCCACCAGACAGAAAATAAGTAAGGACACAGAGGCACTGAACAACACACTAGAACAGATGGACCTAATGGACATATATTGAACTCTACATCCAAAAGCAACAGGATACACATTCTTCTCAAGTGCACATGGAACATTTTCCAGAATAGACCACATACTAGTCCACAAAAAGAGCCTCAGTAAATTCCAAAAGATTGAAATTCTACCAACCAACTTTTCAGAACACAAAGACATAAAACTAGACATAAATTGTACCAAGAAATCAAAAAGGCTCACAAACACATGGAGGCTTAACAACACCCTTCTAAATAGTCAATGGATCAATGACCAAATTAAAATGGAGATCCAGGAATATATGGAAATAAATGACGAAAACAACAACACAAAGCCCCAACTTCTGTGGGATGCAGCGAAAGCAGTCTTAAGAGGAAAGTATACAGCAATCCAGGAATATTTAAAGAAGGAAAAAGAAACCCAAATGAATAGTCTAATGTCACAATTATCAAAATTGGAAATAGAAGAAAAAATGAGGCCTAAAGTAAGCAGAAGGAGGACATAATAAATGTCAGAGAAGAAATAAACAAAATTGAGAAGAATAAAATAGAAAAAAATCAATAAAACCAAGAGCTGGTTCTTTGAGAAAATAAACAAAATAGATAAGCCTCTAGCCAGACTTATTAAGAGAAAAAGAGAATCAATATTCATCAACAGAATCAGAAATGAGAAAGGAAACATCACAATGGACCCAAGAGAAATACAAAGAATTATTAGAGACTACTATAAAACCTATATGCTAAGAAGCTGGAAAACCTAGGAGAACTGGACAAATTCCTGGAAAACTACAACCTTCCAAGACTGACCAAGGAAGAAACACAAAATCTAAACAACCAATTACCAGCAAAGAAATTGAAGTGGTAATCAAAAAACTACCCAAGAAAAAACCCCCAAGCCAGATCGGAATTTTATCAGACATACAGAGAAGATATAATACCCATTCTCCTTAAAGTTTTCCAAAAAATAGAAGAGGAGGGAATACTCCCAAACTCATTCTATGAAGCCAACATCACCCTAATACCAAAACCAGGCAAAGACCCCACCAAAAAAAGAAAATTACAGACCAATATCCCTGATGAACATAGATGCAAAAATACTCAATAAAACATTATCAAACCGAATTCAAAAATATATCAAAAGGATCATACACCACAACCAAGTGGGATTCATCCCAGGGATGCAAGGATGGTACAACATTCGAAAATCCATCAGCATCATCCACCACATCAACAAAAAGAAAGACAAAAACCACATGATGATCTCCACAGATGCTGAAAAAGCATTCGACAAAATTCAACATCCATTCATGATAAAAACTCTCAGCAAAATGGGTATAGAGGGCAAGTACCTCAACATAATAAAGGCCATATATGATAAACCCATAGCCAACATCATACTGAACAGCAAGAAACTGAAAGCTTTTCCTCTGATTTCAGGAACAAGACAGGGATGCCCACTCTCCCCACTGTTATTTATCATAGTACTGGAGGTCCTAGCCACAGCAATTAGACAAAACAAAGAAAGACAAGGAATCCAGATTGGTAAGGAAGAAGTCAAACTGTCACTATTTGCAGATGACAAGATATTGTACATAAAAAACCCTAAAGACTCCACTCCAAAACTACTAGAACTGATATCAGAAATCAGCAAAGTTGCAGGATACAAAATTAACACACAGAAATCTGTGGCTTTCCTATACACTAACAATGAGCCAATAGAAAGAGAAATCAGGAAAACAATTCCATTCACAATTGCATCAAAAAGAATAAAATACCTAGGAATAAACCTTACCAAAGAAGTGAAAGACCTATACCCTGAAAACTATAAGACACTCTTAAGAGAAATTAAAGAAGTCACTAGCAAATGTAAACTCATCCCATGCTCTTGGCTAGGAAGAATTAATATCGTTAAAATGGCCATCCTGCCCAAAGCAATATCCAGATTTGATGCAATCCCTATCAACTAACCAACAACATTCTTCAACAAACTGGAACAAATAGTTCAAAAATTCATATGGAAACACCAAAGACCCCGAATAGCCAAAGCAATCCTGAGAAAGAAGAATAAAGTGGGGGGGATCTCACTCCCCAACTTCAAGCTCTACTACAAAGCCACAGTAATCAAGACAATTTGGTACTGGCACAAGAACAGAGCCACAGACCAATGGAACAGAATAGAGACTTCAAACATTAACCCAAATATATATGGTCAGTTAATATATGATAAAGGAGCCATGGACATACAATGGGGAAATGACAGTCTCTTCAACAGATGGTGCTGGCAAAACTGGACAGCTACATGTAAGAGAATGAAACTGGATCACTGTCTAACCCCATACACAAAAGTAAATTCAAAATGGATCAAAGACCTGAATGTAAGTCATGAAACCATAAAACTCTTAGAAAAAAACATAGGCATAAATCTCTTGAATGTGAACATTAGCGACTTCTTCATGAACATATCTCCCCGGGCAAGGGAAACAAAAATAAAAATGAACAAATGGGACTATATCAAGCTGAACAGCTTCTGTACAGCAAAGGACACCATCAATAGAACAAAAAGGTATCCTACAGTATGGGAGAATATATTCGTAAATGACAGATCCGATAAAGGGTTGACATCCAAAATATATAAAGAGCTCATGCACCTCAACAAACAAAAAGCAAATCATCCAATTTAAAAATGGGCAGAGGAGCTGAACAGACAGTTCTCCAAAGAAGAAATTCAGATGGCCAACAGACACATGAAAAGATGCTCCACATCACTAGTTATCAGAGAAATGCAAATTAAAACCACAATGAGATATCACCTCACACCAGTAAGGATGGCTACCATCCAAAAGACAAACAACATCAAATGTTGGCGAGGTTGTGTAGAAAGGGGAACCCTCCTACACTGCTGGTGGGAATGTAAATTAGTTCAACCATTGTGGAAAGCAGTATGGAGGTTCCTCAAAATGCTCAAAATAAACTTAACATTTGACCCAGGAATTCCACTTCTAGGAATTTACCCTAAGAATTCAGCACTCCAGATTGAAAAAGACAGATGCACCCCTATGTTTATCACAGCACTATTTACAATAGCCAAGAAATGGAAGCAACCTAAGTGTCCATCAATAGATGAATGGATAAAGAAGATGTACATATACACAATGGAATATTATTCAGCCATAAGAAGAAAACAAATCCTACAATTTGCAACAACATGGATGGAGCTAGAGGGTATTATGCTCAGTGAAATAAGCCAGATGGAGAAAGACAAGTACCAGATGATTTCACTCATATGTGGAGTATAAGAACAAAGAAAAACTGAAGGAACAAAACAGCAGCAGAATCACAGAACCCAAGAATGGACTATCAGTTACCAAAGGGAAAGGGACTGGGGAGAATGGGAGGGTAGGAAGGGGTAAGGGCAGGGGAGAGGAAAGGGGATAGTATGATTAGCATGTATAATGTGTGGGGTGGGGGAAAGGGGAGTGCTGTGCAACACAGAGAAGACAAGTAGTGATTCTACAACATCTTACTATGCTGATAGACAGTGACTATAATGGGGTTTGTGGGGGGGACTTGGGGTAGGGGAGAGCCTAGTAAACATAATGTTCTTCATGTAATTGTAGATTAATGATAACAAAATTTTTTAAAATGCACTTAAAAAAAAACCACAATGAGATATCACCTCAAAAAAAATTATTAATACAACAAAGGGAATTTTTAAAAAAACTTGGATCCAGCAAGATATCTGACCTAGTCTCATCTTTATAATGGCAATATGTCTCCAGCTTCATGACTGGTGCAGAGTGCTCAACTGAATTGCTTGGTTTTCCTTGGAAGAAACTCCCCAGAGGTAAAAGACATGTTACAAAATAATTACAAAGTAAGCATGCTGTATCAACTCAACTGCAAACAGGGGCAAACCACCATCAGAGAACTAAGTCATGCTAATTTAGACGAGTAATGTCTCTCTATTCAGGAGAATGAGGAGGCTTACATTTCAGGACCCGGGACAGAGAAAGACAGACTAAAACTACCTAAAATGCTATCATTCTTAAATTTCTTAAATGTAGTCTTTTTGAATAAGTAATCTTTTACATTTGGGCCATGTACATTTAGCAAAAATGTTTGTAGAAAAAAACAATGAGTGCTGAAAAATCTGTTTTAAAAAATACTTTAAACATCCATTCAGCCATTCCCATAGAATTTTCTAAACTAAAAAAAAAAAAAATTGCATGACTATATGTATACATTCATGGACTTCCTCACACACATATTCACATATATCTACAGTGAATTTCTTACTCCTTTATTTTCAGTACCTCTGGTGTTTCTGGCATGTACTTAATGTTCCCAGTAGGAAATTAAAGTAGGCACACAGCAAGGACTGCAAACCAGAGGGAATTGTTGGAACATTGTACTAGACAGATTCTTGGTTACAGGGAACAAAGCAAATGTCCAGTTACTGAAACTCTGTAAGATCACTGTACTACTCTAATTATTACTGGTGCAAAATTGGAGCTTTATAAATTTCTTAATTGAGTTCTACATTGGCTGTGGGGCTGAAGTATGAGTTTCAGAGGAGCTTGGTTGTATCAATATGAGTGATGAATTCAGATGTGGGAACTTGAGTACATAGGATGTCTTCTTTTCCTCTATCCCAGCACCTTAGTGTCAATGAACTTAAACTATATTCACTGGAAAGCTTATTATATTATTATTTCTATTTCCTACTTCATTGTGTTGGTTTTCTCAGAAGACATGCATTTAGTTCCAAGGAACTCTACTAACCTGTAACATCTAGGAAAAAAGCAGCCACTTTGTTTGTAGGGCTGTAAAAAAAAAAAGGATGCCTTGCTTAATAAGTATCTCTTTCCTGGGAAGCAGACAAGATAATTCAGTTACCAGGCAACTGCCGATTTTTCATAACCAACAAGTATCACATTACACATCATAAACTGAAGAAGTATCAATACACTGCTCTCCAGGAGGAAAAACAAAGACTTACAAGTGATAGTGATACCAGCTTGGCTATAGGGGTAGGTGAGGGAGATCCCAGATGAAGGGTAATAAATAGCCCATCTAGCAGACAAGTGGGAGGAATGGTTGGGAATCTTCCCACATTCTAACTGAGGAGCTGTAGACAGTATTTTGTCAGTACATCCTAGAGCTCACTCTCCACTGGGTGGCAATGACTGGATGAAAAACAAACCATCTGAACAGCTGTGAGGAATTTTCCAGTGAGCCTTGAATATGTGATTGGCACTGGATGACAAGATTGCCGTGGTAAGGCCCTCTGGAATCTCCCCTGGGTACTACAGAACGATGCTTAAACAAAGTCGGGAAAGGTCTTAGAGTGTGGCTAATTTGTCTAGGCACTATGCTCTGTGCACCTTATTAACAGATTAGTGGAGAGAAGAGGTATCTCCCTGTTCTAATACTTGAAATCCCTTCAGCTCAAATGTAACCTGTTTTCTCTGCCTACAGTTCTGGAGAGAGTGCATGAAACTATCTTCTATGTAATCCTGAGTAGGCAGTGAGAGAATTGGTGAGCCTCAGGAAATAAACCTCTGGAGGTACTGGTGAGACCCAAGGAGATATAGGGTAATATCTTTATGTGTGGGAAGTTTTTGTTTTCCTGTATCTTACAGAAAGAGGGCAAGAAATAACATGACCATAGTGTAAGGTTGAAGGCACTGGAGGGAAGGGTGAGCACATCAGACACTGATGACGTGCCGAAGTCCCCAGCTACTGCCCCGTCCGAACCTGAAAAATGTGCCTTAGGCTAGCCAATCCTCGCGCCGCTGTAAATCTAAGCTGTGCCTTCCCCTACCTTCTTTAAAAACTCGCTGCCTGCCCTTCTGAGTGTGACTTCCCCAGCCTGTGATAGCCAGACGGGGGAATATCACCCAGGAATTGCGCTCAAATAAACTGCCTGGCCCTTTGTTGCCTCTTGTCGCCTGCTTATTTTGGCTAGAATTTATCTTACAGTTATGACACCTATCAAACTCTTGGTAGCACATGTATTGATCAAAAACATTGTGGTTTAAAGCAGGTACATGAGTTAAGTTTTCCCTGACAATTTGGTTAAAAGCAAGGCTCCTCAATCACCAGTATTTACTGACTGATCAATTTTGCTCCTTATGTCAACTGTCTTACAGTAAGCTCTCATCACATCTTTAACCATTATCATTTAAGTATTTTGTCATTTATAGCCACTGTTTTATTACTCCTAAGCTAGTAAAGAACTAGATTTCAGCAGAACAGGTATTAGTTACATAAGATTAAGTAAACTAAGGAAGATGATTTTGTGGCTTTTTGTTTCAAATGTTGCTGATAAAGTGTTTAAAGCTTTTTCTCTTAAGCTGACAACAGTTTAGTAAATGACTGCCTTTATAAGCAGAATTGAAACATTTATCTTTCTCTCTACCTGATCCCTCCAGAATTTAAAAACTTTCAGTGACTATTTTTATATTTCATGACAGTATGTTTATTTGCATAAGTTCAATAAGAATCTGCTTTCCTTGTAAGAAGATCAATTAAAAACACTGGTTATGTTACCAAGGCTTTGGCCGAAATGTCATACCTGAGAGACACGTGCATAAACTCAGATATGAACAGCTTCAAGGAACTAAGGTTGACTTTATAAAGCCAACAAAGCTCCTTGTAAGAACTGGCCTAGTACCTTGCTTACAGGGTTCCCAGCAGCCTTACCAGGTGAGTAAAGAAGGTCACTTCCTGGCAAGTGCAGGAACCTCAAGACGTCTTAAGAACCTCAAGAAGAGAAGAATTCACCCAAATGTACAGGTACTGCAGGCACAACCTGATGGCAAGTCTGGCTTAGCTTTCTGGCCTCAAGAGGCCTTTAAAAGTTCAATCTGAAATTCCTTACAAAAAGTTCCAGCAAAGCACATTTAAAAGAGCCTATGTAATCAATTGCTCTTCTTGCTGCACTTATGCAAATAATCAAGCCAACAGTTAATTATTTTCTTAATCTGGCTACTTCTAATAAAAATAAGGGTGATGTTAGAGAAAAGTATTGTTTCAATATGCAGTCTTATCTATACTAAATCCTAATACTAGTCATTGAGATGTAAACTCGATCCAGAATTCTAGTTTCCCCATAATACCTGGCTATGATTCTCAATTAGACTCTTCATATTTCCAGTTTTCATAGTCAGCCATGCATTCTTAATCTCATCAAGTTTGTCCTTCCAGAATAGAAGCGCCAATCTTCCAAGGCCCTCTCAACTGACCAGTGATAGAAACCTAGCTGCACCCTTTACTGCGCCCCTTCTCAGCATGAAGCAGCCAGAGCGGTCGTCACCCCTTTTCCCTGGCAGCAGCTAGAGTCTCTACCCGTAGAAGGGAAAATGAGACAGGGACCATAAGCTTAGACAGAATAAGGTGAGAGCCTCTGGAAAAAGCAAGGCAGGATATTTGCAGTCAGAGCAATGTAACTACATGCTATGAAACACCTCCCCCCATGACGCCTCTTGTCAGCCAGAAGTAGCCAGATCAAGTCATCGCCCATTATGACCAAAAGGCTGGAATGTAAGTTTGAAGGCACTGGGGGGAAGGGTGAGCACGTCATTCACTGATGATGTGCCAAAGTCCCTGGCTGCTGCCCCCTCCCAACCTGAAAAATGTGCCTTAGGCTAGCCAATCCTCGCACCACTGTAAATCTAAGCTGTGCCTCCCGCTACCTTCTTTAAAAACTCGCTGCCTGCCCTGCTGAGTGTGACTTCCCCAGCCTGTGATAGCCAGACGGGGGAATATCACCTGGGAATTGCACTCAAATAAACTGCCTGACCCTTTGTTGCCTCTCATCACCTGCTTATTTTGGCTAGAATTTATCTTACACATAGCAACAGTACAGAAACTTAAAATTAGGGCTACTAGGTTGGGGTCTTGTCCCACTATGTTCTGAATCAGGTGGTGATCATAGGAAACAAATGTAAACTCAGTCCCATTTGCCTCATTTGTCAAGTTCTGATAATAATGCCAAATTCTAATAGTGGTTTCAGCCAGACCAAGAGAAATATATTGGATCCTCCACTTAAGATGTTAGGGAATATAGTGAAATATACAGGTTTTTTTTCAATATAAATGACATTGCTAAAAGTAAAAAAGGTAGATTTATTGTACTCTTCTTATAGGCACTACGGTATGCTTTAAGTAACATTTTACTTAGTCTTCATAATAGCTGTAAAAGTAAACTTCTGTTTTCCTTCTCTGCACA
This sequence comes from Manis pentadactyla, assembly GCF_030020395.1. Taxonomy (NCBI): domain Eukaryota; kingdom Metazoa; phylum Chordata; class Mammalia; order Pholidota; family Manidae; genus Manis; species Manis pentadactyla. The sequence goes on along the minus strand of NC_080022.1, from coordinate 162,293,886 downwards.
CACACTCAGACTTCACTTCTGGTCACCAAATGTGTAGGGTTTTTCCCACTCCAAGCAATTCTCTGACTCCAGCAGGGTGCACCCCCAAATTAACTCAGTTCAGACACTGTCCACCTGAAGTTAGTGTCACACCTCACCATTAAGGTCTCAGTCCCACAAAACTGCCCAACCTTCAGATCCCAGTTACAAGTCCAGATTGCCACTTGTGTCTAACTAACCAGCTATACATCCAAGATCCCCACTATTTCTGAGTTTGATCATTTGCTAGAGGGCCCATGGAACTGAGGAACATGATTCACTCACTAGACTACCTGCTTATTACTTAGGATATGACTCAGGGACAGCCAGGTGTAAGGCTTGCACAGGGCTAAGGTATGAGAGAAGGGATGCAGAGCTTCCATGACTGCTCCAGCCAAGCTGCCCTCTCAGTACCTCCGAGTGTTCAACAACCTGGAAGATCAAAACCTGTACTTTCTGGATTTTTACAGAGGCTTAATTTTGTAGGCATGTGATTGATTACATAATTGGCCATGAGTAACTGACTCAACATCCATGTCCAGATTTTCCACCCTCATCTCCCCAGAGATGGGGGATGGGGCTGAAAGGAACCATCTAGGCCCATGATTGATCTCCCTGGCAACCAGCTTCACTCCTGAGGCTATCCAGGAGCCCCAAGCCACCAGTTATTCTCATTAGCATCCAAAAAGAATCATCACTTCAGATTCCAATTGTTTCAGGAGCTGTACATCAGGAAATGAGGATAAAGATGAAATATGTATTTCTATTATAAATCACAGTATTATAACTGCATTTAAGAGGTATGTACAAATACTATTGCTATTTTATGGATGAGGAAACTGAGATCCAGAATCATTAAGTAACTTTCCCAAGGGCTGTAGGTCAGTGGATAGCAGAGAATCTAATCCATGCACTCTGATTTCAGTTATCTCCACATTTTACTGCCTTCTTTTTGGCATATAATTTTTGCTTTCCAAACCTCTCATAACCCTTTTTGAAGCTGTATTTCTTTACAAAAAGAATAAATTACATTGTTTTGTCATAGAGTATTTCACCTTCCCTTTTCCCTTGGCTGACATACAGTATTTACATAGTTTAAAATTTTTTACCTTGAAATAATTTTTAAGTTTACAGAAAAGAGCAAAGATAGGACAGTATTCCATATTCTATTTACCAGTTCCCTTAATATTATCTCATATAACCATGACACATTTGTCAAAAACAATAAAACCCCATATACAAATTGGGAGAAGTAGAAAAACAGATACAAAATTAATCACTGTAGGGAAAATGCAAATTCAATGGCCATGATTTTCACCTGATTCTAATATTGCCCATTGTATACATGCCATGAGGTAATACTTAGCCTGCTTGCATACCCACTGGCAGAAAGCTGTTCACTGCTGATAGAGCTCCAGGAGGAGTGAACTGTCAGTCATGGAAGTATGGGGGTGGGGGGAAGGATGGCAAGGAAACAAACAAGCCCTGGATGGAATTGGGTGCAGCTTCTTGCAGTCACCATAGAGACCCACCCACAGAGTATCCCCATCTGGAGTTAGGAAGCATAGAGGGAAGGCCTTTAGCCCCATGCTGCGGAGCAAGAAGGAGCTAAATTGGAGCCACCAGCAGAGGCAGTGCCTGGTGCAGAGACTGGAACCTGGGCCAGAGACTGAGATGGGCAGACAGGAGTTTAGTGCTCAACCTACTGCCATGAAAATCAAGCTTGGTATGAGCAACTTTTTACCTCCAATGTTCTATTGTCTAATTGGTCTCACCAAATTGATAGTGCACTTTCCTGGAGTAGGGAACCCCCTCCTCCTGCAGCAACAATCACACACACACAATTGTTGATAATCATCTACATACTCTTTATATAAACGGTATCTTTGATATTTCATATTTTGACACTTAACATACTAAACATAAAACCTACACTGCAATGCACTAAATAAAAAATAGTAATTCCTCCTTTAAATGTGTGATTCTAACAGCCCACATGCTACCAGCACACCGAAGGTAAGTTCCTTCACTTAGCTGGGCTGTGCAAAATTAGATTACAAAAAAATTTGTGTTGTAGATTTGTATGACTGAAAACCTTGCAAGTGGCAACAATAACGATCTGTTCTCAATCGACCCTTCTATATTTCATGGGATGACTAGACCTTCAGTGAAGTTTGCTTGCTTTGTGATCCAGCTGTTTTGCTCAAGGTTGATGCAGTATTCAGGTCAGATATGCATCTAACACTCTATTTTGTAGATTTCATGTTTTATTTATGGTTATTGTTTTAGATGTTATTCTTCCTATCCTTTGGCTGAATCCCTGCCAGAATGATTCTTTAAAATAACAAAACAGTGTGAACAATAGCAATTGTAGTTAGACTATTTTCCTCTGTATAAGTGACACTGCTGGCAGTAAGTGAGAATTTTGGTTTGGCCTGAAGGCTTAATGTAAATAAAAATCTAAATGAATCAGTTTTTTTTTATTAAGCTCTGCCTGTAATAGAATTCCTTGTCACTTTAGCCCCCACTGGAAGAAGCCGACATGGGTGCCAGCCCGTGCCAGAATATTCAATTAACTAAGTAGGAAGGTGACCCTTTTGTCCAGTGGGTGTTATTAAAATTTAATAACAAAAAAAGAGTCAGTTATTTTTCCAGGTGAATGTGTTAGATAACCTTGACTGCCAACAGGTAATTTCTGATTTTGTAATTGTTGATTTGTGATTTTGCAAACCCTCCAGCCCATGGATTACAACTACAAAATACAGTATCACTATATTTGTCCAAGAACTTAAGAGTCTACAAAAGAAATATTATATATCTTGTTTCTCATAGCAATCCACAGCAGTTTAGATGCATAATATTATTGTCTCCATTTTACAGATAAGGAAACTAAGATTTAATTTAGTTGAAGGCCTTATCTAGGCTAGTAGGTAATTGATGGACCTAGTAGTCAAACTGTTGTCTTTTAGCTCTTTAGGTTATGGGTTTTTTACTACTTCATGTTGCTACATAGCTTACCATTGTTAATTCCTGTGGTTTATATCATTTTGCAGCTGTTAATTAATGAAAATCAATAAACCCCATAGTTTTCTTCAATAGTTAGAAATTAAGACCCTGATACATTCAGAGAAGAATACAGAAAAATAAGTTGTGGGGAAAATGGAAATTTTATGGCCAGGATTCTCACCTCATCTGATTCTAATATCACCCATTGTGTACCTATTTAGTCTACTTGCATAACTCTAGGCAGAAGACTATTTACAGCTGATACTACTTTAAGAAGAGCCCCTGGAGCAAACTGTCTGTCACATAAGTACCAGCCCTGGGGAGGGGTGGAAAAGAACCATACGTAATTGGTCCAGCATCTGACAGTCACCATAGAGACCTGCCACAGAGTTCCCCTGGAAGGAGAAGCAGAAAGCTTGGGGAGCCAACTCTGTGGAGCCCTGGAGCTGGGAAGGGAGAAGATAGTCCCCTGCTGAGGAGCAGAAGAGGCTGTTAGGGACAGAGATGGAAATAGGCTTGCTGCTTGTACATAGCTGGGTGATCACCAGAAGAATAAAGCCTGGTATCAGACCCTTTTAACCCGTAACACTCCACTGTCCTTATTAGGACCAACCAAATTCATAGTGAACTTGCTCGAACCAGGGAACCTCCTACTCCCAGGGCAACATAAGCTAAGTGAATATTCAGAGTTACTGAACCACCTTGAAATTCTATAATTCCAGATAGTTTAGGAAGTTTAAAGAATTCAGGTCTTGCCATATTTTTATGCTCATCCACCACAGATGAGTTTCTGCAGAAAAAAAATTCTGAAAGATACTCCATAGTATGTCATTCTATTAGGAAGATTAAGTTTGCTATGGAAATAACATGTTTTTTCTTGGCTTATTTTTACTTTTTGTAATGCAGATATGGGTAACAGTCTCCTAATTTATATACGTTTGAATTTCCTTATAGCAAGGTTTTTGAAATCTGATGCTTTCTTTTTCTAAAGCTGGGGGAAAGACAGTTTGGAACACGAATGGCTGAATTAAGAGGCAAATTTTTGCTTATTGGCATTCTGTTCCATCAGAGCCATGCTGAAAGGTCAGCATAGAGGTAGCAATTAGTTCATGCTAGAGCTGAGGGCTGTGCTGGTTCAATGTCAAATGGAAGATGTATGACACTTTATATGGGAGAGAATATTTTCTTCTGTGTGTGTGCATGTGTGTGTGTGTGTGTGTGTGTGTGTGTGTGTGTGTGTACACATGAGCATGTGTTTTAATTTTCAATATTAGTAAAAAAAACCTATGGTTTTTATACTTTCCCAATCCTATAGTCCATTTCCTTTCCAGTCTAGGTCAGAAGACCTTCAATATTTTATTTTACTTTTTAAGACCCTTTAATATTTGAAATCATCGCAACTCTCTTTGAGTTGTTTGCTCTGTCATCACCACCATCCCTATCCTCACACTACATCCAGTCCTTCCTTTTTACTGCTTTTGTCACTAAGAAAAGAGTGGGTTTTTTAGTCAAAACTCCTTCAGCTTACTTGGCAACATCTCTCCCTCCTTAACTCAATGGTACTTCTGTTAGTGGAGACAGGTCCTTGGTCTTGTCGGAAAGAATTCAAGAGGAGATGCAGAAAAGTCGTTGAGCACTAAGAGTTTATCTGGAAACCAAGATTATAGAAAAATACAAGAGTACATGCCTGAGAACTGGGACCTGGGCAGACCCAGAGGGGGTTGCTCTGAGGGAACAGTAGGGAGACTTTTTTATATGAAGGGAGAAGAATGATGAATATTCAGTGATATTAGGTTCCAAAGCAAAGCTGTAGAGTTTTTTCTGGAGCTCAGGCATGATCCACCTCACTCATGTCAGGCAGAGGTATTTTTTACTATATTTGGTCCCCATCAGAACTGTCATGGTGCAGGGAGGTATGATTTTTACTATGCTAATGACAGAGGGGCATGATTCTTACTGTGTTAATGGATTTTGGGGTGAAGTTTGGGTCAACTGCTCCTCCATGTTAGGAACTAGCTGGTTTTGGCCAGTCATCTATATTCTCACTCCACATCCCTTGGGAATAGCTTTTACAGAATGTGTAGAACATAAGAAGGATCAGACCAAAGTTCCCCTCCCTCTCTGTGCCTATGTCTGACTATCCGCCATTTCAGCTTATGAAAGATTTTACAGGAACATTCTACTTTAGGATAGCAAGGGAAACCTTTACTCCTTCTCAATCATACATACATCTCTTTAGTAATATCACTAACTCTGCAGACAAAGTATAACATCTCTATGTACCATCTTTATTTTCTCATTGACCATACAGACTTCAACTTATGTATGGCTTCCAAACTGTTAACTCTCCACCCTTTTCCTCTAAAACTATGCTTTTCAGGGTCCCTAATGATTTCATATTTTTTAAGTTTTATTGAGGTATAATTGATATGCAAAGCGTTGTACACATTTAATGTATATATCTTGGTGAGTTTGGAAATATGCTTATACTTATTTTATCATCACCACAGTCAAGGCCCTAAACATATCTAGGGAATTATTGCTCAATGGCTATAAAATTTCAGTTATGCAAGATGAATAAGTTCTAGAGATTTGCTGTGTAACATAATACCAATAGTTAATATATGCTATTGTAGACTTCAAAATGTGGTAAGAGGATATCTCGCGTTAAGTTTCTTATCACAAAATACACACACATACACACAAAAGAACACAAAGTGATTTTTTTATTTCATAGTTTGTAAAACTGAAGGGATACATTTTCCTTTGAAAAATAATAATTGTTAACTTTTCTGATCAGAAGATCAAACATACATGCTAATTACAGAATATTTCCAGTGTTATATATGTGTATTTACTTTTTCAATTCAATAATTTTCTCTTTATTTTCACTCCCCCATTTTAAATTAGATTTGTTAATGTCTTATTTTAATTTTAAATTATCAGACTTTAATTTTTTATTCTACTTTCTATTTTACATATTTTTGTTGAATAATATTTTCTTAATACCTTCCCTTAGTTTCACTAGAGTTGCTCTTTTGTACTTTGTTTGAATTGAATGTTGATTTATTTAATAATAAAAAGTATTAAGAATATGGATTTACATCTGAGGAGAGCTATAGGGAATCCATGTTTTGGAAAGCACAATTTTCATATCTAATATATTCTAAACTTAATGAAATTATATTTTCATTTCAGTTAACAGTTATTTAAAATAGTGTTTTTCCCTCTTGAACTCTAAAACTATAGTTCAGTTTAATATGTTTGATATTTTCAATTCCTTTTTGTTTTTTTGTAATGATATTCTGATCAGAGACTGTGGACTGGATTTTTTTCTTGCTCTTCTGGAGCTAAGTTTTCTTTTTTTCTTCTTAGAGTGGTACATAATGAATTTTATAGTTTGTATATAAAAGTTGATAGTAGGTATAAGTTTTTTATGTAGCAGACAATCTTTAATATCTTTATTTCATAGTAATTATATTATTTAAATATTTTATAACCTTTAAAATTTTTTATCTACTCTGCTTATCATGGAACAATAGTGGTATGTCAAGCTCTCCTGTAACAATGATGTTTGTCAAAATTTTGATGTTTCCAATATATATGTTGATGCTGGACCATAGATCTCTAATTATACTTTGCTTATTTGAATTGTAATTGATTTTATCTGATGTCAGTTCTACCAGCCTTTTGCTTCTATCTCTTAATCATTTTAAGCATTATTTTATTTTTAATTTCCCTGGGTCATATCTGATTAATGCCAATGCCCCTTAGCCTCCGGTTATGGTCTTTAAGATTCAGTAATAACTTTTGACAAAGTTCTATGTACCTCCTTCTAACCATCAGACATGCTATTGATTTTTCATTGATCATTTGGGCTATATATTATCTGGGCAAGGGATATTTCCACCCTAACCACAAGTGATATTTGAATATACAGATACTTTTAATTATTCCTCAACATAGATGTGAACAATTCTATAATAAAAACACAGATTTTTGGCTTTGCTTGAAAAATCAGAAGGCTTGAGATGCTGGTTTCAAATTCCCTTTTGATAGTAATAAGCAGAAACTGGTTCAGAGCTACCTCTTTTAAGATGGAGTATGAGCTTTCACTCTGGTCCAGGCCATTTGTTACCTATATAGCTTCTCATAGTCATTTTGTCTTCATACACACTTGGTTTAGACACTACGACTGCATAATCAGAATCACTTAGCAGTCATTGGTCTTTCTGTCAGTCCTTGTCCATAAATACACATTTGTAAACCTGTCCCTGCCTTTGCATGCCAGGGAAGCACGGAAACCAAAGAACAACTTCTGTCCTTGAGAACAAAGCTCCCTGTTGACTGGTTCCTCTGCTGCTGATTTCACAAATGGCTGATGTATGAACTTGACTGACTTACATGCAAAGCACCAACTTTTAAAATGTCTTTAGTGTTTTGCATATCTTAGGCATTTGACTGTGTTTTGCCTTCTTGACTTGTATTATTGCCTTTTCTTGATTCACTCTTACAGTCTGGGTTTTGGTCTCTATTCATCAACCTGCCTCCTCCCCAGCTATCAACACACACTTTAGGAAATTGAAACTTGACTTCTAGCTGACCTGGCTTCACTGCTTTCTACAAGAATAATATTTGCCCTAACTCTCCGTGAAAACTTGACTCTATCCTGGCTTCTGCTTCTGCATTGATGAGACACCAGCTCACAAAGGGGAGAATATCTTGTCTCAGTACATGAATAAGAAAACATTACTGTCATTCAATAAACATGTTCTACTTCCTATTGAAGTTTCCAAATAGAAAGCAAACCACCCAAAAGAAAACCTGTAACAAAACAATTACCTGGAAAGTGAATATATGCTTTCTCATGCATTTAGAGGGAGTTCTCAGAAAAGAATCATTGCAAAAGCAAGATGCTTGAAATTTTCAGGCCCAGTGTGGTTAAACTATATAATGGGAATTCAAGCAGAGCTGCTAGATATAGTGTTATTCCTTGCAACTCTATCATAGATTCTCATGTTTTTGTGGCTTATTTTATAAGGCTGTCATGTTTGAATTTATTCTGCCAAGCAGTCATTTTCTTTTCCACTGCACTGTTCTAGATATCCAACTACATATCCATATCTTCATCTCTTTTTTTACTGAGTCATCCTTCAACTATTTCTTTATCTCTCCAGTATGACATATTTTTACTGCTCTCTATTTCTATTGTTTATTTTGAGCTAGGCTTAGGACTGCCACATTCTTTTTAAAGACTTAAGGTATCATTAGAAATAACGCCAGTTATATCTCCTGATCATCATCTTCTTCTTACCCAAGCTCTTAATATATTTTGCAAATAATAATGAAGTAAAATAAACTTACTCCCTAATGACAGTACTTTATACAGGCTTCATAGGATTATACCTGAGTGGATGGACATGTTTGAAAATCAAAGTTTAGACAATGAATTAATAATAATGTATTTATGCTGCCTAGATGTTATAAATTCAGGGGTACATGTGTTGCGTGTAAATTGGCATTTTTGTTAGGGCCATTAATTAAATGAATTCATACTTTGATTCCAGTGGTGTCCTGTACATTTTAAGTGTGTTTCATCGGATCGTTTTCTTGCTGTGGTCACCCCTCCCTCTCTGTCTCTCCCTGGCTATTTCTACTCCTGCTGTGAGCAACCTGGAGGCTGGCCCTTCTTGTTAGAAGATCAGTAGTTGCTGAACAGCATTAAGCTGAAGTGGTAATGGCACATTGGCACCTAATTGGCACTTTAGCCAGAAGAACTAAAAGATCATAAAAAGGCAGACCATTGTTGAGAAACTTGGGAGCCTTTGAGAACAAATGCTTGCTGAAGTAGACTATTTATAGATTTCCTTATTTCTTTGCCTGTTAACCTCATGCCACGTTAATTACCTAGTCAACTACATTTTGCTTAGTCAATGTTTCAAGAGTAATGGCCTCTGATTTGAATTTAAAAGAATGACCAGTCTTGGTTCCCAGGAAATTTTTATTCCAGACATTTTGACAGCTGATGCCAGAGCTTATGGGCATTGGAAAGATAAGCACTGTGGTGAACATTTGTTGGTTTTAACCACCTAGCATCCGTGTCCCCTTTCTAATGATGCTATGGTTTCCTCTTGGAAAATTATCTTACCAAATACAACATGGTCTTAGTGGGTGATAATTAAAGTACTTGACTCTCAACGGAAGATCATTCCCACTGCCTGGCATATACAAGGAACAGGCATCTGTTCCACAATTGACTAAGTGTTGCTCTCTGCTAGGACACTGAATCATGGGCAAATGATGCAGGAAAGGAAGACATGGACAGTGTCTTTCCATTCTAATAGTAGTGTCTGATCTGGGGATTCTTTTAAAAAGACTGTTATTGTGTTTCGGCATTCTAGCTCTTTGAACTGAATTGCAAGTCTGCTATCTTTCTACTGTAAAACATAGCCTCTCAGAAATAAGCACAATATACAGTTTAATTTTCTCACATAGCACTGAACAACATCAGCACTGATGTCAGACCACATCCCATCAGCCTGGGCTCTGCATCTAACCTGATGATGCTGGGTATCATGTTTGGTCCTTTAGTTCCCCACCCCACCCCCACTTTTTCCTCTCTGAAATAAGTATAATGATTCCATCTACCCCAAGGAGTTATATGTATGGAAAGCACTTAGAACAGAGCCTGAGATAACGTTTATTCTTAAGACTTAATTATGATACCTATTGTCTCAAAACTATCTCCAAATTTGTAGTCTCTTGTTATCACACCCATGCACAAATTATATCAACTATTCTCTTCACAAAGTCCACTTAACACATCCTGCTTACACCCATTTGACAAATAAAATATCCAAGTGAGTTCTCATTTCTTGAAAAAAAGTGAACATTACCAATTTCCATATGCAGTGGACAGGATAGCACCACTAGTTCCAAAACAAGCACATCCAAAATCATTCGGACAAAAGTTGTCCTGTAGTGAATTTGAACCTAAGTTATATTCCTTCCAGGCAACGTGTCCAAGGAGTGTCTGCTGCATAATTGCAGGGTCACTCTATCAGGAACATATTCCGTATAGCATCTCCCAGAACTCACCACAAAGCATTACTAACTTTATTCCATCCCCAACTCACTGGTTGATGTAAAAATGATGCTGTGGTAAAGTGGCAGATTGAACTGAAAAACACTGGGCTAGGAACTAGGCCTCAGGTATGGAAAACAGTGGAAATGTTCTGAGGCTTTTTGACATATTAGATCTCCCTATATGTAAGGTTGATTCTCATTGTTCAAGACCAAGGTAAAGGGAGAAAAATTACAGTGATCTGGAAAACTGTATCAACTCTTTAGAAATCATAATACTAGAAAAGGATATTCTGGTCATTCCCATTGTTTTTATCTTATTTATTATGCTTTTGGTAAAAACGCTTTGTATTTTGAAATGCTCTGAGAAAGCAAAGAGAAATGCTGTAGAATGATAACTAAGGAAGCAATTTAAGTAGCTGGCCAGCTCTGGTATCTGTCAGCAAATAAGGCTAATAGCACGCCATTCACTTGGAATCTATTTATAAGATTAATGGTACAAGATAGGATTTTTATATCCTTACTCTGTTTACCAGAATGAGATAGTCAAATGGGAATGGTTTTGAAAATATAGAAACCCCATTGTGGATTTTACTGAGAACATAAATTATTTCAAGGCATTTCTGCATTAACTAGTTCTGACACATTTTGCTTTATTAAGAAGTTTACAAAGTGCAAAATATATTAAGTGGTCTCAAGGATAAAATACAAGGTTTAGAAGGGTAAGAGATTCAAAGTCCTTTCCTGTAGGTTCTTTTGATCAACAGAGAAGCTGGAAATGCCCTTCTTTGTCTGAAATGTAAATTGAGAAGCCCACAATCATTTTGTTTTACTTAGAACACATCTTCATTTAACAAAGGCAGTTAAAGGAACAAAATATTCATAAATAACAATACAATGCTTCTAATTACTAAAACCAAAATAAAACAGATTTCAAATAATTCTCATGACACCTATTTAAAAATGCTGTCAAGTATTGTATTTTGAAGCCAGAAAGAATTATTAGATTTTACATTCGATATTCTTATTTTTCATTTATTGCGAAAAAAAACAGATTTTCTAAATTGTTAGATAAGCTAGAGCTAGGACCAATTTGGCATCAATATACTAGCAAAGATATTGTTCTAAAAATTAATATTTAATAGTTTCATTAATACAAATGACATTTCCAATAGGTCCTGTAATTACATTGTTTCAATAAAAAATAAATGAAACAATCCTGAATTAATAGTGAAGTTTAATAAATACATTTTATGAGAGAGTAGTTCTAAATACAGGATGAGAAGATACAGGGTAAGGGCCTTGCTATTGAAATAGAACAAATCTTCAATTACTTTCAGAGAGATTCTGAACTAAAGTGGACACATGGGAAAGCAGCTTGTAATGCAGAGAAATCTCTTAATGAAGATTTTGCAAGAATAGAAAGATGTTCTGGGCAAAAGGTTGAAAGATGTGTATTTATTACCTTTTTTATTAGATTGGAGTTCACATAACATCGCTGAACTATACAGCTCCTTCTTTTCCAGACCTTCCTATATTTAATTACTTTCCTCTTCAATCTCTCTGAACCTCTGCCACCAAAAACTTCTCTTCTGAACTTTCTGCAGTTCATTCCACCCTGTCCTCACTACCAACAATGTTACATAGGTCTTAACCTCATCATTAGTGTGGGCAGGGCCTGTGCCTTAGGCAGGGGTTAGGATCTCTGAGGAGACCCACCTGTTTAGCTGGGAAAGTATATGAGAGATCACTCCTCCATCAGCACCTGACCACCGAGAAGCAGGGACCAAGAAGACATATTGACAAGCCCAAGTCCACGCTGTGCAGGGTGTGTGTGTGTGTGTGTTACAGAAAATGAGAGTTTCAGGGTTGGGGGAGGGCAGGTGGGGAGGGAAGGAGAAGGGGATTGAGGGGTATTATGTTTAGTACACATGGTGTTGGGGATCATGGGGAGAACAGTGTAGTACAGAGAAGGCAAATAGTGACTCTATGGCATCTTACTGCACTGATGGACAGTGACTGCATTGGGGTATGGGTGAGGACTTGATAATATGGGTAAATGTAGTAACCACATTGTTTTTTCATGTGAAACCTTCATAAGAGTGTATATCAATAATATCTTAATAAAAAAATTTGAAAAAATATCAAGTAGGCAATTCCAAGGCTAAGAAATTTAATATTTTTCTGAATCATAAAAGTGAAAAACTGACGATGGCCTACTTCGTTTTAATTAATCCATTCAAAGAACTCAAGAAGTAGAAAGAAGTTCTGTTTAGTAGAAAATTGGAATTCTAAACACTGTTCACCTGCTTTAGAACACAACCACATGATTTTTTGGATACTTGGTCACTTGTTATTATGGGCTTTCTGTAGTTTTCATTATTAATGGTATTATTGTTCACAGTTCTTAAATAAAAATATCTCCGTGGTTCTTGATCTTTAAAAAAAAAAAAGAAAGAAAATGAGAGTTTCATTGATAAGTAGGCACTGAGGAATTTGAAAAGTTTTTTTTTCTACTTTGTGTATTCTACAGATATTTATTGATGTTTCTGAGGCATTAGGCTCCAAGGCTCTGGGGGTATAAGGTGTACAGTGTAGTGTGGACAGACAGTCGGAGGAGAAGGCAGGTATACAGGCAATTTCACAGGGTGGAAATATCATAAGGACAGTAAGTACGAGGGACTAGCGGAGAACACAAAACGACACCTAACAGAATCTCTGATGCAGAGAAAAGTCTTCCCAGAGTACCTTAGGCTTAAGCTGAGACCCAAGAGACAAGTGAACGTGAGCCAGTGGAAGAAGAGATGGGAGTGAGGAATACAGCACAGGAACGTCCTTCCAAACAGAAGGAGCAACGTGTGCCAAAGGCTCGGGCCGAGATCACGTGGCACATTTTGAAAGTTGCATTTAGCTTATGTGGTTGGAGAGAATGAGAGCGCTGAGGGTGACCCACTCTTCTTATCTCCCCTGGGATTCTTTGGGGCCTTATGTAAGGCAACAGGTGGAGATGGTGCAGGAAAGGATTGGTGAAACAGGTCAAAGCAAAGACTAAGGGCCCAAAAGGAAGCAGGAAAGATGGCTCCCTATGGCCTCCAAACTTTTCCTAGAACTCAGTTTCCTGCTAGGGATTTTACACTTAAGGTTGCTTCTTTGGTTACAAGTAATGGAAATCATCTCTGACTATCCTAAAGAAAAGTATAATTTATTGGGAGGGTGTTGGTGGGCTATAAAAGAAAAATAGGTAGGATAGAAAACTAACCTTGGAAGTAAGCAGGGAAGAAGTCAATTTTATGTTAAGACTATTTTAATTCAACAAAAGGACAACTAATCACCTGCTATGTGTCAACCACTGTACAAATGGGAACTGAGGAAAGAGAACTGATTAAAATAGTTTACTGCTTGTCATTATTGTTCTTAGAATCAAGTAGGGTTGGGATGGAGGGTGTGTATATGAGATAATACCAAAAAATCATCCCCTATGAAAGGTGATAGTGCTGTGAGAGAAAAACAACAGAATTTTAGATTAGCATGTCAGGAAAGACTAATTGAGGAGGTGACATTTAAACTTAAATCTGAAGAATGTGTAGTGCATCCAGGTGAGCATGTGTGTGTTCCTGAAATGTGGAAGAAGTCAGTGTTCTAGAACATTGTCAAGGCAGGATTGGAGCATAGCGAGCAAGACAGAGTGTGAGATAAACCAGAACTGAGCTAAGGCTGCAGCAAGACATTAGCAAACATTAGCAGAGCATGCAGAGATTTGGTATTGCAATCTGAGTACAGCAAGAAGTTGTTGAGGGGTTTCAAGCTGAAACATATCATCAGGTTTGCATTTTAAAGACTGACCTGGATGCTAAACAGAGTCGGGAGTTGGAGGCAAGAAGAAAAGTGAAAATGTCAGACAAGTTCTTAGAGCAATCTGGACACATTTTCAGCCAAGGTATAGTTTTGTTTGCCCATGAGGCTTTCACATTTCCCTTCATGTAATTCCTTTGGCAGAAATTTGTCCATCTCCACCACGTGTCCTAGATGAGACTATCAGCCTTGGTGCCCAAAGGTGGTTAGCATATTCCCATCCCTCTAAGCCAAAAGGCTTGGCTCATAACACAGCAATGACTCAAGGAGAATCAATCAGTATATCCTGTGGGATTCATATATTTATGCCAGAAGAGAGAAATTCTTTTTCACTGTAGTGGCCACGCTGGTGATATGTAGGCATAGGACTGCTGGCATCCAGTTTTTAAAAACACAGTGAATTAGGATAGGATTATCCCAGCTCAGGGCTCATGGGGTGAGCAGGGCACTTGCCTCAGGCACAAAATTTAAGACAGGATCAGAATTACTGACTATCCCTTTGCCTCAGCCTCCAATAGGGCTCACACACCATGAATACTGGTCCTTTATTTAAAATTTTGAGCTTTAGTTCATTATGGATTTTTTTTGCATTATTTTTATTCAATGTGACATTAAAATGCTATTAATCTTGATTAGTGAGTTGTTTGGTACCCTCTGAAAAATTGTACCTCAGATGAGTGCCTTACCACACTTCACCCTTGTGAACACTGATCATTTTGGAACTATCTAGCATTTGAACCCTATTCCTATGTTCAGGCTATACTTTATTGCATGTGTTTTGATGGGAAGCAGAGCCCACCTTTCATGACAAACCTAAAAATGCTAATTATGTCTATGGTGGCTATGGTAGGTTGGGTTCACTCTTCATCCACACTAAATAAAAATGTTTAATTGAATGTGTTCTTTTTTCTTTCTTCTTTAGCAGTATACAAAACTTAAATCTTCTCCATTTTGCCCAGTTGTTCAGCTTTTTAAATTCAGGACTGAATAAATTAAGTCACTGGGTTCATCTAGTTGGAGTGGTATGGAAGGAAAAATCAAAAGCTATATTTGGAGGATATTATTTATGATAAGGGGCCACATTATATAAATCAAGGATAAAAATACTGGGAAAAGAAGAAAAATGGACAGCAAGTAGTGGTCCTTCTAGCTATGATATTTTAGATAAATATTTGTTTCTTTATAATTTCAATATTTTTCTCATCTATAAAAGAGAGATAATTACACTACTTCACTGAACGGTAATGATAGCCATATAAAATAACATGTGTACCATTATTCCAATGTCCAGCATATGGTAACCAACTATATTCTGCCATCAGGCCCTATTTAAGATAATGCTCTCTAGTTTCTTCTTCTAGAGGTGATTTCAGTGAGAATTAGTTTTCTTCAGTCTCTACTCCCATTAACTACACTGCCTTGTCTTGAACTTTTCTAGGCTCATGGTCCAGAAATGAAAATAAGTTTTTAGTTAACTTCTGTAGACCAGAAGAGATAAAAGATCTAACAAAATCCATAACATGGTGAAAAATGCAACTAAGGCCAAGAAAAATTTACAAATCATACCAAAAAGAGTCTAGCTCATCCCAGCATATTTTTAACCATTTATGAAATTCAAAATATTTTCAACATAGTTTTGAGTTTTTGAAATATATCACTTGGACAATTGAACAAATATTTATAAAGTTAAGTCTTTACATTCTCCACACGCTCAAGCTCTGTTGTACTGGCATTTCAAAACCAGAAACTTGAAATCTCTCTTTCCTGAAGTCCTAGAGGTCATTCTTTCTCAGTATATCATTCATCTTGTATTTCAATCACATGCCCCAAAAGCATAGTGGAGAAATCCTAGGGAAATTTAGCTCATGGTATGTTTCCTATTGACAGGGTTAACCAACCAAACAGTTGCTTAGAGATACTTTTTTGATTATCACTGGCTGAAAACATTGTCACTACTAAAGATCAACCTGAAATAAAGCATACTAAGCTAACATTATGTAAATTAACATAAACATTTTTGTACAGAAATTCATTCAAGTGTGTATGTATACATATATATGTATATAAAATTGCATATTATATGGTATACCCATATAATTTTTGAATAGTTCATTGCAGATTAAAAGAGACCTGGCATATCACATTTGCTCCTATGGTTTACCATAAATCCAGTAGACTTCTGACTAGTACCAACATAGTGTTTAGACTCTGAATGCAGCACATTTAATTTATAGTAATCTAACTTGTAAGAACTTCAAAATCTTTGTATGGAAGAGAAGCAACATTCAATTACCTCGAAATGAACATTTGCAAGAATAAAAGGGAGGAGAATCCTCTATGTTTATTTTTTAAATGTTTAATAATCTACATGGCCTGCACACTGAATACTTAGAATGGACTCCATCAAACAATAATGCAGGTGCTACATCAGCCCTGATCTAGAATAGCTTGAATTTTTAAACATTTTATCAATACTCTACTAATGATACCATAGTAACTAATACTTTGGTAGGACATCAGCTTTTAAAAAGTGTTTTTACATACACTGAATTGTGTAACAATTCCATCATTATCAACCATTTTACACACAAGACAACTGAGAACCAGCAGATAAACAATCCATTCAACATCATACAACCAACTCAAAGGGGGCTTTGGACTTAAATGAGGATTCGGGTCCAGGTTTAGGCACATTTCTTTTACATCACATTTGTTGTGCATGATTAAGGCAACATACATAGAAATATGTTTTTCTTGGTGTTGGACCTGGATACCAAGAAAAAAACAAATTTCAGTAACTGAAGAACAGCAGAATTTCTCTACTCCTTTACAAAATTTGAGATATTTCAATGAAATAATTTTCAAATTTGACTATTAGTTATATTGCTTAGTTTTTGAACAAGTGAAACTTTTTGTGTGAGAAGTTTTGTATAAATAAAAATGGAAACATACTGTTATCTTTGTCCACTAGGGTTCTGACACTGATTCCAAAGAAATATATTACTCTACATATATCAGTCCAAGAGCTCCGGTGAATCCACCTGCCCCTAAACAAGAAGACAACTGATCCCTCCACAGGAAGACTAACGTGCTCTGAGAATTTTGTGCAATACAGGCATACCTTGCTTTATTGCACTTTACAGATACTGTGTTTTCTGCAAACTGGAGGTTTGTGGCAATCCTGTGTTGGGCAAGTCTGTTGGCCCCATTTTTCCAAAAGCATTTGCTCACTTCGTGTCTCTGTGTTACATTTTGGTAATTCTCACAGTGTTTCAAACTTTTTCACCATGACTGTATTTGTTATGGTGATCTGTGATCTCTGATGTTCCTATTTTACTTGTTTTGGAGATGCCACAAACTGCACCCGTAGAAGATGGCAAACATAATGGATAAATGTGTGTGTTCTGACCGCCCCACCAACCTGCTGCTTCCCCATTTCTCTCCCCCTACTCAAGCTTCCCTAGTCCCTGAGACAACACAGTACTGAAATCAGGCCATTTAACAACTCTACAATGGCCAATAAGCGTTTAAATTAAAGGAATAGTTGCAAGTTTTTCACTTTAAATCATAAGCTAGAAACGATTAAGTCTAGTGAGGAAGACATGTCAAAAGCTGAGATAAGTCAAAAGCTAGGCCTCTTGCACCAGTTAGCCAAGTCAAGAATTCAAAGGAAAAGTTCTCGAAGGAAACTTAAAGTGCTACTCCAGTGAACACACAAATGGTAAGAAAGCAAAATAGGCTTCTTGCTAATATGGAGAAGTTGGAGTGGTCTGGATAGAAGGTCAAACCAGGCACAACCTTCCCTTAACCAAAACCTAATCCTGAGCAAGGCCCTAGCTCTCTTCAGTTCTACGAAGTCTGAGAGAGGTGAGCAAGCTGCAGTAGAAAAGACTGAAGCTAGGAGAGGTTGTTTCATGAGGTTCCAGGAAAGAAGCCATCTCTAAAACAGAAAAGTACAAGGTGAAGCAGCAAGTGCTGATGGAAAATCTGCAGCAAGTTAGCCAGAAGATCTAGCTAGGATAAAGGAGGTGGCTATGTTAAACAACAGATTTTCACAGTAAATGAAATAGTCTTATACTGAAAGACGATGCCATCTAGGACTTCCATAGCTAGAGAAGAAAATCCAATGACTCTTCAAAGGTCAGCCGAACTCTCTTGTTAGGGGCTAGTGCAGCCAGTGGCTTTAAGTTGAAGCCAGTGCTCATTGACTATTCTGAAAATCCTAGGGTCCTTCAGAATTATGCTAAATCTACTCTGCCTGTGCTCTATAAATGAAACCACAAAACCCAGATGACAGCACATCTGTTTATAATATGGTTTACTGAATACTTTAAATTCACTGTTGAGACCTGCTGCTCAGAAAAAAGATTCCTTTCAAAATATTATTGCTCATTGACAATGCACCTGGTCACCCAAGAGCTCTGATGGAAATGTACAAGTTTAATGTCATTGTCATGCCTGCTAACACATTCTTCAGTCCTTGGACCAGACTAATTTTGACTTTTAAGTCTTACTATTTAAGAAATGCATTTCATAAGGCTATAGTTGCCATAAATAGTCATTCCTCTACTGCACCTGGGCAAAGTGAGTTGAGATCTTTCTGGAAAGGATTTGCCATTGTAGATGCCATTACAAACATTTATGATTCATTTGATGAGGTCAAAATATCAACACTTGCAGGAGTTTGGAAGAAGTTGGAGAAGACAACCCTCATGGATGTCTTTGAAGGGTTCAAGATTTCAGTGGAGGAAATAACTGCACATGTGGTGGAACGAGCAAGAGAACTAGACTTGGAAGTGGACCCTGAAGATGTGACTGAATTGTTGAAATCTCATAATAAAACTTAAATGGATGAGCAAAGAAAGTGGTTCCTGAATTAATCTACTCCTGGTGAAGATGCTGAGAAGACTGTTGAAATGACCACAAAAGATTTAGAATATGACATAAACTTAGCTGATGAGGCAGTGATAGTGTTTGACAGGATTGAGTCCAATTTTGAAAGAAGTTCTACTGTGGGTAAAATAATATCAAACAGCATCACATACTCCAGAGAAATTGTTCATGAAAGGAAGTCAATCAGTCAGGGAAACTCCATTGTTGTCTTATTTTAAGAAATGGCCACAGCCACCCCAGCCTTCAGCAACCACCACCCCAATCAGTCAGCACTCTTCAATATCCAGGCAAGACCCTCCACCAGCAGAAAGATTATAATTCTCTGAAACCTCGGAAGATGGTTAGTATTTTTTAGCTATAAAGTATTTTAAAATTAAGGTCATGTATTTTTTTAGGCATAATGCTTTGAACATTTAATAGACTACAGTGTAATGTAAACCAAACTTCTGTGTGTACTGGAAAACCAAAAAGTTCATTTGACTTGATTTACTGCAATATTTGCTTTAGGATGGCAGTCTGAAACCAAACCTGTGGTATCTCTGAAGTATGCCTGTATTTTACTCTGCACACCTCTGGGATGGAGGTGTTCACCACTCTGATAAGAAGAGTCTGCTATAAGTATCAAGTGTTCAATTGACAATCAAATGTAGAGCTACAGTAGACCTGTGCTTCCTAGAAGAAAAAGCTTACATTTAAAAAAATCTTGGTTTTTGAGAAATATGCTTTTTCCCCCTTATTCACCCATGGTGCAATCCATCTGTCAGAACTCTCTTCTCTCTTTAGTGAAACAAACATCCCTGTCTCAGTGAAACCCTCCTATACACTGACCCTGTTCAACCTGTAAAACATGAGCCTTTAAGGAAAATATTTTAACTTACTAAATAAAAAAACCACTGTCTGAACTAATTACTCTTATATGCATTCTTTTTTTGAAACCCATTAGTAAATATCCTGATCCTTGAAAGGTCACCTCACTTACAGATTTCTAATGCCTCAATGCCCTGCCTGAAGCCCTCCCTCGGAGCAGGGCCCCACTCAGCCTAGAGCAGGTGCAGGATTCATTCTCTCAGGAGATCTCTACTGGGCACTGTGTGTGCAACAAACACTCGGCTAGACACCAGGACCCAGGAACATGTATGTGTGGCCTCAATAACAAAGGACTTCAGCATCTGTTAGGAAAATGAGCACAGAAATACAACACAGTGTGACCTGTGTGATAAGACACAGTGTTGGCAGAAAGGGAATCATGACCCATACTGCTTGGGCACGTGTACAAAGTGTCAGTCTGGGAAGACTGTTGGACAAGGAGCAAAAACTGAGCTACAATTTCAGGGAGAAATACACATTGTTATTAGGCAAGGAAAGAAATGGATTCTAAGCTGTGATGAGATGAGGAGACAAAAAGAAAAGACTCAGGAGCTTCAAATACTTACATTTCCCCAGAAAGTCATGTAGAGGGAAAAGAACAATAGGAGATGCATTTTGAAAGTAAACAGGAGCCAAACAGTGAGGAGCCTGATACCACAAAAGAAAAAGGGAAGAAAAAAAAAAGAGAGAGAGAGAGAGAGAGGAATTTGGATTATTTACCAAACCCATTGAGGAATTTTTTTAAAGAGCCATATAAAATGAGATTTATACATTATAAATACCACTCAGGAAGTGGTATTGAGAAACAGCAGGAAAAAACTAGGGCTGAGGGGATAGGGTAGTCTTAAAATCCTTTGTCAAATACTTAGTCCATACATAAAAGTACACACATAATCTTACATGCCTAAGTGTGGCGTTTCCTACTATAACCTAGAAAGACAAGGAGGTGCTCCTCAAAGAGCCTAGGAGTCAGCTGAGGCCACTGCAAGCTGAAATCCACTTCGGTTTCACCTGCAAGGTATTCCTCTTTTTTTTGAAGTGTCCTTTTAATTAAAAGTAATAAATCTCATCTTGCTTAAGTGGCACTTTCATAAAGTGGAAAAAAAAATCCACCTACATTATAAAGAAAGTTTATATAGTGATGCATCTCAAGGATTCAGGAAGCCAGTTCATAGATGACTGCAATACTCTGCTAAGGGAAGAGTCTTTTACAAAGGGTAGAAATACAGACTATTTTAGAGAAATGTTCAGGTTGGCATGATATTTTAAACCAAATCAACAAACATTCGATTTAATGTTGTGATTCTGAGTCAGACAGTTGGCATCAGAAAAATGTATTTTGTGTTAGAAATTGGCAAGGTAGCAATTTCTGCAGTGCCTACAATTGAACTCTATAATTTGTAGACCATGGAACACTTGGTTTAGCTGCAGAACCAGAATAATACAGAACATTGCATGAAGAGTTATAATTAGGCAATTAGTTTTATTGCCCATGACATAGAGCCAGAAGCACAAAGCCTCAAAATAGGTAATCAATACTGCTACATGTAATCAGTTGGATTTAGACTCTAGATAAACACAGAACTAAAATAAATAAAGTCAATTACAACTATCCTGATGTGATTAAATTACACTCTGTGGGATTTATAAAAATATTTGAACAAAAGTTTCTATTGCTTCCAGGATCAACCAATCCTACTTTTAAGACACTATTTATTTATTCATTCAAACTGCTGAGCAGCTACTAAGAGCCAGACATTGCTAGTAAAATGCTAGGGATGCAATAGTAAAAATTGTGGCCTCTATAGTCTACAGTTTAGAGGAAACAAATGGTCAATAATCACAAAAACCTATAATTACAAAATGTGCTGAAACCTACAAAGAAAGATGAAGTAAACAGAAAAATGTCTTCTTCCTTCAAAAGATATCCACATACTAATCCCTGGAACCTGTGAATATGTTTACCTTACATAACAAAAGGGACTTTGCAAATGTTATTAAATCAAGGACTTTGAGATAGTATTATCTACAGGGCCCCAGTATTACCGCAAAGGTCCTTAAAAAAGGGGGCTGTCAGCCAAGGATGCAGGCAACCTCGAACGCTGAAAACAGCGAGGAAGCTGATTCTTCTTCAGGGCCTGCAGATGGCATGTGACCCTGCTGTCGCCGATTTCAAGTCCATGAAACCCATTTTGGACTTCTGACTTCTAGAACTGGACAATAATAAGTATGTGTTGTTTTAAGCCAGGACGTCAGTGATAAGTTGTTATAGAATTAATAGGAAACTAATAAAAAAGTTTCAAGTAACTACACAGAGGATATACAATAAGGGGATTTACTTTGAAATCTCCCATTTTAAACATAATTTTGAAATTCTAGTAGGATCATGCCATTTCCTTGAAATGTTGCCATGGTTTCCCTCTCCCCTTAGAACAAAGAACAGCTCCACAGTATGGCCAACAAGGCCCTCAGGAGCCATTCTGCCTATGCATATTTGTCTGGTTTTATAGAAGGCAGCTTTCCCCTGACCTCTCCATCGCAGCCGTGCTTCCCTTCTGCAGTTCCTTGGAATGAGTGACACTCCCTCCCAGGGCAAGGACTTTGCACAAGGTCCAGGATGTTCCTTCCTGCAACCCCTGCCTCTCCGCCCGTTCATTCCAATTTATCTTCCTGATCTGTGTTTTATTGTTACTTCTCTAGTTCGATGAATGGTAAGTAACTAAATATTGGGGGAAATTCAAGCTGACTTATATACTGAGGAAAAACACTAGTAAGAGAGGAAGAGGTGGCCAACACAAGAAAGGATAATCAATACTGTCAGTTTCCTGAGAAGGCAAAGAAGAGGAAGATAGGGGAAAAAATGGAGAGATTAGTCTTGGATGGCACTTCTCTAGTCTTTTTACTCTCTTTTGTGTTCATTCTCATCTGCTCCACTTTAAATTTGGAATGTTACAAGTTTTAGTCCCTGAATCTTTTATACTGTCACTTTATATATATTTTTCTGATATTTAGTTGATCTTATTCATAGTTAACTTGGTGGGAGGGGAACTATAGGGGCAACTGGGAGAAAGTAGTCATCAAACTGGGGAAAGCCATGAACGTGATCTTCAGTAACCCAGGGCAAGAGGAAATGAAGATCCCTGAAGATCCCTGAGAGGTAAGATGCGCAAGTTGAAATCAGAGTCCTAACTGAGCGAATACAAACACAGATCTGTCAGGTAAGGCAGGACGACAAGTCTATCCCTGAGAAATAATGAGGTGTATTCATCAAAATTTCAAAATCAGCAAACATGAAACAAAACAAAAATAAAATGGAAACTTAGAACAAAGAATTAGGGTTCCAAGTGCAAGAAGAATAGAACTCTGAAAGAGATTGTACTCAAGTGTATGTACTGACTAAAGGTTTAAGGAAACAATAAGAGAGTAGAAATAAAAATGGGCTGAATTGAGGGACAAAACAAATACAAATTCTAGAAATTATGCGTTCTTTATGAATTGACTTTTTTTTTCTATTATGAAATAGTGTCTTTATCTCTGACAATATGTTTTTCTGTGGAATCTACTTTCTGTACCAGCTTCCATATGGTTAATATTTGCATGAATCTTTTTTCAATCATTTACTTTCAAATTTCTGTATCTTTATATTCAAAGTGTGTGTTTCTTATAAACAACATATAACTAGGTCTTTCAGCTTTATCACAACTGCTGCTATCTGCCTTTTAATTAGAGCACCTAATATATTTACATTTACTGAAAACATTCATGTGTTTAAGTCTCCGATAGTGTTGTTTTCTATATGTTCCATCTGTATTTTTGTTTCCCTTTTTCCTCCTTTCCTGTGTCCTAGTAGGTAAATTGCATTATTTTAAATTTGTTCTAGAGATTAAGATAAACATTTTTCACTTATTATGACAGGCTCCCAGAGCTATATCAATTAGTTCATAATAGAAAGAATCTCATATGTGTATTATAAACTGGAATGGAAAAGACAGAGTTGGAAAAACTCTGAGGGTCATCAAAGGTGCCCCAAATTGCATAGAAAACCAAAGAGGTTTAGCAGCTTTAAATTTTGAGCAAGGTTTTTGATGATTATCTCTAAAATCTTTCTGATGAAAATAGATTGACTCTAATCAAATCCTTCAACCAAGGAAAGGGTAAGTCCATTGGAGACATTAAGGATAAGCTCTTTAACAACTTCAAGATAGATCCTGAAGCAAATATGAGCGCAGTTCTCTTCTGACATTTTTTTTTTTTGGGTGTATGTGTGAAAATCCTTAACTAGAAATAGAGGGTTTAATATGCAAACAAACTCAAATGGAAAAAAGTCCTTTTATCAAATCCTCTGCTCACTGAATATTTTTATGAGGCTTTAGAACAAAAATAGAAAAAGACCTAGAATAAACTGATGTCCTTACAAATTAAACAACTAAAAGTTCCCATCCCAGAAATTAAGGATCATAGGAAAAAAATCTCTTCTTAAGACACCAATACATATAACCATAAACAAAAGTGACATTGGAGAAAAAAATATAAAATCACCTAGTGTTAACTGAGAAAGTAAAAGGAAAATAATAATAAGTAACCAATAAAGGTAACCTAGGGGGGAAGCAAATGCTCACTTTGTGTTTTCTGTTTAAACTTACAAGAAGAAATTTATCTAAATACTAAAGGACAGCTTTGCAAATTTTTGATTGACACAGATACTACAATACTTTTTGTAAAACTATATAAAGTTATACATTGTTTTACAACCTCTACTTCAAAATCAGTGAACTGCTCCTGTGCCAATGTCTCTAATGACTCTCAGATGCTTACTCTTTTATGTTCATCGAATCATATATTTTCTTCATTGGTGACAGCACAGCTGTTAACTTCATAGAGAGAGGTGTACATGCAAATTGTCAGACTCAGTGTCCTTCTGAGAGTCTCTTTCTTGAAATACTTCAGGACTCCTCTTTTCCTAATAAGGTCACAGATAATTTGGACATTGACTTACTGGTATTGTTTCTAAATTCAACTCAAAGATCTTCACAGAGAATTGGAATCTGTGTACACTAAAGTATCCATAGATACTGGCAGAATAATGAGGCTGAGACCATACATATTCAGATAGATCCATCTAAACCTCTACTAAGCTTCCCAACACTCTAAAACTATATCTAAAGAAAGACTAACCTGATAAATGAAAACCTAATAAGGAAAAGATACATTATATCATTATTATGTACATTATATACATTATTATACTGGCATACATCAATATGGCACATGCATTATATACATTATTATACTTACATATACATATACAAGTTTTTGTAATACTTTTATACTCTAGGTCAAAAAATCCAATGGGGAAGAACATAGATTTCTTTCAGGATCATAGTGCCATTAACAAAATAGTTATTCCCAATTTCTCTGTAGTACCAAAACCAAATACAGTTAAATACTTGGTGTGACAAGAGGCTATGTAATTTACATCAGTAGATTGGTTGTCTGCTTTCTTTATTGTTTCTTTACATCAAGATAATCCATACCTCTCCACCTTCCCTGGCAAGGTCAACGACATACCTGGGCATTTATGCTTCAAGACTTACTGAGTCACCTTCTTTCTTCTCACAAGTTCTTTACTAGGCCTTCATGACCTTACACATCCTTTAAATTCTATTGTTATTCAACATTCAGATGACCTCGAGCCACATATTAAAGATGATTTGACCTCAAATATTAATTCCTTCTATTTACATACTATCTTAGCTCAAAAAGGACATAAACATATCCTAAAAATCCTACAATTTGATCAATAAATATGCATTAACCAAGACCTGAACTATCACAATGGGTAAATTACTTACTCTTGATGGTCCAAAAGTCATATTAAACTTTCAGAAGCCAGTCACTAGGAGAACATTAAAAGAATTCCTGAGTCTCATTAGCTACATTAGGCAATGTGTTCCCAACCTTTCTGAAATCAACATTCCTCTTTTATGGACTGAAGCAAGTCTTCAGTAACCAGACTTCTCTGGAAATGTAAACACGAACACACAGTTTGTAATTTAAAATTAGTTTTACACAATTCTCAGTCAGGGATGTAGGGAGCTGGAAATGTACAAAAACTACAACAAAAAACAGGGCAAATAAAAAGTTCATGCTATTCTTGAACTCTCCAGAGAGTTAGGTAGTAGGGAAATCAATTGGCCTGAAATTAAAGGAAAGACAAACATCTGAAGGAAAGATGACTGGTAAGTTCTGGCTTAACTGGGTAGGATAGAGGGGCAACTGTGGGAATAGTTTAGTACGGGTGGCTGGTATATAACTGGAATCTGAGCGTGCACCAGCACAGGAGAGCAACACCTGTAGGAAGGGCAAATGCAGGAAGAGTCCACACAAGCTTGCAGGCTTTTCTCCAAACACCCAGCTCCCTGTAATTAGAAGGGTCCCAAGAAAATCTTTTTAATGTTGCATACTTTGTGGAGAGGAACAGTCATGGCAGGAACTCACAAAATTCTTCTACTGGGATCCTTTTTCTCTAAATCCTGTGTGAAACCAAGCCTTAATTTGTGAAGGGAGAGGAATGGCAACAGGCAGGGTCTCATTAGGGCACTGGTGAAGAACTCTCCAGCCCGATGAAAAGAACAGGGGGAAAACATGCCCTCAACCCTTGCAAAGAGGCAGGGATATGTACTGGTGTCAGAGATAGACCTGGAGAGGGGCAGGAGAACTGAGAAGGCCACACCCATGGAGTTTAGGATAGATTGATTATCTAAGACTGAAGCTTAATCAGATACATAAAGCACATTTCCCACTCCCAGCCACAAGACTAATTAGCATCACACAACAAGTTAATAGTTCCTCTCTGAAGCATAATGCCCAAGGAGAAGCAAATCTGAGAATGGAGCAGCCATTAAAAAAAGCCCTTAGGCAAACCAGCTCCCTTCCTAAACACAAAGTATCCCTGAAGGACTTTGGAGTCTGTGGTAAACTGCTAGTAAGCACAGAAACCACAGATTTCAACTACAATGCAACTCCTAATCAGATTAACTCAAGATCCCATACTAAAGTCCTAGAAAAAAGAAAGGTGTGCCTATATCCAGGTATAAACATATTTACTTCAGTCTCTGCTGGCCTACATAATACATCTGGTTTCAACAGAAGGCAAGAAAAAGCATACAACCAAGATAGAAAGGAATTATTAAACCATATTCACATATGGCAGAAGTTGAAACTACTAATTTAAAATTATTATGATTAAACTGTTAAAAGTTCTTTTAAGAAAGTTGAGAAACATGCTAGATGAAATGGATAATTTCATCATAGAGACTGAAACTATAAATAAATAAAATGAAAATATCAGAATTAAATAACATAGTACATAATGTTTTTGATGGGCTTCTCAGTAGATTCAATACAGTCAAGGAAAGAATTAGGAAATTTGAAGATAGATAAACAGAAATCCAAATGTAAAGACAAAGAGAAAAATGACTAGAGAAAGAAAAAGAAAAAGAAAAAACAGTACAGGGCATCCAAGAGTGTGGGACAACACCAAACTCTCTGCCATACTCATAACTGCAGTTCCTGACAAAGAAAAATAGGATAAGACAGAATGAATTTTAAGAAGTAATTTTAAATTTTTTCCAAAATTAGTAACAGACACCAAATCCAACATGCCCAAAGAATACCAAGGAGGAAAAAACCATTCAGTATCCTCCAGGAAAAGGGAAAAAAAGCCAACACATATATAGGTATATCATATTAGTGTGTTCAACTGCTTAAGCAGAAGACAAACTCTCTTGAAGAAAATCAGATAAAAAAAAAGATGTTACAGATGAAGACAGAAGAATCACAGCAGACTTCTCTTCAGAAACCACGCAAACTAAAAGACCAAGGAGTAATATCTTTAAAGGGCCCCAAATCTGTCAGCCTAGGATTCTATAGCCAGTGAAATTACCTTTTATTAATGAAAGAGACATAAAGTCTTTCTTAGACAAATAAGGAGGGAAGTCATTACCAATTTGCCTATCATTCAATAAATAGTAAAGATCTTCAGGCAGAGGAAACATGTTACCAGACAGAAATTTATATTTACATAACATAATGAAGAGCACTCAAAATACAGGTTATTGCCTTCAAAAACGTGCCCAATTTCGATTCTAATCCCTCGACAAAACCACTGGTTTCAGACCCTGGTCCCAATTCTCAGGTATTCTGTTCATTTCTAGCATTCTCATTTGATTCTTCCACAGAGATTATACCTCTCTTCTGGAAACATCCTCTCCTGAGGAACTCTTACAGAGACATCTTTAGGACTTTGCCAAAATGGCTTTTTCCTTTATTACAATAAGAATAATAAAGTTAGCTTTGCTTGATCAAGAAGTTTTATGATGGCCTTCCTGTTTTGAAAGCCAAAATAAATAAGCAACACCTAAAAATTTTACCATAGAACACAGGAGAATGTATTTATGACCTTGGGTAAGGCATGGTTTCTTAAATAAGGTACAACGAGCACACATAAGATCACCATAGAAAAGACAAATACATATAACGATACTAAAGATATCTGTGTGAATAAAAAGGCATCACAAACATGTAAAGTATAAGTGTGAAGACAAGTCTTAGATTAGCAGTTAATTTCATTACATTTGACTGAAACAGAATTAATGCACAGAAATACAAAGTCCTCCCACAAATGAGTAAATAAAAGTTAAATAAGCTGATAAAATAAGTGCACATAATACAACAGAATATTCGCAGAGGAGGAAGCCCAGATGGAAAACAAATTTATGAAACTATGTTCAATCTCACTAGTAATCAAGGAAATGTAAACTAATACAAAAGTTGGATCTAATTCACAGCCACTTGCTTTGCAAAATAAACTTTCTTGTTTTGGGGGATGTGAAGCTATGAATGCATCCTATGAGAATGTGTATAAATTCAACCACATTGATAAATAATGCAACCATTCCTAGTGAAGTGAAAGGTGTGCATACCATTCAACCTAAAAATCCCAAAGATAGATTTTACTTTATATGAACTAGTTCATGCATTAGGAAGTATATACAATCATGTCCATATCATTACACATTACAGTGGAGACAAGGTGTAAGCAACACAGCAGAAGCTCAGTTGAGAAAACCTAAATTGCTGCATGATGACAAAACAGAATGGTCAAGCAGTAAATATTATTAATGCAGATCTGAAAATAATCTTAAAATAATTTTTTATTTGAAAAGTTATGTGCAATGCAACATACTATACAAATGGAACCATTTTAGAGTTGGTTGAATTATTGCTTTTTTAAAAATAGAATCACATATGGTCAATTATCATGTTTCATGTCATTCAGCCTAATCTAATTTAAAGCACAACTAAAGAATAAGATATATTGCTTGTTGATATTGTTCTTGGTAGCTTGCTAATAACTTACTAAATTTCTTGACCGTACACAGTGTGTCAAGAATAGTTACAAGCATTCTACATGTATTAACTTACTAAATCCTCACAATAACCCTATAAGGTAGATGTATTCTTACACTCATTTTTACAAAGGAGAACACTGAGGGCAGGGAAACTGTTTGACTATTTAATAAAAGGAAATGAGGGGCATGCCTAGAGGGAAGAACATCAATCTTATGATAGAGTTTACTCCTGGGGAAGAAGGTTAAGAGAGAATGCATACCATGGCGAGGGTAGAGAATGACATACTTGTTGTTAAAATAAATTAAAAAATAAACACATAAAGAGGATAATATATCTGAATTTAATATGGTAAAATGTTATAATTGGTTCTATTTCTCTGAAGTTCATGCTTGTCTATTATTTTTATAGGTTTTTTAATATTTGAAATCTTTTTTATTTCAACAGAAAAACAACCCAAACTCTGTGAATTGCTCCTTCATAATTTCCTAGCTTCTTTCTCCTCTAGTGGATATTGGTCTTTAAGTGATCTTCAAAGCCCTTCAGAACAGTCCTTGATAATAACAACTGACACTTACGTGCCAGAAAACTATCTGTAAGAAGTACAAAGAAAAAAAGACTTAGAGAAAAAAAGAGTAAGAACTTTTCTCTCCAAAATGTATATTCCACTACTGCAAGTACTTGGGAGCTAGTTGCTCAGTAAATATGTTAGAGTTTCAAAAATACATAGAAATATTTGGCTTCCGGAACATGAAAGATAATTGATCTTTGAAATTACTCAATTGAAAAGCAGCAGAAGCTAATGGAAAACTCAGAGAAAGTAAAGTAACCATAGGGAAGTAATCAGTTCATAAAACTCAACAGTGAAAATACTGTAGCACAGAACCCCTCCAAATTAGGATAAGATCATATAGTTAGTGCTTCTCCTAATTTTTTTCAATGTTTTCATTGAATTATATTTGAAATATACCATTGTGTAAATTTATAAATACATCGTGCAAAATGTGTTACTTTGTTACATTTATATGTTGTAATATGATTGCTGTGGTAGTTATATTTATCACATCATATAATTATAGCATGACATTGTTGTCTATATTCATTATACTATGCATTAAATCACTATGGCTTATTTATTGCTTCTTAAGTATGAATCTGCTTAAGAACAATGACAGGAAGATGTTTTAGCAGAACAGCTATTTCGGGTCTTTAATTCTATTATGGACTTTGTATTATAGAGCCCCATTTTTCTCAAAATTTTAATTGCTACACACAGTAAGAAAGATGATTTATGTTATATTTCATTTATAAAGATATGGTTGCTTCTTCTCCTAGTTAATTTTTTTTTTTGAGAGGGCATCTCTCATATTTATTGATCAAATGGTTGTTAACAACAATAAAATTCTGTATAGAGGACTCAATGCGCAATCATTAATCAACTCCAAGCCTAATTCTCAACAGTCTCCAATCTTCTGAAGCATAACAAACAAGTTCTTACATGGTGAACAAGTTATTACTTGGGTGAACAAGTTCTTACATGGTGAATAAGTTCTTACATGGTGAACAGTGCAAGGGCAGTCATATCACAGAAACTTTCGGTTTTGATCACACATCATGAACTATAAACAATCAAGTCAGATATGATTATTCATTTGATTTGTATACTTGATTTATATGTGAATCCTACATTTCTCCCTTATTTTTTTTTAATAAAATGCTGAAGTGGTAGGTAGATGCAAGATAAAGGTAGAAAACATAATTCAGTGCTGTAAGAGGGCAAATGTAGATGATCAGGTCTGTGCCTATAGACTAAGTATTAATCCCAGCTAGAGAAGGGCAACAAAACATCCACAGATGCAGAAGATTTCTCTCAAAACAGGGGGGTGAGGTTCTAAGCCTCACCTCTGCTGATCCCCAATTTCTCTCCTGATGGCCCCCCTGCGACTGTGCCTGTCTTAGGTTGTTCCTCCCTTGAGGAATCTTACCCGTCTCTGGCTAACCAGCCATCTTCTGGGGCCATACAGGGAAATGTAAAGTTGGTGAGAGAGAAGCAATATTCTTTGAAAAGGTTAGCTTTTTGCTTCTTTGCAGACTTATGCCCTGTGGCCTCTATGCCCAGCATTTGTCTTGAGGTATCTTTACCACTTGGAAGAATTATGATACTCAGTAATTTTCGATATGAGACATGAATTCTACTAAAGGGTTGTAATTAGGAAGGAAGAAGAAAAGCCCTTCGCGAGGCGCTGGGTTCTCGCAGGTGTGGATGTAGTCTGGCTGTTGTCCTATGTCTTCTGGTCTCTCTTTTAGGAAGAGTTCTCTTTGTTGTATTTTCAAAAATATATGTGGTTTTGGGAGGAGATTTCTGCTGCTCTACTCACGCCGCCATCTTGGCTCCGCCCTCCTAGTTAATTTTTTTAAGGTGAGTTAGCACAAGGGCCATAGGACAAAGATATTTTTTTGCTATTGTGATCATGCTTGGAACTTTAACTGTGTGAGTATGGAATAAGAGCCTAGAGTTTTTTGGAGGTGCCAGGTGCCTCAGGACATTTTCCTTCAATGAGGCTGGGCAGAAGAGGTCACCTGAGCAGACTGCTCCTTCCTGGATTAAATACCAAGGCTGCTAATAAGGCAAATTAGGGCCTGAGGCTGCTTCTCTGATGTGGAAAGGTTTGGGGAGGATAGATTTAACCACTGGCAAATGGTTTTGCCCTTGCTCTTCATTTTTATCTTTACATGATCTTCCTGCTCTTATTTCTCCCTCTGCTCTTCCCACTGGCTGCCCTTCCCTTAGAATTAGAGCTAGAGCTATTCTGACTGTTCTGACAATCACCTGATTTTTCTCTGTGGAACTGGTGTAAGAGATGGTTGCCTGGGACTAAAATCAATCTGTGTTTCTGGCTAAAAACAAACTCATCAACATTGAGTCAGGATGTGAATGTGGTATAATTTGCATCGTATTTTTGCAAGTGAAACAAACCTCTAATAGCAAACTCTAAATTTGGTCCTTAATACCTAAGAGGGTTTTAGATATATTCCATACAAGACAATGACTGAGTATATATCAATCCTCATTTAAAACATTTCAAGTGTTAATCTGAGAGAAATATTCAGTGTCACTTATAATCTCTTCGTTTTCCTTCCTGCTATTTTAACAGAACAGCTATTTTGGGTCTTTAATCAGTTGATGGACTTTGTATCATATAGCCCAGTTTTCTCCAAAACTTTAAATTGCTGCTCACAGTAAGAAAGATAATTTATATAATATCCATTTATATATATATGTGTATGTGCATGCTTCTATAGGAAACAAAAGCTTCAAGAAGCAATACCTTCCCATGTGTGCTCCTCTCCTGTATTTCTACTCTATTCTTTTCAATTAAAAATGTTCTGGTGTTATGTCATTAATTTTGTGATCTACCATCAGATTATAGATTATAGTTTGCAAAATATTGGTTAGCCAACATTGATGTAAATTTACCTTATTAAAGCAAATTATATATATATATATATTCTCATACACACATAGTAAAACCAAAAAAAATATATAGTACATATATATGTATAATGTATATATCACATGTAGTATATATGCATAAATATTACATATGCATAACATATAGTATTACTTATGATTGATATATAACATTACATCCTATGGCATATAATTATATAGCATTATATTATTATAGTACTTATTACTAATTAATAGTATTAATAATCACTATGATTAGCAATATTAGTAATATTAATTATCAATTAATTGTATTACTAATTCCATTATCATATAGTATTATATTATTGTAGTAATTAGATAATATTATATAGTATTATTTATCTGATTGCCCCACACTTGCTTCTAAAATTTAAACTACAGTGTTGAGATACTATACATACAATTTAGACAGCCATTCAAAACAATGTTTTTGTTTGTTTGGGTTTAAAGCAGAACATTGTGCTATTAAAAAGAAAACGACCAGCCCAGAATGGAGTCACTTATGCTAGGCCACATCACCA
Source organism: Manis pentadactyla (assembly GCF_030020395.1). Lineage (NCBI taxonomy): Eukaryota > Metazoa > Chordata > Mammalia > Pholidota > Manidae > Manis > Manis pentadactyla. The sequence continues at coordinate 162,260,742 of NC_080022.1, read as the reverse complement.
AACCGGCACTTAGTGTCTAACATGAATATAGTTTTCGACCTCCCCAGGAATGTAACTTTCAACCAGTCCACCTGGAATTTCCTGGTCAGCCTTAGGAAATTTACTGATAGGCTCCTCCTTTGCCCTTAGAGCTTTTTCACTTTATTTTGCTTTTTCTAATAACTTTCTAGGAAAGTATGAATATTAAGTATTAAGCATTTCTATCATAAATATTTAAATGAAGCAGAATAATTTAGAAGAATTAGAAAAATAATTATCTAGGTATAACTAGATTCTAAATTCATATATCAAAACTAATAAACTACACATGTATTAGAAAGCTGAGCTATTTGTTTGAAGATTTTGTACTCACCTCCTCTCTTTGCTATACTTAAAGGATTTTTAAAAAAGCTGTTTCAGTGAAGGTGCTGCATGTTCTACATATACATTTATCTGAAAAATGAACCAATAGACCTGGAGTGTTTTCAAATGGAATGTTGTCAAAGTTGAAGGAAAACCAATTCAATCTGGTAGATTTGTTTGCTGGATAGTCAAGGGCCTAAGCAATGTGCAGCAGAATCACAGGCAGTCTTAGATTTGTGTAGTGCCTTTCGGAGTGGGTATCACACCCATAGGGTGCCTCTGGAATGTCCTCCCAAGTCAAGATACTAGCAAGAAACCCACCAACCTTTTAAGTTTTTATACACTCTGACCAGATGAGCTAGTATTTTCTAAGCTTTTTAATAGTAAAAAAAAAAAAAAAAAAAAAAACAATAAAAAACCACTTGGAAAACATACGCTTTCCTTTTTTTTACCAGAAACATTTCCTTTTTGTTTATTAATTCATTCAACATGCATTCATTGTGCTTCATTAATACAACTAACTAATTCAACAAGCACTTGTTGTCCACCTTCCTGCAGATCGCTCCTGTGCTAGCTCCCGAGAATACAGGAAGGAAAGGCACAATCTCACCTCTGGTTATTCATACTCGAGGGAATAAGCAGAATAATAATCTGATGGACTGTCATTATTTCTGCAATACGGCCATGAGGGTTTGAGTAGTACCCAGAGAGCTAGAGGCCTGATGACTGACTGGTGAAGTGGCCCATGATGTAGATTCAACTGTGACATCGGATGACAGTTTGTAGTCCACTCAAGCTGACTGCTTAAAACCCAAGAGAACAGCAGAATCTGGCTTAGGAATTTTGTGTTGGATTTGAAAAGGGCTTAATAACTCTACACTGCTGATGGCTAGGTTTTTGTTTAAAGGTTTAGACCATCTGTCAACTTTTTCTCTCAATGAACAGTTCACTTCATGGAAAAAACACTTCTTTTTTTTTTAACATATATCCTGCCTACTAAATGACACAGAGATCAAAACAAGTAGAGAAAAAACTTCAGAAACATACAAAGTATAAGTTTGTGATTTAATAACAGCACCATGGAAATATTTTGACAACTAAAAGGTGATAATGAGATATTTTATATTTTTCTTAAAATAGGCAGTGTAAAATCTTCTTACAGATAGAAATCAAGAGACAGAGGTGGGGGTCAAATAATGCATTTGAGTTATAGGCAGATATGTTTGGAGTAGTGGCCTCTGATGAGTGACTGACAGCCAGAGAGGAAGAGATAAATATGGATGTGAAGGATTTCAATTATTCATGTTTCTTAGGAGGCAGCTCTTGTTTAACCTAGTGGCATCTCATTTACTGTCTGTTACACTTGGAGGTGGTCTAGCAGACCTAGAGACAAGAGTCTGTTTCAAGAAGACCCCTGGTGACACAAAGGACAACTTCAGGACAGCCCCTAGGAGGGAAGGAAATGCTGAAAAATTCATGTTGTTTTGAATAAAGAATATTCAAGTACATTTAAATCACTTATCTAAATTTATTATGATAAAATTATGAATTATGTCTGCTCCCCATTTATAATTAGATGCTTACAACAGATGGTGAAGATTTACAGAAACATTAACATTCTGGATAAGACAAGTTTAATAAATTTGCAGATGGGAGTCTCTAGGGCTATGGGAAAATGTTTACTTGCCAAATAAGAGTTAAGTTTACAACAAGGCACAGAACCCTGAATTTGCAAACATTTTTATGACAGTGAAACTCTGTATAGTTTTAAAATTTGTTTCACAGAAGCCCACACATTATGCCACGAGTAGATCTGCCAGAAAAGATGTCTATGGGAAAAGCTAGAAAACATCTGTCTTTGAAGAGTCCCTGGGTGTGGTAATATTAGGTCATCGGAGGATTAGCTTCTCTTTGAAATGCAAGTGATGGAAATGGATGCAAATCAGGACCAGCCCATCTCAGCTCTCAGAGCCTTTTCAGGCCACACAGACTGTTCACCTTAGGAAATCATTTGTTTATTTATTCATTCCAAAAGAAAAAAAAGAAAAAAAATTCAACATTTCCTATTCCAATAGCACAATGGTAAAATTTATGTTCTTTATATGGGGGGAAAAATCTATTCCCTAAACATTGTATTAACAGGGTAAGAATCGAGAACTATCTTTCAAATGGATTTGGCATCATCAGTAAAATTCTTTTTACTTTTTTTTCTTTTACTTTTACAAAATTCGACTTTGATTGAATTTTCTCATTTGTACTGAAAAGCACAGATGACTATAAATATATTTTTAACATAGTCACTAACATTTCATTAAATCAGACAAAAGCATTGCAATTTTTTTTAAAATGTTCACTGGATCTTATTTTTTAAGTCGTTTCAATGGTGTACATCAAATCCCAATAATTCTATAAGAACCATTCCGTAATACTAAATATCAAGCCAGGGCTACGTGATGCCTTTTAAAGGGAAATTCAGGGATGTGAGTCACAATTCTAATCTCCCAGCTTCCTAATTAAATGGGGTTGGGTAATTCAGAGCCATTCAGCTAGTAAAGGATAGGGTCAGATTGTCATTCAGCTCCCTGACTCAAGTTTCTTGCTGAACATCTCTGCTATACTTTGCTGTCAATACCGCTCATTCTGCCTTGCCTCCTCATGGGTGGGCAGCACCTCAGTTATTTCATTTCAATAATGGCATGAACAAAGCCTAAGCTTCTATTAGATTGCTGGACTATGTTCTGATTTATTTCCCACTTTTGAATATCAATATCTTACTTGTCTTACCCCCAGAACTCTGGCTGAGACACAAATTTGAAATTCTATTTTCCCCAGCATTGATCTGCCTACAGGTTACACCACTGACACTAGTACTTTGATCTCTGATATTCTCACTAATAGATTTTCCATGTGTTATTCTGACATTTTATTGTTGTGTAACTATATTACTTTATGTAACAGTGGAGCCAAGTCAATGTATGCAGGGACTCCAGCCACACTCTGACAGGGTAATTTAGTTAGAAACCTGCTCCATTCAATATCTGATACATTGTGTGTTTACCTCAGCAATAAACTAAAAATGATAAGGTTCCTAATATTAAGACTACATAAAACACAAGTTTCAAAGCTATATCTTAATATGAAAAATATTATATCATAATATTGCTATTTGAGTTTTATAAACTAGACAATAGCAAAAACAAGGATGACAAAAATGGAATGAAAGATCCAACTTGGCAACTAAACCAAAGATACATGCTTTAAAAAAGAAAATGAGAAAGAAAAGTAAAACTATGTATAGTAAAAATCTATCAAATACAAGCCAGGTGATGTTTTCAGAAAAAGTTTTATCGAAAGTTAGATGAGATACAGATCTATATTGAAAACACATAATAAGAAAGTAATACTGTTGAAATGTGTACTAGTAACATGTTAATACTTAATTCACATTTGCTTTTAAAAGACAAAATAAATTTGTGTGTACATCACAGCTAAATATAAAACTAATTTGCAAATAAGCAATGAACAGATGAAGATACATATACTGTGACTACATAAAAATTTTTTTCTGAAGAGCAAAAATTCCAAAAACTGATGAAATGAAAATACCCAATTATCATCAAACCAAATGGAAAAAAAAAGACCTTCAATAAAGGACCAGAAGAAGCTATCAAATATATACTTTCTTTCAAATTTTTAAGGGAGAGAAAATTCCCATGCTACCTAAACTGTTGCAGAACATTTAAAAATAAAATCTTTCCAATTCATTTTACTGAGATCACATAGCTTTAATATTAAAAAGAAAATTACAAATAAAACACAGTACAAAATAAAGTATGAAACAGTTCACTTTAGAGATATAGATGCAAAAATGTTTTCATCCAAATCTCAAAAAATCAAAAACCAGCAAAACAGATTCAGAAATAAAGCAACATAACAAAGCAGGGTTAATTCCAAAAATATAGGTATAGTTTAAAATCTGAAAAGAGTATATTATATCAATAAGTTGACATTAAAAATTATCATACCGCAAAGGCTATAAGAGTAGTATGGAAAACAAATATAACTGTTTCTGATAATAAGGAATGAGGAAAACACAGCTATTTTCATAACCCAGAAACATATTTATCTTAATACAATACCCAATATTTAAATGTGAAGAGGGACATGATGGACTTAGAGGGTATTTATTATTATACTAAGTGAAATAAGCCAGGCAGAGAAAGACAAATACCATATGATTTCACTTATATGTGGAATCTAAAAACCAAAACAAACAAACAAAAAATACACTCACAAATATAGACAACAGATTATTGGTTACCATAGTGAAGGGTGTAAGGGGATGAGGGAAATAGGTTAAGGGGATAAAGAGGTACAAGCTCCAAACTATAAAATAAGTTAGACATAGGAATGGACGTACAATATAGATAATATGACCAATAATATTGTAATATCTTGGTGTGGTAGTGGGGTAAGCACATTTATTATGGGAAGCATCTAATAATATATGTAATTATTGAGTAACTATGTTTTACATGTGAAGCCAATATAATACTGTATATCATCTTTATCCCAATAAAAAATAAAATAAAATAGTGTGAAAAGGTGAAATAAACAGAACCTTCTTGGCAATTACGATTTCATTTGGAAAATAGTTATTTTACATAAAAAAGTGTTATTTGTGTTTATATGCAATGAGTTTATCACTATTTTAAAATTAATATATATATATACTTTTAAATCTCAGCTCTAATTACTATTCTGATAAGTTTTGATGGATATAACTCATATTAATGAAAAGAATCTTTGGTATCCTCAATAATTTTTAAGGATGTAAATGGGTCCTGACACCAAAAGGTTTGCAAGTTCCTCATATATGTTCATGCAGCCACTCCCTAAATCATAATATTGACTTTTACCATCACCCCAGAAGTTTCCCTTATGCCCCAGCCCACCACCAAGTAATGACTCTTCTGACTTCTATCATAATATATTACTTTTGCTGCTTCTTGAACTTCAGGTAAGTAGAGCATATGGTATGTACTTCTTTTGTGTCTGTATCCCTTTCCTGAACACGAAAGTCATCCCTGATGTGGCATGTCAGTAGTCTCTTCTTTTACTGACAGGGAGAATTTCATTGTGTGAATAACTTCTTGACCCATTCTCCTGTTAATGGACATTTGGGTTCTTTTCAGTTTTGGACTAATATGAATATAACTCTGATAGACATTCTTCACAAGTTATTTTCTGGACACGTGTACTACTGTATCTTGGATATATGCCTAGAGGTGGGATTGTTGGATTATAGACTAGGTGTCTGTTTAACTTTATAAAAAACTAAACAAGTGGTTTATTATTTTACAGCAACATGAAAGTTTCTCTTGCTTTACCTTTGGCAACATTCTAGTGATTTCATAATAATATTGAATTGTGGCTTTAATTTGAATATTCCAGATAAATAATGGCATTACATACATACTTCTAAATACATTTTTTTGGCCATTTGGATATCATCTTTGGTGAAGTGTCTGTTCAAGATTTTTGGCCATCTTTTTTATTTTGGTGGTTGGTAGGATAGAGCTTGGCTTTTTCTTATTGACCTGCAGATATTGTATTATTCTGATGCATACACAAAGAGAAATCCTTAAAATCAATAAGAAAACATCAAGACACACCATTGGAAACATGATGTACAAAATGGATTACAAAAATTCCCTGAATATTTCTTTCTCCCTTTTATACATCCTGAATTAAATAACTTCACAGTGCTCTCCCATTCTGGGCAGGGTCATCTGTGGTCACACTCCTGTTCCCCTTCCCTTGTTTCTGGGATCAGCCATGTAATTTGCTGTGGTCAATGGAATGTTAGCAAACATGCCAAAGTACAGCCTTGAAAAAGTGCTTATAAGATTGCATTCTCTCTCTTAGTTTTCTGCTTTCTCCATGAAAGCATGCCTGGAAAAGCCTTCTGGAAGAGGAGACATAAGGAGCAGAGACAAGTCAATCTAGTCATCCCAGCCAATGACATTGTGGAGCAAGAGACAAGTTAGCCTTCAACATGGCAGAGAGCCCAGGCAAGATTAGCAAAGCCTCCTCACAAATGTAGCTGGCTGCAGATGCACAAGTAAACCTAGACTAGAAAAGTCACCTGCCAACCTACACCTGGGAGCTAAATAAATTATTATTCTTTTAAGCCACTGGGTTTTGTGGTTGTTTTTTATGCAGCACAATTATTGCAACAGATCACTGATACATGCACACAAATGATTACATAAAAGGAATTTACAGAACTAATGCAAGAAGTATGTAAATTCATTAGCAATTGGGACAATTTAAATTCAACCAATGAGGAAATACCATTTCTCACTCATCAAATTGGAAATCATTTTGTTTGATGATATGCAAAGTAGCCAGGAGAAATGACTGTAACAGTGCCACTGTAACTTATTATATCCTTCCCGGAGGGCAAGGATGCTATCTATGTATATCAAATTTAAAACATGTATTCCATTTGACACAGCAATCCAGTGTTTTAATAATCTGAATTAAAGACATACATATATGTACAAGATATGTATAAAACAGTGTTTATTACAAAAAAGATCTTTAATGAAAACAATATAAATATTCTTCAATGTAGGAATAATAATTTATAGTACATCCATATTACAGAATGCTTTGAGCTGTTATAAATAATGAAAATGATTTATATTCTGTGATAAAGAAATGTATCTAAGACTGCAATTAGATTTAAAAAAGGCAAAAAAGAAGGTATATAACATCATTCATGTAAATGTGTATTTGTGTGTAAATGTATGGACATGTGTATGTACAAATACTTGGAAAAATGATTTATTGTTCATGACTTTGCAAGGGGAAAGAGAATGGAAGAAGAAAGCAAGGGGAAGTTATCTATAATATTTTCTCAAGAATTAGATATTTCTTGAACCTTTCCAATAAATGTATATTCATTAATACTTGTGTAATGAATACATTCACAAAAAAGAGGAATTTAGTATAAAAAAGATTTAAACCATAAAAAGATCTAGGGGACCACTTGGAATACTTGATAGATTTTAGACCTGCTTGCTGTCCAAAGGGGGTTTAAAATAAAAGGAAAGAAGTCATAAAAGTGTTGATAAACCTGAATATGTAAAAAAATTAAACATTTCTCCACATAATAAAACACTGAAAGTGAATTACATGTTGATCAACAAAAATTCTTTAAAAGCATTGCCACAGGCATAGAATTAATATCCTTCATACATAAATAGACCTTTTGAAACAGGAGAAAAAGATTAGAAAATATTAAAGAAAACAGAGGACATAGGATAATCTTCAAGAAAAAAGGCAAGAATTAAAAAATAAATAAAAAAAGACTTCAACTTGGAAAACAATCAATAAAATGTACATTAACACATTAACAAGTTGCCATCTTCAACTTTTAACCTGAGAAAGAATAAATAATGTCCACAAAGATAATACTCTTTAATGGGCTGTAGTGAAAACAGACCCTCCCAGCTGCCACTGGTAGGAATTTGAATTGGTAGACATTTCTAGAAAACACTTTAGCAATGATTTAGAATGATGATCAAAAGAAAAACTGTAGAGAGAGACATTGACAGTGGTTATCTCTGGATATTAGGATTAGGAAAAATCTTCTTTTTTTACTTCCACTTTAAAAATATTAGATTTAAAAAATCATTAATGGCCTGACTACTTCATAATAGAGGTTATTTTGAGCAGATAGTTGTGCATCTTCTACTTGGACCATGGTGGAACTTTGGCAACGAGTTGCCAGGAGTGTCTGATGACTGGGAAGGTTTTGGGACTGAGGTGGTGGGAGAACACCGAACTGAGGACGGAACGCTCCCCCAACCAAACAACTCAACATGAGAAAAGGGACTGGAGGAACAATACTAGACTGTTATCAGTTAACATCTTGGGTGGTAGAAATACTGAGCAAATTTATATGCTTTCTACCATTCTGCAAATTCGTTACCAAGTAAATGTATATTACATTTATAATGGAAAAGATGTTTCCATACTGTGACTGGATACTTCTTTGAGGGAAAGGATTGCTCTCAATTCTCTAGAATATCTTACATTGTGTGGTTCTGTTTCAATCTATTTTCAGTGTCTCAAATGATAGAACTTGCATTGTTTTATCTGCAAGGGTTTCCAGAGATTTTTTTCCCTTACATTGAAATATCAAGAAACTATTCCTATTCTTCGTCCTACATTTTTCTTTTATTAATGTCTTCCATTGGCCTTTGGAAGGTAATTTCAAAAGCTCAAAGCAGTCAACCTCTCTATATGCAGTAAAGGTTGTGCTTCTTAAATGACTTTAATCTTAATACTTTTCACTGGTTTTTAAGGCACTCCTTTCACACCAGCTGATTTGCTCCTCTTTCTCCCACATGTTGCCTACAGAAACTTTACTTTAATTATACCACTGTTCAAACTTCAAAGGAAAGCCTCAGCACAATGGATTTATTCTACTTTTTTGGGGTTTGATTTCACTTGTTAAAAGAAGTTTTCTTCACCTACCAGGTAAAGAAACCAAAATAGAGTTGACTTTTATTGAAACATGTCCCACAGAAAAGGTTTTTTGAACCAGATTTAGTATGATGGAGGTCAGTCACTATATTTTTTTCAAATAATGCACACATGTAATTATTCTCCCAACTTTTATTCTTATACTGAAGGTATCTCTATAACAGCATTACCTTTATGTATGTTCCCTCTTCCTATGAAATATAGAAGATTGCCCTAAAATCCCTTAAATTTAACTGAATAAAACAAATATAGTAGCTTAAATAAAGATCAGCCTGGACAGAGAATTAAATTAATCATGCTACCATTAAAGTTCAGAAAATAAAGGAAAATGCAATTTTAAAAAAAGACTCAGTCTTATTAAGAACAAGAAGAAATCTGAGCTGTAGACCACTGAACAGTTGTATAACTTCTCTGCTATAACTTTTGATTTAATTCATTAACTGCCCCAATATGATTCATCAGCTTCCTATAATTGTACCTTAAATAAAATCCAAACCACTGGTCATATCCTACAAAGCCATAATCTGTTTCCGGTTTACCTTTCTAGTTTCACCTGGTACCACATTATACTCCCACCACCCTGGCTGCTTTCCAGTTTCCAGAATACATATGTCATTCACACTTTGAGGTCTTTGAATTTGCAATTCCCTATACCTGGAATCTGTCCCCACTTCATATAGTTGATTTCTTCTCATTTGTCATGGATGAAAATGTTTCACTTCAATAAATTGTTCTTTAATTTACCTTTTAATCTCTGTACCCAGTTTGTTTCTTTCTAAGTATACATCACAGTTTGTAATTACATGTTTATTTATTGGGATTCTTAATGTCTATCTCTAGATGCTAAGAACCAAAAAAGGAAGGATAGTGTTACTTAACATACTGCTAAGCATCTAGCAGCAAGTTAGCATATAGTTCATGGTCAATAAACACATGGTAAGTGGATAACCAAATATAAATACATACATACATACATACATACATGAAACCTATACTGATGAGTATAGGGCTCATCTCTAAGGGCTCTTCTGTAAGGAGTCATGGCTTAAGTATTATAGCAAATACATATTTTTAACCATCTTGCTGCTCAGTTGGTATGCAAAGTTCAAAGCAATATATAATAATTATTAGCGGGGAAAAAAAGTTCAGAGTCATAGACTATTAAGGTCAAAAGTGATTTGAAATGTCTTGCTTTAATTTTTTACTCTTTTCTAGATCTAGCAGAAGGTAGATCCAGACAACATTCAAAGGACAAGAACAGGGCACCTCTAAGCAGCAGTCCTACAAAATAAATGCAGAAGAGAAAGACCACAAGCTGTCTCCTAGAAGCAGCCAAAGACTAAAGGTGAGGTCGGGGGAGCAGGTGGGGGTGGGGAGAGGATGGCGAGGCAATGATCTGAAAATTCAAAAATGAGCCGTAAATGCTCTGCTTATGCTAGCCCTGCCCACAGCTCACTGCCCTCCCACTCACACAGCAAATTCCATCTACATCTACAGCTTCTCCAACATCTCAAAGGGATAAACTGTCTCAAGGAGTTTGTTCATACAGTTTTCTATGCCTGGAAGAATTTTCCTTTCATTTAGTCAATCATAAAAGATATCAAACCCTATAAACCTCACCTTAACACACTACCTCCCTGTTTCCGAAAAATAAATCAAGTGCCTGTGTTTTATTCTCCTGTAGCACTTCTAATTTTCTCAATAGGATGTATGTTATTTTTTGCCTCTGGAGTGTCTTTGTTTCTGTCCCCTTACTCGATTTCTTTGTAGCTCACACATTTACATCTATTTTCTTCACCATTTGTATGAGTTTCCTAGTGGTGCCATAACAAAATACCACAGGTTGTGTGGCTGAAACAACAGAATTTCAGTTTTGCACCATTATGGAGGCTAGGAGCTCCAGGTCAAAGTGTCCACGGGATGGGTTTCTTCTAAGGTCTCTCTGCTTGGCTTGTAGGTCACTGCCTTCTCCTGGTATGTCTACCTGGTCTTCTTTGAGTGCATATTTGCATCCTAATCTCCACTTTTTATAAGGACATCAGTCATATTGGACTCGGGCCACCCACCTCCCCCTGCCCAAAGTTTTCACTTTAACTTAATTACCTCTTAAAAGACCCTATCTCCAATATACAGTCATATTCTGAGGTACTAGGGTTAGGACTTTGTGGGAAGGACATAATTCAGCCCATAACACTAATATACCCCCAGTGCCTTTCTCAGAAGCTGGTACATGATAGGTGCTTTTACCCTCCCCACCAACCCAAAAAATAAAAAAGGGAGAGAGAGAGAGAGGACAGAGAGAGATTGGTAAAAGAAATAAATGATTTAATGTAGTATTTCTTTGTTCAACTGAAAGAAACAAAGACTTTTGATGAAATCCTCTAGAACAGTTTTTCAAAACCTGTACTTCTGGTAAAAATATAGTGATTTTACCTTTTAAATAATAAACAGCCAAGTTTTCTCTGAAAGATTCAGGTATGCTTCTTTTAAATGATCATTTCAAGAAGGGGCAGTCCAATAAACTTTTCAGTCAGAGGAGCAAAAGAGGTATAAATCTTGAGGATAAAATCTGTGCACGATTTTAAAGACTCAAATGTCTTCAAGCATAGTATTTAGTCATAGTCTTATCAGATATGTGAAGAGTTTGTACATTGCCTCTTCCTTGTAAATTAAGTCATTGCTCTTAAATCTGTATAGTAGATACATTTGGAGTTGGATCTTGTTAGGTCAATAATCAGATAATACCTTCATGGCTTTCTCCATGTTTTAGAATAATTATGGGAATAACCATAAATATTAAATCCTATTCAATATGTATGTACTCTGGAATCCTGAGGTGTGAATAGCAATATCTTATTACATGAACCAGAGTATTCATTAAGTGCTTTCAGATAATCTTTAGAGAGTACATTAAAATTCAAGTGTTACTGTGCATATGGGGAGCCTGCAAAACTCAAAGAAAGGTTTCAAAAGTAACCAGAGAATACCTTCCTGGAATAAAAACTTGCTAATGAAAATATCAACATGAAAGAAAAGAAGGTCAAATGGTTACTTGGAGCCAAGCTTCTTGACAATAAACCCAAGAGAAGGATAGTTTAATACAAGATTGATATTACATGCCATAATTAGAGAATTCCAACAGTACATAATTTGTGTCAGAGCAGGTCACCTGTGAATGCTTTGCTATTGCTGTTTTGCTTTCCATTCTTATTTTGCTCTGTTTGATTTTGTTTTATTTTTATACTGGCAAGGTGTTTGTATATATTTGTGAAACACTAGGAAAGCTACATTTTAGAAACACAACTACTGCGAATTTTGATGAGTTGATGTTTTTTAATTTTATTTTTTAAATATCATAGATTTATTCACTTTTTCTTTTGATGTAATTCTATGAATTTTAACATATGTATAGATACATGCCATTATGTCCATAAAAGGACAGAAAACAATTCCATCACCACAAAAACTCTCTTGTGTTATTTCTTTAAAGCCACAGCATCCCCTCAAGCCCAACTACTAGGACATAATAATGCTTTCCTCTCACCATAGTTTTGTCTGTTTGAGAATGTAATATAAATGAAAACACATCCTATTCAGCCTTTTGAAACTGGCTTCATTTTCCCTTGCATAATACCTCTGAGATCCATCTAACTTGTTCTGTGTATCAATAGTTCATTCTTTTTTATTGCTGAATAGTATTCCATTTTATGGATTTATCACAATATATTTATTCATTCTCCCATTGAAGGATATTGGGTTGCTTCTAGATTTGGCAATATGAATAGAACTGCTATAAACATGAATATGAAGTTTTTTTTGTGTGAATGAAAATTTTCACTTCTCTGAGATAAATGCCTAGGAGTAACATCGCTAAGTCACATGATAGGTCCTATGATAGGTATATGTTTAAATGTATAAATAATTATTTATTTTCCAGAGCAGCTGTGAAATGTTGCATTCTCACTAGCAGTGTCTCAGAAGTACAGTTGGTCCACATCTCACTAGAATTCACTGAATTTTTTTTAATTTTAGTCATTTTAATAGGAAGTACAGTGGTTTGTCATCCTGGTTTTTGTTTGTGTTCTCCTAAGGTGAATCATGCTGAACGTCTTTTCATACGCTTATTTGCTATTCTTACAATCTCTGTGGTGAGGCTTTTGCTTGAATGTTTTACCTAGTTTTCCATCTGGTTGGTTTACTTTCTTATTGTTGAGCTTTATTTTTATTTATGTATTTTCCATATAAGACTTTTGGTGGATGTGTGATTTGCAAATATCTTCTGTGATTTGGTAGCTTGTCTTTTCAGTCTTTAAAAGCATTTTCTGCAAACCAAAAAATCTTAATTTTGCTGAAATCCAGTTAGTCAAAAAAAATTATTTGGGGATTATACTTTTGGTTATCTAAGTACTTTTTGCCCTGCCCTAGGTCACAAAGATTTTTCTGTTTTGTTTCTAGGAGTTTTATGTTCTTAAGTTTTACATTTATAATACATTTTGAGGTAATTGTTCCAACACCATTTGTTAAAAAGTCTAACCTTTCTTCAAGTGATTTGCTATGGTACCTTTGTCAAAAATCACTTGTCTAGATTTGTTTGGATCTTTTTCTGGACTACCTGTTCTCTTACATTAATCTCTGTCTCCACACCTTCAGCAACGCCACAAAGTTTTGATTATTGCAGTACTTTATATTAAGTCTTAAAATTGATAGTATGATTCCTCCCACTTTATTCTTCTCTTCCTATTGTAGCTGTTGCAATTCTTTTGCCTTTCTATATAAATTTGCAATCACCTGATAAATAGCTATAAAATCGTCTCCTGGGGTTTTGATTGGTACTGTGATAAACTTACGGATCAACTGGAAGAGAACTGCCATGTTTACTATATTGAATATTCAAATCCATGAACATCATGTGCATCTCTAATTAGGTCTTCTTTGATTTCTCTCACTGGAATTTTTAGTTTTTAGCATACAATTCCTGATATGTTTTGTGAGATATATACATAAGGATTTCATTTTGGGGGGTTATTTTAATTGGTTTCATTGTTCTTTTAAATTTTGGTTTCTAATTGTATGTTTCTAGTATACACAAATATTATAGAACTTTGTGTGCTGATTTTGTATCCTGTGACCTTGCTAAACTCACTCACTAGTTCTAGGAAAGTTCCACATATATTTTATATATGTATATGTGTGTATATATATATATATATACACACACACACACATATATATATAGGAGATCCCCTGGGATCTCCTACATCATAATCATGGTGAAACAAGAAATAATTTTATTTCTTCCTTTCTAATTTGTATGTCTTTTATTTATTTCCATTGCTTCATTGCACTGGCTAGGACCGCCAGTACTAGGTTGAAGAGGAGTGGTGATTGCAAATATCCTTGCCTTCATCTCAACCATATATATATATATGTGTGTGTGTGTGTGTGTGTGTGTGTGTGTGTGTATATATATATATACAAACGTACATAAAATAATACTGATTCTCCACACACATCCCAGGATTGTTAAAGACTTCGTAGATAATTGGTAGAAAGACTCTTTAAATCCTTAGAGAAAGTTCTGTATAAACACAATTTTGTATTTGCATACCCCATATGTATGCTAATAACACAGTTTCACTGGAGATGATTTCCTGCCTGGGGCGATATATATTAAAGGTGATATCAAGTTGTGTTTATTTTGTGAGAAAATAGAGCAACACTGGTGTATCAGGAAGAATAGCATACATGCTCAAAAATAAACTTACAAAAGAAAAAAGGATGCATTATTTCAGTAACATTTTACATTTATATGGCACATGTATCATAAAGATCAATAAGATGTTCTAATAATAAAGGCTGGAATTCTTCCACCTCCTGTCTTAACAATTGTCCCTGGAATGGAAGACAATAACTGTATTTAGACCCATCCGGCACTCAGTTCAATGCTTTAGGAGAGAGAAAGTCAGAATCTCAAAAAAAAATTCAGGACTTTTCAGGTGTCCTGTCAATCAGAGATTGAGTCAAGGGGAGATTGACCCAAGAAAGGAATCAAAATCCACAACCTTGGTTTTTGCACCTTGAAATATACATCTGACTTTTAACAAATAAAAATAAAATCTACAATTACTCATTGTTGTTTTCTTACATTTTTTAATATAGGGGTCTTCTCCAAAATGTCTCAAAATTATTGATAGAAAGGTAAGAGGGAGAGAATTGAGATATTTTCCATTGTTAGCCTACCTTTTTTTTGAGGGGGAAAGTAATGAGATTTTTCCAGAAGCTCTCCTAGTTCATGGGAAATGTGAGCCTTACACAGTCTGCCTATTGCAGAGCTCTCCATCTTCAGTGAAATAACAACCTCCTTCAGGCGTGTTGTTGCTAGGTTACTATTAAATAGAATTACTGTAGTGTGATATATTCATAAAGGAAGAGTCAGGAGATAAGTAAAAAAATAATTATAATAACTTTGTCATGTTTATGCAACTTGATGCATTAATATATATCCAGAGGCATTATTCTAAGGGAAGAGAAGAAAGTTAGATTTATTTTCCATTTTGAATATTCTTAGTGATTCATTGAGTGTCTCTCATATACCCAAACACCTTGAAAGCATTTCCATTAAAAAGGATACTTAAGCCACTAAGTTTAGGTTTCTGGAATTCCCTTAATCAATACTGCAGCTGACTGGCACAAATACTGACATCTGATAGAGGAAAACTACAAAGGGTATATTTGGAGAGGCCCTTGATTTATATGCACTCGAGCCTACAACCATCAAAAACAAGTGCAAACTATCTCAGCTTAGGGATTATGCGGTTTATTATTGAAGTGTTCCATTGAATGGCACAGTGTAGTTAATACTTTTACTTGCCCTTGTACAAACCAGTGATCATTTATGTATTGTAATCACAGGACAGCATTTTAAACATGAGGTGCCCAAGAAAGAAACTTACAGGTGGGGCCTGGCTTCAATATGTCTTAGAATCTCCACTGGTCAACTTGAGGAGCAGAGTTGAGACCCACAGGTCTGTAGACAATCAAATGGCACATTTTTCCTTCAGAGGGTTTTAAAATGAAAGGGCAGGAGAACCACACCTTTAGAATTATGCATTGGTTATGTTAATATTAGTAGAATACAATTTTAACTGAATGTATAGCCTGGCAAGACCTCTTCAGTCTTTCTCATTTACACTTCAGAAATTATATTGCTTTACAGAAAATAAAGGGAAAGAATGAGCAACTAACTCCATTTGCAAATTTTTTAAAATAAAGCTAAAACCAAAAATTGCACCTCTAAAGTGTGAGCTTTGGATTTGGACATTTTTGCAAGTGAAGGGTAAAAAATAAAACCTGCCAGGAAATGGAAAATAGAATTTTTTTCCACTTGCCACTTTATGAAAGTGACTGTAAAATGTGCAAAAGCACCATTGACATTTAGGCAATCCCTGAAAAATAGGTTTGAGTAGGATAGAGCATTGAATATGATCTGAACTACGTGAATTATGCATGACCAAAAAAAAAAAATATCCTCCAAAAGGGTACGGATTGCACTGATTTCTTTTTTTAATTCTTTTCCTATATTGATCGTTTAGAGAGCAGGGACAAATGTTTTCAAAATTGTTTGTCCACATCACTAAAAAAGGTCTTATTTTTTGTTCATCATAGACACGCAGCTAACTAGCAATAGCTATTGATAGCCTTCATTTTAGGAAAATTCAGAAAAGTGGGGATCTAGTAGGATTCTCAACATTTGAAAGAGAAATCCTTTCGAATTCCTACTTTTGCCATCTTTCAAATTTTTTACCTCCGGGCTGAGACCCAGGAAGTTAAAGACCAAGCCTTTCCTCTAATTCTCAGATGATAGGAACAACCAGCCTGTAGCCTCTCCCTGCCTGTACACTGTCAGCCTCGGGCAGACCAGCTGCCTGTCTCTGGAGGAGGCAGAATGGGCTTGAGGCCTCTCAGGGTGGCCTCTTATTCCTTCAGCCCTCAGGCAAAGGCTTCAAAGTCTATAACTGAGTCCCAGCCTTACCACCTTGCTCCTGCATGTTTCTGAGTGTTTTCTAAAATCTGAGATAGAATTTTAGCATAAATCAATGAGTGAGGAGCTTGTGAAAAATGAGTATTATCGATTGGCAAAACTGCTTAACAGGGAGTCATCTACATTTCAGTTTGTCATCAGCGTTGAATTTTTATTTATGTGTAAATGCATAGAAAAATCTAGAAGGATGATATTCCTAGCTGGTAACAGAGATTATCTCTGAGAAAGGGAGTGGGATGGAGGTTGGTGGTCAGAGTAACTGACTTGTTCTATAATATTTTAAACTTGCATAATTCATTCATATTTTTGACATGTAATAATTTAATTGTATATCAGTGAGTAAATATGCATTTAGTGTGTACTTAACATTTAATAGAATAGAAAGTTCTATGAAATTTGCTGTAAAATAAAAACTCCCATGCTGGAAACTTTGCCATTTTAAAGGAGATCTCTCTTTGGGAATGGGAGTATATTTATATTTATCATGATTTATTCCAGTTACGTATTTTTCTATTGCCTACTTACCCAAATGACTAGATATTGCATTATAGATTTTATCATTTTGTTAATCAACTAAGGGAAGGAGGGAAGAAAGGATGGAAGGAAGAAGTGAGGGAGGGTTAAAATACGATGTGTGATCCTCAGCCCCCCATTTTTATACCCAAAGTAGACAATATGGAGATTGAACATACTTTCAAAAAGCTTCTCAAAACAGTACTTCAGAAAGCCACTATAATCTATAAGCATTGGCACATACTACCCTATTATCTTCTCTGACAGCCAGAATTTCTTAATGAAGCAGACACTAAGCCTCTATACTAGGTTTTCTTACCATAAGGTTGCATTTGAATAGCTGAGGGAGATTTTCAATATATATATACGGAAGTTCCAACACTGGAAAGTTTGAATTTATATAAATGTGATTGGACCATAATATACACATGTTGAAAATAAAATGCCCAGCTGATTCTAATGAATTTGTTATGAATTGCAGTATAATGACATGGCCATTATAAATGTTAATGGTAGTGTAGATCTGTTACATGTGACTTTAGATGATTTGGGTTGTAGTTCTGATCTTACAACTTATTAGCCTCCTAATCTTGAGCAGTCACATAGTTGCCCCAAGGTTTAGGTTTTTCATTGACAAAATGGGATTACCAATACGTTGTCCCTATTTCTCAGTCACTTTTACTCAAAAGGATTGCTGGCTTGGCCATATATTATCTGTGGTCCCATGGATGAATCACTTCACCTCTGGGACCTGTTCATCTTTAAAATGGATTGTGTTGCTGGATCACTGGTTCTCAATCTCTATTCTGAATCAGAGCCTGAATCAGGGCATAGGGGACTCAGGGGACATCATTGTGGGAAGAGTGAAGTAAGGTCCCTGTCCCCCTTCCCCTGCTCAGCCATGGCATCTTACATTTGCATACTGGATTTTTGTGTGAGGTTCTATTAGAGCCAAATATATTTTAGAACACCACACCAGATGAACTCTGAGGTTGCATCCAGCTCAAAATTCTTTAAATCTAATTCAGAGGATTATTGGGCTCAAATTAGATAATGGTTGTTAGTGTGTTTAGTAAAATGAAAAGCTATCAAGATGAGTGGCCCTGGAAGGATTACATTATGAGCTTAAATTTTCTCAGCTTGCAAAGTGGACTAACCTTTGTTCTTTTTTATTGTCAGTCTTGGCTTGATTTCTCTTGCCCTTGATCTTTATGTTGTTCATAAAAGAATCCACAGTTTCCTGATCACACCCTTGCACCAGACTCTCTGCTTCCAACCAAATGCTAGCCTCAGCGAATTTCAGAGAAGGTAGAACATATATTCAGAGTAACCCTGCTTCCTCTCCTTTTCCATCTGGCAGGGCTTAGAAAATAACCACATGCCTACACTAGGAGCACTGATGTTCTAGGAAAATTTCTGAGTTCTCCATATTGGCCATTAACTTCAGTACAAAAGTGAGTTCATAGCAGTCAGACCCTCATTGAACGATTCATCTGAACTAGCAGTGATGTCTTGGCAGTGAAGTCTCCTCAGCATCCCACTCCTCTCACCCTTCTCATTAACCCTGTTTGCATATTCATAATGACTCACCCCTGCAGGTTCTCAACATAAAAATGCCCAATTTTGAATCTAGCCATTCTGTACTGACTATGGTGGAAAAATTTCACACATGTGAATTAGGAATGATTCGTGAAGACTCAGTTCAACAAGTATTTAATTTATAATGTGCTCACTGTGCGTCAGGCTCACGTTACACAGGTGAATCGGTAGAATACTTGGCTTTGATGAGCACAGAAACTCTAGGATGAATCAGACCTATAAACAGTCACTGTAAATGCAATGCAGTAAGTAGAATGGTAGAAGTCTGTGTGCTGTGCTATGAAGTGGAGAGAGTCCTTAGCTAAATTTGGATGCCTTTAGGTAGGCATCCTACATGGATGTGTCATGGGAACACATGTGTTTACTTGTGGAAACTAAGAGTTAGCCAAATTAAGTTGAAATGGATTTTCCCAGTTGAGGGAAAATAAATAAAGCAGGCGAAACTACAATTAGTTTGTTATTACTACAGCATATTTTGTGAAGTCTATGCAGAATGACTGGGAATGTACTGGAAGAATGAGAATGTGTCTTGGAACGAGCTTATGCTAATGTGAAAGCATTTCTGGACTTTTTTTTTCTGCAAGTTATGAGAGAACCTTTGAAGCATTTTAAGTTGAGAAGTTAGCTACCTTCACAAATTCTGCTTATTTTTATATATGTCCTGAAATGGTTAGTTTGGGTAAACCTCTGCTTCTAATATGCTATTTACATTTATGCATCAAGAGATTTTTTTATGGAAGAGTACATGTAAATTATATGAGACCAGTGTTATAAATGCAGCTACTCTGAAAACATTTTGCAAATACTGCCGTGGAGTATTTTGAAGCATCTCCATTTACACTGAAATCCGGATGCCTAAATGTTAACCTCTTTCTGAGTGTTTGCAATGATTCCGTTACTGGCAAACAAACACATAGCTCATTTACTGAGGCTTTCTTTTTACTGACGGGCCTAACAAGGCGCTAGAGGCTTTAGGATACATTCCTCCCTAAAATGTTGTTAGAATGATGTAGATCTGTTCCTGATGCTGCCATTGCCAATACCTAAATATTTTTCCTATACTCATTCGAGTGTTTTGGATTTGTTTCTTCAACGTATTCTCTAACTTCAAAATATTCTGAGGTCTCTTCACATATTTGTGATATTTCTCTCCCACTGGACCTGAAATGTGGTAGTTGTCCACATTTTATGAGATGGTTTGGGACTTCTGACACTGCATTTATAGGTTGAATTGGGTGTCATCCTCAGTATCCTCCCAGATGCATTAGTAAGAAGAGGACGATAGACTTCTAGCCTAGTTCTTCTTCCCCCAGTCTATTTTCCTGTTCCCTCCCTCCCTTCCTCCCTTCCTCCCTTCCTCCCTTCCTCCCTTCCTCCCTTCCTTCTTTCCTCCCTGCCAGTCCCTTTTCAATAGTAGAAAGAAGCATGATCTGATTTATCTCCTCCATTCCATTTCTACACACATTCTGCTATTTGTTCCCATCTCCACTTAAGGCTATTTCACCAGAGAAGGAAGATATTTTGAGTGATCTCCAACACTGAAAGAATGGCAACCTACACCATTTCACTCTTCTAGGCTGTCTTTAGAAGATCTGAATAACAGCAGTAATAATAAGAACAATAACAACAACATCTACCAGAGGTTGTGCAATATTATGACTTACAGACAGTATCTCATCTAATTTCTGCAGTGATCTTATGAGGCTGTCATTACTGTTATCTGCAACTTGCAGAGGAGAAAACTGTATTTATTCAGACTGAGCACATTGTCCCAGATCAGAGAGCTAGCAAGTAGAGTACTTAGTATTCATCCCCAATTTCTCTGACTTTCAAACTTGTTTTGTTAGCCCCACTGTATGCCTGCTCTGCCACACATACCGGAAGACATGCGTTGATTCACTCAGCAGATAATAACAGATAGCCTACCACTGGTGAGGCCCTGTGTTAGCAACTGCAAAGGATACAAAGAGGAGTAAAACCTGTATTCTGCTCTCAGGAATCAGACCATTTAGAATACAAATGAGTATAATAGAAGATAGAAAAAGAAAACACTAGAACAAAACAAAGTGGAATGTGTTAGCAAAGCTCCGCAGAAGTGATTTCCCAGCTGGGTGACTGGAAGGGCTCTTAGATGTGCAGCTTCATTAATACTCAGAGAAATGCAAACTGAAATCACAATTAAATATCTGTACACACTAACTAGATCAGCAGAAGTTTTTACGTATGTTTTTACTAAGTGCTAAAGAAGATAAAGAGTAAAAAGAGTTTTATAGAATCAATTTTTCATGACCTAGAGAAATTGAAGGTACACATGCTCTAGGGTACAGCAGTTTCTCTCTCAGGATATTCCTGAGATGCTTTTGTAAAACTGCACCAGGAGAGAGACAAGAATATTCATGGAAGTGTTGTTTGCAATCAATGCAAATTGGACAACCTAAATGTCAATCAATCATAGACCTGATAAATATAAAAAGTGTGAGGTAGTCATGCAAGGGGATACTATAAGTTAATTAAAAGGAATACACTATAACTATATGCCTTAACATCAGTGCCTCTCACAAACAGTATTAAGCAAAAGAAGCAGATCACAAACTAATATACACAGAATTATTCCAGTTGTGTAAAATGTTAAAAGAGACAAAATTAAGCTATTTTTAAGGATGTACACATATGTGGTAAAACTATAAATCAGACAGAAGAACAAAGGCCGGGCCACTAAAGATCTCTATTAAAGAGGCAGGGTGATGTGCACAGAGAGCTTTTATGCAATGAATGATAGCCTATCTCTTAAGATAGGTGGTAGATAAGTGAGTAATTTCCAGTTAGTCTTTATTCTTTACAATTACCCTTTAAATTGTCTGCATATTACAAACATCATTCTATATGCAAGGCATTTTTTCAAATACAGTTGACACTCAAACAACATGGGTTTAAATTGCATGGGTCATATATATATATATATATATATATATATATATATATATATATATATATATATATATGGATATTTTGAAATAAATATATTGGAAAAATTTTGGAGACTTATGACAATTAAGAAAAACACATTCTTTTCTCTAGCTTACTTTATTGTAAGAACCTCATAAAATACCTGTAACATACAAAATGTGTGTTTTTACTATCTATGTGATTGGTAAGGCCTCTAGTCAACAGTAGGCTATGAGTAGTTAAGTTTTAGGGGGATTCAAAAGTTACAAGTGGAGTTTTTAATGTGCTGGGTGGGGAGATGGGGTCAGTGCCCGAGCCCCTGCATTGTTCCAGGGTCAACTGTACATACAGTTTTTTTTAAAGACAGAACTAAGAAAGACTTTGTAAAGGAAATGTTATTTATGCAAGCATCAGAAAACAGGCTTTGGGATTATGGAGAAGGATGGGAAGGAAAGACAGGCAAAAGTGCTGTATGGCTGGCTATCACTAATTTAGGTTATACTTGTTATAAAACATGGGATGAGTAATCAGAATCATTATGTAAATGAAACCCCTGAATAACCAATACGTGTGTGTTCAGGGGCTCAACAAAGAGGTAATGATGCATGAACGTGAGCTGTTGTGAACAACAGTTTCTGGAGATGATAGGGTAAACTGAAACAAGAGAAAAAAATCAACACAACTCAGATGCTTTGTAAGAAAGATCTGCCTGTTGTCAGAGGGTCTAAAACTGTGCCTATGATGAATACTGTGTAACAAAAACAGCAGGGGAAGATGTGATGGACATGAATCTCTTTGAAGATCATAAGCCCTAAAATGTCTTAACAGTCTAAAAGCATATGTTATGCCAATCATTATTACATAAAAGCAGAGGTGGCTAGGTAGCATCATGGAAACAAACTAGGTAAATATTATGGTACAGAGAGTACAGAACTTCCTTGGGAAACAATTCACACAAAAAAACAAGAAAGGAAAACAGAGTATTCAGACCTTCAAAGTTTAGACATGGATATGTTCCTCCAGCAGGAACCAAAATTCTTAAGTTCCCATGGCTACAAAAGACTCAAGGCCAGAAGTAATCCAGAGCTTGCAAATCTTAAGTGCTTTCAAGGGTCAGAGAAAAAGCAGTGGCAGGAAATGTAATTAAATGAAGAGAGTCCACATCACATACAGGCCCTCTGACTCAAATTTATAAAGTGAATAATACATAGACGCCTCCTGAACTCAGTCTTCAGGCCACCAGACTGTAACTCCTGATGGCCAGTGACTTGGATGAAGCAAAGGAAACTTCCTGCAGTCCCACAACCAAGAAATGGGCTTGGAAACAAACTAGGTAAATATTATGATACAGAGATACTGTTCAAAGGTCAACTGTATGTACAGAACTACGAAAGACTTTGTAAAGGAAATATTATTAATGTAAACATCCAAAAACAGACTTTGGGATTATGGAGAAGGATGGAAATTTGCATGTCTTGGTTTCCATCCTTATCATTCAGCACTCTTTCAATTATTGTAGCACATTGCCCTTTTCTCAGTATTATGGTGTCAACTGAGAGTGGTGGGAGATTATAGCAGATAGACTGATTTTTATTGTCTCTCCCTGAGTTTGGTGAAATTTAGATTTTCCATTTAAAAATATTACCAATTCATTTCAAAGGCACACAGACCTAAATTGACAGGTGTAGAGTTTTACATCTCATGAAATAAATGAGGTCATTGTATTCAGCACTTTCTTGACATTTTAATGAAGCATATTAACAAAAATTACATTCCAAAGTCATTACACTGAGCTATTTTTCTCTGTTACACTAGAACATTGTGGGATCTGGTGGAAAAACTCCTAATAAAATTATATTATGGTAATATTATCAATAATGATATAATTATAGTGACATTAATGACAATATGAAGGACTTCATTCTAAAATATCACTACATAGTCGAACAAGTTGAGTATAAATAAGAGCTATCATTTGTAGCTTATGAGCAATTCTCTGCTTAATTTCTCATGCTGTAATTTCCAGTAAAAAATGACAATATGGAGGTCCATACTTCATGTGGCAGGAGGAAAGCTGCACTTTCCTTATCCTGTGTCACTGAAACTATCCACTCCAGGCCATTCGGATTACCTATTCTCCCAACATTTTGATAATACAGTGAAAATATTAAGATACTCCAAACCTGGACCCATGTGGAATAGACTAATGATGTCTTTCAATATTGCTGTCCCCCAACTATTCTATAATTATTATTTTTACTAATGTTACTATTATTATTAAATAGATCACCGGAAGGTGGCAGATGTACTGACTCCAAAATTGAGGAGAGTCTACACTGTGAAGTACATGATCTTCCGCTACTCAGTTAATCAAGTCCAATGACTGGTTTTATTTCTGAGGATATTCTCCACTAAAATCTTAGGTACAAAAAGGATTTTTTGCTTTCCCACTTACCAGCTGAAGGGCTTTTGAAGTGGCACTTAAATTCTCTGAAGCTTACTTGAAAGATCTATAACATGGCAAGTTCCTAATGGAAGAATAGCATAGTAAAAGAACAAAGGAAATTACCTGGGAAAGATTGGCCGGCCACGTGGACAACTGAATTCACCTTTTTCCGAGGTCACATACCTAGCTGATCAGGCATAGATGCAATCTTTCCAAAGTCTTCCAGTTGGTCAAGGATAACGATTTATACTGGCAAAACATGTATGATCTGGAATATTAAAGACAGTTCATGATAATTTTATATTATGAAAGAGAAACAGTTTCTTAATACAATATAACCCTCCCCACCCCCCCACCCCAGCCTCTGTCAATAGTATGAATAGCTCTATTCATGCTATTTAAATGGAGTTGCTCTGTATGGTGAGCAAAACTTGCCATGTGTTTGTCCTTAGTATCCAGAAGCCTACGAGGATATTAATGCTAATATGTATGTATGTTTGATCAGAAAGTCATCACTCCTTTGATGGACATCTGGCTACACAGAAACTGAAACAAAACTCTGAAATGACTATCTGTGCTATCCCCAGTAGTATTCTTTGTAAAAAGAAGAATACATTGCCTCCCTTTTAACATATGAACAATTTCAAAAGCATGCAAATTAGAATAGTAGTAACGAACCTTTATTTACCTATCACCCAGTATAAACAATTACAGCATACAGCTGATCTTGTTCATCTTTAATACCCTTCACCCTGTTACTTCTTTTAATAGCTGTAACAAACCTATGAGTCGGAGTCCACTATCTCACTTGTACAAAGGAACTGATACTTCCAAAGATTCAGTAATATGACAGAGGTCACATCTAGTGAGTGCCAGACCCAGGGATCAAAGACAGTTCTGTCTAATCCTGAATCTTTTCTCTGTTCTGCGTTGGCATGCTCCATGAGTTAGTGGAGTCAAGAGCCATATGAAATGCCGGATCAGTCACAGCACTGCCATAAAATAGATGGCAGACTTAAATTGGGTAATTTGAAAAGAGGTTAATAAAATGGCTGTTTACATAGGATTAATAAAGCTCTAGGAGTTAATAAGATCAGAAAGAAGTGTCATTAACCCTAGGTCCAAACAGGAAGAATGACTGTTACAGGAACCCAGGTTCAGAAATAGCTGTGTGTACGAAATTGTTTGATAGGATTCCCTTCATTTAAGGGACAGCCAATGCAGACGACTCCACAGAGAGGCCAGAGCTATCTCATGCTCTTTTCTTTTATACCCTTGCTTCTCAAGTAGCCAAACCCAATCAAGTCCAGAGGTCAGGGTAGCCCATTGATATAGGCCACAGAGGTCAGCCTTCCAGGCATAGAACAGGGTGAAAATGGTGAATTTGGAAGGGACAAAAGGTGATATCCAACACAAATGTCTGTCTATATGCAGGACGACGAGGTATTATTTTGACATCATGACCTTATTCTTAGAAATTTAGGAACCTTGGTAAAGAATTTAAATGATACTTATCTTTCACTAGAAAAGCCTGCATTATTAACTACATTGGTAATGCTGATAGAGATTTTTCAAGAATTTCTAATAATCACTAAACAAAATCTGAGTCACTTTAAAAACATGGTTGCATACAATACTTAAAGCAGCATGGAAGTACTGACAGAGTATGCAATGCACTATATGTACTTAATAAATGTTTGCTGAATACATGTTGATATAAAATAGCCCAGCAACATATGAGAAACTGTGCCCATAATATTAGGAAGAAATAGAAGCAGATTATAACAGCCCCATTCCTTTCTGATTCCATTGTTGAGGTGCTGGTAAATGTCTATTACAGTGGTCACATCCTTAGCTGCACTTCAGAATTCCTGGGAGAACTTGAAAAACATGAAGATGTTTAAATCCACCCAGACCACACCTACTCAGTCAGAACCACCAGAGACACAGCCTGGCATATGCATTTGTTAAAACCTCAGAGAGGATTATTAGCAAGATTAACCAGGATGAAAAATATCTGATTTGTCTTGAACCTCTTGAAGACAAATACATGATATTATATAACAGTTTGAATGTGGAATGAAGAAATCCACAAGGACTTTGCTGGAATATAATCTCCATGAAAGCAGAAATCTGCTTCTCTTGTTTCACTGATTTATTGTGAATGCTTAAAACAGCACCTGCCATGGTGTGTAGTATCCAATAATAATTTGTTGAGTAAATGAATGACTTAATTCCAAAATGAGATGTTGTACACAAAGAATTTAGCACAGTGACCACCAAATTATGGCATGATAACAATTAATCTCTTTTATTCTTCTAATTCATTGATTATACATCTATCTGCTTTTATTAGTAAATGATCAAGGCTCCCCCTCATGGCATTTCTAAGTCTAGTGATATACCCAAACATTAGGCAAGGAGAAAAATAAAGAATCATATAAATTCTCACAGTTGTGCTGTCACTTGGGAAGACAGCCCTTCTCAGTCAAAAGAATGTGTATTATTCATCCATTTTTAGTCCTAATTCGTGTACTATCCACAAAGATTTCTCTTACCTGTTTTTTTTTTTCTGTATTGTATATTTTTATGCCTGTCAAAGGTTTAAAGATGCCAGGATAGCCAGGCTATCCAGAGCATCACTGCTTTACTCTTTAAGAGTCCTTCCTCATGAAAAGTTAGGGACCCTGTGGCACCTACAGCACCAGTTCAGATGCCCCTTTCCCATGTTCATTCCACTTGCTGATTAGTTTTTAACAAGGTCAGCTTGGATCCCTCCATCTTCCCTCCTTCCCCCTCCCACAAAGAACCCTCTTTTCATATTTTGCAAAGGCAAAGATAATTTGGAGTCTCTACTGTTGGCCATTTGAGTCTCTAACACATAGTGGAAAGTATTACTTATTGAATGCTGACTATACATCAGACATTAGAGATCATAAATTAGTGTTTATGTTAACATGTTCTATCCATCACTATTTTGATAGGCTTCAACTTGTGCTCAGTGTCCAAGAGATTCCTAGGTCCACATATTGTACCATCCTATTTATATGGGATGTCCAGAAGAAGCAAATCTATAGAGACAGAAAGTAAATTAGTGGTTGCCAGAGGAGATAAGGGCATTGGGATGGGACTTTGGTAATGGCTAAGGGTTAGAGAGTTTCTATGGGGGATAATGAAAATGTTCTAACATCATTGATGTGATGGCTGCACATCTGGGAATATTTTAAAAGCCAGTGGGTTTAAGTAGGTTAATTGTATAGTATGCGAATTATATCTCATAAATGGTGTTTTTTTAAAAAAAGTGTTCCCTGTTCATTGAGCTTTGAAGCACCCATTATTAAAACATATTGCAATAATAAAAGTTCTGAGAAATCCTACAGTGAAATGCAAACAAGTAAAATAGAGTTACTTCCTTACACATGGGCCGACTTACTTGTTTGTGTTCCCTCACTACATCCACTAAAATCCTTAACAGTTTTCTCCTTGCGTCTTCCTAAACACCAGTTTGGGAAGTACACATATTTGATAGAAACTCATCTAATCCTTATAATTTTCATGAAAAAAGTTATTTCTGTTTTAGCATATGAAATAACTGAAACTCAGAGAGGCTAATAAATTTGTCTAAGATGTCACAGAGAGTAACGAATGAGAATAAGGTAAGAACACAGATCTCCATAACATATCCATGTGATTGAATGCTAAGCAGACATTAAAAATATGATACAATTCTACACTTACTGATGTGCAGAGATAGCTACAATAAATCATGGGGGAAAAGCAGTCAATCATATTGCTTATGTAGTATATACTTTGCAAAAATAATATATTTACATGTGTTAAAGTCTGTGTATTTGTGTGTGTGTGTGTGTGTTAAGAATTTACATTAAAAAGGTGATAGGGTTACAAATTGATAAAAAGTATATTTTTTATTTATAAGCATATTCTAATCTTTCCAATAAAACACATGCATTAGTTATAACAAAAAATGAGGATAAACAATTCTCTCTTCCTGCTTCTCACCCCTTTTATCCTATTTCCTATAAAGACAAAAAGCAACTTGAAAATGTTTTATGAGACAGATGGAGCTAGAAATCCCAAATGGTCTTCTTCAGGAATGTGGGCATTTTGAGTTTCCAAACAAATACGCACGTTGACCCTGATTTTAATATTTCTGTGTTTAACTTTAAAATTCTGCTTCTACCTCCACAGATGCAATAACGTCTAGATTATTTACTTTCTCTTTACAGTTGATAAGTTGCTGCAATATAAAAACGACAGAGAAAATTAGTTAGAAAAACAATGAGAGATAAATGAGTCAAGCCTCTTCATTTTAGAGGTGAGAAAAGTGGAAGTGCAGAGAGTTTAAGTAATTTGCCCAAGAGTGAAGGCTAATTTTTACCTTTCTCAATTTCTAGCCCAGCCCACCTCCCGCTAAATAGCATTATGTCCCCAAGAAAACTTGGTTTGGGGCATGGTCCCATGCTAATTGAAAACACTCAAACTTCCTCTTTGCGTGGGCCAAACCTATCAGGCATCTCAAGCCCAAAGCTTTCAGAGCCGCAAGAATGAATGCATTTAGTTGTCCGTCTATCCCAATAAACTGCTGAACCCATGTTTTCAATATTGGCTCTGTGGCAGATGCGGCAGACTGTGCCATCTAATGTAGCGTTGCATTGTGCCCACCAAGGAGAGATTTCTGGGACCCCTTTCCATCCTGGCCACTGGCTGATATGCTTTGGAAGTGAGTTGCACAAAACTCTGCTACAAACTGTCCCCATGAGGTCCCCCTCCATGTAGTTCTGTGATTTGCTCTGTCCTTCATCAGGGAAATGCAGGGAGGTCAGGAAAGCTAAAAAGAGTAATGTCTAGGAGTTGAAGAGTTTTGCTTTTCACATTCTATCAGTCAAGATTCTACTAGACAAGCAGAACTTCTCTGGAGTAGATAGATAGATACATAGATGATGGAAACATACATACATACATAGATAAATATAGATGGTAGATACATAGATTCACAGATAGTTGTTTATTTTTTTAAGAAACCTGATATCTTGGAACTAATCTGACATTCATAGCTAAACCTAATGTTCCTCAGTGTTATTGCAAACTGATACATGATGCTTACAATTAAATCATATTGTTCTCTTCTCAGACATAAACAATCTCACAGAACATCTACCTCAAACAAGGTTACTTTGCAACACAAAAAACCAAACATCCCCACCTCACTAAATGAGTGACTACTACTCCCCTACCAAGGACAGCTATCCCTGCTTTTTTCATATTCCTTCTATGTGTAAGATTTTTTTTAATATCCAGAGAATTGTCTTTACTTTCCAGTAACACTTAAGTTAAACTGAATCTTTGCTTCCTTAGATCCTCCCCAAAATTACCCAACCAAGGCCCAAATCCATTATAATAGACCTTTCTAATATCTTCTTACTGAGACACCCCACACTTCTCCACAGTGTGTACTCTTCTACACTACAATAAGACTGCAACTTCTTCAACTTCAGATGTTCCTGTGGTCTTTGGCAGAAGTACTGACTATATGTGCTTCTATATAGATGCACATATACCTATACATACACACACACATATATGAATTTACTTTTGTTACAGGGACTTGACCTTGCACAATTATGAAAGCTGGTTTAATAATCTGCATTTCTGTTATCTGCCTATCTGACATGGAATCTTGAAATGCACAGAGCAGACAGTTGAGAAAGAAAGATGAATATAAAATGAGTGAGAGACAACAATATAAACTAATGTCTAGTTTCATATACATACAGATGGTTAGTGTTGGGGAGGAAGAATTTTCCTCTACCCTTTGAATTTCTTTAGCTGGCTTAAGAATCAAATACATGAGATAGATTAATAAGAAAAAAAGTTTAGTTACATACTTAAGGGGAATCCATAGACAGATTCCAAAAATGATCAGGAAGAATGAGGTATATATGTCACCTTGAAGTAAGGAGAAGGCATAGGGGTCTGAAACTTCAAAGGAAAAGGGAAGCAATTTACAGGAATATGAAAGAGTAAATGTTTGGTAAACAAATATTTACTGGGCCACACAGAAACTATGGGGCACAGAGAGAAATTTTAATACTTGGCCTCATCCCTCCCCATCTACCACACCTAGCTCACATTATAATAGAGTTATTTAAGGTGCTAGCTCTCCTCCTGGAGCAGTTCCTCTACATAAATTCTTTTTATGCAGTTTATGTGAGAGAAATCAAAGCTTCTTTCGGAGTCTTTTGGGCCTTGACTGTTTTCAACTCTGAGATAATCTGCATGTCACAATGGCATATCTTGGGGCGGCCTATTCTTGGCCCCTACACCACACATAGAAATATCTATACATATGGTTATATAGTCTAATCAATATACACACACATGCCTCCCAGTCCAATGGGCTACAGGGGCCAAGAAACAAAAACACCCCAGGAGCAATGAAGATACACAGGGGACAGATGCTGGTTTCTAATACCATTCTCCAATAAAGGATCCAGAACTCCTTGAAGAAATGGCTGATTCTAGGACTGGGCAGGAAATATGTAATATGAGCCTGAAGTGTTTTATGTTGCCAGAAAGCAAGAAGGATCTCAAAGAAAGCTCACTATGATGGGGATCTGTCAGAGAGACGCAGGAGCCAAATAAAAGCACTCCTAACAGCCAACACTGGAACAACAGGAGCAGAAGTATCACATTATGACCCAAAGAATAAAATAATAAATATCCATACATCCACATCGACACAAATGAATGATGAAACAAAAATGAAAGAAAGAAATGAGCAAGAAGAAACATATGTCTCATGCAGGATTATAGATGGTAGGTGTAGATATTCTGTTCTTAAGAAAGTAAAGCATAGCTCTCCACTCCTAACTGTGACTGAGCCTAATGACTTCCTTCCAAAGAATACAAAATGGAAGGGAGGAGAAGAAAGTAATTTTATAATGGATAAACCTGACAAATTCTACCTCAAATCAGATAATCAAAGTTAGTATCACCAGAGTTAGGTCATATTGACAATATATACCCCTGACATTATGTGATTAGAATGCTACTTTACTTTTGTGTTCTTCTTCCCCAAAACTCATTATTCCACATAATTATGAAGGAAAAAAAAAATCAAAGAATCCCAACAGAAAGTTGTTCTACCAAATACCTGATCAGTGATCCTCAAAAGCATCCAAGTTATCAATAACAAGGAAACTGATTCTGAGGAACTATTAGAAGAGTTACCTAAGGAGTTATAATGAAATGTATTGTGGTATTCTGGAATGGGCCATGAGACAAAAAGAGAAATAGAGGGAAAAAATGAAGAAATCTAAGCATGGCTTTTAGTTAATATAATGTGTCAATATTGGTTTCTTAATTGTGACAAATGTATGATACTAATGTAAGATTTTAATAATAGGGAAAATTGGGTGTGAGGCATATAGAAATCCTATCCTCAAAATAATTTTGTAAATCAAAGATGGACTGAAATTTGTGTCAGTTCTCATTGCCTCTGTGCACGGCATGGGCATCCTGCAGAAACTGGGGACCTTCACTGCGGAGCTGAGCCCACACAGAAGTCGGAGGATGGAGGAGCATCCTGGGGCAGGAGGCAGGCCCTACTGCTGCTCTGTGGCAATGAAGTGAGGTATCTGACAACGTGCATGAGCTACAGTATTCCTGCTGCTTCACTTCTGCCATCCAGATCTCACACAAGAATCTCACCTGCTTACAGTCCCCCCGGACCAAGCAGACAAGGAAGGGAATTCTGGACAATAATGGTGAGCATGGCCAAGTTGACACATTACAAAGCCCCCACCCACATGCACCTAACACTTGCTCAGTGGGGCAGAGATGTCACATTACAAACTAAAAACTAAATGCAACCTTCAGAAAGGCAGAGCAGACTTAAATTCACATTAAAATATTTGTTATGAACGTTCATCATTTCTTCAGATCAGAATTTGAAAGGAAGGGTAGCAAGAGACAATGTGAATTCAAAAGTCCCTGAGAGAGAAGGAGGGAAGCAGAAAACAGAACTAGAAAGTGGGCATGAGAGAAGCCTGGCTTCATTCAGTCTGATGCCAAGGTCCAGCACTATTCCAAAAGCAAAGAAAATTCTCCTCTTGGGCCTAAAACATGTCTGCTCATTTTAACCTAATAAATACTGATATGATCATTTGTTAGGACTCTTACTCAAATATGACCATTATGTTTTAATAGTTAACATAAAATTTAATGGTACCTTTGTCATTTTTCAAAAGCAATTCACAACTAGAAATTCATCTATTTGATTCAATCAAAACAAGCATTAAATTTTAATTTTACATCTTGACTCAAAAATATAACAGCTGGCTAAAATCACTTCTTTGCTGCCTCTTTGTTATTAAAACTATGGAGTTTAGTGACTCTTTAAGCTGTGATCTCTTAAGATTGTCTGAATCTGGTCTCTTAATTTGACTGTACAGTTTTTGAGACAACGAATCACACAGAGCTTGCTTTAATCACTCCATCCTCAGAAACTTTCGGTGTCCAGCACATACTAGGGTCCAACAAATATTTGCTGAATGAATGATTTAATAGTGTGGGTGGATTTTCAAAATAGAAAATTAAGATTACAGTAGCTTCATGGTTTAATAGAAAGATCATGAGCTTCTGAGGGAGACAATTCTATCTTTGGCGCCTCAGACGTGTTAGTTAACTCTGAGATGAAAATCCGTAACATAATAGGCTGATGACTCACAGTTTTGTACTTTCAGCCCAAACTTCGACTTCTCTGAACTACGAGTCTGCACATCCAGTCTGCCTGCTGGACAGCTCCACTGGGACAGCCAGTAGATTTGGCGGACTCAGTACGTCTAGAATTAAGCTCCAGGGGAGTTCCCTAGCATTTTATGGACTATTCCACATTCATTAATGCAAAGTCAATTCTTCTAATTGCTTATGCCAAATATTTGAGGTCATCTTTAATTCCTGATTTTCTCTCAAACTCTACAACTGGTTTGTCAGCAAATTTTGCCATCTCTATTTTAAAATATTTATAATGTTGCCGCATCCCACCAACCCTACTGCCATCACTCTGATCTAAGCCACTATCATCTCTCACCCTGATTATTCCAACAGGATCTTACTGATTTCCCTGCTTCTGTCATTGTTGTCCCTGAAGCCTATCCTCAAAACAGTAGCCAAGTTTATCTCCTTAAAGCAGAGGTTATATCTATGTTTCTAATCAGAGGAAAAGCAAAGGGCCAAGTTCTTACTATGAGCCACAGTGCCCTATAAAATCTGCCCCTTTCGCCCTTTATTTACCTTTTTGCTCTTATCTTCTACTAGCTTGTCCCTCATTCAGGCACTCCAGCCACACTGGCCTCCTTAGAGTTCAATTTTATCTGCAACAAACTAGTAACAATGATAATAGCTAACCTAGGTTTTATCAAAGGTATTAAATAGGATAATGGATATAGAGCTTAACCTAGAGCCTGCTTCTGGGAAGCATTTAATAGAAGTGAATAGTAGT
Organism: Manis pentadactyla; assembly: GCF_030020395.1. Taxonomy (NCBI): domain Eukaryota; kingdom Metazoa; phylum Chordata; class Mammalia; order Pholidota; family Manidae; genus Manis; species Manis pentadactyla. Next base: position 162,226,773 of record NC_080022.1, on the reverse strand, counting down.
TATTGAAACTGTCATCGTCATCATTGCCATTATTATTCCCTCCCAAGGAAGCAACATTCAAAAATAGTATATTCATCTTGATCATTGACCTCTTTTACCGTATGACTCAAAATCACTTTCAACTGCTTCCCAAAGTCAAATTTAACCTCCAAGGCTAAAAAGTTTGCCATGAATTCTTCTTTCTTCAAATTTTCTTCAGACCTTGATGGGACTTCCCAAATGCAATTTCAAAAGTAACAGCCCTTGCAAAACACACTTTGGTTGGGTAAACCCTTAATTGATCATATCAGTGTTCATATTTTTTTTTAAATCAGCACTATGGCTTCAGTCGTGCTTTATACAACAGATAGCATAATATAGCTTAATTCATACTTGAATAATACCATGAAGAGTTAAGCAATAAATAAAACTTAAATTGAGGTCATGCCTTTGTTTTCTTTCTGAGAAGTCTTTCAAAGATTGGAGCAAGTGGAAGTTCTTGCTGCTGCTGTTATTTCTGCTATATATTTGTTTGTTTTAGAATTTCCCTTTATGTCTAGGCTTCGGAACTTGCAAAGCAATCTGACATCATTTTGTCCTGCTGTGTAATAGTGGGCTTCAGAAATTAAATCTCTTTATCCTTTTACCATTGATTTACTAAAAATTAGGGCAAGAATTTATGTCTCTATGCCTAATGGTACAATTCGAAACTTTGAGAGATTTGGGGAATTTTCAATTAATATGATTTGAAGAAAGCTCCCTCCATTAGTGGCCCATCAGCGATAGGTAAGCATCATGCTTTTCACCCAATAGCATGTCTTTGGGTAGAGGATTCACTTTCCTGGCCTGGTGACCTCCTGGGCAGTCTGGTATTCCTTCACACAGAGATACACAAACTGCTCAGTTTCTTTTCAATGGCCTCTGAAGTTCCAGAGCCCTTGAACCAGAGGAGACTTTTTTCAAAATCTCTTCCCTTTTTTTGTGTTATTCCATCAAGCTTTCCAAATTTAGAAGCATCAAATCAAAAATAGATGTGAGTGTTCCTGCATGACCTCTCAGCACAGTCTGCGTGTCAAAATAGTTTATGTTTATGGCCCATCTCTCCCCATAGAATCTAAGTTTTCCAGGAGCAAGGAGTTTGTTTTTTTAATATTTTCATTAATGTATCCACTGTTTCTAGAGCAATAAATATAGACTGATTCTTTTCCTCTACCCAGCATGTAGGATCCATGTAAATTTAATATCTACCGTTTGTTCTAGAAAGAGTGGATGCATTAATTGGACATAAGTGAAGTTCTACTGTTAGCAACTTAGACTGTTGTAACTATAAGATTTCCCTCATGAGGGAAATCCCAGGATTGTCCTCAATTTGGAGGTTTTGAAAGACTGTCTCCAATGGCTATGTGTGTGGGTTCTGTATGACACACAATGTCAAAGCCTTGCAAGGAAAAAAAAAACACTAAAGAAAAATGTAAAGGGCAATGATTACCACAGGGGCTTACATAAAATAACATATAGTTAACAACAGTCTATTTTAAGCTGATAAAAATAGAACTCCACTTGCATACAAAAACTACCATTTTGCCATTCCCCCCACATTATATATTATTGATGTTACAATTTACATTATTTTGTGTATCCATTAAAATAATCTGTAGTTATTTTTAGTACTTTTGTCTTTTAACTTTCACACTAGAATTAAAAGTTATTTACTACTACAGTTAAAGTAACACAGTATTCTGTATTTGTCTATGTATTTAGTTTTACCAATGAGTTTAATACTCTGTTATGCTATCATAGGATGAGATCAGGGCTTTGGGTCCCTGACCACCACCACCACCAGCAGCCATTGTGAGCAGTAACAGCATCACTACATTTTTGTCTTGATAGGAGAAAAGTAGCCAGAATGGTGCCTTTGATAGTGAAGAGCACAAAGATATAGTTCCTGGACTGAACAGGAAGAGAAGTACCCAGATACTATGCAGAATATGTACACTTACCGCTGACACAATTACAAAGATGCAACAACCTCATCTTGACTTATCATTCTAAATCTTCATCAATTAATCACTATATATCACATGAACTGATGAATTTTGTAATATATCTTTAAATACAATTATGTATATAGACAAGGACACCCCCAAAAAAATGTTTTTCCAGAGTCTGTCCATCCTAGTAGTATCCCTGCTTAAACTAGTCACAAACTATAATGATGTTGTGCAAATAATTGTGTCTCCTGCTATACATAAATATTTTATGATGCAGAGATTTCATAACCCTTGTTATATAATTGCTTCATAATAGCATAGGAAGTGCATATACCACAATTTGTATAACATTCCTCATAATATTCAACAGTTTATTTGGTAGTGAATTATTTCTGTTTGACCTTTTAGTTTTTCCCTCATTTATTTGGCTTTGCCTTGAAAGTTATTTTTCCCCCATTTGTGTTTTGATTTACTCTGCTTTTGTTTTATTTACTTTTGTAATTTTTGTTCCTCCATTAATGACTTATTTATAACTACTTTGTTTCAGTCTTTGGATTTATTCTATACACTTAAATTTCTTTTCTCATTGCATATTAACAGACTGATCCTACTCAGGAGTCCAGCAAAAGAGCAATCTTTCTCTCCTATTAGATATCCTTTTGCCATTTTTTTTTTTTTACTGGTTTTAATACCAAACTTCTGCCAAATTTTGAAGTTTTGAGAATCAATTTTGGTTATTACTGTAGTATGATCTAGTACTTATTCTACTGGTGAAATTATAATTTCTTGCCCTTAACTCACTGATGTTCAAAAAAAGCCCTTCTAAGCCTTGACTATAGGAAATTCTCATTCCTTTTTTAAATCTTATGCTCAGATATCACTTCTCCTATGGTGACTTCCCTGCCCTTATTCTCAGGAAAATCATTTCCTCAATTGTCCGATGTATCTGGTTTATAAATATACCTTTTATTATGTGTCCCTGTCTCTCTAGACTGAATGTCTGAGACCAGGATGCTGTTTCTGCTGGGTGATTGTATCTCTAATACTCAGCACAACTAATAATACTGCATAGTTGGTCAATGAATGCCTCCCTCTGTAGCTGTTCCCCAGAAGAAGAAGAAAAAATTAAACTCTATTTTCTATCCTAGCTGCTTTTCTTAAATGTTATTTAATATTTTCATTTTAACTACAAAATATTTAAATCATCTACGGAAGTACAGAAAACAATGCCACTATCATTCATGTATCTACCTCTGAGATTAAAGAGATTTTAATAGTTTGCACTATTTGCTTTTCACATTGCATTGCCCTAATAAAATCAATGAAATATTATAAAACTTCAATCTCTCTCACTCCTCTCCTCCCTCCCTCCCTTTCCAGAGCTAACTAGTGTCCTGAAGTTGGTATGTATTATTCTCATGGATACTTTTGGACATTTAAAATGTATATATGAGTCTATAAACAATATACTGCTGTGTTATGTATTTTAAAAATCTCACAAGTTATATGGAGCAGAAAAAATTGTGGTAATTTTTACCACTGCCTTCCATGTTTAGACTTGTATTTTAGCCTGTATGGACAAGAAAAGATAAGATAAAAGTAGCCAGAATGGTGCATTTGATACTGAAGAACACAAAGATATAGTTCCTGGACTGAACAGGAAGAAAAGTACCCAGATACTATGCAGTCTTGCCGCTTTTCTTAGACTGTAAGATGCCTTCTATTGTAAGATGTACTATGATTAATAACAACCTTTCTTTTTCATGTGGAGGAATTAACAGTACTAAGCTACATGTATTTCCTTTTATAAAATAAACTGGCAAAGAATATAATCTTATTGGTTAAATCCAAGCTTCAGACATCCTAATACAGTCCTCAAAAAAACCCACATAAAACTGTGTGTGTGTGTGTATGGGATCCTCCAAAAATAAAAAATAAAAGAATGTGTGTGTGTATGTGTATGTGTATACATACACACATAGAGAGAGACTGAGAGATTATGGAGGGTGCCAAGTCTAAAACCCGCAGGGTGGGCCAGCAGGCTGAAGAAAAGAGAGCTAGTGTTCCAGTTTTTGTCTGAAGTTGGTTGGTTGTTGAAGCAGGAAGAGTCAGTGCTGCAGATCAAACCCCAAGGCAGTCTGCTGGAGAGTTCTCTCATCCTTGGGGGAGACCAAATTTTTTGTTCTGTTCAAGCCTTCTACCAATCGGATAAGGCCCATTCACACTGGAGTGGCATCTGCTCTACTCAAAGTCCTCCATTTTAAATGACAATCTCACGTAAAAATACCCTTAATGATGTTTGACCAATATCTGGTTAACATGGCCCAGCCAAGTGGATATATAAATTAACTATCACACTTCCCTAAATCTGTTTTCTCGGTTTCATCGAAAACTCTGGGAACAACACCCTCCTTGTTTTCAGAAAAGAGCTGCCATCACTGAAACATATTTCCTTAACATTCCTCTTGGCAGAGAGCCACAGCCTCACATCTAATCATTACTTTATCCTTAACCGTAGCCATGATTCCTTCTGCTCCCCAAGCTCATCTTTCCACACACCTTACATGTCATGAACGAATCCATCCTGATATGCCTTTCATTTAGCTAACAGGAAGGACTAAAGCCCAATCATTTTCTATGAAATAATTACCCTTTCTCAAATTGGTCTTTGTTTCTTTGTGAATATTCCCCCTGATCTTTCCTCTCCATACCCTTAGGGTAATGCCCTAGCCTTCTGCAGCCTTGTAGTCTATGCTGTTCATTCCTAATTGAAGCTATGCTTAACCCAGTTTGTGAGATTTTAATGAATCTTTCAGGCCTTCCTTCAAGCAAACCTTCCTACTTGAGGTTTTACTTCACTTACATTTGTAAGACTTTAATTAGTTCTCCAAGGCCGCTTCTTTTGAACTTTCTCTTTGACTCCACCACTTCTGCCATTTTTCTTAGACTGTAAGATGCCTTCTATTATAAGATGTATTATGATTAATAACAAGTTTTCTTTTTCATGTGGAGGAATTAACAGTACTAAGTTTCCTTTTATAAAATAAACTATCAATGAATATATTTGTCCATGTAATCACATAGCATTTTCTTTTTCAATATCACAATCAAATTTGAAATAAAGATCGCCTCCTTAACCAAAGTTCAAAGAGCATTGTCCTCCAGCCACTAGCAGGCATAACATCATGGTGGCGAGCTGCTATTCATAACCCATGCTTATGTCAATTTGGAAACTTCTGGTCTTCTTCCCTATGTATGTGTCTGACTCTGGTATGCATACAATATAATCTAATTTGAGGAAGCTATTTTCCTATGTTCTGGAATTGTTTCATCATAATAATCTATAGTTCCCTGTAGACTTCATAGAAATGCACCAATAAAACTGTGTGAAGGGTGTATTTAGAAGTATATATGGTCAATTTTGTTTTCTGGTTATTGGTTTAATCAAATGTCTTGAGAAATTCTGATTATGGCTTCCTTAAATTGTCCATTTAATCTAGGTGTCTAAATTTATTGGTGTAAATGGATATAAGTATTGTCTTATAGTCTCATTGCTGAACAAGCATTTCATTTTTCAAGTTTATTTTCATTTTCTTGCCTACATTATGTTTTTCCCTGTTATGAAATCTTCCCTTCTATTCTCTTTCATGTTTTCTCCTTATCTTATTTCATTGAACATGTAGCTTACATACTTTAATTTTTGTGTGTCATAACTAACATGGTAAGAGAAATTGGCAATCTTTTTGTTATACTCACATTTCACCCATCAAAATGGGACTGCTGAATCTCAAGGCTAAATAAGACTGATACACATTCATGGAAACAAGAACAGATGTTAAAAAGCTAACAAGTCTTTATTTTATTCCAATTGGCTCCAATTTGAACAGATAAGAAATAAAGTGCACCACAATAATGAGGTCCCACTGACACTTAAGAGCTGAGTAGGTTTCACCTAATAAAACAAACACTATTTCTTCAGTATGTGTGCCGAATGTATATTACCTTAAAAAAAAAAAACTTACACGTGAATCACAGCCTATCCTCACTTCCATCTGTTACCAGAGATGGGTCCTTGCTCTCCTGCGAGAAAGAATTAAAGAACTGATGCAGAAAAGCCTTTGAGCATTAAGAGTTCATTTGGAGATTTAGAGTTGAAAGAAAGGAGAGAGTACAAGCTGGAGATCTGGGGAACCTGCAGACCCAGAGGGGGTTGCCCCAAGGGAACAATAGGGGCCTTCTTCACAGGAAGGGAGATAAATATTCACTAAGTGGGGTTAGGTTTCACAGGGAACAGGTGGAGTCTCCTGGAGTTTGGGCTTGCCACACCCTCACGTCCTGTGGGGAAGGGTTTCTGACTATATTTGGTTCTCCTGGGAACTGTCCTGGGACAAGAAGGCATGATTTTCACTGTCAGTGAGTGTACAATGTATTTCGAGGTGTGGTCAGAGTCAACTTCTCCATGTTAAAACCAGTCAGTTTGGGCCCCTCTATTACCTATACCCTCACTCCACATCCCACAGGAACAGCTTGTACAGAATGTGTAGAATGTGAACAAGCATTGGACCGAACTCCCCCTCTCCCTCCCTGCTCATGTCTGGCTATCTACCTACTGTAACCCATCCACCTCCAGAGTGGGTGCAACTGGGAGTGCCAAGCACTGCGGCTCACCCCGCAGAAGCGGGAGCACCCCTCTAGACTGCAAGAGAAAAGGAAGAGGGTGGAGCAAATGCAGCCACTTCATCCTAAAGGAGTGAAGTTAACCTGCAGGAGACACATGGAACTTGGTAGTGAAATAAGTTAGACAGAGAAAGACAAAACTGTGTGATCTCATGTATATGAAGAATCTAAAAAAATCTGATCTCATATAAACAGAGAGTAGAATGCTGGTTGCCAGGAGCTGGGGAATGGAGGAAATGGGAGATGTTGCTCCAGTTAGAGCATGAATAAGTCCTGAGGATCCCAGGTATAGCATGGTGTCTCCAGGTGACAGTATTGTACTGTATACTTGGAAGTTGTTAAGAAAGTAGATCTTAAAAGTTCTCCCCCCAGGCACAAGGTAACTATGTATGTTAACTAACCTTATTGGGGTAATCATTTCACAATATCCATGCATATATATGTATGCATCAAATCATCATGTGACATACCTTAAACTTACACAATGTTATGTGTCAATGATATCTTCATTAAGCTGGGAAAAAAGATACATGTAAACAAGAGTGTGACTTGGGTTTCACCTTCAGAGGCTGAGCTGGGAGTGGAGTTTACTGAAAGGACATCCATCCCATTCTCTTTAGTGCTTCTCCACTGAGGCTCAAGGAAAATAACCCTGGTTACCTCTTCTTTCATACTTAGATAGTATGTCTAGAGACTGATGTGTGTGTGTGGATAAAATGAAAGTTCCTGTGGCCAGGATTCTCAGCCCCAGTTGGCTAGCTCACTGCATACATGTGATACATTGCTATTGACTCTATATAAAGAGCTCTGCCCCCTGCTCTGGGTGACATGGTGGCACGGCTGCAAGGCTGCGGGAGACCAGAGCAGAGGCTGGAGTGGTGGGAGTGCCGAGGACAGAGGCCCAGAGGATGGCTGTGCAGGCAGAGAGGCCCAGAAGCAGAGACTGGCTTGCTGCATGCAGACTCGCTCTGAGTGAACAGGATTCTAGTGACTGACCTGCCACTGTGGAAATAAAAATGGGTATAACCCTTTCAACCTAAGAACGTTCTACTGTCATCTCTTTGGTGGGGTTAGGTTACACTGAATCCATAGTGAACTTGCCGGGGGCTGAAACCCAGACACAGTATGTTTTGGCAATACAGTATGTTAATATTGCCTCCTTGAGGCTTAATAGCAGTTTTTAAAAAGCGAAGATACTGAATTTAAATCTTGAAAAAACTAGTTCTATCAATGTGGGTGAGGAAGAAAAAAATCTAGGAAGAAGAAAAGGTAGGGACAAAGATGTTGCCTCCCACTCTGAATTCAAATTCAACTGAGAGAAAGACTTGGGGAGACAGGCAGAAATAGGTAAAAATATGTTTTATTTTTGATGAGGGCTATACAGAAGAAAGTGGTATAGATGTGTGGTCATGAGATACCTCCTCATACCCTCATGTAGCCAGCAACTCCTGGCATGGCTCCCAGGGACCCCAGTATACATCTGATACACTCCTGGTATTCAGATGCCCTTGTGCAATTCCCTAATCCCCTCCCCTTGAGAGTGGGCTGGACAAGTGACCTGCCTCTAATGAATAGAATAGAGCAAGAAGCACAGGATGTCACTTCTCAGACTGAGTTATAAAGAACTCGACTATGACTCACATCTTGCTTTTCCTTTCTTTGCTTCTCTTCTCAGCTTGCTTGCTCTGATGAAACAAGGTGCCTTGCTGAGAACTGTCCTCTGCAGAGGCGCACGTGGAAAGGATCTGCGAGTGACTTCTGGTCAACAGCCAACAAGGACATGAGCAAGCTTGGAAGTGAATCCTTTCCCAACCAGCCTTGAGAAGACTGCAGCATTGGCCAATACCTTAATGTCAACCCTGAAAGACTGAGGCCGAGGATAAGCCGTTGCTCATCCTGGATTGCTAATCCATGAACTTGTGAGATGATAAACATTGTCACTAAATTTGGGGGTAATTTGCTAGGCAGGTACAGGTAGCTAATAAACTTCAATAAAGCACAGTCCCAACTGAAAAATAAAGTGCAAGTGTAAGGAAAGGATCCTTACTGCCAAAGACAGACTGGTTTCATAGGAAGACAAAAAGCAGAACATACTAAGTGATACATTCCTGCTTCTATTTCCTAAATTCACCAAGTAGATAAATATTTCCTTTCCCCCCAGGGAGTGTTATTCAATGAGCAGAATTATCCAAACATGACCCTATGTTGTTTCATCATCAAGCTAGCTAGACTCTAGGAGCCCACCTTTCTCCCGCTAAAGGAGAAGCCTTCAAGTTTAAATTCCCATGAGGCTGAGACCATTCTTTTCATGGGTTTGGAGATTACATCACTCCACAGACCTCAGCTTCCAGGTGCAGAATAGCTGGTTCTTCCAGACAGTATTGTAAATAGCAAGCACTACAAATCCAGACCACACAGTACCAGGCAACAAGCTGTGGATTTCTCCACCAACAAGGCCATTTTCTCATTGTTATCCTTTAAAAAGAGGCACTCATGGTTGGCATGGGGCAGTCCCTCCACTAAGCAGAACCCATTCTGGGTTTACCAGAGGCCCCAGCTGGCATGCCTGTCTTTGGGAGCATGGGAAGCCTAAGAACAGTGTGCGTCTGTGTCTCATTCTCTAGCTTATGAGAGGTCCTCTTCCCTTGTGTAGCCTATTCCATAATTCATGCTGTGTTAACTTACGGAATCCATTCCAAACACTTGTATGACACTCACCTGCAGCAAGGCAGAGAAGAGGGAGAGACAGAAAGTATGTCAGAAGTGTTTCTTCTGTGATTTTCCATTTGTCAGAGTGGAACCCTGAGGAGGGAGAGTTAAATATCCCTTGCCCTCATCCTACACACACCAGTGAAAGGTGGAGAAAGATGAAAAGATAGAGCAGGTTTGGGAAATACAAGTCTTCTTCACGACAAGAGAAAAAGATTAGTTCAAGGCCATGGTGTAGTGGACTGCCAGAATGCCACACCAACTGGGCCACCCTGATGTGAAACTCCACACTGCCCAACCCAGGAGGGATGGTGCCCCCCAGAGTTGTGCAAGGCAATAGCCTTAGCACAGCCCTTAGATGACACTAGTCGCTCGCATCTCCCTCTCCCTTGACCTTTTTCTCATTTTGGGAATGATGATTTTATAGGCACAACCAAAAAAAAGTCTAAATGAATACAAGACCTGCCACCAAGGCCCTGAATAGCTTCTTATCTTGCTGTTGTATTTGTAAGGCTGCTCAAAATAAGCAGCAGGATGATTCATTGTAGCCTCTGGAAGTTGTCTGACAGTACTCTATTCTGGTGTCTGACTGAAGCTACTTATATCTTGTGTCACTTTCTGCAGCGACTCAGTTCCATGCTAAGATTAATACAGTTAGAGCATTTTGCAGAAATAGTAAATCACCCTTGCAACTGATTGCAACTTGGGAGCTGCCTAGCCTGTGAGTTATTCATGTGGCTCCCCAGCATCGCTTTCATAAACTGATATTGTTTCATTGGTTGCTAATCATTTCTGCTGAAGTTAGAGAAGGCTCAAGGCCAGGGAAGTACTGAGCTTTTATTTAAAGGAGCAAAAAGTTTGCAAGATGTATAAAATGTCAAGCTATTCCCTGTCCAGGACTTTTCTTGTGGTGATGGACATTGAATGTACACTGAGTATATGTTTAAGCAGAGTTTGTATTCAAAGCCACCATATATCAAATCTCATCTGAGCAGTCTTTTTCAGTAATCAATCCACTGAACTAATTTTTCATCAGTCTCTCTTTTACTATATTGAGTCTGCATAGCAATGACATCCTTTACTTACTGTGTCAAAATAAATGATGATCACACAAGTAAATACGGTGAAGAGATTTACCAGGAACACTAACCTCTCCTTGGTTCACTTATTACCTACTCTCAGAAGATAGTATTTGTAGAAAAATTTAATTTTTACCTTACAATATCACAAATCAGTGTTTTGCTGTTTGATTGTTTTTTAATTTTTAGAAGTCTTTTGGGGCTTTGATGTTGCACACACCAAAAGTCCTTTATGCATAAGTACCCTAAAAAAGTGTGTAGCATATGGGAGAAACTCTAAAGGTCTATTAAACAGTAGAATTCAGTGGACTAGCAGGACTACATGTCTTCCTTGAGCTTTTCAGTGATGCTTATTTAGATGTGGGAAACTTTACCTAATAGTAATAGATAAGTAAGTCATTTCATTTGAAACCCTCATTGCTCTCACTCTTGGACCAAGACTATTTTGAATTCTAGCTTCTATATTAGATTCAGTGCTCCCAAGAAAATTTATATTTCAAGTGTTCAGCCAATCTCTGAAATAAAGTTGAGGGAAATCATCCTTGGAAATATTAACCTAAAAATTGACTGCATATCAGACACCCATTCATGCTTGATTTTGCATAGTCAAGATGCTAATGCACCAGTCCTAGTCCGATTAAACGTCTTTAGCATCTCCTTCCTTCACTTGATGTCTAAAGAGGCTTGCTGGATAGTTGTCTAATTTAAAAGTGGTTAACTAGACAGGTGAGGGAAAAAGAGCTGCCTCCAGTAACCACAGGCAGAGGACTTCAGAGAAACATTTGGCTCTATTTTATGACTGCTGACATAATGCCCTTTCACCCAGAGTCACTGCAGTCATCCTCATCAACTATCCTAGGTTAAATCCCTAATCTCTAAATTTGCTTCCAATGCGGACATTCAATTTTCTCCCAAATATAAGCCCCTTTTCTTCTCCATACCAGCAGAGATTGAATTGCATCCTGTTCATCTCCCATCACACAGTGGTCCAGCGGGCTTATGGGAGTACATCTTTTCATATTGGTTATGAAATTTCAGTTTATGATCAAGTAGCATTAAAATTAACAAAATTTAACCAGTGAAACACAAATTCCTTTGCCAATGCAGTGGACCTGGGCAGATAGTAGGAACTGATGTGTGCCATCCAGATATTAGGGAAGCTCAGGGTGGCAAATTGAGCAAACTAAGCAAATGGAAGTCATCCTGACTGATTCTAGAAGGCACCAGGGTTTGTGGGTGGTAACGCATTTACTATGGACTGAATGTTTGTGTCCCCTGAAAATTCGTATTTTGAAACCCCTAATTCCCAGTGTGACAGAATTTAGAAATGGGCCTTTGGGAGGTAATCAGATCATGAGGGTGGACCTCTCATTCTGGCATCAGCTCCCTTAGGTGAAGAGATGTAACAAAGGTTGCTCTCTCTCTGCTCTCTCCCACGGGAGGACAGGAGTAGTAAACGGCCATCTGTACTCCAGGATGGCAGGCCCTCACCAGACACTGGACCTGCTGGCACCAGCACCTGGATCGTAGACTTCCCAGCCTCCAGAACTGGGGGAAATAAATGGTCATGGCTTAAGTCACCCAGTGTATTTGTAACTTGTTATCGTAGCCCGAACTGACTAAGATACTGTTGGACTCCATCGATTTGTTGGTCTCATTTAAGGACGTGATAAACGTTTGTCTTCAGAAAAGAAAGATAAATCAATCTATGCTGTCATATAATATGTTTATCTATTTTATTTTTACAGACAGCCTGCAACCTACAATGGTTGACTTATGATTTTTCAACTTTATGAGAGCATGAAAGTGATACACATTCAGTAGAAACCATACTCTGCATTTTGAATTTGGATCTTTTCCTGGGCTAGTGTATGCACTACGTTTAGCTCCCAGTCAGCCAAGTAACCGCCAGGGCGAACAAATGATACACTGACAATCTTTCTGTCCCCAGACAGCCATTCTGATTTCACTTTCAGTAGTGTTCAATGAGTGCCATGAGATAGTTAACACTTTACTACAAAATAACCTTACTGTTAGATAGTTTGCTCAACTGTAGGCTAGTGTAAGTGTTCTGAGCATGTTTAAGTTAAGATAGGCTGGGCTATGATGTTCAGTAGGTTAGGTGTATTAAATTCATTTTTGACTTACAATAAGCTCAGTTTAGGATGCAACCCATCATATATTGAGGAAGATTTGTACTTAGCTAATAGGGGAACAGGAAAGCAGTCTTTACTGTTCCTTTGTTCTTTTTTTAAAAAAACAAAACTTGTAACATTAAGGATAAAACAGGATTGCCCCTGAAAATTGCTAAGGCTGAATTATTTAAAAAATTTAGCTGGCTTCTCCACTTTTGTCTTATCTGCAAATGACCCACTGTTCCAATATTATCCTCCAACAACCACCAAGAAGCTAATTTACTTGCCACGTAAAGTCTTAACAAGCTGATAGTCTATAGCAGCACTGTCCAATAGAACAATCTGCAATGTGGGAAATACTCTATACCTACACTGTCCAAAATATATAAATATCAAATAATCACTTGAAATATGGCTAGTGCCACTGAAGAAATGAGTTTTAAAACTGTATTTAATTTTAGTTAATTTAAATTTAAATGTCCACGTATATTGGACATAGTAGACAGTGACAGCTGTATAGTTTCAGCACTATCTGCCTTACCTCTTACCTCTTTACAGAGACTTTTGAATTATTCAAGCCAGACAAACGATGCCTCAGACCAGTTCTTCACCAATTAGAAAATTAGATCATATGGATTTATGTCACCTTTGATTCTCATTTGAAAAATGTCTACCTTACACACACACACACACACACACACACACACACACACACACACACACACACACAGCCCTTTCATCTCATTTTCCAACATCTCACATTAAAACACACTGTCTTAATGTTCAATGTTGAAAAAAATCCATAAACTTCAAAGGATGTCTTGTGGTGTTTAAGCAGTGAGCTTTTCACTCCTGTTTATTTTGACTAAAGCTATTACAGCCAGGACCAACTTTTATTCAGTAACCTTATCCTCTAAAATAGCTACAAATACTAGAAATCATACAGGAAATTGAGTTTGTGTGGAAAGCTATAGAGAAAAAGGTAAAAACAAGGCTTTGAAAAAATATGTATTATGTTTAGTAGATGAAGCTCAAGAGAGATGTCATGACTAAGGGCATCAGTGCACTCCTAAGGATCTTAACAACCTGCATTCCAGTCCCCATTCTGCTATCTACTAGCTGTGTGATGACATTGGCCAAGCGAGTGAACCTCTCTGAGTCTGAGATCCATTATCTGTAAAAGAATATATTCATTCCTGATCGTTAATCTTGTGAAGATTAAATGAATTAGTATATGCAAATTGCTTAGCATGTAGTAGACTTTAAATATGTGAATTCCTCATCTATTTTTAGACAAATATTTTGAAACATCTAAAAATTAATTGAAGCTATGAATGTTCCAGAAATAATCAGACATGCCTGTGAAATTAGAGTTCAGTGTGACTTTGTAAATAGGTTCTATAAAGCCAGGGTACCTCCAAGTTCCAGGCAGATGGTCACATTCTAGGAGTGGGGGAGTGGGTGGAAACTTCTTTTTCTGAAAACCCTCTTTGGTTGGTTCCTTCATTATGATTTGGCAAAATGCCACTTACAACAGATGGATATGAATACAGGCAACCAAAGAAGCTGTGCTTGTACCCAAAGTCTTGGCATATGGCACCAGATTCTCTCACCAGGCTGTCACAACAGCTGCTGTGCACTTTCCCCACCTGTAGTTGCAAAGCTCTGCCAAGGGTGTCCACTCTGAGAGACAGGTGGTTGTCTTGGGTCAGAAACCATCCTATTGCCTTTTGAGCCCTGGGGTCCCCTTGTCCAATCTTTCTTTAAACTCCCTGGGAATGAGGGAGATATTTAAGCCTTCAAGTATATCTATCCTTTCATGAACATTGAGGAGACAGCAAATCTTAGTAAAGATAAGTGAAATAGAGATGTATTCAAATCTCTATTTGAAAATTTAGCTGCAGCTATATAAAGTTTGTCAACATCTTTGATCCTCAATTACTTCCTCTTCAAGTGGAAATAAGCAATACTTGGTAGGAGTGCAGTGATGAGGAGGAATAGCGATGAGAAGAAGAGCTGGGGGTCATGGTGGTAGACGGTGTGCAAGAGCGATATCTGACATGTATTGGCTATTTATTAAAAATAAGATATGATTCTAAATGCTTTACAAGTGTTAGTCATTGAATCCTTATAGCCACCTCACAAGCACACATATTTTGTGAAATGGATGGGGAAACTGAGGCAGAATGCATTTAAATAACTTGCCCAAGATTACAGAGCAGGAAAGGTGTGGAGGAGGGAGTAAAACCCAGGCAGTCTGGCTCCAGAGCCCAAATACTCCAACGATTACAAGGTGTAGAGGGAACAGTAACTATTTTTATGGGGAAAAAAGATTTACAGGGAATTGAGTATGTTAATGAACCCTCTAGTGGTGAAGAGCCAATGACAGCTATAGGATCTGTGAATGATTTCTAACTGGCACTTTTTGCTTAGGCAGGAAAATTTGCTAAGAGAAGGATAATTCAAAGTCACTCCTTTTTTATGGGAACACAGAAATAGTGCTACAAAAAGTCAAAATCATTATAGGCATATTACAAAGCAGCACTATGATTTAAGCAATTGGGCAAATTCTGAAAGAATTGTTTCTATATTTTTAATTGCTGACAGAATAAATTTAGTTAATGTGTTTTATATTCTTAAATTTACATTTCATATTAATCCTAGTCTTTATTTATATGTAATTTCATATACAGCACATTAAATACAGTCTGATCTGATGAAATTGATTTTATTAAATCTGGCAAAAATTAACCACTTGTTGAAACCAGATTGGTCTCACATAGATATCTGAAGCCTTTTTTAATCAGGTAGATTTCTGGCTTTTTTCTCCAATGAAGGAACAGAGACCTAAGGAGAGGAATATCAATTGAAGGCTACAACAAAGTTAAAAAATAGATTCACTTAGATTGAGTTTTAAACTTAAAGAAAAAGTCTTTGAATATTTAGAATATGCAACACAATCTTTTAAACTACAAATTCAACAAGCCCTAAAATACATGCTTTGGTTCAATGTAAAGTCTGTAATGAGAAAGAATATTAAGAAACTGGACATGATTAAGGTAGAAACATATACAATTAAGCAAAAGAAGCTTAACAGATAAGGGAAAAGAAAGAGATGTAAAAGAGAAGATGAACAAGAAATGCAAGAGGGAGACCTCAGCCTCCTTCACTTCTGTTCTCTGTTTTCTCACTTCAGATCTGCTTGGTTCTCCCTGCCTGTACTACTGTCCAGAGAGCACACCTAGGCAGAAACCTAGGACAACAGTAGGGCCACCTTACATGGGTTATTTCTCAGAGCTATCTCAGTCCTGCCTTATCTCTCACCAACTACCAACAGGTACCAACAGAGTTCCCTCATATACTATACAGAGTCATACAGCTATTTATGTTGAAAAGTGGTACAGCTATTTCTGTTGGTAACCTGAATAATGTCTCCCTAAAGATGTCTGTACCCTAAACCCTGGAAGCTTTGACTATGTTACCTACATGGCAAAAGGGAATTTGCAGATGGGAAGATTATCCTGGATTATCTGGGTGGGCTCCACGTCATCTCAGGATCTCTATGAGAAAAAGGAAGGGCAGAGTCAGAGGGATGGAGCTGTGACAAGGGACGCAGAGGCCGGGCTGTGAGCCCACGAACGGAGGCTCCTGCTAGAAGCTGAAAAAGGCGAGAGGACAGACTCTCCTCTAGAACCTCCAGGACAGATGCAGACTTGCTGACACACTCCGGACTTCAGTTACCCAGAAAGGTGACATAAGAAAATTGTGTTGTTTTAAATCGCCAACTTTGTGCTAATTGATTACAGAAGCAACAGGAAACACATACAGAAGGGAAAGTCTAATAACAATTCAACATCACTGCAGGATGCAGAAATTCCTGCTTAGAGATTTTTTTAAAATACTCTTTCCCTGCCAGATCTTGAGGACCTAGTATGGATAAATAACTACAGCAGTATCCCAAAAGGGAGAAAGGATTCTGAGCAATTGGTATTTGGCCAGAAAAAGATCTATGATAAGAGCTAGATGAAACTTATTTCACTTGTTCAACAGATATCCTCATTTTGAAAGATTCTACCTAGGATATAGAAAATTGAAAAGTTACTCCCTCAACAGACTTTTTTTTTAAAAAAGCACAATAATTTACAACTTTTATTGGACTTTTCTTGATCCTAACTTCCCAGAGTTAGGTTACAGGGCGAACAACTTGCCTGAAATTTAAGGAAATATAAGCACCTCCATAGAGAGAAGGACAGAACTACTGGCTCACCCCTAGAAGAGCATGGGAGGAAGATGAGACTGTCAAACAACTGGTAGAAATTAAGCTAAAATTATTAGGGAATTGCTAACGGCCAAGTGTGGGCTGACATGAAAGTATTCAGACATGAGGAGGGTCCACACCCATGAGTGGAGTCTCTTCCACAGACCTGTAAGGAATGTCATGAGAAAGACTGGGGACAGGGCAGAAGACCAGAGAACTCCTCATTCTATGGCTCAAGCCTGGAGATCAGAGAAAACAACCGTGTGGAAAAGGCATGTAAGCCCACATGACATTTGTCTTCTGAGGTAAAAAACAAAAACAAAAAGCAAAAAAAACCCTGAGTGGTAGTTGGGGGAAAGCCAGCAAACTCTATCATTCCCAAGACATAGACCCACTGTGAAAAAAGTGGAGCCAGAGGAACAGAAATCACCTTTCTCTTTCCCTCTCTGAGAAGCCAGTAAATCCTCCTGGGCACAGACCGTTAAGAGTTCCTCACCACTAGGGCGAGAAGGATGGTGAGAAGCAGGGATCCAGGGCTCAGATAAACCCGGGCCAGAACAGCCATGACACGCGTCCACGGCCCTCCTGCTAAGCAACTAGTAGCAGACCTGTACTGATGCAGGTGGGAGAAAGTGGAGCGAGACACCCTCGGGCACAGGCACATGGGGAAGCCTGAAAACTGAGGGTGGAGTGAAACACTGAGAAAAATCTTCCAGCAAATCATGCCGTACTTAAGCACAGGGAAGGATACAGGAATGTGAAATGGATGACATGGGTGATCCAATAGCAACAATAAAGCTCAAACCTAGCTCAACACCTGACTAGACTGACACAATCCCCGTGCCCCTCCCCCATACCAGTCTAGTGAAAGGTAGCCAATGACACTTGCGTGCAAGGGAACCAAAATTACATTTGCAAAAATGAAATCAAAGGCTGTACCTTTGAAAAACAATCTATAAAATTAAAATAAAAAAACTTCTTACCAATCTGATCAAGAAAAAACAAAGCAGACAAACATCAACACCACATAAGGGAGAACAGCATCATAAATACTACAGACATTGCAAAAAAAGTAAGGAAATATTATGAATATCATGTCAAAAAAAGTCCAACAATATAGATAAAATGGACAAATTCATTGGAAGATACAATTGCTAAAGCTCACTCAAAAAGAAATAGTAACTTGAATAATCTAAACCTATAAAACTTCTAGATAAAAATTTGTGTGGCTTTGGGTTAGATTCCTTTGGAAAAAAACACTAAAGCACAAATTTATAATCTAAATGCATTATAAGCTGAACTTTATCAAAATTGATTTTCTAAATTTTCTGCTCTTTAAAAGACAAAATTAAGGAAATGAAAACACAAGTGACAGAATGAGATGAAAATATTTGCAAGTCACAGTCTGACGTGATTCCATTTACATGACATTTCAGAAAAGGCAGAATTACAGGAACAGAAAAGAGATTCGTTGCTGCCAGAATCTTCAAGTGGGGAGAGGATTTGACTACAATCTCTTCTCCAGGTTGATTGTGGTGTTTGTTCCACAACTCTGTGTATGTGTCAAACTTGCAGAATTGTACACCAAAGGAGGTGAACTTTACTGTGTATAAATTATACCTCAATAAAACCAAGTAAAAACCAAAAGAACTAATCATCTAAACTACAGAGAGATACAAAGCAAGCAAGGTCCCTGTCATTTAGTATTCCCCAAATACGGTTGGGGAAAGGCAGACAATAGGCAAACATATGAATACATAATATAATTTCATTTGGCAGAGTCATTTACACTAATGAGTGCAATAACACAGAAATAGGACAGGTTAAAACAGTGTGCTTCCAAAATTCATCCATTGTAATGACAAATAATAAATAATGATACTGAGTATTTAAACAGCACATCGAGTTAAGTGGGCCAAGGCTGTTTCTAATCAGTGGGAACTGGTGGTGTCTTGGAGGCAGGAGGATGCAGTCTCACCAGGCATTGTCTGCCCATCCAAAGAGGCAAGGGGAACAGTACTTGGCAACTGTCACAATTCATGGCACACAGATAAAATTCTGGGGAAGTGGAATGGATTGGGATTTGGCTTCCGTTTTAGATAGATGCTCTGGAGACCTAACACTGGAATAGTGATCTAGATGAAGGAAGCAACTCCTGAAAAAATATGGGAGATTTTCCCGAAGAAAGAGCAATCACAGAGGAACTTGATCCCGAGAAAGGAGCATGTTTGGCAAGTTAGAGGAGCGAGGACTGTGGAGCGGGAGAGGCATGAGCCTGGCAAGTGTGATGGAGGTGAGATGGTGAGGCCAAGAGGTAACCAAGATCCAGATAATTCATATCTTAGAGGCCACAGTAAGACATCTGGAATTTATTTATATGTAACATACCATTAGAGTGTTTTGAACAAGGGACTTGTAATATCTTCTTTATTTTTTTAAAAGATCCATATGACTTTTGGACTGTGATTATTTAAGGGGTCACAGTAAAAGCAAAGAGATTGGTTAGGTGGTTAGTGTATTACTTCAGGTAAAAGATGAAAAAGGCTTAATTTATTGTGTTAGCTGGGAAATGGGTAAAAACTGGTCAGAATAGAAAAATAATCAAAAAATGTCCTAATGGATTAGATATGGGTCTAAGGGGGAGAAATGGCATTAAATGTTCCCTAGATTTTTGATCTGAGCAATTGAGTGAATCGTAATACCAATTAGTGAATTGCGGAATACTGGGGAAAATCATGTTGGGAGCTTTGGTTTTAGATATGCTAATTTGACACGCCTATTCGATATACATGGTGATGTGAAATAGGCAGCCAGATATAGAAAATGTAAATTTGGAAGTCATCAATATGTAGATAGGTGTTTGCTCATTTATTTAAACCATGGGAGTAAATGAGATCACCTAGCACAGAAACTACTGACCAAGAAGAAAAGTGAGTCAGGCACTGCATCCTTCATACTCCAAAATTATGAAGACAAAGCAGAGTTAGAGCTAGCAAAAGAGACTTAAAATGAGCAGATAGTGGAGTAGGAGAAACACCAGCCAAACCTGAACACCAAGAGGAACAGAAGTATTTCCAAAAGGATGAAGTGAGCAACGAAATAAAATGCTGATGAGCATTCAAGTACCATGAGAACTGAAAAGTGAACCACAGATTCAACAAAATGTGACAGTCACTGACCTCGATAGTGGAGTGATGGGAATAAAACCCAACTGGAGTAGATTAGAATGACAATGAGGAGTAGAGTCGATGAGTGTAGCATCTGAGGCATATCCTCTCAAGGGGAGCAGAGAAGATTTTGTTAAGATGGTAGACACTGAAACATGTAAAATGCTCACAGGAAGTTGCTGAGAGAAAAGGAAAAAAAAAATTATTTTTTATTTAATTATCACAGGAGAGAGCCAGAGTAATTGCAAAGACTAAGCCTCCAAGTGGTCAAGTGGGACAGGATTCACTTTGCAATTGTAAAAGCAGGAACACCTTTTCTTGAAAAAAACAGGAGGCGAAAACACAAAGTGTATAGAATAACTACAGATTAAGTCAAAGACAGGAAGTTCAAAGAAAAAGATGTGCCTGGGAATGATAGAGATGAGGAGTTGGGAGTCCAGTTGACTAGTGAATAGAGTCCAAGGGAACTGGAGGTGCGCACTTCGTTCTTCACAAGCCTACTTCACTGAGCAAATTCAGGAATTCCCTACATACTTGTTTTGAGCAAGGGAATTTTCTAGAAACATAACATGACTTTGAACAAAGGGCAAAAATTTCAGCATTACTTCCAAAAATGCCTGAGTAGACATATTTTAGGTGAATAAGTGACACAGCACTATGTCCTAAACCCATTCCCTTCCTTTGGTTTTGAACTAGGGGGAAAGATAAGGTCCCAAGTGAGTTCCAGATGTCTTACTTCAGTGGAAATCTCCTTTTTTCTCCCTCAGAGAATATTGTATTGAGTCCTGGGACCTCTCTTCTGATTTGATGTCTTGTATGGCAGATAGTTTAGATTCCAGTCTTTTTTTATTTCTCAATAAATTTCTTATGAAAACCACTCTTCTTTCCAAGAATCGATACCTTTATTGGGGGGAACTGTATCCCTTCTCCCACTGAAAATGAGTGGTTTTAGTAAAAGTTGCAAGCCATTCTGAGGGCACAGATGGGTTGGTGGTATTAGGCGAGAGGATCGGTGGTGGGAGGATATGATGCAAGTATTTTCTCAGGAATTTTCAAATTAGAATGCGTTTTAAAATATTATTCTCTGGATAGCAACAAGAGTTGGCAAATGTGAGCTGGGAAACTGACAGGCTCACTGAGAAAACTGATTTAAGAGAATGAGACTGACAAGGAGGGAGAAGCAGAGATGAAGGATGAAGATGGAGTCCTGACAGCATTCAGTCCATGGTTCAAGGACCCCACCTTTTGTGAGCTTGGTTTATGTGAAACAAGAGATGTCAATTTCTCCTTATGTCAATGATAGTCTTTCTTCATGTCAACAACAAAGAGTCCTGGCTAATATAAAAATGACTACCTGTAAAAAGAAGTATTGCAAGTGATCCATCCATCCTGGAGAATCTAGGATATGCAAAAATAAAGTCATTGTTAAGACTTATATAATGAAGATTATCATCTATTATTTCAAGGACTCAGATATTGGGTTCACTATAGCTGAAGCTTTAGAGGATTTGGTAGAAAATGCCAGATGTTGGAATATGTTCACTCCTGCTTTGTATCCTTGAGCATGGGGAAGACAAGCTGGCACCACTGAATGCAGACAAAGAGCAGGAGAGCCATTTCACTCACTTTTAAGACTATAGCCAATGTCCCCAAACGAACTAATATCAGAGAATCATGTGCCTATTAAGTTTCATGGCCAAAATGTCTTCTACATTCCAAATGGATGTACTACTCAGAAATGCAGACACCAAGAGAGCCAGAGGAATTGGCAGAGCTTGAACTCAGCAGATACCTGCCAAGCACCCCCTTCCAGGCAGAGGAAATACTGCCTTACTGTAAACTGCACTGATGGAATTGGACGCAGCCTAGGGGCCGAGAGCAGATAGTTCCCTCTCAGCATCCTAATCAAGGCCGAAGCAGAGGCTCAGGCAAAAAGAAAAGCTCTTAAACCAAGGCCATAAGGACACAGGCAAGTTGCCTGGGCCCTTTACTATCTCAAAGAGTGAATGAGGTAAACAGAGTCAAGATCAAATGTTACGGCTAAGCAATATTTTGTAATGTGTCATCTGCCAACTGAAACTCATACAGTGAAAGCATCTCACATCTAACTGGGTTTGAGAGGGTTGGATTGCCAGAAAACCTCAAACATGCCAAGGTATGTATATGATTGCTCCCCCACAGCCTATGGCAATCCCCAGACTTTTCTATGCTCGTCAAAGGAACAGGGCTGATGAATCCATAAAGCATGTTCTGGGACTGTGCTACTGATATGGCAGCCAGTAACCACTTAGTGGCTGTTAAATTTAAATTTAAAGAACATGTCTAAAATTTCCATCTACTGGATAATACTGTTCTAGGGGATAAAATGCCCAAATCTTCTGGTGAGTGAAAACAATGGGAGACAGTATCCAAAGTTTCCAGCTCAGGTGGGAATCTGGAGTAGTCACTCTGGCTCACCAAACAACTCACTACAGAGACAGGAGAGGTTATCAACAGTGATCCTATCATCTAAAACATGCTGGCCCCATCGGTGCAACACTCCCCCCATCAGTGGAATATATGTTTTGGAGTGGTGACCATTACAAGCTACTTCTCTTTCTCCCTTTTATAATTGAGAGATCTGATTTGAACTGCTTCCTTTTAAAAAATTTTCTCCACTATTAAAATCTGGGAAGTAATACAAAGTCAGAAGGCAAAGGATAGTGATGTTATAATTCTAGTAAAGGAAAGAAGAAAGAAAGACTTGAATCTACTGCAGAAAATGTAGGGAGACCAAAGAGGTAAAGAATCTTATCCTGTCACTTACTGTTTACCATTACTATGTTACCCAAACAAGGAAATAGAGAACTCTACGTCCTCCATCAATTGCAGGACTACTGTCAGAGTTTTCTGGTAAGCATACCCTATTGGGCCAGCATTATGAATGGGCCCAGCCATTAGATAAAGTAAATGCAGAGAGAATCGGTATCTAGATAGACAGAGCCCCTAGAGACAACCGAGCAACTGGGAACAAATGGACACACACGTGCACAAAGGAAAGAACGGAAAAGAAATACAAAACCACTTATGGAGATTCAATCAAAGCATAACATAGACGTCTGGAAACATATAAGTATATAATTATAATTTAAAATACAGTTGATGATACAAAGAAGAGAATACCAAAATCTGAGTTAGTGGCCTAGAAGACAAAGTAGAAGAAATATTTCAAAGAGACATACAAAGTAACAGAGATTATAAGGGGGAAGGGTCAGATACTTGGCTGGCTCTCAAGAAAATCTAATATACTGTCCCCCCCAAAAAAGTATTGCAGAAGAAGAAAAAGGAATAGATGGACAAAACAGTATTACTAACTATAAGAAAGAAATTTCTCCAAGTTGAAGAGGATAGAAGTCTACAATTTTAGAGGACACACCAAATTCTAGGCAGGTTTGATGAGGGGGAAAAACCCACCTGTGCACATGCCTGGGTAAAATTTCTGAATTCCAAGAATAAAGAAAAATTCTAATAGTTTTCAGAAGAAAAATCACAAGATATTTTTAAAAATTAGTAGTTCTGGTATCAAATTTTGCATATCAAAATATATGCACTTGATCAATTTTTTTTAGAAAACCTCATTCAGCCATTTTTCTTTTCAAAACTGGTCTATAGAGATCAACGTTCTGGGTCCTTCATATGTCTAAGATTTATTTTTTTCTGTTCCACTTGATATCTACTTTAGGTGCCTATATAATTGTAAGTACACGTTATTTTTCTTACACCTTTAAATGTTTTATCTCCACTATCTTCTAGCTTCTATTTTACATAGACTGCAGCTCAAGAGGACACCACCAAGATGGTGCAGTAGGGGATCCCAGCCTCCATCACCCCACAAAGAACAACAATTAGACAGTGATCTGTGAACAAAAATAGCTCTAGGAGAGGTCAGGAGTCCATTTAGTGGAGCAGAAAACATGTAAAT
The DNA here is from genome assembly GCF_030020395.1 of Manis pentadactyla. Classification (NCBI taxonomy): domain Eukaryota; kingdom Metazoa; phylum Chordata; class Mammalia; order Pholidota; family Manidae; genus Manis; species Manis pentadactyla. Next base: position 162,202,817 of record NC_080022.1, on the reverse strand, counting down.
AACCACACAAAAAAGAGTTGGAAGAACAGTTCCTTTTGCCCACATTACCCCATCCCTCAGGCAAGCACTGCGAGGGCCAAGATGGGAATTCCCCTCACTGGGAAAGGAGAACAACATAAGTGACCAGCTTCCTCAGCTTTCTGGGGCACTGTGCAAAGGTCCTGCCTCAGATTTACCCACCTAGAAACCAGCTGAGGCATACAGACTGATAGGGACAAGGAGGAAGGGCAGGGCTACCTACATTAGGCACCCAACAGCGTGACCATGGTTCCCAGAGACCTGCCCTGCAGAGGGCACCAGATGTTGAGGACGCCTTTGATGTTGAGGATGTCGTGGACTCCACAGCTTACATCACTGAGGACCCTATTGGGGTACCCAGTGGACTGCTCTGCAGAGGACTCCAGCAACTTATGCCACTGAGGAACCCAATGGCCAGCTCAGCTACTGCAGAATCCATCCAGATTTTACCACGAGGACACCAAAGGTTTTCACATTTGCAGATTCCAGCTGCCTGAGTCCCTCCCTATACTGCCTGCCAGAATTTCTTCAGCCAGAACTACCACAGGCATTCTGGGCCCTAGGATCCACATGAGCAGCTAGCCCAGGCCCTTGCAGCTACACAAGTGCACAAAGCCAGCCCAGGCCCCTGCAGCCAATCTGCTCTGCCATGATTGCACCTACAGTTAGCCTCTGAACCCACATGAATGCACACCAGCAGCTCAGATATCCCCCCAGCAGCTAAGGAAGCAAGACCAGCTCCCAGTTCCTGTACTGGCCTTCACTGCCAAGCATGCCTACAGCTACCCTTGTAGCAGTTCACCTACATGCTGCCAGCCTCAACACCTGTCACCAATCTCCACTGCTATGCATGCACCTGTGACTACCCCACAGCCACATGAGTACATGCTAAATAGCCAAGGTCATCCAACTGCAGGACAACAGTCTGGGCCTCCAAAGCTGCTCAGTGCCCGCAGTGGGCCCTGACCCTGCCACTGACCACTACACATGTGCACTCAGCCTGTCCCTGCCACCACATAGGCACCTGCACCAGCCCCCACAGAGCATGTATGCCACCACCTCCAGTTACCACTACCTGCCCTGTTCCCTTGCCACTTGAACTAGAGGTGACACTGAGAGCTTCAACAGCCCCTGCAGCCACCATGGACCCTCTACAATTCTCACCATCAAGGGTCACACAGATATCGATGTTGCAGACCCTAGATGCCTCAGCCAACAAGACACCTCAGGCCCAGAGCCAATCCTTCCCCACAAACATGGCATCCTACACCACTAGACCTGGAGCAACAGCATACTGTAACATTCTCCCACCCACAGGTGAACGTCTTTCCTTACCAAAGTCAGTCCATAAAATCCAGAAGAGGGGACTGTTCCTTCAAATTCGCAGACAACTATGCAAATTTGCAACTATGCAACTATGGGGATCATGAAGAATCAGGGAACCATGACAACACCAAAGGAATATAGTAACTTCTAGTAACTGACCCCAAAGAAAAGGAGATCCATGAATTACCTGATGAAGAATTCAAAATAACTGATCAAAAGAAGCTCAGAGACTTAAAAGAGAACATAGTTAAATAATTTAACAGAATCAGGAAAATACAAGAACAAAAGAAGAAGTTCAACAAAGAAATTTAAAACAGAAAAGAATCAAACAAATTTTGGAGGTGAATACAATGACTGAATTAAAAAAGGCAATAAGTAAAATAAGTCAGACAGAGAAAGAGAAATGCAGTATGATTTTACTTATACATGGAGTCTAAAAAACAAAACAAAGGAATAAACAAAACTGAAATACACTCAAACACAGAACAGGCCAATGGGTGGGTGAGGGGATAGGTGAAATAGGTGAAGGGGATAAAGAGGTACAAACTTCCAATTATAGAATAAATTACTTATGGGCATGAAAGTACAGTATAGGGAATAAAGTCAATAAGATTGTAATTTATTTGTATGTTAACAGATGGTAACTACACTTTTCATGGTAAGCATTTGGTAACACAAATAATCATTGAATCACTATCTATTGTATATCTGAAACCAATATAATACTGTATATCAAGTGCATTTAAATAAATAAATAAAATGCAGTAGAGTACTTCAACAGCAGACTTAATAAGGCAGAAGAAAGAATCAGTAAACTCAATGACAAGGCATTTGACATTATCCAGTCTGAGGAGAAAAAAAAAAGAATTGAAAGGAATGAAGAGAGCCTCCAGGACCTCTGGACTCCATCAAATGAAACAGTATTTGCATGATGGGAATCCTAGAAGGAGAAGAAAAGAAGCTGACAGCTTGTTTAAAGCAATAATAGCCGAAACCTCCCTAATCTGGGGAAAGATATGGATATCCAGGTGCATGAAACTCTAAAGTCCCCAATCAGTTTCAACCCGAAGAAAACTGCTGAGACACATTATAATAAAACTGTTCAAAATCAAAGAGAGAAATGGAGGGTGAGGGATCTTGAAATAAGCAAGAGAAACTAGAAGCTCACCACATACAAGGGAACCCCCCAGAAGGCTGTCAGTAGATTTCTCAGCAGAAACCTTGCACACCGGGAGAGAGCGAGGTGATATGTTCAGAGTGTTGAAAGAAACACTGCCAACCAAGAATACCTTCAGGAAACCCTGAAGTTGGTTTCTCCTTTTCCTGTCTTCTTTCTCCAGAGTCCTTTGTTATGATCTATCTTAGGGCTTTCTTTGGTCTGTCTTCCCAGACCAAATTCATATTAAGTGCAATCCAAGGGTTTACAAAGTGCAGCTCTTTACTGCACAGTGATTATATTGGAGAGAGAGTCACCCATACAACTCAGATGCTCAGAATGTTTTCCTTTCAGTAGTTGCTCTGACCATGGCCTAAAGACCACCTCTTATGCTGACCCTTTGTGGGGAGGACCTGTTATTTCTTGCGTATGTTTGAATTGGATTTTTCTTTACCTTTATTTGTCCATCAACCCATTCTCATTTGTTTTTGTCTTCCAGGAATTTTTTCAAAATATGAGCCATTGATCATGGCTTTTCTTATTTTCCACTGCTATTATTATTTATCCTTTTTTATTTCTTTTTTTGTGTTACATAACTGTGTAGGGAAGGAAAATAGATGTAGGTGTTTTATCTGAAATTATCTAATATTTAGTATTTCTTTTGGAATTAAAATACACCTCAAAGAGATTTTCATTTTGAAAAGAAAAATGGGAAAACAATCATGAACTTTGTGGTGACCTGAGATTTCCCTTTCACGATGGCTTTTCTCCTGATATCATTCCTGGCAAGGAAGACAAGGGCAGTTGTTAGGAAAGTAAGTGTACCACATCATCTGTCTTAAGTGCTGTTTAGATAAAACAACAATGAGTTAATAAAAGCTGGTCTCTGGCCTGGAAGTTTCATCAAGCACAGAGACTAAGCATAATACAGAGGACAGTACCCTGGGGGAATCCTCTTAGTCCAATTCTCTTGCTCCTTGATCCCACTCTGTCTTCTTGGATACTCACTGATTAGACCATCTAATCCTCTATATAAAATGAGAGAATAAGACTGTCAATTAGAACCAAACAGAATATACTCACTTAATTTTTAATCAAAAATTTTAAGAGTTAGGAGACATAGACATAAGAATAATGGGAAAGGTTACTAATAAGCACTTTACATAAAAATGGCTCTTAGATATATGAAGATATATCCCAATTCATATTTAGAGAACTGCAGATTACAATGACGCCATGTTACTAAAACCACAATTTCTCACCTATCAGACTAGCAAAACTTTAAAAAAATACATGACAATATATTCTGTGGTGAGAATGTTAGAAAACATTCACCCTCAAATTGGAATCATGCAATCCTTCCGGCAGGAAACTCGGCAGTGCCTAAAGCTACATATGCTCATATGCCCTAATGTTTGATTCAGCAACCTCACTTCTAGGAATCTATCCTAAAGGCACACCTCCAAGATTATGAAAATACATATGCACAAGGTTATTCATTGAAACATTATAAGTGCAAAATATTGGGAGCAATCTAAATGCCTTCAGATATATATGTATCACATATATATATTTGTATAAAGTAGATTATATCTACACAGTGAGAACTATGTAGCTATAAAAAATAATAAGAAAGATCTCTCTGAACTGATATGGAGTAATTTCCAAGACATACTGTTATATGCAAAAAGCAAAGCACAAGAGAATATCTATATTATTTTCATATAAGAAAAAAGAGGATATAAAAATATAGCCATGTATCTGCTTACTTGTGAAAAAAATAAATACAGAGGATAGCCCAAAAACTAAAGAGGCTGCTTATCTACAGGACTATTAAGGGAAGGGAGGGAGGAAGAAGTGGAGAATGGGATCAGGATAGCAGCAATGAGTCGGGAGTAAAACATTTCAGTGTAGAGTTGACTCTTGAACAAAATGAGGGCTAGAGGTGCTGCCCCGTGCAGTCAAAAATTCACATACAACTTTTGACTCCCCAAAAACATAACTACTAAGAGGCTACTGTTGATTGGCAGACTTACCAATAACATAAACAGTTAATAAACACATATTTTGAATGTTATATGTATTATAACCTGTATAATTACTGTAATAAAGTAAGCTACAGACAATGTTTTTTCAAATTATCACAAATCTTCAAATAGTTTCTAATACATTTATTGAAAAAAATCTGAATATAAGTAAACCTGCACAGTTCAAAACTGTGTTGTTCAAGGGCCAACTGTACATATTTTTCTAATATTTAGAAAATGTTTATTTTAAAGACTCCTAGCACCAAATAGTGACAAAAGGAAAAAACAGACAAAACCAGGAAGAGGTTGTGTCCTATTAGACTTGTCCCCATTCCTGATTCAAGTTGTTTACACTGAGCAAAGATGACTCTTTGTGCAGTATCTGTGTAAGTCTAGGACTGTCCCTTGCTGGCTCCTCCTGGAGCCCCCACCAAGGGCCTCTCATCCAGACTTCAGTCTGCTGAAGCCAATCCAGGATGGCCAGATCCAAGGCCTGTCCCCTTCTTACAACCAACCCTGTGCATTTTGTATAGCTCTGAGTCATTACTGCAGTGATGGATCATAAACCTTTCATGCATCTCAAAAAGTAAATAAACAGAACCAACAAGGATGTGGAGAATACAAGCCCTCTCCCCAAATTAAAAAAAAAAAATTAATTCAGGCTAGGCCTCTTGTGAATGAAGGATAAAAAAAATGAATGTCAAGCAAGTAACTGGTCGTACCAAAAGATTCAATAGCATTATAGAAATAAACACAAAAGAGTTCTTAAAGAAGTTTTAGAGGTATAGTTCTAAATATTGCATACCACAAGAAACTATAATAAAACTTACACAGCATCTTTTCTTTCCCCTCTTGGGGAAGCATTCAATTAATTAAAGGAAAAACAACATGGATTCTCTAAAATAAACAGGAAACACGGGATGGCCATAAAACAGGGAGATAAAGGGAGACGGGGGGAAAAAAATGGCAGTGTAGGAAGGCAAAGCAAACACCTCCTCCCAAAATTGCACAGAACATGAAAATACAGCAAATACAACAAGGACTGAAATCAACCTGAAGACTGCAGAACTGACCACCTACATCTGGGGAAGAAGAGAAGATCCGACAGAAAAGGGTCAAGTGACAAAGCTGCGATCCAACAGAACACAAGCCCACCCCCACTCCAGCCCACAGGCAGAGGAAGAGGGACCAAGTGGGGAAGGAGTAGAAGCCCAGAACCCTGAACACCTGGCCCTGGAAATCTGCTCTGGGGACCTGAGCCCACATTGCACAGTGCCCTGGTGATTGGTGGGGCTGGACAACAGAGGCGGGCAGAACACCTGAGGCCGAGATCCCAGCCACCTGTTGAGAACAGGCACTCACAAGTCCCCTGAGAAAGAAAACAGAGCAGGCAGTTTGAAAGACTTCTCAGCAGTGAAAGGGGCACCAGAGGGGCAAGGAGTACACAGTGCTCTCTTTTTAGGAGAAAGGTCAGGTGGACAATACCTCCCCAGCCCAAGCTCAGCCCAACAGGTTGAGAAACCTCAGGAGCTTCAAACACTCTATCCCCTCCCTGGCAACACAGCCGAGACTCCTCGCAGTGGTGTGTGGCCTGCCAGCTGGCAGTGAAATCAAACTTTACTCCCAGGTAGGCAGGGGGAGAACCCCCAGCCTGCTCAGCCCTATTTCAGGCCAGCCAGGGAGCTGCATCCAAGAGTGAGCCCTGGGAGCTCTTTCCTCTGGGCAGGTGCCATCCTGTTTGCCATTGGCCCTGCCATTGCAGCAGGCCAGGCCGAGGGCAGCTCCGCCCACCGCAGCTCCAGCCCCATAGCCTGGCAGGCAGGCATGAGTAGCCCAACCCTGGTAAAAATAAATAAAATTGAAAAAAGCACATATTAAAAAAACTGTGCTTCTTTAAAAAATCTTTTTAAGTGATCTAATCTACCTTGTTGATTTACAACAAGAACACTCAGAACTGAGTCGTCTCCCAGGTGTCCCCACACTCAGGTCGTCCCTCTAACTATTTGCAGCCTGGCCTGTCTTGATATTATAAATAAGCCCTTCCCCCTCCTACCTTGAGACGTATTGTCATGGCCTTTTCTATCATCTGAACAAAATCTGTTCTAAATCATGTGATCCCCAACTTCTGCCTCCACAGCAGTCTAAGAATGACAGAGACTTTATGAAGTAAGAAGGCCTCTGCAGGCCAGGCAGAGGGCAGCTCTGCCCACCAAAGCGCCAGCCCTATAGCCTGGCAAGCATGAGTAGCCCAACCCTGGCAAAAATAAATAAAATTGAGTATAATAAAACAATGGAAAGAATCAATGAAGCCAGGAGCTGGTTCTTTGGGAAAATAAAGATCATAGATAAACCCCTAGCTGGACTTATCAAGAAAAAAGAGGGTATACACACATAAACAGAATCAAAAATGAAAACTGAATAATCACTACAGACACCATGGAAATACAAAGAATTATTAGAGAATACTACAAAAAATTATAAGCCAACAAATTGGACAACCTAGGAGAAATAGATAACTTTCTAGAAAAACACAACCTTCTAAGACTGACCCAGGAAGAAACAGAAAATATGAACAGACAAATTACAAGCAATGATATTGAACTGGTAACCAAAAAACTACCTAAGAACAAACTGTCTGGACCAGATGGCCTCACCATTGAATTTTATCAAACATTTAGAGAAGACCTACTACCCATCCTCCTTGAAATTCTCCAAAAGTAGAAGAGGAGGAAATACTTCCACTCATTCTATGAGGCCAGCATCACTCTAATACCAGAACTAGACAAAAACACCATTAAAAAAAAGAAAATTACAGACCAATATCCCTGATGAACATAGATGCAAAAGTATTCAACAAAATATTAGTTTAACTGAGTTTAAAATACATCAAAAAGATCATCCATCATGACCAAGTGGGATTTATTCCAGGGATGAAAGGATGGTACAATATTTGAACATCAATCAACATCATACACCACATCAATATAAAGGATAAAAATCACATGATCTCTCAATACATGCTGAATAAGCGTTTGAAAAAATTCAACATCCATTTATGATAAAAACTCTCAACAAAATGGGTATAGAGGGCAAGTACCTCAACATAATAAAAGCCATATATGAAAAACTCACAGCCACCAGGATACTTAACAGTGAAAAACTGAAAACTTTTTCTCTAAGATCAGGAACAAGACAAGGATTCCCACTCTACCCACTTTTACTCAACATAGTACTGGAGGTCCTAGTCATGGCAATCAGACAATACAAAGAGATAGAAGGCATCCAAATTGGAAAGGAAGAAGTTAAACTGTCACTGTTTGCAGACGACATGATATTATACATAGAAAATCCCAAAGATTCCACCAAAACACTGGTAGAACTAATAACTGAATTCATCAAAGTTGCAGGATATAAAATTAATATACATAAATCTGTTGCATTCCTATATACTATAAATAAACTAGCAGAAAGAGAAATCAGGAAAAAAATTCCATTTACAATTGAATCAAAAAGAATAAAATACTTAGAAATAAACCTAACCAAGGAGGTGAAAGACCTATACTCTGAAAACTAAAAAGACAGTCATGAAAGAAATTAAAGAAAACACCAATAAATGTAAATACATCCTATGTTCATGGATAGGAAGAATTAATATTATTAAAATGGTCATCCTGACTAAAGCAATCTACAGATTCAATGCAATCCCTATCAAAATACCGACAGCATTCTTCAACAAACTAGAACAAATAGTCCTAAAATTCATATGGAGCCACAAAAGACCCCGAATAGCCAAAGCAATCCTTAGAAGGAAGAACAAATCCTTAGAAGGAAGAACAAAGTTGGGGGGATTATGCTCCCTAACGTCAAGCTCTACTACAAAGCCACAGTAATCAAAATGTGGTACTGGCACAAAAGCAGACACATAGATCAATGGAACAGAATAGAGAGCCATGATATAAAACACACACATATATGGCCAATTAGTATATGATAAAGGAGCCATGGATATACAATGGGAAAAGACAACCTCTTCAACAACTGGTGTTGGCAAAACTGGAGAGCTACATGGAAGAGAATGAAACTGGATTATTGCCTAACTCCATACACAGAAGTAAACTTGAAATGGATCAAAGACCTGAATGTAATTCATGAAACCATAAAACTCATAGAAAACATAGGCAAAAGTCTTGAATAAAACATGAGCAACTTTTTCTGAACACATCTGCTCAGGCAAGGGAAACAAAAGCAAAAATGAACAAATGGGACTACATCAAACAAAAACTTCTGCAGCAAAGGGCACCATCAACAGAGCAAAAAGGCATCTTATAGTATGTGAGAATATGTTGGTAAATGACTTATCTGATATGGAGTTAATATCCAAAATATATAAAGAGCTCACATGACTCAACACCCAAAAAGCAAATAACCTGATTAAAAAATGGGTGGAGGACCTGAACAGACACTTCTCCAAAGAAGAAATACAAAGGGCCAACAGACACATGAAAAGATGCTCCATATTGCTAATCATCAGGGAAATGCAAATTAAAACCGCAGTGTGATATCACCTCATAGGATGGCCAACATTCAAAAGACAAGAAACAACAAATGCTGGTGAGGATACAGAGAAAGGGGAACCCTCTTACATTGTTGCTGGGAACGTAAATTGGTTTAACTGTTGTGGGAAGTAGTATGGAGGGTCCTCAAAAAACTAAATGTAGAAATACCATTTGTCCCAGTAATTCCATTCCTAGGAATTTACCTGAAGTAAACAAGATCCCTGACTCAAAAAGACATATGCACCCCTATGTTTATTGCAGTACTATTTATAATAGCCAAGACATGGAAGCAACCTAAGAGTCCATCAGTAGATGAATGGATAAAGAAGATGTGGTACATATATACAATGGAATAATTCAGCCATAAGAAGAAAACAAATCCTACCATTTGCAACAACATGGATGAGCTAGAGGGTATTTTGCTCAGTGAAATAAGCCAGGTGGAGAAAGACAAGTGCCAAATGATTTCACTCATTTGTGGAGTATAACAAAGCAAAACTGAAGGAATAAAACAGCAGCAGACTCACATACTCCAAATGGGACTATCGTTACCAAAGGGAAGGGGTTGGGGAGGATGAGTGGGGAGGGAGCGTGAAGGGGATTAAGGGGGATTATAATTAGCCATAACTATATAGGTAAGTCACAGGAAAGGCAGTACAACATGGAGAAGACAAGTAATAACTACATAGCATCTTACTGTGCTGATAAACAGTGACTGCTAATGGGGGAGGTGAGGACTTAATAATATGGGTGAATGTTGAAATCACAATGTTTATGCGAAACCTTCATAAAATTTTATATCAATTATACTTTAATAAAAAAGGCACTTCACACACATACACACACAAAACAGATAAAATTTGACTAAGTTTTAAAAAAAGTGAGAAAATAAACAAAAGACGCATATTAGAATTCAAAATTGCATGCTAAAGCACAAGGTTTTGAGAGGACTCTGAAGAAAACCAGTAAGAGATGATGATGGTTAACACCTGGAAACATTTCAAGATTGTAGAAGGAAATGAGCAGTGATGAAAACATGCAATGAAAGTTTTAGAAGATTTTAGATGGAGAGATAAAAAATGGATAACTTACGAAGAAAACAGCACCATGAGACCAAATCAATATTTGAGATATAAAAATGGAAAAAATCGGACCTGATTAGAGACCTAAATGCATCTACAGATTGAAAGACTCACAATATGAGGCAAAATTCACTAATACCTATCACTAATCAGGACAAATTAATTTAACCAGGTTTATATGTCGGGCTGAGAAGCTTAAAGGAATTTCGATTCAACACTATAGCTGAATCACAGTCAGTTTCTCCTTCTGCAAGATGGATGCTTAAAATGGGCAAAGCTGATGTTTCTCGGCCATCATTGTGATGTGACACGCTACTTTGTTGATTACAGAGGTCATTGGAAGAGATAATTCACACTCCTGACAGGCAAAAGCAATGATTTTTTTCTGATAATATCTTGCTTTCTCTTTCTTTTTGAACTATTCTACTCTCATGTTAAAGCAATTTTCATACCAAATTTTGAACTCACTTATTTGGCTGTATTTAGTTTAGGCATAAACCGAAAACACATTGGCTTTTCTGACACATTATTGCTCACCTCAGAAGAAAAAAAAATAGTTCAGTTGAGTTTCGTATTTCATAAGAACTTACTCTTCAATTTCAAATATTGCTTGTAAATGTTTGAACAATGTTATAAATAAAAAAAACATTGATCATAAGGGATATTACATTGCAGACATGGTAATTTATTCAAGCTTTATTAAACAAAAATTGACACATGCCAGCACTGTAAGATTTTGACAATTGTCATTAGAAACTGCACTGGTGTCCTGCTTATCATACAAGTCAATTTCCAGGAGAGGTGCTCTTGTAGTTTTGTTTTTTTGTTGGTTTTTGTTGTATGCTTGTTTTTTTTTCAATTTAGAAAAGCACAACACTCAGATTCAATGTCTAGTTCTATCAGACAGGCTTTGATACTAATGTGAATCAATGAAAGAGAAGTGAAAGATTGAAAAATTTTAACTGGTCACAACAAGTCTCAAGTATCTTTGCTATAAAGTCAATTGAAGCTGAATTAGAAATCCGATATTATGTTTCACTTAAAAGTTTGACTGCATTAAAGTGGTGACAAGCTTAATGAGTTACTTAAGTGAAAATGTTAACAAATCAGTTATGGCAAATTTAACTTTTGTTAAGCCAAACTATGGGACAAAGGTAATAATTTTGGATCAAGAAATGCTGCTTCAAAAGTATTTTCACAGTGACTATCAGATCTTGTGCATTCGTTACATGGATTTATAGCAGTTGCTCTCCACCTGGTCTCCCTAACTCCAGTCTCCTTCCCTGTATCTTCCACATTCTGTGATTAGTAGGGAGCATATAGGAAATACTTGGTGAGCTTATGCTTGTTGTTATTGTTGAATTTTTAAGAAACACTCGGCAAACTTTGGTGTTATCCTACAGCAGAGTAGTTATCTTGCAGAGCTCAGAAGCCAAATGCTTCAGTTTACTTTTCTCTTTTCTTACATATACCAACAATGAAGTCCCAGACTGACTACTTCTGTTACCAAATAAATAATTAATAACTTCAAATTTGGGTGTTCTATTTTGATTAGGCCAACCTTCTCTCATGGTCTATAGCACCGACATTGACATGTCCAAGATTTTAATCTTCAAACCAACTAGGGTTATGAGACACTACCACAGCTAATGAAATAATATTTTTCCTTCTAAAAGATAATAAAAAACAAAATCTGTATACCCTAAAGAAAAAAAAATCACTTTAAGAGAAGGAAAAATAAAAAGAACAATCTTTAACTCAAAGCCTCTTTGGAGTTTATACTGGCTTGCCCTCCAAGTTTGTATCTTGAGAATAGAAAGAAAATTGTTCCATAGTGACTAAATTACATAAGAAACTTGTAGCTGTGTGCATGTCATTATTGAACTTACACAATTTAATTAGGAGAGTTAGACTTTGATGCTACCTTTATCCCACAGCTTCTGCTCTGAGAAAGTAATAAATGGGTCACACCATTGAATTCACACTCCAAACCCTGAATCAGTTGCTCATATACCCTTACAGAACTTGACTCTGTGCTTTGAGGACAGAATCTTTTCATGGTCATATTGCATCACAAAATGATACTTATGAATTTGAGGTTTGGAACCAAATATTTCAGAGAAACTCAACCATACATGGAGAACTGGAACAGATTAAGTAATAACTAAATAAAATTTAGTATTTTATTTGATGGAAACTGTTAAAAATAATGAAACAAAACAAGAATTTTGGCTGGATCCACTCTCTGATGTCCCTAAACTCTAGAAAATTTTGTCTCAATTAGATGAAAATATAGAAGGAAAGCTTAACCTAGGTCTGAGAAATAGCTCTCATTTTAGCAGGATTCTTTTTTTTTTATTTTTATTTTATTTTATTTTTATTTTATTTTATTTTATTTTTATTGAAGGGTAATTGACAACAGTATTACATTACATTAGTTTCAGGTGTACAACACAGTGATTCAACATTTATATACATGATAATTCTAGGTACCAGGTATCACCATACCAAGTTGTTACAATATTTTGACTATATTCCTTATGCTATACATTACATCCCGGTTACTTATTTATTTTACAATTGGAAGTGTGTTTATATATATATATATATATATATATATATATATTGTGAGGGCATCTCTCATATTCATTGATCAAATAGTTGTTAACCACAATAAATTTCTGTATAGGGGGGTCAATACTCAATGCACAATCATTAATCCACCCCGAGCCTAATTTTTGTCAGTCTCCAATCTTCTGATGCATAACGAACAAATTCTTACATGGAGTACAAATTCTTACACAGTGAATAAGTTACATGGTGAACAGTGCAAGGGCAGTCATCACAGAAGCTTTCGGTTTTGTTAATGCATTATGAACTATACACAGTCAGTTCAAATATGAATATTCATTTGATTTTTAAACTTGATTTATATGTGGATACCACATTTCTCTATTATTATTATTTTTAATAAAATGCTGAAGTGGTAGGTAGATACCAGATAAAGGTAGAAAACAGAGTTTAGTGTTGTAAGAGAGCAAATGTAGATGATCAGGTGTGTGCCTGTAGACTATGTGTTAATCCGCACTAGACGAGGGCAATAAACATCCATGTATGCAGAAGATTTCTCTCAGAACATGAGGGGGGAGGTTCTAAGCCTCACCTCTGCTGCTCCCCATTTTCTCACCAGATGGCCCCCTGCGACTGTGCCTGTCTTAGGTTGTTCCTCCCTTGAGGAATCTTACCCGTCTCTGGCTAACCAGTCATCTTCCGGGGCCATACAGGGAAATGTTAAGTTGGTAAGTGAGAGAGAAGCCTTATCGTTTGAAAAGGTTAGCTTTTTACTTCTTTGCATATTTATGCCCTGTGGCTTCTATGCCCAGCATTTGTCTTGAGGTGTCTTTACCACTTGGAAGAATTATGATACTCGGTAAATTCGACATGTGGCACGAGTTCTATTTAAAGGTTGTGATTAGGTAGGAAGAAGAAAAGCTATAGAAGTAGCAGGCAGAAGAAAACCTGGGAAGATTGATTATTTCTTTGACATATCTTCTTGTAGAGTAACTTCAGCATGGATAGGTTTTAAACGACTAATTAAATTGTGCAGACACATTAACATAATAGGAATATAGTTACCTAACCAAAGCATACCTGTAATTACCAGCCATCTCCAGTGAAACCAAGAAAACCAGTTAGGCACCTTAGGCATTTGTGAGAACTTATCTATGATATGGTGGATATTGTCCGACTGAACTTAAACAGTCTGAGAGAATTCAGATAAACTAGAACACCCCATTCCTGGGGACTGTTCATATCCCATATGTTCTTTTAACGATAAATAGTCTGTGGTTGTAAGATTTTGGAGTGCTACAATTTGCACTTCTCCTAATTCTTGGTTGAGTTCCAACAGTATAGATCCAGTCCAATTTTTGTTTTACTGCATGCACAGGCCAGCTTAGATATCTCCTTCATCTTTCCCATGGCAAGTCCAGGAACTGGTGGGATGTGTGCATCTACACCTGTGACAGTGCGTGGATCTTTGTTGAAGTTTTTTTTTTTTTCTGATCATCTTCTGTCATGAGTCTTCCCGAGAGTGCAGATGTTGGAAGTTCTTTTTCATATCGTATCTTAGTTCATTTTCGGGGTAGCCAAATTAGGCTTTGATCCTCTGTATAAACACAAACAGACCCTTTGCCTACACTTTTATATGTCCTTTATATCATTGTGTAGAACTCATTAGAGGTCACCAGATAGGAACTGCATTTTTTTTTTTAATCATTAATCTACACTTACATGACGAATACTTTGTTTACTAGGCTCTCCCCTATACCAGGTCTCCCCTATATACTCCTTTACAGTCACTGTCCATCAGCGTAGCAACCTGTTGTAGAATCACTACTTGTCTTCTCTGTGTTGTACAGCCCTCCCCTTTCTCCCACCCCGCTATGGATGCTAATCTTAATACCCCTCTTTTTCTGCCCCCCCTTATCCCTCCCTACCCACCCATCCTCCCCAGTCCCTTTCCCTTTGGTACCTGTTAGTCCATTCTTGAGTTCTGTGATTCTGCTGCTGTTTTGTTCCTTCAGTTTTTCCTTTGTTCTTATATTCCACAGATGAGTGAAATCATTTGGCATTTCTCTTTCTCTGCTTGGCTTGTTTCACTGAGCAAAATACCCTCCAGCTCCATCCATGTTGCTGCAAATGGTTGGATTTGCCCTTTTCTTATGGCTGAGTAGTATTCCATTGTGTATATGTACCACATCTTCTTTATCCATTCATCTATCGATGGACATTTAGGTTGCTTCCAATTCTTGGCTATTGTAAATAGTGCTGCGATAAATATAGGTGTGCATTGGTCTTTCTCATACTTGATTGCTGCATTCTTAGGGTAAATTCCTAGGAGTGCAATTCCTGGGTCAAATGGTAAGTCTGTTTTGAGCATTTTGATGTACCTCCATACTGCTTTCCACAATGGTTGAACAAGTTTACATTCCCACCAGCAGTGTAGGAGGGTTCCCCTTTCTCCACAGCCTCGCCAACATTTGTTGTTGTTTGTCTTTTGGATGGCAGCCATCCTTACTGGTGTGAGGTGATACCTCATTGTAGTTTTAATTTGCATTTCTCTGATAATTAGCGATGTGGAGCATCTTTTCATGTGTCTGTTGGCCATCTGTATTTCTTTTTTGGAGAACCGTCTGTTCAGTTCCTTTGCCCATTTTTTAATTGGGTTATTTGTTTTTTGTTTGTTGAGGCATGTGAGCTCTTTATATATTCTGGACGTCAAGCCTTTATCGGATGTGTCATTTTCAAAGATATTCTCCCATACTGTAGGGTTCCTTTTTGTTCTATTGATGGTGTCTTTTGCTGTACAGAAGCTTTTCAGCTTAATATAGTCCCACTTGTTCATTTTTGCTGTTGTTTTCCTTGCCCGGGGAGATATGTTCAAGAAGAGGTCACTCATGTTTATGTCTAAGAGGTTTGTGCCTATGTTTTCTTCCAAGAGTTTAATGGTTTCATGACTTACATTCAGGTCTTTGATCCATTTTGAGTTTACTTTTGTATATGGGGTTAGACGATGGTCCAGTTTCATTCTCCTACATGTGGCTGTCCAGTTTTGCCAGCACCATCTGTTGAAGAGACTGTCATTTCGCCATTGTATGTCCATGGCTCCTTTATCAAATATTAATTGACCGTATATGTCTGAGTTAATGTCTGGATTGTCTAGTCTGTTCCATTGGTCTGTGGCTCTGTTCTTGTGCCAGTACCAAATTGTCTTGATTACTATGGCTTTATAATAGAGCTTGAAGTTGGGGAGTGAGATCCCCCCTACTTTATTCTTCTTTCTCAGGATTGCTTTGGCTATTCGGGGTCTTTGGTGGTTCCATATGAATTTTTGAATTATTTGTTCCAGTTCATTGAAGAATGTTGCTGGTAGTTTCATAGGGATTGCATCAAATCTGTATATTGCTTTGGGCAGGATGGCCATTTTGACGATATTAATTCTTCCTAGCCATGAGCATGGGATGCGTTTCCATCTGTTAGTGTCCCCTTTAATTTCTTTTAAGAGTGACTTGTAGTTTTCAGAATATAAGTCTTTCACTTCTTTGGTTAGGTTTATTCCTAGGTATTTTATTTTTTTTGATGCAATTGTGAATGGAGTTGTTTTCCTGATTTCTCTTTCTGTTGGTTCATTGTTGGTATATAGGAAAGCCACAGATTTCTGTGTGTTGATTTTGTATCCTGCAACTTTGCTGTATTCCGATATCAGTTCTAGTAGTTCTGGGGTGGATTCTTTAGGGTTTTTTATGTACAGTATCATGTCATCTGCAAATAGTGACAGTTTGACTTCTTCTTTGCCAATCTGGATTCCTTGTATTTTTTTGTTTTGTCTAATTGCCGTGGCTAGGACCTCTAGTACAATGTTAAATAACAGTGGGGAGAGTGGGCATCCCTGTCTAGTTCCCGATCTCAGCGGAAATGCTTTCAGCTTCTCGCTATTCAATATAATGTTGGCTGTGGGTTTTTCATAGATGGCCTTTATTATGTTGAGGTACTTGCCCTCTATTCCCATTTTGCTGAGAGTTTTTATCATGAATGGATGTTGAACTTTGTCAAATGCTTTTTCAGCATCTATGGAGATGATCATGTGGTTTTTGTCTTTCTTTTTGTTGATGTGGTGGATGATATTGATGGACTTTCGAATGTTGTGCCATCCTTGCATCCCTGGGATGAATCCCACTTGGTCATGGTGTACGATGGTTTTGATGTATTTTTGAATTCGGTTTGCTAAAATTTTGTTGAGTATTTTTGCGTCTACATTCATCAGGGATATTGGTCTGTAGTTTTCTTTTTTGGTGGTGTCTTTGCCTGGTTTTGGTATTAGGGTGATGTTAGCTTCATAGAATGAGTTTGGGAGTATCCCCTCCTCTTCTATTTCTTGGAAAACTTTAAGGAGAATGGGTATTATGTCTTCCCTGTATGTCTGATAAAATTCCGAGGTAAATCCATCTGGCACGGGGGTTTTGTTCTTTGGTAGTTTTTTGATTACCACTTCAATTTCGTTGCTGGTAATTGGTCTGTTTAGATTTTCTGTTTCTTTTTGGGTCAGTCTTGGAAGGTTGTATTTTTCTAGGAAGTTGTCCATTTCTCCTAGGTTTCCCAGCTTGTTAGCATATAGGTTTTCATAGTAGTCTCTAATAATTTTTTGTATTTCTGCGGGATCTGTTGTGATTTTTCCTTTCTCATTTCTGATACTGTTGATTTGTGTTGACTCTCTTTTCCTCTTAATAAGTCTGTCTAGAGGCTTATCTATTTTGTTTATTTTCTCAAAGAACCAGCTCTTGGTTTCATTGATTTTTGCTATTGTTTTATTCTTCTCAATTTTATTTATTTCCTCTCTGATCTTTATTATGTCCCTCCTTCTGCTGACCTTAGGCCTCATTTGTTCTTCTTTTTCCAATTTTGATAGTTGTGACATTAGACCGTTCATTTGGGATTGCTCTTCCTTTTTTAAATATGCTTGGAGTGCTATATACTTTCCTCTTAAGACTGCTTTTGCTGTGTCCCACAGAAGTTGGGGCTTAGTGTTGTTGTTGTCATTTGTTTCCATATATTGCTGGATCTCCATTTTGATTTGGTCATTGATCCATTGATTATTTAGGAGCGTGTTGTTTAGCCTCCATGTGTTTGTGAGCCTTTTTGCTTTCTTTGAACAGTTTATTTCTAGTTTAATGCCTTTGCGGTCTGAAAAGTTGGTTGGTAGGATTTCAATCTTTTGGAATTTACTGAGGCTCTTTTTGTGTCCTAGTATGTGGTCTATTCTCGAGAATGTTCCATGTGCACTTGAGAAGAACGTGTATCCTGTTGCTTTTGGATGTAGAGTTCTGTAGATGTCTATTAGGTCCATCTGTTCTAGTGTGTTGTTCAGTGCCTCTGTGTCCTTACTTATTTTCTGTCTGGTGGATCTGTCCTTTGGAGTGAGTGGTGTGTTGAAGTCTCCTAGAATGAATGCATTGCATTCTATTTCCTCCTTTAGTTCTGTTAATATTTGTTTCAGGTATGTTGGTGCTCCTGTATTGGGTGCATATATATTTATAATGGTTATATCCTCTTGATGGACTGAGCCCTTTATCATTATGTAATGTCCTTCTTTGTCTTTTGTTACTTTCTTTATTTTGAAGTCTGTTTTGTCTGATACCAGAATTGCAACACCTGCTTTCTTCTCTCTGTTGTTTGCTTGTAATATCTTTTTCCATCCCTTGACTTTAAGTCTGTGCGCGTCTTTGGGTTTGAGGTGAGTCTCTTGTAAGCAGCATATGGATGGATCTTGCTTTTTTATCCATTCTATTACTCTGTGTCTTTTGATTGGTGCATTCAGTCCATTTACATTTAGGGTGTTTATTGAAAGGTATGAATTTATTGCCATTGCAGGCTTTAAGTTTGTGGTTACCAAAGGTTTAGGGCTAGCTTCTTTACTGTCTTACTGTCTAACTTAACTCGCTTGTTGAGCTATTATAAACACAGTCTGATGATTCTTTATTTCTCTTCCTTCTTATTCCTCCTCCTCCCTTCTTCATATGTTGGGTGTTTTGTTGTGTGCTCTTTTTTAGGAGTGCTCCCATCTAGAGCAGTCCCTGTAGGATGCCCTGTAGAGGTGGTTTGTGGGAGGCAAATTCCCTCAACTTTTGCTTGTCTGGGAATTGTTTAATCCCTCCTTCATATTTAAATGATATTCGTGCTGGATACAGTAGTCTTGGTTCGAGGCCCTTCTGTTTCATTGCATTAAGTATATCATGCCATTCTCTTCTGGCCTGTAGGGTTTCTGTTGAGAAGTCTGATGATAGCCTGATGGGTTTTCCTTTGTAGGTAACCTTTTTTTTCTGTCTGGCTGCTTGTAATACTTTGTCCTTGTCTTTGATCTTTGCCATTTTAATTATTATGTGTCTTGTTGTTGCCCTCCTTGGATCCCTTGTCATGGGAGTTCTGTGTACCTCTGTGGTCTGAGAGGCCATTTCTTCCCCTAGTTTGGGGAAATTTTCAGCAATTATTTCTTCAAAGACATTTTCTATCCCCTTTTCTCTCTCTACCTCTTCTGGAATACCTATGATTCTTATATTATTCCTTTTAGATTGATCACTCAGCTCTCTTAAAATTCTTTCATTCCTGGAGATCCTTTTATCTCTCTCTGCATCAGCTTCTCTGCGTTCCTGTTCTCTGTTTTCTAGTCCATTAATGGTCTCTTGCATCTCGCCCATTCTGTTTTGAAGTCCTTCCAGAGCTTGTTTTATTTCTGAATTCTCCTTCCTTAGTTCTTGCATATTTCTCTGCAAGTCCATCAGCGTGGTTATGACTTTTGTTTTGAATTCTTTTTCAGGTAGACTGGCTAAATCTATCTCCCCAGATTCCTTCTCAGGGGAAGATGTAGCAGATGCCGAAGCTGTCTGGGTTAGTCTTGTCTGGATCATATTTTTTTGCCTTTTCATGTTGACAGGTGCTATTGACTGTCAGCTGGGAGGGCCAAAATTTTCACTTACTACTGGCCTTTCTTTACTGGGGCAACTGCGACCCCTAGTGGCTTGTGTTGGTTAATTGCGTGTAGAGTGGGTCTTTGTGTCTTGCCTGGCCGGGAGGGAGAAATTTCCCTTTCTGTGGGCGGAATTTGTCTCAGGCTGCTTCTCTGCTTTCGCAGCGCCCAGTGGGGTAATGGATGGGTTGGCTGCTTGACTGTTTGCCTCCGTGAGGGGTCTCAGAGCTGTTGCCCAGGGGGTTAGTGCACCCGGTTTTCCCTGTAATTTCCAGCTGCTGTACTGTGACCTGGGTTGTTTCCGTCAAGCTGTTAAGTCCCTGTCCCTTTAAGACTTTCAAAAAGCCCCCGCTTTTCTTTGTCACAGGGGCATCAGCTTCAGCACCCGCTCAGAGGTCTTACTCCCTGTTCCCCCAGTATCCAGGGCCCCCTGGGCATGTACTGTGTCTGCGCTCTGTCCCGGATGGCTGGGGCTGGGTGTTCGGCAGTCCTGGGCTCCGTCTCCCTCCCGCTCTGCCTATTGTTCTCCCTCTGGGAGCTGGGGGGAGGGGCGCTCTGGTCCCGCCGGGCCAGGGCTTGTATCTTACCCCTTTCACCAGTCGCTGGGTTCTCGCTGGTGTAGCTGCAGTCTGGCCACTGTCCTGCGTCTTCTGGTCTCTCTTTTAGGGCTAGTTGTGTTTGTTGTATTTTCAAAAGTATATATGTTTTTGGGAGGAGATTCCCACTGTCCTACTCACGCCGCCATGTTGGCTCCGCCTCCAGCAGGATTCTAACACAGTCATATGTGGGGTGGCATCAACCATGGACAAACTATACCTCAGAGTCTAAGCTTGTGTATTTTCCCTAAATCAGCAATTTCACAAATGCCCTCCTTTAGGTAAGAGAACGATTACAATGAAAATAGATAGACTTGATACATAGACATTACTGAGTATATTCACCTAATATAGAGAATGTACCAAGTTCCATATGGTGATGACAATGGAGAAACAGAGGTGCTTGTAGTCTCATAAGACACAGATAGAGAGACTAGGAATAATAGAAAGACTCAACTAAAAACTCTATTATATTCAGCTTAAAGTAAAGATCAGTAGTTATTTGGATGACTGGTCTAGGGAAATATTATCCAGCCCCCAATTAATTATAAGCACATAACAATGTTTATTACAATACCATAGATACCTAAGCCATGTCAGCCTATACCATATTCTAATCTTTTTGGCCTGAAATCTTAGGTATTCTCTTTTATCAGTAACAGAAATTTGACTGAGGTAAGAGTCTAAACATAAGTCAATACATAAGTAGCTCACACACATACACAGAAAGGCACTTAATAGGTTAACAGCAGTCCTGGAGATGGAGAAGACCAGTATCTTAATACTATGGACATTTTCTACTAAAGATACAATTTTAAAAATAAATTATCTGATTAATTTGTCCCCTACATTCTCCCCAGCTTTATTCAATCTAAGTTATCAATGGTCATTCCTGGTGACCTAGTGTAATGGTGAGGAACAGTTCTATAGTGAAAAGAAAAGAATGGATAATCAAACATATTTATATTGTCTATAGGATATGTTTTTATGAAAATAGCAAATTGATCTTCCTGATTTTTATTGATACATTGATGAATTAACTTCGAAGTTTGGATTAATAAAAATGTTCTAGATAATATGGTCCAAAAAAATCTAGAAAATGCAGATTTAATAACTATTGGAGTAAGATGACTATTATTCATAAAACTGAAAATTCTTAATTTAATGTTTATTAAAATTCTAAATAAAACACTATTAGAGGCAACCATTTTAGAGCACTATAAAGTATGAAATTCTCAGCTTATACTTTGGGTTATGCATGTTAAAAATGCAAGTGATGTGAATGGTTTAGCCCAGTATTTCTCAAAGTGTATTCCACAGTTCCTTGTAGCTCACTGTGAAAAAAAAAATCCATTGGTTAATATGCTTGAGAAACTTTGCGTAACATACGTTTCTGTGTTAAAGATTTAGAAACAGTAAACATATCAAAAGAACAGGAAATCTTGTAATGAGAAAATTTATTTAACTTGGAAAGGAAATACAACCTAATTGTTTACAAAATCAGACCTAAAACTAAATTGAGTGGATCAGAAGCCCATCTTACCTTCTTAGTAGTTTTATGAACTTAAAATTACTTGCCTCTCTGTGTCTGTTCCCTTAAATAAAGATTGTAATAATGCCGACACCAAACAATATTCTTCTGATAATTTAAATGAGTTCATAATATGAAAAATACTTAGTATTTGACACATTGTAAACATTATAGAACACTTTAGTTGGCATTTCTCAAATTTAAATAACTACCCTTTGTGTGTGTGTGTGTGTGTGTATGTGGTCTGTGTGTACTTCTCTTAATAGCTCAAAGAATACGGTTTTGTCTAAGATCATCTAAGAAAAGGAAAACAACACTCATAAAAATTGAATGTCATTTATAGGGATTCCCAGGGTATAACTGAAAGGTGGGAGTAGAACTCAGGTCTCCTTCCCTAACCAGTTCTGGAGCTCAGGCACATTCTACTTTTCAGGTAGCTCTCTGCTCTGCTTCTCCCTCTAAAGCACCATTCTGTTCACATGTTTTCCCATTTCCTATACTCAGTCAATTGGTCTCTATAGATTTCATCTTGCCTTAAATTTCAAAACCCCAACATCTTTGAGATTTATGAGCGAATATCATGAAGTTTCAGAAAGGGTTCAAAATCTTCCCAAAATTGTCACGATACATTGACAATACTGTTCAGTAATGGAGAAGAAAAAAGTTGTATGTATAAACTTTGCAAAAATTTTCCTAGTCTGTATACTATAAATATATTTGGAGGGAAAATAAATCTAAGTGTTTGGTGTGAAGAAATTTTAAAAAATAGGAAGGCTATTGAAGTAATGGTTTTCAGATTTTTTTTGATGTTTTCTCAAAGGCCACTTGCTTTTTTTTCTTTTAATACTGTAACTGCTTCCAGTGTACATGAGAAACAGGCTTCAAATAAAGCTACAGCTTTGAATGGAAACAAAGGAAGTTGTTGTCCTGGCAACAGGCACCGCATAAACTCCCCACACAGCACTTCCATTCTGAGCAATTCCCTGCTAATTCTGTAGGTTTGCACTGAGATAGGAGAATGGAGCTCTGCCCTTGGACTCTTTCAGTAAGAGAATTCATTGGAATTCTCATTAGAATTAGGCAGTTGCATGTGGGAGCACAGTGGCATACCTCCGATGTCTATTGTAAATGTGAAAAATGTAGATGTGTGCAAATGAATCACATTGGGCCATATGGCCAACTCTAGGTAAACATCTGTTCCTTATATTTTTTTAATGGAAACTGAGTTTGGGGAAGCCTCACACTTTAGGCTGTAAGGAATGAAATTTGTGAAACTAGAAAACCCACCATATGCCTTCCACTTCTAAGCATCTCTTTTTGACTTGAGCTCTCAAACTTGTTCACTTAGGGCATATGATGACAAACAAATGATAAACTATTTTAAAGATCATCTTCAGTAAAAGGAAAATGAAAGAGAGCAAATTCCCTTTCCTTCTATTATTTGGGATCTTAATTAGCACTTAAATATGGATAAGTTTGAAATGCTGAAATTCAGCCATTCTGTAGGTGTCCCCTCACTCCACAGTCAATCATACACCAGTGACTAGTCAATTCACGCACCGATTCATTCATTCATGAAAGTTAAATGAAGCGGCTATGCCTGTGCTGTTTGCTGCCTTAGAGGTTCAAAATAACACAATACAAGGCCACTGTCCTTGAGGACCTTACAGTCTAGGTAAGAGGTGGGGCAAGCCATAAACATAAACAATATTAAAAATTCAAGGGTAAAATGACCCTTATAGTCACCTAGGAATGGTTCAAGTTTTGTATGTCAGGAATCTGGAGACATGCTCTCTCATTAGCCCACACATCAATTCCACCCTTTCAATTCAGCCTTGTGAATAATGTTCTAATCAATTTCTTCTTCTCTCATCTTCTTTTCTTCTCCACCTTCAGGCTCTTGCCTTTACTTTTATTAAGTAAGCAAATGCTTGGGTTCTTGCTACATACCAGGTACCATGTTAGGCTCTGGGGGAAAAAAATAAAGCTGGAAAGGAATTTATAACCCACTGAGCAAAGCAGACATTAAAATTTTAATCATCACAAATAATTATTCAATTACATAAATAGTTTACCCAACAGGGCTGCAGAGCAAACTTTCAAAAAAAATATATGATTACAGCAGCTGTTTGCTTGAACGCCCCCTCTGGCTCCACCTTGCCAATAAAGTAGCTCACTTCCCATCACTGTCACACACGCGTACCTAGTTCCAGCCATACTGAATTACCGGCATTTATAAAATGAGTCATTCTTCTTTCTATGACTGTGCTGTGGAAACCTTGTTTCCTTGATTTGCAAAGCTGAATCCCACTTGTCTAACTGGGTTTGTTTGTTTATTTCTGTAAGAAACTGTAACCACAGCCATTGGCCCCTAAAACATCTCCTTAATCTCCCAGAGGAACTCCTTTTTCCTATATATTAATGTTTACTGAGCATATTTCTACACAGTAGATTTTCTCATTAAGTATTAAAATTGTTTGTAACTTTAGTGTACTCTTAAACTGTGAGTTCACTAAGCATAGCATGATTTTTGTCCTTAAGTAGGCACTTGATAAATATCAATGGCTGAATGAATGAGGGAAGGAAATATTTGATCACAAATCAGTTTGTGGGACTGGAACCTTGAACTCTAGAGAAGGATATGATTTGTCACTAACTTTTAAATGCATGGTGGTGGTTATATTATAAACATTCTTTTGAGGGTTCTAGCAAAAAAGTTTGCAAATAGATACAAATAAAGTCCCCATTCTCACACCTGCTCCTCTCCTTCCACTACTTGAGATCCCACTGCTCCAAATGCAGCTTGGCCAATGGGTCAGGGAGGAAAGAAGTTCCTTACTCCTCCAAGGCAATCAGGGAGGGAGTCTTTTTCTTCAAATGCAAGCTGTGTTCTGGAAATATTCCTTAGCACAAATTAAGTTCAAAGGTAAAATAAACTCATTAATGTTGGATATTCACAAAGCAGTTAATATTTGGACTTTAATTAATCTAGCTTTAATGGAAATTATAAAGTTTTGCTGCACTGAAGTCCAAGACTTGGTTGAAAAAGAAATACGTAATTTATAAGGATTCTGACAAAAGAAGGGGAAAAAATGTCTCATTATGAATTACACTGGTCTCTTACAGTTCAGAATGTGAGAGATGATAGCATGACCAGAGGATATGGATAGAAATAGGCAGGAAATGTGAGTTAGGGTGGAAGTTGAATGCGTAGAACCAGCGGAACTTTAAAGATGGTGCTCAAACACATTTAGCCTTCACCATGGAATCCCTGGTAAAAAATGACCTCAGAAGTCTAAAAGCCTTCCACTCTTGTCTAGCTGCCAAAACCCTTGAGACATGCTGGAACAGTCTCCCACATTTCCCCTGCAATAGGGAATCAGCTCTAAGCCAAGAGCAGGATTTCACTTGATCTTCCTCCTTGAAACTTTCCCCTCTGCTAACTGTTCAGCCTGCCAGTGCTTGTCGTATTCATTTCTTAGTGCTGCTGTAACAAATTACAAACTGAGAGGCTGAAACAACAGAAATTCATTCTTTCACAGTTCTGGAGGTCAAAAGCCCCAAATCAAAGTATCAGCAGGGCCATGTTCCCTCTCACAGTTCTAGAGAAAAGTTGTCCCTTGCCTCTGCCCAGTTCTGGTGCCCCAGATGTCCTTCAATTTATGGCTACATCACTCCAATCTGCCTCTGTATTCACCTTCCCTCCTCCTCTTTCCTCACAATACCTCTGCCTCTGTCTTATTAAAGATTCATGTGATTGTATTTAAGCCAACCTACATAATCCAGGATATGCACGTTCTCTCAAAATCCTTCACTTGATCATGTCTGTTGCCATGTAAGATAATATTCACTCTTTCATCATATAAGGTAATGTTCACAAATTCTGCAGATTGGGACATGAACGTATCTTTTGTGTGTGGGGAGGGGAGGGCACCATTCAGTCCACTATGCTTGGATTGGTTGCTAGAGTGAAAGAAGCTGTGTTGATGATAGCTGCTGCCACTGGAGCACATTACACATTTACTGTGAGCACTTTGCTCACCCCACACAGTGAAGAGAACTTTATGGTTTATGGGCCACGATGTGGACACCAGCCATGGTAAACTCTCCTAGAAGCCTGAAGGGACACTGAATACTCTGCCAGGTGATAAAGTAATTAAAATTGCTAGAATAACTGTTCATTTTTTAAAATTGAAGTACAGTTGATATTCAATATTATGTTGATTTCAAGTGTACAGCATATTGATTTGACAATTACTACATTATTTAATGCTCATCTCAAGTAGTGTAGTTATTATCTGTCAACATAGAAAGATGTTACAGTATGAACGACTATATTTCTATGCTGTACTTTCCATCCTCGTGACTGATTTATACTGTGATTGAGATTTTGTGCCCCTTAATCCCCTTCACCTATTTCACCCACCCACCCAAATCCCTCCCCATTAAGCGTTCATGTTAAGTGCCTCTTTCTTGCTCCCACATCCCCCTGAAGCCTTCAAATACCATCTCTGTATTTGCAGGGTGTCATGTATCTGTTTCTTCATTTTTGCCTGCTTCAGGGAAAAAAATCATACCTTCTTCATATTTAGATAGGAAGCCCCTCACCTAGCACCTAGTCCATTAGCTGATTTTTAATATGTGTGCATTGAACTAAATCCAAGTTGGCAAGACACAGACTTTTGAAAAAAGTGTGGCCATTGGGAAAATAACTTTAGAGAATCTCTTATCCTTTTACTCCTCAATACAAAAGGGTCTGTCTTTCCTTTCTTCCTAGGATACACATGGCATTAGAGATGTTCTTATCCTTTTGTGTTTTTCTGGTGGTTGTTTTTTCCTCTTTCTAGTTGAGACTTATTGATCGCCACTTATTCTTAAATTGGATGTGATGCTGTATCACTCTTATCTCATCAAACACATTCACTACACACTACACAAAAATTACCAAGGAATGTATTGATTTTGTGCTATTAAATATCTTGTGCATTTTCCCTGAAGGCACTTGGAGAAGTTTCCCACTTCAATGCTTGCTTGGGAAGTGATGTGAAGCAAAGCTATGGACAGCCCTTTTAGTGTGAGCAATCAGCCGCATTGCAAATACCTATAGTTGCTTCAAAAGGTGGCAAGGTTTGGACAATGGATACCAGCTTCCACACAGGGGAAAAAAATCTAGTGGGCAATGTTCATGTATAAAGGATAATGTACTTCTATTGAAATGGCCTATCCACTTATTTTTTTTTCCTGCTATTTTAGTGTGCTATAAGGCCCAGTCATCTAATTGGATAGATTTAATTCAAATAGAACTAAACAAACAGAAGAGCAGGAATGTGAATTCATTCTTACTAAAAAAATCAGCATTTAGAGCCTCAGATCCCTTGAAAACACATAATGAGCATTCAGAATAATTCCACAATATACCTAATTTGTATTTTGTAAGAAATGAAGCACTACATTTAGATTTGGGCCTACACTGACATTTATTTCCTATTCAGTACAAGATTATGAAAACTGTCTTCTTGTCACAACACTTCCTTAGAATGACCCTGCCCCCAAGAGAAATGCTGTCAATAGAGAAGACTAATGGAAAGTCTGAAGCCCCTTGTGTCCTCAACATCTCATCTTTGTACACAAGGCTACAGTCCCTTCCACAAGCTGTGGCCCTGGAACAGTTCTATTATGTAATGATATCCATTTCCATGAAGGCTTCCTCATCAATCTCCTTAATTTAAGCTTGTATCATGTGGTGTAAAGACAGTTCCTTGGTGCTTTGTCTTACCCACCTGGTGAGACCAGGCTTAAGTGGAGCTGTAAAGATGGAAATGAGAGAAGAAAGGCGAAAGCAAAAAATGCACAGGCTAAGGTTTGGATGCTGACCACACATAAACACCTGAAACTTAATTCGCCTGACCAAAGTAGAACTGTGGATTTGTACAGAACCACGAAACAGGAAATGGCTGTCTTGAAGAGGACAACAGTGGGATAACAAATATTCAGGCAGCTTACAAGAAGCTTACAAGAAACTTACAAGAAACTGAAGTGGTAGCTAAGGATGGGGAAGCAGTACATGTTATCGAGTTGGCAGCCTCGGTTTCCCCTGAACAGAACACATACAGAAGGAAGCAAGTTTATATGGGCTCCTTTTTCTGTTCTCAAGTGTACTGCTGCCCAGGACACCTAAATCACAAACTAGCCATTACCCGTTCACAGAACTTCAGAACAAGCATTACACCGTTAACAGAGCATTAAGACACAAAGGCTCCAGGGATATTTCCAAAACTTCTGTTTCATTCACCACTTCTTCCATCCTGATACCAGAAATTTCTCCCTTGCAAATCCCTTATTTTCAAACACAAATTACTCTTTTGAGCTCCCTGTAATGAGGGAGTTTATTTAATTTAACCATTTCTTCTCTGAGCCTGAACTTTCACTGTATTCAAGCCAACAAAAAGCTTTTTTGCTTTGCTATTCAAATAAATCTCCATGAAAGTAGTTGATAAGGAAACATTATTTTGGTTTATTAAGGGGTACTCTTTCACCCACCTTCAGGGTAATTTTCAACCATTCTTTTATTATGCTGACCTTTACTAAAGAAATTATCAGCAATTTAGCTGAATATTTTAATGGTGAGTCTAGAATACAATGCATTTTCTGGAGAGCTGTTGGTTTTGGAGGCCTGAGGCTATTCCAAATACCTCTGCTATCTCCAAAGTTCAAGGTCCAATGAAGCAGATTGAATTACAGTCAAGTTCCACAGAATACTCAGTTTCCTTTCATTAAAAAACAGAATTCTAGCAGGTACATCAATGGTTTTCAATGACACCAGAGTGAAATTTGCATATGATCAACCCAGTAAATTCTAATATACGATAACACTTTCACTAAGTGTTTGATGTTTGTTCTCTAGTTATATTTGGCATTGGTTAACATGAAATGCGCTTTGTTAAAAAAATACTGTAAGAGGGCCAAGACAATGACAGATCATGATACATTTTAAGGTGTTGAGATAAGGAAGAAAAAGAATGTTTTCCCTCAAAATAAGGAAAAAATTGCTCTGGGAATAGGTGAACTGCATAACAAAAAGTTGGAATTCACTAATTTCTATCCATTTTTTAATAAGTGTGGGTAAAACTGCAATATTTCCAAATCTCTCCCCTGGCTTCTGTGCATCTGCATATCAATAGGTGTTTCCAAGGGGTGGAGAGTTAAGCCATCTATATACCAATAGGTAATTATAACAGCACAGGAGGGTTTATCTGGACCCGAGTGGTTGGGTGGAGAGAGAGAAACAGTGTGACTGCTTGTAAGAATTAAAAGTGTTTCTTAACTTTATTTTTCCCTTTGATTTCTGTTTTAGGTATTTTTGCCCCTGGAGTTACAGTAAGTTTTATAGAAATTTTATATGTTCAGATTTTCTCTCCACCTTTTTTTTTTCTTGGTGATCTGAATTTGGTGCAAATGTGAAGATGGATCTTAAGAGGAAATATATTACTTTTTCATATTGTGCCTGGACCAATGAATCTGAAAACTCCTGGATACCTGTGAAATAGTTAGGCTGACCTTGCAGGTAGATTTAAAAATATCTATCAGCAGACAAATATGCTTCCATAATATTGCCAGTTTCAAAACCAAATTGAGGATGATACAGAGAATATTAGTAGCCAAGAAATATTGAAAGTCATTACTGAAGCTTGGATTCACCTTTCTTTCCATCATTTATCAAACAGGTGAATATTTTCTTCATGCCTTTTCATCAACCATTCTCATGATTCACCAGACTCAGCCTCTTTCTTTCTTATCTCTAATCTTGGGGAAAAAAAGCTACAGATTTTTGCATGAACACTAATATTCTTAAATGCTAATAAACATAATTTAGGCCATTATAATATAAACTACTAT
The DNA here is from genome assembly GCF_030020395.1 of Manis pentadactyla. Classification (NCBI taxonomy): domain Eukaryota; kingdom Metazoa; phylum Chordata; class Mammalia; order Pholidota; family Manidae; genus Manis; species Manis pentadactyla. Next base: position 162,173,106 of record NC_080022.1, on the reverse strand, counting down.
AGCAATTGCATTTTAGCTCATTAAATTAGACCTATTTGCCTTGATGCATTATTTTTAGCTAATAGACAGCATGGTCATATGCGGCTCTTCTTGGTCATAACAAATTACTTACTTCATTTCTTAGTGTAACGGGATGACTCCTTTTAATTTGAAAAAATAATGGCTCTACAGTAGACATTTTAACAAGTTATCTTTTAACATTCCTTAGCAATGAAAAATAAATGAAAATAAAGCACTTCTTTACAAAAAAAGTAAATCAGCTCTAAGTCTAAAATAGTGTTACAATTAATGAGGGAGATGTTTTACCTTTGTTAGGCAGAAAAATAGATATGAGCGGGTGGAGGGAGACTAGGCCAGTAAAGCCCACTTAAAAGGACTCCAGGAGTTAACCAGATAAAACTTGGGAGCCAGAAGAGACTCACAGATTTAATGAGTTACTTAGTTGAGGTTCCAAAGGCCAGGAGTAACTTAGAATGTCCTGATATTCCCTAGTATCCTAGCACAGCCCACATCTTCATTATATCAATTAGATCATGTCATTGGAAGATGTACTTTAGCCTGCAAAAAAGGCTCAGCTTATTCTTTAACTTAACCTATATGCCCTTTTTCCTCTTCCTCCAGCCCCTTGTCAAGCAACTTTGTAACCAGTACAGGAGACAGACTTCAGAAGGGTAAATAAACCTATGTGGACAAAGAATGCTGAAGTTCCAAACCAACATAGTCACTTAAATAACCCTATGCTTAAGACAAAACTTCAAAGGAATTATGAACCAGCTATATACATCATGACTTATGCTGACTCTTACCCAAAAAGGCTCTATAAAAACCCAGACCCCAAACCCTTATGCATGCCTCCTCTCTGAAGTTGCCCACACTCCCCTTTCTTCAGGTGTGTCACTCTCTCTGTCCTACTTCAGGTAAGTAGGGAGGGGCTGCTGAGAGTTCTGATTTGGGCTTGCAAGTTCCTGTCACCTGGGTGACCTGGATGGAACTGCAGCCGTATGATCACGCTCCTTAGTAGCCTGCCTGAAAAATCTCTTTACTTTGCCTTTGGGAAGTTCTCAGAACATAATCTCATCTCATCTAGTGCTCTGCAGCTCCCCCCCTCCAAATCCTGGGGTGGTGGAGACTTAGTTCCCAAGCCATGCAGATCCAAGTGGACACTGGATGCCAGGTGACACCAGCTTTAGGAGTCAGCAAGGGATTATGCCTTATGCTAAGCAGCAGTTTAATGAGCTTCCCTTTTTTCCCTCCATTTTTCCTTCCTCTCTGCTTTATTCAAGTAAACCTGCCTTTGTCTACCTTGACTCTGGCCTGCTCCCCCCATGGAGTGTATACAAATAAAATTTTTGTTGTTCACTACTGTGTCTCTGCCCTTCAATTCTTTGTTGTGGCAGGGACAAGAACCAAGGAAAATAAACTCAACCCTGGCCCCAACACCTCCATAAATTAAACTTTTTGCATTTCCAATTGTCTAACCTGTTCATTAACACAGCTCTTCTGGTTACAAGAATTCACAGGACTTACAGTCATAAGGAAATCTCAAAAACTTTGTAAATGCATAAGACATAATTCCCCATTAACATAAGGAGACTGTATGTATATCACTACCTACACCTACCTATAGATATGAGTTGTATTCAACATTTGAGTTTTCTCTTGACTTTATTAAGTAATATCAAATGGCATATTTAGCTGAGCTTTCACAGATATAAATCCCTGGTTGCAGTGGACTTAATCAGAAAATTCTGAAGATGAATCATCTCATTTTCTAAAAAACACAAAATACTTTGCCAAAAAAAAAGAGATAACACAGGACACTTATTTTTTTAAGAATCATCTTATTTATTTTATGCATATTTGTTTATGTGTTTGTTTTTGTACTGATAAGAAAGGGTGGGTTTTTGGATGATACAAATCCATGTGATTGCATTGGACAATAGCATAGCAATACAAATGAGTCTCACAGGACTCCCGTTGCCACTATGAGCACTTTCCCAAAATATAGCAATCTACCTAACCTGTGTTTCCATCTGTCTTTTATCAGTTGACTTTATTGAACAGAACATGGTACCAATGAGTTCAGGTTACCGGTTGTGTTTGACATGTGACAGTTTCACTCACTGTATTTAAAAGTCAAATTACACTTCTAGTTTAGCATTCACGGATATACATCCCTGGTCACTGTCAAAAAAAATCTGGATGTATCAGTAAAAATTCATTAATATGTATGTCTGGAGTTGGAAAAAGAAGAAAACGCCCTCAAGGCAGCAACAGCATTTTATATTCATCTCAAAAAATTACAGAATCCTTAACACAATTTAAGAACATAAAGAATTGTGATTTAATCTTTACTTCTTAATCAAAATGTATAATGATCATTTTATAAAGATGGGAAAAGGAGGGTAAATGGCCTGATAATGCTACAGAAGCAGCATATCTAAGATATACACAGATCTGGCTGTTTTGATCAAATTTGTACACTTTGCAGTTAAGAACAAAATGTATATACACACTTGCCTCCCTCACTCCTTGCCTTTTGTATTCCAATACTTCCTCTCTCTCCTAATTCAAAACTGAGCTCCTTTTATTATATATGGTCCACTATGCACTCATGTCTTTCCACCCAAAGTAGAGTACCCTGTACCCAGGGTTTTCAAACTTGGACTTAACATCAGCATCACCTTGTTGAAACACAAACTGCTTGGCCTACTCCCAAGAATTTGGGTCACCTGTCACAGGCTTCCAGTGACACCCTTGCTGCTAGTCCAGAGACCACATTGTGGGAACAATAGCCCTGAGTTTGGGAAGGCAAAAGTCCTCTCCAAATTACCTTTAAGATTAGTGTCTGTAGGTAAAATTGCAATTTACCTGGCCTTAGTGTATCTCTCACCTGGATTTAGTGTATTCCATATAAATAGGTGTTTTCAAGGGCTGGAGAGTAGTCTATTCCATATCAATAGGAAATGAAAGAGCAAGCAAGGGCTTATAGGGACCAGAGAGGCTGAGGGGAGCTCTCTCTTCTTCTGCAGCCAAGTTGACAGGAGAACTGCTTTGTAAGAAATAAATAGGTTTCTCCAGCTTTATTTCTCCCTTTGACTGATTTCGGTTTCAATGGCATTTTGCCCCAGGATTTTCCCCCCAAGTTACAGTGTTTTTTATCAGACTTTGTAGATTTTGGGAGAGATGAGGAATTCGTAAAATAAGAATAGGACATAAGAAAGAGAACTGCATTGGACAGGATTAAAGATGGCAGTGTGAGAGGTGAGACAGAGACCTCCTCCTAAAACTATATATAATACAAAAATATAACTAATACAACTAATCCTGAAAGAGCAACAGGAAAGAGGGCTGCACCAGACTGCATACACCCAGAGAAAAGAATACACCTCACGGAACAGGTAACATAACAAGGCCGTGGCCCAGCAGGACCCAAACCATTCCCCTACCCCAGCTCACCAGTGTGAGGAAGAGAAACAGAGCAGGGAGGGGGTGGAGGCCTGGGACTGCTGAATACCTAGTCCTGGAGATCTGCTCTGGGAGCACAAACCTACATTGCATGGTGCTCTGTGATTAGTGGGGTTGGAAAACTAAGACAGGCAGAATACCTGGAGAGACTGAGATTCCAGCCACTTGTGGAAAACAGGGATCCATATCTGGCTGGTCTGGGACAAAAGAAAGGCAGGCAGTCTGAGAGACTTCCTAAAAGCAAGAGGGCTGCTAAAGGGGAAAGGATAGCACAAAGCTTACTGCTCAGGAGAAAGGACAGGTAGACAAAATTGTCTGGGTGCACTCTACCCAGCAGGTTGGGAACTTTCACGATCTACAGTCACTCCATTCCCCTGTCTGGCTATGGAGCTCCAACGTCCCCCTCCATGATACACATCCTGCTGTGTCTTCCTCCTGGCCAGCCTGCACCTGGCTGGCAAACTGGCAAGCTCTGCTCTGGAGTCAAGCCAGCCAGAGGGAAGCCCTGCCTATAGCAGCTACAAACGCGAAGTATAAAGGCTTTGAACTGCGTGCTCAGCCCACTGGTTCTGGCAGTGGAGACATGCATAGCAGGCAAGAAGCAGGAAGCAGCTCTTTTCTCCCCACAGGCACCAACACTGCTCCCCTAAACCCACAACATTGCTCCAGGGGCTGAGCAGGTCCAAAGAGTAGAGCTTCTGGGCACTAGAGGGTGCCACATACAAATATGAAACATGAAAGGAAACTGGTTCAAAACAAAGTCATAAATACATCAGAGAAAGAGTCAAATGAAATCGACTTTATGAATCTTCATGAAAGAGATTTCAAAATAAAAATCATAAACATGCTCATGGAGGTACAGAAAAATATTCAAGAACTCAGGAATGAATTCCAGTCAGAGATCCAATCATTACAGAACACAGTATCAGAAATGAAACATACAATGGAAAATTTTAAAAGCAGATTAGATACAGTGGAGGAGACAATAAATCAAATAGAAATTAAAGAAGAGGAATACAAAGAAGCTGAGGCACAGAGAGAAAAAAGGATCTCTAAGAATGAAAGAATATTGAGAGAACTGTGTGACCAATCTAAATGGAACAGTATTCGCATTATAGGGGTACCAGAAGAAGAAGAGAGAGAAAAAGGGATAGACAGTGTCATTGAGGAGGTAATACCTGAAAACTTCCCCAATCTAGGGAAGGAGATAGTCTCTCAGGCCATGGAGGTGCACAGATCTCCCAACACAAGGGACCCAGGGAAGACAACACCAAGATATAATAATTAAAATGGCAAAGATCAAGGATAAGAACAGACTATGAAAAGCAGCCAGAGAGAGAAATAAGATCACATACAAACAAAAGCCCATCAGGCTATCATCAGACTTCTCAGCAGAAACCTTACAGGCCAGAAGGGAGTGGCATGATATATTTAATGCAATGAAGCACAAGGGCCTTGAACCAAGAATACTTTATCTGGCAAGATTATCACTTAAATTTGAAGGCGGGATTAAACAATTGCCAGATAAGCAAAACATGAGAGAATTTACCTCTCACAAACCATGTCTACAATGTATTTTGGAGGGACTGCTATAGATGGAACTGTTCCTAAGATTTAATAGCCGTCACCAGAGGTTATAAAATCACAGTAAAGAAAGTAGAACAGTTAATTACTAAGCAAATGCAAAATTAAATCAACTACCCCCAAAGTCAATCAAGGGATAGACAAAGAGTACAGAATATGATACCTAATATACAAAGAATGAAGGAGGAAGGAAAAGGAGGAGAAAAAAGAACCTTTAGGTTGTATTGGTAATAGCATACCAAGTGAATTAAGTTAGACTCTTAGATAGTAAGGAAGTTAACCTTGAACCTTTGGTAACCATGAATCTAAAGCCTGCAATGGCAATAAGTAGATACCTATTGATAATCACCCTAAATGTAAATGGTCTGAATGCTCTAATCAAAAGACATACAGTCACTGACTGGATAAAAAAAGAAGACCCTTCTATATGCTGCCTACAAGAGACTCACTTTAAACACAAAAACATATACAGACTAAAAGTGAAGGGATGGAAAAAATACTTCATGCAAACAATAAGGAAAAAAAAGCAGGAGTGGCAGTACTTGTTTCAGACAAAATAGACTTCAAAACAAAAACAGTAACAAGAGACAAAGAAATACATTACATATGATAAAGGGGTTGGTCCAACAAGAGGATATAACCATTATAAATATCTATGCACCCAACACAGGAGCACCCACATATGTGATGCTAATAGAATTAAAAGGGGAAATAGAATGCAATGCATTCATTCTAGGAGACTTCAACACACCACTCACTCTGAAGGACAGATCAACCAGATAGAAGATAAGCAAGCACACAGAGACACTGAACAACACATTAGAACACATGGACCCAACAGACATCTACAGAACTCTACACCCAAAAGCAACAGAATACACATTCTTCTCAAGTGCACATGTAACATTTTCAAGAATAGATCATATACTAGGCCACAAAAAGAGCCTCATTAAATATAAAAATATTGAAATTGTACCAACCAGTTTCTCAGATCACAAAGCTATGAAACTAGAAATAAATTACGCAAAGAAAATGAAAAAATCCCACAAACACATGGAGGCTTCACAACATGCTCCTAAATAACCAATGGATCAATGACCAAATAAAAACAGAGATAAAGCAATATACAGAGACAAGTGATGGCAATAATTCAACACCAGAAAATCTGTGGGACGCAGCAAAGGCCATGCTGAAAGGGAAGTATACTGCAATACAGGTCTACCTCAGAAAAGAAGAACAATCCCATATGAACAGTCTAAACTCACAATTTATGAAACTAGAATGAGGCCCAAAGTCAGGAGAGACATAATAAAGATTAGAGAAGAAATAAATAAAATCGAGAAGAATAAAACAATAGAAAAAAATCAATGAAAACAAAAGCTGGTTCTTTGAGAAAATAAATAAAATAGACCAACTCCTAGCCAGACTAATCAAGAAAAAAACAGAGTCTACTCACATAAACAGACTCAGAAATGAGAATGGAAAATTCATGATAGATACCACAGAAATACAAAGAATTATTGGAGGATACTATGAAAAATTATATACTAACAAACTGCATAAACTAGAAGAAATGGACAACTTTCTAGAAAAATACAACCTTCCAAGGCTGACCCAGAAAGAACAGAAAATCTGAATAGACCAATTACCAGCAATGAAATTGAATTGGTAATCAAAAAACTACCTAAGAACAAAATTCCTGGACCAGACAGTTTAACTGCTGAATTTTATCAAACATTTAGTGAAGACCTAATACCCATCCTCCTTAAAGTTTCCAAAGAGTAGAAGAAGAGGGAATACTTCTAAACTCATTTTATGAGGCCAGCATCACTCTGGTACCAAAACCAGGCAAAGACACCACTAAAAAAGAAAATTACAGAGCAATATCCCTGATGAACATAGATACAAAAATACACAACAAAATATTAGCATAATGAATTCAAAAATATATTAGAAAGATCATCTACCATGATCAAGTAGGATTTATTCCAGGGATGCAAGGATGGTACAGTATTAGAAAGTCCATCATCATCATCCACCACATCAACAAAAAGAAGGACAAAAACCACATGATCATCTCCATAGATGCCAAATAAGCATTTGACAAAATTCAACATCCATTCATGATAAAAACTCAACAAAATGCATACAGAGGGCAAGTACCTCAAAATAAGAAATGCCATATATGACAAACCCACAGCCAACATCATGCTTAACAGTGAGAAGCTGAAAGATTTTCCTTTAAGATAAGGAACAAGACAAAGATGCACACTCTTCTTGCTTTTATTCAACATAGTTCTGGAGTTCCTCACCACATCAATTAGACAACACAAAGAAATTAAGGGCATCCATATTGGTAAGGAAGAAGTTAAACTGTCACTGTTCGCAGATGACATGATATTGTATATCAAAAACCCTAAAGAATCCACTCCAAAACTATTAGATCTAATATCTGAATTCAGCAAAGTTTCATAATACAAAATTAATTTTTTTTTTACACAGAAATACATTGCAATCCTATACAGTAATGATGAACTAGCAGAAAGAGAAATCAGGAAAACAATTGCATTCACAATTGCCTCAAAAAGAATAAAATACCTAGGAATAAACCTAACCAAGGAAGTGAAAGTCCTATACCCTGAAAACTACAAGACACTCATGAGAGAAATTAAAGAAGATACCAATAAATGGAAACAGATCTCATGCTCATGGATAGGAAGGATTAATATTGTTAAAATGGCCATCCTCCCTAAAGCAATCTACAGATTCAGTACAATTCCTATCAAAATTCCAACAGCATTCATCAATGAACTAGAGCAAATCGTTCTAAAATTCGTATGGAACATATGGCACCAAAAAAGATCCCGAATAGCCAAAGCAATCCTTAGAAGGAAGAATAAAGCTGGGGAGGTTACATTCCCCAACTTCAAGCTCTACTACAAAGCCACAGTAATCAAGACAATTTGGTACTAGCACAAGAACAGACCCATAGACCAATAAAACAGACTAGAGAGCCCTGATATAAACCCAACCATATATGGTCAATTAATATATGATAAAGGAGCCTGGACATACAATGGAGAAATGACAGCCTCCTCAACAACTGGTGTTGGCAAAACTGGACAGCTACATGCAAGAGAATGAAACTGGATTATTATTTAACCCCATACACAAAAGTAAACTCGAAATGGATTAAAGACTTGAATGTAAGTCATGAAACCATAAAACTCTTAGAAGACAACATAGGCAAAAATCTCTTGAATGTAAACATGAGCAACTTTTTCCTGAACGCATCTCCTCAAGCAAGGGAAACAAAAGCAAAAATGAACACATGGGAATACATCAAACTAAAAATTTTCTGTATGACAAAGGACACCATCAACAGAACAAAAGGCATCCTACAGTATAGGAGAATATATTTGTAAATGACATATCTGACAAGGGGTTAACATTCAAAATAAATAAAGAACTCACATGCCTCAACCCCCAAAAAGCAAATAACCCAATTAACAAATTGGCAGAGGATATGAAGAGACAGTTCTCCAAAGAAGAAATTCAGATGGTCAACAGACACATGAAAAGATGCTCCACATCACTAATCATCAGGGAAATGCAAATTAAAACCACAATGAGATATCACCTCACACCAGTAAGGATGGCCAGCATGGAAAAGTCTAAGAACAACAAATGCAGGTGAGGATGAGGAGAAAGGGGAACCCTCCTCCACTTCTGGTGGGAATGTAAGCTAGTTCAACCATTGTGGAAAGCAATATGGAGGTTCCTCAAAAAACTAAAAATAGAAATACCGTTTGAGCTGGGAATCCAACTCCTTGGAATTTACCCAAAGAATACAACTTCTCAGATTCAAAAAGACATATGCATCCTTATGTTTATTGCAGCACTTTTTAGAATAGCCAAGATATGGAAGCAACCTAAGTATCTATCAGTAGATGAATGGATAAAGAAGAGGTGGTACATATACACAATGGAATACTATTCAGTCATAAGAAAGAAACAAATCCTACCATTTGCAACAACATGGATGGAGCTGGAAGATATTATGCTCAGTGAAATAAGCCAGGTGGAGAAAGACAAGTGCCAAATTATTTCCCTCATTTGTGGAGTATAACAACGAAGCAAAAGTGAAGGAACAAAACAGCAGCAGACTCACAGACTCAAAGAAGGGACTAGCTGTTACCGAAGGGGAGGGGTGTGGGAGGGCGGGTTGGGAGGGAAGAAGAAGGGGAATGAGGGGTATTATGTTTAGTGCACATTTTGTAAGGGGTCACGGGGATGACAGTGTAGCACTGAGAAGGCAAATAGTGACTTTGCGGCATCTTACTGCACTGATGGACAGTGACTGCAATGGGGTATGTGTGGGGACTTGATACTCTGAATAAATGTAGTAACCACATTGTTTTTTCATGTGAAACCTTCATAAAACTGTATATCAGTAATACTTTAATAAAAAAAAGAATAGGACATAAGACATGAACACTTCAACAAAGTCACTTTCTTTCTCACTCCTCCTGTCCTTTTTTTCTTTTTTTTTTTTTTTTTTGCTTTCTTTTTTTCAGGGCAGCTAGTCTCATCTACCTGAGTAAGGAAATGTGATCTAAATCTACCATGTAAATGGCTGACTTGGAGTTGTTGCAAGTCAGTTAAGCATATTTACTTGTTTGTGATTGTCCAATCATAGGTATTTCAGTCAAGTAGATTATTAAGAGTGGGAGACCTTCTTGGGATCCAACTGATCTCTTTAGCTTCTCAATTTTGTCTGCAGAAGCATTTTTTGTGGGGGGAGGAAAAAAAAACCCTCCCATGAGTTAAAGATAATTCAGAAGGAACTAATTTCCAGCAGTGCCTCTAGTGACAATAGGAACTATTGGATTAGGCTTTAATTTATTCAGCCCATCCACTGGGACTGGGGTGAAGTGAAGGTGACACGTATCCCCATATCCCCTTAAACATTTTTCTCCCTAAAGGAAGCTGAATTGGTTCTGCTTTATAAGTGAATGAAGAGCTATTCTATGCACCAGTAGAAGACAGACACCTGAAGATTTTAAACAATAAAAGCATACCTGTAAAAACTGCACTCATAAGAGCAAGTGAGTAAAATTAACAAAAATGACTGATGTATAGATAGGTAAACAGACAGACAAACAAGAAGTTTCTTTTCTGTCTATATCTAGGTGATTCATTTCAAGAATTAGAAGTCAGAGAAAACACTGGGAAAATTTATTGCTCAGAAAAAAAAGTCCTGGAACTTGAAATCTTCCCCCAGGATGAAAAAGATCACAGAAATAATTAGATAATCTTTATTAACTTTTTTAGAAACTAGCTAACACAAATATATATTTTGCCTAATGTTTTCTATATAAAATAAAATCTAAAATGCACATCAAGGTGAAATCCTCTTTACTCACCAGTCCTTTCTTTCTCTAGAGGAAACCATTATTGTAAATTTACTATGTGTCCTATTTATATTTTTATTAGGTTTATATGCATCCATGGAAAAATGCTGTATTATTTTGTTACTGCTTCATACTTTTTGAAAAACATTTTCCTCCATACTTTTTCGGTATTTGATCTCTCCAACAAATGCACACACACACACACACACACACACACATTCCATAAAAAAGTAGAATAATAATATATCTTCCACAACTTCCCCTTCTTTGGCTATTTTCTAATTAAAGTCACTCTCACATATGCACTTGTCTGATAGAGTGATCTATATTTATGGGTCTCCAATTTTTATTGATTATGAGAACTTAGGTATAGTTAATAACATTCATGGTCCTCATTTTTATTTACTGTAGTTTTCTGTTAGCAGATGTATTTGAAGGAAAAGGCTGGGATATATCACAGGCAAGCAGGCTACATTTGGCAGAGGTCTCCTCTGCTTCACTGGAAATTTAGGTAGTGCTCAACATATTAACACATAACTTTCTTTCTTTTTTTTTCTTTTCTTTTCTTTTCTGCTTCCTCATACATTTTTTTATTAAGGTATCATTGATATACACTCTTATGAAGGTTTCACATGAAAAACATTATGCTTACTACATTAACCATATTATCAAGTCCCCCCCATACCCCATTGAAAGTGTCCATCAGTGCAGTAAGATGCCACAGCGTCACTACTTGTCTTCTCTGTGCTACCCTGTCTTTCCTGATTAGCACATAACTTTCTATAGAACATTTTCTATTAGTTGACAAGAATAAAAGAGTATAAAACCCCCAGCCCCTTTAGGCCCAAGACTGTTGACTGCAGCCCAGATGCACCTAGGATGAAATTATGTCAGTTATTTCAGGAAATAATTATGAAAAACTGTTCACCTCAATTACATGCATGATGTATTCTAAGCCTCACACAATTATTCATGTTTGGGCATGCAGAATTAGAGCACTGAGTTTGAATCAAAGAACATGGAAACAAGCTGCTTGGTTTAATGATTTCTACTTTACTAAAGCAGCGTTTTATTGTAGGAAAACAAAAATGTGGATTTGTCATTTCAAATCTACCAAATTCTGATACAAAAGTATGTGTCATAAAAAATTGGGGTATTTTTTTCCTAAATTTGCTAAAATCGTGGAGTTGACACCAGTTTCCCTTCTTATAGAATACATTCCTAGGGGAATAGGCACTATATTCTTTAGATAGGAATAAAATTTAAACAATTTGAACCAAATTTATTTTCCATGTACTTAAATTCACAGAGAGCTATGAATGGAAGGTTGGTTAATACTATCCCTTTAATTTGGAGTTGGTATTTTGGGAGAGTTAAGTCATTGTGCCTGTGTAAGAACTACTTCTATTCATCTGGAGAGAGATCTGAAGTGGAAGATTCAGGGACTGAGTTCTGTTAAGCTTCCTACTGACCATCTCTATGATAATACAAATATTACTATTTTAATACTTTTAAAATACTACAACTATAATTTTATCACAGTGTGTTCCTTGTATGAAATATGATTTGTAAGTAGGAATTTTCTACATGATATCTAGAGCAAGAAACTTAATCATCTTGGGCCTTAGTACTTTATGTGATAAAAGGGCTTATATTGGACAGATTGGGTAATCTCTCAGATCCCTTTGGCACTACCAGGCTTTCCTAGTCATTTCCAACTCCATGCTTCTCTGATTTCCAAGTAAAATTGGATTATCTAAGCTGGAATAATAGAACATTTATTAATTTTGCTTATTTAGTAATAATGATAATAGGAATAATAATGACTGCCATGCATTACATGCCTGTTGTGTGCCTTGCAACATTATAGCTAATCCCCATGAGTAATGCTGCAAGTCAGTTATAATTACACCCATTTTATAGATTAAAAAGAAAGAAAGGTGAGGGGCAAAGGATGAATAGGTGAAATAGAGGTATTTTAGGTCAATGAAAATACTCTCTATGATACTATAATGATGGATACTCCTCACTATACTTTTGCTCAAACCCACAGCACCAAGAGTGAACCCTAAGTCAGTGACATGACGTGTCAATGTAGTTTCCTCAGTTGTAACAAATGTACCACTCTGGTAAGTAATGGTGATAATGGAGGAGACTATGCACGTGTGAGGGCAGAGGGCATGTGGGTAATCTCTGTACCTCCCTCTTACTTCTGCTGTGAATAGCTCTAAAAACAGTCTTAAAACACACATATGCACACACACACGTGCATGCACACACACGGTATAGTTGACATGCCAATATTGGCATTTTATAAAGACCAGTTAGAGGAAAAAGTCAGGACAAAATTAAAAAATGGAGAATTTTTCTCAGCTTGGATTAAGAAAATGGAGTTTAAAAATTCCAAGCCTGCAATAATACACACAGGAACACCAAGATCGCTGGTATGTGTATGCATTTCTCCTAGTGTTGTGTAACCCAGGCAAGCTGCACAGTTTCACAGTCTCAGTCATGCCAGAGATCAATGCAGATTCATCACAATTATATTCTTGAGATTTCTTAAATGTGGGGAAGTTTGTGAAATAGTCAAATGGCTGAACAGTGCTTTAAAAAACAATTCTCTGAAAACACATCATTAGAACAAAGGTCACATTTGCTTCATTTTACTTTAATAGAAAAGATCAAAATGTAGGTAGAGTTTAACTTATCTGACAATGTCTACACATTTCCTCTTGATGTGGACTATAAATTCAAAAATACCAAGACATTCTCAATATAAAAACAAAGAAAAACTTTAGAGTTTTTTAGCTTTTCTTTTAACTAAATTTACTAACTTCTTTAGAAGTTTTCATACTCATCAAATGAGACTTAAAATATTAATATTAGCATATAACAACCTATTAAGGTTTTACGGTGGATTAAAGAGAGGCAAAAATTCTTTGATACTCCAGTCACTAAAAAAGATGGAATCTGATTCCCTAGGTAGTGAATCGGGGCTGACTTAAAACTTTTTTGCTCAGAAGAATGGAACAGAAGGGATGTTTCAGGACTGCTGAGGTTAGGTCACAGGAAGGCTTGCAACCTGGGCCTCTTGGAATACTTGATTTTATAGTCTTGAACTATTGTATTAAAAGTGCAATTTCTCTGAAGCTGCCATGCTAGAGATAACCTAGAGAGAAAGGAGGAGGGAGATGCCACCCAGTTCCCAGCTGTTTTAGCCCTCTGCTGTATCTCCAGACATCTTAGAGCAGAGGTAAGTTTCCCTATTAATTACCTGTCTAAATTCTTGACCCACAAAACTGTGAGAAAAAATAATAAAACAGTTGTTGTTTTAATCTTAAAAAAAAGAAGCTCAAGTAGGTTTCCCCAATGTCATTCAAACAGTACAGTGAATAGCCAGCATGAATATAGAACTACAGCTTCCACCTCTTATACTCCTTTATCCAGTATACTGCAATTCTTCATACCCAGGCCCCACACTTACACTATGTACTCTATTTGCTTATGAATTTTTTATTCTTTTCCTTGCAGCAAACATTTACTGAGCACCCACCACTGTTCCTTAGACCTGAGAAGCAGCAGGTTTTTAAGCTCTCATAAGAAATGCAATTTGTATTTGGATCCTCGTTGAGTTAAAAGCACCATTCAGGAAACAGGACACTGATAATCTTCCCAAAGCTACAACAACTGTCCAGTTATGTAGTGGACAGAAACACTCAATAATTTGGGCTTTAAAAATACTAAAAAGGTAGTGTAATATATAAGAAAATGTTTAAATCTGCTAAGATTTTTAAAAAGGAGTGATTTTATATATTAATATAGTAATAATATACTTCTATAGCAATTAAAATTTATAAAGTCATCAAAACCATAGATTTTAATTTGTTAATGGTTAGAAAGCAAAATTAGTAATAATGGAAAAAGAATAACTGAAGTCACTTTCAAATTACTTTAGGAAAGTGGTTCTATCAACCAACTTCTTTCAGTTTTCAACATAAATGTGTTAGGGAAGGATATTGAGCTTCTTTCCAAATACTTAACAATCATAATATATTCCTATTTGATTAACTATGTTTTCTTTATTCCAAGTTTGATCTCATATATCAAAGAAAAATAGTATATAGAAAACAACTAATAACTCTATATCATCACAGTGGTACTCTTCTAGGCATTTGAACTATTGTAATTATTGTAATTAACAGAAATGCAATGTATATGAACACTACTCTGATTTATTATTGAGAAGTGATGACACAGTATTTAATCATGTAGCATTTAAATGGCTGAGGGAAAACATAATATGCTGATCCTTCCATGTAAAGTGGGTATGATGAGAAGTCATAAATTAAACAAGAGGCAAGGGAAATTTAAGGGTATAAAGTAAGCAGCCATTGAGCTTCCTTCCTTCAAGAAGATTATACTCATACATGAATTATAAAGAATACACACAAATGTCTATAAAGTCTGGGAGCAATTTGCCTTCCTGCAGAGAAATAACATGTGAGAAGAAACTGCTCTTTTCCTATTTCAACCATTGGAGGGCTTTCTGCTTTGAGATGTACTCATGAGAAGGCCTGAGGACAAAAGCCAACTCCAAACACAATGGAGATGAAAGAACAGGACAATGCCATTCAGCCGCTAAATCAACCAACTCTGGAACCGCCTACTTCTGGACTTGTTGATAAAGGAGAGAGTAAGTTGATCATCTAAGTATTTTTAGTTAGCTTTCTGAACTTAGAGTGAAAAGTATCACTATATAACTTAGAAAAATAAAAAATTATTTTACAGAAAACCTGAGTTTGTATCAACTGTCTATACATGCTACGTTGACTTTGTTCTTTGTTATATTTATTTCAGAGGTACATATATACATATATACAGATATATATGCTGCTAGAAGCTGTTATGGCTGATTTTCTTTAAGTGTATAATACAAAATTGTCTGCTACAGCTACCTCTTAATGCTCAAGAATGGCTTTTCTCTCTGTTCTTCACTCACCTCTGCCTCCAGTTCCTGCAATGACAGAGGCAGGCATGGCTTTAAGGAGGAAGAAGACACATTTTCAGCTGACTACTGACTCAAAATATCTTCCAAAATTACTATACTATTTTAAGTATTAGAAGAAAAAGAGAGAGAGAAAGAAGGAGGAGGCGGGGGGAGGGGAGGAAGAGAAAAAGGAGAAAGAAGAAAATAAAGCCAGAATTCTTCATGTTCATATTATGTGCCCACTGTTAATTACTGCACCAGGATATCACCGGCAGGATTCTACGTTATCTAACGATGCCATTGTCTAAGTTACTCAGTGGATTCAAAAGGAGGCTGGAGGCCCTACATTTGAGAAGCTTGCAAACATTCATCTTCCATATGGCAAATAATGATTTGTTCTTTACAGCCCACACAACGAACGTTTGTAAAGTTACTGGGCCATCTATCAGCCTGAGCTAAGTGAAATTATACATTTAAATCGAAGTTTACAGAAAAAGACAGAACGCTAACAAAAGTTGCTTATTTATGGGAAAACATTTCAAAAGATCCTAATAGCAGCAAATCAATTGAATTAGCACTTTATATTTCTTTCTTTAATATTTAGCACTGAAACTTCAATAAGCAAAATGAGTTTCATTATTTTGTCTTCTGCTGAAGTGGACCAATTTACTTGGTCACGACAAGTATGTATCTGAATATCATTTGTAAATCTTGCTTATTGTTCTTTAAAACCAAGTATAAATTCATCTGACTGTGTGAGAAATAAAGTGAGAGAAATACGATTGTTACGGAATGTTCTCATTATGGGAAGATACGCTGCCTTTTTATGATAATCAATAGAATAATAACAAGGGTAAAATAAAAAATCACATATTGTTGTCTTTGATTTAAACCTGTGCTGATTCTCCTCAACTACATCTCTTTTGGTTAGAAAGCATGCTATCAAAGTCCTTGAAGTCAGAAAACATATTTAACTCTTAATCTCTCACATTACTTAATCCTTGCCTTGCAAAATAAGGGGCGATTAAGAATTTATGAGTTTAATTAGATCTACAATTAAGTATTTATGAGTTTACTTAGTTTCCTAATAGTCCAGATTATTAATTACCCACCAAGCCATGAGATAAAGCCATAGGAGAGGATGAGGTATCAATTAAATTGCAAGTGGAACTCTCAGGCACAATTCAGATCAGGTATATATAACTTATGACTTTTTGGGAATCCCTTCAGTTAATTGCTTGGCTTAAAATATATGGATCATGTACGAAAGAGTATGTAGCTTCCTTTGTCCCAAATCCTCTTTCTTTCAGGCTATACATCATATCTTTAGGAGATCCTGCCAGCTCGCAAACTAGGTTAGGTGCCTTTATTAAATACTATTAATATCATACACCTACTACAGTAAATATAAATCCCATTGTTCTTGAGTAATTACTCATACAATTTGTTTTCTTCAGTAGATTGTAAGCATTCTGAGAGCTCAGACCACAGCTTTGTTTGTGGCTTAATCCTCAGTGCCAAGCACAGTGTCTTATATTTTAGAAGAAGGCAAAACAGCATTTGTTGAGTGAATGAATACACAGAACAAACTGTCTTATACAAGGCATCAAGGAACTAATTCCTGTGAATTATAATGTATTTTATGAATAATGCCAAGGAAAATACACAAAACATAAAAACTGAAACACCAGAATCAAATAGGTATATGTTCTCATATTTGTAAAAAAGGTATACAAACATAAAATGATAAAATATTTGAAGATGTTATCTCTGTATTGTAGGATTATAATTTTCTACTCTTTACCTGAAATTGCTTATATTTCTTTATATCTTAAATTTAATCTTTATATTTATTAGGTCATAAGTATATAAGCTTCAAGACTAGTTAGCATTCACAACTTTTATAAAGAAAAATCAGCAGTCCAGAGAGACCTGCTTTCAATTATTCTATGTATGAATTTACCTACACATTTCTAAACAGCATGCAGATACTGATAATTCATTATTTTCAATTTTAGACATTGTTAGTAAATTACTACTATGTATGGAAATAATATAAGTCCATTTTTCAGAAAGAAAAGTATTAAATCAGAAATGTGACTCTCTTTTTAAGAAGCAAATCAGCTCTAGTGCTGGGCTTTATATATCCCATTTTGTATTGATAAAAAAACTGAATTTATGGCCTGTAAACTAAGTAGACACCTACTGAAAGGGTTAGAAAAGGCATGAATAAGTTGAACTTATCAAGTAAGTTAAGTTAGATTCATTTCCTTTCCATAGAATAAATGATACAGTTGTCAGATATATCTATCTATATCTATTTTTATATATCTATACACACACACATATATTTAAGAATTGTTATCAAATTGTTTTACTTCAAAGCCCTGTCATTACTCTTCTGAAATGTGAACATCTAAGTATCTATGAAGGCCAAAGTTACTGGAAAATGTTTTAAAAATTGAGCCCCATCATGAAGTATGACTAGGGTAGGAGAGAATAGTCACAAGTTTCATTTACACTAAATCAGTTATATATAAAATAAACATAAAATAAAATCACCATTTTAATGTCTCCATTCTCATATTAAGTCATTTCTTTCATATTCCCTACAAAAGTATCAGTATTGGTTTTTAAATACATTGGCCTTTTTTTTTTTCATTTTATTACTTTACTTTGTATCTATCATTAATTCTTTCCCCAAGCTCTCCAATAGAACTTTAAAATATCCCTAAATATAATTAAATACATCAGGTAACTTATGGAACACAGTTTTTTCCTTGAGCGAACTCTCTTGGACCTCTGTATTATTACTGTTCCAAAGTTATCTGGCTTTTCTCTAGGCTTACTATACAGCTATAATCCTGGATTGTGTCCTCACAATCATAATGGAATCATTCTACTTTTTTGGTACACTATTTTCTGGAGCCCATGGCATCTTTGTTAATTCATTCCTCATTTTAACAGAGAAATACTCCAAAGCTTTCAGATAAAGGACAAATCATAGGGAATTTCTAGATTGAGCTGTCTATATCTTTATTTCCTTCATCACACTTGGTTGAAATTTACTTCCAGAAGTATAGGTTGGATATTATATCCCATCACATTTCTAAATGCAGTGCTCCATTCTAGTTTCCAATGTATCTTATGAATAATGCCAAGGAAAATATATAAAATATAAAAATGGAAGCACCAAAATCAAATAGGTAGTATATTTGAGATACCTGATGTCAAACTGTTTTAAAATCCTTTGCATATTATTTGTCATTTTTGTGGCAGTGCTGGTTGTGTTTCTCAAAACCTTTAAGCAAATTACCTTTGTTCCTGGTATTTTGTATTTGCTATCATATAATTTATGTAGACTACTTTTCATTTAGCATGCTAAGCCTTTAGTAGAAATGTTGAACCTGAGAAAGGTCTCTCAGGACAGTGAAATTTTCTTGTATTATATTGGGAAAATTCTTCTCCCTCATTTTCTCTTCTCTCTTTTTTGGAACTTCTATTAGTTAAATATTGGATTTTGATGAATCTCTGGTTTTCTCCTGTTTCCTATTTATTATTTATTTATTTTTATTTTCTGTGGTGCCATCTCAACTTTACCTATAATCTTTCTAGTATTACATTTGTTTGCTTCAGTTATTAGTACATATATATTTATTTATATATATAATATATTGCTTAATATATATAGTATATAACTATATAATATTTAGTGTTTATTTATTTATGTATTTATTTATTAAGAACCTTACCTTGTTTTCTAATAGCTAACTTAAAAGCTATCCTTTATGGCTTTTATCCTTGCCTTATGGCCATATTATCTTTCTTTATCCTTGCTTTATGGCTATATTATCTTTATTTACTCTCCATAGCCTTTCCTTTCTTTTTGCTCTGCTCCATGCATTGACTCTGTGACTCTGGTTTCATTTTTTATTTGGTTATGTGCTTTGATTTTTTTCTTGTAAAAATGTGTAAGCAGCTAGTGATCACTGACTCCTGCTCATAATTAAGAATGAGACTCAGAAAGGAAGCCCAATATGCTGCTGTGTGTTTCAGAGTGAACATGGTAAGCAGGAAGACCACCCCAAAGGGTGAGCGAATGCTGAACCCTTGCTGTCAGGATCTCTCAGACTGGCCTGTTTTCCCAGAGAGCAATCCCCAATCTCCTGCCTGAGGTGGGATATTGGTGGATGCCATTAACATGGCTAACAACATCTTGGTGGCTGGCAAGATAAGGGGAATTGGGCATATCACTGTTCATTATTTAGGGTTTCAATTAATTTTCTTGCTTTCTTCCAATGCTGTATGGCTTCATTTATTACTCTTCTTTACCTGCAGTTCCCAGAACTTTCATGAGTAAACACAGAACAATCATCTATTCTTCTATCAAGTTGAGGGGAGGTAGTTACCTGACTTCAATAGGAAAAGATTTGAGCACCTAACTGTTCTCTGTAAGAACCTGCATCTAATTTTTCACTTTTTCATACCCAGACCTCATCTGTGGCTTTGGCCCTGCATGAAAGTTCTAGTTCTTCAGGCTTTCCATCTTCTGTATTGCACATCTCCTTGTGTATCTCCATGGCTTTCCATAGATAAGCTGTAGGCAATTTGTTTACAGTTTTTCCTGCTCTTTTTTTAAAATCTATTTTCCATTGTACCAAATTTTGCTACATATACTGAATACAACTCTTTTTGGTCTATTTACAAATCTTTGTTTTATTTGGGCCTACAAAAGGGAACAGAGAAAATATAAATGCTTAACCTACTGTATGTAGCTAGAACCCATTCCTGCTCTGTCTTCTCTATCACTATCACCTAAATCAATGGTTCTTAGGAAAGGATTCTCATCAAAATCACTTGGGGAGGTTTTCATATCCTGTGAGATCTGGACATCATACTTATATGTAACTTAGTTATTTGTATGTACATCCCTAGTGAAGCGCTACTGATTTGCTTATCTGTTAGCTAGTTCAGATCATCAATAATATGACTAGGGATTTGTAGATAGACTTACATTTTCACACATATCTCCACACATACCATCTTGTTTGATACCCCCAGCACCTATTAGATAGCTATATTCTTTCATCCCTTCTTTCTTAATAGGAGAACCACAATTTACTTCAATATAATCAAGGAAGTTGGACCCTCCACAGTCCTTGCAAGTAAACCATGATGGTTAAACTAAGCCAATCACAGCCCTTCTCTTCTTCTCTAGTATACATGTTATCCATGGGTGTGTGCTACAAACCTGGGGAATGACAGGAGGGCAAATATCCTGGAAATTTCTATAGAAATTCAATAAAAATAGACTTTTATTCTATAGATAAACATATTTTTCTCCCTGGTAAATATAACACAACCGTTTTTAAGATGACACAACTGTTCTCGCCTCTGGCTCTTGTTATATAAAACCAACAATGGTTGATGCTGTGGCTGCCATCTTGAGTTCAAGAAGAACCAAAAAGCACATGCAGAGAAGCTAACCCATGGTCTTCACATCATCCCACTACAAAATCCATGAACCCTGGAGCCATCTATAACCTGATGAGTTGTTACATGATGTAACTGTCCATAGTTTTAAAGACAAAGTCAGTTGTGTATGATATTATTAGAAGCCATACATTTCCTACCAATATACTGAATGCTCTCATTAACACAAAAATACAATCCTAATTTAAAATATATTGCTTCCAGCCATCTCAATTTAAATCTGGTTCTATTCCACTTGCTTTAAATATCCTAGACTGCAATTAAAGGCATAGATGTTTTCTTTATGCTTCTTAATACAGTTACTTGGTCATTCTTGATAAGTTCCAATACTAGGTTCACTTAACGTGAACATAATGGGAGGAAAAAATAAGGTAGTTTTATGAAAAGTATGTTTTCTAAATTGGCAAGAGATCCCTCTACTGTCACTACTTTTAAAACTGGAATGGAAAACTCCCTTGCCTTAGCTGACACCGGACAGCCATTAAAATGCCAGATGTCAACTGTTGTGTATAGGTTCTTATTGTAGTTTTACTCAGCTGTTTTTATCTTTTTAAACTTCATGCCATGCCCAAATACTGAAAAAGTTCTGTGTCTATGAGAGATGCTGAATTGTTAAGCTGACTCTGTGGACTGCTGCATGCTACTGGAGGGTAACAGGAGGAGAGAAAAAGTGAAGTGTCCACAGCTCTCAGTTGCATGAACCAAGGAGTGTGCCAGTTACATGCCCTACAGATTCAGTGGAACATTTGGAAAATCAAGCTTTTTAATGAGACACAACGTTCTAACTCTATGAACCCCTTCATCAATAGCATTTGGCTTTGAACATTTTTTAGGATACATAAGTATTTGTTGTTGTGGCTCAGAAGTTTGAATTTTTACAGGACTTGCACTGTCATTAATAACAATGCTGCTGCATAACCTATACTCAATAGGAATGTGTGGGAAAGTTGGGGTTCCTATGGCCAGGATCGTCACTGAACTTAAACCACCTAATGATGTAACTGGCCTATTGCTAGGCTAACACTCCCACACCTTTAGGCAATAAGCTATTATTGCACTATATAGAGAGCTCTGTCCAGTGCTCTGTATGGAGGCAGAGACGCTCGTGCTCGACCTACTGCTGGGAGAACAAGCTGGGTAATAAACCCTTTCACCCCAAAGAACGTTTTGCTGTCAATTTCTTTGGTCACACTGAATCCATAGCGAACTTGCCCGGGGCTGAAACCCATTGGCAAGACAGGATGTGATGTTTTCATTTCAACTAAGTAAGGATTTTTTTCTTTCCAGAAGTGTTCTTTATAGAAGGACTCTAACACAAACATGCTATTGTATATTACCTTCTCAATGGAAACTATTTTCATGAAGAGCTAAGATTCTCAAAAGGTTAGGAAGTGCAAACCTATAAATGAATGGGTTTCATAAATAAAACCCATTCACTTTTCACTTAAAAAGTCCATTCAGTGATATACCTTAATAAGCCTTGTTCATATTTATAGATTGCCTACTGTCCTGCCAATGGGTTTCAGCCCTGGGCAAATTCGCTATGGATTCAGTGTGACCAGGAGAATGACAGTAAAATGTTCTTGGAGTGAAAGGGTTATACCCAACTTTATTTTCAAGTGGCAGGTCAGTCACTAAAATCCTGTTCACTCAGAGCAAGTCTGCATGCAGCAAGCTGGTCTCTCCCCTTGCCACTGGGCACCGCTGTCTGCACAGCCATCCTCTGGGCCTCTGTCCTCGGCGCTGCCACCACTCCAGCCTCTGCTCTGCTCTCCTGCAGCCTTGCAGCCCTGCCACCGTGTCACGCCCAGAGCACTGGGCGGAGCTCTTTTTATAGAGTCAACAGCCATGTATTGCCCACAGGTGTGCAGTGAGCTAGTCAACCACCACCAGGTGAGAATCCTGGCCACAGGAACTCTCATTTTATCCACACCTACTCGAAGTCTGATAAGAATGGATAAGGCCCCTTGCTTGGTGAACCTATACTCTGATGGGAAAGATGTAGTTTATACATCTGTAGAATAGTGTGCCACTGATGGTGGGACACACACCAAGAACACAGGTTTATGCAAAGAATTAAATTTGAGCTAAAAAGAGCTGTTATGGTTTAGCTGAACTTCTACTACATCCTTCATTGCTTCTCTGCTTTGTCTCACATTTATCTCTCCCTGACTTACTTGCTCATCTATTCACTAAGAAAACATGAATGGTTTGGTTACTAAGTGCCAGGTAGGTTTTAAGTATTAAAGATATATCAGTGGACAAGCTCTGGGCCCACAGTGTGAGGGCTGAGAGCCTAACAGGTGACAGTCATAAAATGACTACCTGCAGATGTGCTGTGTTGAAAGGAGGAAGGTTATTACAGGAACATCCTGGAGGAAGTGAACTAAGCAGGACCTAGAAAGAAATAGAAGAGACTCCTCAAGTGCTTACTTAGGTGGGTGATGATCCATAAATCTCCCTGTTATTTGGCATCATTGAATTTGAATATCCTTAGCCACAGTGTAGGTCATAAAGTTAGTGATCAAGATGGACTTACTGTTCCCTTCAGCTTTACTAAGGTTTAGGCAGCTTTCTTCCTGACTCTAGGATCCTGATCTCCCTTTCCTTAGGGCATTTTTGCCCTTTGAAGAGTAGATAGCTTCTCTCTGTCACTAGCTAGTTTTACGAGTCAGTAAAGTGTTTCTTAAGGACCTGAGAATCATCCCTTTGAAATTTAACCATCAAGAAAGGTAGTGCTCCTATTTCCCAGTCTCTGTGGGGGGTGGGGGCTGTAGGAGCCTATCTTCTCAAGTGGTAATTAGCAAACCAAGATGGCCTGATTGTATTCTACTGCCCTCCTCCAATTCCCTCTGCCTTCTTCCACTTGCTCATCCCAATGCTTTAAAACCGTCCTGCCTTTTGTCTCCATAAAGTTGAGTTCAATCTTTCTCCCCACTACAACAGTATTGACCTCTACTGCAATAGTGTTGAATAAAGTCTTCCTTGCCTATTTACTCCAGTGCAATTTTTTCTTGACATAAACAAGCGTAGTCTGCAAAGACAGCACTTGTGTTTGAATCACAAGAGCATGGGTCAATTCATGTGGTTTCCAGGAAAACTGCTAAACAGTTCTTATCCTTGTTTTGTTCAATTGTGAAAGGAATATAAAAATGTCTGCCTTATTATGTCCTTAGAAGCATTAAGTGAAATGATGCTGCAAAAGTATCTTGCAAACTGTTGTGTGCTTTGTACATGGGAATTTTAACCTGCCTTCAATGGCTAATACAGAGTTGAGAGGCAGTCGAGCATAATGGTTGAGCATGTGGGCTCTGGAAGCAGAGGGAACCTTAGTAAGCTTCACAACCTCCTTTACCTCAGTTTCTCTAACTGTAAAACAAAGAGAATAGAACTTCCTGCAGTTGGGAGGAATTAAATGAATTAATTAAGTGCTTAGAATAGTCTCTAACAGATAATCAGCATGGGTGAAAAGAAAGCTATTTTTTAGCGTATGTTCACAAGTGCATTTAGGTGTTCTCTCTACTTAAAGGCTTCTTGGTGTTCTTGGTCTAAAACCCAAAGCTCTAATGTAGGTCATTTCTCCCTGACATCCTATGATCCAGTCCAAATGGTGTTTTTTTACAATTTCATTCAGGAGTAATTGGTTTACAAAAACTGCACATATTTAAAGAGTATGACTTGATGATTTTAAAATATTTATACATTTATGAAACCACCAAATGATATTCTTTTACATATTTTATTATTGGTAAAGTAGGATCCCTTGGGACTTACATTATGCTTTTATATCACCCTTGACTACTTTCCTTCTTGCTTTTTCCCATCCCATTCCAGAAAGTTTTACCGAGTTCTTCTGATGTATCCTTCAGATGAGCTTATGTTACCTTTCAGAGAAGCCCTAATATTCCAGACTTAACTATCTAGTCACAAAGCTCCCCACATTTTCCATGTCTATGATTTCTCACAGTAGTAAACTCATGTACTTAATGTTACATGACTATTTCATTCTCACTGACTGCTCTGGAAGCTACAGGCTAAATATATTGCATTCCTAGAGCTGAGCCTGAAATCTTTTGGCATCTAATTGAAAATATAGTTTTCTCAAATCTAACATTTACCTATAAAGTTTATGTGTGATATTTTGAACATGCAAAGATTTAAAATTTTTATATAGTTAAATATGTCAGCTTTATCTTTGGAGATATATCAATCTCTATATGCCTGTCTCTTTCTGAGGTATAACCCTTCTACCATTCGACCTCCTTCCTTCATCTACCTGCTATACTTAGGACTTGTGTTCTCAATTCTTTGGCTTTTTCAGCCCAAACAGTGTACTCTGTACTCACGTGTTTCCAGGTTCACACTTAAGTCTCTGACTTATACTGTACTCTGAATTTTTGCTTTCCTTTCCCAACTGCCTCAAATTCAGAGTCAATATTTAGTCAATATACCCATATGAATGCACCAGTTGTTGATAACAACCATTTGTTTCTATTCATCCTCTGCTGTACTAATAGTTAAATATTTTCAAAGAAAACAACAATGCTATAGTGGTTAATACTCCACAATCTTTCTGCCTCTTCCTCCTGCCATCATAATACAAAATTCAAATCCATCTGGGATAGGTAAATCACTAATATAATGTTGACTGAGATATGAACAACTACTAAACCTCATTATTCTTGGTCGGAGAGATGCACCAACAATAGGTTATTGGGATGGGAACAGGCTGAAGGGAAAATAATTAGAAGGGAAAGAAAGGTCAGAAAACCAGTCATTACCTTTGTATTCCTCATGTCTTATAATATGTCTGACACATCATAAGCACTCAAATACTTGAATACATGAGTGACTAAGTGAATACATTAATAAATGAGATGTGCTCAAGATAACCTTTCTCTCATTCATATTTGTGTCCAGAGATGTACCAGAAATACTATCTAATTGTTCCACTACTTCCGAGAATTACTCTTTATAGAAACTTTTTGGTTCTAAATGTAATTCATAAATTAACTGGGTCAACTCTACTTTGATATTTAATTACTATTTTTGGACTTCCTCCTACCTCCTTTCTTATGAAAAATTTCCAAAAAGCTTTTATTTATCTTATCTTTTCTCATGCTAATTTACCACTAGTCACCTTTTGACCTTATCATTTCTCTCTTCCTCCTTCCTGAACAATTCTTAAAACCGTTAGGTTAGGAGCACATAGGGGAAGAGATGGAGCCACTGGCTGTAGGGACTCAGGGCTTGAGTGGGGTGAAGAGGGTGTCCACACGGGTAGTGGGGGTGGGGACTTGGGCTAGAAACAGGAGCAAGATTATGTACTGGTAGAGTGAACAACTAAGTAAATTAGGCACATGGGAGTCAGCTTTCTTACTGTTAAAGTAAGTTACAACTATGGAAAAGAGAAAAACTAGAATGCACCACTAGAAATGTAGTATTGGATTTAAATTGGAAATATCAATGTGATTTCATATTTATATATGAGAGGAAGAGGGAGAAAGATGGATAGATATGCAAATGTGTATGTACATACATAGAGACCCTGGCTTTTACACTGACAGGCCTGGGTACAGTGATATCCCAATATCAATAAGCACATCTAACACTAGATATTGTTTTCTAAACATCATGATCTACTTAAAAGGAACTAGGGCTCCTTGTGGGAGTGGCTGTTTCTAGGCTTCAGATAAAGAAAATATAAAATGATCCTAAAACATCTTATTGTACCAGGAATTAAGATTCTCAAATATTGTCATGGACATGCCTAACAACACAGGAAACAGAATGAGAGGGCATGTAAGACAAATGTAAGACATTTTGATATCAAAATAAATAACGATTTTAACCCATTGAATAAAATGGGAATCCATGACTCCATACAGACATAAATATATTAATGTATTTAATTTTTGGTGAGAAACAGGATGTTTGCATAGTCTCCATGTATCTTCCACAAAATATTTAATTTCAAAGGAAAAATGAGTAGTTCTATAGTATATAAGATTGGCAGACTCCATATTAGACTAATAATCAAAGTTAATATCACCAATAATGGGACAAATTATGTGATACATAATAGGATCTTAGGAAAAAAAATGAAAACAGCATCAGTTTAGTGACATTCCTACCAGAAATACATAATCTGAATATAACTGTGAAGCAACATCAGATAAACAAAACTGAGTGACATTTTACAAGATAGCCTCTAATCCTCAAAATTTTAGTGACATAAAAGTAAAGGTAAGACTGAGAAACTGTCCCAGATTGAAGGAGACTAAAGGGACATAGCAACTAAATGCACAATATGATACTGAAATGCATCTCTTCACCATGAAGGACCTTGTTGTGGAAACTGGCAGAACTTGAATGAGGTCTCAGGACCACTTGCTATTAGTGGTATCAATGCCAATCTGATTTTGTTTACACTGGGTAGGATGGGAAGATACTCTTGTTTATAGGAAATAGGCACTAAATATATATTCATAGTGATGAAATAACAAAGCAGTTTACATTCAGATTGTTCCAAAAAGTAAAGCCTTCCTAGATTGTATTTTCAATGTTTCTTAAAGTTTGAGATTTTTTCAAATTCAATAAAAATACTTTTTAGAAAGAAACATTTGTAGACACTCCTTCTTCCTGTCTCTCCTGAGCTGACAGTGGTTTCCAGACTGTTTTCCTTTATCTCTCCCTCCTTATTCCCTCCCAGTAGCACTCACAAGCCATTTAGGTCCTGTAACTTTCAAATAAAATTTGAGGTAACCAGCTTGGGAATGGGGGAGCAACTGCAGCACAATATATGCAGCACAATAGAAGAGATAACTAAGGTCGCCTCAAACAACGTCCTCAGCCAAATATCTTTGGCAGATGTTAGTTCTAAATTCTTCTGTGCCATCAGGTTCTCCTTGCACCACCTTTCTCTCTGACTGCTCTCACGGTTCCAATGTGCGTATGTTGTTATGTAGATCTCCATACCACTATGTCAAATGCCAGACCTACTATGGACATACCAGGGGGCTACAGCATTTTAACCAAATAGCCCCCACTAAGATGTATACCTAAATCTCTTTCCACAAAAGATTCTGTAGTTGGCTCCTAAAATAAGAGTGCCTTCTGAGAAGCTCTCCAATTAATAATAACTATAAAATGTAGAGCCATGTAATAACACAGTAAGAACTTGATAACACAATAAGAACATTAAATTAATACTAAGAGAGTAGCTCTTGGACATTCTCACCACAAGAAAAAATTGTAACTATACGTGGTAATAGATATTGACTAGACTTACTGTGGTGATTACTGTGCAATATATATAATACTGAATCATGTTATATGTTATTATAATGTCAGATTTCACTGTTAGATGTCAATTATGGCTCAAATAAATTTTTATATTAATGTGATTAAAATAACTAAAACTGGAGAATTAGCCAATGAACTTCTAGAAATAGTTAAATTCAGACTTACATGGACTGGATGGAATGGATGAACTTTTTTCTAGCTATATGGAGATGTAATTGACACAGAACATTTTTAAGTTTCAAGTGCACATTGTCATGGTTTAATGCATTTATATGTTGTAGAGTGTTTACTACAATTACATTAGTTAACACATCTTTTACCTCACATAATTATCATTTTGTTGTTATTGTCAAGGTGAGAAAATTAAAGTTTATTCTCATAGTGACTTTCGAGTATGCAGTACAGTATTATCAACTATAGTCACCATGCTGTACAACAGATCCCTGGACCTTATTCAGGAATGGATGTTTTTTATTTGAACAAATAATAGAAGACAGCTACCTGAATCCATCCCTCTTTTCTGTGGATTTGGGATTTTGCTTATAAATTGAGTAGCCAAGGTGGGATAATTAAAGACAGTCAATCTGATTTTTTAAAGATTTGCCCATAGATCATTTGGTATGTGAATTAATTCATCTCTAGGTTTGCTAGTTACTTAATTTTGACCCTTTTGGTTAATGAAATGTAAACATGCATGTCATCTTATTAATGAAGCCATTTTCTTGTGAACACAGATATTTCTGAAAATCTTAGATCAATGTTTTTGTAGGCAGGCATTCAGATATGTAAAGTTTTAGGCAGTACTTTTTATTCCTAGCATTAATTTATGAAATATTTCAGACAATGTTCACTCAGCATTACATTTGTTAGACTAATGGTTGCCTAACTTTCATTTAAATTAATTCATAAGAATTTTATCACTACAGTCTGAGTACCTTGGCAACACGAAGACATAACATCTTTTATATC
This sequence comes from Manis pentadactyla, assembly GCF_030020395.1. NCBI lineage: Eukaryota > Metazoa > Chordata > Mammalia > Pholidota > Manidae > Manis > Manis pentadactyla. Next base: position 162,143,886 of record NC_080022.1, on the reverse strand, counting down.
CAGTTTGGAATAATTATGGACTGAAAAAATTTAATGTGGTTCTGATTTTGTCAATGATATATCCCTAGAGTCTCCTAAAAACTGCAATAATACAGGGCATGTGAAAAGCAAAAGGATATAAGTGCCTTAACTTACAACTATAATGAGTACAACAGTTTGCTGAGTAGTTGTAAATCAAATGTACTATAGCTATAAAAAAAAATAAACAAAAAGTAAGGCATTTGGATGGGATCCTTAACTGCTGCTTCTTTACGGAGGCTGTGCATGCAAATGAGAAGAAGGCCCTCCACTCTGTCTCTGGGAATGGCCTGTTCTGGAGAAGAAAAGGTGAGACAGCATTGCTTTAGGATGCCTGCTAAAGTTCAATTTCATCTGGTAGGAGTCAAAGTGGGGCAGTTGCCTCAGAGACACAATCAAAACCAGTTTAAAGCAATAAGAAACCTGAAATCATGGAGAAAATGTGGCATTCCAGGCTACAGGATTGAGGAAATGTATTTTCCAATTTCATGTTCATTACTTTTAACTGCCTAAGATTTTTCCTTAACTTAAAAAATAAATGTGGGTATGATCTCAGGTTCAAGTCACATAATACGCAAGCCCTTCTTTAGCAGTAGTTTGGGGTGTAGGGTGGGGAGATGTGAGAAAAGGAAGCTACTCCAATATTATAGGCTTTTTGTTCATAGTTTTAACATATACTTTTCTTCATGTTTCTCAAGTAGAAACATAGTTTTAAGTGTATTCACTGACTTTTCCTTAGAGAGAATAATAATTCAGAGCCGACAATGAACCTACCATGGAAAAAAAGCAAAGGAGGAGAAAATAGATTTCAGTAAAATTAAGTCAGATCGATTTCTTTTCGACATTATGTTGCTATCAAGTAGAATGAGATGTTTTCTTGTTTATGCTGAAAAGGTGTTAATTGTAATTGATAGATTAAGCTCAACATGTTGCCATTCACACAGTGTTTTGAAAATAATAAAAACCGGTTATAGAACAAAGACAAAAATTCAGGAAATAGTTAAGAATACTAATATTCATTTCATGTGACTACACTGCACACAGAGTAATGGCCGCTTCCCATCCATGAGGGGTTTGGAAATCATTAGTGCACAAGTGGGTCAGACATGACGGGAGTTAACAGAGAAAGCCTGGGATAGTTTAACCAGGATGGGGCACTGTAGTCCTCCCAGGTGAGAAGCCAAGACTGTCGCTGGAAAGACAATGGCAGATATCAAATACATTATATTGCAGGATGCAGTTCCTACTTGATGGTCCTGGGGAGGTCATCTCTATAGATAGAATTCTGGGCTCATTTTAGGATCTTCAGAAACCATGTATGTCATTTGCTGTCTTCCTAGATCATAGCAGTTATGTAAGTTACTTCCAACAAACAATTATTGAATACCTGCTAGATACAAGGCATTGTGAAAAAATAATGGCATACAACACAAATCAAGATATAAATTATCTCTGCCTCTCAAATAGTTTAGTTGAGGGATGCCAATGAAAGGAAATAATATATATATAGCATGATATGTGCAATAAGAGCACAGAAGACTGATATACCTAATCTTACGAATGATGGGAGTCTAGTCAGTAATCCCATGCTTACTTATTTAAACTATGTACTTTGCCAGTGTCTAGGTAACCTTGAACACATTTACCACTGCTATGTTTGTGTGTCAGTTAGCTTTTATATGTAACATACCACCTCAAGATTTAGGGACTTGAAACAACCATTTCTTTGCTCACAATTCTATGAATCAAGTATGGTAGCTCTTCTCTTGAGCAGCTTAGCTGAACTCTGATGTCAGCAGTCGGTTTGTCTGGGGCTAGACATTTTGGGGTGACCTTATTCAAGGTCCATTACTGGACCTTCAGCTAGGTTTGCTATCATATCCAGAATGACCAGTTTCTCATTTCTTACTAGGCTACTTTAGACTTGTTTATATGTTAGCCTAAGGATTCCCAACAGCAAGAGAGGTCAAGGCCAAATTTGCAACTATTTAAGCTTTCTGCTTATATGAAATTTGCTAATGCCCCACAGGGCCAAACCCAGATTCAAAGGTAGACAAATAGATTCCTTCAATTGATGGGTGGGGCTGCAAAATATTCTCTATTAAGCTTTGTAAAATAAGGAGGGGATAACTGTCAGGACAGTTCTCTTGATAAAACTTCTCAACTCCCCATTAATTGAGGATGAAGTTTAAACTATTAACATGGACTTAAAATATTCTTCCCCAGACAATTTCACTTGTTCTCCACCACTCCCTAGTATTAAAACTTTAGCTAGAGGCTGTGTAAACTGCCCTTTTAAATGCTTTCTGAAAATGAGATTTGTTCATCCTTCAAGGCTTAACAAAAGCTTTACTTTATGTTCAGTTCTTTCTTATTACTCTAAATAAGAATGACTGCAGTTCCAGGCAAATTGCTTATATCCATATTGTTTTCAAGAGAGTTGTCTGCTATCGATTTTCCTAAACTCAGAGAGTACCTATTCACCGCAACACATTGTGTTGCTCTTATTCTTAAACTCACTTCAGTCTTACTTAACCATTTCTTGAATGTTTATCTTTTCTCCTGAACCAGAAAGCAAACCCTTTGAGGACCAGAGCTATTTCTTTTATGTTTTATTCCTCAGTAACTTATCCTCAAGTCCTTGAAGGAATGTCAGGTTGAAGTATTCTTCCATACAAAAAAAAAAATTATATCTGATTTTTCATTATTTTATTGATGAAAAAATCTGCAAAATGAGATACTCATTACCTTTTTGTTTCCTCAAAATAATTTATTATTTCCCTTACTAGTTTGATTTTCAACTAAGCCCTAGACAATCAGAATAACAGGGTAGGTGGCTTAAAAGAGTAGAGAATGAAAATTGGTAAAACATGGGAATTGGCCAGATAGTGACAGAAAAGGAATCAGTAACCACTGAGACACTTTCAATAAACATTCTTAGTGAATGTGCCATCTTTTCTTTGAAAAACCTCTGCTTCCCTCATTTATGACATCTGCCAAGAATCTAGGACAGAACAGATGCTATGTATTCACCAAAGCAGGTGCAGTGTCTGAAACAAAGCAAAAGGCCAAGGCGCTAGCCCTCTGCAAAGAAGAACGTACTTCCCCCACTGTGGATGCAAATTTCTCTTAACTACTTATGGCATACTGGCACAAAGTTATCAGTAAGATGCCAGAAAGCCTCACTGAAAGTAAAAAATAGCCAATTATCTCCATGCTTTGTATTCAAAATACCAAGCACATGGACATTTGGAAACAGTGAATCCTTCCAAACTTGCTTAGCTTTCTATCAGAATGCAAGGCATTGAGTCGATATAGCCTTTTTATCTACTTTCCTTCATTTCAATGAAGACATCTTCTTTCACTTCATTTGAGTAATGAATCCTGAACTGGGAAGCAGGTGACTATGTGCCTAATCCAAGCTCTTCCATGTAATTAGATAGGTGACCACTTTAAGTCTTTATTGCCTACTCTATAAAATGGAGACATTAATATCCCTCTTTGCTATTTTATGAAGGAATGGGTACAGAATCAAATAATACACATGAATGTGTTTTACAAATGGGAAAAGAGTAAGGGTGAATTTTGCATTATTATAGTATTACAACACAATATCTAAGTTGCTGCCCCCTACCCTCTACCCAACACTCAAATTTCTCATTCATTACCTAAACTGGAATCTTGCAATGATTGACTGTAAAAATGATTAGCCTATATTCACCACTCTGGATCATATTTTCATCAACATGTAAATAGGAGAGCTTTACTAGGTGATATTAAGGGCCTTGTTATGCTTTATACTTATGTGGTAAGACAATAAACTTTTAAAATCTATTATGGCAGGTTATTTGAAAAAAAATTAGGAAATAGTAGAGCTTCCTCTCCTTTAAATGATGGCCATTAACAAAATTAGATTAAAATATTAGATTTATAGATTGATTAATTAGATTAAGGACTTAATCTTTGATTCATTAATCATGTCAGATTATTAGATTAGAGATTATATTACAATCCGATTCCTTACAGTAGCCTATAAAGCCCTCTATAATCTAGCTCCTGGCTATGCATTTTTTTTAATAGTTCCCTCTACTTCATACTTCTCCCATTGAGAGGCAGGGTCTATATCCTTCCCCCTTGATTCTAAATGACTTTTTCAACCAACAGAAATATTGAAGTGACACTACACAACATCAAAAGCACATCATCAAACACCACATGACTTCTGCTTAGATCTTTTGAAATGCTTACTTTCTAGATATTCCCTTTTGCGACTCTCCTTGGAAATCAGCCTCTGCGCCGTGGAAAGCCCAGGCCACATGGGGAGGACACGTGCATAGGCTCTGACTAACAGTCCCAGTGTGGTCCAAGTCTTCCCATTTCCGGGTGCCAGGCACGAGGATGCAGAAGCCTCCGGATGATCCCAAGACTCCAGATGATGCCCCAGACACAGTGAGCAAGAATAAGCCATCTCTGCTACCCCTTAGCCAAAACCTTGACTCACCACATTTATAAGCACAATAAAATGCTTGTTTTACACCACTAGCTTTGGGATGCTTTGTTTCATAGCCCCAGACAACCAGATTGGCCCACCAGTCGTACTCTCTCCCTCCCTTGTTGTGCTCTCCACACCCTGGCTTCCTTTGGGCCCTTGACTATGAGAACATATTCCTATTTGAGGCCTTTGTACTTGCTGTGCTCTCTGCTGAGCATGTTTCTGTAGACGCCTGCCACCTATATGTGTGTATCTACTTAATATCTTTGATGGCTCAGCTAAGTGGCTCCTCCTAAGGGAGGCTCTTCCCTAACCGCTTTGTCCAAAGTGACCTCCCTACACACCATCACCAGTGCTCTTCGTGGTTTATAATTACCTTGTATATCTGTCTGTGCATGTGTTACTCATCTTACTCTTATAATATTCACCATATGAGCAGGAACTTTTGCCATCTTGTTCACAGGTACATACACAGCACCTAAAACACTCTTAGTGGATAATAAACATAATGTGCATAAGAAATATCTTTGCTATGTGCTTAAAATGTGTACTCATCCACCCAGCACTGAAACTAATTTCAGAAGTCTGTAAAAGGACCTATAACTATGAATTTCTACTATGGAACCCAAGTTATTCCAAAGCAAGTGTGCTGTGGACATTGTTTTAAGGATAATACTTCCTCTAAACATTGGCCATTTCCTCATAAAACAATAGTATAAAACAATATATTGTAATATAGAAAATACTATATAATAGATTTATTAGTAGTAGTAATAGTTATTATAACCAACAAGAATAAACTAACACAGGAAAATAAAACTATTAAGAAATTTCCACTGTGCCCCTCAGTTCACCACTGATTTGTCCACACTTCCATTTTCTTGCAGTAATAATTGATGGTATGAACAATAAACTATTTCAACAATCCCCTTCATCTCTCTACTGAAATACTTACTTATAAATACCTCTCAAATTAAACATAGTATCTCTTGCTTTATTGCTATTGCCCAGTATTTGGCCCATGCATACATTTTCTGAGCAGATAGTATAGACAGTTCTCATATATCCTCTCCCCATTCACACACAGTTTCTCCTATGATGAACATCTTGCATTAATGTAGCACATTATAATTAATTAACCAATACTGATACATTATTATTAACTAAAGCCTATAGGTTAAATTCAGGTTTACTCTTTGTGTTCTCCATTGTATGGGTTTTGAGAAACCCATGTTGTCTTGTATCCACCATTACAGTTCATAAAGAATAGTTTTGCCCCCCTAGACATGTTCTGTGCTCCACCTACTCATCCCTAATCTTGGAAACTACTCATCTTTTTACAGTCTTGATAGTTTTGTCTTTTATAAAATGTCATCTAGTTGGAGTTAACAGTATGCAACCTTTTCATACTGGTTTCTTTCACTGAGCAAATTACATTTAACATTCTTCCATGTCTTTTTGTGGCTTACTAGCTCATTTCTTTTTATTTCTGAATAATGTTCCATTGCATGGATGTACGACAATTTGTCTATCTGTTCCCCCACTGAAGTCCATTTTGGTTGCTTCTAGTTTTTAGAAACTGAATAGAATATAAGCATTCACATGCAGATTTTTATGCAGCATATTTTTTTGTTACAAGTTAACATGATAGTTTTCTTACTAGTCTTCCCATGTCCAGTGTGTGAACCCATACAATTCTTCACTTATTAACTCCACCACCAAGGTGATTTTTCTAAAATGTAAACCTGTTACTGAGACTATTCTGCTGAAAGCCTTCAGCATGTACTCTGTGTAAGTTGAAATCTTTAGCATGATCTAAGTGGTTTTTTATCATCAATCCCAGAAGACCTCTCCCGAACTATGCCTCTGTGCCACCACCCTCTGTCCTCCAGACATAGTAAAACACCTGCCTTCGAAGGATGTAGCTCTTTTCCCTCTGCTGTCTGCTGATCCCTGGGTCTAGCATGCCCTTCCCTATTTTGTCAGCATCTTGATTTCTTATTTAAACATCTTTCTCTCTCTGATGCTCTTATCAGTTTCCAGAATAATCTCTTTTCTCTCCAACCCGAAAGCAGCTGCAGAATATGCCTATGATAGTTTCCACCCCAGTACCTTACAGTGATTTGTTTGTCTCTCTCCCTCGCTGGATATTTGATGCTTTATGGCATCTACTCAGGCTGGAAAGTGAAACTGAAGGTTTTGAGAAGGATGCCAGTTGCATCAGCAGACCAGGTTTTGTGTTCCAGCTTTGCTACTTGCAAGTCTGTCATGTGAGCTCTTATAAGCCGACCAGTGCTTCAGTAACAATTTTCTATTTGAAACTTTACAGTATTATCCTCTCCTTCACAGTTACCATGGATATTAGTGTCTGAAGATATTTGAAAGCTGTAAAGTGTTAAATTTGTGAAATACTTCCAATGCATGTGCAACTACAAAACCTTAAAGTTAATATTATTAAGAGTGTAAATCCCCTCAAAACAAAAAAAAGGAAAACAAAAACTATGGAAAAATTATAACCATGAACCAACCAACCCTTTAATTTTGCAGATGAGGAAATTGTCATCATAATAGGTTAAATGGGCTGCAGAAAGTCACACAGCAATGGCAAAGTTAAATTACAAGCAAAATTCAACATGGCCAAAGGGTTACAATAAAGGAAGACTTGTTATACTATAATGGGATAGATATTGAAAATCATTATGGCTTAAAATTTTTTTAATTCTCCAGTGTCTTTACAACTTTTAAAGTAAATTTACTTTTCAATCCTGAGAAGAAATTCAATTTTATGTTTTTATGAACCTAACCATGGTAGTGCTTGAACTTCTACTGGAGTCTTTCCTGGTAAAGTGGATAGATTACTATGGTTGGGAAGTTGCCACTTGGGAATAACATATTATAAAAACATACATATTATACGCTTATATATCTACTATGAACTCAGGATCATAGAAAAGCTCAAACCTTACCACAAGCCCTACCACCATCATAATCTAATCTCTACTTGGTTTTATGTTTTTAATAAGACCCTGATTGATTTTGCAAAATAAATACCCCATGGAAAGAAAGCACTTGCAAGTACAGAGAGAACAAAATAGAAGCAGGGGTAAGAAGCAAACAGAGGCAATGAAACCTGATAAAAGAATTAATTAGCATAGGGAGGGGAAAAACAACTACTATTTAAAACTGACTGTGGCCACCTCTGTCTGCTAGGAAAATAGTATAGCTTTTCTGTTGAGTAGATGTTTAGGGAATTGGATTGATGATTTATGGTGAGTTAAGTTTCACAGATGATTTTAGGAGGACTGAGGTTTGCCAGAAGAGAAAGGGCTGAGCACAAAGGAAGAGAGAATCTCAGCAACATTTAGAAGGTCATGCAATCAAACTGCCAGAGTGGACTGGGGGAGGTTAACGTGGAAACAGAGAACAAAGGATTCGTAAGAGGAGAGACTTGAGGAAGAACAGGAATTTGGCAAAACTAAAAAACAAAACAAAAATCCAAACGTAAGTTATTGAAACAAGAAGTCCTCCGTTTATCCCTGGAGTTATTGGAAGTAATGCCAAAGTTCTATTATAGGTGATATTCGGGGGCAAACCACTTGTACTTAAATCTTAAAAGGACAAGGTCTTTATTTATTTAGGAAAAACTCATTGCCTTAGTCCAGGGACAGACTCTACATTCTGTGTATTTAGGGAGGGGTGGGGCATGGTTCACTGACTGTTCATCAGCTGATCCTTGAACTGTGGAAGCCCAGGGCTTTGTGTCCTTCTCATATACCTCACATGTGTCACTAAAAGCTTTAGGAAGAGGAAAATGGATGAGAGGGAGAAGCAGATCATCTTGCTTTTAAAGCTGGGCATTGTCTGTGTATAGTTGTCCATGATGATGGTGCTGCCAACACTTGGGGGCCAATGCTTAACTCTTCTGGCCATCACCTGGGTTGCCTTTCTCCAGACTGAATGATCTCTGGATGCATGTAAAAAGTGAATTCACTCATCACTGGAGACATTGATATGTATTCCAAAGTATAACATGTACGCAGGAGCTGGAGCAAGAAGGAATGGTGATTGTGATTACTCTGTGTACTGGACAGCACAAGGCTCATTACCTAAGACAAAGGTAGAAGAAAGTGATATACCTCCTGGAAATCCCTCTGGCCTACAAGGGCATCTCATGGGGACACTTTCATTTCCTTAGTTTTTTCCATTCTACTTCCGTTCTTCCAACTCTCACCTTATCTTTTCTTTCATTCCTTATCTAACGTCTTTGTTTCTTAAAAACTCAACAGCCCAAGCTGTCCCTGAACATGATAAATACCAATGGCTTTTACCTTCACCCTCTCCAGTTCTTCTGTTCTAGATGGGGTAGGGCACCTGGAGCACAGTGCATGCTTTTCCCTGCAGTCCTCCGGCTTGTGATGTCACACAGTGGTCCCCTCTCCCACAAAGCACACACCCTTGGGTATGCTGGAAGGAGTAACTGCATACCTTAAGGATCATGAGGGAGAGCTTTTACATAGTTCTGTGGCCAGTAGAGAAACCCTGAGGCTTTTTTAAAGCAAGGCAAAAAGAAGATAAATTGTTTGCAAAAAATTCACACCTGATCTACAACAAAACTTCCCAATCTTCTAATTAAAGTCACTCTACTCAGCCATAAAAAAGAATGACATCCCACCATCTGCAAAAATATGGATTGCAGATGACATGATATTGTACATGAAAAACCCTAAAGAATCCACTCCAAAACTACTAGAACTGATATCTGAATTCAGCAAAGTTGCAGGATACAAAATTAATACACAGAAATCTGTTGCTTTCTATACACTAACAATGAACTAACAGAAAGAGAAATCAGGAAAACAATTCCATTCACAATTACATCAAACAGAATAAAATACCTAGGAATAAACCTAACCAAGGAAGTGGAAGTGAAAGACCTATACCCTGAAAACTACAAGACACTCTTAAGAGAAATTAAAGAGGACACTAATAAATGGAAATTCATCCCATGCCCTCGGGTAGGAAGAATTAATATTGTCAAAATGGCCATCCTGCCTAAAGCAATCTACAGATTCAATGCAATCCCTATCAAAATACCAACAGCATCTTCAACAAACTGGAACAAATAGTTCTAAAATTCATATGGAACCACAAAAGACCCCAAATAACCAACACAATCCTGAGAAGGAAGAATAAAGCAGGGGGTATCTTGCTTTCCAATGTCAAGCTCTACTAAAAGCCACAGTAAACAAGACAATTTAGTACTGGTACAAGAACAGACCCATAGACCAGTGGAACAGAATAGAGAGTCCAGATATTAACCCAAGCATACATGGTCAATTAATATATGATAAAAGAGCCATAGATATACAGTGGGGAAATGACAGCCTCTTCAACCGCTGTTGTTGGCAAAACTGGACAGCTACATGTAAGAGAATGAAACTGGATTATTATCTAATCCCATACACAAAAGTAAACTCAAAATGGATCAAAGACCTGAATGTAAGTCATGAAACCATAAAACTCTTAGGAAAAAACATAGGCAAAAATCTCTTGGACATAAACACGAGCAACTTCTTCATGAACATATCTCCCTGAGCAAGGGAAACAAAAGCAAAAATGAACACGTGGAACTATATCAAGCTAAAATGCTTCTGTACAGCCAAGGACACCATCAGAACAAAAAGGCATCCTACAGTATGGGAGAACATATTCATAAATGACATATCCGATAAGGAGTTGACATCCAAAATATATAAAGAGCTCACACACCTCAACAAACAAAAGGCAAATAATCCAATTAAAAAATGGGCAGAAGAGCTGAACAAACAGTTCTCCAAAGAAGAAATTCATATGGCCAACAGGCACATGAAAAGATGCTCCATATCGCTAATCATCAGAGAAATGCAAATTAAAACCACAATGAGATATGATCTCACACCAGTAAGGATGGCCACCATCCAAAAGACAAACAACAACAAATGTTGGCAAGGATGTGGAGAAAGGGGAACCCTCCTACACTGCTGGTGGGAATGTAAATTAGTTCAACCATTGTGGAAAGCAGTATGGAGGTTCCTCAAAAAACTCAAAATAGAAATGCCATTTGACCCAGGAATTCCACTTCTAGGAATTTACCCTAAGAATGCAGGAGCCCAGTTTCAAAAAGACTTATGCACCCCTATGTTTATCACAGCACTATTTATAATAGCCAAGAAATGGAAGCAACCTAAGTGTCCGTCAGTAGATGAATGGATAAAGAAGATGTGGTACATATACATAATGGAATATTATTCAGCCATAAGAAGAAAACAAATCCTACCATTTGCAACAAGATTGGATGGAGCTAGAGGGTATTATGCTCAGTGAAATAAGCCAGTCAGAGAAAGACAAGTACCAGATGATTTCACTCATATGTGGAGTATAAGAACAAAGCAAAACTGAAGGAACAAAACAGCAGCAGACTCACAGAACCCAAGAATTGGCTAACAGTTATCACAGAGAAAGGGACTGGGGAGGATGGGTGGGAAGGGAGGGATAAAGGGGTAAATAGGGACATTACAATTAGCACACATAATGTAGTGGGGGGGCACGGGGAAGGCAGTATAACAGAGAGAAGACAAGTACTGATTCTATAGAATCTTACTATGCTGATGGACAGTGATTGTAATGGGGTATGTGGTGAGGACTTGATAATGGGGGTAGTATAGTAACCATAATATTTCTCATTGTGCATTAATGATACCAAAATAAAAAAAAATATGGGTGGACCTTGAGGGTATTACGGTAAGTGAAATAAGTCAGATAGAAGACACATACCATATGATTTCACTCATGTGTGGAATCTTAAAGACAAATAAACAAATCAGAAATAGATTCATAAGCATAGACAAGGGGTTGTTGATTACCATGAGGGCAGGGGTGAATAAAATAGGTGAAGGGCATAAAGAGCTACAGATTCCAAATTATAAAATAAATTAGTCACAAGGGTGGAAGTACAGCACAGGAAATATAGCCAATAATATTGCTATATCTTTGTATGGTGACATGGTAACTACACGTAGCATGGTGAGCATTTAGTAATGTATAATATTCTTGAATCACTATGCTGTACATCTGAAAGCAATATAATATTGTGTATAAACAATATAAAAAACAATATAAAAAAACAATATAAAATTGTGTTACATTTCAATAAAAAATAACTCTAACCCTTGTATACTAATTTCCTTAGCCTTTTTATAAGAGAATTAATTCTCCTCCTCCTAGTACTGAATTACTTGGCAAAGCATTTTGTATTTTATGGCCTGTTAATCAATGTTGCTTTACCCAAACTACTTCAAATTACAAAGCTCCCCACTGCAGTATGAGAGATGGCCCCTTCCCATCCATTAATTTCTCTGGTATACTTTTTGGAAAAGCATTCCCCCCCCCTCAGAGTATTTTTCTATTTAATAAATATTTATTGTATATTCACTAAGAACTAACACTACTAAGGGATGTAGAAAAAGAGAACCAGATCAAGTCCTTCCCTCAGAAGATTATAGTAAGGAAGACAAATGAGAAACAAGTAAACAAACAAAATATTAACATATTTTGATTAACTGTGTGAGCAGTCAGAAACTGTGGTAAAGGTACTAAGAGGACATACTCAAACAGGGTTGTCATGGGAGGAGATAACTTTTGGGTTAAGATCTGAAAAATACAATGGAATTAAGTATGGGAATAGCTGAGGAGATGGCCTTTCCAGACAGAGGGAACATGATAGAAGGCTTAAGAAATGAAAGTATAAGGTAAAAAAAGGGAAGATGACATTAGATAAAATGGGAAAAACCTACAGAGGTTGATAGATTAGGCCATGGAAATGAGTTGATTTCATTCTATGTGGAAGAGGAAGCTATAAAGGGATTTTTAAGGGAATGGTGGTATGTTACAACCGGAATTATATTTTTAAAAGGTATCTCTGGCTGTTTTATGGATATCGGGTTTAAGGGGAATAAGGATAAAGCAGAGAAACTGGGTAGGAGGCTCTTCCATTAGCTTATTCAAGCAATAACAGTCAAGAAGATTGGCATTGCAGAGGGCAAGAAATAGAATGAGTTCAGAGATACTGTAGAGTAGGATTTCTTGACAGGTTAAATGTGAGTGACAAGGAAAGGGAAAAATCAAGCATAACTATAACCTTCTGCCTTATGTCTATTTTTCCTGTTTTTAAAATATTTTAGCCCTTCTGAGCTTTAGGTTCCCCAACTTTAAAATAGCAAAGTTTTACCTACCTTATAAAGTTATTATAAAGTTATTAATCTTAGTTAATATATAACAAAGATTTGGAACAGTACTGGCATATAGTATGTATAAGTGTTGGCTCTATTATTGTTAAAATACATTATTACCATTATTATTTTGATCAAAGCTGCTATTTTTTCAAATATGTCTCAAACGTTTCAAAATGCTCTGTGTTCTCTTCCCTATGTTTCAGCACTATTATGAAATTATTCTTCCCCACATATATTTTTTGTGACATTTCCATTTTGACATTCTCTTGCTCAGGATAGAAAGACAGATTGAGCTTTTATGTGCAGGACACTTTCTTGAATTGGAAGGTACTTGTAATTTTTTCTGTTACTGAATGATACATACTATTCTTCACCCACAATGTAATGGAAGCAATTGAACATTTTGATGCAAGGAGTTCCCACTCCCAATAATCACATTGGTTTTCCAAAAAACCATTCCTTCTCACTTGAATATGGGTTAATTCAATAGGACTGGGTTTGTATTGGACATAGTGCTGAAGACAAGCAACTTTTTATCTATTATATTCAGCAAAGTCTGGGATGTAGACCAAGTTCTAAAACAAATGGGCAACAGAACTAAAACGCAAGTGACAGATTTGAGTTGAGAGATGAACCCAGGGGTAGCCACATGTACTCCTGAAAATCAGGGAAGGCTCTGAAATGGCAGGACCAGGCAGCATGTAAAAGGTAGTGATCACTAGATGCCTTCGAGTCTTGATTTGAATGCCACAATGTATAGGTGAGTCAACCTTGCCTGCAGTGTCTACTTTGTCTTACATTTCACCCTCTACAAATCCCAGTTACCTTTGGTTACTGCTTAACATGGTAGCTCATCTGGTATTTTACTGTCATCTATACCCTCCATTTCTATATTATTATGAGACTCTCCTGCCAAGACCCAGTATCCTACTATTCAGTTTCATATTAATACATTCAGTGATACTGTTTCCATCTGTGTTCTCTGAGCCAGGCTGCTAACATGGGACTAAAATAGCACTTTACTCAGATTAGTGACACTGAAATTTATTAATGATCCCCAACTTCCCATGAGACTTCAATTTGTCAGCACTCCTGTGTTCCTTTAGTTATGTCCCTTCCCCATTTACCAAAGAAAGTGTATCAAATATATTTACTTTCTCTTATTCCTGATTCCCTCTCTCATCATCTCTTACTTAGTCAGTGCCCTTTCTCTGAATGGCAGTCAACTGATAAGTCCTTCACCAAACTGACCAACATCAGCACCCATCCTGGCCATCTCACCTGTGACAATGGAGTATGTCTCTTCTGTCCAAGTTTCATCTTCACACCTACGATATGGCCTGTGAACTGCTTTCTTGATCTCTCTGTCTCTTCAAAGATTCCTCTTCTACAGGTTTCTTTCTTTTAACATCTAAATATGATTAAGTCTCTCCTCCTTCAGTCTCCCTTGACTGACCCCAGGTCCCCTTTACTGGATTCCATTTCTCTCCTCTCTCATAGACAGGCTCTAGACCAAAATTATCCGAGTGCACATCCCAGGTCTGCCACTTACTAGTTAGTTACAATTAACATAACCTTGAACAATCCATTTAACCCAACTGTGATTTCCTCCTCTCCAATACTTACCACACAGGTTAGACTAAATACTAATACATGTGACCTATTTGTAAATGCCTGGAAAATAAAATGCTTACTACATATTGAATATAATAATGCTTACTATTATTAGTTAAGTCAGTCCTGAGAAGAGTGTTAACAGAGTTGTATTCACTTCTTTCTTATCTCCCTCTTACTACTTAGTACGCAAGCAATCTGGCAGCTGTGTCAAATGTTTCAGTGAAATATTTTTGCTAAGACATTTCTTCAATTCAACAGGTATTTCTGTCTTTACCTTAATGATTTCAGCCAGTATTTGACATTGCTGATCATTTCTTTCCATTCTTTCTGTTTTTTCGAGGTCACATTCTCTGGGCTTTCTTCTACCCTTCAGGTATTCCTTCATAATGTATTTTGCATGTGTTTTATTTCCTTTCATTTTAAGTGTTTTTAAAAGTCCTAAATGCCAGGCCCTCCGGAATTCTCTTCGAAGTCCTCTTATCACTATGCATGTTCTCCCTGATTTCATTACCCCTATGCTATCCACACACTTGCTGATTATTTATAAATTGCTGTCTGCAGCCAAAACCTATCTCCCGAGCATCAGATTGATTCAGCTACTAAAATTCCACAGGAATCTTAGATTTGACACATATAAATTTTAACTCATTTTTTCCTGCATCCTTACGCTGGTCATCTTCGTATATTCCTTAGCTCAACATTAAATAGCTGAGCCACTGAGGCCCTGAAATGAAGAATTACAGGGACCACCATTCATTGTGCAGTACACAAGGGGGGCAATTTACATAAATTAAAACTTAAAAGGGCTTGTATAATATGGGGTCTTACCTGAGGGTTTCGGCCCTGGACAAGTTCACTCTTGATTTGGTGAGACCGAAAAATGACAATGGAATGTTTTTGGGGTGAAAGGGTTTATACCCAACTTCACTCTCGTGGTGGCAGGTCAAGCAGAAGAATCCCATCCACCTTAGAGCAAGTCTGCATGCAGCAAGCAGGTCTCTGCCTCTGGGCCTCTCTGCCCCTGCAGCCGTCTCAGTCTCTGTCCACAGCGCTGCCACCACTCCAGCCCCTGCTCTCCAATAGACTTGCAGCTGTGCATCAGTCCAGAGCACTGGGCGGAGCTCTTCATATAGCGTCAATAACAACGTATTGCCCACACTTATGTAGTGAGCTAGCCAACCAGGGCCAGGTGAAAATCCTGGCCATAGGAACTTCTACTTTCTCTACATACAGTCATCTATTTAGTTATCTGAGTCAAAATCTCATGTTATCCTTGACTCTTCACTCCTGTCAATCACTGTCCACCCCATTTCCCAGGTCTTTCATTGCTCTGTTCTCTTCTCAATCTCCAATGCAACTCCTCCAGTCCAGACACCATCATCTTCCTGATTTTTTTACCTTAAAGCCCAAACTTCTTCACACAATTTTTGGAATCTTTAGGTATTGTCCCCACTTACCACTCTGGCTCCAATTCAAGCTACTTTTCTTAGTTCTCTACAAACCAGTCATACCAAAAATTTCACAGTTGTGTTACAATTTCTCTTACTTATAAGTTTCTAGTCAGACCTTCCCTCTCCTTGGAATAATCTATTTATTGCCTTGAAGGCTTGGCTTAGTCCTTCATATCCTAGACAAGGATTTGAGTCCAAGTAGTTTATGTAGGAGGCAATCTCAGAAGAAATGGTAAGAAGGTGAGTGAGACAGAAGGAAAGGAAGGCAAAACAGGGTATATTCTAAGCATGTTACGATTATAGGCCAGTAGAGCCCAATTCTATGGGGAATCTTTGGGATATAATGTAGAATACATCTCAGAATAATCCCACATAAAAAGCAAGGTAGCTTTTTATGGGCTGCCCATTCTCCACCTCTTGTCTCTCCTTAGCTGAGAGCATTTCCTGAGAGATCAGTTCTCCAACCTGACCAAGGACAGACTGGCAGGCTTGAGAAATTCCTGATGAAGAGCATGGCAGGTGCTGGAAGGAGAGGTCATCAGCATGCCCAGGAAACATACGGGGGAAGCCAAGTCTTATCATGGATATTCCTTTAAATATCCCTCTCCTGTGCTTCTTTTGAATTCCTCATTTCCTGTGTCACTTATTACATTTTAATGGGAGAAATTCCAATCAAACAATAAATTACAGTAAGCCATATGTCTAGACAACATGATTTCCCTAAAACCCGGCCCACAGTAGGTACTTTTACCTGAACTCTCTTAAATAGAATGGGGTATTTCACATTTGGTAGCAATAATTACATCCCTTTAAAGATTGTTTCTGTGACTATAGACTTTTATTTACCGCTCTCTGCCTCTTTCAGGTAGAAAGACTGGTATTTGGAGTTGAATTTGCAGTGACATGCAAGGCACTGTCTGAGACATCATAAGTTAATTGTTAAAACATGGTTTTCTTACATCAAGTAGCCTGTGTCTAGTTTGCTCTTTATCATTAACCTTCCATCCTGAAATGCTGTTTCAAAGACTTCCTTTGAATGCTCACATTTGAGAAATGCCAGAAGACAAACATTTATGCTACAAAATAAGTGGAAATGTCATTTTTAATATGTTCCAAGTGCTTGGCACCCATGCTGATTGGGTCTAATCGTATTGTCTGGTGAGATTTCCTCTCCAGAGATAACTAATTGGAATGACACAGTTGTAACAGTGAATTCTGGGTGAAATAATCAGACATTTGCAGTCTGAATGAATAGCTTTTGTGTCAATGTTGCAGAGCTGAACCATTTTGTGTTGTTTCCAGATTTATGTATCCCAAATGCAGTTCAGTTCTTTTTTTCTTCAGAGCTTCCATTTTTTGGCAAGGAAAGTCATTGCTTCCCTCCCCTGCTCCAAACATTTCATGGTCCCCAATACCAAAAAGTTCAAGTCCAGTGTCTCTATCATAAATAGCATTAAGACCATATTTTTTGTTTGTATCTCATTTTCTATACTTTGCTGATAACATTTAAATAATATTTTTGAGGCTCCAATTATTTTCGTGTGCCAATCACCGCATTTGGTATTTCACACATAATATCACATTTCCCCCTCAGAGCAAATTAGATAATTATCCATGCAGGAACAGATTTATGTTGAAGAGTATATGGAAAGCCTGTAATGATACAACTAGGATGTGACTCCAAGTCTAACTCAAATGAGGACCATCATCTTCTTCCAAGATTCCTCTGGGGCCAACACTACTCCAGATGTTGACAAAGAACATCTCACTATAGTATTGAAAAGTCTCCACTATAACCATTTACAGATGAGAAAACTGAGGTACCACAGAATTAAGAGCTCTTCCTGAAGTCACATAGCCACTAATGGGTAGAGTCCTAATTCAAGTCACTTATATCTGCATACAACATCTGTGCTTTTTCCACACCATGTATCCTCTTTATCTGGGAAATTCTCCCTTGTATTCTTCCCAACAGAAACTCCACTTATCCTCAAAACCCCAGACCAAATACTATGTGTTTAAGCTCCTTCTTCTGAACTCCAGTAGAACTTACCAAACATGACTCATGAGCATTGTCTTGTACTGTGATGACATATTAAAAAAAAATAGACACAACAGAATGTCTCTAATATATAGGATATAGGCACATGCACTGCCTCATTTGATCCTCAGATCTGTCCACATTATCCCAATTTTACAGAACATACTGAAGTGACTTGCTTGGAATGTACACATCTGCTTTGTTGTCAAATTTTGACTTGAATGCATTTAAGAGCATCTAAGATCTAATTATTAGTAGTAATTAGATAATAAACTACTAACCCTGGGGTTATTCCTACGTCAAGAGTTTGGGAAATGAAGGGGAAGCAAAGCCAGTGAGGGAGAAAAGTAGGGAAGCACAATGACCTGGAATCTGAGTGAAGAAAATCTATCAAGGAGGATGTGGGGAACATTTGGCTCAAATGTTGCTGATATACCAAGTGGAATGAGGGCTGATAATTCATCACTGGATTTGGTAACATGGAAGTCATTGTTGACCATCATCAGATTGCTTTTTGTGGAGGAGAATAAATATCTGATTGGAGTGGGTTCAAAGAGAGAAAGGGATTTAAAGACAAGGATAAGAGCTAACAGCTGCCATGAGAAGCAAAGATGTAGAATGGCAACTGGCACTGGAAGGAACATCATGAAAGGTTTGTTGGTTTTAAGATGTTAGAACAATAACAAGTGTGTATTTTGGGGGGAATGATCCAGTAGAGTGAAAATTTGAGAAAACAGGAGAGAAGGGAACATTGCTTGTATAATGTTCTAGATGATGCAAAAAGAAATGACATCAAGTATTAAAGTAGAGAGATTAGCTTTAAATAGGACGATAGATGATTCATTTAGGTTAATAGTCAAGAAGACAGAGTACGTAGAAACAGATGCTGGAGGATGGGTAGATGCGCTGATGGGAATCTATAAAATTTCTCTTCAGATTGCTCCAATGTTCTCAGTGAAGCAGGGAGTGAGGTCTTCAGCTAAAAGTGGAGTAGAAGTTCTATGGGGGTTTTAAAGAGCAAGAAAGAAATAGGGAATGTTGTCTAAAAGATGGGAGGATGAAGAGATGATCACCCTCATAATCAACATTTGGTAAGACTTTACCATGCTAAGTGTTCTGTTGACATACTTCAGTTAATCTCCACATCCATGGTGTCTATTTATTACTGTTAGTATTCCCACTTCAGAGGTGAGAAAACTGGGTCTCAGAGAAAATAGATAATTTGCCCTAAGTCACACAGCTAGAAAATGGTGACATCAATGTTCAAACCCATCCTACATGACTTCAAACCTGACACTTTTCATTACATTACCTTGTCTCTCCATGTTCCCTTGGGTATGCAAAGGTCTTAGGAGAATTAAGAAATATGAATTGACTTCTTTTGTGACAGAATATGTTCATATAATCTCTGATTGTTAAAAAAAAGTTATTTGATGAAACCTTTATTCTAAAAATTAAGCAAGAGAAGGAAATTTTTTAAGTTCGAGCACAAGTATTTGACTTCCTACTATTACCTCTCTTAATATGGACACTGACATTCCATGTCTTAAAATGCTGCAGATGGTAAAAAGTTGTGATTATTACAGTATTCATTTCAAAGATCTGTACATTTTACTCCCAGCAACAGAATGTAAGGTTGTATTTTAGTTTTAGCAGCTGATAACTATTAGTTAGTTTTGAGTTAAGTAGTTGTGTTGACTAGAGATGTTTTCAGTAGCAAGTAACTGCAGAATCCAAATAAATGTGGCTTTAAATAGACTTTTTTCCTTCTTTTAATCAAGGTGTCTAAAGACCAGCATCTCCAAGCACTGATTCAGCATTTCCAAAATATTAGCCCTACATCTCTGATAACCTGGACTTTTTCCTTCATGTTCACAAGATTAGTGTCACAATCCCAAGCATCATAACCATTGAGACATGAAAAAGAAATAACTATTTGCTACCATCAACAGCTATTATATTAATAATAAAAAAAAGTTTCAGGAACTTCCCTCCCTAACAGATATCTACTCACATTTCATGAGCCAGAAATCAGTCACATGATTACCCATAGCAGGAAGAGTGACTGATAAAGCAGAGCCAAAGAGAAAGTATTAGGAATGAGAGATGGGTCTGTCAACCAACAGTGCCTACCTCAATGGCCATTTTAATTTCTAGAAATATCATTTTTACAGAAACTTCTGCTGAGCCAATGCCTCCCATCTTATGTATGTAAAATTTGATCATTGAATAAAAATGGCAAGGCTTGGAATTCCTTCATTAAGAAGCATTCTTACTTAATGAAAAGTTTGAAGCTTGATTAATTTTTCTATTAGAGTGGTGACATTTCCTACCTTGGTATTACATTCACAAATGATAAGTGCTTTTGTATTCTATCAACATTATAAAATTCTGATAGAGTCACAGTCATGTTAATTGCCGAGAAAGGCAGACAAAGACTGAGTAGAGAATATCACAGCATGATAGGAATACAGTTGTAGAGAAATAAGATAAAGACAGGATCTAATTTTGCAATTGTATCTCTTTTTAAAAACTTATACATCAAGTACTTGCACCATTATCCCTTATCAACTCCCAAGTTAGACTGAAATAGACTTTAAAATTCAAATTCATGCTTTATATGAAATGAGAACCTGAACATGCATTTTTCACCTTTTGGCTGCTGTATGGAAGACACTGTTCTGTGTGCTGGGGGGGAGTGATACAAAAACTCAGAAGGCAGTAACTACAATCACAAGCTAAGACTGCTCAGTGCTTACTTTGAGACAGATAGTTCTAAGTGCCTTATAAATATTAATTCATTTAAACAGTATGTAAAATAGTCACTATTAGCCCATCCCACTTTACAGATTACACACAGAAATATTAATTTTCTGAAGGTCACAAAATCAGTAAGGTCAAAGTTAGGATTTAAACCCAGGAAGTATGGCCCCAGAATCCATCTACTAACCTTTACACTACATGCTAACAAGGAGGTAGTGGATTAAGTCAGGGGACCAAAAAGCTTTAATATAAGTTTCAGTAAGTTTTGGCAAAACAATATGAGAAAGATCAAAGCAAGGAGCTATATTTGTCAAATAATAACAAAGGCTTCATGGAGATAACAATTTATAAAACGAGCTTAATGATTGATTTAATTTTAGTAGACAGTAATAGTTTGAGGATAAAGGCATCTAGGAAGAATAGACATCATAAGCTACACCAAAAAATTGAGAACTTGGGGAAGGTTGGGTAAAACCGAAGGCCCAACCTGGTCTGCATGTCAGGGGAATAGCAGAAGATAAAGCAACCAAAGTACTCACACGAACAGAAATGAACTTGGGACCAGGAAATCCAAGAGTCATTTCTGCTTCTTTACACTAGATGACTTTGGTCAAGACCCTTAATCTCTCTGGGTCTCAAACAGACATTAAAAAGTTCACCTGCACTGTTGTTTCAAGAATAAAATGAGAGTGCAAATGTTCAAATTAACTGAAATGAATCTGAGTGGAAAGTTGGTTGTGGCCACATTGTCAAAAGATGTGAATATCATACAAAAGATGACTCAATAGACTTCCAAGGAGAAAGAGTGTTATGACCAGAACTGCCTGAAGTCCAATCTAGAAGCAGAGGATAGACTGGAGTATGGAGCAGGGCAAGAGTAAAGACTAAGGAATCAGTTGAGTTGATTAGAATAGGTTGACAGGAAATGACAGATGATTCTAGTTCTGGCAGTTGGACTTGAAATCAAGAGATTACAGAAACACTATAGAAGTAAACAAAATTGATTTCATACTTGATTTGGATGGAATATGGGAGAAAAACACTCAACCATGATTCTGAAGACTTAAAGCCCAGTAACTAGGAGAATAACTATGCCACCATCAAAAAAAAAAAATCTTGATGAACAGAAGTTCCTGGGAAAGAACACAAGTTCATTTCAAGGGGCTGGTGAGATATTCTGATTAAATTATCCTTCAAGCAGTTGAATATGTGCATCTGGGACATAGGACAGAGGTAGGGACAAGATAGGGTATGTGGTAGACAAATGGACCCTTAGTAATGTCCACATCCTAATCCCCAGTACCAGTGACTATGTTAGATTACAGAGCAAAAGGGAATTTTGGAGATGTAATTAAATTTGGAGATATAATTAAAGTTAATGATTAGTTGACTTTGATACAGGGAGACTATTCTGGATTACCTGGGTGGACCCAATGTAATATAAAGGTCCTTAATGAAAAAGGAAGGCTGTGATGGGAAGTAAAAAGGACTCAACCAGCCATTGTAGGCTTTGAGGATGAAGAAGTGTATCACAAGCCAAGGAATATGGGCTGTCTGAAAAAAAAAAGGATTTATTTTCTAGAGCCTTCAGACAGGAACACACTGATTTATTTAGACCATGGAGACCTAAATAAGGTATCTGTAGGAGAACTGTAGGAGAATAAATTTGCATTATCTAAAATACTAAATCTGGGGTAGCTTTTTATAGTAGCAATAGAGAACTAATACAAATCGATTTTGAAAAACAGGGTGGAGAAAATGATAATAAATGGTGTAGGTTCTGACACTTGCTGTAAGTGATCTGGGCATCAAATATGACTGCCACTCATTGAAAAAGCAGGAACAGTAGTTAGCCCTTAGAATGAGTGCTCATATTTCTTGTTCTCAGACTAGATTATTGGAACTTTAGGAGCATAAATCACTTCATTTTCTATGTAGAACTGCACTACAGCAATAAAGAAGGGATCTAGAATTATCTTAGTGCATTCCTGGGTCTTCTCTTTTCCCTTAAGTCATCACACATGGACCTCAGTGCTGTGAGATAAAGAATTCCATTTTGGGGAGGAGGAGAAATTGCTCAATTTCAGACATTGCAAGTAATCGCTGAAAGAATAGAAATAGAAACTATAGAAAATTTCAAGCTCCTCCTCTCCAGAAACTGGCTCTTGACTTTCTAGAAACACCCAGCTTTTCCAACATCTCTTTGCACTCACCATGGGCTGCATTTGTGTTGCAGGATCCATGTTGGTCCAGGGTGCAGAAAGGGAAGCAAGCTTGTTTGTGGTTTCACTAGATATAGGAAATACCTAGCAAATTGTGCCCTTTATTGACTCAGCTCCTCTGAAGGTCTGGTTTAAGTTACTGCTGATCTCTACCTACATCTACTATAAAACTGCCCCCCTCAATAGGGCAGATAACTCCAGATGGGCATTAGTGGGAAAGGGAATATGGTAAGTGGAGCAGGCATCCCTCTTCTTTATAGCCCTGATATTTTATTTCCCACAACACAAAGCTATGTCAAGATATCAGATTTCTCTAAGAGGTAGTAAGAAAAGATATATTCTAAACTATTTAATATGTCCTCCTCAAGGTTATAAGAAAAAATTAATTTATGCAAGTCCCTTTATTAAAAATCCCCGTTCTCAGCCATATTTTCCCTAGTTTTAGAAGGGCAACACATTTCTCCTTCTCAAACCAAAATAGAATCAATCTCTACTGTAGTTACTCCTCCACCCACAGTATCTCCAACACCCAGCCCCACCTCAGAGCAGGAATGAGACTCAGTGTAAAGCAAGTCTACGTTTTTTGGCCAATAGTTAGGATAGGGAAGGTGGTAGGAGAGGGAGGGCGACCTGTGGCTTCGTCATAACAGGCCACAGTTGATGACAGCCAACCAAACTCTGATGCCTTTGAGGTGCAAAATGAGGGTTCTTTCTGCTCATCCAATGGGTAAATATTTAGTTAAACATCAAACACAGAAAACAGCTGTGCACAACAAATACTAATCTCCAGTGACTGCACAACCGAAGTCCAGAAAAATAATGTTTATAAATGTCATAGATATACTCAAGCCCCTGTTCACAATAGGAATCCTAGGTTACAGTATTACCCAGAGAACTCTGAGTGTCCCTCCCACATGAGTAAGCAGACATCTCCTTCTCTGGATGTCTTTATTAATCTTCTGAATTTGCGGCTGTTGCTCGCAGACCTGTTGGTGTCAGAATGTGTATCCACTGGTGTTTACATAAATATTAGGCCAGAGTTTGTAAACTAGCATTTTTCTCTTCTAAAGCCATATAAATTTCTAGTCAACAACCCCATGCTCACCCGATTTCAGGGAAGGGTATGTGTGAGTAGACAGTATATAATCTCTCAAATTCTGTGGGCACATATTCTTTCAGATGGAAACAGAATGCTGACAAAGATTTCCTTATGAGAAATTTTCTTATTTTCCAAAATCATGACAATAACTGATCAGGACAGAGAGCACAGTATACAGGAAACATCAAGGGACTTGAAAGTCTCCTTCCAACTGCTTCCCTGTCCTTGTTGGAAATCCTCATGAGCCTCAATGAAGGGTCAATCCATTTAAGATTGCTTTTCCTTCTTGTTTTCTGGGGTATGTGAGCTGTGATTACAATTAGCTTGGACATCAACATTGTAAGTATGTGAGAGCTAGACGTTGCTTGTATAAACACTTATAAGATAAGCTAAACCTAACAGCTTTCATGTAATCACCTCCATGCAGCAGCCACCTTGTAGGGATGGAGTTCTGAGTATGGAACAGCTGGAGCCACACTTTAATTGGTGGTTATAATAGTTGCACAGCTGTTTGTAACATTTCTGGCTATGTTAATCACGGCTGCAATGATGCTTATCAGAAAGCCGCATTAGAGGGGCCAATTGAGTGTTGACTTAGAAAGTCACATTGTATATTTCCTTACTGAACATCAATTAAAGAAAATTCAAAAGCACAAAAAAGGAATTAATCTAATGAGAATCTCAATTCTCTAAGATCAATCTCTAAGGATGTTGTGTCCAGAAACACTAACAGATCCTTTTCTGGAATGTATAAACAAACCACTCAAAATGAGGGTCTATCACTGTATTTCAGTAAACTTTCACTGAGGAAATATAAGGGAAAGTGCTGTTTACCTTCTTGAAAAAATGGTATCTATCAGGGCATCCCCAAAAAAACTGAATGTGACATATGGCACAGACATATAGTTAAGTTCCTTAGAAAAGACTAGAATCTTCATGCTCTGGAGTAGACAGAGAATATACGTTTCTTTCCTTACCTGCAAGATGAATTATCTGTGTTCTAAAAGTATTAACAAAATTCTTGCTTTAGAGACAAGTTACAGTTCCTTCTCTGCCACTACCAATTTGGAGAACTTGGGCACGTCACTTAGCTTTTCTAAGCTTCAGTTTTCTGATTAGTAAATTGAAAGAATTGGGCTAGATTATTTCTGAAGTATTTTGCATCTCTCATATCTTTTGTACAGACTTTTTTAAAAGCTTCCCCCTCTGGAATTTCTAGTTAAAAAACAAAAAGACACAAAATTCAGGAAACAAGGGGAATAGTAAAGGAAAATTCTAGAATAACAACTATAAAACAGGGACAAGAGAATACCTAATTCAGGTTGGAGAAGATGACAAGAGTCTTTAACGAGTCTCCTGGCAAACTATCAATTAATGCTTCGAGTGAAATAAATTATTGATAGATACTGGACAAAGCTGTTGATACAGAGGGAAAAGCAGCAATAAATACCTCAAAAGGAAGCAAATGAGAGACATAATGTAATCAATTCTAACCAAGACAGAAAATGTGTTGATAGAACCTTTTAGCTGAACAGAAAAGCAATGTAATAATAACATAGACACTGATTTTTGGTATAACAAAAAAACTAAAAGGTAACTATATTAGCAAAATAGAAAAAGGAATTTAGGATGGAGGTGGATAAAGGAGCTAAATGTTCTTCCACATTATCACAAATAGCCTGTAAGATCTGAATAATGCCAAATTGACAATATCTGAAACTGATGAATCAAGAAGCTATATATAGGCACATTATTAAGAATAAAATGGGGTAAAACAAGAAAAAACAGAAAAATTTAACTCACAAAAAGAATGAAAATCAGTTTCGGGGAGTAGGCTGTTAGATGGGGCAATACTGATTCATTAGAATGAAATACAATGAAATATTAATTCATCATAAGCCTTTCAAATAATTTGTCATTTTGACCACATATATGATTTACTCTGGAAAAAAAAAAAGATTTAATCTGAAAGCAAATAAAGCTTTACTCTCAATTTCAGCAATGAATACAAGGTAGAGATATTAACAGATTAAGGATCAATTATATAGTATGTTGTTTCTGGGAACAAATATTTTAAAACATTAAGACCCGTGGGACTTTTCATTATGTCGTTCATGAACAAGTCACAATCCCTCACCAGGGCCTTTTATCAATTCTTATGGTCAAAATCGCTTCCTTTTTCTCCTTTTCTCCTTGTTCAAATTCTTTCAACATTTTAGAGAAAGGTTAAACTATCTCTTATAAGGCACTTTTGATTTTATCCATCCCCCTCATTTAGAACTTTTAATAACGTTGGTGTGGCACAATGAAATTTGCAAAGCTCTTTCACATATATTACTTCATTTATTCTTCACTTTGACCAGTCATTTATTTGTTAATGCAACTTATTTATTGAGTTTTTACTCTAAGTCAGGTACCTTGACAAAAACTGGCGTTCAAATGTCAACAAGATAGACAGGTTTACTGGCCTCACAGAGCTCCATAATTTCTGGGGGAGGCAAGATATGTTTAAGATATTTGCTCTGTGTTTATTCAACCTTGTGTATGAGATAAAGAAAATGAAGTACAGTTTCAGTTTAGATGTTGGAATTTTTGTCTACAAATCTTACTGTTTCTGTAATGAATAGGTTTCAACATAAAATATCTAATGAATCAAAAATTTAGCAGTAACAGCATGATTTATTAATCTCATTCCCTTATGTAAAATACTGTAGCTAGACTTAGTCTTCCTCTCTTCTGCTCTTTTCATCCCCTCCCACATTCAAACAACACAATCGACCAACAGCATGAAGTTGCCTCACTGCCTCTTCTCTGACCTGTAGATTCAGGGGATGTACACTATAAATGTCCAAGCCTTATTCATGGACTGGGGCTTCCGTGATCAGTTTTACTCCATCCCCCTGGACTGGTTCCCTGTTGGTGTTTCAGGTTCCATTCCCCAGAAATGACAAATGACATCCTTGTAACAGCCACAGTTCAGTAGGGATACCAAGTATCATTTTCACTGTAGTGCACATCTATCCTAAAAGAAAATATGTTTGAATCTTTGGGAAAATATCTTTGAATCTCCATCTTACTATGCATTCATTCATTAGTCCATTCATTCAACAAATATGTATGTATTGAGTGCCTACTACAGACAATGGGATAGGTGCTGACAATTTAAATTTATTGCTAAATGTCAGAATGCATATAACCTAGGGAAAAGCCATACTGAGAAGGGAAGGCTATTCTATTAAGTACCAAAAGTAAACACAGGTCTTCTCACTTCAAAGCCTGGGCTGATTCCATTCTGCCACGCAATTTCATTTTATCATTCATTGAACTCCACTGGATTGTCAGTTTTTAAGGCAATGTAAGGATCTTTATCTTTCTATCTCCACAGTAAACAGCAGTTTCCTGCACATACAGTTGCTCAGAAATGGTTGTTGAAAGGAAATATCCACTTACAGCCCTTTTATGCAAGTAATACCTCTGAATTGAAACTACAGTTGTATCTTGCTATCCCATTGTTCTTAAATATATTCCACATTTTTCTCAGAACCACCCATACCATTTCTAGGCAGACTGAAACTTCGAAAAGTTATGTTCCTCATGGCAGAACCACAAAAGAAATAAGTCAGAAAGGAAGAAAAATGGTCATTAAAATTCCTTTGGTCCTGTAGGGCTTACACAAGAATGAGACAAATTATTTATCATGAGAAATCCAAGTGGGCATTTGCTTTTCTATAGATGCTAAGACACAAACCCAAGTAAGATTGCCCAGTAATCTGATACCTGCGGAACAGAACATTCCATGTAAGAGTAAGCCACAGAGAAGTGCCCAAATTCAACAAGTAAGAAGAAAGGTTACAGAGTACAAAATCTAAAATCCGAGTGAAAGAATACTGAAGGAAAAAAAGGCATTATTTAGAAATAAAGATACATAATGAGTATTTTGTCTCCATCTTACTATGCATTCATTCATTAATCCATTCATTCAACAAATATGTATTTATTGAGTGCCTACTACAGACAATGGGATAGGTGCTGACAATTTAAATATATTGCTAAATGTCAGAAAGCATATAACCGAGGGAAAAGCCATACTGAGAAGGGAAGGCTATTCTATTAAGTACCAAAAGTAAAAATAATTACCTGAATGTGAGCATGATTTTTAATTTTCTGTTTTCAGAAAGAGTTGGCATTTTTACAGCTTTATTGAAATATAATTGGCATATAAAAGCAGTACAAATTTATCATGTGCAATAAGAGAATTTTTGACATATGTCTACCTCCCTGAAAGCAATACTACAATCAAGAATTCACTGGTGATGTCTCTTGGTCTGAAGTTTTATGCTGTGAATGTTTTTAGGTACAAATTCAATTTCAAATACAGATATTCAAGTCACTTATTTCTTGCCAGCTTTACTGTCAAGATTTCACTTGTCATAATCGACAAGATTTTAATGTATTTAAACGTACGATGTAATAATTTGATATATGTCTACATTGTAAAATGATTCCCACAATCAAGTTAATATATCCATCACCTCAGTTACTTTTTTTTAACCCTGTATGCTTAAAATCCACTATCTTAGCAAATTTTAATAGAATATTATCAATATTAATTATAGACACCATGCTGCACATTAGATCTCCAGAACATATTCATCTTAAAACTGAGAGCTTGTACTCTTTGACCAACCAATTCTCATTCATTTCCTGCAACCAGCCACCATTCTGTGTTTCTGATTTCAACTTTTGTTTTGTTTTGTTTTGTTTTTTTAGATTCCTCATATAAGCGACACTATACAATATTTATCTTTCTCTATCTGGCCAATTTCACTTAGCGTAATGTCTACAGGTTGTGTCTTTTGAGAAACTTACCATTCACCCAAATTGTTAAATCTATTTGCTTCAAAGATGTTTGTAACTTTTCCCTAGTATTCATCCAATACGTATAGAATCTGTAGCACCCTTCTCATTCCTAACATTTGGTAACTTGTATTTTCTCTCATTTTTTTCCCAGTCTGTCTGACTAGTGGTCAATTGGTCTTCTCAAAGAAACTGTTTTTAATATCACTAATTTTTTTTAATCTACGGTTTCTCTACTTTTGGCTACATTGATTTGTGTTCAAATTTTCTTTCTGCTGCTTACTTTGAACTTAGCTTTTCCCTGCATTTTTTTGTTTCTTAAGATGGAAGCTCAGGTCATTTAAAATCTTCCTTTTTTTTTTAATAGATGCATTTAGTGCTATCAATTTTCCCCTAGGTATTAACTTTATCTACATCACACAATTTTGATGTCTTGCTTCCATTTTCATTCACTTCAAAACACTCTGCAATTTCCCTTTGGATTTCTTCTTTGACCCATGGGTTATTTAGAAATGTGCTACTTAGTTTCCAAATATCTGGGCATTTTCCCAATATATTTTGGTTATTGATTTTCTGGGCATTGAATATGCTTTGTATGATTTAAATCCTTTAAAACTGATTGAGACTCATTTTGTGGCTCAGAATTATTGTCTATTTTGATGTATGTTCCACATGCTCTTGAAAATAAAGCATATTATGCTTTTGTTGGGTGGAAGGTTCATATTTTAGTTTTTTATTCTTTATGTGTTTCATTTTGGATAATTTCTATTTATCTTCAAGTTCATTAGTCTTTCATCTATACACTTAATATACTATTAATAACTTCCATTGCATTTTTCACTGCAACCACTGTAGTTTTCAATTCTAGAAGTTTTATGAGAATCTTTTTACATCTTTTGTGACTCTATTTAAAAAGTTTAATCTTTCTTTTACTTTTTAGAACATATAGAATAAAATCATAAAAACTATTTAGATCCCTTTGTCAACTAGTCCTATCATCTGTGTAATTTCTGTGTATTTCTACTTACTGAATTTTCTCATTTGCTGTCATATTTTCCTGCTTCCTTGCCTACCTGGGTGACAAAGATCGTGATATTTCACCTTTCTGTGTGCTGCATATTTTGTACCCCTATTAATATCCTTAGCTTTGTTCTGAGATATGGTGAAGTTATGGAATCAATTTGATTATTCTGAAACTGACATCTAAGCTTTTTTAGGTGACATCAGAGAAGCTTTTAATATTGGGTTAGTTTTGTGTCACAATTGAGTTTAATACCCATTCAAAATGCCCAATCCCACTGGAATAATGAGGTATTACTCTGGCTGGTGGGAATACTGGTACTGAGTGAACTCTGAGAATTGTTCCCTTTTCTGCTTTAGGCATGGTCCTTCCCCTAGTCTTGGTTAGTTCCATCACACATGGGCATTGAGCAACACCAGCTGAGGACTCAAGTGGGACAATCTGTCCATCTCTGCAGCTCTCACGCAGTTCTCTTCTGTTCTCACTCTTCTGTGACCCTGAACTGCCTTGGACTCTCTGAACTCCAAATCTACCCTCTCAACTAGGAAGGAGACCCCATATCCTGCCCTCACTCCCCCCCATGTGCTGCTGCTGGGAAACCTTCTCAGAAAGTAATGTGGGGCAGTCATGTTACTCACCTCATTCACTTCCCTTCTGTCAGTCATCACTGTCCTGTGTTTCCTGATGTCCCACGTCAAAACCATTGTTTCACATATTTTGTCTAATACTTTGATTGTTTGAGGTGGATGGATAAATTGGGTCTTCCATCTTGGCCAGAAGTAAATGAAGATGTTTGAGCATTGACCTGTTTTAATTAGACTTTGTTGGTCCAGTTTGCAATGTACCTTATCATTCTATATTCCATATCCTCAAAGTAAGTTTATCTTTCTTTTGCTTTTCAGAATGTCCTTTATTTTTGTATCACAATTGCAAGCAAGGCTTTAGTCTTCAAAGAGCCAAAAAATCCGTGCTGTGTTACATGAAATGTCATGTCTTAATGAGTTTGTTCCAATGCTCTCATTGGTATTCTCAAACAGTACCCATGAGGAACCATTTCAGTAAATACAAGATTGTTTTTGATGATTAGAGTAACAAGAAACATTTAGTATGGTATGGAGAATGTCCATGCAAACATGAAAGCTGGTATCCAGTGTTATGGTAGCTCTCCTCTTCTTTTAGTTAGATCTTCATGATTAAAAAGAATAGAGCCTTTCTTAAATTAACTAGAGTAAAATAGGGTTGGTGGTAATAACAATCATATGGTAGAAAGGAATTCTATGAAAATCACCCCAGGACATATTAGTATACCATCTGGCCACACTGAAACTTGACCTAAATCCAGAAACATGGTTTCATTGCCCTTCTTTCTATGCTTTACTACACGACTGTCATTAGTCCCTGTACATTTTTGTTGCTGTTGTTCTCTTTAGGTGTCTTCTTGCTTCTTATTTTGCCATCAACCAGCTGTGCCGCCCTCTCTTCTGTACATGTGTTTCTCTCTTCTTAAGTTTCTGTTTACTCAGTGTATCTGCCTTTCCCTTAGTTAGACTTCTTATGACATCCACCCTAAGGTTCACCCTTGCTCTGTAGACACTTTCATTTTTATTTCCACTACCAACTACTTCAGCTGTTTTATAATTCACAATTGAAGTATCCAAGAGTGAGAATTCCATTGACCTAACTCATCTCTTGGCAGAAGACCACACCAAAGTTGACAGTTTAGCCTATGAATTGGTTGCCCAGGGGTCAAGTATGGAAACGTTTAAAGCTTTAAGGTATGGCCATCTAGATAACCTTAGTAAATACATAAGTGAGGTAATTTACTTTAAAAAGTGCTGTGATTCACAAATCTGGTACAGATATGTAAAAGCAGTTGGAAGACAGAATCAGAACAGAGAGAATTTACAAAGAGACTTGGGTTCACAGGAATGACTGTCTGAAAAAACATATGTGGGATATTTTACTAGAAATCCAAACATGGTGCAAGGTGGGATCTTTAGGTTCAACCTTGAAATTTTGAGTTTTAAGAATTTCAGTTTATATCAGAATCATCCCAAGTGATTGGAATATTATTCAACTTCCATAGAAGAAGCTTAAATGATGGCATTTATTCAAGGATTATAATTTGGAGTGTGAGTGCCAAAATTTTTTTTTCAATATAAAATGAACAAGGGGTTCCAATCACTTATGATTTTTTCTACCTTATGAAAATTAATTACTCAATATGACCAGAGGGCAAGATAAATTAATGCCAGATGTTTTTGCAAATAGCAAAATTGTCTCAGAATTGTTCTTCTGAAATTTAAATGCGAGGTATTAAATAATCCTTTTCTTTACCCTGACAGCTTTTCCTATAACTAGAAACATTTCCAGAAATGAATCTCATAACACTTGTCACCTAGATGGCTCTTATTCACCCTATGTTATCTAGAAGGAATATATTCATCAATGATATTTTTCTTTGTACAATTATAATTGCCAATCAACATCTATCTTTGTCAGAAATGGTAGATAAGGGAAAAAGGTTTCACAAAATAGGGCAGTATACTCTTAAATGTAAAATGTTATGCTCTGTGAGATTAGTTGTAAAATTAAGTCTTTAGATTCTGAAGCCTAAACTAAATACAAAGAAGAATATTATTAAACAGTTATATCAAAATATCTTGGTTGATCATACCACTTTTGGGACATTTGAATGTAAAAGCTGTTACTTAACAAGTTTTAGGAAGAGGTGACAAAATTGCAAAAAATCTTTGCCGAATAAGAATTTTAAAATAGTCTAATCGAACACATCTTCAGGCAAATGTTTGCAGAAATCCTCTTATGCTGAAAGAATTATTAAAATGAAAAAAAAAGGAGTCTATAAAGATGTACCCTATTCCTCAAGGAGAAAAACAAATATAATATCCAGGCATTGGCAGGTCATTATATTATAAGTTTTGATAGTTAACTATCCAGAAACAGAAATCCAAATTTGAAACACAGCTGTAATCACTCTATGGAAAAAATCTCTAGTATTAAACACTTGGCAAAGTGGACAGGCTGACAATGTAGTAAAATCCTTTGCATTAAATTCAGTCTGTTACCCCAATGAAGATTAAGGCATCATTAGATTTTGGTGCATGTTTCAGTTATCCTGCATTAGACAGAGGACTATGCATTTATTTCACAAAATTGATTTCAGTAGTTAACAGTTTTAAGTCTGGTGGTTTTTGCTTTAAAAGTTATCCAATAATTTAATAACTTCCCATCAAGAAATGTAATTGGTAAGTCTGTAGTTATCACCATGAATTGTATTGACTTAAAGAAAGTATTATCTTTTCAAAGGATAGTCCCTGTATGAGGGGAAAAACACCTTATACCATTGCATTAGTTGGCTCATCCATATGCAGATATAATAACTCTTCCTATGTCTCTTAAGTTTTCGAGGAAAGCAGCAAGAGGAAAATTTGTAAGAATAAATATAAGACAGGATTCATAAAAGTTCAATGGTAACTATGAAAAACTGCTCATAAATATAATATAAAAATAATTAATTTTTTAATTAGAGGTTTGCACTACTTTTTTCCCACTTGGGATCCTTTCTTTAAACCTGTATCAATTATCATTTTGGTTTCTCTTTCATCCCCATAAATGCAAACACCACCTCTACCAAGGTCATCTTCAGCGTAACGAAAGGTTGTTCCCCACTATCACTCACAGCTTGTACCTTGTCCTAAGGAGTCAGAGACATAGTGCCCAGGATAGTGCTAGCTAATGTATAACTTCCTAAAAAATAGTAGCATGCTTCTCCTAAAAATATAAAATGAACACACATCAAAAATATTATGTAACTCACTACTTAACAAAGCAATGTTAAAACTGGCTCCACTGTGAATTTAAGGAGCTATTTATAGGAAATGTAATGAGGAATGTTAGAATAAGATTGCTGAATGAGATATAAAACTGTTTAAAGTACAACAGGTTAATAAACTATAACCTTTGTGGTTATCTATTCTAATGGAAAGAAATTATTTACATCTCTCTCCAACATAAATCTGCAAGTTAATTTCTGCCCCTTCAGTGTTATAAAATAGCCTGGTCAATAGCCCGTCAATCAAAAGGACAAACTGAGCCCTTCCTTAAATAATCTCTTGTCATTTCCAAGTTTTCATAATATTCTGACAATGACTTGAACATCACTGACATTTATTAAATATATGTGAAATTGAATGAATGGTGACCAGATGGATCTGAAGTTTCTCCTACCATATTGTTGGCATATCACTGGTTAAAAATGGTTCTGATTAAAGGCCATATGACTGTTGTCAAGCAGGCTCCACTAGACCAATAGCAGGATCAAGGAGGTCAGGGAATACAGAACAGAACTGTAACTGCTTTCCGAGCAAAGCTGGCAAAATAGTTCTGGGTGACATAGAAACATCATTGCTTCTGTGATGTCTTGAAAACTTGAAAAAGCTGAAGGCATTTTGTAAGCCTCTGAGATTAGAAAGTGATGTTAGCACTTAATTCTGATGAGGAAACATCTATGTATGCATCCTCCTATAGACTGGGGCTACTTTTTAAAGTCATATATTTTGAGAGAGAGTTGATCAAAGGCTCAAATTTGAGCACGAGTTGCCACAAAAATTGTGTTTCAATTTATTTTCTGTCAGGACTATTTATCTTTTTTTCCTTCTAATATTTAAATTTTGAAGATTTTACTCTGAAACTCAAGTACCTTCACCATATGTAAAGACAAGCCAAACATGTAGCTTTACAAAAATCTTGTCATTAAAAAAATGTTTTTAATTAATTGGATAACCCTATGCAGACTGTTTAAAACCTGCTTTGTTCTCATAAACATCTGCTATGAAGTGGTTTCCTACTATAAACAATAATATGACTCCTCTTTGAGTTGAGTCTTTGTCGATTTCTGTGTTTTCTTTGGTTGAATTTTATGAACATTTTTGAAATTCCTTAACATTTTTGTAGGGTAAGTTTCTGTGTAATTTCTAAGTTAAATGATATACGTCATTTTAGGACATTTGAAATGAATTGCCAAATTTTCATCCAGAAATTTTTCAATTTACCCTCTCATCAACAATGTATAAGAAGGCTTAATTCCCACATACTAATTCTTGGCAATTTTAAAGCTGAAAAGAGGTACTGAAATTTTGTTTTTAATTTTTATATAGTCGATTACATATTTTCATGTGTTTGAATATACTTCATATATTCAAGTGATTATTGACTATAATATTATTTTTGAATAGTAGACATTTTTCATTTGTCTCTCCAGAATCACTTTTCTCCACTTTACCTCCCTGCTCTGTGCCCGGGAAGGCTGCCCTTTACGGACTTCATCAACAGGTTCCCCCTCCCTGTACACGCAACTTCATTTAGCTCATGGGAGGCACTGCTGAAGATGGGACGCTGGCAGTCACATTAAGCCATTTACTCCCTAGTTGCCTTTCTCCTGCTTACCATGTGTTGGATGTAGTCCTCTCAGTAGTGGGGCCTATAGGTATGCCTCCTGGATCCCCTCTTCTGAAGTAGTGTGCACATTCCCCAGTTTCTTTAATGGTTGCTAATAGCTAACCCTTGTCTGTAGAATTGGCCTTGGCCAAATGGGAGTCACCTGGCCAAGGGAAGTGTGCCTTTCCTCCAAGGGCAGCCCGAAAGCAATCACTGATTTACAAGAGATACACAAGTTGCCCCCTTCTTCTCTCAAGTGGAATCTGGGGTAACTTCCCAAAGGATCATACTGAAGATTCTCTCCAGCTGAAGCCACACAGTTGCTTAGCTTTTCCCCTTCTTTGTTCTATTGTGCTTCTGCCACTCACCTTCTCCTAAGAGTACCCTCTCCGTAAATCAATTGCACAAAAATCCCTATCTCGGGTTCTGCTTCTAAGGAACCAGAGTTAATACAGTTGGTACCAGGACTGATCTTAAAGAGTACACCCTAAAGAAGAGTTGGATCTCTTGTAATGAGAACCCCACCAGCTGAAGTATTGATGTGTCATGGCGTGCCGTAGCAGTGCAATTTGTAAAGAGGAAAGATTCTAAGGAATGTGGTACTGGGTGTGTGTTATTGAGTACTATTGGCTCATTTATAGTGCAAATGACAAGCTCAGATCTAGTAATCAGCAACAGAAAGCACACTGTGAGCGTCAGATGGGCTTCACTGTAGAGATCCCCCATCTCTTACAGCTGGGCACAGACAGAGCTGAAGATCTGACACGGATGTCATTATAAGAGTGGCAGACCCTCAGAGAAGGCTGATTTCACCCTCAGGAAGTCTCCCATGCCAAAGTCAAGGCCCTGATAGGGAAAGATTACGCTATTGCTATTGGTATGGGGATTGTTTTGTCAATGGGTTTCAGCCCTGGACAAGTTCACTATGGATTCAATGTGACCAAAGAAATGATAGTATAATGTTCTTTGGGAAAAAGGGTTTATTACTCGGCTTCCTCTCCCGGTGGTAGGTCAAGCACTAGCCTCTCTGCCTCTGCCCAGAGCCCTGGGCCGAGCTCTCTATGAAGCGCAATAATAGCTTATTGCCTACAGGTGTGGAAGCAGTAGCCTAGCAACAGGCCAGTTACATCATCAGGTGGTTTAAGGTCAGTGAGGATCCTGGCCATAGGAACCCCAACTTCCCTACAGGGATATAGAGGTAGATGTACTTGAACTCGAATCTCCTGATTACTCTGATACTTGTGTATCTGCAGAAGTGACCCTCCCTTTTGTTGGAGGATAAAGCCCTCATCCCTTGATGAAAGGTGAAACAGAATCCCCAAATGAGACAGGTACCTTACAGCATAATACCTGCCCTCCTTATGATGCCCCCACCTCCCCTCCTGGCTACAAACTCATAACTTGAGTCGAGTCTCAGAATTAGATTCTGTGTGTGTCTGCTAAGTGGCACAAGTGAGTATAATCACATGTGCTTCAGGACCTAGCTAATATACTGTGAGGAACTGAGAGATTTTTATCTAGGAGTAAATTCTGAGAATGCTAGATCAAGGAGCTTAAAATATATAACTGGGTAGGGATGAGTTTGTTAACACAGAACAACTACTGTGGCACAGGATTTAACACCTGGACAGGATTTAACAGCCCCAGGACAGGATTCTAATATGCTGAATGGCTTGGAAGCCTGGAAAAAGTAGATGTACAGATGTCAGAACTGCAAGAGCAGAACTTGAAGATTAAAAGGTTCAGAACATGGGCCTGTTAAAATAAATCTCCTATATAAGACCAAAAAAGAAACACAAAAAGCATCAGCTAACTACAGCTCTTAGGAGGGTCCTGTTCCATTCTGTTTACAAAGGTGATGAGCAGTGTACTCAGGAGGGGGGTGCCAGCATTATTCAGAGGCCTGTGGAAGGCCCGGCTAGGCAAGAAATACTCACAGCAGGAAATACTATTACAAACTGGGCTCTCTTATAGAGCTGGGTTTAAGATTCTCAGAAAACAAAGGCAAGGTGGACATACTTAAAAGTGCAAGATCAGAACGGAGCAGGAAGGTCTAACCTACAGAGATGTATGGAGATGGTTCTTACAACTTACAAGAACACGATGTTCTTACAAGTGTGAAAGATGAACAGCCAACAGGGCATTGTTTAATATGTAGAGTCACAAGAAATTAAGAATAGTTGGGCAGGAAGCTAAGGTAAGCTACCCAATAGAAAGCCACAATCCTGTGCCTGATTTCCAGCCCTCGGGAGCCCTCAGACCCAGAGCCAGTCACTTGAAAATGTGGCTGCATCCCAACAAGGAAAGAGTACAAGGCAATGGCAAGCATGTGCAGCAGTGACTCCCCCCAGCAGACCCAGGTTTCGTGTTCAGGGGAGCCAGGCACTGGAGAAAGGGGAATGCCAGATCTTTTGAGTATTGTTGGACACAGGCTTGAGTTGATGCTATTATGATTAATTAGAATAGGGATGAGTGGGTGTCTTGCCAATGGGTTTCAGCCCTGGGCAAGTTCGCTATGGATTGAATGTGACCAAAGAAATTGACAGCAAACGCTCTTTGGGGTGAAAGGGTTTATTACCCAGCTTGTTTTCCAGTGGTAGGTCAAGCACTAGCGTCTCTGCCTCCACCCAAAGCACTGCGCCAAGCTCTCTATATAGCACAATAATAGCTTATTGCCTAAAGGTGTGGAAGCAGTAGCCTCGCAACAGGCCAGTTACATCATCAGGTGGTTTAAGTTCAGTGAGGATCCTGGCCATAGGAACCCCAACTTCCCCACACTCCATCCCTCCAGGATTCTCGCCTTACAATCTACATGCTTTCAATCTTCCACAATGGTCCCAGTGTGAGAAAGCTGGAGCATTGTAACCAGATTTCACAATAGCAACAGAGGATAACAACAACTTAGAGATAATAAAAATTAAGATACAGCAAGATTTTGATACAGGTAACAAAAATTACAATAATCTTCAAGCCAGAGGAAGTTCCCAGTCCAAAAATACTTCAGGGGTGATAAGACACAAGTTTTAATGCCACCAATATAGGCAAATCTTGTCCATCAGGTAGGATGCATGCAAGAGAGTGGTCCTGTGATAGAACTGTAGCAGGAAAGGGGTCCCTTCTAGGTCTAGTATACCATACTTTTACTCCTTTCCCCATGGGGGTTACTGAAGGGTCTATATATAGTGCTACTGTATGTGTCACCTCGCTTATAGGATGCCCTAAGTGAGGGGAAAGAATGGCCACTGAAGACCCAAAGAGGGATGTAGGAGCCATTTGAAGTGCAATATTTCTCATCCCAGTAGTGAAAATCTCTTTATCTGGGCCATAATTCTCTGGACCATAGATGGTATTTCTTATGCGTAGCTCTCGTAGCACCTGTCAGAGCTCAGCATATGTCTGCCATCTAACAGGAGAGGATAGCAGATCACCCAGATTGGGCCACACAGCACAAAGTGCAGCCATAAGCCAATCGAGGAGGGAGTGACTCCCTGGGATCTGATGTGCACTTTGTAGCCTCTGCTTCAAGGCAGGCTGCACTGTCAGGGAAGACAGCTTTCCCATCTCTGATCCCGACAGAACAACTCCATCCACCCCCAAGTCTCACAGATGCAGGAGCCAAGCTGAGATGGACTCTGAGGGCTTCTGCTAAACCGGGATCCCAAATCCACCAGCTCAGCCTGAGTATAGGGGCAGACCACAGAGTGCTCCACGACCTGGGGAGGGGGCTGCTCCTCTTCTTGGGGAACTTTCAGCTGCTGGGTCTTTATTTTCTTTACAACCACTGGGTGTGCTTTCAATACAGGAGGGGACAGTGCCTCCAGCACCACCCCTTCATCCTTCCCCAGCTCCTCCATTTCTGGGGCTGATGGCACCTTTCTCTCCACTCCCCCAAGTGCCTCCTCTGCTACAGTGCCTCGCAACAATGCCACCTCAGTCTTCAGAAGCTCTCTTACCTTCAGCTCAATGCTTCGCAGCTGACGTTCTCATGCCACCTCTGCCTGGGCTTCCCTCAGGAGTTCGTCTTTTTCCTTGTTGGCCTCTTCCTCCTTCAGAGCACCTGGCAGCGCTGCTGTCTCGTCTCGAATGGCACCTTGCTTCCAGTGCTCTCATGCCGCCTCCTCCCTCATCAATACCAATTCTCTCCTCAGGGCATCCACAGAAGTCTGCAGCTTGCATTCTCATGCTGCCTCTTGCATCAATGACATTTCCCTCCTCAGGGAATCCACAGAAGTTTGCAGCTCGTGTTCTCGTGCTGCCATATCTTGGGTCTCCTCTGTAGACATTTTTAATACTGTAAGAAGCAGCCAACCCACAGTCCCCGCTGCCTCACTGACACTCTACTTCTCAAAAGATCTGCTTACTATACCAAGGGCCACCCCTACTGCCTCAGGTGTCACCTCCACTTGCCTCCAGTCCTGGGGTGGGGCCCAGTCCTCTAGGAGGCAAGCCACCTCAGACCACATACCCACTGGGGGACAATCCACTGTCTCCCCATTCACAGGGGCAGCCCACTGAAGCACCCCTCCCATAAGGGCAGCCTGTCTTTTCCCTTGGTCAACAGTGAACCCTGCCGACTTTTGCCAATTGTCTTGCCAATGGGTTTCAGCTCCGGGCAAGTTCGCTATGGATTCAATGTGACCAAAGAAATTGACGGCAAACGTTCTTTGTGGTGAAAGGGTTTACTGCCCAGCTTGTTCTCCCAGCGGTAGGTCAAGCACTAGCATCTCTGCCTCCTTCCAGAGCACTGGACTGAGCTCTCTATAGAGCACAATAATAACTTATTGCCTAAAAGTGTGGAAGCGGTAGCCAAGCAACAGGCCAGTTACATCATCAGGAGGTTTAAGTTCAGTGGGGATCCTGGCCATAGGAACCCCAACTTCCCCACAGTGGGTATCAGGTCAAACAGGGAACAGAGTCCAGGCCCACAGCTCATTGGAAGAATCTTCATATTGGTTCTTTGACTTATCTGGTGATTTCTGGCTTTTGTATAGTCTTCCAATATATTGTATACTAAAAATAAAACTAATGGGTGGGGTTCCCAAAATTAAATACAACAGAAACAAAGGAACCTAACCATATTTCAAATGCATAACATAACCACACTGAAGGAGGCAATGCAAGGAGCCATCCAAGTCACCTTTGCAACATAGGAAGAGACAAGATGACATCCTGTGCCTTCTGATATGCTCTAGCAAGAAGAAAACAACCTCTCTTTGGTTTCCTGCCAAAAACATATAACCGAAATCTAATCATGAGAAAACATTAGATAACCCAAACTGAGGGACATTCTACCAAATAACTGGTTTATATCTTCAAAACTATCAAGGCCATGAAAGAAGACAAAGAGCACTGAGATTACAGACACCTGACAACTAAATCCCAAATAATCTGGATTCGATTCTGAACTAGAAAAAAAAAATCTGTTGTTTCTAAGAACACAGATTAGATATCTGTGAAATTTAAATGAGGCCTGGGGTAACAGCATTCTGCCAATGTCAGTTCCCTGGTTTTGAGTATTGTACTGTGGTTAGAATACATTGTTGTATTTAGAGGTAAGGAGGTATTATAACTGAGAGAAAAAGAAAGAAATTATGGTAAAGCGTTTGAGTAAGCTGGGTGAAGGGTACATGGGAATTCTTTGTACTCATTTTGCAACTTTTCTGTAAGCCTGAAGCTATTTCATAATAAAACTTAAAACACATGTGAAAATTGTAATTCTTTAAAGGAGTGTACTTTTTAAATTCATGCTAGCATTTATACTTCAATGAGTACCTTATTTTCAGTGCTGGTCTACTTAAGAAGGCTAATAAATCTGATAATGTCTTAATTTACCACAGACTTCTTTCAAATTCTCCATATTAAAATGACTTAGCATCCCAAGGAAAAACAGTATAAAAAACAAGTAGCATAATTACAGTGGCTCTCTCATTTTAAGAAGTCTGACACAGTACACACAGACCAGTAAAATCAACCATGAATATCCCTATGGTGTTCATGGCAGCAGAAAATACCTTTTCTGATTTGGTTCTATGCTTAGCTTTTGTCTCTTGGCTCCAAATTCCATAGAAGCTTCATTTACTATTCGTTTAGTAATAGTAAATAAATTTAGTGTCACTGTATCTATTCATTCACTTATCAGCAAATACTTATTGATCACATAGTAGGTGCCAAACACCTGAAAATAGAGTTTTAAAAGATTGACATAGTCTTTTGTAGTCCTGAAACTGTCCTGTATGTGGCCTTAAATTCTCTCTAAGAACACTGGCTTGTAGTCATCTCTTTGATTTGTCCTAATTTGGGTATCTTTAGGAGGATGCCCTGTCCTAATTAATTTTTCGGAGAGCAACTCCATCCCCACTGATCTGTATCTGGCAGAATTAGTCTAGTAATCTGCAAAGGGGAGATTTGGATAAAGTAAGGTTGAGTGCATATTTCAATGAGATATTGCCATCTTCCTACAAATCTGCCTGTCATGCTACTTTAACAAATTTAAGCAGAGAAAATACATATCTATAAGTATGTGTCAAACCATGTTAGTAGAAAACAATTTCTTTCTAAAATCTACACCAGATAGCATATTTTAAAATGTAGAATCAAACAGATGTAAAACACTAAGGAAATATAAAACAGTAAAATATATTAATTTTCAGCTTCATAATATTGGAAATTAATATTGGTCATGTCCCTAGGTTTCCTTTGCACAATTAGGGGAAAATTTAAGCAATTTGAGGTTAAGGGTGTATGGTGAATGAAAAGCAATGATTTTATTCAATTGAGTTATGACCTCCCAGCACAGTTTTAACTTATCCTTCTGCCTAACAGAAGAGTATTGATCCCTAAACACTGAAGCTCTTTTTTCATTGTATATTTAGTCCAGAAACTTGCCTTATTCCAAACCATATCATTCCATCACTCCTACAGTGAAGAGTAGCAAGGTCTCATAGATGAATTAAAAGAAATAAAACAAAAATTGAGTTTCAAATGATATAATTGCCAGAGTTGAATAATAGTTAGGTTATTGATTAATCCTCCCAAGCTATATAAAGCACAGTCATTCCTTTTCCCCCTAAGAGTCATAAACTTAAAATATTTGACTTAATGCTAATATGATAACAGACTTTAATAGAATCAGTAGTACTTCATCATTATATAAAATTGCTAGACCTAGTAGGGCTCATATATTAAATAAAACAGCACATCTGGATGCCCCTGTCTTTCCTTGCCATCTGACTCTGATACTGATACAGCCACAGATCAATGAAATTATCTATTCCTAATACAGATCAACAAAAAATTAGGTTCTCTGGATTCTTGAGTAAGTTCCATCTTTGGCTATTCTGATTAAGAAAGTAGCATGGCCTAAATTCTAGGAAATTGGTCTCTTTCTGGCATTTGGGGATTGTACCACTGTTATCTTTGTTAATTTCACATAACCCTGCCTTTTTAGGCAGGGTTATAAATGCAAATAATTTGTATTCATCCCACTTGTGTTGAATTCAGATGGTTAGTGCAGAAAGTCTAGAAACAAATTCACATATTACTTCTACAGGGCAAAATGATAAAAGATTCACTATGTCTATGAGATTTGACTCAAACCTCCCATCCTCTTTTTCTTGAATCCCAGTGCCATTGTCAAGTTTTATTTACCCAAGGTCTTAAATTATTGTGACCATTTTTCATTCTGACTTTATAATTTTACAAAATTCTTGATCTCTTAGCCTTGGGTCACATCAAGGTGCGGTCACTGGATTTCCTTTCTCCATTGGGAGTCTTGGGATTCTAAGATTTTATGCAATCATGTGATACATACAGTCCCTTGGGATTTTACACAGTCTCAAAGTTTTAAATATCATCTACATGCTTATTCTCTCAAATTTATATCTCTATCTCTTTCCTCTCCTTGAATTCCAGGTTTATTTGTCCAATGCCTGCATCTCCACTTGAATACCTAATGGTCATCTCAAAGTTAACACAGCCAAGATTCTATTCATACGCTGCACCCTCAAACCTACTCTAGCTTTATTCTTCTACATATCATTTAATGATAATTCAAACCATCTACTTTTCCAGAATACACATCTGAGGGTGGTCTTGAGCCCCCTCTTCCTCACAACTGTTGTCCAATCTAACAGGATTACATGCATGGTCTCACTTCAAAATATATCCAAGAAAAATACCACAATTACAATTGTTTCAGACAATTCCAATAATGATAGCAGCATAAAGAATTAAAATATGTAGGAATAGACTTAACCAGGAATGTGAAAGATCTGTACACTGGAAACAATAAAGCACTGATAAAAGAAATGGAAGAAGACACAAATAAATGGAAGATATTCCATGTTCATGGGTTAGAAGAATTAATATTGTTAAAATGTCCACTCTACTCAAAGCAATCTACATATTTGATGCAATACTTTTCAAAATCCCAATGGCATTTTTCACAGAAATAGACAAAATAATTCTGAAATGTATATGGAAGCAAATACACGGAGTCTTAGCTTATAGGAACACAGACTCACCAGCAGAAACCACTGCGGGAGCCAGTGCCTGGATAGAAAAACCTTTACTGTATG
Organism: Manis pentadactyla; assembly: GCF_030020395.1. Classification (NCBI taxonomy): domain Eukaryota; kingdom Metazoa; phylum Chordata; class Mammalia; order Pholidota; family Manidae; genus Manis; species Manis pentadactyla. The sequence continues at coordinate 162,100,002 of NC_080022.1, read as the reverse complement.
TAATTCATGACTTGGAGGCTTTGTGGACAAGTTAAAGACTCCAGACAGACCTGGTCATGGAGGATCCCACAATATTGTTAGATTTATCTCCAGGGGCTTGACCAGGTGCCACAGGAAGTATCAGAGAAAAATCCCCTTGTGCTTCCCATAGGGAGAGGGGGAAAGTAATCATTTTGAATTATGTTGGAGCATTCTACTTTTAACAAGATCTGACATCAGGAGAAACTAATTAACCATACTATTATTATGACTATATTGACCTGTAGGAATAGTATCAGAGCCTACCTGACATGTGGGAAGAGAAACACTGAACTACAGCTGACTAGTCTTTCACCTGGGAAAAGGAAAATAACCAGCTCCAGATCATGTTAGCCATCCTATCTCACCCAAAGGGGATGAAAAAAATGAGAAACAATTGTGAAATTCAAGATGCACAAGCTCGCTGAAAGACTGAGTCCTAATTACAGAACAATGGGATGTTTCCCCTCCCCTGTACTCCTCACCACAACCTTACTAAAGGCTGTTTTACCAGCAGTTCTTTTCAGCCAGTATATTCTGTCTATTGTAGGGGAAGACAATCTTTCTTCCCTTCTAAATTCTTTGGGTGGTCTAATAATTGACTTAAGACAGATTAACAAGAGAAAAACAAATTTGACATCATACTCAAGGGAGCCCCAAAGATATGAGAGTCATAGAGGCAGTTTTTATACCTTTCAGACAAAGAAACAATTATATGTGAAGATTTAACAAGATGAAGGGATTTGGATTTGAGATAGCAAATTAATGAAGAAGTAACAAAATTTGTTTATACAGCCTTCTTGGCCTTGAAACCCCTCTCTTTGGTGATAAGGATGTTTTTTGCCCTCCTGGTTTAGGATAATTTCACATGGGAGGTTTATTTCCTACTTTCAAGGCAACAAAGGAAGGTCAGAGTGTTCTTCTTGCACTGGCTGTTTCTTAAGCAACTTTAATTCAAAATGATCAGTATGCCAAAGTGGCATATGTTGGGGTGGCATATTTTGTTCCCCCTCATTATCAACAAAAAGTACAAGGTATACCAAAAGGCAAAAACCAGTATATGAAGAGACAGAGCAGGGGTCAGAACCAATGCAGAGGGAGGTTGAAATTACTAGACTGGGAATTTAAAATAATTATTACTAAGGGCTCTACTGGAAAAGGTAGACAGATGCAGGAATGGATAGGCAATAAGCAGAGAGATGACATCTTAGGAAAGATCCAAAAAGAAGTGCTAGAGATAAAAAATATTGTAGCAGAAATGAAGACTGCCTTTCATGGGCTTATTAGTATACTGGACATGACTGAGGAAAGATTCTCTGAGCTAGATAAACTTCACCTTCTGAGATGCCTAATCTGAGTACACTACCGAGTACAGAGTTAAAGCTCAACCCTCTCCAATTATCCTTTCCTATCTCCAGTTATCCATACTCAAAAAATTAAAAAAAAAAAAACTAACAACAAAAAAAAAAGCAGGCAAAATATCTGAAGACTGTAGGACAACTACAAAAGGTTGTTTGCTACTCAAAATCCTTTGACAACATGCCATTTCATTCAGAGTAAAAGCCCATGTTCTTACAATAGCCTAGAAAGCCCTACATAATCTGTCCCTATTTCTACTCTGAATTCATCTCACCCTTTCCATTCCTACCACACTGATTTCTTGCTGTTCCTGGAGCACATCCTGTTTAAAAGACTGTACTTCTTGTTCTTCTTATGTGAAATGCTCTCCCCCCAAAAAATAGTGCCACTTACTCCCATACTCCTTTATAAACCTTTGCTTAAACTTCACCTTCTGAGATGCCTCATCTGAGTACACTACCGAGTACAGAGTTAAAGCTCAGCCCTCTCCAATTATCTTTTCCTATCTCCAGTTATCCGTACTGTTTTATTTTTATCCATAGCATTATCAAATAACTTACTAATTAGCAATGCATATATATTTTTTGTCCTTCCACTGGGATATCAGCTCATTTTAAGGGCAGAGACTCATCTGTTTTATTTACTACTATATCCCCAGCACTTATAAGAGGGCTTGACAAAAAAAATTCAATAAATACTTCCTGCAAAAAAAATGCAAATGTCTTATTTTCTATGTGAACCACCTTTTTCATCTCTGTATCAGCCTCCTGATAATTGCTGTGAGGGTTTTTCTATTAATATGTCTCTGATTCAAAAATGGGCACATGTAGCAAAGTTTGGTCAGTAGATGTGGATAAAGTGAAGGTTCTTACGGCCAGGATTCTCACCTGGCCCTGGTTGGCTTGCTCACTACACACATGTAGGCAATAAGTTGTTATTGACTCTATAGAGCTCCGCCCAGTGCTGTGGGTGACACGGTGGCATGGCTGCAGGGTGACAGAAGAACAGAGACTGGAGTGGTGGTAACACTGAGGACAGAGACTGAGAGGGCTGTGGGGGTAGAAAAACTCAGAGGTAGAGACTGACTTACCGCATGCAGACTCACTCTGAATTGATGAGATTCTAGTAATTGACCTGCCACCATGGGAATAAAGTTGGGTATAAACTCTTTCACCCCAAGAACGTTCCATTGTCATTCCTCAGTCTCATTGAATCCAGAGTGAACTTGTCTGGGGCCAAAACCCATTGTCAAGACAGTAGGGAAGGATTAAGCTGCTACCCAGAAAAGAATATACCCTGACCTAAAAATGTATATATCCACCCTGCTCCAGGTTATCTCCCTCAGCTATTTTCTCTAAAAGCTCCCACCATTTCTCATGCAGTTTATTTCCTTAAATTCTCACTGCCTTACCTTCCATCTTCTCTGCTCTGTCCACTTCCTGCCCTCCTAGCCCCAATATTTCTGGTGACTTGTATGCAGAGTGTTTACCTCTTTTAGTGCTTTCTTCAGATCATGCAACTCTGTGCACAATTAAAAAGGCTGGCCAAAGCATGTTCATAATCAAAGCACTGCTTTCAGTGAGAAGGAATTCTGGTGCAAGTTGTTTAAAAGACCTGCTTTGCTGCCCAAGTTAAAACTAGCAGTACATGGAGTGGGAAGGGTGAAGAGGGGAAGACGATGAAGTAGGAAGGCAAGGCAGAAACCTCCTCCAACACACACACCACAGAAGCAACTGCAGCAAATACAACTAAACCTGAAAACAATTGAAGACTGCAGAACAGACTACCTACAGCTGGTGAAGAAGAGAAGACCACACAGAGAAGGGTAAAGTGACAAAGCCTTGATGGAGCGGGACCCAAGCCCTTCTCCCATTCCAGCCCACAGGCAGGAAGAGGAAGAAGAGACTGGGGAGTGGATAGGTGCTCAGGAATTCTGCATACCTGACCCTGCAGATCTGCTTTAAGAACACAAGTCCGCATTGCATTGGGTTCGGGAGATAAGTGAGGCTGGACCCAAGGGCAGTTGCAGTACTCAGGGAGGCTGAAACTCCAGACACTTGCAGAGGACAGGCCTACTTTGCCAGTCCCACTGAGACCCAAAACAGAGGCAACAGTTTGAAAGATTTGCCAGCAGTGGGAGGGGTGTCAGAGGGGTGAAGGTTGGACAGAGTTCTCACCACAGGATAAAAGGCAGATGACTGACTGATACCTCCCCAGCACTCCCTCAGCCCAACAGGTCAGGCAATCTCAGGAGCCCCAGCCTTGCTCCGTACCCCTACTTGGTGGTTCATCCCTGAGGCCCTTCCCAGTGTACCAGTGAAGTGCTAGCCCACTCAGCACAGCAGTATCACACTTTGCTGCCTGGCAGGCAGAGGGAGGCTCTCCCAGCTTTCTTGACCCTATCTCAGCCCAATAAGCAGGCACCTGTAGGAGCCAGCACCAAGCGCTCCTTCCATCTCCTGGGCAGCCCAGCATGGTGCCACATGACTCGCCATGACTGCTGGCCAGCTTGCTCTGCCACCTTGTAATTCACTGTGCAGTGCACCTGCACCAGAGCCACACAACTGCCCCAACCACCCTGTTAACCTGGAAGCCCTGCCATTGCTGCAGGGCAGGCAGAGGACAGCCCACCCTAAACAATCCTAGCAGAAGCCACGGCTCTGATCACAAAGGGCCAGCTGAGGCAAACTGCCTTCCACAGCAGACTGATAGACCACTGCCAGCAGACAGAGAAAGGCAACCCCACTTGTCCACCAATAGCCACTGTAGCTCCACCACTAAGGAGAATCAGGCACTGGAGAGTAAAGAGTCTTAATCTTCTGGGCACAACAGGGTAACTTCTTCAAAAATCCATTATGCTCTAGACCAGAAATCATAGCAGATCCACCTAATACAAAGAAAGAAACACAGATACCCTGACAAAATGAGGAGATACAGAAATATGTTCCAAACAAAACTCCAGAATAACATACCAGAAAGAGGGCTAAATGAAACAGAGATCACCAATATTCTTGATAAATATTTCAAGTAGCAGTCATAAATATGATCACTGGGCTGCAGAAAAGTATTGAAGATCTCAAGGAAGACTTAAAGAGACACAAGAGCTGAAAAAGAACCATTCAAAACTGAAGAAAACAGTAACTGAAATGAAACATATAATGGAGGGAATGAATAATAGATTCCTACAAGTAGAGGAGACAACCAATGAGATGGAAATTATAGAATAGGAACATAATAAAGCTGAGAAACAGATAAAAAGGAATCTCTAGAAATGAAAGAATGCTGAGAACTGTGTAACAACTCCAAATGAAACAATATTCCCATAATAGGGATACCAGGGGAGAAGAGAGAGACAAAAGGATAGAAAGTCTTGTTGAGGAAATAGTTGTTGAAAACTTCCCCAATCTGGGGAAGGAAATGGACATTCAGATTATAGAAGCACAAAGAGCCCCTAGTAGAAAGAAACCCAGGAAGACAATACCAAGACATATAATAATTAAAATAATTAAAAAGATTAAGGTTAAGGAGAGAGTATTGAAAGCAGCCAGAGAGAGAGAAAAAAGAACTTATAAGGAAAACCCCATCAGGCTATCAGCAGATGTCTCAGCAGAAATTTAACAACTCAGATGGGAATGGCAGGACATATTTAATGTACTGAAACAGAAGGACCTTCAGCCAAGAATCCTCTACCTGGCAAGATTATCATTCATATTTGAAGCAGAAATTAAACATTTCACAGATAAACAAAGGCTGAAGGAATTTATAACCACTAAACTGGGATTACAAGATATGTTAAAGAGACTTCTATAGATAGAAATGCTCTTAAGCCTAAATAGTTTTCCCCAGTAAAAATAAACCACAGTAAAGGCTGTAGACCAATTACTTACTAAGTAAGTATGAAATTAAAACAAAACGAAAGTAGTAAAACCAACTATATGCAAAATGAGTGAAGGGATACACAAAAAATGCAGATTATGACATCTAACACATATAGTGTGGAGGAGGAAAAAGAAAAAACTTTTAGATTGTGTTTGAAGTAGAGCAATCATCAACCTAATATAGACTGTTATATAGTTAGGAAGTTATACCTGAACCTTCTGGTAACCACAAATATGAAATCTATAATAGATACAGAAAAAATTTTAAAAAGATAAATCAATCACAACACTAAAGAAAACCATCAAATAACAAGTGAAAAGTATGAGAGAGGAAGAAACAGTGAGGAAATATAAAAACAACCAGAGAACAATTAATAAAATGGCAATACATACATACCTATCCACAATTACCTTGAGTGTATATGGAATGAATGCACTATTCAAAAGACACAGAGTGGAAGAATGGATAAAGAAACAAGACCCATCTATATACTGCCTAAAAGAGACTCATTTTCAGAACCAAAGACACACAGAGTGAAAGTGAAGGGATGGAAAAACATATTCCATGCAAATAGGGTGAAGGAAGCAGGAGTATCAGTTTTATACCAAACAAAAAATGATTTCAAAACAAAGGAAATAATAAGAGACAAAGAAGGATGTTACACAGTGATAAGAGGGTCAGTCCAACTAGAAGATATAACCATTATAAATATCTATACACTCAACATAGAAGCACCTAAATATGTAAAAAACAAATACTAACAGAATTAAAGGGGGATATAGAATGCAACTCATCCATTTTAGGAGATTTAACACACCACTCACATCAATAGACTGATCAACCAGATAGAAAATAAATAAGGAAACAGAGATAGGGAACAATAGATTAGGCCAGATGGACTTAACAGACATCTACAGAACATTCCACCCCAAAGCAGCAGGATAGACATTTTTCTCATGTGTACATGTCAGAGCAGATCACATAATAGGCCACAAAAAGAGCCTCAATAAATTTAAAAAGATTGAAATTATATTAAGCAGCTTCTCAGGCCATAATGGTATGAAACTAGAAATAAATTACCTGGAGAAAACAAAAAAGCCTACAAACACATGGAGGCTAAACAATGTGCTTCTAAATAATTAATGGATCAATGAACAAATTGAAACAGAAATCAAGTCATACAAGGAAAAAAATGAAAACAAAAGTACAACAGTCCAAAATTTGTGGGACCCCACAAAAGCCATTCTAAGAGGGAAGTATATATCAGTACAAGCCTCCCTCAAGAAATAAGAACAATCCTAAATAAGCAGTCTGAAACTAGAATAAGAAAAAAAAATGAGACCCAAAGTTAGTAGAAGGAGGGACATAATAAAGATCAGAGCAGAAATAAACAAAATAGAAAAGAATAAAACAATGGAAAAAAAAAACAACAAAACCAAGGGCTGGTTCTTTGAGAAAATAAACAAAATAGACAAACCCCTAGCCAGACTTACCAAGAAAAAAAGAAAGCACACAAATAAACAGAATCAGAAAGGAAAAAGGAAGAGTTACAACAGATACTATAGAAATACAAATTATTAGAGTATTCTATGAAAAATTAAATGCCAAAAAATTGGACAACCTGGAAGAAATGAACAAAATCCTAGAAAAATACAACCTTCCAAGACTGACCCAGGAAAAAACAGAAAATGAACAGACAAATTAACAGCAATGAAGTTGAGTTCATAATCAAAAAATTCCCAATAAATAAAATTCCAAACCCAGATAGCTTCACAGATGAATTCTACCATTTAAAAATGAACTAATATTCATCCTTCTTAAAGTATTCCAAAAAGTAGAAGAGGAGGAAACACTTCCAAATTCATTGTAAGATGCCAGCATCACTCTAATACCAAATCCAGACCAAGAAACCACACACAAAGAAATGAAAATTATAGACCAATATCCCTGATAAATGTAGATGCAGAGATCTTCAACAAAATACTTGCAAACCAAATTCAAAAATACATCAAAAGGATCATCCATAAAGGCCTAATGAGATTTATCCCAGGGACACAAGAATGGTATAATATTTATAAATCAATCAGTGTCATTGTGGGGAAAATTGAAGTTTCTATGGCCAGGATCCTCACTTGAACCTAAAGTACTTGATGATATAATTGGCCAACTGTTAGGCCACTGCTTCTACACCTACAGGCAATTAGCTATTATTGACTGGGTCACTATATAAAGAGCTCTACCTAGTGTTCTATGTGGAGACAGAGATGGAGGATCACAGACCTGCAGGCTGTTGGATGTGGATGTAATTCTAGTGCTCAACTTATCACCAGGAGAACAAAGCCAGGTAATAAACCCTTTTACCCAAACAACGTTCTACTGTCATTGCTCGGTCTCACTGAATCCATAGTGAACTTGCTTGAATGTTCACTATGAATGACTGAAACCCATTGCCAAAACAATTGCTGTCATCAGCAGGATTCATTGTTGACTGAGGAACAGAACAGGCTGCCCTTATGGGAGGGGTGCTTCAGTGGGCTGCCCCTGTGAATAGGGAGATAGTCGATTGTCCCCCAGTGGGTATGTGGTCTGAGGTGGCTTGCCTCAGAGAACTGGGCCCAGGACTGGAGGCAAGTGGAGGTGACACATGAGGCAGTAGGGGTGACCCTTGGTATAGTAAGCAGATCCTTTGAGAAGCAGAGTGCCCATGAGGCAGTAGGGACTGTGGATTGACTGCTTCTCACATCTTAAAAAAGTCTACAGATGAGAAGAATGTGCTCCTGAAAGAGACAAGAAATGGCAGCACAAGAACTCAAGCTGTGAACTGCTGTAGATTCACTGAAGGATGAAATAGCATTGATATGAAAGGAGGCAGCGCAAGAACACTGACTATGAGTGTTGTGGAGGAAGTAAAAGATTTGTTAAAAAATTAAATGGTGTTTCTGTGAGGTACTGTGGGAGAGGTAAAGGCCATGAAGCAGAAAGATGGACCCCTGCAAAAAGCACAAAAAGATGCAGTGCAAGAACACGAGCTGTGAGGTCCATGGAGGAGGTAAAATTCTTTACAGAATGAGACAGCAGTGCTGCCAAGAGCTCTGAAGGAGGCAAAGGCCTTGGAGCAGGAGGACGTACTCCTGACAGGAAGAGGCAGTGCGAAAACACCAGCTATGAGGTATTGAGGTGAAGGTAAGAGACCTGTTGAAGACTAAGCTAGCATTGCTGCAAGGCTCTGTACAAAATGTAAAGGGTACAGCAAAGGAGGCAATTGGGGAAGTGGAGAGAAAGGTGCCATCAGCCCCAGAAAAGAGGGAGTTAGGGAAGGATAAAGGGGTGGTACTGGGGGCACTGACCCCTCCTCTGTTGAAAGCACACCCAGCGGTTACAAAGAAAATTAAGACACAGCAACCGAGGGTTCCTCTGCGACAGGTGCAGCCCACTCCCCAGGTCACGGAGCACTCTATTCTCTGACCCTATACACAGGCTGAGCTGGTGGATTTGGGCTCCCAATTTATGCAGAAGTCCTCAGAGTCAATATCAGCTTGGCTCCTGTATCTTTGAGATATAGGGGAATATGGATTGTTCTATCTGGATCAGAGATGGGAAAACTAGTTTCCCTGACAGTTCATCCTGCCTTGAGGCAGCGATTACAAAATGCACATCAGACCCCAGGAAATCACTCCCTCTTCAATTGGCTTATGGCTGCACTTCATGCTGTGTGGCCCAATCAGGGTGATTTGCCATCCTCCCCTGCTAGATGGTAGACATATGTTGAGCCCCATCAAGTGTTATGGAAGCTAGGCATGAAAAATGTCACCTATAGTACAGGGAATTATGGCCCAGATAAGGAGCCTTTTACTGCAGGGATAAGAAATGTTGTACTTCAAATGGCTCCCACATCCCTCTTTGGGCCTCTAGTGGCTATTCTTGCCCCTCACATAGGGCAGCCCATAAGTGAGGTTACCCATACTGTAGCTGACTTGGGAGAGGCTGAAGCAATGAAAGCATGGAAAGAAATAAGTGCTACTACTCAGAAAAATTTAAAGGGCCACATGAAGGTTACAAGGACCCAGATGTGAGTTGATTTAATAGGGGCAGGAGCAGACAGAAGGAAATTAGATGGCATGTCCAGTAGAATCTTACTGGAGCTGTGGCAACAACTGAAACCAGAGCAGCAGTTCTCACAATTGAAAATGAGGAGGCAGGGCCCAGAGACAGACCACAAGTCCGGCCTGTGTGTTTGCAAGACTTCCTGCCCAACCTCCCCTGAGCCCACACAGGAAGATGACTGGGGGACACGGTTTGATTGAGGGGAAGGGAGAGCTACCTGCCCTGAGGGACTGGGGGTAACTAGAGGCCACATGGTGAAATATCTGTCCACTGATCCCCAGTGAACATACAATGAGTCCTGCCTCTGGTAGACACAGGAGCTGAATGTTCACTGATTTATGGCAAATCTGAGTGGTTTCCTGGGACCCCCGCTATTTTAGATGGATAAGGGGGTAAGACTATCAGAGTGAAACAAGCCCAAATCCCTTTGGATATAGGACATCTATCCTCAGGGGAGTACATTGTGTATATATCTCCTATCCCTGAGTATATTTTGGGGATTGATATCCTTCAGGGTCTATGGCTGCAGACCACTGCAGACGAGATCAGACTGAGAGTACATGTAGTGAAGGCAGCTCTGAGGGGACATGCTAGGCACCCGCCCATAGCTTTGCCTGTGCCTCGGTGGGTGACTAATACCAAACAATACAAACTGCCTGGATGGCATAAAGAAATTGGAGAAACCCTCCAGGAACTGGAGAAGGTGGGTATTATAAAGCCCACCCATAGTCCTTTCAATTCCCCAGTGTGGCCAGTAAAAAAGCCAGATGGCTGCTTGCATATGACTGTGAATTACAGAGAACTGAATAAGGTCATACCCCCTATGCATGCTGCTCTCCCCTCTATTGCAGGCTTGATGGATACCCTCAGCCATGAACTAGGAACATAGCATTATGTGGTGTGGCCACTCTGAAAAGCAGTATGAAGTTTCTTCACAAAACCAAAAATAGAAATACCATTATACCCAGGAATTCTACTTCTAGGAATTTACCCAAAGAAAAAAAAAAGCCCTGATTTGAAAAGACATATATACCCCTATGTGTATTGCCACATTATTTACAATAGCCATGTTATAGAAGCAATCAATGTGTCAATCAACAGATGAATGGATAAAGAAGATGTACATATACACAATGGAATATTATTCAGCTATTAAAAAGAAGGAAATCCTGCCATTTGGAATGTTTGAATGGATCTGGTGGGTATTATGCCAAGTGAAACAAGCCAGACAGAAAAAGACAACTCTAATATGATTTCACTTATTTGTGGAATGTAAACCAAAGTAAACAAAATGAACAGAAGAGCAGTAGACTCATAGACACTGAGAAGTTCCTGGTGGTTAGCAGGGGGAGCTGCTGGGGTGGGTGGGTGGGTGGGGAGGGTAAGGAGGATAAAGGGGCACAAAAATTCTCAATTTTAATATAACTTCGTCACAAGGATGGTAGTACAGAGTGGAGATTATAGCCAATGATTCTGTAACATCTTCCTATGTTGACAGAGAGTAACCGCACTGGTGGGCATGAGGATTTAAAAATATGGGTAACTGTTGAAGCACTGTGTTGTATACTTGAAACCAATATAAGATTATATATCATGATAAATCAAGTAAAAAAAAAAAGAAACTAGTAGTACAAGGAATTCTGGGGATGCTTTTGATACTAAATTTCTCTGCAGCATGGAAGTGTAGAGATAATCCAGTTTCATCTTCTGAGTGAGTCAAGTTGTCAGAATTACTACAGAAAAATTCCATAGAAAGTAGTGTTCCTCAAATGTAACTATATGGCAGTGATCTTGAGAAGTGATAATTGAATGATACTACTAGGATTTATCAGCTTTACGAAGGTCTCGCTTTTAAAAGAGAATACTAATTTATACAGATAATCACATTTTAAAATAGAAGTCAAATAAGTCCACCCTATTAAGCAATTGATTATTTTTAGTCAACCCTTTCTTAGAATTAAGTTAGTAACCTTTAGGACTGGATAATTTTCTCTAGTTTTTAGACATTGTTTCCTTTGACTACTTGGTATGGCATTGGTTACAATTATACCTGAGCCACAGATCAATCCATAGACTGAGGTACAGAAGCTTTTCTAAAGATGGAACAGACACTTGAGATTACAAATAATTTGCTATGATATTTTTCACAGCATGTATTTATCTTATTTGAACCATGAGGTGGGACAGTTCTGTTCAGGAAGATCAAATCTTCAGACATATATTGAAAGAAGAATACTTAAGGAAAAAAATAGCTTTTAAAGTTGTATCCAGAAATGATAATAACACCCAGCCCCAGGGTCATCAAATTTAAATTAAGAGTATTTCTTTTATTGCAATATGAACTATATTTTTTTGCTCAAACTGGAACATTCAGCAACTGACAATGTTACTGTTAAGTACACATTTAAAAGGAAACTAGGTATTTCTTTGTATAGAAACATCAAAATGGGCAACATACTGTAATCATATTGCATTCCTTAACAGTACCAGAGAGAAATGAACAGAGCAAAAATAAATATAAGTAAAGCCTTTAGATATACCATAGAGCTGTGTCATATAAAGGGAATTTAATACAGAGACATCTTCATAACAATCAACATTGTCTGAGGAAGATAACACCCCAAACTGTTTTATCTACCATAGAGTACTACAGAATTTGATAAATGCATTTCAAAATTATTTGCAAACAAATAAAAATAAGTTAGTTAAACTAATAAATGATGAGATGGTTAGCTAGAGAATTGTGTTCAAGTGATAAGGTTGACTATGTTGCAAATAAGTCAGATATTGATTAGGAAACAGCTTTTTTTTTGTATCATTAATCTACAATTACAGAAAGAAGATTATGTTTACTAGGAACCCCCCTTCACCAAGTCCCCCCCACATATTCCTTCACAGTCACTGTCCATCTCCGTAGTAAGATGCTGTAAAATCACTATTTGTCTTCCCTGTGTTGCACAGCCCTCCCCGTGCCCCCCACGTACTATACGTGCTAATCGTAATGCCCTCTTTCTTTTTCCCTGCCCTTATCACTCCCTTCCCACCCATCGTCCACAGTCCCTTTCCCTTTGGTAACTATTAGTCCATTCTTGGGTTCTGTGATTCTGCTGCTGTTTTGTTCCTTCAGTTTTCCTTTGTTCTTATACTCCACATATGAGTGAAATCATTTGGTACTTGTCCTTCTCTGCTTGGCTTATTTCACTGAGCATAATACCCTCTAGCTCCATCCATGTTGTTGCAAATGGTAGGATCTGTTTTTTTCTTATGGCTGCGTAACATTCCATTGTGTATATGTACCACATCTTCTTTTTCCATTCATCTACTGATGGACATTTAGGTTGCTTCCATATCTTGGCTATTGTAAACAGTGCAGCAATAAACATAGGGGTGCATCTGTCTTTTTCAAACTGGAGTGCTGCATTCTTAGGGTAAATTCCTAGAAGTGGAATTCCTGGGTCAAATGGTATTTCTATTTTGAGCATTTTGAGGAACCTCCATACTGCTTTCCACAAAGGTTGAACTAATTTACATTCCCACCAGCAGTGTAGGAAGGTTCTACTTTCTCCACAACCTTGCCAACATTTGTTGTCGTTTGTCTTTTTGATGATGGCAATCCTTACTGGTGTGAGGTGATATCTCATTGTGGTTTTAATTTACATTTCTCTGATGATTAGCGATGTGGAGCATCTTTTCATGTGCCTGTTGGCCATCTGGATTTATTCTTTAGAGAACTGTCTATTCAGATCCTCTGCCCATTTTTTAATTGGATTATTTGCTTTTCGTTTGTTGAGGCATGTGAGCTCTTTATATATTTTGGATGTCAATCCTTTATCGGATCTGTCATTTATGAATATATTCTCCCATACTGTAGGATACCTTTTTGTTCTATTGATGGTATCCTTTGCTGTACAGAAGCTTTTTAGCTTGATATAGTCCCACTTGTTCATTTTTGCCTTTGTTTCCCTTGCCCAGGGAGATATGTTCATGAAGAAGTCACTCATGTTTATGTCCAAGAGATTTTTGCCTATGTTTTTTTCTAAGAGTTTTATGATTTCATGACTTACATTCAGGTCTTTGATCCATTTGGAGTTTACTTTCGTGTATGGGGCTAGACAGTGATCCAGTTTCATTCTCTTACATGAAGCTGTCCAGTTTTGCCAGCAACATCTGTTGAAGAGACTGTCATTTCCCCATTGTATGTCCATGGCTCCTTTATCAAATATTAATTGGCCATATATGTTTGGGTTAATGTCTGGAGTCTCTATTCTGTTCCACTGGTCTGTGGCTCTGTTCTTGTGCCAGTACCAGATAGTGTTGATTACTGTGGCTTTGTAGTAGGGCTTGAAGTTGGGGAGCGAGATCCCCCCCACTTTATTCATCCTTCTCAGGATTGCGTTGACTATTTGGGGTCTTTGACGGTTCCATATGAATTTTTGAACTATTTGTTCCACTTCATTGAAGAATGCTGTTGGTGATTTGATAGGGATTGCATCGAATCTGTATATTGCTTTGGGCAGGATGGCCATTTTGACGATATTAATTCTTCCTAGCCAGGAACATGGGATGAGTTTCCATTTGTTAGTGACGTCTTTAATTTCTCTTAAGAGTGTCCTGTAGTTTTCAGGGTATAGGTCTTTCACTTCCTTGGTTAGGTTTATTCCTAGGTATTTTATTCTTTTTGATGCTATTGTGAATGGAATTGTTTTTCTAATTTATCTTACTATTAGTTCATTGTTAGTGTATAGGAAAGCTACAGATTTCTGTGTGTTAATTTTGTACCCTGTAACTTTGGTGAATTCTGATATTAGTTCTAGTAGTTTTGCAGTGGAGTCCTTAGGGTTTTTTATGTACAATATCATGTCATCTGCAAATAGTGACAGTTTGACTTCTTCTTTACCAATCTGGATTCCTTGTATTTCTTTGTTTTGTCTGATTGCCGTGGCTAGGACCTCCAGTACCACGTTGAATAACAGTGGAAAGAGTGGGCATCCCTGTCTTTTTCCTGATCTCAGAGGAAAAGCTTTCAGCCTCTCACTGTTCAGTATGATGTTAGCTGTGGGTTTATCATATATGGCCTTTATTATGTTGAGGTACTTGCCCTCTATGCCCATTTTGTTGCCAGTTTTTATCATGAATGGTTGTTGAATTTTGTCGAATGCTTTCTCAGCATCTATGGAGATGATCATGTGTGTTTTGTCCTTCTTTTAATTGATGTGGTAGATGATGTTGATGGATTTTCTAATGTTGTACCATCCTTGCATCCCTGGGATGAATCGCACTTGGTCATGGTGCATGATCCTCTTGATGTATTTTTGAATTTGGTTTGCTAATATTTTGTTGAGTATTTTTGCATCTATGTTCATCAGGAATATTGGTCTGTAGTTTTCATTTTTGGTGGGGTCTTTGCCTGGTTTTGGTATTAGGGTGATGTTGGCTTCATAGAATGAGTTTGAGAGTATTCCCTCCTCTTCTATTTTTTGGAAATCTTTAAGGAGAATGGGTGTTATGTCTTCTCTGTATGTCTGATAAAATTCTGAGGTAAATCCATCTGGCCCGGGGGTTTTGTTCTTGGGTAGTTTTTTGATTACTGATTCTATTCCATTGCTGGTAATTGGTCTGTTTAGACTTTCTGTTTCTTTCTGGGTCAGTCTTGGAAGGTTGTATTTTTCTAAGAAGTTGTCCATTTCTCCTAGGTTTTCCAGCTTGTTAGCATGTAGGTTTTCATAGTATTCTCTAATAATTCTTTGTATTTCTGTGGGGTCCGTCATGATTTTTCCTTTCTCATTTCTAATTCTGTTGATGTGTGTTGACTCTCTTTTTCTCTTAATAAGTCTGGCTAGAGACTTATCTATTTTGTTTATTTTCTCAAAGAACCAGCTCTTGGTTTCATTGATTTTTGCTATTGTTTTATTCTTCTCAATTTTATTTATTTCCTCTCTGATCTTTATTATGTCCCTCCTTTTGCTGACCTTAGGCCTCATTTGTTCTTTTTCCAATTTCTATAATTGTGACATTAGACTATTCATTTGGGATTGTTCTTCCTTCTTTAAATATGCCTTGATTCCTATATACTTTCCTCTTAAGACTGCTCTTGCTGTGTCCCTCAGAAGTTGGGGCTTTGTGTTATTGTTGTCATTTGTTTCCATATATTGCTGGATCTCCATTTTAATGTGGTCATTGATCCATGGATTATTTAGAAGCATGTTGTTAAGCCTCCATGTGTTTATGAGCCTTTTTGCTTTCTTTGTACAATTTATTTCTAGTTTTATACCTTTGTTTTCTGAAAAGTTGGTTGGTAGGATTTCAATCTTTTGGAATTTACTGAGGCTCTTTTTGGGGCCTAGTATGTGGTCTATTCTGGAGAATGTTCCATGTGCACTTGAGAAGAATGTGTATCCTGTTGCTTTTGGATGTAGAGTTCTATAGATGTCTATTAGGTCCATCTGTTCCAGTGTGTTGTTCAGTGCCTCTTTGTCCTTACTTATTTTCTGTCTGGTGGATCTGTCCTTTGGGGTGTGTGGTGTGTTAAAGTCTCCCAAAAATGAATGCACTGCATTCTATTTCCTCCTTTAATTCTGTTAGCATTTGTTTCACATATATTGGTGCTCCGGTATTGGGTGTAATATGTTTATAATGGTTATATCCTCTTGTTGGACTGGGCCCTTTATCATTATGTAATGTCCTTCTTTATCTCTTGTTACTTTCTTTATTTTGCAGTCTATTTTGTCTGATACTAGTATTGCAACACCTGATTTTTTCTCTCTGTTGTTTGCATGAAATATCTTTCTCCATCCCTTGACTTTTAATCTGTGCATGTCTTTGGGTTTGAGGTGAGTCTCTTGTAAGCAGCATATAGATGGGTCTTGCTTTTTTATCCATTCTCTTACTCTGTGTCTTTTGATTGGTGCATTCAGTCCATTTATATTTAGGGTGATTATGGAAAGATATGTACTTATTGCCATTGCAGGCATTAGATTTGTGGTTACCAAAGGTTCAAGGTTAGGTTGTTTACTACCTTACTGTCTGACCTCACTCACTTATTGAGCTGTTATAAACACAATCTGATGACTATTTCTTTCCCTTCTTTTTCCTCCTCCTCCATTCTTCATATGTTGGGTGTTTTGTTCTGTGCTCTTTTTAGGAGTGCTCCCATCTAGAGCAGTCCCTTTAAGATACCCTGTAGAGGTGGTTTGTGGGAGGCAAATTCCCTCAACTTTTGCTTGTGTGGAAATTGTTTAATCCCTCCTTCATATTTAAATGATAATCATGCTGGATACAGTATCCTTGGTTCAAGGCCCTTCTGTTTCATTGCATTAAATATATCATGCCATTCTCTTCTGGCCTGTAAGGTTTCTGTTGAGAAGTCTGATGATAGCCTGATGGGTTTTCCTTTGTAGGTGACCTTTTTACTCTCTCTGGCTGCCTTTAATATTCTGTCCTTGTCCTTGATTTTGCCATTTTAATTATTATGTGTCTTGGTGTTGACCTCTTTGGATCCCGTCTCTCGGGAGTTCTGTGTGCCTCCGTAGTCTGAGCAACTATTTCCTCCCCCTGTTTGGGGAAGTTCTCAGCAATTATTTCTTCAAAGACGCTTTCTGTCCCTTTTTCTCTCTCTTCTTCCTCCGGTTCCCCTATAATGCGGATATTGTTCCTTTTAGATTGGTCACACAGTTCTCTTAATATTGTTTCACTCCTGGAGATCCTTTTATCTCTCTCTGCATCAGCTTCTATGCATTCCTGTTCTCTGGTTTCTATTTCATCAATGGCCTCTTGCATCTTATCCATTCTGCTTATAAATCCTTCCAGAGTTGTTTCACTTCTGTAATCTCCCTCTGGACATCTGTCATCTCCCTCCGGACGTCTGTAATCTCCCTCTGGACTGCATTCCTTAGCTCTTGCATATTTCTCTGCAGCTCTGTCAGCATGTTTATGATTTTTATTTTGAATTCTTTTTCAGGGAGACTGGTTAGGTCTGCCTCTGCAGATCCTTTCTCAGGTGTAACTATCTTGGACTGGACCAGATTTTTTTGCCTTTTCATGGTGATTGCAGTGGCTGTAGGCAGGGTGCGGGTGTGTCAGCTAGGAGAAGAAAGTCCTTTCCTGCTTGCTGGATGCCTTGCCCTTCTCCACTGCCTGTATGGCTACCTGCACTCCTGGAGCAGCCACCGGGTTAATCTCCTAAGCTGCTGTGGGCGGGGTGTCCATCAGAGCAGCACGGAGCCCTGCGGGGAGTTGCAGGCACACCAGGTGAGCTCCTCTGTGCTAGCGGCCACCCTGCCGGGCAGCTGTGCATTGAGCTGGGATTCTGGTCAGCTCCTAAGAGTGCGCCTGCTGCCTCTGACTCTGCTGCCAGTGCACGCGGGACTTTTCCGTGCAGGCTTCTACAGGGCTCTGGCTTCACTGCCGCCGGAGCATGCGAGCCATGCCTGGGCTATTCGGTTGCCCCGCTGCAGGCTAGCCCTGCGGCGCATGGATCTACTCTCAGTTCCTTCTAGCACTTCCGCCCCCAGCGCACGCTCCCACTCTCCTGCTACTGGGCCCGTGTGTCGGGGTTCGCACCAGTTGGAGGAATGACTGGCAGGCTGCCTAGTCCTGTGAGGGGCTTCAGAGCTGCACTGCCTCCATTTAGGGTGCCTAAGTTTCCCCGGTATTCCCAGCTGCTGGGACAACTCCATCCAGCTATGGGGTCCCTGTCTCTTTACAACCTGCAGAAAGCACTCACTTTTCTTTTGTCTCAGGGGCACCAGTTGTGGGGACCTGCCCACAGGTTTTGCTTTTCCGTTTCTCTAATATCCAGCACCCCGTGCACCTTGTGTCTGTGTTCTGGGTGCTGATTTCTAGAGCTGGTTGTTTGGCAGTCCTGGGCTTTCACTCCCTCCCCATTCCAACTCCTTTCTTCCCGCCGGGTTTTGGGGTGGGGGAGCATTCGGGTCCTGCCTGGCCGCAGCTTGTATCTTACCCCCTTCATGTGATGCTGAGTTCTCGCAGATGTAGATGTATCCTGGCTGTTGTACTGCATCCACTGGTGTCTCTTTTAGGCATAGTTGTATTTATTGTATTTTCATAAATATGTATGTTTTGGGGAGGAGATTTCCTCTGAACTACTCATGCCACCATCTTCCCGTGATCCTGAAACAGCTTTTAAATATAGGCCTATCTGCAAGATCATATTTTCAACTCATTCATGACACAGTTAACCCCAATAAATCATTATTCCTACTTTCTTGTATTCATAAAGGGTCTGATATACATTTTATAATCTTGTTTGCATTTGTGATTTTAAAAAACATTTCAGAAAAGATGATACCATGGTCCACCATAGGTATAAATTACCTGTATATAGAATCACTTTCAACTTCTCTTGGATAATGTCCATTAGAAACACAATCCATGTTTTCCTGGATTCTGTGTCACACAGGGATGTCTAGTATGGCATGAAAGAATCCATTAACAAATCCTTTTGGCTCGCCATAACAAAAATAGTCAATACCTCCCTATTTCAAGAGATGTCATTCACTACAATTGGGAGGAGCATATATAGGTACTGGAATCTGACAAATCAGTGTGAATCCTACTCCACCACTTATGAGCTAAATTTAAGTTAATTACCCCCCTTCCTGTATAATGGATAAAATGTCATCCACCTCTGTATAATGTATAAAATGTCATCTACCACTCCTGGCTTCTCTGAGTTTTAAAGATAAGAGCACACAAAGGCCTTGGCAAATAAAAAGCATTCAGTAAATCTTTCCCTTTCCTTGTCCTGAAAAATACACAAAATGAAATTAACTATCCCAACTACACAGGTTGAAATAAATTTTCTTGTAATAAATCTTACATGCTTTTATTTTCTACCTGAGAACTTCTCAAATTAAAAAACAAATGAAAAGTTTTTTCTTTGAAAAGAAATCAACCAATTGGCTTTATAATTTGTATCACCTAGAATGTAAAATATCACAGTTTATTTCCCAATCTTGTAACAAATGAGGGTGCTCCTACTTTTATGATATTTAAATTCTGTAGGCAAATCAAGCTATGTAGGAATGAATTCTTCAATTTGCTATAGGGCTGCATCTCCCTAGGAGCTCAGAGAATCTTAGTGAGGATGGTATTTTAAGATAACCTTCTTTCCTCAGTATTGGGCAAAATCAAAAAGGAAAGTTTAGAGGAAAATGAAGTGTATTGTTTCTTTATTATCTGAAGAATATCTAATCAAGATATTCTTAATATCTGATCAAAAACATATCTGATCAAGGTAGTCAATCTAAATAAAGTAGTTGGTCCCTATGGATAAGTGAGTAGTAGGCCAAGCTTGCTGTGTTATGACTCTTGCAACAGGATGGTCCTATTTATAGAAAGCATGGTTAGAGTAAAATGGACGAGGATCCTCAATACTTCTATAAATCCTCCTCTCCTGTGACCAAATGAATGGGAAAGATCAGTGTGTGCTTCACTCATATGGGAAAGCCTTTATTGTCTGTGACATGATTAATGTATGGTTGCATTCAATACCAGCTGAAATAATATTTCTTCAATACCTACAATGAATCAACATTATTCTAGGCACTTAGGATGTAGAGCTAATGAGCTACAGTCTTTGCTCCTGGAAAACTCCTTGTCTACTTTTGAAAAGGCTTAAGGCAAATGTCACATTGTTTCAATGATAGCCACATGATTGGAAGGCTAGTTCCACATTTTAAAAAAGCTTAATAATGTTTTTTTGTTATTTTAAATATAAGTTTCAGTAAAAAAAGTAACTGAAGAATTTAAGTGCCCAAACATTTCTACAGGAAGACTATATTTTTATCCCTTTATCCACAAGTGTCAATATGTATTTCAAAAGATAACTATATTTTAATAAAACAACCACAATAACCTTGTCATATATAAAAATATTAACACATCTTAATATCACCCAATGGCTACTCAGTGTTCAAAGTGCCAACTGTCCCATAAATGTCACTTCTTTTTCTGAAATTTGTTATTTAAAATCAGAATCCAAATAAGGTCCATTCATTTTGATTGGCTGATATAACTATTAACTCTCTTTAGCCTACAGATATACCCTCTTCCTCTCTTTCTCTCTCTCTCTCTCTCTCTCTGACTCTCTCCTGCTCTTTATCATTTATGTATTGAAGAAGCCAGGTTGTTTGTCTTCCAGTTTCCTATAGTCTGGGTCTTACTTGATAGATCCCTGTGGCCCTATGGTGGTGTTCAATGGAGTCTCCATATTCACTGTAAATTGTATCTAGAGCTTTATCAGATTTACCAGATTCAAGTTTTATTTATCCATTGATTTTTTTTTTTTTTTTAGTATGGTTACTTCATAGATAATGCTCTTCATGAGGAGGTATACACGTCTGGTTGTTTCTCTCTTTATGATGTCAGCAGCCATCACTAATAGATGACCAGATCTATTTGTCCAATAGGGCTGTGAAATGGTGATATTCTTAATTCCATCACTCCTTCCTCATTTATGAGCTAGAATAGAAAATCGTTTTACCCATTATTTGGTTTCCCAGTGGAAGAGTACATATAAAAAGTCAGGAAAAGTGCTTGATACTTTCACTTTATTTGGCAATTTTAAAGTGAAATCATTATTAACCAATATCACTTCCCTGTTAGCATCATTATGATCTCATGGGTTTTAATACGTTTGATGTGTTTTATCCTTTACAGGTTCACTATTATAAATGGTGCTCAGTTTGTCCCACTGTTGGCCAGTAGATGCTTCCTTAGCTCTCCCAAGTCCTTGTGATACAATCAAAGCAGCCAATGATAGTCTCTGCATTCTGGTCATTATAAAATAATCTAGGCTCATTTTATACATTTCATGCGCCAGACCACCAATGAGCCTTGGTTACTCTTAGCAGGCAACAGTATTTACAGATGACTGAATGTGCCCCAAGGTTGCTCATTTCTACTGAGTTGATTGGTTCTAAGTCTTTTCAGGATACAGAGTTAAGAAATATGTTTTCCCCATAAGCATAAAATACATCATGAATACATATCCATACTGAGGTTTCTAAATCAGATTCAGAACTTAACCTCTTTTATGGAATATACATTTCCCTTTTTTGCTATGAAATTCAAGTTTTCAATATTCCTGAGAGTCAGGGAATCCAGACCTATTTTACTTTTGTTAACCACTCATTGCTTTAGCTTCTTCATGTAATATTAATGGAAAAGAATTTGCATGCCTCTGAATTTGACTATAATTATTAAAAAGAACAATGAATGCTTACTGAGTACATACTGTATAACATTATTTAAACTTTACAATAATCCCATATAAAGGTATTATTATTCTTAGTTCATATGTGAAAAATTTAAAGCTCAGAGATGTTGAGTAATTTACAGAAGGTAGTGCAGTTATTAATGGGGATCCCAATCACTGATTTATCTGACACTAAAACCCACAGAGTTAACCAATTATTAATGACTATGTTATGGTACCTGTTTAATTAATAACATTCTCCTTCTATTAAAACTATTAACTAAGTCAAGTCTATTAGCCAGAACCCTGATGGCAAAGAAAGTAGCACAAAAATGATTAAGGCTTTATGGTCTATTATTTCATACATGCTATTTAATTATATATGTATGTGTGTGTAACAGGAAGGGCATGCCTGGGGAATGTCAATAAAACTTAGCCCATGGGATCATGAGTTGTTTGACTGTAGACTCTTGGGGCAAAACTAGAAACACTCTTGATGATCTGATATGTTCCCGAGAACAGAATTCATAATGTGCCCCAGGCTGTGGTTTTAAAGCCAATTAGAAGGTTTATAAACCCTATCTGTACATCTTTCATTAGAGGTACAGTTGAATTTTGAATTGCCAGGCATCATTTGAGTATTGGAATGTAGCAGTTTTAACTGACTTTAAAGTTTTTGGGGGAACACAATAATATTCATTTCCAATTTTATTTTGAAATGAGTGCTAATAGAAATGATAAATGTTTAGAATACTGTGCTTGAACTATAATAGGAAGTCTTTAAATTAGATAAATATTATTCATTCCCCCTGCTGCACAATGCATAAATGGGCACCTGCAATGGAGGCTCTGACTTTTCCCCTTTTCTTATCTTCAGGACAAATGGCACAATCTCCTCAAACTGATCAGAAAAGGCTGGTGATGCTCACATCTCCAAAAGTGGAATTTTCAGCCACTATGGCAATGAGTGCTTTGGCCATAGGTCCTTCTCCAGCCTCCAGAGGCAGAACCACTTGAGGACTTCCTGATCAATGAATGAATCAGTTCCCAGTGGCAGACTGCTTACAGCATCTGCCTGGAGCGCTCCTTCTGAACAAATTACCTGCACCAGTTTAGGAGATTTAGGATAGTAATCTGTAAAGCTGGGGAGAGCACAACTATTAGATACATTTCTATGCCATGGGTAATACTCTTTTATGTGAGTTAAAAGAAAAAATTAATAATGGACAATGAATATAGAAACAGAACTTCCTGCCACAGATTTCAGCAAGTGTGCACTAACAATTACAGATTTATGTTTTCATTATGAGGAGAAAGCAAAGAAGGCTACCGCAATGCCCATATGCTATCCCATAGTAAAAGTACAGGAAGGAGGTAAGTATACTTCTAGGTCAATTTTGTTGTGCTGTGGTTTAAAAGCAATGAATATGTGCTTGTATGTATTCGGGATGAGGAGAGAAGGAGTACTTTAAAAAGGAGCATTCAAATGCTAACATTATCCAAACATCTTTGTTTAGATATCCTACTATACCACTCCTTATAATGACCTACTAAGACAATTATGAGAATTTCCCACTTCATAGATAATAGCAGTCTTAGTAAATGCTAGTAATGTGCTTGTGTCTAGCACAGTATCTTAAGCCTCACAACAATTCCTATGAGGATGGCATTATTATAATCCTCAATTTACTGATGAAAATTTAGATTGAGAAAGATTAAATTAGTTCATCAAAGTGACACAACTAGTAAGAGTTGGAGCTTGGAATTGAATAAGCTATCCTGACTTGTCAAAGCCCATGCACTACCTGGCCATTAGAACACAAAGGCTTGGTTCTTAGTATTTTCTTGTCTTTTCTAGGCAATTCTAGATAATTCTGAATACAAAACCATCTCTTTTCATGGTAGCATGCAATTCCATAGAAAGCACAGAATAAACCTAAGAAATAACTTCATTTATAGCACCAATTACATATTTTATAACACACTCTGTAGCAAATATTGATTAATACAGTACCAAACAATGGTATGAAAGTGAGAGAAAGGCAAAATAATTAGAGATCCAAATTTGATGGAATTAAGGAGTTGATGCTTTCAGCAGAAGGGATTTTGACCCCAAAAAAGAAGAGGGCAGTGAAAACAAGGGCATACTGGGCAACTTTTTCATGTCACATTTGAGAGTATTAGAGAAGTTACCCTAAAAGGGAGAGGTGGGGAGCTATTTCAAGTGTTACAGTAATGTTTCTGCATAGACTCTTCAATGGATCTCAAAGAAATAGAAAATTGTCTTAGAGAAGTTTTTATTTTATTGGAATCAATAAATCCCCATATATAGCTTTACCTTATTTAACTTAAAACTTTCCTAAGTGACAGGAGAATTCTTTAAGATAAAATTCACAGTGACACCTAAGACATGTATACAATGTACTCTTCTATGAAGAGATGTGGTTGTACTATTCTTACTGCCTTTCAGAAAAATAAGATCTGTGCAAAGTTAAATTGAAGTGAACTTACTTTAAGTAAGACTTTAAAACTCACCTGGAAATAGAAATGCTAAATTTTGTAAAGTGCTTTCTACCTAGATGACTTTCCAGGTTGGAACTGTGGAACAGCAGTCTGCAGGCAGAGCATGCTCAAAAGGATGTTATTTGGACATGTGTGCATTGAATACATGTTTACTTGCTTACATTCCTAAGCTCTTATATTATGGCTAACTTCAGCATCAACCTCACTTTCTCCCACTTATGATCCATTTCTTGCCAACAACTCTATTCTTCTGTCTATGGCCTTGTATCTCCTTAGATCTATTTGAGTTGACAATTCTCTTGGTTTTCCCTTCCAGACTTCCTATCCTGAGCTGCAATTTCCTATACAGCTTCTCCAGGGACATTAGATTTCTATTTTTGCTATTCTCCCAGCTTGGTTCTTAGTATTTTCTTGTCTTTTCTAGACAAATTGTACTGAGAGATAACCAGATACTCTAGCTAGAAAAGTGGAAGCAAGACTGTGTCTGCTTCGGGTGATGATAAAGGAAATGCTGAGATGGGCTTGGGCACAGAGAATCTTCTGCTAATAAGCAGAAAGCAACAGAGAAAATACATTTTTGGTGGAAGTTGAAGTAATATCTTGATCTAAAAAAGGATCATTGTAATGGCCTAGGGAGAGAAGAATAATTGGATACAAAGGCATGTGATGGAAATCAGAATGGATTAAAGCAAAATATTAATTCATCCATCATCCATTCAATCTGCTTACCATGTATCAGATACTAATCAAGGAATCTTGCAGATCATTTTTAGCATCCTGCCTACCACACCTCAGCACCTTGAGGAATATCTGGCACTGTGTAGGCACTCTGTACTAGATTCAGTAGTCCCTTACCTAAAAAAAATCTCATAACTTCTTTCCACTGATACATGTCTAGTTTATGGCAAAATGATTCAAAATGGAGAGTGGAAAGTAGAACCTGAAAAAATTCCTGACCTGAAGAAAATAACTTTCTTTTTAGTAACTACTCAGAGCTCTGGCTATTTAGAAGGTGCTCTCAGTTGTAGTTTAAAAGCAAAAGATACTATTTAAGACTTCTTGTAAGCTGAACATCACTGAAAATTTTTATGTAGAAGTATTTTGTAAATACAACGCTATACAAGGGAGAGATACTAACATGCAGAACCAGTCAACTTTCTTGTGTCTTCTGATTCTCTTATCTCTCCCTATTGATTGCATTTTTTGTTCACTCTATAATGAAAATCTGTCACGATGTGACAAGCTCTGTAGGGCAGCTTAGAAAACCATTAGAATGCTGACAGTCACAGTGCAAGCTTTCTTTCTAGCTTGTATGTCATTTTCTGGATCTCTGTTATGAATATAATTGGAAATTCAGGACCACATTTGTTTATATTTTTATTTTTTTTTCAAATGTTAACAGGGTATTCTTTCCAAGGACCTTGTCAAATTATTCTCTCAAGCTCCAGACTGAATTCTCAATACTGTATTCATGGAGTTCAGCTTTCCTTCTCCTGTTTCTGTTTAAGAGATTTAGGCTTGTCAACCTTTCTACCAAGTGGCAATGCAAGGGTCAGAAGCTGGAGAGCGAGCCTTCTCAGTAAGGCTTAATAACCAGCACAGGAAAAGTAAGACTTTTAACCTTGGCAAAAGTAAAAGGGCAATTATTTCATGAAGTTGATTAGTATACATACTCAATGCAAATTATTCTAAACAGAATATCCTCTCCACCTTTACAATAAGGATTTTTGCGGGGAATACAGTTGACCCTTAAACAACATGGGGGTTAGGAGTGAAGATCCCCCATGCAGTTGGAAATCCATGGATAACTACTGACTTCCCAAAAACCTTAACTACTAGTAACCTACTGTTAACTGGAAGCCTTACCAATAACATAAACAGTCCATTAACATGTACTTTGTATGTGATGGATTATATACTGTATTCTTACAATGAAGCAAGCTAGAGAAAAAAAATGTTATTAAGAAAATCTTAAGGAAGAGAAAACTATATTCACAGTACTATGCAGTATTTATTGAAAATAATTCATGTATAAATAGACCTTCTCAGTTCAAACCTGTGTTGTTCAAGGGTAAAGTTTATTTACTCCAGCTTATCTTATTTGGTTGATTAAAGCTAGACATTGGTGATTAACACTGGCCAGCCTTAACACTAGACATCCAAATGTTTTAAAATCTTGCTATTTTAACATTGCAAGAGAACCGACTCTAGGTTGGGCAGATATTCCATAAGACTTCCAGGAGACCAGTAACTTCTTTGAATCTTCAACTACAGTTTTCAGCATATTTACCTTCCTTTTTCACATTTTTTATAATCTATGATTAATGGACAGCTTTATTTAATGTGTATTTTCAACTTCACCAAGTTC
The DNA here is from genome assembly GCF_030020395.1 of Manis pentadactyla. Classification (NCBI taxonomy): domain Eukaryota; kingdom Metazoa; phylum Chordata; class Mammalia; order Pholidota; family Manidae; genus Manis; species Manis pentadactyla. Next base: position 162,073,534 of record NC_080022.1, on the reverse strand, counting down.
ACTTAGAGACAAGCATGAAAAGTTTTATAAACAAATAATAATAATTTTTAGACTTTGCATAAATTTTTTGTGCATGAACTGAAAAGCAGATGCAGGGGAAACACTTTTCAAAATACAATCCATAATAAATTCTAACAAACAACACTGTTTCCTAGGAATTTTTGTTAGAAAATCCCCCATACACTTGCCATGCTTGAATCTACCCTTCCAGCTTCATTTTTTACACATAGGTTAATTTTTGTGTACACTCTATTCTTAATAAATGAATCTTATTCATAACCACAAAGGAAAAAGGAGTTTACCATAATGGTTAATGCTTAAATAACAAAAGAAAATGTGAAAGCACATTGGTTATTTCAAGCAAAAATAAAAATGCTTGGATATTTCAAGCAAAAATTAAAAACACTTTTTAATTATTCATTGTGTGTTAGTCAATCACAGTCTAGTATTCTCTGTAGTCCCTGGGCTTTGTTTGTATGTTTGTTTGGAGGTGAGAGATACGTTCACTGTTAACTGATTTGTTCATATGTATTTTATTCTTTTCTCAACACACATTTCCCATGAATAGTTTAAAACCCTTTTTTATGAGAACATATTCCAAAGTTCAAAGGAAATTTCTCATTCAGAAAAATTTTATTTACATAATTCATTGTTATTTTGCCAACTTAGTATATTCCCTGATCAATGAATTAATGTTAAACCCTTAACATTATTAGTTATTTCTATATTCTTAGTGCCTCTTCCCTGGTTTCACAACTACTTATCAAAACAAACAGCTTATCCTGTTTCATTGCTCTCAACATCTTTCTTAACTTTCTTCTGATATTTGATGTTACAGATAATTCACATATGTAATATGCTTTTCTTTAATGTCCTCCATTTCCTCAGATCCTCCTCCTATGAACCTGAGGTCTAATTTAAAACAAAGTTGAAAATAAGATCTGTATAGCCTCCATGCCAGTATTTTCACTTTGAAGATTTATGACATGCTATAGTCTAGTTTTTTCAACAGGAATGGAAAGTAAACATCAGAAAGGGGATTCTAGCTCATAGTAAGTTGAGAATTCATAAGAAATCACCTGTCTGCATTAAACGAATCCATAGATTCCAGTCTTGACAAATTGCTTCTCACAATTGAAGGAATTTAAAGGTATAATTTCATGGCCGCTATCATCATTCCTGAAGAAATGATGAAAATGCAAAATCATATTATGACCAAAGACGGATACATATTTTCTTTTCCCAAATGGCAGATTCTGGAAATTTATATCTTTAATACATTCAAGAACTGATTATTAAAGCAACGGAAACTGACCATGTAGGATAAAAAGTGAAGATTATTTAGAATCAACATGAGGTTCCTGGGAAGAAATGAATCCAAAGTAACAAAATGCCCTTTCTCTGATAAGTTTTTATGTTACTGATCAGCAAAACACCACCGAGATGTATTAATTTCGACAAAAGGCTATATCAAGATACTCTTGGAAATAAAGTTAATAAATGTTAACTGAGTAATAGTACTCTTAAGAAGATTTCCTAAGTATTGATTAATGGCTTTCTATCATCCTGAGTAAAATTTATATTATAGCACTATAGTTTTCTGCCTCTATTCGTTCAATCCAATGCCTATAAATAGGTTAACAGGTAAAGAAATTGTGATATAGTTATACATTGAAATAACTATTTAGCAGCAATAAGGTAAGATGTACAGATACATGCAATAATACAGATGAATCTTAAAATTAGAATACTGAGTGAAAGAAGCCAGATGAAAAAGAGTATGTTGTGTATGATCCCATGTATTTAAAATAAATGTTATTCCATATTTACAGAAGCAGATCAGGGATTGCTGAAGGGTGGGAGTATGCAGGGAGGGAAAGCAGGAAGGGAATATCAAGTGGCCCAAAGAAATTTACAGGTAATTTGCATGTTTGATACCCTGACTGTGGTGATGGTTTCATAGGTGCATGCATGTGTCAAATCTGCCAAACTGTGTAATTTATTCTAACCTTCTATGCCCATTAACACCAGTAAAGTTGTTTTTAAAATAAATATATAAACATCTCCCCCTTCCCTGCCTATGGAAATGAAAACTGAGGGTTTTTACTGTGCTCCCTTTCAAAACGTTTGGATTTGAACCACACAAATGTTTCTTCCCAAAGTGTATTAATTAAGAAATTTCTGTCCTAGCTGCTCCACATAAGATACTAATCTTGGTCTCATTCACAACTAACACCTTTCTCTTCTTTTCAGTCACCTTTGTTGAATCAATCACAACTTTCTATGAATTCTCTCTTAAAACTGCCTTTGAATCTGTTTTATTTCTCCCCTGTTCCCACAGCCTAGTTGGTCAACTTTTGTTAAAGTCATTTCCTTGGTGAAGCCTTCTCTGATTCTGACCAGCAGAAGATAATCTTGGTCTTTGGACTTGGCCTTCTGACAACTTTTCTGTAACAGATTTTGGAATATTCATTATATGTTTTTGTTTATCTTTCCATCTCCCCAAAACAATGTCTTATTCCTATCCAACCAATATTTGGTACAGTGAATATAAAGAATAGTTTAATGAAAAGAAAATACTTCTCCTGAAAAGATTACCAAGGGTAGACATAATTGTTTTCATTTACTTTAAAAGCTATCATTGCAAAATGGGCATACACTTATTTTTTGGAAAGATATAAACTCAGAGAAATGAATAATTTTGATCAAAAAATAAATTTTAATTCCATCTTAATTAGATAATTAACACATAAAAGCAGTACATTTTAAAGATTAAACATTACAGTTACAACAAAAGACCTTTTTATATAGCATGCCCAATCCCTGCCCTAACCTTACTTCTTGCCAGAGATAATCCTATTGTGGGTTTGATGTGTATCCCTCCAGGCTATAAAATTAGACAGCTAGACTTTATCCAAAATGAAATTAGCTACCCCATGCAGTGGGGCAGGTGAGTTCTCCTTCATAGAGACTGGATGGTCAAATGTCATCAGGATATTTAATGCCATACCTGTATTAGTTAGAACTTTGAATTTGATCTCAAATATGTCTTCCAGGAATATTATTATATGTTTCTATGCCTGCAAATATGCATATTTTGTCCATGTTTCTATTCTCAAATTGGAGCACCTATTTGGAACACAAACTCATAGGACTTTAGATCTTAAGTAAAAGAAATCTAAGTATCTCTATCTAAGAAACACCTAATTCTATTCTCTTTCGTTCCATTCAAGACTCCCAGCTCTCTTACACTAACTCTTAAATAGTTTCAATGTTAAATCAAATGACTACATCTAGAAGAAAACTGTCATAGTATTACTAATAACCATTTTCAGAGTGTATTGATACCTAATTGTTTTGAATGAAACAAAATTGTTCTACGTGATCTGGTTATAAATATGTTATTTTGTGATTTACAGTAAATGTGTATTTGGTCTTCATCCTCATTTCTGGCTCAGAGCTCTTAAAATCCTTGGAATTTCCTGAGCGATGAGAGCCGTAAATAAGTCTTCTGTTATGTTGATGATGGCTTTTGCAAAGCACCTAAGGATGGGGCTGGTTGGCCAGCGTGGCCAACCGTGTGATTAGAGAGTTGGCACTTTCAGTCCTCATCGACCATCCGCCCACCCTACCTCTTCCAAGGAGGGGAAACATCCTGGATGTTAAATCACCAGTGGCCAATGAATTAATCAACCATGCCTATGTAATGAAGTCTCTATTAAAAACACCAACAGACAGCATTTGAAGAGCTTCCAGGTTGGAGAGCATGTGGAGGCACTGGGAGAGTGGTACACCCACCCAGTGAAGGCATGGGAGCTCCATGGCACCCTTTCCCCATGCCTTGCCCTACACATCTAATGCCATCTGGCTGTTCTGCAGTTAAAGCCCTGTACAATAAACTAGTAATGCAGTAAGGAAAAGTTTCTGTGAGTTCTGTGAGTGTGCTAGCAAATTAACTGAATCCAGGGAAGAGGTCATGGGAACCTCTGATTTATAGCCAGTTGGTCAGAAGTACAGGTAACTTGGCCCCTAAAGCTGGGGAGGAGGGAAGTTTTATAAGACTGACCCCTTAAGCTGTGGGATCTGATGCTATGTCTGGGTAAATAGTGTCAGAATTGAGCTGAATTATAGGACACGCAGGTGGTGTCTAGAGAATTGCTTATTGTTGATGGGGGTACAAGTCTCCCCCACATTGGATTCAGTCCAGGAACCCAAAAGAAAATAAAGTGCCAAACTCATTTTCACAAGTGACATTTTCTAATTATGGACCCTAATACTTATAAAACTGTCCAATTTGCTGTGAATGAATAGATGTCTTAAAATGTCAGATGTACCAGATAGCTGCAGGGATTGTACTACCAAAATAATAATCACTATATTATAAAAGTGGTATAAGAATAAAATTACAAATAGCATAAATCACAAATAATATAAAAATGTAGTATTTTCTAAAATAGGGGAATTTTACCTAGTTTTTGCTCTGTAAGAAACGAAAGGTGTCCAGAGGTGGTGTTAAAATTCTCTTCTAGACCCAGAAGGACTCTGATAGAGTTTTCACAGATGTGTTTCAGTTTTGTTAATTATGTACACCCTGAAAACACCTGATACATTCAAAGATTAAAGTGCAGGAGTCAAATTATCACCAATGTGCCTTGACATGAGTAAAGTGTGTAATTAAAATACACCTTGGATATAATCTCAAAGATGCATTTTGTCCCTTCACTCTTTGCCTCCTAATTAGACTCCAATTTGGATTCTAAATTTGGATAGAAAATTAATATCATATTTGTATACCAACATTTTAGTCCAAGTCAGCCATTCTAGACTTCATACAAATTAAAAGAACTAAACAGAATTTAGGTATTTTAACACTGAGTTATTAAAAAGCTAAAGTGCTCAGCTTTGTATACCAATTTAATACATCCTTAAGGTCAATAGAGGACTAATAAAATAAGGATTTGTTTTCTACTTTCTTAGTAGAAGCTTTCTGTCCTGCCTCAGTAAAAATTGCCAATGGTCAATGCTTACAAGATTGATTTACAATTTCTAGCACAGAACTGATGTCACTTCTCTTTGGCCTCTTATTCCAACCACTTGGCCAATAGCACCATCAGTGTTTCCCAAACACAACCTCTACCTTCAGACCTTTGGTTTTTGGACAGTTATCTCTACAGCAAAATAGCTGACAATATATGCTATGGGCAATGTACTTCACTAGGTACCAGAAATATAAAAACGGAGAAGTGAGAATCCTTACTGTAAGGAGGTGAACAGATAGAAGGAGAGATGGGTGGATTATGAAACAAACCATATAGTACAGACAACTGCTGTATGAGAGTTATACAGAAGTGTGATGACAGTTCAAAACAGAATTTCATTTTCCATATCCTCTGCTTTAAATATTTGTTTGCATTTCTCTCCTAAAATACTTCTGACCCCTCAAGAACTGGCACAAAGTCTCCATCTCAATGTTCCTTCAATAAGAAGCAGATCTAGAGTTGACCAAATGGGCAACATGAGCGGCCCCTGCACTTCCCTCCTCCCACAGATGCACCAAGTGTACAGCTACATGTGGAGCAGTTCCCTCAAGTCCAGATGCTCACTGAGCAACTCCTACACATCAGGCAAATGAGAAAATACCCACATTAAAATGGATAGAAACGGCTAAGACACACTCTAGCTACAAACCCCACCCCCAGCACAGCTCCACGTATGTGGGATGGATTCTGTCTTCATTTCTCCAGAAGGAGTGAAGGGTTTGGATCACACATCTAGCACCCCAACATCTAAAGCTCCCACCTGAGGGATAGGTGTCCAATAACCTATCTCTAAAAGCCAATGGGGCTTGTGTCCACAAGACTAGCAAACAAAGAAACAGTTACTGTACACAGGCAAGCAAGCACCTGCCAGCACTATTACCCCAGGGCCTGGCACAGAAAAAGCAGGCAGAAACTTGCCCAATGCCCAGTCTTTCCCTAAAAAGGGGCCTGTCTGCATATTTTATAAGCTGCTGCTTGAAGGTCCAGCTTCTAATTTAATAGGCATCTAAGGGCTGGCTGCAATCTTTCCCCAGACCAGGGAAGTTGGCAGGCATTTCCCCTGCCTTCTCTCTCTGACCCACTCCAACAGGAAGCCAGTTGGCCAGTACCACCCTGACAGGAGCTTGTGCACACACCTAATGACTCAGCTTTTGTGGCTGCTGACCAAGGGATGGGCCCCCAGATAACCTGGCACTGATCGCACAGGACTGGCAATAATGAGTCCCACAGGGCTGTAACAAACAAAGAAGCTGTTCTTAACAGGCACAAGCACTCACCGTAGATTATCTCCGTAATGCTGAGCTCAGAGAGAGCAGGCAGAAAAGCCCATCTCCTAGTATTTTACTGAAAAGGTTCTGACTGAATGTTTTACAGTTGCTGCTTGAGGGTCAGCTTCTAGTTTAGCACAAGTCAAGAGTCTGGCTGCCATCCTCCCCAGAGACTGGGGAAGCCAGTGGATGTTTCCCATGACAATACACCCCTGATGAACACAGATGCAAAAATCCTTAACAAAATGTTAGCAAACCCAATTCAACTGTACATTCAAAGGATCATCAGCATGATCAAGTAGGATTTCTTCCAGGGATGCAAGGATGGTTCAGCATCTACAAATCAATGTGTGATACATCACATTAACAAAATAAAGGGTAAAAATTGTCTAATCATCTCAGTAGTTACAGAGAAAGCAAGTGATAAAATTCAACGCCATTTCATGATAAAAACTCTCAACAAACTGGACAGAGAGGGAATGTACCTCAATATAATAAAGGCCATAAGTGATTTCCTCTTAGCCAACACCCTACTCAGTGGTGAAAAGCTTTCTCCAAGATAGGAAGAGGTCAAGGATGCCCACTCTCATCAGTTATCTCATTGTTTATTCATAAACCACAGGTACAGACCTTCTGCTGTTTTTTTCCTTATTCCCTGTTCCCCTAGTCCCTTCAAATTCCATTCTGACAATTCACCACATCAGTTTGAACCTAATAGTTTTCACATATATATTTTATCTTTTCCTTCATAGACAAGCTGTAAGTTACTTAAGGTAATGGGGTATATCCCCATTTACAGAGAGTGAAAATGTAATGGGACTTGGACTGGATGGCCCGACAGAAAAACCAAGTGGCACTCAGAGGTCTTGGAGGGTGGGAGGTTTATTTCACACCGGTGGGCTCGGAGGAGAGTGATCTCCAAAGGTCTGAGCCCCGAGCACAGGCAAGGGGAGCAATTTATACTTTTCTACTTCTGCATATGTAGCATTTTGGCATGCATGGCAAGCAGAGCAGAAGTACCCAGAAAGGTCCCAAGGTGGGGGACTGAGATCTGAGATTCTCCTGTTGGCCCTTATCAGCCATTTTAAAAAATGTTATTTTCCTTATCAAAAATAAGGCACACAAGACTAACAACCTTGACCAAAGTAATAAGTAAGTATCAAAGCTTTAATGCAAATCTAATCTTGTAAAACTCAAAGTTCAGATTTAACTCATCACTACCTTGTGTTAATATAAGTAAGAAAAACTATCACAGAGAGTAATACAAAAGGGTGAAAACTCCTTTTTTCCCCCATGTATCACGTAGGAGAAAAAAGAAATATTTCTTTGCAGAGCATTATTATAAAAGAAAGTTGTTGCTGTTAAGAGCAGCAAAAATATAAATTATTTGCATACATTTAGTGTTAGTTCCATGCATAAGAGGCAGCTTTTATCCAGTATAGACTAATTACTCTGGGATATCTCCTGGGAAAATATGCTACCTTCTGAAAACATGCAGTATGATTCTGAATTAACAGAGTTAAAAGGGAGCCTGTTTTAAAGCTGCCTGTGACATTAAAAGACAAAGCACACAGTAGGGTTAATTGGATGGACCATGGTTTGACAATATAGTGTCTGATTCTCCTCCCAGTGAAATGTCTTAAGGCTGGAGACAAAATTACTATGCAGAAATTTCATGATGGAGCCTAAGGATTTAGTATGAATAGTCTGAGAACACAAGACTTAATTTTCTATTTTGTTACGATCATTGATCACATGCTGACTTGCACATTAAAGTATTCTACATATAAGAAATGTACTTAAAACCCTATTCAACCATTATCAAGAAAGAAAGAGAACTGATAAGATGTTGGTAAGTACTGAAGCTGTATGAAGGGCACATGCAAATTCATTTTACTATTCTCTCAGCTCTTTTGAATATGTGTGACATTTTCCATAAGTTTTTAAAAAATGTTCTCTGAACTCAAATCCAATTGCTTTAATTTTCCAATTGTAAACCTAATATTTAAAGAAAATATTTTTTAAAGTGAAAAAGTCAAAGAGGAAAATAATAAAAATAAAATGCTTTCATGACCAGTAAGGTGATGGAGGAAACTCTCAAGAATAATAACTATAATTTGTTGAACATCTAACATATCCCAAACATTTGACATTTGAAATTGTCTCTGGTCTTTCCAAAAATCCTCCAGACTGACATTTGGAAACTCCACTTTGCGGATGAAAAACCAAGTTCAGTAGGTTTCTTAGGTTGTACAGCTAATAATTGCTGGACCTGAAATGAAATCCTTATCTTTGTGTCACTCTTTCCACCCAACCATGTTGCTTCCCATGAAACAACGAGGAAATTTGACCACCGTAGAAGTACATCCTATTATTATCTTCAAATTTCTTTCTTAAAAGATTTGAGGCAAGCACAGAAAATTTCTCATGAGAGGTAACATAGGAAGGAAAACATGCAATTCCAATCCTGGTTATCTCATTTATCTTTTCCTCTTAATGATTCAGAACAATGCAAAGTACTGAAAGAATTTTTTGACCCTTGAATAAGAAACCAGGAAGAAAACAATCCCCAGGCCATTTGTTATCCATATTTATGCAACATGTAATGTCAATTAAGTCACCCAAACAATCACAAAGGTGGTTATTTAGTTGTAATTTTGCTGATTATTTGGGAGATTTCTTTGTATCATTTGCTTCTTAAATGAAGAGGCTGTATCAACAGTGAAACCATGTGGTCAGCTGGCATTGGGGCTGCAGTTTATTAGAATCTGAGAAGCAGGAGAACTCAAGCACATTTAAAATCCTCCATTTGAATTTTTATCATTTATATTGACAATCCTTTAAACACAGTCATTTAACAGTAGGCAGTACTAGGGAGCCACCTGCTGGAATAAGTAGGTGGACTTTGCTGCCATGTTTCCACAAAATAAAAATTCTCTTAATATTAACTCAATTATGAAATCTGTCAAATTCAGGGTTCTCTGCTCTAAATATATAATATCTGTCACAAAACTTTCAAATTAGACTCCATGATGACAAAGACAGCATTATGACAAAAGGAGGCAGATGTCTGAAAAAGGAAAGGAATATTCAATGAACATTAACATGTGATTGAAATGTGAAAATACAAGAGTTAATAGAAAAGTCCCAAAGAGACTACTCAGATTGTTAAAAATTAGGTTATCTATCGTTTCAAGATTTTTTTTTTTAATTTGTCAAGGATGTTCAATTTAATGATTATTTTACTCAGATATTACAGTTTAATGGCAACTTATTTAAATGACAATATTTTCATTAATATTAAAATCTGTTTTGTTTTAAAAAGCCTGCTGGCATTAAAGGAAAAACAGGAGATCTAATTTAGGATCGAATGATACAGGTTTTTGAACTTTTCTAAGCTGTCTAAAATCAATCTCTGTTAAAACTTATTTATAATTCTGAATGCTGATAAATCAAAGGTTTTAGCTGAAAGATAATTAGTATAGCATTTTTTTTTTTTCAGACTGTGTTGTTCAAGCCTGTGCTAAATATAGCTGCCCATTTTCCTGCTTTTGCTGCTGTGGGTAAAACTGTAGTGTTTCTAGAATCTTTCTCTCTTGGCCTTAGTCCATTTCCATATCAATAGTTGGTTTACAAGGGGTGGGGAGAAGCTGTTCTCTCTGCCTCTCTGTTATGGAATTGGTCTGGCACCTGTCAGTAGCCCGGGCTCTGCCTGAGGCCCATTGCTCCTAGAAGCGGGCAGGGTGGGGGGTGGTTTGTGGGTGGGGAGAGGCGAGCATGCACTGGGTTGGGAGAGAAACAGGTGAGCAAGAGTAGCTACAAAAGAGGGACAGATAAGCCAGGCTTCTTATGAGCAAATAAACAGTTTTCTCCCACTTTATCTTTTCCCTTGACTGATTTTGGCTCCACCGGTTTCATTGGTTTATTTGCCCCAGGCTGGGAACATGCTCCTCACTGGAGTTACAGCTATACTGTATGAATAGTAAACATGAAAGAAACATTCTCTGATGATGCTTTTATGTGGCCTAAGGGTCACTATTCTAAATATGCTGTGTATAGCACAGAAGCCAAATGAAAACAAAATAGGAAAGATTGATCTGAATGTAAACTATTTCTAAGACATAACTTGTAGTTATTTTCCTTGCTGATTCCCTGTTATCATTTTTTTTTATTACTTTGTTCACTCTCTAAAGAATAGCATGCCTAAAAATTCCATTAACTGAGGATCCCAGTTAATCAAGGCTGTGATTTTATTTATACACAAGCATTTTCATGATGGTGGGAACCTTAGGCAATGTGGGTGTGCAAGGAAAATTCTACACCTCCTGTGTAGGACCAAAAGGATTTAAGTCCTGTACCAACTGTATTTTCTTTATTAAAGAACTTCCTTTGACGTACATTGGTAAATCCTTGCCTAAAGCCCTTTGGAGTATATCAAAGTCATTTGCCTTAACCTATCTGATACCTAACAACAACCTTGAAAGTTGTGATTCGTATTCTCCTCACTCCACAGGTATTAAGTAAATAAATTGACCCCTGCCACAGCCTAGTGAATGCCTAAGGAAATATTCAAGTTCCTGACAAGACCATACTGGATCTTTCTTTAATATCCACGTTCTTAAAAGGAGCAAACCAATTTTCTGTATGTTCATGTTACACCTTTGTCCTTGTGCCTATTGTATTACATTTTAAGCATCTGTTTTATTTCTTCCCAAAGTCTATAAGCTTCTCCAAACTATAAGCTACTTTTTTTCTTTTTAAATGTTCTCAGAAGTTGGCATGACACTTGATATTCATAGTAGCTGATAAACTAGTACTAGTTGAATAAATATTTATAGAAGGACATTCTATTTTCCTTAAGTGAAATAAATACAACCTTATATTTCATTTCACTTTTATTTCATGGAGTATAGTACAGTTAGAATGGGAAGAGAAATGAAGTTCACTGAAGCCCTCCTATATATCAGGTCCTATGAAAGTCCCTTCAGTTCTAACCTGCAGGGGATTTGATAGTATACCTACATTAGAATCAAAAAAACAGAACACTAAAGTGGTTACATAGAGTCAAAGAAACAGAAAACTAAAGTGGTTACATAAGCTCAAAGTTGCTCAAAGCATCCTAAATGCTTTCTCAACCTTTTCCCCAATTCTTTTTGTAAGATAAATTCTAATGTAAGATAAATTCCACTGAAATAAGCAGGCGATGAGAGGCAACAAAGAGCCAGGCAGTTTATTTGAGTGCAATTCCCGGGTGATGTTCCGCGGTCTGGGTATTACAGGCCAGGAAAGTCACACCCGGTCAGGGAGGTGGCAGCTTATAAGGGGTTAGGAGGGGAAGGAGTGGGCAAGCTATCCTAGGGGGCATGGAGAGGTATGATTGGCTAAAGGTGACATAATAGACAACTAGAAACTTTTTTTCCTTCCAAGAGGGAGGAAGCTGACATCCGGGTCTTAGCTGGCACATCAGAAGGATGGAATTCAGGGAGAGCTGTCCCCTTTCCATATAAGGCACGGACCTTGGGGTCTGGTCTGTTCTCCTTTTATGGTATCTCTCTGTTCTGTTTGCATGTCCTTGTTTTTCCTTCCTCCAGCCTAACACTTTGACATTTTTATTCACATTCGTAGTTTCAACTCTCAATCACCTCCATGGAAGTGACTACCAAATTTATATCTACCAATTCTCAATATCTCATAGTCCTGAATTACATTTGTGACTTTTCCAGGATAGTCTTAAGAAACAATTATGGAATAGCTATTTGAATAAATATCTACTAATTGTCATGCCCTGTATTCAGTTCTGGATATCTACTGTAAACCAAAGAACTTATTTCTGCTTTCAGAGACTCTCAGCATAATAGTTAATATATACTTTTATGAAATCCATGAACAACTAAGGTTTATTGATAGGGTAATAGGGTAATAGGGTTATAGGGTAATAGGAGGCCCTAGGGAGTTAAAAATTAAGGCGAGGTAAAGCAATACAAAGAGTGAGAATAAAAGTGGTCTGAAGATGTGGAATATATATATATAATGGAATGTTATTCAGCCATAAAAAGAAAGAAATCTTGCCATTTGTGACAGTATAAATGGATCTAGAGGATATTATAATAAATGAAATCAGTCAGTCAGAGGAAGATGAATACCATATGGTTTCACTTACATGTAGAATCTGAAAGACAAAATAAATGAATACATAAACAAAACAGACTCATAAACATGGAGAATGGAAGGCTGGTTACCTTGAGGATGGGGACTAGGTGAAAGAAGTGAAGAGGATAAAGAGATACAAACTTCAAATTATGAAATAATTTAGTCACAAGGATGGAAGTATAACATAGGGAATATAAGTCATAATATTATCTTTGTATGGTGGTAGATGCTAACTATACCTAGCATGGTAAGTATTGAATAATATATATAATTGATGAATCACTAAGGTGTTCATCTGAAACCAATATAATTTTGTATATGAACTATATTTCAATAAAAAAAGAAAATAAAAAGTAGTTCAAAGAGAGGGAAGAACACATTTGAAGATCCTCAGGCAGGGAAGATTATTGCAAAATTAAAGAATTAAAAGTTTGCCTGTATGCCTGAATATAATTTGAAGGTCTCAAATGGTTTCAAGTAGGGCATTAAATACTCCATTTATTATTTAAAAAATATTATTCTAACCACTATGAAAGGAAGAGGTCAGAACTGAGTAAGATTGGAAGTAGTAAGAATCATTAGGGACTATTCCTGGAGTCCAAGCCTGAGATCACTGCTTAGAACCAAGGTCTGGAAGTAGAGACGGGGAAAAGGAGAGAGGTGAAAAGTACATTTTGGACTTCAGAGGAAAACTGATGGGTTGAAGAAATGAAACACATTAGGATTCTGGTTTGAACAACTGATGAAATGGTGAAAGATCCTTTCTTCAGGTTCTTTCTGGGAGCACTTTGGTAAGAATATACCTAAGCAACATGAAGTATAATGGTAAAAAAAAAGGAGAAATAAGGTGTGGGGGAAAAGTAAGAGGAAGGTTTGGGACATGTAAAAATTTGAGAGACCTGAGAAGAATTTAAAGCAGACCATACACTATTTCGCACAGCATGTCCTGACTTTCTTGTCAAAGTCTTTAGCAATCTCATGTTTTCACTCATTAATTCTAACTAAACTTCAAATTCCATCTAAAATGCTCATGAAGGAAAAGAATGGTGTGGTGCATTTGCCTAACCTTTGCTTACCATTAGTGCCCATAAACTGTATTTGTCCTTCCATACTGATACTTTTCTTATTCCACTATTAATCTGTAAAATCTTTAAAGTCAGGACAATGTTTTTCTCTTCTTAGTACTCACAACAGCCATAAATATTTGTTAAATGTAACTGAATTAAGTGTAGGTTTTATAAGAGCAGTATATTTTTGTTTTTTTAATCAGGAACTGTATATTAAGTTAGTAAAAGGAAGTATAGAGATAAGGTTCTGTGATGGCAACTGGCGCATATATTTGGAATCTTTTTAGAATATCTCTGATGCTATAGCATTTTCTTAATTCTCACTCTGTTTCCACAAAGTGAATCTGTCTTGGAAAATTTCCATCCACTAACACAGGGATCAGCAAACTACAGCCAGTGCCTCACACCAAACTCAGCCCTTTGGCATGGAATCTGTTCATACATTTGAGATAGCTTCTTTTTGCTGTGATGGCAAAGTTTAGTAGTTTCAGCAGGGACTGTATGGCATGCAAAACTAAACATGTTTACTATTCGAACCTTTGCAGAAGATTCGTGTTGACCCTTGTACTAATGGAATGATTGAAGACCTCTTCCTTCTTCAGGTTCTTCCTAGGAACAGTTTGGTAAGAATATACCTACACAATATTAGGTATATGGAAGCCTTACCCACTTAGCATCCTTTCATAGAAAAAGTGGTAAGGGTTGGAGCTGAACAACAAGCAGAGGGAATGGAATCCAAATAAGAACTTGCAGTGTAAGAGTCAAGAATCAATAATAGGATTCAAAACAAAGAGTTGCTCAAATCGATACAAACGAGTGAAGTCAGTTAATTTGTCTTTAGACTCTCACTTCTCCACTCAACTGTGTGCAACCCTGAGGCCATCTCCCCAACTCTTTTCCCACTTTGAAGTGCTGCTCTCATGTTCTTAAAGGCTCAGCTCGAATGCTACCTACCCTCTGAAGCCTTTTTTAAATTTATCCACTCGGCAAACGAGGCAGGACAGCTCGTACTTGGATTACTAAAGCATTTTTCCTGTGGAACTTAACCATTTAGTGCTCGTGTGTCCCCCCACTATTTTATAATCTCTTTAAAGACAGATATTGTCCTTAACATTGAACTAGTCTTACTGAAATTAATTCATGTTAAGATTAAGATATAAGACAATATACCAATTGTCTAACAAGAATTTAGAATATAAATGCTTTGAGAAACTAAATAAATGGACAAATACTCAGGTCATATATGACAATAAAACTCTGACCCATAAACTCTGCAGCAACCAGCCCAGGAATCTGAAACACAATCTTTTCAGCAATTGGCCCCAAACAGTCAGAATTTGGCAAATAACTGCTAGCTTCCCTAGTTTTTGCTCATGTTTCCAACTCAGGACCACCCAAGAAAGCTATATGTGTTCTACAAACCAATCTCGTAAGATACCCTGCTTCTAGTTAGCCTGACTGCAGCTTCCCCGGGCCAGCAGCTGGCAATAAAACCGTATCTGAAGATTTCTGTTCTGTTCGTTTTGTTTTCACTATAAAGCTTTTTTACTCCCTTGCCCGTTGTTGAGTCTCATCCAGACATGAATGATAGTAGTTGACTTACTTGCTGTAGCAAACTTAACCTCTATTTCTTCTCATTTCTAGTTGTCTTCATGCATTTCTGTAACTTCCTCCAGATTTTTTCTTCAAATTTAGAGAAATAAAGCACTGGAGGCCAAGCCACCACCAGACCAGTTTTGAAGATGGAGGCCACCACAGTTTTCCAATCTGTCGGTTCATCCTGCTATTGACTCCAAGTGGAAATATTAGGCTTAGGAATAACAGACATTGGTTTCAAAGTAGTGTGCCAACAAGACCAGTGGAGGACTTTCCCAAAGCAAATTTCAAAATTCATAGGTTGCTTCCCTCCAGCAAGGTATAGTCTAAGAATTGTGGTTTAAATCTGCCCCTGGACTCTCCCCAGTTTAGCATATTTACTTCTTTGTCAACCCCTGTAGGTTTGGACTTTAGTTTTGCACAAGGACAGTCATCCTCATGCAAAGCATTGCTCAGATTTGTTACGTCTTGCACTTTAATTCCATGTCTGACTGTGGCCTAACTCTAGCTTCAATCCATATCCTGGGCAAGACTTTTGTGATTCTCTAAAATCCTTCTGTTACTAACCTGGGCTAAAATCCTAATATTGGACATGACTCCCCAACATCAGCAATGTTTAGTCTTTGTGATTCTGCCACATTCTGATGACTGAGACAGAACAAGGACCAGCAGATACTGAATTACCAAAACCAGAGCAGGGATATATGCGTTGGGCCATAGCACTGAATTTGAAGGGACCAATAAACAGCAGATTCAAATATCCTGGTAAATGCAAAAGAAGCTGCTCTGTAGCCATAAAAGTAGAATGAAATGCTGATCCACTTGGGCCCTGGGCTGCCCCACTTTCATACAATTAACATTCTCATGCAACAATCTAATGGCCCATTAGGGAAAAGGCACTGTAACTGACCAAAGTGAGACAGAACTGCCGAAGGTGTATGTAAGAAGCTAACCAAACTGAGACGTAAGTCAGCGTTCTATTTGAGACAATATAATAAACAATATCAAAAATGTTTTTCAGCTTTAGTACATCTCATGGTGACAACGTCACTACTGTTATATTTAAGGTTTATGTTCCCCCCACCTCACCAATCATTTTAATCATATTTTGCCTACACATGGATAAGTAAAGCATGGTTAACTTGCTGAGTTCAGTAACAGAAGCAGCCTGGATAAAGAGAAAATGTCAACCAAAGAGTTAGATGCCCAGTGTTCAGTCAAGGGCCAACTGGCTTTA
Organism: Manis pentadactyla; assembly: GCF_030020395.1. Classification (NCBI taxonomy): domain Eukaryota; kingdom Metazoa; phylum Chordata; class Mammalia; order Pholidota; family Manidae; genus Manis; species Manis pentadactyla. Next base: position 162,057,177 of record NC_080022.1, on the reverse strand, counting down.
GCAGCCAGACCCTAACAGTTATCTTGGTAGAGTCATCTTAAAATAAATAACAGGTTAAGAATACTAGTATTCTCATTTTCCAACATTTTATTTACTTAAGTTTATGCTGTATCACACGTGTGTGGGAGAGAGAGATATGATGCAGGAATGTAGGGGAGAGGGGAGATTAAGCTCTTTAACTGTGGACAATTGAAAATCATCAACATAATATCAAAATAAAGATATAATACTCAAAGAGATACTTTGAAAATAGCATTTAGTCTGTTGATATGTAGTTTCTAAACCTAGCCAGAAGCAATTATAATAAACAAGTAACACATTCTATCACCTTTAGGAGCCATAAGTCTGAGACTAAGTGCAAGCTACAAATAGTAAATAATACAAGTTCGTATGTTCCCAGTTATGAAAGGATTGAATGTCTTAAAAAGGAGAAGATAGTGCAATTTTTGTGTTGATCTATAGGCCCAGTACACATAATAATTCATCCAAAGTGAACTAGTTGGTTGAGAAGGCTTGAAGCTATACAAGGTGATACAGTCTCATTGAAGAACATATATGAAACTTTCAGTTAAGTCAGATAAACTTGGGTTATGCAGGGATACACATTCTGCTTTCCTTGGTGGATAGGATGCGACTAGATCAATATAGGAGACCTTCACTGGCACATACCCTCCTTATCACTGCTCTTGACAAAATGTCTAAAAATTTACGCTTCAAATTAAGTCATTTGTTCTTTAAGAGTGTTCTACTAAATATGCACACATGTGACATCCCATTCACTTATAATACCATTTGGAGGCATGATCCTAAAAAGATAAGTAGAAATTTAAGAAAACAAATCAAAGCTTTATGATGAAATGTTAATTAGCTCTAAGAAATAATAATGAAAACTGGGAACAATAAAAAATTCACTGATATGAGAATTAGTTTTAAAATGATTTATGTTCACATGATGAACTCTTATGAAGCCTTTAAAGTAATTTTTTAAGAACATTTAATCACAGGATAGAATATTCTCCATATAATTTTAAATGAAAGAGCAATATTCAAAACTAATGTGCAGGATGATCACAATGTGTAACATATATATATATTTTATATCTTAATGTCTATAGTAAAAGGACTCAAAAATGACATAAAAATGATTATCTTGATGTGGAGGTAGACCAGATAACTTTATTTCATTATTTTATGTATTTTCCAATTTTTATAATAAGTATATATTACTTCTTTTATTTTAAAAGAGTAATAATTATAATTAAATAAATATGAGAATATATATCCAGACGCTCCAGGGAGAGATAATACCTCTAGCTATTATTAGTTAACACATTAGAGAAGATTATGACAATTAGCTAAGCATAGGGATGGAGATGATGGCCAAGAAGGGGATATATGGAAGATTCAATTCAACTAAAGAAATAACAATCCCTTAGAAGTTTATAATACTTTGCCTTTTACATAGCGCTTCCACATACTTTATTCCTTGAGGGCTGTCAACTTTCTAGAGCACTCACACACCCAATGCAGATGTAAAGGTTTGTCATTAGTTATTTTAAATGACTATGAAGACATACATACCCTCTAGCCCCAAAAGTGGGTTTTTATAACCAGGGAAATAACCCTAGTCTTCAGTGCAAAGAATTTAGAAAGCAGCCTCAGTTAAAAGACACATAACAACATATTATTCTTCTGCACTCTGTACTCTGCTTGTGACATGTTCTCCTGACTCCCTGGTGGAGACAAAGCCTGCCTGCTTAGAATGCTGACCACTCTCCCCATGGCTGCAGCTAACCTCTTCCTGGCCTTGCTTTCCAAAACCATGCCCATAGCTGAATTTGCTGCCCTTATCTTTCTTTCCTTTGAATGAAAGGGCAATGATATTACAAGCCTGGACTCACCCCCAAAGCCCCTGGTCCATGTTGCATGAGCACATTCCCGTCCTACAGACACTATAAAACTGTTAGAAAGAAAAAGGTCAGAGAAGTCAGGATCAGGATGTATAGCTTGATATATCACTTTACTAGCTGAGCACCAGTTCTAAATTCCTTTTCTTGGCTACGTGCAGGAGGCCTAATCCTGGGCCAATGACAGCTGTGCATTAGTCACTGCAGAGAGAGCAAAGCCCTTCGAGGGAAACCTCATGACCTAGGAAGCATTCAGCAGGGTCTTGTTCAATTTACGTGTATCTTGATGCTGTATAGCAATTCCTTTTTGTTAAAAATACTGCATCTCCTTCTGTCAGTACCAGGTGATGGGCATAATTAGTATGTTTTTTTTTTTTTTAAAGAAAGGGGATCAGACACTATGTTTGATGTAGAGGGACTAGACCATACTGTAAGGCAGCAGCCAGGAGGAGGTTGGAAGAGTAGCCTATGCTTCTGAATAGCAATCCTTCTGGGAAACACCTGTGAATATAGGAAAGTTAAGATGCGTGACATAACCTTGTTGTAAATATTAATAAATCAAGGTCAAGGGTAGTCAAGTAACTTGCCCTAATCTATAAAACTAGAAGAGAGATATAACTGATACTGGAACATAGATGATTTGATACCAAATTCAAGGCTCATTAAGTAATCTCTGCTCAGCAAAAACTATCATATCTCACTTATAAAATGCCTATTAGTGGACATGACTCTGTGTGTGTTAGAAGGGTGGATATACAGGGGCAAAAGAATAGAGTCCTTTTCTGTATTTCATAATGGCTGTGTTCATGAATAATGACAAAGATAAAACACAGCAGACACAGTCATCAGGGCAAGACAAAATAAAGTATGCAAGTATACTCTATAAACTGTAATGCACCACGTAAATCTGAACTGTTACGATTCTGGGTACTACAGGAGATACACAGTATGCCGTCAAGGAAATGGCCTATTGTGCAAGTGAAATTTCAGCACTCTTGCCCAGTACTTCCTGTCCAGTTAAGCTTTGTGGACTCCACTTCGCCTCCCTCAGTGACCCCCAGCATGCCCCTTCCTCATCCTCCCATGGCACTGTCCTGATGAGACTGGGAGTCTGAGTCATTCACAGCCACTACTTGTTCTCTGACCACCACATCTGCAAGCCTGCTGGTGGAAGGAACGTGACCTGGCAGATTCGTGTTGCTAGAAAGTCCTGGTCTCCAAATTCAGTTAGTCTCGGGCGCACACCACCAGACCTCTGACTCCTTACTCAGCACTCTCAGCTCTTTGTGGCAGCAGCGAAACCTGTGCTTTCCTCTCAAATCTCCTCTCACCACCTGCTCGCTGCCTCTCAGCTGATCATCTAATCTACACATTTACTTCACAAAACAGCGCCATTGGATTCCTTCAACTTCCTGCCACCTTAAAGCTCAGTCTTCCCCTGGACTCATCAAGCAGCCCCTTCCTTTAATGTCACTTAAGAGCTGTCCCTTCTGATGAATCTCCTTCTCCCCACCCTACCTTCTCACTCTATTTTTAAAGTAACAGCTTTACTGAAATATAATCGCATACCACAAAATCAACCTGCTTAAAGTGTACCCATTTGATGGGTTTTAATATATTCACATGGTTGTTCAATCATTACCACAATTTTAGAAAATTTTCACCTCTCTCTAAAGCAGCCATACCCACTAATAGTCATTCTGTTACCCCAACCCAACCAGCACCTCGCACCACCCACCACCCCCAGCCCTAGGCACTCTCTCATCTACTTTCTGCTCGCTAGATTTGCCTTTTTGGGACATTTCATTTAAGCGGAATAATATGCTATATGGAGGCCTCATTTTTCCCTCCAACCCTTTATTCTTAAATCTTCTCCTCCACTTGTTGTTTCCCATCATGTCACACATATTCAAATCTTGTCCATCTCTAAAACCAAACCAAACAAAATACAATTACCCATCAGCATCCAACCCCGTTTCTTTCCTATCCAGGCTTTTTAAAAGAATTGTTTCTGTCTCTCCACATTCTCACTTCCCACTCAGTCCTCAAACCATTTCCAACTGCTCTCTACCAAGGTCACTAGACAACCTTCTTCTTGCCAAATCCAATGGTTTGCTAACACCTACTCATCCTTTAACTCTCAAATTAAACATCACTTCCTCTGAGAAGCCTTCCTTAACCCCTTACATCAGCACTAGTGACATTGGGGATAGATAATTCTCTGACATGGGGGAACGACCTGTGTATTGCAGGATATCGAGCAGCATCCCTGGCCTCTACCCAGTGGTATCCACAGCCTCAAAATAGTGATAGCCAAGTAGATTTCTACATACTGTCAAATATCCCTTGGGAGGAAAAAATCACTTCTGATGAGGACTGCTGATATAGGTAATTGATGTTCCTGCATGCTCTCATGCCATGCTTGATTTCTCTTTTCACAGTACTTATTGTACTGCATTTAGTTGTTTGCGGGCTCCTCCATAACCCTACTGGACCAAGACTTATAAAGCAAGAGCAATGGTTATCTGATTCATTCCAATGTCCTCTGTATCAGGCACAGTGACTGACTAATCAAAACATATTAGTTGAATGAATGAATGAATGAATGAATGAATATAATGCATTTTGGTCTGTGGGGCCCCAGTGAGCAATGGGAGCGTCTTGAAGAATTTCTTCTTAATAGATTTTGGTTGCTTATTTGTTGTTCTGTTTTGTTTGTTTTGCTGTGACTACACCTTGTTTTGTTGTGATTACACCTTGTTAAGGAATTTGTTTAGGACCATAGCTAAAAATCATGACACCCAAATCAAATGTTATAAGTAGAAAGCAAAGAGTTGGGAAAGCAGTAAAAGATTGATCTTGCATGCAACCCTGTTAATCTTCATTGTCTTCTTGGTTCACCCTCTTAATTCACAAGCACATTTGTGGTAATACTTTATATTACTGGACCTTAAAATATCTCAGCAACTAACCCTTGTTGGTCCCACTTCTAGATTCTTTCAATCACCTCAGAATTCTCTCTTGTTCCAAGTCCCCTCTGATATTGATTTTGTTTTTCTCAAAGGGAAATAGTTCATACTCATAGTCATCAGAATCACAGAACCTTGGAACAAACCATAATTGAGCCAGATTTTTATGGATGAGGAAATTAATATGCAGGGATATAGAGTGACATGTTAAAGATACAATAATATATGAAGAACTAAACCAGAATATGTGTGTCATGATTTTTCAACAAGCAAGCTTTATCATCTTTTAATAGGTCTCATTTTTTTACCTCTTACTATGGGCCAGACCCTGTTCCCTGAGCTTTACACATATGTTTGGTCTCTTTACATCTTCACAAAACCTTACAATTTTCTTTACAACTTTGCAAATATAAAACATCAGGTCTTTATGACAGAGCCAGGTCTGCTTGACCCCTAAATTCATACTCCTCCATTATTCTAGACTGCCTATGCTAGACACTCTTGTTAAATCTCTTTTTTTTTTTTGTAATTCTACCACATTTAGCACAACTTGAGGTCTCTAGTAAGTACTCTATATACAGTAAATGATTACATGTTATTCCAAATGAGATCCTAGTTTCCTGTTATGGTGAGAAAATGCTAAAATGATCAATGTGTAAACACAAAGGGCACCAGTGGCATTGAAAAAGGGATGGACTAGAAAAGGAAAACAGACTCACGGGAGTAATCCTGAAATTTCCTGGATGATGCCAAGACAAAGGCTGACATACCGATATCAGCTCACCCTGGCCAGGGGGCTCATGGTTTGAAGTCAGCTGAACTAACTTTTCAATGCAGGACTTAGGCAGAATGTATGACCACAGCCCAAGTTATTTTAAGGAATGACATGTTTTATCAGGTTTGAACATCCACTCAGATACACCAGAAAATAACTCTAGCATGATATTTACAGCATCTCCAATTTAAACCACATTGGTTTGAAAATAAGCTTTATTGCAGTAGAAAAGCTGTAAATATTAGCTATTCTGCAACATATATATTCTAAAGTCCCAAAATGATCTGGGACTAAAACTCCTTAATATGACTTTTCTAATTCTAGTTGGAGAAAAACTACAGGAATCACTGATTATACACACCACCATTACATGCTGCTTCTGGTTTTCCAGGGTCCCCCACAGTATGTGTTGTTTCCCTTCCACCCCTCAAAGGGCTCCTACTCTGCTGATTATTTGCTATGCGAATGCCAGTAACTGCTTTCTTGAACTGGTATCTTTCTTCATCTGACCACAAGTAGCAAGAGCTTTCTCTCTGCACTGTAAGAAGGAACAAGGAGACTTTGGGAGTCATTTTCCTGGTCTGAGTAGGGACTGTATCTCCTTTAGTAGAGAAGAAGCCGAATAACAGGTGAGATAAAATTGTGATCCTCTTGGATGTCCTCGTATTTTACAGCTCAATGACCTCATCATAGCCAGAAACTCTTCTCATCTGGATTTAACTTTTGGCTACAGAGGCACTATTACTATTCACTCATATTCAAAATATTAAATACTTGGAACCAATATAATATTGCATATCAACTATACTTCAATAAAATAATATGCTTCATAAAAATACTTAACAAGTGGTAAGGCACACATACTGACTACTCAGGAGTTACTCAGGAGTAACAATCACAGGAGTTACTGGTCATAAACAACTGATACATTTGTATCCGGGTTACCTGTGTCTGCCAGCCCTTTATGTAAGGTGGATAGGGTCTCACTCTAGCCTGAGGTCTTTATCAAGTGATAAGATATCCTTTCCCCTGGGAAGTACTCCTTATTTCTTATGCAAATCAAATCAACTATCCCAGAATTTCCTTTTGCAATACCTGTGAATAACAGTAAAATCAATCCAGACTCCGTAATATATCACCTCCCACCACCCACCATCATCTCCAATCACAGATGAAAGGCCTGTTTCTGAAAGATGAAAGATTCAGGATCTTCCTTCTCAGAGATACACACACGAGTCATCTCCAGTTAACCAAGGTCACAAATGCATAATGCCAGCAACCAGTCCAGTACAAGAAAGGACCCAATTAACATGTTCCAGTGGGTAGACTGAGGCCCCTGGGAGTAGAGACCTATTGTATTTCTCAAACTCCTATGAGAGGAGGTGAAAGGAAGGAGGACTTTGCCACCTTGATTTACACAGGCAGGCACATGGGAGATCAGAGAGACTAGTCTGCCTGTAGGTGTGCTGTTCAGTGGCCTTAGGTGCTAGACTATCTGTTTTCACAATCAATCACACAGACATTGACCTAAGTGTGACCATTGCTTCCAGTCATTTTTACATTTGAAAAGAACCATTCATAAATCAAGTCAACTATTCACAAGCTTCTGAAAGAGAACAGAGATGGTATGTATTGTTTTTTAATATCTATAATATATATACAGCATAATAGGCACTTACCTCTTTTGGTCAATTTAATTAGTGAGAGGTATTATGATATAGTGTTTAAGGTTATGGACTTAGGATAGGAGTCAGAGATGACTGAAATTAACTGTTGGCTCTGCCAATTACTAAATTGTGATCTTGGATGACTTGCTCTTGCAAAGCCTCAGTTTCCTAGGCTGTTAAATGGAAATTATTAATAGCTCCTGCTTCATACTATTCATGTGAGGTTCAACAAGATGTGTGTAAGATCCTAAGACTAGTACCTAATGTAAACTTTCAAAAATGGTAGTTACAATTATTATCCAGGGTTATCGCAACATCTTGAGGTTAGATAACAGATTCATTTACAGATGGATGTGAAAAAACATGGAGGTTAAATAATTCCCAAAGAATGCAATTTTTGTAGTATATCATGCAATAAATAATGTAACTACCATGCTAGGATGGTTTGCAAACTGCCTAAAGCTGTGATTGCCAAAGAGGAGCCAAAACAAATTTTCTTTAATGATTTATTCCTCTACCTCTCATTCTCATACACAAAGCAGCCAATTTGAAGGATAATATTCACAGGGCTGCATAAGTTCTACAATGTGCATTTATAATATTCATATTACTTCGTGGGTAAAATCCCTACTGTTGTTTTTCCTTGCCCACTCTTCCAGAGCTGCCTGACTTTTTTCTTTCAGAATCAACTGGCAAGATATTCTGGAAACAAGATGTTTCTTAGCAACATTTTGTTTACATATACAAAACATAACCTTTGCTGCCACGTACTGGAGAAGAGAGAGCCTCAGCATCTAAATGATAAATACTTATTGGAGCTCTTAGTTTTGGTTTGTATATAATCCTGTGTGTGTTTCTCTCTTTCAGGAAGGAGTGTCCTTCACTTTAAGAATAGTTCTTCCTCAGGGCTATAGCTAAGTGTATAGCATCTCTTCCTGGGTGCCCACATCTGTGCATGTGGGTACATGTGTACTCACAGAAGCTCACAAGTGTGCATATGTCTTAAAAGAAACACATGCCTGGTAGGATTTCTCAGTCTCTACTGGTTTGCGGTAGATTTTCCCCATTCTACCCATTCTGTCAAAGTAATCTCTTCTGAAACTGATTATTTTAGAGGATTTACTCTCTCCCTAAAGAAACGTCACAGAACTCAGAAAGCTGTTTAGAAAATTCTGACAAAAAGATCAATGTCTTGAGAATAACTAGACTTCTTCATATCTCCATTATAGAATAGAAGTGTTGGCTGTGCATGATCAAATCTCTCAAGAGGACTGTTCCCTGACCCAAATGAAGTCACTTGCAGTTGAGAACTTGCATTAGGGGAAGGAGTAGCCTCAGAGAAACAGCAGACGCTGAGATCACAGAGGAAGTCCCCTTATGCTGCTTCTGAGTTAGTTAGGGTTCTTCAGAGAAACAGACCCAATAGGATCTCTCTTGAGCATGCTCTCTCTCTCTCTCTCTCTCACCTGTCATTTATTTTTCAATCTATAGATCTATCATCTATCTGTATAGAGAGATTTTAAGGAATTGGTTCACACAATTGTAGAGACTGGTATAAGTCCAAAATCTACAGGGCAGATCAGCTGTATGGAGATCCAGGGAAAAGTTAATGTTGCAGTCTTGAGTCTAAAAGTGATCTGAAGGTAAAATTCCTTGTTCTTTGTAGGACCTCAATCTTTCCTTTTAAAGCTTTCAACTGATTGGATGAGGCCCACCCACTTTATGGAGGATGAACTACTTTACTCAAAGTACTTTATTGATTCAAATGTTAATCACATCTTACAGAAAAATTTAGACCCATGTCTGTCCAAATGACTGGGCACCTTAGCCTCACAAAGCTGACATGTAAAATTAAACATTACAGCTTCCTACTCAGTACTGGTCCCCTATCTCGTCACCTGGAGGTAAGCACAATCTCAGATAGGAGAACACGCCCTTACCTAGGATATACTGGGTCGCAAAAATCACCTGAGGCATCAATCACCTTTGCTATGCTATGGACCATTTATAAGATCATGACTGGACTTGTTGTTTACAATTTATTTTTTCATCTTATAATAATAGATTCACATATAGTTGTAATGAAATAGTACAGAGAAATTATTTATATTTACCCAGTTTCCCCCAATGGTAACATCTTGCAAAACTATAGTAAAGAATCATAACCAGGATATTAACATTGATAGAGTCATGATGTAGAACATTTCCATCGCCATAGGGATCACTTGTGTTTCCGTTTTATAGCCATATCCACTTCGCTCCTGCAACAATTCCCTGCTAAACTGCTGGCAAACACTGTTCTGCTCTCTATTTCTAACATTTTGTCAATTCAGGATGTTATATAAATGGAATTGTATTATATGACCTTTTGGGATTGCCTTTTTAAGTTCCATGGGTCTCTGAAAATTCATTGAAGCAGTAGTTGGTTCCTTTTTATTGCTGAATAGTATTTCATGGTATGGCTTGTTTATTCACCTGTTGAAGGACTTCTGGATTGTTTCCAGTTCTGGCTATTACAGACAAAACTAATATAAACATTTGTGGTTTTTTGGAGGTTTTGTAGGAAGTTAAGTGTTTACTTCTCTGTGATAAATGCCAAAAAGTATAATTGTTGGGCCATATGATAATTACATATTTAACTTGGTAAGAATAGTCAAACTGTTCTCCAGAGCAGCTGCACAATTTTACATTCCCTCTAGCAATGTATGATATATCAAATTTTCTGCATCCTTGACAGTATTTGGTGTTGTCACTATTCTTTATTTTGGCCATTATGATGGGGGTATAGTGATATCTCATTGTGGTTTTCATTTGCAATTCCCTAACAACTAATGATGTGAACATCCTTTCTTGTTTATTTGGCATCTGTATATCTTCTTCATTGAAATGTGTCCTCAAATCTTTTGCCAATAGTTTAATTCGATTGTTTTTCCCATTAAGTTTTATGAATTCTTTATATTTCTAGACACTAGTCCTTCATTGGATATGTGGTTTATAGATAATTTTATCCCAGCCTGTACTTTGTCATCTTATCAGGGTTATTCTCAGGGCAAAAGTTTTTATTTTTATAAAAGCAAATTTATTATTTTTTTTCTTTTATGGGCTGTATTTATGACATTAACTCTAAAAACGTTTTACCAAACCTTGGATCTCAAAAATAGTCTCTTATGTTTTTTTTCCCCCAAAGATTTTATAGCTTAATTTTATAGTTAAGTCTGTGATCCATTTTGAGGTTTTGTTTTGTTTGTTTTTTAAAATAGATTATGAAGTTTAGGTCAATGTTTTTTGTTTGTTTTGTTTTGCCTATGAATACCAGTTGCTCTGGTACAATTTGCTTAAAAAGCTATATTTCCTCCATTAAATCACTTTTGTCCCTTCATCAAAAAATCAGGAGGATTTATTTGTGTAGATCTTTGTTTGGGTTCTCTACTTTATTCCTTTGATGTACGTGTTTATCTCTCCATCAATATCTGTCTTGATTATTGTAGCTATATAGTAAGTCAAATCTAGTAGAATGATTTTTTCTACTTTATTCCTTTTAAAATTATTTTAACCATTCTAGTTCCTCCACATTTCCATATACAGTTTAGAATAATCTAGTAAATAAGCACAGTCTCTGCTGGTTTGTCTATACCTATACCTAATCTAGTCTATATCTATAACATTTCTTGTTGGGATTTTAATAATAATTGCATTGAACTGGTATGTCAATTTGGAGAGAATTAATATCTTTACTATGTTAAGTCCACTATTTCATAAATGATTTCTCTCTCCATTTAATTAGATTTATTTCTTTCATTAGCACTTTGTAGTTTTCAGCATGCAAGTTTTACATGTGTTTTGTTAGAGTTATACCTGGATTTCTTTCCTAAAAATCAGAATGAAACAAAAATCTTTATTGCGAAGACATCACTTAAATCATTCTTTACTTTATGCTTTTATATATCCAGTGTCCATTCATTGAAATTTTTGTTAAAAGTTTTAAAAATCATATGTTTACTATTTAGAAACAGTATCTTCTGAATGGAATATGTCAAAAATTGATTATATCATTGATGGAATCAGAGAAACGAAAGGCTAAAAGTTAAATGGATTTGTCAAGGTACATCCCTTTCCATCACTTCTTATGAGAAAATGTCTTCTACCAGTATTAAAAGTCTTACAATATGTAGTTTTCTGAGTCCCACATATACGCAAAGCAGTACTGAGTATTTTTCAAGGCTCCTGATTATGTCATCTTGTGCTAGACCAGCATTGTGATGGAAAATATGGGTTTGATGCAGAGCATTTACACCAAAAGTATAAATGACAGTGAAAAATGAGAATCTGGACATCAGGGCCCCTACTGGAATTAATTTGCAGCTCACAATTTAAACTATTGATATACAATGGCCTCATGTTCAGCACAAATTGAGACTGAACAATGAGTAGATAATGTGGTTTGTTTCCAAATGAAAGCTGTGCATTACAAATTACTTCTTTTCTCTGATTAATTGCAGAATTTTACTGTGGGTTCTGAATGTAATATTCCTCTGGCACATCACCTGAGGTTTCATGTGAAGGAATAATGCAATTCAAAAGACCGCGGATGAACCCCGGTTTGTTGTGCACAGTCTAAAACAACTAAACTTGTCAACCCCACACCAAGACACTTCAATGGTATAAGCCTCACTGTCCCAGCCTGAGAGATCAGAGACGTGCTTTGAGTAAACTGAGTCTTTGAAACAAACCAGTGAAACTGCGAAGTATTATACAAAGGAAAGAGGACTGAGGTCAGAATTCTTTGATTCAAGTTCTTCCAGCAAGGCTGACCAACTTGTCGTGTTTTGTTGAGGACTTTCCTAGTTTTAAGAATGAAAGTCTCGCAGCCCAGGAAACCCTTTGCTCCCTATGTTAAAACTGAAGTCCCATGTCCCAGGAGCCCTGGCTGTCCTGGGAAAACCAGAATGATTGGTCAGCCTCCCTTTAGCTCTCCCTTTTTCTAACTTTGGGATTTGAAGTGAAACCTATCATCATCTGAGTCGAACTCCTCATCTATAAAAAGTAGAGATTAACTGTTCTGTCCCCTCACAGGGCCACTGAAAGGATTAAGTATGATAATGTAAATGGATGGCTCTGTAAATAGTGGCACACTCTACAAATGCATGGGTTTGATACCCTCATAAATTCATGACTGCCCCATACTAACAATATATTTTTTGTCTTACACTTTCTTCACTTGGACCCCCTGGCACAGTAACAGTCATGAAATAATGAAAAGCTTTGCCCAACTTCTCATCCCTTTCCCACCAGAACAATATTTTCTGCCATACTCTAGAGAACCCATTAGCTAAGCACAAAGTAACATCGACACTCATATTACTGCTAAATGCTATTTTCCCTCTAATCCCCTAGTTCTATTCATCTGACATCACTTTGTGGCAAATAGCACCCACAGTTCAAGTGTACAAGCATAGTGGGTGGATTTGAATAATTGCATGTTTATGTTCAAGAAGAAAAAAATAAAATATTTACAAATCTAGTTCCTTTTCCAAGAGTAATATACTGTTCTATGTTAAAGGTGATGGCTGGTTGCAGATTTCTTTCTGCATTCTAAAGATAGCATTTCAGAATGTAATGGCAAGGCATTGGGTAGGGGTTCTATGCAAGTTTCTGGAATGTAGGTAGATGAGTGTAACATACCAACAGATTTAAACAAATTAATGAGGCCTCAAAGTTAATATCTGAAACACTGTCAAGTGCCAGATCTTTTGTTTCAATCTGTTAGTAAATGTAACAGATGGTTTGCAAACATGTTTGGGATCTGAAGGCTGACTGATTGTGTCAATCTGATAGAAATAGAATGCAGCCATTTACCACATCAAAATGTGAGAAAAGGAAAGCTTCAAAATTCAACCGTAAAAGAGAGCAACTTTCTCACTGGGGCTGACTAAGAGAGTGCATTGAGTTTAAAATGTCTGTGACCTCATCACTAACTTTTGAGGTCTTTCCTTTTATTTGATGCCAACATGGAATATTAGAATAAGGATCTGTCACCTTCTAAAAAAATAAATAAAGCCATATGTGACTCTTTGATGCAATAGTGAAATAAGCATCATAGCTAGAGTTCTGTTGCTATGGGAACGATTATGCTTTCCTGAAATCCAGTAGTTCAACTTGTTCACTGTGAATCCAGCTCAATGAGAGACAAAATTCTGTCTTTTTCCTTTGAGAACACTGTTAACCTTGCAAAAGAGGAATGTTAATAGCTAGGCTCCTCTATCTGTCTGACTTTCACCTTCCCATCATGTATTGAAGCATAATGTAGGTCGACCAGGACCAAAGAGAATTCCTGCTATTACTGAAAATACATACGATAACATATTTAGCTTTATTCTTGCATCAATTTGAGGAAAAGCCAGGGCAAAACAATTTCCCCAATTCAAGGCTCTGAAATGACAGGGTCAATGGCAGGCTAATCAAGGGTTTACAACTAGGAAGGTGGACAATACCTCAAGTCGTTTCAGGAAGACTGCTGGCAAATGATCATTTGATATTGGAGGACTTCAAAATGGGGATTCCTAGAAACTTATGGAATAGCTCTTCAGGTAAACTGTAGCTTTTTTTTTAGTTCATCTGACAAGTTTAATGGAGGACCCCCTCTGTGACAGGCACAGGGCTGGGTATAGAAGCCATAGCTGAACAGACAGACAGACAAGGAGTCAGCTATCCTGGATCTTCTGCCTACCAGAGGGAAAGAGACCCCAGGAGAGCTCTCTCTGAGGTGGTCACATTTGGGCTGACCCTGGCTACACCTCATGAGGAGTGCCATTGTATAAATGTCCCTGTAGTCATCCCACATTTTATCTTCAGCTTTCTCTATGATGAACACTCCCAGTTGGAGAAACCGAAATGCAGAGTGGCTGCAATGCACCCAGGGAAGCAAGGAGTACACAGGGTATTTATCAGGCACTCAGAGAAGCAGGGGAGAGATCGAATGAAAAGAATCAGACAGCTGCAGGTTCCAATCCCAGCTTGACCATTAACTGTGTAATTATTTAAGTTACCTGAGCTTGAGTTTCATCAGTGCTGTATATACTAACCTGCTGCCCTACCAGCCCTAATACTAGAGTGTGTATTTCTTACAAATAAAAGCATTCTCCAGTAGGACCACAGTATAGCCAAAAAGCAGAAAATTAATGTTCATATGTTATCACCTCATCCTCAGGCTCCATTCAAGTCTCATCAAATGTCTCTATAATGCCCTTTAAAACAATAGCATACGGTTCAAATTTGCTGTCATTCTGTTCCATTTTGTTGTCCTGTCACTATAGTATCCTCTTTGGAGCAATTCCTCAGTCTTTCTTTGGCGCTCATATTCTTGGCATCCTCGAATAGACAGGCCAGTCATCCTGTAGGACATCCCTCAGTTTGGATTCACGTACTGGACTCAGATATTCTGCTCAAGCTGCACCTCTGACATAGGGTATGTGCCCCCATGTGGACACTCCCTTCACCCTGCTTGGGCGCTGATGCCTGCCCAGTTCCTCATCTGCAGAACTGCCTTCACCCTGTTTTCACACTGACCCCTCACACCAAGTTGCCCCCATAGGGGATAATCTCCACACACTCCTGGGCTCTGACATCCATGCCAGGCTGCCCTTCTCTGCAGATGCCCCTTATTCCCTGTTCCAAGCCACTGGGCTCCTCCCCAACCCAAACCCATGCATATCTCCTTGGTTCTGGGCCACCTCCTGACTTTAGGGTGCAGTTGTTCAGGAAAAAAGAAGAGGAATATGTTTGGGAAAGGGGAAGAGAAATGTGATTAATACTCTGAATATTACTGTAGAATGTATCTGAGTTCTTAGAGTAACTTCATACAGACTTATCTGCATATTATTTGCAAATAGAACTGATTATTACAGGATCTGCTGTCCAGAAACCAATGGAACTGAAACAATTGCCACTATACTCTGCCTTTCCTCCAAAGGAAGACCACATTAAACACCTCAAAGCTATCCATTCTGGGATATGTAAGCTTAGCAGAAAGTAATCTGAACGTGGCCAAATGAGCGTGAGTTCCCTATTGCTTTATCCACCCGCACCTCCCAGTTCTTCACCCCCCAAATTCTCCTTCTCTACAAGTGACTTTATGTTTGCATTTTGAGCTCATCTCTGGGTATGTTCATTTACTTGAAACTTCCATCAAACCCACTTCTACATATAAATAGTAGGACATGTTTACTGATGCAATGCAAACACTGTCTTTACATACTAGATGGGGAACACTGACATTTTGGCAGTCTCTTACCTTGTCAGTTATTTTTACACCCAAAATTAGATCTTGTTACCATCACAGAGATAACAAGCCTCTCTCTGTTTCTCTCTCTCTTATGTATGCATTGCGCATGCACACACGCACACACACACACATTTTCTAAGGTTCATAGTAGCTGACCATAGAGAACTCTGCCATAACTCACTTATTCATTCGTATGTATTTCTAACACATTTTGTTTGACTATTGGTTGTTACAAGGCCCAGAGCTAGGCACCAGGATTGGACACAAGAATCAAACTAAACTCCAGGTCAGTGTCTGCTGAGGTTCAGTGGCAAAGCTGAATGCATCAACAAATGATTATCATTTATTTCATTGCTGATTGCTTTTTCCTGCTTGATTTGTCTTAAGTTCAAGTCTCCTAAGTTGACAATGAATGGGACCAAAGAAATTTATGCACTCTCTTGCTCTTATTATTTAAAGGTTTTACCTTCCCAGAGTATTTTTAGGTTTAGAACAAAAATTGAGACAAAGATACAGAGATTTTAAATATGCCTCCTGTCCCCACACATGTATAGCCTCCTCCCATTATTAACATCACTCACCAGAATGGTACTTTTTTTTATTAAGGATAAACCCTTCCTGACATGTGATAGTCATGCAAGGTCATGATTTACCTTAGAGTTTACTCTTGGTATTATACATTCTATGGGTTTGGACAAAAATATAATGATAAATATCCATAATTGTAACAACATACAGAGTATTTTCACTGCCCTAAAAATACTCTGTGCTCTGCCTATTCATCTCTCTTTGCCCAACCCCTGACAACTACTTATCTTTTATTGCCTCCATGGTACTGACTTTCTAGAACGTCATATAGTCAGAACCATACAGTATGTAGCCTTCTCAGATTGGCTCCGTTCTTTTAGTAATATGCATTTAAGTTTCCTCCATTTCTTTTCATGGTTTGATAGCTCATTTGTTTTTCCATGCTGAATAACATTTCACTGTGTCAATAATGTATCACAGTTTATTTATCCATTCACCTACTGAAGAACTTTATCTGGCAACTATGAATGAAGCTACTTTACACATCCATGTGCAGGCTATTGTGTAGATATACATTTTAAACTCCTTTGAGTAAATATCAAGGAGAATAGTTGTATGGAAAGAGTATGTTCAATATTCTACGAAACCACCAAATTGTCTTGCAAAGTGTCTGTACCATTTTGTATTCCCATCAGTAATGTATGAGCATTCCTGTTGCCCCACAACCTCATCAGCATTTGCTGGTGTCGGTATTCCACATTTGGGCCTTTCAAATAGGTATTTCATTGTATCTCTCTTATTTTTAAATATACCTTATATATTGAAAAGTACATAAAATGCACTGTCAGTTTAATGAATAATTATAAATCCTGTTCTCATTAATTATATAAAGAAATGAACACTGCTAGTATTAGTATTCCAGAAGTCTCCAGTCTTCCCACTCCCTATTCCTACAGAAGTAGCCATTATCCAGGCATTGTGATGGGTCATTTCTTTACTTTTACAGAGACTTGTACAATGTATGTATCATTGAAAAAATTAGTTTATTTTCCTGTTTTAAACTTTATATTAATGATATCATAGTATGTGCATTCTATTTTATCTTGCTTCTTTTATTCAGCATGATTTATATGATTCATTGATGTTATGTTCATGAGTGTAGTTATTTCAAGTCATTGATGTAAATATTCTATGGTTGGAATGTACTTTGATGTATTTATTCCCTTGTTAAAGAGTAGTTGAGTTGTTCCAAATCTGGGACTATTATGAGTATGGCCATAAATATTCTTTTACTTATATCCTGATGCATAACTAGGTACCTAAATTTCTCTACATCTAAGAATGCAATTACCAGAATTTTGATCATATTCAACATTATCAGCAAATACCTGTTTTCTAAAGAAATTATACTAATTTGTACTGCCATCAGCAGTATCAAAAAGTTTCCATTATCCCATATCCTCATCAATACTTGGTATTGTCAGACTTTTAAATTTTTGTCATTTTGATGAGTGTGTAGTGACACTTGGCTGTGATTTTAACTTATATTCCCTTGATTGCTTAGGAAGTTAAACACTAATCCAAATGCTCTTTCAAATGTTGACCATTAAGTCTGAAAAGAATACTTCTTAGACAATGATAAATAAGCAAACATTCAGCATTAACCTTGTGAAAAAATTACCGTAGAAAAAAGAAAATCTCCCATCATTCTTATGAATGAGGGGAAGATAACACCACTTAATATAATTTTAATATAAAAACATTTTTCTTAAAGTCACTTCATCATGACGATTCAGTATTCACCCAATATGAAGAAATAACTATAGGAAGTATATAGTCAGATAAGCTGAAAGACTATATCAGACAAAAAATAATTGTAAAGAAATAAAAATGCAATCGTAGAATAAAAAGAACAGAAGAGCAAAGACCAGAAATGGCATTTGGAACACTGAATCGGTGGTGTTATCTATGAAGAGCAGACTACAAAGCCCGGGAAGCCCCCTTTCTCTTATCCACGCTCTCACTTGTGCATGGATCCTGACCCTTGACTTGTCCTCAGTTACTCTGGCTTTTACCAGTGTGTATACCCCCAGAACGAAATTCTCTTTTGCAAGTGTTTTACATGCAATTCCCATTTTTTTCTTAAAACTCCTACATACTCCCCATTTCTTATGGTCAACTTCTAATTATATTTGTTTCAATTTCTTTACCAGAACATTTCTTACTAACAATGTGTTACGACTTCATTCTATTACAATATCTTCTATTCCTCCTTCTGTCCACTGAAGCATTACATTTATCTATTTCCATATTTTTGT
This sequence comes from Manis pentadactyla, assembly GCF_030020395.1. NCBI lineage: Eukaryota > Metazoa > Chordata > Mammalia > Pholidota > Manidae > Manis > Manis pentadactyla. Next base: position 162,038,732 of record NC_080022.1, on the reverse strand, counting down.
CTTAATATATTTCAGGAATCTGGCAGCCTTGACCAAGGGCTCAAGTTTCAAGTGCATTCTTGATTATTCTCAATGGTTAAAAGAATTCTATATAAGAAACTAAGATGTTCTTTAATGTCTATTTCAAGATTCCTGGCATGCCTTGGACTCAGCTATAAAATTAATAGTGAGGCTATCCCTCACCAGTTAGTTCTGAGATATTTCTGACTTTAGAATAACCATTAGAGTCTGAATGTTCACTTCTTAAAGGTAGACACTTCCCAAAATAGTGTCAGTGACATTGTTCTAATTAATATAGTCCATAGTTTTTAATGGATATTTTAAAGACATGTACAAGCTTATATAAATATATGTACATATCTGTTTGTCCATTTCAGGACTTTCAAACCAAGAAGTTTGTAAGATGTTGATTTGACTCATACTCCAGAGGTGAATAAGGCCCTGAAATGTTTTATTTTCTATTCATTCGCATATCTTTACTAAAAATATTGTCTTATCTAAGTCAGCTAATTAGTCTAATTAGTGAAAAAAAAACAGCTCAGTGCTGTAAAAACATTAAGAAGCCTTCATTTTGAAAGTACACTTTTCAAGTTCATTGTATATATGTATTTCTTTGGTTGATTTGAATGTGGTAAAAGGACAGATGACATGAAACTTTAAAAAGAGAGAGCTTCCCATCAGCTGGGCTTTGCAAATGTGATTTTTAGTTCATCATTGTTTAGTTTACTGCTGGTTTCAGCTTGAGAAGTGCCCTCTGTGGAAGGGAGAGTAAAGACATTGCCGATGACATTGGCAGTGTGACCATGTTGTGGGGAACCGGTCCCAATATTGCCAGTTATTCACTTTGAGAAGTGTGACAGATTGTTTCATCTCTTAGTCCCGATTTCTGAATTTGGACACTGGGGAAAAGTAACCACATGATATATGGAACTTTGAGAGGGTGCTGATTAATCAATTTGAATTTGAATACCATTCTTACTTATGGGCCACATGTTATCCCAAAACATCATCTAATCTAGCTGATTTCAGGCTGGATATATTCAAAGACTGTGACCATTCTCTTACCATAAACTAAAATATCTCTGGAGAAAGATATCCACTAACATTCTGAAAAATCAGTTCAAATGATAACCCTTTTACTTAAAGTTTCCTTTATATCTAATTCAAATATCTTGCATTTGTAAAGCATGCTTATTTTTCCACATGCTATTCATGGAAAATAAGAAGATAAGAATTTAAACTTGTTTCTGATGTTACTGACCAAGCTACCTAATACATGCATTTTGATATGACAAAACATTAAAACTACTACCAAGACAAATTACAAGCTGAGAGAAAAATGTTTGGAATTTATACCACAAAGGATTTTTCCTTAATATATAAATATTGCTCTTTTAAGTCAGCAAGAAAAGACCAATAACAGTCCAATACACAAGGGGGTAAAGGATCTAAAAAGAAAGGGAAAACAAACATAAATTTTGTTCTGAAATACATGGAAAGATGCTTAGTTTCATTCTTAATAATGCAAGTCAGTAGAATACTGACATTTTTCACCTTTCAGGAGGCAAAAATTACAAAAAGATAATATATAAGACTGGGGAGAGGTGGAATACAGGCACTTTCTTCTGCTGTAGGTACTTCATAGCTCTTGTGAAGGGCAATTTGGCATATACCTTTTGACACAGAAATTCCATTTTGGGGATCTTACCAATATATAAGCATATAAGGAGACTGATATATTACAGAGTTATTAATTGTTACACTTCCTCTGTAATAGCAAGAAATTCAAAATATCTTCTTAAATGACTTTCAGTATAATAGTGGTTTTAAAAAATTAGGAAACTTTTTGGAAGTGCCATGGAAAGATCCCCATGGTGCTATTTTAATAGATTAAAGCAAGGTACAGAACCATGTCCGTAATATGCTACTACCATTTGTGCTTAAAAGGGTGGACTATATACGTAGATTTTCCTATAAAGACTACTTCTGGAATTATTATTCCACTTCTGAGTATATGCCCTCAAAAAACAAAATCCAGGATTCAAAAAGATATATGCACCCCTATGTTTATTGCTGCAATATCTACAAGAGTCAAGATATGGAAGCAACCAAAGTGCCCATCAGTAGATGAATGGATAAAGTGGTGGTGGTATATATATATATAACAGAATATTATTCAGCTGTAAAAAAGAAAGAAATCTTGCCATTTGCAACAACCCAGATGAACCTAGAGGGTATTATGCTAAGTGAAATAAGCCAGGCAGTGAAAGACAAATGCCATATGATTTCACTTATATGTGGAATCTAAAAAGACAAAACAAAAAAAAAGAACAAAACAGAAATAGACTCACAGACACAGAGAAGGAACTGGTAGTTACCTGAGGGAGAGGGAAGGGTGACTGGGTGAAAGAGGTGAAGGAGATAAAGAGGCACAAAATCTCTATCATAATATAACTTAGTCATGGGGATGAAAGTATAGCATAGAGAATATAGTCAATAGTTCTGTAGCATCTATGTTGACAGATAGTAACTATGCTAGTTGGGGTGAGCATTTAATAATGTAGTTAACTGTTGAATCACTATGTTGTACATTTGAAACCATATAATACTGTATATCAACTATATGTCAATAAAATATAACAGTAACAAAAAAGAACACCTCTGGATTAATGAGTAAGTTATAGTAACACTACTTTCCTTTAGGTAGGGTATTGTGTAAGTGAGAGGACAAAAATAAGAGACACATAGTTTTTTATATTTCTTGCCCCTTTTGAAAGTTGTGTCATGGGCAAGTATGACCTATTCAAAATAAAATAGTTTAAATATAAAATTTTAAATATTCCTCATCGGTCCACTTGACATCCATCTTTTTAATCCGTTTATTTATTCAATAGTAATTTAACTTAGCAAAAAGTAAGAAATAGAGAAGGTATAAAGAAAAGTGTTAAGATAAGTAAAATGTCATTATTGCTGTATGTGTGAATTATTGACATACATTTATGATTTTAATATAAGGCAGACTTGTGATAAGTGTTGTAATAATTGTCTAAACTAGAAGCTACAGTTTAGAGAAAAATCACATCATGGAATAATCAAAGACTCATATTAAAGATGATATTTGATATACCTTGAGAAAGACAGAAATTTGAGGATGGATAGAAAAGAGAAGGTATGTCAGATAAAGGAAGTTATAAAGCTTAATTTATTCATCTGCATAAGGCAAGTATGAGACTTCTTTAAACAAAGGCAAATACTTCACTATTGGGTCACCTGCATTAGTGATTCAATTAAAGCGAATTTAATCAGATAATGATTTTGTCTTTTTGCAGTAAAATTTGTACATTTTTTCCACAATTAGGCAACAAATTTTGCTATTAATACTATTATTTTTGTTAACTGAATTGTCCAATTATTTGTTATTTGTTCTTATTACTATAGAGTGAAATTTTGGAATAGTATCCAATAGCGTGGTCACCAGGTGTGGTTGGCTCCACGTGTGACTCTGCACAAGACTCCTGCCAAAGGATGAATCCAATATGTGCAGATTGGGAGTTGTGTCCATCTACAGTGGGTGTTCTTCTCTAAATAGTGCAAAGATGTCACATGGCATGGGGATTCCCCCATTTTTTAGGGAAACATATGTTTTCATAACATGAAAACATTTCCAAATTAATTGATCATTTAATTTATCCCTTAGTTCCATTCAAACATTCTCCCCCTTCATTCTAGCGTCTATTCCCATCAGTTTATTTTATGTTTCTCTGGAAAAGTTCCTTGCTGATTTTTGATACCTTGCTAGATATTACACATGCATTATCAAACAATGCAGCCAATGATACAGGATTTTATGAAAGCAATGAAATGATGGAGAACTGCTGGAATCACCTACAAAATAATAAGATCCTTATTATCTAGATCCTTGGTCTAGATGGTCAGTAAATAAAAATCAAGAAGTTTAGACCAGCCAATGTCCAAAAAGGAGAAACTCAATACTTTTTGCAAGACAGGCACTTGAAATAAAAGGAATAAAAGTGAGCAAAAAAAAGAGATGCATTTGAAAAAATTGATCACAACAATTGCATTATGTATTATTCTGTTGTATATGAATTTGTTACAAAAATCAAATTTGTGCTACATTTTTAAACACCAAAACCTAAACATTTTATTTAGCCTAACTTGCAATTAAAATCTATTTTGGTTAAATGTAAGTTCAAATATATTTACTTTTTGGAATATTTTTAGTTGCACTTTCCAAGATGAAGTTGCCAAGGAATATTTTTGTTCTTTTTTTTTTTTTTGGTTATGTATTGTTTTCTGTGTTTAAAGAAGATCCAGTTTAAAAGGTCTTTTTGGTAACGTGTTTCTTCATCAGTTGATATTGTGGATAAGGTTGTTGTTTACAAGATAAACTAGGCCAATAAGTTATGCCTATTTATATAAAGCAACGATTCCTTTTGGAAAGAGGAAAAACTTCATAAATTCTGTTACAGTGCTGATAGGTATAGTAGTTGATATGTAATATAAATGAATGGGAATTTGTCAATATTATAACAATCTTGAAATTTATCCCAGCAATTTACTTCTAAAAAATGTATCCTTAAAAATATTATGCATGTTGGAAAGCACTTAGCACATCATTTTTTATAATAACATAAGTTTGAATAATCTTCATGTCTAACAGTAGGTTATTATTTAAGTAAATTATGGTACAACCATTATAATGGAATGTCATGTAATTGCTGTTTATGTTGAATATCAATTTGGAAGTAATTTATAACAATAAAAGCTTTATAGGATTCATTCATAAATTAAATGAAAAATCATATACATATATACCCTATAAGATCATTTGGGGTCAAATGATCAAGAACTTATACCTAAATATTCCTCAAAGCACCTTATACAGAATTAGAATCTCACTCTGCACCCAGAGCTCCATAGAGCCACGCTCTTTGGCTTCCCATTTTAAGACAGAAAGATCTATCTACAGAATTGTTTATTTGTTCTTGAGGCTTGGTCTTCTTCTCAGCCTCATTTGCCATCACTTCTCTTGTTCGTTTCAGTTTCTCAGCTCTTAACTGCTTAAGGTTTTCTTTAAGAATTGTTGCGATTTAGTTCCTCCCTGCCTTTGTATATGCCCATTCAATGACATTATTGTAACTGCTGCTATCTAGAAAATATTTATTCACCTTCCAAAGCTTTGTACAGCTCGTACCTCCTTCAAGATTCCCCAGTATATTAGCCCTCCCACCTCCAATAAAGATTGTACTGCAAAGAAGATTAGACATTTGCAACCTTCAAAACTTTTATTGCCAAAAATATAGCAAGGTGTTCTTTTAGTTTATCTTTTCCATTTACTGGGAGCTTCTTGAGGATAGGATGTTTAATTTTAATTATTCATGTATCAGTAATGCTTTGTGCATTACACATCAAAGAATAAATGGATAAATACTCCCAGAAGAAAAACAGATATTATAAAAATAAAAAGTATACAATGATTGATTTGACTCTCCTTTATAAATAAATCCATGGAAGTTAAAACTGAGTAAGTCATATTGAGATACAGCCAAGCTCAATATTAGTATCTTCTTTCTGCAAAATGTAAAGGATTCATCATGCAATAATTTACCTTAATTAAACTCCTTCATTTGCATTTTCAGCAGATGTGTTTTCAATTTCTACTTTCTAGACAGGTTTTTGATAAACTAAATGGCCTCATCAACTTTCTCTCGCTTTACAATGGAACATTTCAACAGAGAAGGAAATTCTACCTAGGAAAAGAGGTCAATAAGCATGTGGCAAGCTCTTTAAAAGACACTGGCCACTGAACAAGACCACGACAACATTACTACCTGGATAGGTATGAGAGCAGCTGCCAGTTATTAGCAGCACTTCACCACGGTTGACACTACCTGAGCATTTACAGGTAATCCTCACAATGATGATAAGAGTGAGCAAATTTCACCTTCCAGTTTTACAAAGGAAAAGGTTTAAGGCTCAAAGAGGTTAAGCAAATAGACCTAAGTTTCACAACTAATGGTAAAATCAGGAATCAAATCCTGATTAACCTGACTGACTTCAGGGATTCTAATGCTCCAGCATGCAGGAAATTTAGGGACATAGAATACAAGCCACTTCTTTTAATTTTTTTTAATTAAAAATATTATACCTGTAATTCTAAAACATTTATATGAAAATCTCATTTGAAAAATATATGCACAAGAAAGAAACATCTAAAGCTCAACTGGAGCATCTAAATTCATAGCACAATCACGTCCCCTCCCCATTCTTGCCATCCTCCCTCTAATTCACAAATTCTCGTGGCTTTTTTCCTTTCTGTCATGTTAAACTGCAAAACTGATGGGTAACCATTAGCATATTACTGTCTGTCATCTATACATGTATTTCTAATGCAGCCTAAGATTGCATTAGATTCTTAGGGTCAATCACACTATTACTTATACTAGGATTGTAGAAGTAGCATTAGGAATGCTTTCCATGGCAAGTAACAGAAAACCTGATACAGTGCTTAAGAAAATGGGAACATGAACACCATTACCATGACATTTGGAAGTAGGCAGCTACCGCTGTTTTCATGGCTTGACAGTATTCTAGCTAACATATCTGTGATTTCCTTGGCCATAAGGAAATTTTACATGTTGCTTCAGAACACCAGCATAGCTGTCCTAGCTGCCATGTTAAAGTAGGACACTACAACAGAGGGAGAACTTTGCCAGCTGCATCTTTGTTTTTTGATTGGGAAAGCAAACATTTCCAGATACCTGCTCTTGTCTCATAGGTCAGCTCTGGGCTACATAGTCACTCCTCAATATAAGAAAGGCAGTAAGGGAGAAGAGGTTTTAAATGCCTTTGAGGTAGCCAGTAAATAATAACTGCTACATAAGCCTAAGGGGGAGAGTCACTTGGCTGGGATTGACCTGCTTCATCTCTCAAATGGTGTTCATTTAAAGGAATCTTCCTTGACCCACCAGGCTACGTCAGATCCTCCTCTTATCTGTTCTAACAGCATCCCAGATGGCTTTCCACAGCCTTATCATAGATACGATGTATACTTATTTAAGAAGGGACACCTTAAAACTTTAGAATATTTCTCAGATAGTTCTTTGGGGTACACTAATTGGTTATATTTTAAGCATTTGGGCTTTTTTATATCTTGCATATTTAATAGACACTAAAATACTCTATATAGCTTAGGTATTTCACTTGGATGATGTTTCATTTGATATTTAAACATTCAAGCTAGGTGCTAATTTGTTCAGAAAATACATTAGACGTGCACTTTTTACAGAATTATTTCTAAAAGTGAATTATAATTTCCTTCTTATTAGCCAGTTTGCACTTAAACAATAAACTATACCCCCAAGTGCAACTGCAAATTCCAGTAAGTGTGACCTCTGCCAGCATACTAATTTAGGACAGCTTCTTCTTAAATTGTTTTCCCTGTGACATCAGGTGAATTGATCACAAGAGACTTAATAACTTTGGATTAAGTCTACATCCTTTATAAATGTGTTATCACTTCACATCAGACATTCCATTAAAGAGCTGAATTTGTAGGGAAAATCATTGGATTCTTCCAGAGCACATTGCTGAATGGTCACATGAACTAATTAGGGTATATTACAACCTACATATTCTCCAGGAGAAGCTTTCCACAGGCAAGACAGCATTTTTTTAAAACTAAGAGCAATCTGTAACTACCCAAAACACAGAAAATAAATTTGAAGGCCTACATATTCTTTTAAAGATGCCTATTAGTTTTTCAAACCAATAAACAATAATTTCTCAAAAGACCATGCAAGGCCATTCTGATAAAGACAAATGTACCATGATCAATATATTTTAATTAAATAGAGAACATTCATCAGACTTGGAGATGCACATTTATAAGACCAGGCTGATTGCATGAGCTCAATTGTTGTCATTGTTTTAGGTTGGTCCTTCTTGAGATACATGGGCATATTAGTCCTATTAAGGAATAACTTTCCATATTAAGTTGTGATAAGAAAAAATATCTCCCTAGGAAAAGAAGTAAGCAAATACCTAATAAGTACTTTAAAGACTCACCTGCTTAGAGGATAAAATAGAATTACAACCTATGGATGAAACAAACCAAGATTTAATTCCATCTCTTATATCCCTAAGACCTAGTGAGAAAGAAAAGAAAAACAGAATAAAGAGATCTCATTCTCACCATTTATGGAATATGATGTAAATCCATGCAGTCCTTTGTTTCTACTGCATATTTGATCTCAGAGAAATTGGGTTGTTCCTTCTGGGGTTGAGGGAAGATGAGGGTTCGGTCATCAGACCACACCCCATGAAACCATACATTGGGAGCCTGATCTATTTGCTTAGCCTGTTCCAAAGAACTGCAAAACTCCCTTTTTAAGGAGCCAGCTAGTCTATTCCTGACTCCTGCCGCCTAAGCAGATATAACCTGCTAACCTGTTTTATTTTATAATATTACCTGTTCATTTTCTTCTCTCTCTTGCTCATTTACTTGTCTATGTTCTTTTTATTACTTCTAGAAAGTAACTTCCATGAGAGCAAAGGCTATGTCTCTTTAGATGACCACAGCAACCTCAGAACCTAGAACACGGTTTGTTACACAACAGACTCTCAATAATTCTTTGTGAAATGAATGAGCTGAGGTGAAGGGTACAAAAACCATGGCCTGCACAGTCAATAACTATCAGGGTTTTCCCCCATAAACTCCAAATTAAATTTCCAGGAGGAAAGACGCAACAAAATTGTACTTAAGTCTTTTCTAGCCTGCTGGAAAATGCCATTGTAGGATGAATTCTCCCTTCTCCCCTGAATATTTTAACTAAGGCGTTTCCATCTGCACTGCTTGGTAGAACATGCTGTTGAACCAAAGCCCATCAGAAAACAAAAACAAAAACCCAAAGCCAGAGCAGTGAAGATCAAGAGACCCTAGCCTGGCCAGCTTTGAAACATAATGAGGATGATACAGAATCCTAGGAGTGCAGTCCAAGCTATCTGACAATTCCTTGGAGTAAATAAGCATATTTGTTTTTGCCTATCACCAGACCATGATCCAGAAAGAGGATCTTAACATTTTTGGGTAGACAAACCACAAGTGACACTGCTGGGAGCCAAACTAAGGAGAAACTAATAAGAATTTTCCACCTCCCTATTTCAGTTACATTATACCAGATGTAGAAACAATTCCTTTTCACACCTGAGCCAGCATGACAGTCGAAAAAGAACTGTTGCTTTCTCTGATTTTAAGTTTTGGAAGTCCCACAGGAAATAGCAAACACCATATGCTAAGAATCACTCCATCAAACAAGGAGAGGGGATTCCTTTTATAAAACTTTAGGTGTCTGTTAACAAAACACATTTAGAAGTTTCTTTGATATTCTTTACTTCAGTTCACTTTAATTCACAGAACTGTGAGGGAAAGTAATAGGCTTAACTGTCTTTATTTGATAGTAATTCAGCTGGGGAAAATCTTCAATATTTCTTCACCTTAGTCTTAACGAATAATAATTAGGTTAAAAGGCATTAATCATAATACTTTCCCTTGCTAAATAGAAAACAGCTGGAAGGCAAATATTAACCTTACCACAAATGCCTAATTTTCTTGATAGCATAGTAAATTATATTGGCCATACGATTAGCTTCTCAGCTATCCAAATACCAGGAATGAGGAGGTTTCATGAAGAAAGCTCCTGTCTAGAAGTCCCACTAACTAGATTTGTGATATTAGGTTATTTATTTCTGATCACTGGGCTTCTATTTCCGAAGACAAAACATAGGTGAGGAGAGGAGTGTGGTCCAAATATCCTCCTTCCAATTAGAGTGGTTTAGTTATTTTCTTTTAAGTATTGGGAGCTTGTAGAATCAGTGTAGTAAGAGTGGCTCCCATAAGGATATGTTTATGCCTTGGAAAATGTAAATGTGACCTTATTTGGAAAAAGTGACTTTGCAGATGTAATTAAGTTAAGGATCTTGACATGAAACCATTCTGATTACCCTGGTAGGTTCCGAATCCAATCATCAGTGTCTTCCTAAGAGACAGAATGGAAGACTGAGGAAGAAACCATGTGAAAATGGAGGCAGGGACTGGAGTGAGGCAGGTACAAGCCAAGGAACACCTGGAACCTGGAACCACCAGTAGTGTGGAGACATAAAATCATCTCCTAGAGCCCTAAGAGGGAGCACGGCTCTGCCAAAACCTGGATTTCAGACTTCTGGACTCTAAAACTGTAGAGAAAGAATTTCTTTGTTTTAAATCACCCAGTTTATGGTAATTTGTTTCAATGGCCATGGGAAACAAATATAGTAGGTATTAAAATTCTACTCAAAATGGTTACAGTGGAGGAATCAAGATAGCGGCGTGAGAGGTGAGACAGAGAATTCCTCCCAAAACCACATATAGTGTGAAAATATAGTTAATACAACTAGCCCTAAAACAGCAACAGGAGAGAAGGCTGCACCAGACTGCATACAGACCTCACGAACAGAGCAGACCTCACAAAACAGGGTAACTTATGAAAGCCTCAATCTGGTGGGACCCAAGCCCTTCCCCCACCCCAGCTCACCGGCTGGAGGAAGACAAATGGAGCGGGGAGGGGTGGAAGCCTAGGACTGCTGAACACCCAGCCCTGGAGGGTCTGCTTTGGAACACAAACCTACAATGTGTGGTGCTCTGGAGGTTGGTGGGGTTGGGGATCTGGGACAGGCATAGTGCTTGAGAGACTGAGATTCCAGCCATTGTGGAGGATGGGATCCATGTCCAGCTGCTCTGGGACAAAGGAAAGGCAGGTGGTCTGAGAGGCTTCATAACAGTGAGAGGGTTGCTGAAAGGGTGGTGTTTGCACAGAGCTTGCTACACAGGAGAAGGGATAGGTGGACAAAGCTGTCTGGGTATGCTCTGCCCAGCAGGTTGGGAACTTTGAGGCACTTCAGGCGCTCCATCCCCCTGGCTGCCTACTCAGCTCTGAGGTCCCCCACTGTGACACGCAGCCTGCTGCGACTTCCTTCTGGCCTGCTGGCACCGGTTTGCAAACTGGCCATCACTGCACTGGCATCAGGCCAGCCAGAAGGAGGCCCCATCTACAACAGCTAGAAACACAAAGCACAGAGGCTTACACCTGTGTGCTCGGCCCACTGGCTCTGACACTGGAGACAGGCACCACAGACGGGAATCAGGAAACAGTTCTTTCCTGCCCCCAGGCACCAGCGCTGCTCCCCTATGACCCCCAACCTCACTCCAGGGCCTGAGAAGCTCCAGAGAAGAGCTTTGGGGGCATTACAAGGCACCACATAGAATTATAAAATGTCAAAGAAACCTGGTTCAGACCAAAATCTCACAAACCCCAGAAAAAGGGCCAAGTGAAACTGAACTCACCAATCTTCCTGAAAGAGAGTTTAAAATAAAAATCACAAATATGCTCATGGAGGTACAGAAAAATATTCAAAAACTCAGGGATGATTTTAAGATGGAGATTCAATCATTAAGAAACTCTATATTTGAAATGAAACATACAATGGAGGGATTTAAAAGCAGATTAGATGTAGTAGAAGAGATGGTAAATTGAATAGAAATTAGAGAAGAGGAATACAAAGAAGCTGAGGCACAGAGAGGAAAAAGGATCTCTAAGAAAGAAAGAAAGACTATTGAGAGAACTGTGTGACCTATTCAAATGGAACAATATCCACATTATAGTGGTAACAGAAAAAGAAGAGAGAAGAAAAGGGATAGAAAGTGTCTTTGAGGAGGTAATTGCTGAAAACTTCCCCAGTCTGGGGAAGGAGATAGTCTCTCAAGCCATGGAGGTGCACAGATCTCCCAACACAAAGGACCCAAGGAATACAACATCAAGATATACGGTAATTAAAATGGCAAATATCAAGGATAAAGACAGACTTTTAAAAGCAACTAGAAGGAGAAAAAAGATCACATACAAAGGAAAACCCATCAGGCTAATCAAGAGAAAATTTACAGGCCAGAAGGGAGTGGCATGATATATTCAATGCGATGAAGCAGAAGGCTCTCAAACCAAGAATACTCTACCCAGCAAGGTTATCATTTAAATTTGAAGGAGGGATTAAACAATTTTCAGATAAGCAAAAGTTGAGAGAATTTACCTCCCACAAACCACCTCTATAGTGCATTTTGGAGGGACTGCTATAGATGGAAGTGTTCCTAAGGCTAAATAGATGTCACCAGGGAAAATAAAACCACAGCAAAGTAGAACAATTAATTACTAAGCAGATTCAAAATCAAATCAACTACCCCCAAAGTCAATAAAGGGATAGACAAAGAGTACAGAATATGATAACTAACATATAAAAAATGAAGGAGGAAAAAAAAGAACTTTTAGGCTGTGTTTGTACTAGCATATGAAGGGAGTTAAATTAGACTGTGAGAGAGTAAAGGAATTACCCTTGAACCTTTGGTAACCACGAACCTAAAGCCTGAAATGACAGTAAGTACATACCTATCGATAATCACCCTAAATGTAAATGGCTTGAATGCACCATTTACAACCTTCCAAGGCTGATCCAGGAAGAAACAGAAAATCTGAATAGACCAATTACCAGCAAGAAAATTGAATTGGTAATCAAAAAACTACCCAAGAAGAAAATCTCTGACGAGATGGTTTCACTGCTGAATTTTATCAAACATTTAGTGAAGACCTAATACCAATCCTCCTTAAAGTTTTCCAAAAAGTAGAAGAGGAGGGAATACTCCCAAACTCATTCTACAAGGCAACATCACTCTAATAACAAAACCAGGCAAAGACACCACAAAAAAGAAAAAAATACAGACCGATAACCCTGATGAACATACTTGCAAAAATACTCAACAAAATATTAGCAAACCAAATTCAAAAATACATCAAAAAGATCATCCAACATGATCAAGTAGGATTTATTCCAAGGATGCAAGGATGGTACAACAATCGAAATTCCATCAACATCATGCACCACATCATCAAAAAGAAGGACAAAAACCACATGATTATCTCCATAGATGCTGAAAAAGCATTTGACAAAATTCAATATCCATTCATGCTAAAAACTCCCAACAAAATGGGTATAAAGGGCAAGTACCTCCACATAATAAAGACCATATATGACAAACCCACAGCAAACATCATACTGAACAGCAAGAAGCTGAAAGCTTTTCCTCTGAGATCGGGAAGAAGACACGGATGCCCACTCTCCCCACTGTTATTCAACATAGTACTGGAGGTCCTAGCCATGGCAATCAGACAAAACAAAGAAATGCAAGGAATCCAGATTGGTAAGGAAGAAGTTAAACTGTCATTATTTGCAGATGACATGATATTGTACACAAAAAACCCTAAAGAGTCCACTCCAAAACTACGAGATCTAATATCTGAATTCAACAAATTTTCAGGATACAAAATTAATTTTTTTACACAGAAATTTGTTGCATTTCTATACACTAATGATGAACTAGCAGAAAGAGAAATCAGGAAAACAACTCCATTCACAATTGCATGAAAGAGAATAAAATACCTAGGAATAAACCTAACCAAGGAAGTGAAAAACCTATACTCTGAAAATTACAAGACACACATGAGAGAAATTAAAGAAGATACCAATAAATGGAAACACATCCCATGCTCATGGATAGGAAGAATGAATATTGTCAAAATGACCATTCTGCTTAAAGCAATCTACAGATTCAATGCAATTCCTACCAAAATACCAACAGCATTCTTCAATGAACTAGAGCAAACAGTTCTAAAATTTATATGGAACCATGAAAGACCTCAAATAATCAAAGCATTCCTGAGAAGGAAGAATAAAACTGGGGGAACTGTGCTCCCTGACTGCAAGCTCTACTACAAAGCCACAATAGTCAAGATAATTTAGTACTGGCACAAGAACAGTCCATAGATCAATGAAACAGACGAGAGAGCCCTGATATAAAACCAAGCATATATGGTTTGTTAATATACAGTAAAGGAGCCATGGACATGCAATGGGGAAATGACAGCCTCTTCAACAGCTGGTGTTGGCAAAACTGGACAGCTACATGTAAGAGAATGAAATTGGATTATTGTCTAACCCCATACACAAAAGTAAACTCAAAATGGATCAAATACCTGAATGTAAGTCATGAAACCATAAAGCTCTTATAAAAAAACATAGGCAAAAATTTATTGGACATGAACATGATCAACTTCTTCATGAACATGTCTCCCTGGGCAAGGGAAACAAAAGCAAAAATGAACAAGTGGAACTATATCAACCTGAAAAGCAAAGGACACTATCAGTAGAACAAAAAGAAATCTTACAGTATTGGAGAACATATTCATAAATGACATATCCAATAAGGGGTTGACATCCAAATTATATAAAGAGCTCATGCACTTCAACAAACAAAAAAGCAAATAAGCCAATTAAAAAATGGGCAGGAGGTTTATTTGGATTAAAGATGGCAGCATGAGAGGAGAGACAGAGGCTTCCTCCTAAAACTACATACAATTAGAAAATTTAATTGGTGCAAATAATCCTGAGAGAGCAACAGGAAAGAGGACGGCATCACACTGCACACACCTGGAGAAAAGAGCAGACCTCAGCGAATGGGGTAACGTACCAGAGCTGTGGATATGCGGGACCTGAGCCCTTCCCCAACCCCAGCACATGGGCGGGAGGAAGAGAAATGGAGCAGGGAAGGAGTGGAAGGCTTGGGACTGCTGAATACCTAGCTCCGGAGATCTGCCCTGTGAGCACAAACCTACATTTCATTGTGCTTTCATGAGAATCGCATGACTACCGGGTTGGTAATACAGAGTTCCTGGGGAGACTGGGATTCCGGCCACTTGTGAAAAGCAGGAATTCATATCTGGCTGCTCTGGGACAAAAACTTATACCTGTGTGCTCGGCCCACTGGTGCAGGCAGTGGAGACAGGCACAGCAACCGGGAGGAGGGGAACAGCTCTTTCCTCCCCCTAGGCACGAGTACTGCTCTCCTGCGACCCCCAACATTGCTTCAGGGGCTGAGCAGCTCCAGACTAGAGCTTCTGGACACTAGAGGGCACCATATACAAACATGAAACACCAAAGGAACCTTGTCCAGAGTAAAATTGTTAATACAACTCCCGAGAAAGATTTAAATGACATGGACCTCGTGACTCTTCCTGAAAGGGAGTTCAAAATAAAAATCATCAACATTCTAATGGAGGTACAGAAAGACATCCAAGAACTCAGGAATGAATTCAGGTCGGAGATCCAATCATTGAAAAGCACAATGGAGGGTATTAAAAGCAGATTGGATACAGTGGAGGACACAATAAATAAAATAGAAACTAGAGAAGAGGAATACAAAGAAGCTGAGGCACAGAGAGAAAAAAGGATCTCTAAGAATGAAAGAATATTGAGAGAACTGTGTGACCAATCCAAACAGAAAAATATTCTCATCATAGGGATACCAGAAGAAGAAGAGAGAGAGAAAGGGATAGAAAATATCTTTGAGGAGGTAGTTGCTGAAAACTTCCCCAATCTGGGGAAGGACATCGTGTCTCAGGCCACGGAGAGCCACAGATCCCCCTACACAAGGGACCCAAGAAAGACAACAACAAGACACATAGTAATTAAAATGGGAAAGATCAAGGATAAAGACAGGCTGTTAAAAGCAGCCAGAGGCAGAAATGAGATCACATACAAAGGAAAGCCCATCAGACTAACATCAGACTTCTCAGCAGAAACCTTACAGGCCAGAAGGGAGTGGCATGATGTATTAAATGCCATGAAGCAGAAGGGCCTGGAACCAAGATTACTTTATCCAGCAAGATTATCATTTAAATTTGAAGGAGGGATTAAACAATTTCCAGATAAGCAAAAGCTGAGAGAGTTTACCTCCCACAAACCAACTCTGCAGTCTATTATGGAGGGACTGCTATAGATGGAAGTGTTCCTAGGGTTGGATAGCTGTCACCAGAGGCAGTAAAATCATGGTAGGGAGGGTGGAGCAGCTGATTGCGAGGCAAATACAAAATTAAATTGACTATCCACAAATTCAATCAAGGAATAGAGAAAAAGTACAGAATTTGATACCTAATATATAAAGAATGAAGGAGGAAGAAAAAGGAAGAGAAATAGAAAAGAACCTTTAGATTGTGTTTGTAACAGCATACTAAGTGAGTTAAGTTAGACTCTTAGATAGTAAAGAAAGTAACCTGGAACCTTTGGTAACCATGAATCTAAAGCCTGAAATGGCAATAAGTACATACCTATCAATAATCACCTTAAATGTAAATGGACTGAATGCACCAATCAAAAGACAGAGAGTCACTAAATGGATTAAAAAACAAGACCCATCTATATGATGCTTACAAGAGACTCACCTTAAACCCAAAGACATGCACAGACTAAAAGTCAACGGATGGAAAAAGATATTTCATGCAAACAATAGGGAGAAAAAAGCAGGTGTTGCAGTACTAGTATCAGACAAAATAGATTTCAAAACAAAGAAAGTAAAAAGAGATAAAGAAGGACATTACATAATGATAAAGCGCTCAGTCCAACAAGAGGATATAACCATTATAAATATATATGTACCCAACACAGGAGCACCAGCATAAGTGAAACAAATACTAACAGAATTAAAGGAGGAAATAGAATGCAATGCATTCATTTTAGGAGACTTCAACACACCATTCACACCAAAGGACAGATCCACCAGACAGAAAATAAGTAAGGACACAGAGGCACTGAACAACACACTAGAACAGATGGACCTAATAGACATCTATAGAACTACACCAAAAAGCAACAGGATACACGTTCTTCTCAAGTGCACATGGAACATTCTCTAGAATAGACCATATACTAGGCCACAGAAAGAGCCTCAGTAAATTGAAAAACATTGAAATTCTACCAGTCAACTTTTCAGACCACAAAGGTATAAAACTAGAAATAAATTGTACAAAGAAAGCAAAAAGGCTCACAAACACATGGAGGCTTAACAACATTCTACTAAATAGTCAATGGATCAACGACTAAATTAAAATGGAGATCCAGCAATATATGGAAATAAATGACAACAACAACACAAAGCCCCAACATCTGGGGGATGCAGCAAAAGCAGTCTTAAGAGGAAAGTAAATAGCAATCCAGGCATATTTGAGGAAGGAAGAAAAAACCCAAATGAACAGTCTAACATCACAATTATCAAAATTGAAAAACAAAGAAGAAATGAGGCCTAAAGTCAGCAGAAGGAGGGACATAATAAAGATCAGAGAAGAAATAAATAAAATTGAGAAGAATAAAACAATAGCAAAAATCAATGAAACCAAGAGCTAGTTTTTTGAGAAAATGAGCAAAATAGATAAGCCTCTAGCCAGACTTATTAAGAGAAAAAGAAAATCAACACACATAAACAGAATCAGAAACAAGAAAGAAAACATCACAACGGACCCAACAGAAATACAAAGAACTATTAGAGACTACTATGAAAATCTATATGCTAACAAGCTGGAAAACCTAGAGGAAATGGACAACTTCCATGGAAAAATACAATCTTCCAAGACAGACCAAGGAAGAAACACAAAATCTAAACGAACCAAGTACCAGCAAAGAAATTGAAGCAGTAATAAAAAAACTACCCAAGAACAAAACCTCCGGGCCAAATGGACTTACCTTGGAATTTTATCAGACATACAGAGAAGATATAATTCCCATTCTCCTGAAACTTTCCAAAAAATAGAAGAGGAGGGAATACTCCCAAACGCATTTATTTCAATGAAGCCAACCTCACCCTAACACCAAAACCAGGCAAAGACCCCACCAAAAAAGAAAACTACAAACCAATATCCCTGATGAACATAGATGCAAAAATACTCAACAAAATATTAGCAAACAGAATTCAAAAATACATCCAAAGGATCATACACCATGACCAAGTGGGATTCATCCCAGGGATGCAAGGATGGTAGAACATTCGAAAATTCATCAACATCATCCACCACATCAACAAAAAGAAAGACAAAAACCACACGATCATCTCCATAGATGCTGAAAAAGGATTCGATAAAATTCAACATCCATTCATGACAAAAACTCTCAACAAAATGGGTATAGAGGGCAAGTACCTCTACATAATAAAGGCCATATATGATAAACCCACAGCCAACATCATACTGAACAGCAAGAAGCTGAAAGCTTTTCCTCTGAGATCGGGAAGAAGACAGGGATGCCCACTCTCCCCACTGTTATTCAACATAGTACTGGAGGTCCTAGCCATGGCAATCAGACAAAACAAAGAAATGCAAGGAATCCAGATTGGTAAAGAAGAAGTTAAACTGTCACTATTTGCAGATGACATGATATTGCACATAAAAAACCCTAAAGACTCCACTCCGAAACTACTAGAGCTAATATCGGAATACAGCAAAGTTGCAGGATACAAAATTAACACACAGAAATCTGTGGCTTTCCTATACACTAACAATGAACTAATAGAAAGAGAAATCAGGAAGACAATTCCATTCACAATAACATCAAAAAGAATAAAATACCTAGGAATAAACCTAACCAAGGAGGTGAAAGACCTATACCCTGAAAACTACAAGACACTCTTAAGAGAAATTAAAGAGGTCACTAACAAATGGAAACTCATCCCATGCTCCTGGCTAGGAAGAATTAATATCATCAAAATGGCCATCCTGCCCAAAGCAATATACAGATTCGATGCAATCCCTATCAAATTACCAACAGCTTTCTTCAATGAACTGGAACAAATAGTTCAAAAATTCATATGGAAACACCAAAGACCCCGAATAGAGCCAACACAATCCTGAGAAGGAAGAATAAAGTGGGAGGGATCTCACTTACCTACTTTAAGCTCTACTACAAAGCCACAGTAATCAAGACAATTTGGTACTGGCACAAGAACAGAGCCACAGACCAATGGAACAGAATAGAGACTTCAAACATTAACCCAAATATATATGGTCAGTTAATATATGATAAAGGAGCCATGGACATACAATGGGGAAATGACAGTCTCTTCAACAGATGTTGCTGGCAAAACTGGACAGCTACATGTAAGAGAATGAAACTGGATCGCTGTCTAACCCCATACACAAAAGTAAATTCAAAATGGATCAAATACCTGAATGTAAGTCATGAAACCATAAAACTCTTAGAAAAAAGATAGGCAAAAATCTCTTAGACATAAACATGAGTGACCTCTTCTTGAACACCTCTCCCTGGGCAAGGGAAACAAAAGCAAAAATGAACAAGTGGGACGATATCAAGCTGAAAAGCTTCTGTACAGCAAAGGACACCATCAATAGAAGAAAAAGGTATCCTAAAGCATGGGAGAATATATTTAAAAATGACAGATCCAATAAAGGGTTGACATCCAAAATATATAAAGAGCTCACACACCTTAACAAACAAAAAGCAAATAATCCAATTAAAAAATGGGCAGAGGAGCTGAATAGACAGTTCTCTAAAGAAGAAATTCAGATGGCCAACAGTCACATGAAAAGAAGCTCCACATCACTTGTCATCAGAGAAGTGCAAATTAAAACCACAATGAGATATCATGTCACACCAGTAAGGATGGCTACCATTCAAAAGACAAACATCAACAAATGTTGGCAAGGTTGTGGAGAAAGGGGAACCCTCCTACACTGCTGGTGGGAATGCAAATTAGTTCAATCATTGTGGAAAGCAGTGTGGAGGTTCCTCAAAATGCTCAAAATAGAAATACCATTTGACCCAGGAATTCCACTTCTAGGAATTTACCCTAAGAATGCAGCACTCAAGTTTGAAAAAGACAGATGCACCACTATGTTTATTGCTGCACTATTTACAATAGCCAAGAAATGGAAGCAACCTAAATGTCCATCAGTAGATGAATGGATAAAGAGGATGTGGTACATATACACAATGGAATATTACTCAGCCATAAGAAGAAAACAGATCCTACCATTTGCAACAACATGGATGGAGCTAGAGGGCATTATGCTCAGTGAAATAAGCCAGGCAGAGAAAGACAAGTGCCAAATGATTTCACTCATATGTGGAGTATAAGAACAAAAGAAAACTGAAGGAACAAAACAGCAGCAGAAGCACAGAACCCAAGAATAGACTATAGTTACCAAAGGGAAAGGGACTGGGGAGGATGGGTGGGAAGTGAAGGATAAGGGCGGGAAGAAAAGAAAGTGTTCATTACGATTAGCATGTATAGTGTTGGGGGGCATGGGGAGGGCTGTGCAACACAGAGAAGAAAAGTAGTGATTTTACAGCATCTTACTATGCTGAAGGACAGTGACTGGGAATTTGGTGACAAGTAGTGATTTTACAGCATCTTACTGTTTTGATGGACAGTGACTGTGAATGGGGATGTGGGGGGCACTTGGTAAAGGGGGGAGCCTAGTAAACATAATGTCCTTCATGTAATTGCAGATTAATGATATCAAAATAAAAATAAAAATAAATACCCTAAAGACTCTACTCCAAAACTACTAGAACTGATATGGGAATACAGCAAAGTTGCAGGATACAAAATTAACACACAGAAATCTGTGGCTTTCCTATACACTAACAATGAACTAATAGAAAGAGAAATCAGGAAAACAATTCCATTCACAATTGCATCAAAAAGAATAAAATACTTAGGAATAAACCTTACCAAGGAAGTGAAAGACCTATACCCTGAAAACTACAAGACACGCTTAAGAGAAATTAAAGACGTCACTAACAAATGGAAATTCATCCCATGCTCCTGGCTAGGAAGAATTAATATCGTCAAAATGGCCATCCTGCCCAAAGCAATATACAGATTCGATGCAATCCCTATCAAATTACCAACAGCATTCTTCAATGAACTGGAAAAAATAGTTCAAAAATTCATATGGAACCATCAAAGACCCCGAATAGAGCCAACGCAATCCTGAGAAGGAAGAATAAAGTGGGGGGGGATCTTACTTACCTACTTCAAGCTCTACTACAAAGCCACAGTAATCAAGACAATTTGGTACTGGCACAAGAACAGAGCCACAGACCAATGGAACAGAATAGAGACTCCAGACATTAACCCAAAAATATATGGCCAATTAATATTTGATAAAGGAGCCATGGACATACAATGGGGAAATGACAGTCTCTTCAACAGATGGTGCTGGCAAAACTGGACAGCTACATGTAAGAGAATGAAACTGGATCACTGTCTAACCCCATACACAAAAGTAAATTCAAAATGGATCAAAGACCTGAATGTAAGTCATAAAACCATAAAACTCTTAGAAAAAAACATAGGCAAAAATCTCTTGGACATAAACATGAGTGACTTCCTCATGAACATATCTCCCCAGGCAAGGGAAACAAAAGCAAAAATGAACAAGTGGGACTATATCAAGCTGAAAAGCTTCTGTACAGCAAAGGACACCATCAATAGAACAAAAAGGTACCTTATAGTATGGGAGAATATATTCATAAATGACAGATCTGATAAAGGGTTGACATCCACAATATATAAAGAGCTCACGCACCTCAACAAACAAAAAGCAAATAATCCAATTAAAAAATGGGCAGAGGAGCTGAACAGACAGTTCTCCAAAGAAGAAATTCAGATGGCTAACAGACACATGAAAAGATGCTCCACGTCGCTTGTCATCCGAGAAATGCAAATTAAAACCACAATGAGATATCACCTCACACCAGTAAGGATCGCCACCATCCAAAAGACAAACAACAACAAATGTTGGCGAGGTTGCGGAGAAAGGGGAACCCTCCTACACTGCTGGTGGGAATGCAAATTAGTTCAACAATTGTGGAAAGCAGTATGGAGGTTCCTCAAAATGCTCAAAATAGAAATACCATTTGACCCAGGAATTCCATTGTAGGAATTTACTCTAAGAATGCAGCACTCAAGTTTGAAAAAGACAGGTGCACCCCTATGTTTATCGCAGCACTATTTACAATAGCCAAGAAATGGAAGCAACCTAAATGTCCATCAGTAGATAAATGGATAAAGAGTATGTGGTACGTATACACAATGGAATATTATTCAGCCATAAGAAGAAAACAGATCCTACCATTTGCAACAACATGGATGGAGCTAGAGGGCATTATGCTCAGTGAAATAAGCCAGGCAGAGAAAGACAAGTATCAGATGATTTCACTCATCTGTGGAGTATAAGAACAAAGGAAAAACTGAAGGAACAAAACAGCAGCAGGCTCACAGAACCCAAGAATGGACTAACAGCTGCCAAAGGGAAAGGGACTTCGGGGGCATGGGTAGGAAAGGAGGGAGAAGTGGAATAAGGGGCATTATGATTAGCACACATAATGTAGCAGGGGTCACAGGGAAGGCAGTATAGTGCTGAGAAGACATGTAGTGATTGTATAGCATCTTACTACACTGATGGACAGTGACTCTAATGGGGTATGTGGTGGGGACTTGATAATGGGGGGAATCTAGTAATGACAGTATTGCTCATGTGATTGTATATTAATGATACCAAAATTTAAAAATAAATTAAATAAAAAATTAAAAATTAAAAAATAGGTTACAGTGGAGAGAATTGCACGAAGGGATAAGGATCAAGGATCTCAGTAGCACTCAGGAATAAGCAAAGGCAAGCAGGTAGCTTTGCCACTTCTAGGGCTGATGAGACAAAAGGAAGAAAGAGCTTTATCTTTATGGGGGCTAACTGAGAGTGGGAGCTGTGCAGAACGAAGAGCCCAGGAGAACCACAGAGGCACAGAGCAGCATGGCACAAATGCAGGGTCAAAGCAGCAAGGTAGCTGAACTGAAATGCAGAAAAACAGTGGTTTCTTTCTCCTCCTTGTCCTCCAAGCCCTTGGTAGTTCCTCTCATTGTCCAAATTCAACCAGAAGCAGGGAGCAGGAAGCCTGAGGGTTACATCCCATAGGGTTCAGCATTCGGAGGACAGACCCAGGGCAGAGAAATGTGCGAAATGGCTGAGAAGAGTCACATAGAAAACAACCTGTGCAGGTGCCAAATAAAATTTACATTAAAAAAGGAATTTTGGGGGAAAAGAAAAAGCATCAAGTCTCTGTGGAGATTATTTCCAGGAACTATTTTACTTTTAACAGTCTACAATTATCTGAAACATGGTATAGAAATGTGTCTCTCTTTCCTAAATTTCAGTTTTCTCTGCTTTGAAAGAAATCACTTCTGCAAAGTTTAATAAATCTTTCACAAAGCTCAATAAATCTCTTGAAATATCCCAACAGAAGTAAACTAGCATTTTAACATTTCCAAGAACTTTTGGAGGTTATTTATATAACTTCTCAAGTAAACCTTACAACAACTATATAGTACAAGTATTATTGTATCCATATTAAACTGAGTTAAGCTTAAGGCCCAGAGAAATTGAATGAGTTTTCATGGCTAATAAACAACTAAGCTGAGGTCTAAATCATTTATATCTGACACCAGAAGTTGCCCTGGCCACTCTTCCTTGATGCCTTACTTGAATCTAATATCCAAAATTAAGGTATTACTGCTCTTTCCCCCTATTATCCTCACCTTCAAACTAGAAAACTATAAATTAAATTCTGCTGAAAAACAACACACACATATGCTACTATCTACTGAAGGAGCTCTATTTTTACAGTTAACTACTTCAAGACCACTCCCAGCCATGTATGGAATAGGAAAATTAAACCATCAATGGTTACCACACAATAATAGTCTTCATTAATATGCTCAAATAATCATCATATGTGCTTATGAATTTCAAAATATGTCTCATTCATGATGGAATAAAACAAGAAAAAAATTATCTCACTGCAAACAATTGAAAAGCTGGAAAAAATATATATAAAACAAATGTTTTCAGGTTGAACAACAAGCAGTTCATGACTATGTTTCTTTATAAGAGGTCAACAAATGAAGAAGTGACCCTTATTGTTCTTCTACCTGAAGGAACATTTCAGACTACAGTGTGAAGAGTGGGATCTAAGCAGACACACAGGGTTCCCTTGAGGAGACAGAGATTAGATGTCAAGGCAGTGGGAAGTTGCTTGGCAAGATTCTGGAGAAGAGACACACACACAGGGAGGTCAGGTTGTGGGATAAGCTCCAGAAATATCCCTAGGGGTTTCCATGAATTTTTGCTGAATAATGAACTATACAGGCATAGGGTGAAACTCCTTGAAACAAAGCAAAAAGCAATGAGAGATTATAACCTGAACAGAGAGCCAATTTACCTCAACCAACCAGAAAGAAGCATTCTCTTTTAACACCTGGTGTTAACCTATGCTACTCACACCATAGCAGTAGAGCTAACTTATTTTTGGAACAAAGGCTAGCAAAGACTTCCCCTCATAAAGCTTTAAATGAGCCTTGAATAGGCCGAGCTGATCTGCAAGTTACTTAACTCTGTCAAAACAGACCCCAATACTTTTTAAAAGGAAGAAAACAAAATCCACACACCTAGCAGAATAATACTTATAAAATCTAGCATCCAAAAAAATTTCTAAGTGTAGCAAAAAACACAAAAATAAAACATCACCTAGAAAAAAATCAGCCAACAGAAGCAAAACCTAAAATGACAGAGATGATAGAATTTGGAGATAAGGACTTAAATTCAACTATTATAAGTATGTTCAGGGTGCTTAAAGATTTAAAGAAGAATAAAAAATTAATAAGGAGAAAAATAAAAGACATAAAAAAGAGCCAAATACCAGAAATGAAAATTCTACTGGTGAAATTAATAGTTTACTGCAGAAAAACAGGTCCATGAATTTAAAGACAAGAGTATAAAAACAAAAAACATTACCAGGAGTAAAGAAGAATATTTCATAACAAGAGTGGGTAAATTTATCAAGAAAATATAGCCAATCTAGGTAGATGTACCCAGTAACAAAGCTCCAAAATACATAAGGCAAAATACTATAAATCCTTTCAAAAATACCTTGACACATTAGTAAAAAGTTAAATATACAAGTACCACACTGCTATTCTATTCCTAAGCATTTAACAGCAGTGAAGCATTATTCTCTGCAGAAGATTTGTACATGAATGCTCATAGCAACTTTATTCGCATTAGATAAAAATTAAAACAAAACAAATAAATGTCCTTTACAAATGAATGAGTAAACAAATTGTGGTACATTTATATAAAGGGATTCTTCTGAGAAATGCAAAGAAACAACTTACTGATATCAATAACAATAACATAGATGATTCATGAATACACGATGCTAGATATAAGAAGCCAGACATAAATGAGTCTGAACTGCACATTTCTATTCATGTACAACTCTAGAAAGTCCAATCCTTTTAAAGTGACAGAAATTCTACAGTTCCCTGGGGGTCAAGATATGCAGAGGGTGATGAGTTAGGGACACAAGAAAACTTTCTGCTGTAAGGGAAATAATCTACCTCATGATTGTTGTAGTGTTTATGGGGTATGTCCATTTGTCAAACTCATCAAAGTGCACACCTAAAGTGTATTGTATTGTATATAGTTACAGCATAATAAAATTGATATATAGTATAATATGCATTTTGGTGTTTAATAAAAATTTCCTAAGAAATTTCTATCCACAATACTTTTAAAAATATTGTCAACAATACTTTTAAGAGGTGCTAGAATAAAATTTGGTCTGTGTTCTCCAAGCATTCCTAATGGAGTAGAACAGACTAATAAGCACACGATCACTTCAAACCAAAGCAGTGGATACTGAGTGTCATACGCCCTTCTTAAGAATTTTCCTGGTACCATACCTCTTAAAATATTGCTTTTATGTGTGATTTTCTGTGAATTATGAAAATATTGGATACACGATACAGGGATGTTTTGTTCAAATCTTTTAACTTAGAGTGAATTCAACATTTTTGAAAAGTATGAGAAATAAAATGAATAACTTTGTAGAAGGTATATAAAAGCTGGACTTCTGGGCCACCATATTCCACACCTTTGAATTTCCTTCACCTTGCTTGTGGTGCTGAATAGTTGGGGTATCTTTCTAACTGCTTTTTGAGGGCTTAGAGAAATGCTTCATTTGCAAAGTTTTAGCACCCACAGTGAATCCTGACACTTGGGCACATTCTCAGCTGTATCTTTTGTTTTCCCAGATTACTGTGAAACCCACTTTTCATCACAGAATCTTAGAGTTGGAGAACTAAGGAAACTAAAGTAACTAAAATTCTACCTTATATAGCATCTTTCTCCCTCAAAGTAATATTTTCTTACTTTTCCTCCTCTCTTTTTTTCCCTTTTCTTCCTTCCTTCCTTCCCAAAGACGCTCTTAAGAAAGGTATTTGCATCTTTAAAGACCTTCTCCCATCCAGCAGTCCAGACCCTGACAGGGATCTAGACTCCTGTGTTGTAACACCAATATCTACTAACCAAGATTACTAACCAGTAACTAACCAGATACTAACCAGATTTCTAACATGTAATCTCCTGTGTTGTAACACCAACCTCTACTAACCAGGAACAGCATCATGGCTAATTTACTTTCCCTCTTGACTCAAGTCTAATTACATGTATGTTGCAAAGGGAAAAATGCCCAGTGTGGATGAAATGTATTTTTAAAATTTTTCTTTGTTTTCAAACAATGTCTATGGTAAAAACATGCCATACATTCTAGACCATTACACATTTCTCTGTCCACTTATGCCTCTTTGTTATTGTGATAGAGATGCTACTGTTAAGAAGAACTTCCTTAATTCAATGAATTCAAATATTCTAACCAGTAAGAGAAAATCTTTGTAAGAAGAAATGGTTAACAAATAGGTATTCACTCTATTATCCTGACTTTCACTTTCCCATGAGTTCTTTTTTTTTTTTTCTATTTCACACTCCTGCTGTCATTGTATATTGGCCTCTGGGTTTACTTCAATCCCTTTAAATACTTTGAATCTAAACCAAATCTCTTTTCTTGAATCTTAGCACAGCTAATATAGACAGGGAAATTCTAAAGACTTTTCTAAACCCAAAGGGATAACAAAAGTGAAATAAATACAATGACCCAAGAGCTGACAAACTATAGGATGCTACTCTTATATTAACCAGCTAGTTTCCAGGAAAGAGTTTTCCTAGGTTTTCTCTCATCTAGTTACTGCCCAACTTTGTTAGTTGCTTTTAACTCAATTCTCAGATGACACAAACATTCTGACCCCTCTTAGACAAGAACCAAAAACTAGGTAAGAGTTCTCTCCTGCTCATCTAACATCTTCAGTTCTGCCTCCCAGTCTGAGAGTTAAGCATCGCTGTGGAGTGGATGTCAAGAAAGATGTCTGCGTTGACACGGCTCTTGTTTACTGAGGTGCAACTTTGCTCCCAGTGTAGAACCAATTATGTCAATACCTCAGTGAAGCTTTATATTCCTCTAAAAAACATTTGCCAGTGCCATAAAATGGCTGTCCATTCCTCATAAGGGCCTGCAAAGGATGGATGCCTCTATGTACAAAGACTAATCTAGGAATATTTCCTGAAAGGAAGTTCAGGGCTCCAATCCTATCATTTCTGCTTTCCCCTGAAAATCCTTTGAGAATGGTCTCTTTCCATTTTTTGAATGAAGTGAATTTTTATCTATTCTCGTCTCCTGCCTTTGTGATTTCCAAAGAAAAGCTACAAGAATTTTAGATAATACAAGGTCAAACGATAGATTTACATTTTTTAAAACCAAGGAAATAAAAAGAAACACCAGGTAGAATGTCATTCGAATCTACCTTTTGGCATTCTGTTGTCACTGCTGTCAAAATCATTGATCCCTGACAAAGCATAAATACAACTTTCATCACTAAAGATGTAGAAAGGCAAGTGAGGGGCTTTTTCGGTGAAGTAGCATCTTTAAACCCCTGACAGCACATCTCTAAATTCCTGACAGCAGCCTTACCATGATACTCTAAGTATCTCTTTGAGTTATCCAGTATCTCGTGACTTCTATAGACATGGAAATACAAAACAGGGTGATGGGGGATGAAATTCACTGCTGGACAGAGGCTTTCCACAGAAGCACTGATGAAAAGCAAAGGAATACAGGGTAAAGGGAGAGTGTAGGATAAGGAATTAGATCCTCCTTTGAATTGTATTAGGATGTTTCACAGGTGTGCTTCCACTACAAATACAATGTCAAGGGATTACTTTTTAAAGACATCATTATGACTATCATACAAATATAAAATGAATTAGTATCAAGTGTTTCATTTAACTCATTAATTAATGAGGGAGCCAGTCTGGTATTAGGATAGATTCAAAGGAGAATTCAAAGTACCACACATAATATCCATTTAAGTAATGCTGAAATGAATTTACAAATAGAAGTAAAGTGGCAATGTACAAAAAAAAAAAAGCAAAATTGAATTGTATTTCATCAGACACAATTCATTGCATTTCTATGGGCCAGAATCACTGAAATTATTTTCAGTCTTTTTTAAACCACTTTAGAGAGTTGAAAATTAGCTCAAACACAAGGAGAGGTGGTTCCATCCTAGAAGAATGCAAAATATAGGACACATGATGACTGTTTTTCTTTTCTTTCATTTTTTCACAATTTTTCCCTGACAAAGTAGATACATTTTCAGTGAACTTAAGGAAAGTTTGTTAAACTCTGAAATGGTCAATATTTTGATTTACTTCACTAGTGGTCAAATAAGGAATTACAGATGATAGTATTGGGTAAATTCTATTATGTTTTATAATTAGAAGTCATGACTTTTAGCATATTTGTTGCTTCCAATTCTCAGAAAGGTTCTCATCCCAGAAGGACTGCTGTCATCAAATTTTGCATCTTCTCCAATCACTTCTATAGCGGAAAACATACCTTCATCTACACCTCCAATAAAAAATATTAAAAGTAAGCTATTTGGAATACATCTTTTAGTATCTTTAAAATGCTGTAGAAAGGTCCCTCCCAATATTTATCATTTAATGAGAAAAACTTTTTAAAAGAAAAGAAGAATGAATGGCTGAGGTCTCAGAGACACAACTAGGAAGGCCAAAGATCTTTTTGGGACCCAGCGTTTTTTTACTGAAAAATTAATGAGGTCTTTAGCCTCTAAAATATTCAAAGCTCCAAAAAGAAATTAATATTTTAAAGCCCTTCTGCTCCAGATAACAGCTTGAAAATACCACTGTAATATTTTTTGCAATGCATGTTTTTATCATACGTAATCGACGTTATACTTAATGCAGTGTGACATTTCAAGTGATTAAGGGCCCGGTGGGGGCATTAACAATGCAAGACCTTATTCACACTTATACTAATGATTTTATAATGGGGGTTTTATTATATTAATTATGACTACTGGGAGTCAAAAAATAAAAGCAGAAGAAGTCCAAGAAACTCCACTTTAATAAAATAGCTGTTACCAAATTTGTTGACAGAAAGGTTAATTTGCAAACAAAATCCTTTATAACTATTAATCATTATAAGCTTGATGTGCTTTATAGTAGTTACTAAATTAATTTATCCATTATAGCTGGAGTTTAGGTGTTCCTTTTTACTTTTTTCCTCCACAGCATGAAACACAAACTAAATCTTTATGTAGTTACAGCTGCAGCATTTGATATTGGTTGGTATGCAAAGGCAAGACAGTTTGCCCCGCCCATGCCCCCAACCCAATCTAATGGTAAAACTCAGTTCATAGCTAATTTCTCTGTTGCTGTTTTACAGAGTGTTTGGATAATGTGTACTATTAATATGGCAAATTGCTTACTGGAAGCAAAAATTGTTAGAACTACCCCTCATCCCCCAACTCTTGTCTGAGGTGAGGAGGCAGCCTAGAATATAGAGGAGAGGAATATAGAATAGAGGACGCTGTCCTGAATCTGCAAGTACTTACTGATGCTAATTAGAGGGATTCTGTACCATTTAAAACTATTTTGTCTCTGAAGGGCACAATAATACCTTTGTGTTTGTGCAGAAAGCTTTTCTACAGACCTGTGCATCTGAGGCTGCCAAATAAAACATCATTTAGAAAAGAAACTTTCCTACATTCCTTCCAAACAAACCTAGCACAGGGCAGAGAGAGCTAATTTGGCAGTCAAGATAACAGGAGGCAATCTAGTCAATACTTGTGGAAAATTATAAATTGCACTGTGCCTTTAAAGCAGTAGAGACTAGGAAATGGTGTTATTTACCATGCCTGTTTGTTACTCCAGCAATATACTGCTTGTAATAAGATTTCACACTTTAATTCATCTGAGAACCTTGCCGTGTTTTACAAGCACTAATTACTGAAAAATCTCACCATGCTTAAGTAAGACAAGCAAAGGCTTCAGCACAGATTCTATTTTTAAAGTTAGTAAATAGGAAAGAAAATTCGCCATTCTGAAGAACACTGTGAGAGAATCAGGAGAAAAAAACAGCTGGCTGACATCACAGGCTTTTCTTTCAAGGTGGATGCAACCATAAAACAATATGAAAGTCATTTTAGGAATAACATTTTTCTATTATTGCAAAGTGTTTATTGAGTGCTTCTATGGGGTAGATGTTGAGTGAAGCACAAGCAATGAAAGTCTGTTTGGGGTGACAGGCATGCAGACGGGATACTATAATACCTACCCTGGTCACGGGTGCTGCGAAGAAGGTATATATGAAAGCCAATGGGGGCAGACAGCGAAGAGTGCCTCAGTCTACTCCAGGACTGGAACCATGGTTGGAGGCATTAATGCAGGGGTAGGAAATGGGTTTTCAGGCCAAAAAAAACACCCTCATTTGCCAGACATGGAGACATGTTTCTGAATACACAAATACTTTGGTATGTTTCTGTTTGGGTGGAGCAGAATGCGGTATAGCCAGGTTGCAGTAGGCATGTGGAAGAATGAGTAGCATTGAAGAGGAGAGTATGGGGCAAAGAATATCTTATTCTGAAAGTAAACCCCTGGTTCTTTTAAGCAAAACCTGAATTAAGATCACTTGGTACTTTAAAATTATATTAGACATGTGCTTTTACAAAATCTGCAGTGTAACAGTGATCCTCCACATCTGATTAATTAATATAGCACCCGCCTTGCTTTTTAGCTTCTTCAAATCTTGCTAGAAAACCATGAATTGGAATCTTTTATTATGCCAAGCTTCTCCCCCCAAAAGGATTAAGAGCAGGCTACCACTGTAAATTGGTTTCCTTGCCTTATTGAAGGTGAATAGTTCTAGCTTTAATACAGAGGTAATATACATCGTATCATTTGTCATGGTAGTTTTGCAAAAGATGGGCTTTTAAATAAAATGTAAACATTTCTTTCTTTTATACTTCCACTAAAGTTGAAAACATAAGGATGAAAAATGCATTTATCAACCTCACTCCTTCTATAAAAGACTCAAGATCAGTTTAAACTTCATGATTTTAGAAAGCTGTTGGCAAAAAGGATGAAGAAGTATTTTGCCAAGCAAAATGGCATTACTGTCACTGTTAATTTGCTTTAAATCGCCATAGAAAGGAGATTCTCATTTCCTGCTAGCATTTCTCATTGGCTTAAAACCAACTGGTGAATATTATATTTTATGGGCTCAGACATGAAGTATATGGCTAAATATTAATCTTCCGAACAAGTACACTTAGAGCCAGAACAACATACCTAGTGAACTGAAGCAATAAAATAACTTATGGCTCAGTTAAAATACTTAAGTGTGAGTTTAAAAAACAATACCACTTAATCCCATTGGAAATGATCCCACACTCTGTGGATGGACTTAATTGTTCATTGTGAGGTTAGAGACCCACTAAATAAAAAGAAAAATTGTAAATATACAAAATTTTTGTATTTGGTTCTCTTATATTCCCTAGAAACAGCGAAATCTGTGAAACTAATATGAAGACTCCATAGGGAGAATTCATATGTGAGAGCTTGGCACATAGCTCATTCATCCATCTTTTCAAAAAAACATTTATTGATCTTCTCTTGTAAGCAAAGGACAGTGTTACATACCTGCAAAATAATAATCAGAAGATTGTACATTTTGCCACATATTTGGAGAAAACAAATGTTATTTAATAGGAATGATTCAGTGTGGTAAGTGTCATAAAATGTATTTAGAGAACACCAAGAAGGAGATTGCTAAATCTGCCTGTAAGGGCTAAAGAAAGTTTCATATTTGTGCTAAATTGGATAATGTATTTGCCGGAGCCCAGGTCCAGCAGGGGGGTGTGAAGCCCAAAAGGGTGACACGGAGTTGGTGCACGGAGAGACAGGACAGAGTCAGATGGAGGTGGTCTCTCAACAAAGTGCCGATGACAGTTTTATTTATACCATTTTGCACAAGGATATGATTATTTTTTATTGTTTTGTTGATTAATTGGTATAGACAGTTGATTAATAGGTATAGGCAAACTTTTTCTTGCTTCTTCTTTCTAATCTATTCATGGTTGGCCAAGTGTTAGACAGGTGATCTTTTTCTGTTCCTTGACTGAAACTTTTCCTAGCAACTTGTACTCTATTGTATTTTACGTTTCTATGCAACGCAGTTTCTAGATAGTGCATGTGACCACAGGAGTGTGCAGTATGCAGCAGTGACTATGGAGTCTATCAGCTCAGGGTGAAATACAGGTCACCTACTGCCACAGTTAGCTAGGATTCTTTCCCACAAAAATATTCTTAGAGCCCTTAATAAATTTATAATCAATCTAAAATCATAAACTCATATCTTCATTATACACCCCTTTATAGGGCACAATAAGCAGCAAACTAAATTTCCCCTTCTTATCTACATTTCTCTTTCTTCTGTGTGGATACCAAAATCTCCCTGACATATAATACACAGGTCTCTATGACTCCACTACTGCAGGGACTAAACAAGTTTTTACATGATAAACAATGCAAGGGCATTCATATCATAGAAACTATTTCTGTTTTAACTACGAATCTTAAACTATAAACAATCAAGTCAAATATGATGCATGATTATTCATTTGATTTTTATACTTTATATGTGAATCTCACATTTTCTCTTTTACATTTCTAATAAAATATTGATGTAGCAGGTAGATGCAGGCTATAGATAGAAAGCATGATTTAGTGCTGTAAGAGGGCAAATGTAGATGATCGGGTCTGTGCCTATAGACTAGGTATTAATCCAAGCCAGACAAGGGCAACAAAACATCCACGGGTGTAGACAATTTATCTCAACACTGGGGGGGTGAGGTTCTAAGCCTCACCTCTGTTGGCCCCCATTTTCTCACCTGATGCCCCCCCTGTGACTGTGCCTGTCTTAGGTTGTTCCTCCCTTGAGGAATCTTACCCGTCTCTGGCTAACCAGCCATCTTCCAGGGCCATACAGGGAAGTGTAAAGCTGGTAAGTGAGAGAGAAGTAATGTTTTTTGAAAAGGTTAGTTTTTCACTTCTTTGCAGATTTATGCCCTGTGGCTTCCAGGCCCAGCACTTGTCTTGAGGTATCTTTACTTCTTGGAAAATTATGGTATTTGGTAATTTCACATATAAGGCAGGAATTTTAGTAAATGGCTGTAATTAGGAAGAAAGAAGAAAAGTTGTAGAAGTAGCAAATAGAAGAGAACATGAGAAGATGGATTAAGTGTCAAGACAGGATTATTCTATTCAATATTCTCTCATAACTCTATTTCTATAAAACTCTCCATCACTAGTTTCATTAGCATTGTAATAAAAAAGAGGGGCATTCCCACTTAGGTGGAGATGGGGCAGTCAATGTTTGACTAACTAACAGTAGGTTTCGGTATTCTATGCCAAGATCGCCATCTGGCCCCTGTGTGTTCCATTCTTTAGGAGCACTGTCCTGAAAAGCTTCTGGGAAACTTATGTTCTCCTCCTTTCCACACTGCTCAGCAAAGGTCAGTTAACCCTTAGCAAAAATGCAAGTAAAAGCAAAGCCAATAGTATAATGGAGAAAAACAAAATCAAGGTGGGTAATAGAGGGGAGCCAGCTGTGAAGGCCCCTGCTTTGTGGGGGTCTTCCTCCAGCCTGAGCTTTGCTACACAGCTTGAGTAGCATGGGTCCCACCATGTATTCAATCAGACCTGTTATAAAATTATATATCTACACTTGGATATACCTAATGACAGGTGAGAGGATGCACTACCCCTTAACATTGTCCTTGTCCGTATTATATGCTTCCAGCAAGGGGATGTTAGTGGTCATAGACTGGTAGAGCTTAAAAGCTCAAAGATTTGGGCTGGCCCTTGCACCCCAGAAGAATGTACCCTGGAGACCTTCTGTCAACTCAGCAGGCATCCCAGAACAAACTAGCCTTCTAGAACCAAGCCCAGCTGGCCTAGGAGCAGAGACACTCAACAAAGCCAGTCTAGATCCCTGGGACCACAGTCAAACTACAGTCCTGTGAACATGAGAATACATGCTTGTTGTTGCAAATGACTTTTGTTTTATATAACAAAGCTGACTAATACAATATTTAAGCAGGATTTTAAAACATGAGTAAGAATTTCAAGGAGAACAAGATGGAAAGGTAGTAGTAGGTATAACAGCATGTTAAAAAAAATAAAAAAAGGAGTGGGAGGCAAGA
The DNA here is from genome assembly GCF_030020395.1 of Manis pentadactyla. Classification (NCBI taxonomy): domain Eukaryota; kingdom Metazoa; phylum Chordata; class Mammalia; order Pholidota; family Manidae; genus Manis; species Manis pentadactyla. The sequence continues at coordinate 162,004,267 of NC_080022.1, read as the reverse complement.
AATTGTATATATTTATAAAGTATCAAGTAATTGGATGTTGCCAATATACAGGTTATATAAAATGACTGGCTTAAAATTAAATAGGGAAGGTTGATTGAAATCACATTGTTAAAGTTAGGAATGTACTTCCCTAAATAGTGAATAGATATTTTTAAGAAATATGATATTATAATTACTCCCTGGGTTAACTGGTCAGACATCAAAGTTATGTTTTTTCCAAGGCATAAGCCCAAGATTGAGTTAAATACTCCTAGTATTTTACTCCTAGTATCCCTACACATTGTTTGTGCAATGCTTGCTGTGGGGGCAAAAATCTTGCTCTTACAGCAAGAGCTGAATGACTTTCATTCTTTAATGCAACATGAGGGACTCTGAGTCACAGGAAAGTAGAGGAAGCAGCAGCCTGGCATCCCTCTGAGTTCTTTAGGTGCCAACTGTGCAAGGAATCATCGTGAAGGGCCGTTTGGCTTTTATCAGCATTTGCACTGGACTTTACTTTAATTAAGTGCAGTCTGTTTCCTTCCAAAACCTCTGCCCTCCCTGAAAACACAGCAAAACTCAGAGAAATCTTTGCCAGCCACAGGACACGGCCAGTAAGACATCCCTCTGCAGTCTCTTAAGGAGGCAGAAGACATGGTTATGGTCATAGTGAATATGCCAGAGATTTATGGGGACTGTGATTGTGGTTCAGGGAGCCTGTTCATTCAGACATAAATCTTGATAAAAGAGTCAGTCAAGCCATATAAAGATGCCACGAGGAAAACCACAACTGTCAAGGGCTGTGCTTACCAGCATTACAAAATCAAGGAATGCTATAAATCTCATTTACATATAGAAACACCCCTCTTATCCTAAGCCATCTTCATATTTAGCAGTATTTCTATATCGCCAATCAAGGGAGTAGGCAATAGTTACTACAGGGAGATAAGTCAGTGATTAAAATGGAAATAGCTATAATAATTTATTACATTATATAGTGATCTCTAGTTTATCATGTGCTTTCCCGTTCACTGTCTTACTTTTAAGGTCACTACAAACTTGGGAATCAGTACAGATATTTCTAACTTCTGTGGATGAGATAATCTAGCTTTAGAAAGTTCAAGAACTTTAAGTCGTAGAGTTTGTTAATGACGAAGTTGGGACTCTCAACTGGTCTGACTCTCGGGCCAAGCCTCTTGACACTAACAGAAAGAATCTCATAATAATCATACTTCCAATGTATGAACTCTCAGAGTCAAACTTGTAACTATTATGGTGTAGGATGATTGCTATAGACTGAAAATTTGCATCCCCCCAAATTAATATGTTGAAACCTGACCCCAAATGTGATGGTATTAGGAGGTAAGGCCTTTGGAAATGATTAGGTCCCAAGGGTGGAGCCATCATAAATGGATTAGAGCCCTTACAGAAGAGACCCCAGAGAGCTCCCTGTCACTTCCTCCATGTCGGGGTACAGCAAGAAGATGGCCAGCTGGGAACCATGAAACCATTCTTCTGGGGCATTTTCCTACCCCATACTATTTTTATATGACCAATCTGAAAAAATATCAAAGGAGGGCTTCTAGTGAGATGGAAGCAAGTGATTAATCAGTGAAACCATAGTAATATTTACATTTGTGTAATGTCTCAGAATTTAAAAAAATACTTTTATAACTAAAATGAAAAGTATTGATTTTTAACTCTTACAAGGGAAGCATTTATGTAAAAATAGCTTAAATGGTGAGTCAAAAGATTTGACTTACATAAATTCTTATATATCACTTAACAAGCTCTAATTTCATGATTAATCAATTAAGGAAACATGCCCCCAGCAGAGAAAGACTTACCAAGAATAATTCATTCAGTTAATTAACTAACTGAGATTCAATACCTGTTATCCTAACTCCCAGGTCAGACATTGCACAATTATGACTATTCATGCTGCATTGCCAGACTGCTGGGTCATTCTTATTTCCAATTTATATCTTATTCCTGACTCCAAATCCCAACCCACACTCAATACATATAAACCACACACACTCACAACTTTAGGAATCTGTCTGTACCCAGTTGTCAGCTGTCATCACCCTGTTCTTTGTAATTTAAACAAAATTGTTCGGGCCATGAACATTTTTTTAAATTACCAAGAGCTTAGTTTTCATGGCTTGATTTTCTGCTCTATTGATTTCACTCACTTATCATGTCAAGCAGCCATTCCCTTTTTTTAATCTGTTCTGCAACAACCCTTATATCTCAGAAAAGCATATTACTTAAATATTAGCCAAAGTATTAATAAGAGTTCTCTGATTGCCCAATATAGAAGATTTCTCACTGGCCATTTGAACGGTCATATTTATCTTCGGTTCCCACTCTCTCTCCTCCTAATTTTCATTACAAATCTGTGGAATAATTTTGCTTTCCATCCATTATTCTACCTAACTTTGCATACCCAAATATTCTTTAATATACTCTGCCAAAATAAAGACCACTTATCCAGATTTTCCCTTTGACAGGACAGAGGAGCTATCAAAGATTTCAAAATTCTTCTATCCTTCCTTCCACCTAAGCAATTCTAAGTGGGAGGTGGCAATGATGATGAGCAATTCTCACACTAGATACCCACATCAGCGAGTACACGTGACTACACTCAATTCAGGTTTTAAATTACACTTTTTATCATCCTACTCTAGGAGATAAATGAAGAATTTTCCCCAAAAATGGCAGTTGGCTGCCAAAATTGCTTGACATTCTGTCAGTACAAGATACCAATTCTCAGTCTCTGCAAGGCCAATTGCAGGTTGAATAGACCATATTTAAACAGAAGAGCTGGTGTGTGTGCAATCATTCAAGATGCTCATAAGACAGGTAATTGCTCCATGATTTAATTAAGTGAGAAGTTTCTATCTCTTTGTGTTTTTAAAGGAAGATGTGCTCTGGTTCTTGGATCTCCATATCCTAGTCACCTATATTGCCTTAAGTAGAACTCACCATTGTTCTTTGTCTTGGGCCCTGGGTCAGTAAGTAATAATTACAATTAGGTGAAAAAAATGTACTCTCTAAACTACAGCTTCAGACACTTTTTACAATAGACATAGTAGGGGGAGATTCATGTCGCTGTATGCATCCCCTCAGTTTGTCTGAAAGCTGGTGATGATGTTGAAGTTGGTGTCGTGGTTGAGCACAAAGCACTAGAGTGAGAGTTCTTGGGTTCAGATTGCCTCTTTGACTAATAGTAAATTTATGAATGCCATTTTACATAACCTGTTGGTAGCATTTAACACAGTTTATTGCTTCTCCTCTGTGACACACTTTCTTCCCTTGCCTTTCAGGATACCACCCTCTTCTCTACTCCTGACTCCCTGGCAGCTCCTTTTCAGTTTTCTTCATGAGTGCCACTTCGTTTCTTTGACCCCAAAATGTTGAGGTGTCCCAGAGGTCAACCTTTGACTCTCTTCTATCTACCCCCACTTCCTTAGTGATCTCAACCAGTTTTATGGCTTTAACTTGGCAAAGATCTCTCTCCTGAACTCCAGATTCTTCTGACCAACTCAAAGTTCAAAACCAAGTTAATGATCAAAACCCTTCCCCAACAAACCAGCGCTTCCTGCAACATGCCTGTGGATAAAATGAGAGTTCCTCTGGCCAGGATTCTCACCTAGCCCTGGTTGACTGACTCACTGCACACCTGTGGGCAATACATGGCTGTTAACTCTATATAAAGAGCTCCACCCAGTGCTCTGGGCATGACAGAGTGGCATGGCTGCAAGGCTGCAGGAGAGCAGAGCAGAGGCTGGAGTGGTGGCAGCACTGAGGACAGAGGCCCAGAGGATGGCTGTGCAGGACAACTGTGCAGAGAGACCTAGAGGATGGCTGTACAGACAGAGGGGCCCAGAGGATGGCTGTGCAGACAGAGGGGCCCAGAGGCAGAGACCGGCTTGCTGCATGCAGACTTGCTCTGAGTGAATGGAATTCTAGTGACTGACCTGCCACCAGGAAATAAAGTTGGGCATAACCCTTTCACCCCAAGAACATTTTGCTGTCAATTTCTTTGGTCACATTGAATCCATAGCAAACTTACCCGGAGCTGAAACCCATTGGCAAGACAGTTGGTGAAAGTAAGCAGGGTTCATTGTTGACCAAGGAAAAAGAAAGGCTGCCCTTATGGGAGGGGTGATCTAGCCAGCTGCCCCTGTGAATGGGGAAACAATGGATCATCTCCCAGTGTGTATGTGGTCTGAGGTGGCTTGCCTCCTAGAGGACTGGGCCCCACCCCAGGACTGGAGGCAAGTGGAGGTGACACCTGAGGCTGTAGGTGTGGCCCTTCGTATAGTAAGCAGATCCTTTGAGAAGCAGAGTGCCCGTGAGGCAGCAGGGACTGTGCATTGGCGGCTTCTCACAGTATTAAAAAAGTCTTCAGAGAAGGCCCAAGATATGGCAGCATGAGAACGCGAGCTGCAAACTTCCGTGGATTCCCTGAGGAAAGAGATGGCATTGATGCGAGAGGAGGCAGCACGAGAACACCGGCAGCAAGGTGCCTTTGGAGACGAGACAGCAGCACTGCCAGGTGTTTTGAAGGAGAAAGAGGCCATCAAGGAAAAAGACGAACTCCTGAGGGAAGCACAGGTGGAGGTGGCACAAGAACGTCAGCTGCGAAGCATTGAGGTGAAGGTAAGAGAGCTTCTGAAGACTGAGGTGGCATTGTTGCGAGGCACTGTAGCAGAGGAGGCACTTGGGGGAGTGAAGGGAAAGGTGCCATCAGTCCCAGAAATGGAGGAGCTGGGGAAGGATGAAGGGGTGGTGCCGGAGGCACTGTCCCCTCCTGTATTAAAAACACACCCAGTGGTTGTAAAGAAAATAAAGACCCAGCAGCTGAAAGTTCCCCAAGGAGAGGAGCAGCTCCCTCCCCAGGTCGAGGAGCACTCTATGGTCCCCCCTATACTCACACTGAGCCGGTGGCTGTGGGACTTAGGGGTGGAATGAATTGTTCTGTCGGGATCAGAGATGGGAAAGCTGTCTTCCCTGACAGTGCAGCCTACCTTGAGGCAGCGATTACAAAATGCGAGGTGACACATACAGTAGCTGAAGCAACAAGAACCCGGAAAGAAATAAGACCTATTACAGGAAGAATTTGAGGGGCCTCATGAGGGTTACAAGGATCCAGATGTGGGTTGATTTGATACGGGCAGGTGTAGATGGAAGGAAATTAGACGTGAAGCCAAATCGGATCTCACTGGAGCTATGGCAACAACTGAAACCAGAGCAGCAGTTCCAGCCATTAAGACCAAAGAGGCAGAGGTCAGAGACAGAGCCACGTGTCCGGCCTGTGTGTCTGCAAGATTTTTTTGCTGGAGAGGCTGGAGAACAATGTTTGAGCTTCCTTGCACAGGGACCATTGCAGAGGACTAAGGGCACATAGACTGAGAGGAGAGAATCCTGGAGGGGTGGAGTGTGGATAAAATGAGAGTTCCTGTGGGCAGGATTCTCACCTGGCCCTGGTTGACTGGCTCACTGCACACCTGTGGGCAATATATGGCTGTTGACTCTATATAAAGAGCTCCACCCAGTGCTCTGGGTGCGACACAGTGGCAGGGCTGCAAGGCTGCAGGAGAGCAGAGCAGAGGCTGGAGTGGTGGCAGCACCGAGGACAGAGGCCCAGAGGACAGCTGTGCAGACAGAGGGGCCCAGAGGCAGAGACCAGCTTGCTGCATGCAGACTCGCTCTGAGTGAACGGGATTCTAGTGACTGATCTGCCACCTGGAAATAAAGTTGGGTATAACCCTTTCACCCCAAGAATGTTTTGTTGTTAATTTCTTAGGTCACATTGAATCCATAGCAAACTTGCCCGGGACTGAAATCCATTGGCAAGACAGTGCCCCATCTCAGGTGATGGCAGATTTACCTTTTCACCATCCTTTTCTCTCATGCCTATGTTCAATCAATCAAAATGTTCTATCTTCTCTTCAAATACATCCAGGATCTGACCACTTCTCACTATCTCCACTACTTTCAAGGTACCAAAATCTCTTGCCTAGGTTAGTGCTATAATTACTTCTCCTGACTTGCCCCCTTATGTTGTATTAGCAAAACAACAACAAGAATCATCCTGTGTCTAAAATATAAATAGATATGTGTCAGTCATTTGTGGACTCTGAGCTTTGCACTTGTTCTATATTCTCCATTCTGTTTCTGGGCTGAAAGCATGAAAACTGCATTTCCAAATTCCTTTTGCTAGCTGAGCTCCTTTTGGGTTCTGGCAATAAGAGGTACCAGTGGGGTTTTAGCAGCTTAGGAAAAAAGAATACATATTCTCTGCTTTGGCTCCCCCAGCAGCAGCAGGAAGAGATTTCAGGTAACTGAGGGCTCCAGCATCCTGAGGATTCCAGGGTCACCAGTGATTTAAGCATTATCAGCAGCGGCAGCTGCTGCTCAGAGATGCTTCCCGAAGCATCACAGCAGGGCCTCTAGCTGCAGTGGTGGAAATGGCTGTGAGGCGTCCTTCAGTCCAGCAGCACAGGCAGGCTGAGGGGCTGCAGAAGGAGCTGTCACAGAGCTCTGATCACTGGAGAAATCCTCTTCTCCCTTTTGCTCTTTCAACTCTAATTCCTTATTTAAATCATTCTCTGTTTCTCTCTTCTTGATTGAACATTCCTTGATACAACATAGAAGCAGTACACTGAGGTAAGTGCTATAACCTAAATTATAGAGGTATAGGTGGTGTAGAGCAAAAACAATCATTATTCTGCTTGAGGGGACAGAAGTGACACAAAATGTCATTGTGAGGAATTTCCTGCGAAGGGTCTAAAATGTTGAGTTCATAGGGGATTGGAGTGAGGGAAAAAGAAGGCATTCTTTGGCAGAGAAAATAGCAAGTACAAAGTTAGATTGTTTTAAAGAATGATATTTGGAGAAAGATGGCCCAAGGACTAGCAAATGTATGTATATATATTTAATATATATATAAATATAAACTTACATAAGCTTATCTTCATATATATATTTCTCTTTTATTCTCCCAAGAATTCACTGTACCCTAGTTGTATAATTGTATCTAGATTCTTCTTGATCTCTTAGGAGACCTTCTTAACCCCTTTCACTTCCACAGGATTGCAAACTCTAAATAGCCAAGGGCAAAATTAGGAATAAAAATGGTTGTGTAAACAAGTTTCATAGATCCTGTTCGACGGATGAAAAAAATTGGCAGCTATGTGACCCAGGGGAATACACTGAAACATAATTAATCAGTGTTTGTAAATTGCTCTGAGACTCTGGGTGAGTATATACATATGAAAAGTTGTACCATCATTTTTCTTACCTAATGTACTTTATTTGTAAGATTACAAATTGGTGAGTGGCAGAGAGTCAGTTGCTGCCCAGATTAAGTTTAAGACGGACAATTTTATGTTAAGCAAATAGTATATTTCTATTAAATTTTACCAATTGCTTTGCTACAACAAGCAATAGTAGTTATAAATAATTAAACAATAAAACAAGTCTAGGCATATGTGATTTGAACTTTTTAATGCATGCCTCTGGCATGTGATAAGTCATAATGACAGAATCAAATTAACTTTAATCAAGAAGCCTGCATTAATGACCTAGTAATTCATATCCTGTTGTCTATTTATCGCTGTAACATCGACATTTTTACAAGTTCTAAGATCTACTTTTTCCTTGTGCACCACAAAAAAAAAAAATCCAAAACGCTGATTAAGAGCAGATGTCCTTTTCCCATTGTCAGTATTTAATATTAATTGCAAAATTTTGAAGGTTCTTTAGCTTTAAATGTCACATTTCAGGGTACAAAGCAATATGTGAACCTAGCGATTCTTTTCACATTCCATCTTTTAGATTGTTCCTGTGATACAGTGAAACAGACCATGAAATGGACTCTTTCAAAACTAAATTTCAATAGATTAAAATCTATAGGAATTTTCAGACATTTACTCTTCCTACCTCATAAATAGGACACCTCAAAAGAGTTCATTTTAAAAATTGCAGATTAGTGCCTTAAAAAGAGATAATTTAACTCTATTAAAATTTCCAAATGACTCTCTCTTGCATGCAAGCTTGGCACCATAATTTGTCTCGGAGCTTTGCATTTGCCAAAATACCATAAATTTTCATGGCACCCGACAAGCAACAAACACAAAGATTAGGTCTAGTTAATATTTATATTATAGTGACACATTCTAAAGTAAACTAGTTATATCCTAAAATCCTGTCTCTGTGAGGCACTGGGATACTAGGGTATAACTTTATAAAATACCCCTCATATTGCATTCTGTTTGAATATTGCTCAAGACTCAGCTGTCTAGGCATCTCCAGGGCAAATCTGATATCCTTATGACTAGTTCAGCCCAGCATCCCAGCACTGAAAGGCAGCTCATTCATTCATTCATTTCATGACTTCATTCTTGTTTGTCTGTCCCGAGGTCCTGAAGGATGTCACTACATCTTGTGGTTTCTTGATTTAGCACATAGTAGAGGATGGCAACCCATGGCTTATATGCCAAAAAAAGTCAGTCTGTCACTTTCCACTTAAAGCTCTCTTCTTTCCCTACTCCAAAGAAAACTGGCACACTGCAGGAGTTACCAACTTGTTCCTCTTGGTCCCACACCATGCCTAGCTTTAAGTCTTTGATGGTTCTGCAAGGCCCAGTGATTAATTCCAGGCTGAGCAGATCAGCATTCAGCCTGACTTCAGTTTATTTTTCCAATATTACTTCTCACTGAAATACTCACTACTTCCCAGGCACAGTTAACCCTAAGCATAGTGGACTACTCCACAATTTCAGGAAGGTCATGCACTTTGATGCCTCTATGCTACTGTTTATAATATTCTCAGTGTTTGGAATAACATTCTGAATTTTCTGTTTTCTTAGGAAGATTATATTAATTTTTCAAAATTGCCTTTTTCTTGTTTTCCCCAGTGATATACTGACTTGCCCCATCAGATGTATTTTATTCATTCAAGAAATATTTATAATATGTCTCTTATCCACTGGGCATTAAAAGTTGGAGACTCAGCAGTAAAAAGAAGAGATCCCCTGACCTCACCAAGGTTACAGCATTTCTCAAAGAGGTGATTATAATGCAGAAGACTAAGTGCTATGATAGAGAAAAGCCTTAGTGCTATGATAAGAATAAGCCCTTTGGGCACCTTACCCAACTCTGGTGACTTACCCCTGGGTTCTATCACATAGCCATTTTGGAAACCCTTTGGGATGGTGCAAGGCGTGTTTCATCTAAATGTGAAGTAGCAGTAGAAGCCAGAAACTGAAGGAGGTCAGCACAGCTGTGTAGCAGACAAAGAGGGCCCAGCACTTCCCGAACAAGAGGTTGTTCAGCCCCTAATCATGTCCAAGTGCTCTGGGTGGTAGGCAGAGTTGAAGCAATGTACCTGAGTAGGTGCATAGGTATCTCACATACCTTCTGACTCTTCTTTTTCAACATTTCATGTCTGATTAATCCCTCATAAACAAACAGAGTGTCACCTAATCTCAATTATAGGAGTCCTTTTCTGTCTTTAAATTAAATTTATATATCTTTATTTCCATAGATTCTGTTTGTTTTGCAGGTAAATTTCTGCACAATCAAATTTTCCATATGCATGTTCTGGGGAGCCTCACTCTGACCCACAAGGAGTAACAATAATGGAGCCAAAACTTTAACCCAGATCTTCTGGCTCTTTCCATCATCTTCGGTAATAAACCTGTCTAATTTTCTTGAAGGCAGGTTCTTTCATGTTCCCTTGTTGGGCAGTTTTTAAATCCTCCTCACTTTCATTAGATCTACATCTACTTACTCCTTGATTACAAGAGTCATGAGGATTCCATGAAGGATGGTAATTAATGCCTTCCGATGATTTTACTGGAGCAAGGATAACAAAAGACCGCCAAACCGATCTGGAGTCTGAAAGATGTAGCTGGGTGGTTTCTTAAAGCCCTGGAAGCAGATGAGTGCTGTGTTAAAAGCTGGGCACCAAGTCAGAAGACATGAATTCAGATATGAGCTCTTCCACATATTAACTGTGTGGCCTTGGCCAAGTCATTTAACCTTCTGAATTTTGTCCCTTTATTTGGAAAAGTAGAAAATAATACTTACTTGTGAGGCTTTTCAAGATAATTAAATCCCACATATTTAAAACTGCCTAGCCCGTATCAGACACTAAATATTTTCTCAGCTGCTCAGTGTTATACAGCATGCAATCGTCTTTTCCTTTTTGTCCAGGTCTCATTTAACAATCTAAGGTCATGTCCTAGACACCAAAATACATTGTAACAGTTTCCACCTAACCCTTATTTGGTCGTATGTGTATGAATATGTGTGCATGAGTGTGTTTGTCGGGGTCTCTGTATGTTTGTATTAAAGCATCACTTCTCATTATCTAAAGAGGCATGAATATAATCTAACTGATGTACCTGAAAGATTTAAAGTTAAAAGAAAAACAACTGGAATGTAGCTTCATATGGTTTCAAGACAATTCGTATCATGACAAGCACTTCTGAATGTTTTGCTTTGCCATATGGCTTCCAGAAACAGTGTTAACTTTTTTCTAGAGAGAGGCTGGCTGAATCTTCCTGCCATTAAAATACAGCAGAACTTACTAAAGCTCAAAGGGCAGGCTATTTATGAATGCTCAAAACAAACATTCACTCAACCTGAAATGTGTGTGTGACACCACAAATGTAGAAGCTAGTGAATAAGTGAATCATGGACACATTTGGCATTCTCACTTTTAAGCTCTTAAGACTCCTTTTTCAGAAGATTATTGCCTTACTGGAAAAAAGTGTACTACATCTTGACAAAGAGGAAATGAGAGGGACAAACATGTATTAAGCACTGCTTTGAGGAGCCCAGGTCACTCAGCACTTAAGCATCAACCTTCAGGGCACAGAAAGGGCAGGAAGGACAGAGAACATATCCCAGGGCAAAGGGAGTATGACCAACAGAGATCTTATAAGTCAGCTTTTGCTTTTAATCTACTTTCTCCTTTAATTCCATGTGTCCATCCACATTCCGGTCACTATAGCATCCCACATTCTATGTGGACTAGAGCCTTCAACAAAAAAAAGAACCTTCTTTCATCCCTCCCTCCCTCCCTTCCTTCCTTCCATGACTCAAAACAACTTCACCTAAGTTATCATCTCGAACTATTCCAGATTCCTCACTCCCCTCCATGTTTTAAGTCATTGGGCTCTCCTATCGTCTAACACACACACACAGAATAAATGTTTATTTTACACAAAAGAAATACACAATATTCATCCTTCTATTTTCTATCAGACCGCATCTTTGAGATAAAGAAAATGTAGTATGTGAAAGAAGTTACTCTGCATCATAAAATATTTTAAATATTATTTATGTAAAGTCCAATTAATTATGTAAAATCCAATTAGGATTTAGAGAGAAAGAGAAAGGACAGAGATTTCAGAACCTTCTTCCATTCAATGCTGTTCAATCCAATTCTAGTTGACTCTTGGGCCTCATTTGAAATATAACTAGTCACCTACATTATTAATATTCATGCCTGAATTGATTCTTACTCACAAAATATGAGGTAGATATTATCATCGCTTACACATGAGGAAACTGATGTCTAAAGAGATCACAGCCAGAAAACAAGTGGCAAAAGGTGTTGAACCCATATTCAATTTCTGATCCACCTTATGCCAAATTCCCTGTTCTTTCCTCCTCACACTACCTAGGATTATTGATGCAGACTTATACAGGGAAGAATTATTCATGTTGTACTTTATTCATTTACTAAATGCAAATGATACATAAGCATTTCTTGTACCAGATGCAAGAGTATTTTTATGTTTCTTAAAAATTGAAGGAATAATGCAGAGAACTGGAACCATGAAACCTGAGGGTCTAAACCTTGGGTGCTTGTTAGAATGAGACTATAGATTATCTGACATTTAATAGGATATGGAAAATTTCACCAGTAGCAGTAAACCATGGAATGAAAGAGGGGAATGTTTAAGAAAAATATAATTTCCTTGTCAACACTGAGAAAGGGGTTCAATGAAACAGTTCTGAAAACCCGCAGTGGTAGATAACTATCCCAAGCAGAGACATGGCCTTAGAAGAGATGGAATAAAGTGATCAGGGTCAGTGCAATACCAGAAAATAATCAAAGTTTTGACCAAAAGGCCACAATATCTCTTGGTGATTGTAACTCACATCAGATCTGTAGTATCTTGATGCCAGGGTCAAACGCAAATGCTTCTATAACCTTTAGCTGTCCATCTTTACTCAGATGACTCAAACTAGTTGAGAGGTTTAATACTTGCCTTGAAAAAACGTTTCATGGAGTCTTTTATTCATGTTCAAAAAATGGAATCAGGGCATCCAATCAACACATTCTCTACATGGCCTTGGACAAAATTATGAAGCTAACAAAGATCATAGTCAGAAGCCTCAGTATCTTCTTCCCACATGTCCCTCTTAGGGGGAGCTCTGTTCACACTCTCAGATACCCAGTAGACTCATGACCCTCTTTCTCCTGGCTTTTAAAATTACTAAGTCTAATTCTCAGGAGATTTGAAACTCATTCACCGTAATGTATACCTGGTTGATTATATTATCCACTGCTGTGTAACAAATTACCACCACAAACTTGTGGTTTAAAACAACACCCTTCTATTATCTCACAATTTCTGGGCATCAGGCTGAGCTGCGTCTTCTGCTTAGGGTCTCATAAGACTGCAAACCATGTGTTGGCCAGGCTGTACTCTGCTTGGGGAAGAATCAACTTCTAAGCTCACTGGGGTTGTTCATAGAATTCAGTTCCTTGTAGCTATAGGATGAAGAGCTTTGTTTTTCGCTAGCTGTTGATTAAAGGCTGCCCCCAGCTGCTGGAGGCCACCTACACTTACTTGCCATGTAGACTTCTCTGACTTCAGCAGGCCAAGAGAACTTCCAGAGCAAGTCAGCTAGCCAGATAGAGTCCTATACAGGGTAATGTAATCGTGGCAGTGACATCTCTTCACCTTTGCCATATTTTATGGGTCAAAAGAAAGTCATAGGGATGGGAATTACACACAAATATGAACACTGGGAGGAAAGGGTCACTGAGGACCGACCACCTAAGAGTCTGCCCACATGTAAAAATGATGTGTGTAAGAAATACCTTTTCCAAGCATATGTGCTTTTAATCATGAACCAAAGGATTAAGGCAACAGAATAATCATTTAGGACAATGGACAATGGACAGCAATAACATTTGAGGAAGAGATTCCAGCAACAGATCTTCCTGATTTCCTTGAAATCTAGAGCTTTCTGCTGACAGCATAAGCTTGTACAACATGCTGTTAAGTTTCACTCCACACCCACATTTTACTGTTACGTACTTACAAGCAATGGGATCTTGGGAAAACTATAAATGTTCCAATTCTTAGTTTATTGATCTGTAAAATTAGTAATAATCACACTTTACTGGCAGGTTTGCTTATTGAGGCTAAATAACTTTAGAGATGAAAAGGACCTGCTATATGTAGAACTGCTCCTGGCTCTTTATACTATGCCACTTCCTCCTGGAAAAGAAATCTAATTCATTAAATTTACTCTTATGGTCCCAAGCAGCCAAGACAAAAGGGGAAAATTATGCTTTCAACAATAGTTTTCAAAAAAAATAATAATAAGCCTTTCTTTTCATGTGAAAAGCCACTCTCAAAAAAATATCATCTCTAAAATCTGAAATATGTAAATATATTATTTTTACAAAATTTTAAACAACATAAATATTCCCTTTGACCATCACCCAAAATCATAATTTTGATCTGAATGGTAACTACTTTTACTGATTTTTTAAAATATATTATTCCAGAACTTTTTCTATGCAGTTCTAACTAATTTTGTAGATAGTTTTGTTTCATGTTTCTTTTTTTTATTTAATTATGTAGTATTATCCTCTACATAATATTCTTTAACTCACTTTTTCATTCAGTGCATTTCTTGGAATTATATCCAGGTTAGTACATAAAGAGTAGTATTACTCTTTGTAACCATTCCACAATAATTCCATATCCACCAGTGCTCTATTTTTACTTCTAGTAAACAATGCTTGAATGAACTTCCTTGAACATGTCTCAGTGTGCAAGTGTTTTACTAAATTAAAAAAAGAGGTTGAAACAAGCTAAAGACATTTTTATTTTTAATATATACTGCCAAAATGACAATTTATACTCCACTCAGCAGTGAAATATTTACTGTAGTTAAATAAGATTGTGGGCAATGTGCTTAGCATAGCCTTTGGCATAAATTAAAATGCTCAATAAATGTTAGGTATTACTATTACAGTGAGCTATTTTTCTCATGGTTTGACTTGATGGGAGGGTAGATTTTGGAAGAATATCTAGGACAGATAAATTTCACTAAATGTGTAAGTGCAAACATGAAACTCACACGAGCAATATGATGAGAACAAACTATACTTTGCAATTTTCTTTAAGGCCAATTCTGAGTATGCTTGGTTATCATATAGACTGAAATTATTAACATATCTGGTACAGGGATATAGCCCCATTTGTACTCAAACCAGTAAGTCAAGTATCCAAGCCCAATATATCCCTCATTAGAATGTTTCCTGTGGACTAAAATATTTTCATAAAATTTACACATTAGATTTTTACAGATGTAAAATTTCACTTGAATCAGTAAATATGATTTCATAAATTGAACTTCACTTAAAATATAATGACATACTAACCCATAACATTGTCCAAGCATAATGAATACCTAAGATAAGAAAACCCTAAGCAAAAAAACTAAATGACAAATGACAGGATTTCTCTTTTAAAACATTCAAGAGGGGGATCGGAAGATGGCGGCGTGAGTAGAGCAGCGGAAATCTCCTCCCAAAACCACATATATCTATGAAATATAACAAAGACAACTCTTCCTAGAATAAAGACCAGAGGACACAGGACAATATCCAGACCACATCCGCACCTGAGAGAACCCAGCGCCTCGCGAACGGGGTAAGGTACAAGCCCTGGCCAGGCGGGAGCTGAGCGCCCATCCCCCCAACTCCTGGCGGGAGAAGAATAGGCAGAGCAGGAGGGAGACGGAGCCCAGGAATGCCGAACACCCAGCCCCAGCCATCCTGGCCAGAGTGCAGACACAGTGCATGCACGGGGGGGCCTGGATACTAGGGAAACAGGGCAGCAAGAACAGTGAGCGGGCACTGGAGGACACCAGAAAAGCGAGTGACCATTTTTTTTTTTTTGCTGTTTTGTTTTGGCGAGTGCTTTTTGGAAGTCTTAAAGGGATAGGGACCCCAATACTAGGGAAATAGGGCAACAAGACCAGAGAGCAAATGCCTGAGGCTGGCGCCAGAGAATAAAGAAAAACGAGCGGCCACCATTTTTTTTTTTTTTGTGGTCGTTGTTTTGTTTTGGCGGGTGCTTTTTGGAAGTCTTAAAGGGACAGGGTGGGACACTTAATCCAGAGGTAGGGAATCCGGGGATCTCTGGTCACCCTAACCCCTGGGCTGCAGGGAGAAGGGAGGCCCCTTATGGAGACAAATAGCCTCCCAGCCGCTCACACTCCAACACGACTCCACTACTTTGGAGTAGCTGCCCGAGCCAGGCCACGCCCACAGCAACAGCGGAGATTAACTCCATAGCAGCCGGGCAGGAAGCAGAAACCCTGTCTGGGCGCAGTTGCCCAGCACAAGCCACTAGAGGTCGCTGTTCTCCAAGGAGAGGAGGGCCACAAACCAACAAGAAGGGAAGTTCCTCCAGCTGTCACTGATCCCAGCTCTGCAAACTATTCCTATCACCATGAAAAGGCAAAGCTACAGGCAGACAAAGATCACAGAGACAACACCAGAGAAGGAGACAGACCTAACCAGTCTTCCTGAAAAAGAATTCAAAATAAGAATCATAAACATGCTGACAGAGATGCAGAGAAACATGCAAGAGAAATGGGATGAAGTCCGGAGGAAGATCACAGATGCCAGAAAGGAGATCACAGAAATGAAACAAACTCTGGAAAGGTTTATAAGCAGAATGGATAGGATGCAAGAGCCATTGATGGAATTGAAACCAGAGAACAGGAACGCATAGAAGCTGACAGAGAGAGACATAAAAGGATCTCCAGGAATGAAACAATATTAAGAGAAATGTGTGATCAATCCAAAAAGAACAAAATCCATATTATAGGGGTTCCAGAAAAAGAAGAGAGAGGAAAAGAGATGGAAATTATCTTAGAAGAAATAATTGCTGAAAACTTCCCCAAACTGGGAGAGGAAATAATCGAACAGACCACAGAAATACACAGAACCCCCAACAGAAAGGATCCAAGGAGGACAAAACCGAGACACATAATAATTAAAATGGCAAAGATCAAGGACAAAGAAAGAGTTTTAAAGGCAGCTAGAGAGAAAAAGGTCACCTATAAAGGAAAACCCATCAGGCTAACATCAGTCTTCTTGACAGAAACCCTACAGGCCAGAAGAGAATGGCATGATATATTTAATACAATGAAACAGAAGGACCTTGAACCAAAGATACTGTATCCAGCACGACTATCATTCAAATATGATGGTGGGATTAAACAATTCCCAGACAAACAAAAGCTGAGGGAATTTGCTTCCCACAAACCACCTCTACAGAACATCTTACAGGGACTGCTCTAGATGGGAGCACTCCTAGAAAGAGCACAACACAAAACACCCAACATATGAAGAATCGAGGAGGAGGAATAAGAAGGGGGAGAAGAAAAGAATCTCCAGTGTATATAACAGCCCAATAAGCGAGCTAAGTTAGGCAGCAAGATACTAAAGAGGCTAACCTTGAACCTTTGGTAAACACGAATTTAAAGCCTGCAATGGCAATAAGTACATATCTTTCAATAGTCACCCTAAATGTTAATGGGCTGAATGCACCAATCAAAAGACATAGAGGAATAGAATGGATAAAAAAGCAAGACCCATCTATATGCTGCTTACAAGAAACACACCTCAAACCCAAAGACATGTACAGACTAAAAGTCAAGGGATGGAAAAACATATTTCAAGCAAACAACAGCGAGAAGAAAGCACGGGTTGCAGTACTAATATCATACAAAATAGACTTCAAAACAAAGAAAGTAACAAGAGATAAAGAAGGACACTACATAATGATAAAGGGCTCAGTCCAACAAGAGGATATAACCATTCTAAATATATATGCACCCAACACAGGAGCAACAGCATATGTGAAACAAATACTAACAGAACTAAAGGGGTAAATAGACTGCAATGCACTCATTCTAGGAGACTTCAACACACCACTCACCCCAAAGGATAGATCCACCGGGCAGAAAATAAGTAAGGACACGGAAGCACTGAACAACACAGTAGAGCAGATGGACCTAATAGACATCTATAGAACTCTACATCCAAAAGCAACAGGATATACATTCTTCTCAAGTGCACATGGAACATTCTCCAGAATAGACCACATACTAGGCCACAAAAAGAGCCTCAGAAAATTCCAAAAGATTGAAATCCTACCAACCAACTTTTCAGACCACAAAGGCATAAAACTAGAAATAAACTGTACAAAAAAAGCAAAGAGGCTCACAAACACATGGAGGCTTAACAAACCGCTCCTAAATAATCAATGGATCAATGACCAAATCAAAATGGAGATCCAGCAATATATGGAAACAACTGACAACAACAACACTAAGCCCCAACTTCTGTGGGACACAGCAAAAGCAGTCTTAAGAGGAAATTATATAGCAATCCAAGCATATTTACAAAAGGAAGAACAATCCCAAATGAATGGTCTAATGTCACAATTATCTAAATTGGAAAAAGAAGAACAAATGAGGCCTAAGGTCAGCAGAAGGAGGGACATAATAAAGATCAGAGAAGAAATAAATAAAATTGAGAAGAATAAAACAATAGCAAAAATCAATGAAACCAAGAGCTGGTTCTTCGAGAAAATAAAATAGATAAGCCTCTAGCCAGACTTATTAAGAAGAAAAGGAGTCAACACAAATCAACAGTATCAGAAATGAGAAAGGAAAAATCACGACGGACTCCACAGAAATACAAAGAATTATTAGAGAATACTATGAAAACCTATATGCTAACAAGCTGGGAAACCTAGGAGAAATGGACAACTTCCTAGAAAAATACAACCTTCCAAGACTGACACAGAAAGAAACAGAAAATCTAAACAGACCAATTACCAGCAACGAAATTGAAGTAGTAATAAAAAAACTACCAAAGAACAAAACCCCTGGGCCAGACGGATTTACCTCGGAATTTTATCAGACACACAGAGAAGACATAATACCCATTCTCCTTAAAGTTTTCCAAAAAATAGAAGAGGAGGGAATACTCCCAAACTCATTCTATGAAGCCAACATCACCCTAATACCAAAACCAGGCAAAGAGCCCACCAAAAAAGAAAACTACAGACCAATATCCCTAATGAACGTAGATGCAAAAATACTCAACAAAATATTAGCAAACCGAAGTCAAAAATACATCAAAAGGATCATACACCATGACCAAGTGGGATTCATCCCAGGGATGCAAGGATGGCACAACATTCGAAAGTCCATCAACATCATCCACCACATCAACAAAAAGAAAGACAAAAACCACATGATCATCTCCATAGATGCTGAAAAAGCATTTGACAAAGTTCAACATCCATTCATTATAAAAACTCTCAGCAAAATGGGAATAGAGGGCAAGTACCTCAACATAATAAAGGCCATCTATGATAAACCCACAGCCAAAATTATATTGAACAGCAAGAAGCTGAAAGCATTTCCTCTGAGATTGGGAACTAGACAGGGATGCCCACTCTCCCCACTGTTATTTAACATAGTACTGGAGGTCCTAGCCACGGCAATCAGACAAAACAAAAAAATACAAGGAATCCAGATTGGCAAAGAAGAAGTCAAACTGTCACTATTTGCAGATGACATGATACTGTACATAAAAAACCCTACAGACTCCACCCAAAAACTACTAGAACTGATATCGGAATACAGCAAAGTTGCAGGATTCAAAATCAATACACAGAAATCTGTGGGTTTCCTATACACTAACAATGAACCAACAGAAAGAGAAATCAGGAAAACAACTCCATTCACAATTGCATCAAAAAAAATAAAATGCCTAGGAATAAACCTAACCAAAGAATTGAAAGACTTATACTCTGAAAACTACAAGTCACTCTTAAGAGAAGTTAAAGGGGACACTAACAGATGGAAACTCACCCCATGCTCGTGGCTAGGAAGAATTAATATCGTCAAAATGGCCATCCTGCCCAGAGCAATATACAGATTTGATGCAATCCCTATGAAACTACCAGCAACATTCTTCAATGAACTGGAACAAATAATTCAAAAATTCATATGGAAACACCAAAGACCCCGAATAGCCAAAGCAATCCTGAGAAAGAAGAATAAAGTAGGGGGGATCTCACTCCCCAATTTCAAGCTCTACTACAAAGCCATAGTAATCAAGACAATTTGGTACTGGCACAAGAGCAGAGCCACAGATCAATGGAACAGACTAGAGAATCCAGACATTAACCCAGACATATATGGTCAATTAATATTTGATAAAGGAGCCATGGACATACAATGGGGAAATGACAGTCTCTTCAACAGATGGTGCTGGCAAAACTGGACAGCTACATGTAGGAGAATGAAACTGGATCACTGTCTAACCCCATATACAAAAGTAAACTCAAAATGGCTCAAAGACCTGAATGTAAGTCATGAAACCATTAAACTCTTGGAAGAAAACATAGGCAAAAACCTCTTAGACATAAACATGAGTGACCTCTTCTTGAACATATCTCCCCAGGTAAGGAAAACAACAGCAAAAATGAATATGTGGGACTATATTAAGCTGAAAATCTTCTGTACAGCAAAAGACACCATCAATAGAACAAAAAGGAACCCTACAGTATGGGAGAATGTATTTGAAAATGACACATCCGATAAAGGCTTGACATCCAGAATATATAAAGAGCTCACACGCCTCAACAAACAAAAAACAAATAACCCAATTAAAAAATGGGCAGAGGAACTGAACAGACAGTTCTCCAAAAAAGAAATACAGATGGCCAACAGACACATGAAAAGATGCTCCACATCGCTAATTATCAGAGAAATGCAAATTAAAACTACAATGAGGTATCACCTCACACCAGTAAGGATGGCTGCCATCCAAAAGACAAGCAAAAACAAATGTTGGCAAGGCTGTGGAGAAAGGGGAACCCTCCTACACTGCTGGTGGGAATGTAAGTTAGTTCAACCATTGTGGAAAGCAGTATGGAGGTACATCAAAATGCTCAAAACAGATTTACCATTTGACCCAGGAATTGCACTCCTAGGAATTTACCCTAAGAATGCAGGAATCAAGTATGAGAAAGATCAGTGCACCCCTATGTTTATCGCAGCACTATTTACAATAGCCAAGAATTGGAAGCAACCTAAATGTCCATCGATAGATGAATGGATAAGAAGATGTGGTACATATACACAATGGAATACTACTCAGCCATAAGAAAAGGGCAAATCCTACCATTTGCAGCAACATGGATGGAGCTGGAGGGTATTATGCTCAGTGAAATAAGCCAAGCGGAGAAAGAGAAATACCAAATGATTTCACTTATCTGTGGAATATAAGAACAAAGGAAAAACTGAAGGAACAAAACAGCAGCAGAATCACAGAACTCAAGAATGGACTAACAGGTACCAAAGGGAAAGGGACTGGGGAGGATGGGTGGGTAGGGAGGGATAAGGGGGGGAGAAGTAGGGGGGTATTAAGATTAGCATGCAGGGGAGGGTGGGAGAAAAGGGAGGGCTGTACAACACAGAGAAGGCAAGTAGTGATTCTACAACATTTTGCTATGCTGATGGACAGTGACTGTAAAGGGGTTTATAGGGGGGACCTGGTATAGGGGAGAGCCTAGTAAACATAATATTTGTCATGTAAGTGTAGATTAGTGATACCAAAAAAAAAAAAAAAGGCAGTTCCTGTGTGATAACCTCCAATGAGTTCTACACAAGGGTATAAAGGCCATATAAAAGTGTAGGCAAAGGGCCTGTCTGTGTTTATACAGAGGATCAAAGCCTAATTGGGCTACCCCAAAAATGAACTAAGATACGATATGAAAAAGAACTTCCAACATCAGCACTCTCTGGAAGACTCATGCCAGAAGATGATCATCAAAAAACCCCAACAAAGATCCACGCACTGCTACAGCTGTAGATGCACTCATCCCACCAGTTCCTGGACTTTCCATGGGAATGAAGAAGGAGATATCTAAGCTGGCCTGTGCATACAGTAAAACAACAAATTTGACTGGATGTATATACTGTTGGAACTCAATCAAGAATTAGGAGAAGTGCAAATTTTAGTGCTCCAAAATCTTACAACTACAGACTATTTACTGTTAAAAGAACATAAGGGATGTGAACAGTCCCCAGGAATGGGTTGTTTTAATTTGTCTGATTTCTCTCAGACTGTTTAAGTTCAGTTGGACAGTATCCACCATATCATAGATAAGTTTTCACAAATGCCTAAGGTGCCTAACTGGTTTTCTTGGTTTCACTGGAGATGGCTGGTAATTACAGATATGCTTTGGTTATGTAACTATACTCCTATTATGTTAATGTGTGTGTGCAATTTAAGTAGTAGCTTAAAACCTATACATGCTGAAGTTACTCTACAAGAAGATATGTCAAAGAAATACTCAATCTTCCCATGTTTTCTTCCGCCTGCTACTTCTATAGCTTTTCTTCTTCCTTCCTAACTACAACCCTTAAATAGAATTTGTGCCTCATATCAAATTTACCGAGTATCATAATTCTTCCAAGTGGTAAAGATACCTCAAAACAAACGCTGGGCATAGAAGCTACAGGGCATAAATATGCAAAGAAGTAAAAAGCTAACCATTTCAAACAATAAGGCTTCTCTCTCACTTACCAACTTTACATTTCCCTGTATGGCCCCGGAAGATGACTGGTTAGCCAGAGACGGGTAAGATTCCTCAAGGGAGGAACAACCTAAGACAGGCACAGTGGCAGGGGGGCCATCAGGTGAGAAATTGGGGATCAACAGAGGTGAGGCTTAGGACCTCACCCCCCCCTGTTCTGAGAGAAATCTTCTGCATACATGGAAGTTTTATTGCCCTTGTCTAGCTTGGATTAACACATAGTCTACAGGCACACACCTGATCACCTACATTTGCTCTCTTACAACACTAAACTATGTTTTCTACCTTTATCTTGTATCTACCGACCACTTCAGCATTTTATTAAAAATAATAATAATAAAGAGAGAAATGTGGTATCCACATATAAATCAAGTATAAAAACCAAATGAGTATTCATATTTGAACTATTTATAGTTCAAATGCATGAGCAAAACCGAAAGTTTCGGTGATGACTGCCCTTGTACTGTTCACCATGTAACTTATGCACTATGTAAGAATTTGTTCTCCATGTAAGAACTTGTTTGTTATGCCTCAGAAGATTGGAGACTGACGAAAATTAGGCTTGGGGTGGATTAGTGATTGTGCATTGAGCATTGACTCCCCTCAACAGAATTTTATCGTTGTTAACAACCATTTGATCAATAAATATGAGAGATGCCCTCACAAACAAACAAACAAAAAAGTACACACTTCCAATTGTAAAATAAATAAGCAACCGGGATGTAATGTATAGCATAAGGAATATAGTCAAAATATTGTAACAACTTGGTATGGTGATGGCTGGTACCTAGAATTATCATGTATATAAATGGTGAATCACTATGTTGTACACCTGAAACTAATGTAATACTGTTTGTCAACTACCCTTCAATAAAAAATAATTATCTACAAAAAAAAAAAAAAAACCAAGATGTTTGACTTCCTGAGCTAGATTAAGAGGGATTTAATTGGTTATCCATTGAGCACAGATGGTAAATACAGTAGAGCTGTAAATAAACAGAGGAGCTGTAAATACAGAAATAGGGGCTGAAAAACAAGTTCTTAGCTAATGTTTTTGGGGAATACAAAATTGATAGTGTTAAACACTGCTAAAAACTTTGACATAAAATACGTTTCATGTATTTTGCACTATTTTATTCATTTTGGCTTTACCTTATTGAGTTTTATTTTAAAACAATATATGCGAACAATCAAAGGGTTTATAGTGAAAACTCAGTCTTAATGGCCCCCATTAAAAACCCCCTCAAACCACCTCTCTAGAGGTAACTGGTTTTGCCAATCCCTTCTGTATCCTTCCAGAATTATTCTGTTTATACAAATATATAGATTTTTGTAGACATATTTCCCCTAGGTATAGGAGGATTAGATAAATGCTCATTCACATTTCTATTCAATAATATATCTTAAATATGATTTCATATTAGTACATTATTTTAAATTACTGTACAATATTCCATTCTATGAAGATACCATTCTATATTTAATCAAATCCACAATAGTAGACATTTAAGCTGCTACCAGTCTCTGTTAAGATGCTGTGAACTACTTTGTACATACACTTTTGCTCAACTGTATCAATATTTCTGAAGATCATTTAGCTCACTGAAGTAGAGTTGCTTGGGTCAAAGGATATGTTTTTAATTTTGATAGATATTCAAATTGCAATTAAGTTTGAGAATTTATACATACATTTCACTAAATTTTTTGTTTTCCAAACTCTCCAAATTATGATTTTTCAGGTGATTTTTAAATTTGTCAATCTGAAAGATGAAAAATTGATTAGATTTAAGTCATAGTGAGATCAGTTTATTTATACAAACCATTTGCTTCTTACGTACTTCCAGTTTGTGCTTTTTGCCTAGTTTTCTATTAGGTTGATTGTTGGGGACGACCTTTGTCTTCTCACATGTTTGTAGGCAGAATGGGAAAGCACCTTCCCCCTTAATGCAGCACGGGAAAGCACATGTTTGAGAGTAACCGGTGCAGTCCTTGGAAGTTATCTGCCCACAAAAACATACCTTGTCCTCAAAGAAGAGCCAAGACTCCTCACTCTGAAAATAGGGAGACGTTGAGGATGTGTGAAAACACCACCCCTGCTTACCAGGCAGCTTCTAAGAAAATCAACAAGGTGCTCTGGCCTGTCCCCCCTCTGAGATGGGAAAGATGAGTATAGCACTTGGCTGAGGTCCGAGAAAGGCAGTATAAAAATAAAGGTGCTGCGCCACATCGGGGCTGCAGCCATTGTCTGTCTGTCTGTGTTGTCTGTGTTTTTTGTTCTCTCATTTCACCCAAAGAAGATGAGTGGCACACTACATCTGGCGCCCAACGTGGGGCGTCCTCTCAGAGTGAGTTGTACATATATTCAGCTCCACGCCTCCCCTTCTGACTGTTCGACTTCAACGGCAGGCACCGTCAAGTGGCGCCCTGTCGGGAGCCGCAGGCCATAGAAACAATGGTCTCGCCCTTTTCGCCTAGGTCTCTATTTTCTCAAGCCTGCCCTGTTTACGAAAGATCAATTCACCCAGTTTGCGATTAGACCGATTAGACCGCTGGGATAGAGATTAAGCAGCTGCCGTGATAACATCTCCTCCTTAGTAAAACATTCTGTCTGTCCTCAGTAATCCCCCACCCATGATCTTTTCCAGAGAACATTATTCAGTTAGGTATCCTAGCAACCTAGATAATCCTTTCCACTTCAGCTGGGGCTGTTTCCCCCTCCTAGCTCCTATATAATCTACCTTGTAAGAATAAACTTTGAGACCTTGATCAGACTTTCGACTTGGTCTCCTTCTTTGTGTCTGGTTTGTCCCTCATCCAGGTTAACTTCCCCTCGAGCCCTTGTTGAACTCCCCGCCGGCCGGGGCAGCGCCCAAACAGGGACCTGAAGTTCGGAGGAGTACGTGAGAGCCGCCGCGGGATAACAGTGCGCGCACGAAAAGGTGAGGGGCGGTGATCATTTAACCTCTGAGAGTATCATGGGGGCGGGAAACAGCCGAGTCCTATTTGCACAGATACTTAAGCATATGCTGCAGACGCGCAGCGCAAAGCCGCCTGGACTGAAGCCGTCTAAACCTTAACCCAGTTATGTAAACTGCTTGCCCTTGGAGTGTATTCTTGAAAACTGAAGTACTTTGATAAAGTAAGCTAAAAAGAAAGAAGACAATTGAATATTAGAAACTCAAATCTTTATGTCAGTTTGTGTTTATGTTTTTATATGAAAAGTGTTGCTAACTGTAGTCATTATGTCTTGGTCTGTATGTGTGTCTAAGTGAGTAAATAAAAAATATTTTCTACCTCCGAAGGCTATTAATAAAATTGATTTAAAGACAAGGCTTGTGAAAATTGGGCATTCTAAAACTTCCAGAAAATCTAATAAAAAATATTATGCATTAATGCTAATTTAAGCTTAACTGAAATGGACATGTCCTTATAGTTATTAGCTGCCAAAGTTTACTTTAAGTCATTTAAGTTGATGTTACCTGTTAAATATTTCAAGAAGATGCTTAAAGAAAAGTTTGACTTTGTCTAATGTTCGGTAAAAGTTTTATAAGTAATCTGGCATGGTTGCTAAAAATAAGTAAACAAGTGTAGCAAATAAACTTTTTAATAATAATACTGTATTAATGTATAACAGTGTATATATCTGCAAACAGCCTGAGAATTTTTGTGGTAACCAAAATTCTTAAAGTTTGCTAAGCTATATAGACATATTTTGTGCTTAATGAGAAATTGTGCTGTAAGGCAATTGCCAAAAATGATAAAATGTTCATAAGTATATCAATCTGAAGAATGCTGGTGTAAGAGTTTACAGTGGCCTGTTTTTCAGTGTTCACTGAAGGTTAAGGTACCAAATGGTTTTAAATTCTAATTAAGACTATTTAATATAATAAGGAAAATATTTTGGT
Source organism: Manis pentadactyla (assembly GCF_030020395.1). Lineage (NCBI taxonomy): Eukaryota > Metazoa > Chordata > Mammalia > Pholidota > Manidae > Manis > Manis pentadactyla. Next base: position 161,978,412 of record NC_080022.1, on the reverse strand, counting down.
ATGCTAAAGATGTGTGTTTTAATAAGAGAACGTATAAAGAATGGAAATTCGTTTTGTTGAGGGTAAAATAAGGTAATTCTCTAAAGTACAGCTATTTATTTAAAGGGAGAGAACACTGAATGTAAAAGGAAAGTTGTAGAAAGCTTGTGGAAAAGTTGATATAGTCATGCTATGTAAAATTAAAGCAAGTGAGTCTTGATATCAAATACATAGCAAAATTAGAATTTTGTTTTCCGTTAAAAAGACAAAGTTTTCTTTAACCGTTAGTCTGCTCTTAATATTGAAAGATTGCAAAGGATTCTCTAATTGTTTTATCAAAACAGTTTCTTATGCTTAAAGTCTCAATGAATTGTCTGAGTATTTAAGAAAATGAGATCTTAATATTAAAAAGACTAAGCTAAGTGTTGTTAACTATGTAACCTTCTGCATTTGTTTTTAAACTTTCTTATTATCATTCTAGTTAAATAATAAGTGTTATTTAATAACTATAATTCTATTTAGGCAAGTGCCTTAAAAACTTTTGACAACTTCCCAAGACCAAATTTTAAAAAGTATTTTTATCTCTAATTAACTCTGATATTTTCCAGAGGGCCCCTGAAACATGTCAGAGGAATTTCTTCTCATCAAGGAAAATATTTGACTCATTTGGCTTATTTACCCGATATATATTTACCTGGAAAGCACTGTCAAAAGAAATAATGCTAAACTTTATTATTGAATGTTTCATGTTACATAAATATCACTCTTCCCCCTAAAGCGCTTACTCTTGATGCCCAATTATATTTACCTGTTAGTACTACTATAATGACTGTGTATGTATTAATTGTACTCAAGTACCCTCTTACTGTAATTCTACAATCAATGTAAAATGTTCTTCTGGATATAGACTTTCAAACAGTTAGGTATTTTTGTGTAATAACAAAACATATCAAGCCCTTTCTTCACACTGTGGTGTGGGACACATTCTTCCTGCTCTACATCCTGGATATAAGCGCAAGAGGCTTCTCCAAGCTCTGCCATCTGATTGTCATGAAAACTTGAAACTTTGAGATCCTGCCACTGTTGCAGTTGCAGCTGCATTCCTCCTGCTGGTTCCTGGACTTGTCACTGGAATGCAGAAAGAGATATCTAAGCTGGCCTGTGCATATAGCAAAACAACAAATTTGACTGCCTCTGTATTATCTGAACTCAACCAAGAACTGGGAGAAGTGCGAGCTACAGTGCTTCAGAATCGCTTTGCTATAGACTATCTGCTGTTAAAAGAACATGTAGAATATGAACAATTTCCAAAAATGTGCTGTTTCAATTTGTCTGATTTTTCTCAAACTACCCAAAATCAATTAGATGATATCCCTCATATTGTCAATATGTTTTCACAAATGCCTAAGCTATCTAACTAGTTTTCTTAATTTCATTAGATATAACTAGTAATTGTAAGTCTGCCTTTGTTATGTATCTGTATTCCTGTTCTGTTAATGTGTGTATGCAATTTAACTAGTAGTTTGTTAAAACCTATATATATATATTCAAGTTATGTCTGTCTTTTGACATGTTCGATCTCAGCCATGTAATGCATATTTCCCACAAAATTGGGATACCATATAATCCACAAGGCCAAGGCATTGTGGAACGTGCCCATGGCACCCTTAAAGCTCAATTGGAAAAAACAAAAAAGGGGGAGTTATATCCCCGGTCACCACAGAACCATTTAAATCATATCTTATTTGCAGCCAAAACTGCATCTGATATATTAAATCAGATAAAAGACATGTTCAAAGAACCCCTGAATAGTCTCTGGCACGCTGTCACACCTCTCTTAACCCTAGGCATTTTATGTCTTTTATTGCTGTTACTAGGTAGGGCCTTGTGTCCTTCGTAGCATGTGGAAACTCATCCAACAAGCCTTAAGAGACCTGCATTATTTGAAATTGCAGACGGCTCCCCCACTTGTAAATCATAAGTTCTAAAGTCAAGTATGGTAGCCAATGACAGGTAAGATATGGTTGAATTGTAAATACCAACCTAAGACAGGGAGTGGTCAACAGAGGACTATAGCCCCATGACAGGTAAAGATTTACTTCAACCATACAACCTAAGACAGGCACATACCTTGACCCAGTCTGAGTTAGGCTGGTTGTTTCATTAAAAAAAAAAGGGGGAGGTGTTGGGGATGGCCTTTGTCTTCTCACATGTTTGTAGGCAGAATGGGAAAGCACCTTCCCCCATGTCTGAATGCAGCACGGGAAAGCACAAGCTTGAGAACAACCGGTGCAGTCCTTGGAAGTTATCTGCCCACAAAAACATATCTTGTCCTCAAAGACGAGCCAAGACTCCTCACTCTGAGAATAGGGAGACGTTGAGGATGTGTGAAAACACCACCCCTGCTTACCAGGCAGCTTCTAAGAAAATCAACAAGGTTCTCTGGCCTTTCCCCCCCTGAGATGGGAAAGATGAGTATAGCACTTGGCTGAGGTCCGAGAAAGACAGTATAAAAATAAAGGTGCTGTGCCACATCGGGGCTGCAGCCATTGTCTATCTGTTTGTCTGTGTTGTCTGTGTTTTTTGTTCTCTCATTTCACCCAAAGAAGATGAGCGGCACACTACATCTGGCGCCCAACGTGGGGCGTCCTCTCAGAGTGAGTTGTACATATATTCAGCTCCACGCCTCCGCTTCGGACTGTTTGACTTCAACAGCAGGCACCATCAGTTGATGTTCATTTTATCATTGATTATGTGAATTTTTCGTATATGAAAGGAAACATTTTTTTTTCTTTGCTTGCAAGTGTTTTTAATACAGTTGGTCAGTAGCCTTTGAATTTCTTTATCCTATTTTCTACTATTTGAACACCTACAAGTAGACAAGTATGCCAATATTTCTTCCTTTCAGCTTTTGAGGTTTATGTCTTGCTGAGAAAGATCTTCATTGCAAAAGTATGAAATAATTTATATTTTTCTACAAAATCATCTGTCATGCGTCATGCATGTTTTCAATTTACTTGCACCTATCTTTATTTCTTGATTAAAATAATGGTCATCTATCACTTTAGTTTTTCCCACCTTTCGAGTTTATTTACTAATTCTTTCTTTTTATTTTTTCTCTTTCAGTAATTTCAGGTTTTATCTCTACTTACTTCTGTTTCCTTGGGTATCTTTGGTTCTTTTTCTTTATTTTTATAACTTTCAGTTTTTATCTTTGTTTTTTCCCTTTCTTAAGTTTTTTTTTCTTATTGTTGTACATTTTCCCTTTTTGAGTTCCTGAAATAAATGCTTTATTAATTTATTTTCATTCTTTTACTTTTACTTGATAGGGTTTTGCTTTTTGTTTGGGAATTATTGTTTTCTAAATTTGTAGCTACTGGTTTCCTTTCCATTTATTTTAAGACATAACAAAAATGAATTAAATGAATTCATATCTAAATGTATTTAATCCATATTTTCATTTGAAAATTATGTGGAAATAACTTTACCAGTCATACTGGATATATCCATATAAAAATAAAAACAAAGAAAATCTGTAAGAGAGAAACAGAAGATTTAGTAGACTACCTTATTATATTGATTCCATCACAACCTAACATTCAATAACAGAATAATTGGCAAGAAATTTGAAGCTGAGATCGTCTCTGGTCTTTAATTATGATTTCAGGCATTTAAAAAATGGTTTAATAAAAATATTTAGACAATTTTAATTTAGCATAGTAAAATAACATGGGTAATCCAAAGAGGCCATAGCTCCTTGATTTCAGAAGCAGAATGTGAAACTAGAACTTGAAAGCCTTAATTTGTTCTATTATACCAACTAAAGGATGAGTCCCAAACTTAGTCGTCCTGTTGAGAGAACACTGTGTCTGGATGATGCAAAACTGATTTTGGAACTGCACCCTCAATTGAAGGGGGAGGAGGATTGAGGAGGACCCTGACTAGAAGGAATGCAAACAAAAACAAATTATTGTATGAGCAGCTTTGAGAGACAGAGTGGGGTGGAGAAAAATCAGAGAAAGTTTAAGTCTGTAGATTAAATCATCTTATGAAAAATTCTAGTTGGTGAGGGATCTGAGACTTTTATGGAAACAAAAATCTAACAATCAATTTGAATATGTTTGTTTTGCTTTAATGTAAAACCCTTCTATTACCAGAACTTATCAGTTATGCTTGCCATGCATACAAATATCATGTGTGTGTAGTTCGGGGAAGGAGTCAAGAGAAAGTTAATTGAGTCCTACTCTAAGGTAAATGCTCTAAGAAAAGGGAGACAGAGGGGTTAAAGTCAGAAAGAAGCCTGTCTTAAGCTCAGTCAAGCTGAGGGGAACATTAACACTGTCTTGGTCACTGAACACCCAGAAAATGTTTCATTAAAAGGATAAAATTTAAAGACATTCTAGATAACAGATGGAGATGTATTGAGATACACCAGAAAACCCAACAGATAGAGCAGTCTGAGAAACTCTATAGGGAAGAGAGAGAGAACCTTATAAAGGAAAGTTTTTCCTGAAAAATGATGGCATCACCTCAAATCAAAGCCACCCAGTTTTGAAAAATGCAATGAGCTATGGGACAGGTTCTGGCATAGTTAATTAAAAGCTACAAAAATAGCTGTGTAAGGCTTCTCTGGAGTAGCTGACCTCAGGTTAAGTCTCAAATAGTCTTCTCCATTTAAAAGTAGAAAAGACCCAGCATGGGCTTGGTTCTAGAGAGACAAAGTAGTATTTCTGAAACAGCTTTTTAACTGTGCTCAGGAGTCAAATACTGTGTGGACTGCCAGGCTCCATCTTCCCTCACCGCACTTCTGTGTGACCACACAAGCCAGAGTCTTAAAATCAGAATCTGTATTCACTCCCAGTGAATACAGATTTTTCTCATGTTGAGAATGTGAATACTGATCAAACTAGTGTTTTAATTATAAATGTCAAAAGCTATGAGATAATCACTAAACAGTCATACCAATCAGAATAATGGGCCACTGAACAAAACAGTTATTGCAAGAATCAGAAGACATGCTCAAATTATAATTAGCATCTTCTGAGAGACTCAGAAGGACTTCACATTTATTAAAACTTAACTGATCGCCATTAAAAGAGCAATCGGGGGCTGTTTAGCTATTAAAATCAATGCAGTGAGGAGGGGAGTGACAGGCAACCTTTAGAATGGCTCCCAGTGATCCCCACCTTCTGGTAGTCATGCCTCTGTGTAATTCCTTTCTTTTGTGTACAGACTGGACCTAGTGATTCTATTGTAACAAATGGAATATGACAGAGTTGATGGATAAATACTTTGAAGATTAAGTTACAAAGAGACTGTGGTTTCCATCCTGCTATCCTTCTGCTGTTCTCTGGCTCGCTCACTCGGATGGAAGTCAGCTGCCATGCTGTGAGCTGCTCCGCGGAGAACCCCCTACAACAAGGAACTGAGGGAACTGTCCAGGCAACACTTAGTAAGGAACTGGGTCTCTTTTTCTAATATCCCTGAAAAACTGAATCCTGTCAGCAACTATATGAGTGAGCTTGAAAGTAGATATTCCCTCAGTTGAGCCTTCAGATGAGACATCAGCCCTGGCATCTTGATATCCATCATGTGAGAGACCTTGAAGCAGAGAAGCTCAATTAAGAAATGCCTAGATTCCAGACACACCGAAACTAGGAGATAACAAGTGTTTGTTTTTTAAGCTCCTAGATTTCAGAGCAATTTGTTATGAAGCAACCAGTAAGTCATACAGGTGAAAGGAGGACAGGATAGGCAGTCCTCTTGAAGGACTTGAAGGTCAAATAGTAGAATGGCTCCTGATTAAATCAAAGGAAGGAGCCAAAGGTCAAGATAAGGAGTTTTCTCAAAACACAGACAAAGGAAAAATAAGAATAAAATTATATATATTTTTAAAATATATATAATACATAAAATTAATTATATATATTTATAATTATATGTAATCAATATATATAATTAATATAATTATATTTAATATATACAGTTTAAAGTTATATATATTAAAATATATATTTGTAAGAAAAAATATATATTTTTTTATATAAATATATTTAATATATTTTAATGTATTATTTATGTATTTTATTTAATATTTAAATTAAAAATATTTTAAAATATTTTTAAATTATATACTTTTTTATTTTAAAAGTTAAGAGATGTGGTGAATAATATGATGAATGGATAGGAAATAGACAAAGAAATAATAAGAAAATATAATTTTTTAAATCCCTAACCTGAGAAAAGTTTTGAGTCCTCATACAGAAAGAGTCAATGGCCGCTTAGATTATTATTGAAAAAGAAACCTAGTAACATTGTGGCAAAATGTGTTAATGGCCAAGAACAAGTAGAATCTTCCATAAGCTAACAGAGATAGAGGAAAATAAACATTTCTAGTATTATAGAAATCATTCAAAGATGCCTACAATGTGATTTCAATGGAAATCATTTTAAATGGAAAATATCTTAAACTTGTCCAAATTATATTCAAATATAAAAACAAAAGAAATACATGTTCAGAAATCTAAGAGATCAGGAAGCTTTGATTCCTTCCCCTTGATTAATTATTAAAAGTATGCTCTCCAACAAAACAAAAATGAATCCAAGAAAGAAGATAGAAGAACATATTAATAGTAAAACACATAATTAACTCTGAATTATATGGGCAATTCATTTATAAAATTCATAAAAAGGAAACAACTTTAGTTTAAAATGGTAGATTGACCAAACATGCCTTCTCTCTCATTTCTCCAAAGAACTCACTGTATCTTTTAGTTAAAATAAAATAAAAGCCATCCAGATAAACATATTTGCATTTAATACACAATAAGTTGATTCTACTTGTTTTACTATCTATGTAATGTGACAATATTTCATTAAAAGCAATCAAAAACCTACAAGTGCTAAAAAAGTTAACAGGAATCCATCAAGATCCCAGGAATGAAAAAAACTACACTTCTCTAGCAGGACCATGGTGTTCAGAACCATGGAGAGCAGTGGTGCCGCTTTCTCACCACTGTAGACTAATTCATGTTATGAGGGTTTCCACTGGCCAAGCCCTTTTATGGATCATTGTTCAGGAGATGGCAAAGGAAACTTCAGGACCAGAATTTTTGTTGTCATCAGCTTATAGGGGTCCAGTTTGGATCTAAAGTTGGGCTAATTTCCTTAAACAAGAATAAAACTAATTTGGTCTTGTCCTTGAAATCAGAGTAGGAGATAAAACTTTTAGTGTGTGTTAGATTGTCTTATCATTTAAATTATTTTCTTCTCCTTCAGAGTGAGGAATCTATTTCTTGGAGGAACTTATAAATCTCTTTCATATCGACCTCAGGCTTGGCTATGTCACTTGTTTTGGCCAATGAAATGGGAGTAGAACTAAAGTGGTATGTATCATTTCTGAGCAGATGCTCTAAGAGCCAGTGCATAGTTCACTGTGTATTCCTATCTCTCTATTCTAAGACTAGTAATATCCCAGATAGGCTTGAACCTTTATCCTAGATCCCAGTGAGGAGGGGAGACGATTCAGTCTACCCAAGCTGGTCGTGTTTCATGAGTGAGCAATAAACCTGTTATTATAAGCCACTGAAATCTGAGGGTCATTTATTACTATAGCATAACCCAGACTAAGATGATGCAAGAGTAATCAGTGAGAAGGTGGTGGGTGATTCCAAAAGGGTATATGAAATGATCCCAGAGACAGTATAACGAGGGAAGTGAAATTCAAGTCTAGCATAGAAGCCTAAGAAGCTCCAGTACTTAAGAGGTGGGAACAAGAAAGAGAACCAGGAAATATGACTAAGAAGAAGTAGCCAGAAATTGAAGGAAGACAAGGAGAGTGTGATATCACAAAAGTCAAAGTGGAAAGAGAGTTACAAGATGGAACTGGTAAGGAATGGGTCAGATGCTGCTGAGAAGCCTTCTGGGGTGAAAACTGGAGAAGCAATAGCAGGATTCAGCTATGAAGATATTTTTGTTATTAAGTGGAACTTTGGAGGTAGGAGCCAATGTAGGGTCCATAGAGACTGGAGTAGAGATAAGGAAGTGGAACCAGTTTAAAAGAGAGATGGAGAAATGGCTGGAAATAAGAATATGGATTAAGAAAGGGATTTCATAAGAGGAAAGACTGCTGATGCGAAAGTACTTGTAGGACGGAAGTTTTGAATAACAGAGGGTAAGAAAGGTGTGATTATGGAGGCATGGAATAGGAGGTGGCCAGGATCAGACACTGGCCCAAGTTAGGTAGAAGGGCAGCTCATTCATCCTACAGAGGAGCAAGGAGGGTTGGTGAGGGGCTGGGGAGGACAGGTAGGAGTGGTGTAGATGTTCGAGAATTTCTACCTGGCAGTTTCTGTGAAGTAGAGGGCAAAGTAATCTGGAGAGAGAGAAGATGTGATTGAGTAGTGAATATGAAGAAGCATAGAAGATTTGAAAAAATCTGGAGAGAAACTTTCAAGAAACAGAGGTTTGAATAAATAGTGATGTCACAGAACTGGGGGTAGGCAGAAGAGGTTGGTTCCTCAAAATACTCATTTTTCCACCTATTCTCCATGTATATTAAATATGTAGAAACTTTACAGCTTCATGCCAGTGACAGTCTTGGGGACTGGCAGAGCCAGAACAAGCCCATGTAGCCAGAATTCTTCAACTTTGAAGGAAACCATTAAGAATGCCTTTGGCTACAAGTAACAGAAAGCCCTAACTCAACTGGCTTAAACGGTGAGGTAAATTTGTTATCTCACACAAAAATAAGTAATGAATATATACAAAAAAAAATCCTTAACAAAATATTAGCACACACAATTCAGGAATAGATCGAAAGAATTATGCATCATTACCCAAACAAGTTCATTCCAAAGACATAAAGCTGGTTCAATATTTGAAAATTAATAAAAAAGAATCCACCAAAATAGGCTAAAGAAAAATAAATCACAGGATCATATCAGTCAAAGCAGAAAAAGCATTTGTCAAGCTTCAACACCTATTCAAGATTTTTTAAAGTTCTTAGAAAAATAGGAATGAAGAGGAACTTCCTCGACTTGATAAAGATTATCTACAAAAAATCTACAGCTAACATTACACTTAATGGAAAGAGACTGAATGCTTTTCCCTTGAGATCAGAAAGAAGACAATGACGTCCTCTTTCATCATATTTATCCAACATAGTATTGCAATTCTATTTAATTCAGTAAGGTAAGAAAAGGAAATAACAGACATACAGAGCAGTAAAGAAGAAATAAAGCTCTTTGCACATGACACAATTATCTCCAAAGAACAATGCACACAATGGAGTTTAAATGACTTTGGAGACAATTCTGTGACATCCCTCCCAATGGATCACCCTGACAGAAGGCACTCCAGGTTTAGAATACAGAAGGTTGAGGTGAATGAACCACAAATACAAGCTTGACATACATCCTTAGAAATAGTCACAGATATAGACCCTAGGTCTATGATAAAGCAATTTTCCTGCTGGTCTGACCCAACCACAACCTCCCTCTACACATCTCATTACTTGCTTTAATGACTGCTTGAAAACCATCACATCAGTGGTTTAATGTGATGTGTAAGTCACTTGCAATGAAATCTCATGTTACTTGTAGCTGAAAACATCCTTAGAAATCCTTTCCCTCTTCATTCATTTCTTCTTTTATATTCTCTCCCTCTCTTTCTACTCCTGCTACACATACACGCAGAGGCCACAGTTACATAAGCAGTCATGTAATCATTTATACTGTCACATATAAACAAGGTCAATGTCACAGACAAATAATTTATTTTTTTAAAAGGCATGAATGCACAAGGAGAGAGAATAAAACAGAGGCATCTATGGAAGATTTTAACTAATTTTTTTTTAATTTCATTATCATTAATCTACATTCACATAAAGAACATTATGTTTACCAAGCTCCCCCTTCACCAAGTCCCCCCCACTTACCCCTTCACAGTCATTTTTCATCAGTGTAGTAAGATGCTGTAAAAACACTACTTGTCTTCTCTGTGTTGCACAGCCCTCCACGTGCCCCCCCCACACTATACATGCTAATCGTAATGAACCTTTCCTTTTTCCCCACCCTTGTCCCTCCCTTCCCACCCATCCTCTCCACTCCCTTTCCCTTTGGTAACTATTACACCATTCTTGGGTTCTGTGATTCTGCTGCTGTTTTGTTCCTTCAGTTTTCCTTTGTTTTCTTATACTCCACATATGAGTGAAATCATTTGGTACTTGTCTTTCTCTGCCTGGCTTATTTCACAGAGCATAATACCCTCTAGCTGTTGCAAATGGTAGGATCTGTTTTTTTCTTATGGCTGAGTAATATTCCATTGTGTATATGTACCACATCCTCTTTATCCATTCATCTACTGATGGACATTTAGGTTGCTTCCATTTCTTGGCTATTGTAAATAGTGCAGCAATAAACATAGGGGTGCATCTGTCTTTTTCAAACTGGAGTGCTGCATTCTTAGGGTAAATTCCTAGAAGTGGAATTCCTGGGTCAAATGGTATTTCTATTTTGAGCATTTTGAGGAACCTCCATACTGCTTTCCACAATGGTTGAACTAATTTACATTCCCACCAGCAGTGTAGGAGGGTTCCCCTTTCTCCACAACCTCGCCAACATATGTTGTTGATTGTCTTTTCAATGATGGCGATCCTTACTGGTGTGACGTGATATCTCATTGTGGTTGTAATATGCATTTCTCTGATGATTAACAATGTGGAGCATCTTTTCATGTGTCTGTTGGCCATCTGAATTTCTTCTTTAGAGAACTGTCTATTCAGCTTCTCTGCCCGTTTTTTATTGGATTATTTACTTTTGGTTTGTTGAGATGTGTGAGCTCTTTTATATATTTTGGATGTCAGCCCTTTATTGGATCTGTCATTTATGAATATATTCTCCCATACTGTAGGATACCTTTTTGTTCTATTGATGGTGTCCTTTGCTGTACAGAAGATTTTTAGCTTGATATAGTCCCACTTGTTTATTTTTGCTTTTGTTTCCCTTGCCCGGGGAGATATGTTCATGAAGAAGTTGCTCATGTTCATGTCCATGAGAATTTTGCCTATGTTATTTTCTAAGAGTTTTATGGTTTCATGACTTAAATTCAGGTCTTTGATCCATTTCGAATTTACTTTTCTGTATGAGGTTAGACAGTGATCCAGTTTCATTCTCTTACATGTAGCTGTCCAGTTTTGCCAGCACCATCTGTTGAAGAGACTGTCATTTCCCCATTGTATGTCCATGGCTCCTTTATTGTATATTAATTGGCCATATATGTTTGGGTTAATGTTTGGAGTCTCTATTCTGTTCCACTGGTCTGTGGCTCTGTTCTTGTGCCAATACCAGATTGTCTTGATTACTGTGGCTTTGTAGTAGAGCTTGAAGTTGGGGAGCGAGATCCCCCCACTTTATTCTTCCTTCTCAGGAGTGCTTTGGCTATTCGGGGTCTTTGGTGGTTCCATATGAATTTTTGAACTATTTGTTCCAGTTCATTGAAGAATGCTGTTGGTAATTTGATAGGGATTTTGCTTTGGGCAGGATGGCCATTTTGACGATATTAATTCTTCCTAGCCAGGAGCATGGGAAGAGTTTCCATTTGTTAGTGTCTTCTTTAATTTCTCTTAAGAGCATCTTATAGTTTTCAGGGTGTAGGTCTTTCACTTCCTTGGTTAGGTTTATTCCTAGGTATTTTATTCTTTTTGATGCTATTGTGAATGAAATTGTTTTCCTGATTTCTCTTTCTATTAGTTCATTGTTGGAGTATTAGAAAGCCACAGATTTCTGTGCGCTAATTTTGTATCCTGCAACTTTGCTGAATTCTGATATTAGTTCTAGTAGTTTTGGAGTGGAGTCTTTAGGGTTTTTTATGGACAATATCATGTCATCTGCAAATAGTGACAGTTTAACTTCTTCTTTACCAATCTGGATTCCTTGTATTTCTTTGTTTTGTCTGATTGCTGTGGCTAGGACCTCCAGTACTATGTTGAATAACAGTGGAGAGAGTGGGCATCCCTGTCTTGTTCCCGATCTCAGAGGAAAAGCTTTCAGCCCCTCGCTGTTCAGTATGATATTAGCTGTGGGTTTATCATATATGGCCTTTATTATGTAGAGGTACTTGCCCTCTATGCCCATTTTGTTGCCAGTTTTTATCATGAATGGATGTTGAATTTTGTCAAATGCTTTTTCAGCATCTATGGAGATGTTCATGTGGTTTTTGTCTTTCTTTTTGTTGATGTGGTGGATGATGTTGATGGACTTTCGAATGTTGTGCCATCCTTGCATCCCTGAGATGAATCCCACTTGGTCATGGTGTATGATTCTTTTGATGTATTTTTGAATTCGGTTTGCTAATATTTTGTTGAGTATTTTTGCATCTACGTTCTTCAGGGATATTGGTCTGTAGTTTTCTTTTTTGGTGGGGTCTTTGCCTGGTTTTGGTATTAGGGTGATGTTGGCTTCATAGAATGAGTTTGGGAGTATTCCCTCCTCTTCTATTTTTTGGAAAACTTTAAGGAGAATGGGTATTATATCTTCTCTGTGTGTCTGATAAAATTCCGAGGTAAATCCATCTGGCCTGGGGGTTTTGTTCTAGGGTAGTTTTTTTATTACCACTTCAATTTCTTTGCTCGTAATTGGTTTGCTTAACTTTTGTGTTTCTTTCTGGGTCAGTCTTGGAAGGTTGTATTTTTCTAGGAAGTTGTCGATTTCTCCTAGGTTTCCCAGTTTGTTAGCATATATGTTTTCATAATACTCTCTAATAATTCTTTGTATTTCTGTGGGGTCCGTCATGATTTTTCCTTTCTCGTTTCTGATACTGTTGATTTGTGTTGACTCTCTTTTCCTCTTAATAAGTCTGACTAGAGGCTTATCTATTTTGTTTATTTTCTTGAAGAACCAGCTCTCAGTTTCACTGATTTTTGCTATTGTTTTATTCTTCTCGATTTTATTTATTTCTTCTCTAATCTGTATTATGTCCCTCCTTCTGCTGACCTTAGGCCTCATTTGTTTTTCTTTTTCCAATTTCGATAATTGTGACATTAGACTATTCATTTAGAATTGTTCTTCCTTCTTTATATATGCCTGGATTGCTATATACTTTCCTTTTAAGACTGCTTTTGCTGCATCCCACAGAAGTTGGGACTTTGTGTTGTTATTGTCATTTGTTTCCATATATTGCTGGATCTCCATTTTAATTTGGTCATTGATCCATTGATTATTTAGGAGCATGTTGTTAAGCCTCCATGTGTTTGTGGGCCTTTTTGCTTTCTTTGTACAATTTATTTCTAGTTTTATACCTTTGTGGTCTGAAAAGTTGGTTGGTAGGATTTCAATCTTTTGGAATTTACTGAGGCTCTTTTTGTGGCCTAGTATGTGGTCTATTCTGGAGTATGTTCCATGTGCACTTGAGAAGAATAGGTATCCTGTTGCTTTTGGAAGTAGAGTTCTATAGATGTCTATTATCTCCATCTGTTCAAGTGTGTTATTCAGTGCCTCTGTGACCTTACTTATTTTCTGTCTGGTGGATCTGTCCTTTGGAGTGAGTGGTGTGTTAAAATCTCCCAAAATGAATGCATTGCATTCTATTTCCTCCTTTAATTCTGTTAGTATTTGTTTCACATATGTTGGTGCTCCTGTATTGGGTGCATATATGTTTATAACGGTTATATCCTCTTGTTGGACTGAGCCCTTTATCATTATGCAGTGTCCTTCTTTATCTCTTGTTACTTTCTTTGTTTTGAAGTCTACTTTGTCTGATACTAGTATTGCAACACCTGATTTTTTTCTCCCTATTGTTTGCATGAAATATCTTTTTCCATCCCTTGACTTTTAATCTGTGCATGTCTTTGGGTTTGAGGTGAGTCTCTTGTAAGCAGCATATAGATGGGTCTTACTTTTTTATCCATTCTATTACTCTGTGTCTTTTGATTGGTGCATTCAGTTCATTTACATTTAGGGTGATTATTGAAAGATATGTACTTATTGCCATTTCAGGCTTTAGATTCGTGGTTACCAAATGTTCAAGTTAGCTTCTTTACTACCTTACTATCTAACTTAACTCTCTTATTGAGCTATTATAAACCCAGCCTGGTAATTATTTCACTCCCTTTTTATTCCTCCTCCTCCATTCTTCATATGTTGGGTGTTTTGTTCTGTGCTCTTTTTAGGAGTGCTCCCATCTAGAGCAGTCCCTCTAAAATACCCTGTAGAGGTGGTTTGTGGGAAGCAAATTCCCTCAACTTTTGCTTGTCTGGGAATTGTTTAATCCCTCCTTCCTATTTAAATGATAATCGTGCTGGATACAGTATCCTTGGTTCAAGGCCCTTCTGTTTCATTGCATTAAATATATCATGCCATTCTCTTCTGGCCTATAAGGTTTCTGTTGAGAAGTCTGATGATATCCTGATGGGTTTTCCTTTATAGGTGACCTTCTTTCTCTCTCTGGCTGCCTTTAATACTCTGTCCTTGTCCTTGATCTTTGCCATTTTAATTATTATGTGTTTTGGTGTTGTCCTCTTTGGGTCCTTTCCGTTGTGAGTTCTGTGTACTTCTGTAGTCTGAGCAACTATTTCCTCCCCAAGTTTGGGGAAGTTCTCAGCAATTATTTCTTCAAAGACGCTTTCTGTCCCTTTTTCTCTCTCTTCTTCCTCCGGTTCCCCTATAATGCGGATATTGTTCCTTTTGGATTGGTCACACAGTTCTCTTAATATTGTTTCATTCCTGGAGATCCTTTTATCTCTCTCTGCGTCAGCTTCTATGCATTCCTGTTCTCTGGTTTCTATTCCATCAATGGCCTCTTGCGTCTTATCCATTCTGCTTACAAATGCTTCCAGAGATTGTTTCACTTCTGTAATCTCTCTCCAGACATCATCCCTTAACTCTTGTATATTTCTCTGCATCTCTGTCAGCATGTTTATGATTTTTATTTTGAATTCTTTTTCAGGAAGACTGGTTAGGTCTATCTCCTTCTCAGGTGTTATCTCTGTGATTTTTGTCTGTCTTAGATTCTGCCTTTTCATGGCAATAGAGATAGTTTGTGGAGCTGGGGCGAGTGATGGCTGGGAGAACGTCCCTTCTTGTTGGTTTGTGGCCCTCCTCTCCTGGGAGAACAGCGACCTCTAGCGGCTTGTGCTGGGCAGCTGCGCACAGTCTGGGCCTCTGATTCCTGCCCGGCTGCTATGGAGTTTAGTTCCACAGTTGCTGTGGGCATGGCCTGTCTCGGGCTGCTGCTCCGATATGGCAGAGCTGCATCATAGGGGAAATGGCTGGGAGGCTGTTTATCTCCATGAGGGGCTTCCAAGCCGCCCTGCTGCACAGGGGGTTAGGGTGCCCACAGTTCCCCAGGATTCCCAGCTGCTGGGCTAAGTGTCCCAGGATGCTTCCATCCAGTTGTGGGGTCCCTGTCCCTTTAAGACTTTCAAAATGCACTCGCTTTTCTTTGTCCCCAGGGCGCCGGCTGCGGGGACCCACTCACAGATCTTACTGTCCTGTTTCCCTAGTTTCCAGCACTCCATGCACGCCCTGTGTCTGCGCTCCGGTGCGGATGGCTAGGGCTGGGTGTTTAGCAGTCCTGGGCTCCCTCTCCCTCCCCGCTCTGACTCCTCTCCTCCCGCTGGGAGCTGGGGTGAGGGGCGCTCAGGTCCCGCCAGGCTGGGGCTTGTATCTTACCCCCTTCACTAGGCGCTGGGTTCTCACAGGTGTGGATGTGGTCTGGCTGTTGTCCTATGTCTTCTGGTCTGTCTTTTAGGGAAAGTTGTATTTGTTGTATTTTCAAAAATATATGTGGTTTTGGGAGGAGATTTCCGCTGCTCTACACACGCCACCGTCTTGGCTCCCTTCCTGATTTTAACTAACTTTTTAAAGACTCACAGCAAATGGAGGAGTAGAAAATATTTTATAAAGGCAGAGAACACCACAGACTAGAGTGCATGCTGTGGAGGATAGGCAAAGAAAAGAACTTACAGGAGTAGATTTGCAAAATCCTATTGTTTAGAATTCAGAAATTCTATACAGAAGAAGGCTAGAATTTGGTGACAGGCTAAATCACGGGCACTTATTTAAAAGTCAGTATATAACACAGTCTATCTATCCTTCCCACTCCAGCCAGCCATTATCCTGGCTTTCTCTTTAGGTACAAAATTAGAGGTTTCTACTAGGGAGAAACTGAATAGCAAAGACCCAGGACTCCCAAGAGAACCTGAAAATTGGAGATTAACTAAAAGTCTATAAAATATGCAGTTAGATTTCAACTTCCCTGTCCTGTAAAAAATGTCAGCAACTGCACATTTATTCCCCAGATGCAGATCAATTATTGATTTTTCCCTCTCCATTTGAATAACCCCTGAGGGGGTAAAAAAACCTTAGCATAATGGCATTTGGAGATTCTGTAGCAAAATGGGTAATTTCCAGCTTAACATCCTAAAGCTGGGCCCACAAGTAGAATATTCCCAGCTGTGTGCATAAAGTTCCCAATTAACTTTGAAAATGTCTGCTCTTAGAGGTGAATTTTTCTGTTTAAAAAAAGTTATAAAACCAGGAATAGATGGAAAATGCCTTACTTTGATAAAATTTATCTACCAAAATTCTACTTAAAACAAAAAATTTTGGAATATTCCAATCAATCCACTAAAAAATAAGAAAGGATTTATAACATTGAAAAGGGAAGGACTTAACTCGCATTTTCAAGTGATGTGATTATTTTTCTATGAATTTCCAAATAGCTAAACATTTACTAAAAATACAAAGCATGTAGAAAGGTAGAGTCAAAAAAGAATAAGCAAAATAAACTTGCATATACAGAAATAGTCAAGTAGAAAATATAATTATTTAAAAATTGGTGCTACTGATTGCTACATCAACTATTAAAAATAACACCACCACCAATATAAGAATAAACAAAGAAAAGCACTTAAAGATTATGACTGGTGAAGTTGGTACTGGTGATTTGAAGAAGGACAAAGTGTGAATGAATTTCTAAAGGACTGGGAAATAAACAAACCAAGGAGATATTTCATGATTGTTGTAATAGCATTAAGAGCCCACCTAGCACTATTGGTCATAAATTTAACAGAAGATCCATCATCATCATTTAGTATTTTTAAGCAGCCACCTTTCCGTGCATTGGTAGAGGTTCAGAGTTGGCAGAGAGTTGGATTTACCAAAATTGTGATTTTGTTAAATGAATTTTTTAAATTGAGAAAATGGGCAATCGAGTAAAGAATATATTCAAGCAAGCGCATAAAATGATCAATCATGGAATTGAAGCTGGAGAAGGAGAGAAGAAAGGCCATCAAGAAACACAAGGGAGGACAGAGAAGAGGTAGTGAGATAAATAAATTGGAGGTTTCAAAATAAACAGAGTGGAGGTATTGTTGAAATTGAGGTAATAGAAGAGTGAGCTGAAATGTGGGGTTGTGCACAAACTGAAATTATGAATCAGTTGGAATTTTGGGCAATGACAAAATCTGAATGTGACTATGGAGTAGTGACTTAGGTAGAGTAGTGGACAAGATCATCAGAAAATAGAAAATCCAATAATGAGAAGTATTGGTATTGCAAAAGTCATCTATGCACATATTGAAATCAATAAGATTTGGAAGATGAACTCCCCAGGAAGAGCTAAAACATGGGGGAGGAGGTGACATAGGGTAGGTGTAAATTACACTAAAAATGAGGCATAATGGGTCACTTAAACTAACAGCCTTGAAATTTTAAGCTGAAAGTTTTTAAGGAAGAGGGAGAAGGCTCTGGAAATGGCAAGGGCAACACTGAAGATATCTAGGCTCAGTGGTTAAAAAAATAGAATAAAACAGATGGAAATAAACAACTACTGCTTAAGAGCATTGCAGGGAAAGCAATACCCTAGAGAAAGTCCAGGTTTAGGGAGCAAGAAGAGAAAGGGAACAATCAAGGAAGAGATTGAAGACACAGAGGATTTCACTGGGGATGAACAGGGAATTCTACTGGTCCCGATGGAGAAGTTTGAGGAGCTTGGTGCTTCTCCTAAACCAAGAGGTTGGAGCAGAGTTCTACAGGAAGCAGATGCAATTCTTGATCCCAGTCAATGGAGGGTGGAAGTGACAGTAGAGCTGGGTATCAGTTTGGGGGCACACTCTCGACAAAGAATAGTACAGGGTTCATTAAATCTGAGTGCCTAGGACCCCTGTTTGAGCTCTGCATGTGGAACTTAGGACTTCTGATAGCTGGGGATGCCCTGACTCCCACTAAGATATCTGAAGAGAAGCAGATTCCCTCCCTGCCTGGTACACAGAATTTGGTCAAGTGACTTAAACAAAGCATTTTGGACACTCTCATCAGGGACTTTGAAAACCAGAAACACAGTGATGCAAAGGCTCAAGGTCAAATGGAATTCATCCACAAAATCAAGAGATTGGCAATGACTGCTCAGGGCTTTCAACTTTTATTGTGGGCAATTCAAGACTGGTGTTGAGACTTCCTGCAGCAGTTCCGTGAGCAGATTTTGGATCTTGGCTCTGTGTGGACTCCCTTGATTCTTACTTAAGCTGCATTCACCAAACTTCCCATATGTGCACTTCCAACAGACTCTTCCTATAAATCTCATTTCTGCTTAAATAACCCAAACTAAACATCTGATATTTGCAGCCAAGAATGCATCTAGTAACCCTGGATATGAGCAAGATCTAGCTGGCTTCCAAGCTTGATAAATTTCATTAGAGAATTTCACTCTAGTTCTTTCCACAAGCAAAGACCGTGTGCATTCTTATTTTTAGAATTCTTGTAGTTTTCCCATGGCAGTGCTCCTGATAGTGTCTACTGATAGTCTGACACTCTTTTTTACTGCAAACACCAATTACACCATTCATGTTAAAGAGCTATTTCTTAAAAGTAGTGATTTTTGAATGGAGTTGTGTCTGTAAAAAAGAGCATTCAATGAAAGCTTCACGTATTTTGTGTCTATTCAATACTGCTAAAAACAGGCCTGCTGGTTACACCTGAGATGTAGGCCTCAGAACTTTTCAAAATACGTACATTACTTGCACCAATATTTTGATTCACATGTGACATTCTTGACTTCAAATTAAATCATCAAACAACTCACCAAACTTGAATATTGTGGTTTTTCAATTGCTTAGCACAATCTGTTATCCCAAATTAAATTTCTAAAGGAGTATGTCTTTGGATATTATATACTTCATAGCTGACAGGGACACTATCTAATTAGCTATTTATATGCAAAGCAGAGGAAAGGATAATTAGAGACATGGATTATGCAAAGGCAATCACACTGAGAGAGGGCAAAAGAAACTGGGAACATATTGAATCAAATTTGTATATACACTTCTAGAGTTTATCATGTTTCATTTGTATTGTATTCCATTTATGCATCATTTAACGTGTTATAAATGAGGTCGTATCTTAATCCATTGATTGATACACTAAATATAAATCTCATAATATAAATTATCTATTGGACTACAAATATAATAAGCATTAGTGGATGAGAAGGAATAAAGCCCTACATTTGGAAACTGCCACCCTTAGTTCCAACCTCCAGTACTCTTTTCTCTGAAGAGATGGGGAAATTAACATATTTAGCTTTATAGCACTAATAGCATAGTCAAAGTGCTTATAAAAAAGAAAATTCCTGGCTTACAGAACCTGTTCCAATTATCTATAGCTGCATAATAAACCACCCCAAATCTTTCTGATGTAAACAGACAAATATTTTATTATGCTCACTATTTTGCAGGTCAGGAAATTAAGAGGGGTATAAAGAAGATACCTTGTGTCTGCTCCAAGATAACTAGGACCTCAGCTGGGATGACTTAAATGGCTGAAGGTTGCTGGGAGCATTTGACTGGGGCCTTATGTCTGGGGCCTCAGTTCTGGCTATCAACAAACCTGTTCAGTTGTTCATGTTGCATCTGCTGGGAGTGGGATGTCTTACAATGGCTTCTTTACTCAGATGCCATGTACATAGGGTAAGATGGTTGGAACAGCTGGAAGTAGATGGGCATCTCTCTTTCTCTCCCTCCCTTTTTTAATGCATCTTTTCCCACAACTAGCTTGGGCTTCCTCACAGCAAGATAATCTTAGGGTAGTAATCTTATATAGTGGCTCGCTTCTCCAAGAACAAGCATTTCTAAAAGACAGAATAGCCACCAGGAAAGCTGTCAGTCTTAAAATTCCTGAACTAGGAGGCTAGCATGACAATAATTTCTTCACATTTCACTGGTCAAATATGATGAGATTCAAGGGAAGGGGACATAGACACTTCTCTTGATATTAGGAGTGTCCAAAAGTTTGTGACCATCTTTAATCTGCTGAAGAAGCTTAATCCACCATGATGAATTGCCAGAACCAGAAGACCTTAGCAGGATTTTTTAACATGACTTCACACAAGATTTCAC
Organism: Manis pentadactyla; assembly: GCF_030020395.1. Lineage (NCBI taxonomy): Eukaryota > Metazoa > Chordata > Mammalia > Pholidota > Manidae > Manis > Manis pentadactyla. Next base: position 161,958,041 of record NC_080022.1, on the reverse strand, counting down.
TTACATGGCAGTTCCTTTCTCCCACAAAGGGCCAGAAATACAGTTCTAAGCAGTAAGGTGTTTTGACACTGGTATTTTTAAAAATCCCTTCTTCAGTTAGTGTGCAAAATTTCATGTTTGAGCACCCAGTTTGGCAAAAAGAACTGAGGTCTGAGTATATTTATCTCAAATCCTTCCTAAACCTTATTGAAATGATGGTGAAGAAGTTCAAAAGGGAATACATTCATAAAAGTGCAGATAAGGGAAGAAAGGTCATTAGAGCAGCAGATAAGTAGATGCACTTTTGAAATATAGAAGGCATATGACACCTTATTGACAGAGAAACTGGAGAGAGAGAGAATTCAGTGCACAGTATAAAGGAACAATGCAGGTAGGGCTTGCAGAAAGCTTCTAGGCTTGCAGAAGAAAGTTAAAGAAAGTAGGAGCAAGAAGGGGCCCTGAATGGTGATACTTTACTTTTGTATGTATAGGTGTACTGTTTGTCCCCAGGATGAACTAACAAACTGCTCTTGAAAGAAGTTGAGTGATCTGTCTAGCAGCAATAAGGGTCTGTGCAGTAAAGGATTAAGCCTGCCCTAAGAAAAGTTTGGTCCTTTGCCACCAGCTCCTGGGGCTCCTCTAAGCCTCTGGCATATCCTAAAAATGTCTTTATTTTCCCGGGGCCTTTGTGCCACACCAGATAATTTATGTCAATAATATGATACTACAATGTCCACTTAAGTATCAACTTGAACTCTAGAGGAAATGTAGGCTAAAGTCAGCCACACACAAGTGGTCAGTCATGTCTATGTGACCAACTCCTAATAATGAAACCCAAGGCTGAGATGAGCTACCCGGGTTCACTCCATGCATGTTGTCACACATAGCTCCTGGGAGAATTAAGTGCCGTCTGCAGGAGTCCACTGGGAGAGGACAAATGGAATTCCCATACCTGGTCTCTTATGGGCTTTTCCCGTACATGCCTTTCCCATTGCCTATTTCAATCTGCATTCTTCCACTCTAGTAAACTATACTGTGAGTATAACCACTTTGCTGAGTTCTGCAAAGGATAGAGCATGAACTGAGGGACAGAGCATGGACAAGGGACAAGGGTCATGCCATTGTAAAATGTACTTAGTCTGCAAACAAAGGCCTAGTTTATTCTTTAACTTAAGCCTATTCTGTTCTCTCTTCTTCCAGTCACCTTAGTCAGTTAAGTAACATTGTAACCAGGACAGGAGACAGACCTCTGGAATGTAAACAACTCTGCATGGATAAAGAATGCTGATGTCTGGAACACAATCACCTAAATAACTCTATTCTTAAGACAAACTTCAAAAGAAATACTAATACCTGTATACATCATGCTTTATAACAACCCCTGCCCCAAAAGGCCCTATAAAACCCCAAACCCTAAACCCTTAAGCATGCCTCCTCTCTGAGGTTGCTCACACTCCTGGTTAAGTGTGTACTGTCCCTTTAAATAAAGCCTTCTAGGCCCTCTACGGGGTTGCCTGTGTTCCCCACCTTTGAGTGTGTACTTTGCTTTATTTAAAAGCAACAAAGACAAGAATTCTCCAACATTCACCACCAGTGGTGTCTTTATGATTCTGCTATTCCATTCAAACTTCTAATGTTTAGCACATGCCTTTCCTCTCTCCTTGTTTTATTTCTAACAAGTAGAAAAGAGGTTGCAGGGACCTCTGATTATAGGGAATTACCATTGCCTGGGTAATCTGAATGAAGGTGGCTATCCAATCGTGTCCTTTAGCAGCTTGCCCAAATGTCTCCTTCCCTTTGCTTTGGGAAGTTCCCAGAACATAAAACTCACTCTATCCAGTGCTCCAAGCCTCCCCCAATCCTGGGATGGTGGTGACACAGTTCCCATGAAGTGCAGATCCAAGCTGACATTGAATGCCAAGTGACCCTGGCTTTAAGAGTCGGCAAGGGATTTGCCCTCCACCAAGCAGGAGTTTAATGAACTTCTCTTTTCTCTCTCTTTTCTTACTTGCACTCCAACCCTGCATGGCTGCTCAAGTAAAAGGGCCACTCTTCCTGGCCCTATATAATGCTGACACTCACTACTACTTTTGCTTTAGTGAATTCCTTTCTTACCTGCATTTATTCAACCTGTTCCCAAATTATTTCCCAATCATCAAGAGCTCTCGCTCCCCCATCCAGGTTGAAATTTTGCATTCAACATGGAGAGACCTCTTCACAGGAAGAGACCTCCCCAGATAGGACTGTCCAGCAGCACTTCTAGCAAATCACTGCACCTGGGGTGGGCTTGAGGCCCTTCTGAAATCACAGTCCCTATTGATAGGGTTGTTCCCCAGAGGACTGGCCCTACTTATCTTAGCATTTGGATAGATACTCAGACTATTTGCCTTTTCCCTGTCTATTTTCGAAATGAAATTAACCTATACAGACAATTCACAAAAATCCTTCCTACTTAGGGAAGAGTTTATGATGGATAAATCAAGGAATTAAAGAATTTGCAAATAGTTTAGACTTATGCAAATAACTTCTAGAAGAATCCGACAGAAATGGCCACAACCAATGACCTTTTGCAGTGGAATGAGAATCATGGAGTATAGAAAAATATTTATTCTACTTTATTTTTTAATCATTTCCATGGACATGTACTTTCTGATAACTAGTAAAACACATGGCTATCCAATTTAGACAACACTTTTCAGTTTCACTCTTCTGAAATGTGGTCATGTTACTGGGTTGTGATCTAGGGGATAGGCTCAGAAATGTGTGGCAACTTTCAGAAACCAACATTAAGAGGCACCTGGTATATATTTTTTGTTCCTTTTTTACTACATCTATTCTTTTTTCCTGTTGCCTGAAATGTGGATGCTGCCTTGAAACATGAAAGCAAGATACTAGAGAAAGTAGACCCAGGAAGTAGCCAGGGTCTTTAACAACTTCCTGGAGCAGTACTGGCATAAGAACCTTAGACTACATAGCTCTAAACTTTTACTTGAGAGAGAAATAAGTTCTTATCTTTGGTCTAAGTCAGAGTTATTCTGAGTTTTCTGCACATGCATTTAAAATTATTTTAAGTACACATATATTACTTTTATTAAAAATAAATTAATGCTCTGCCATTCACTTTACTTTCCTTCCATTTTTTTCTAATTCCATAGTTCCTCTTTTTTTTTCTTTTAATGAAGTTGTTGATGAAAGACTATGGTTGTTTTGATTAAATAGTTTCATCATTTGGAAAGAATTCCTAGGTTATCTTCCTATGCATCCTTAGAGTGAAGCAAGGGGAATATGCTGTCTTCTAGCATACCATCAGGGTACTTAACACCAGTATTTTGCCTCCTTTGAGAAGAACAGGACTGAAAGATGTTATCACTTTCCATAAACCCCTTAAGTTATTAATGCAGTGAAAATGGTATTTCAGACAACCAGCCAACATTAATAAAGTGTTCCTTTTAGTCTTGCAGGTGTGCATAAGAATTTCTACTCCTTCCCAGGTTACATAATTAGTATTATTTTTACTTCCTTGATATCATTAGGTAAAGGTATAATGTAAATGCAAAGTGTGTTTACAGACAGAGTCAAATGGGCTGCTGAAAGAACCTGACAGCACCCTGGAGGAAAATGACCAGATGTTTGTCATGCATATTTCTAATGATCTGGCCTAGGTTGAAGCAAATGTTATAAAGGAAACAAAACTAAACTACACCTACATATTCTTCACATTAACCAAGACAACAAAATGCCTTAATCTCTGGCTGCCTTTGCTCTGTGGTGAAATTATTTCATCTGTTTAATCCAACTTCATTTGTGCAATTCCCTGCACAAATAAAACACCTGTGCCCCTGAGCCAAGTGGGTAACCATTGACATCCTGATTCAGCATTACTAACTAACTGTACAATAAGTCATTTAAATTACTGGTGCACAGATGGGCAACATTTATTTAATTGTTTAATAACCTGCAGTCTAAAGGGAAGTTGCTAATGCACCTACAATTAAGAAACAATAACACTGTTTCAGGGAAACATGAATTGACTCACCTTTTTTGTACTGTGGTCATCATTTGGGTAAACTTGTAAAACTCCGCTTTAGCTCTCATCAGTCATCACAAGCATCATCAACTGATGTAGGACAAGCCTCTGTCATGCCCAGTCTCAGAAAAAGAACCAAGCCAGGCAATATAGGTTTTGAAATGTCCTTCTTGCCACTTTGTTTTGACCCTTTTAAACTTGTTTTATATTTGTATTTGTTTGTCCATCAGATAGTCTCAAAGGGAGCTATTTATTATGTATTGGCCAAAAGTGTTTTAGGAAACATAAGACACTCTTCATAATCAATTGAAGGTGTATTTATTATCACATGTGTAATCTTTCAGTTCCAGGCTTCTCTTCAAATTCAGTTAGAGTAAGAACACGGATAAGGACCTTTCACTCTCCCTTTTCCATCTGCCAAATAACGACTATGATTTAAAACCCATCTCAACAATCACTGAAGTTTAAGCTCAATAAATATTTCTTGAGCACATATCAGATAGTATGCTAGTTGCTAACTAGCTACTCCTTAAAGAAGACAAAAATATAAACAAGTAAATATTATAGGTGAAGTAAGGAAGTGGCTGTCAGCACAGACTGTGGAGTCAGACTGCCTGGATTCAAGTATTTCTCTGCCACTCTCTGTGAAATGTTGGTCAATACCTTAACTATCTTGTTTGAAATGGGAATAATAATAATAATAATAATAATAATAAATACCTATGAAGAAGAGTAGAATATGGCACCCCAAAATATGCCTCTTTGGAATGCTAAAGAACAAAAATTTAACTGAGTTAATTTGAAAATCTAATTGACTTTATTCAATGATGTATGAGTCATAATCTTTTCTAATAGACAGGCACTCCAAGGAGTTGTACAAAATGGAAGGTTTCTATGGGTAGAAGGAGGGTGGGCAAAGGAGGTTATTATTAGCACAAGAAAATAAAGGACTGTTTCAATTTCAGTCATCTTTTGGGAGAAAATGAATGGCAGGGATCTTATAAAGACTACCACACTAATGCTAATCAGGAAATTTCATATTGGTTAGGTAGAAAGATAGACATAAGCAACCAGGAAGGGGAAGATGCAGTTCAAGGATATAAACTGCCCAAACTCTGCCCAGGAATGGGGTCCCACATGCAGACAACAAATGCTTTCCAGAGAGATAACTTCCTTGCCCATTGGAACAAAACCAAACCAGTCGAACCAGATCCCAGCATAGGCACAATCAAACAAAACTAAGAACTGCCCAAACTGTTGGGGGTGGGGACTGGAAGTGGGTGCTTTCACAGTGTACCTCCATTGTGCAGACATTGCCTTGCAGTCGGCAGGGTGCCTAATGCAATCTTCCCCAGTCCACAACCAACTTATCCTGTCACAGGAGTCTTTCTCCAGCAAGTGCCCTGTGGCCTTGACTGCTCAACTCATGCCAGGGGTACAGCTGTTTTTGATCCATGAGAGACAGAGAGGAAGGAAAGGATTCCCAGAGAAGAGGTAGATAGTGAATGTGAGTGCCTCCAGCCAGGGGTTGAGGCACACAGCACTTACTGGGAGTAGGAATCCAAGTCGTAGCACCAAATATGTTGGGAGGGGGGTTTGAGCTTATTTTGAGTTTATTTTCCTCTGTTCTTGTCCCCTTCTCAACAAAGAATTGATGAGCAGAGACACATAGTGAAGCAGAGGAGTTTTATTTGAATGCACTCCAAGAGAGGAGCAGGTCAGAGTAAATAAAGACAGTTTGTTGGATTACACTCCAAGGGAGGAGCAGGCCAGAGCCAAGATAGACCAAGGCAGTCATACTCGAATAAAGCAGAGAGGAAGCAAAAATTGAGGAAAGGGAAGCTCATTGAACTACTTCTTGGCCTAAGGGCATTAATCCCTCACCAACTCCTAAAGCCAGTGACACCTGGCAACCAATGTCTGCTTGGATCTGCATGGCATGGGAACTAAGTCCCATCACCCCAGGATTTGGGGGAGCTGTGGAGCACTGGATGGAGTGAGATTATGTTCTGAGAACTTCCCAAAGGCCAAGAAAGGAGATTTTCAGGCAGACTATTAGAAGCATGATCATACAGCTGCAGTTCCATCCGGGTCACCCAGGTGAAGGGAACATGCAAGCCCAAATCAGAGCTTTCAGCAGCCCCTCCCTACTTATCTGAAGTAGGACAGAGAGAGTGACACACTTGAAGAAAAGGGGAGTGTGGGCAATCTCACAGAGGAGGTGCACTTAAGGGCTTGGGATCTGGGATTTTATAGGACCTTTTTGGGTAAGAGTCAGCATAAGGCATGATGTATACTGGTGATTCATAATTCTTTTGAAGTTTTGTCTTAAGAATAGGGTTATTTAGGTGATTATATTGGTTTGGAACTTCAGCATTCTTTGTCCACATAGGTTTATTTATGGTCTGAGTCTGTCTCCTGCCCTGGTTACAAAGTTATTTGATTAGGGGTTGGAGGAAGAGGATACAACAACATAGAGGTTAAGTTAAAGAATAAGCTGGGCCTTTTAGGAGGCTAAAGTAAATTTTACAATGGCATGATCTAATTGATACAATGACAAAGACATAGGCTGTGCTCCATTACTTTTCTTTATCTGGGGACTATCCAGACATTCCAAGTAGTTCCTGCCCTTTACAGCCTCAACTGATTAACTCATTGTGGGTAAAATTGCAATATTTACAGAACCTCTTGCCTGGCTTTAATGTATCTCCATATCAATAGGTGTTTCAAGGGGTGGGGGGAAGTGGTCCCTCTACATATCAATAGGTAATTACAAGGGTGTGCTAGGGCTTACCTGGACCCAAGAGTTTGAGTGGAGCACTCTTCTGCTGCAGCCTGGTTAAGAGAGAGACAGGACGACTGCTTGTAAGAAATAAACTTTATTTCTCCCTTTGATTGATTTTAGTTTCAGAGGTACTTTGCCCCAGGATTTTCCCCCCAGAGTTACATTCATTAACTCTATAAGTCTTTTCTGGTTCTCAAGTTTTATCCGGTTAACTCTTTGAGTCCCTTTTAGTCAGCTTTGCTGGCCTTATTCTCCCTTCACCAGCTCATATTTATTTTTCTACCTAACAAAACCACACTTCTTGGAAAAGGACATGTGCTCTGAGAGGGATGGCTATAGAGAGGGACCTGTCAATCAAATGACCACACCTTGTCGATCAAAGAGGTGCCTCCTAACCAGAATGTAATGTAAAGGCCTCCCACCTAACAGACCTTTGTCTACCTTGACTTTGGCCCGCAGGCTCCCTTGGAGTGTTCAATTATAACTTTCACTCTGCTTCACTATTGTGTCTCCCCCTTTCCATTCTTCATTGTGGGACAAGGACCAAAGAGAATAAATTCAAATCACAACATACTGACTGTTTAAAGGTCTCATTTCTGGGAGAAGCTGAAGCTGCAATTAAGTCTTCCTTTGCTGTCTTAGGGTCCAATTCTTTTCCAAAAGGCATAAGGATTATTTTAGACTGATTATTTTTAAGAAAGACCAGATATGAGAGAAACTCTGAAGACCAAATCGAGGTTATTCTTTTGTAAAAGACATTTACATTTACATTACATTACAAAAGGAAATCTCCATTTTGTAAGAGTATCTCCCTCTCTGTATCAGGAAGAGAAAAATGACTCTAAATCTCTAGAAACACTTATCTATGGAGAAAACAAGGACTTAAATCTGCATAACACCTCACCTTTATTTATTTTGCTTTTCTTGGTAACTGCCACATAACTAACCCCCACACCCCATAAATCTTTTCTCTCTAGCTGGAGATGTTATTTAAGGTGATGGCTTGGGCCATTTCAGAGAGTTATTCAGGTACACATGTTGTTAAACTTTGGTATGTTGTTCTCCCATTGGTCTTTTATTACAGGGGTTGACTCAGCCAAGAACCTATAAGGGTAGAGAGTAAATTATTTTTCCTCCTCTGTACCTTTTACGGATTGAATTGTTCCCCTAAAAAAGAAGTGTTGAAGTTCTAATCCCCAATACCTCCAAAAATTACCTTATTTGGAAAAAGATAATAAGTTAAAAAGAGGCAATTAGTATGGGACCTAATCCAGTATATATGGACTTTATAGAAAGAAATTTAGACAAAGAGCCATACAAAGAGTAAAGCTGATGTGAAGACATACAAAGAGAACAGCAGAGGAAGACAGAGGCAGAGACTGTGCTGATGTAACTGTAAGCCAAGGAACTCCAAGGATCGCCAGCCACAGCCAGAAGCTAGAAAGAGGTAAAGAAGGACTCTGCCTAGAATCTTATAGAGAATATGGCCCTGACAGTTTGATTTCAGATTTCGAGCCTACAAACTATTTCTGTTGCTTTTAGTCACCTAGCTGTAGTGCTTTGTTAAGGCAGCTTCAGGAAATAACACACCACCTCTTAGACTGTGGTGAAAGTGAGGTAGGGCACGGACATGGTGAGGCAGGGACTGTGGGTTGAGGCAGAGTAGGGTGAGGGCCTCCAATAAGAAAAGAAAAGCAAGATAATTATAGACAGAACAAGGTAACAATGTGCAAAGAAGTCCCTATCGAAACTCTGTGTTAAGCATTATGCAAAGTCAAGGTCACACTAATTCTCTAGGGTAAAGATACCAGACTAGGAATATAGACATCTTCAGCGAGATCAGTTAAATCTCAAAAGACCAGGAGCAACTTGGCCTGGAATGTTTGAGTCTTCTATAAATAATGAAGGGTATCTCAGCATAACCCATGACTTCACTGTAAACAGCCCTAGCAAACAGACAACAACCCAGCCCATCTTGGGGGCAGGGCAGGTGGTACAAGACTGCACCCCTAGCCCTTTACCCACATTCCTGAAAATCCTCAGCCTACTAAAAATCCTCTAGACAATGCACCATCACGGACTCTCTTGTCCCCTCCTGGTGTGAGCTAGGAGTTCTGTCCTCCCACTGTATCTCTCAATAAAAGCCTCTACCTTGCTCTCCTACCTTGAGTGTTTGCAAAGTTCATTCTTTAGCACCATGAACAAGAACCCTGCCATCAATGAGACAAGCATCATGATTAACTTTTCCTGCCTATGATGAAAAATGCTGAGATGTGAACAGGAGGGACCTCCACCTTAAGGCTAATATTCCATTTTAAAAAGCAATGAGTTGAGAAGTAAGATTTTTAACATACTCTCTGGTAATCAGACAACCCACCCAATCTTAAGGCAGGACAGGCAGTCTTAACTGATATATCCCCACTGGTTGAGGGTAACCACTATCTTGGAGAAAAACAGGATAAATAAATTGCTTGTGCTGGGTTTATTTAGCAGAATCAGCTGGAGGACTGATAATAGAGGAGAGGAGACATGATGTCTCTCACCAGAGAGAAGCATCTTGAGACCACAAGTCAAGCCTATGCCCCAAAACCTCCTCTGCCCTTTGCCCCATTCTTGGAAGCCTTAAAAGACAGAATCCCCAGCCTTTCAGCATGCCTCCTATCTGTAGATATTGAAGCAGCCTAGAAACTTCCCCTTCTAAATCTGAAAGAAAATCAGACCTGAGCATAATATCATCAGTGTAGTGATATAACTGCACTGTTTGCAGTTTCTTCCATGTGGCCAAGTCCTGGGCTACAAGTGTGTGATAAATGGTGCAACTGTGGAGGTATCCCTGTGAAAGGACAGTGAATGTCCACTGCCGGCCTTCCCACATGAAGGCAAACTGTTCCTGGCTTTCCTGTGCTATGTCAATAGAGAAGAAAGCATTAGCAAGGTCCACAACATAATGATACATCCCTAGTTCATCATTGAGGGTGTCCAGAGTGTCTGCTATAGAGGGGAGGGCTGCATACAAAGGGTGTGTGACTTTATTCAATTCCCTGAAGTCCACAGTCATACCCCAGGAGCTGTCTGGCTTTCTCACTGAGCACACTGGGGAATTAAAAGGACTATGAGTGGGCTTTCTGATGCCCACCTTCTCCAATTCCTGTAGAGTTTCTCCAATTTCCTTGTGCCCCCCGGGCAATTTATACCACTTAGTATTTTCACCAACCAAGGTACAGGCAGAGCTACAGGTGGATGCTTAGCATGTCCCCTCAGAACTGCCTTCACCACACATACCCTCTGAACTCACTTGCAGTGGTCTGTAACCACAGGCCCTGCAGGTTATCTACCCCCAAAATATATCAGGGGATAAATGCTCTATCCCCAATGGGATTTGGGCTCTCTTCACTCTAATTTTCTTACCCCCAAAGCCATCTTTCACAGCAGGGGTCCCAGAAAAATGCTCAACGTTGCATAAATCAGAGAACATTCAGCTTCTGTGTCCACCAGCTGCAGGACACTTTGTACATTCACAGGGAACCAATGAATTGCTAATTCTGATCTTCACTGCTTCCCCAAGGTTGGGGCCTTGACCCTCCCTTCAGTCGAACCACGATGCCCAGTCGTCCTCCTGTTAGGGTGAGGGCCCAGGTGGAACCTGAGTCCTGTGCCCCAGGAAGTCTTTCAGTGATACAGGCTGGACATGGGGCTTTGCCTCCAGCTTCTGTGTCTTGGACCTCAATGGCTGGAACTGCTGCTCTGGCTTTAATTGGTGACACAGTTCTAACAAGATCCTGTTGGGCTGCCCAGCAGGTTATTTTTTTCACTACCCTGGCCTTTATCAAAGCAACCCACGTCCGGGTCCTCGAGATCTTCACATGGCCCTTTGCACCTCTCCTTTCAGTCATAGCCCATACTTCTTCTCATGCTCTTATTGTTCCAACCTCCCCCAGATCTGCTAAAGTACAAGTAGCCTCACTTATGGTTTGCCCTACGTGGGGGGCAAGAATAGTCACGAAGAACCAAAAGAGAGATGGGGGAGCTGTATGCAGCACCAGATTTCTCATTCCTATGGTAAACAACTCCTCATCGGGGCCCTGGGGGTCCATATTACAGATGATATTTTCCATGCCCAACTCCAGTAACACTTTCTGGAGCTCTGCATACATTTTCCAGCTAGTTGGTAAGTATAGTAAATCACCCTGATTGGGCCAAACTTCCCTGATAGCTGCTTTCAGCCAATCCAGAAGCATCCGATTCCCTGAGGCGTGACAGGCACTTTGCAACCACTGCTGGAGGGAAGGGTGAGTCATCAGGGAAGCCAGTCTACCCATTTCAGAACGTGACATGACAATATTTTCCACCCCTACATCCCAGAGATGCAGAAGCCGTCTAGGTAGAGGTTCTGATGGCTTCTGCCGATACTGGCCGCTCACACCCACCAGCTCATCCTGGGTATGGGGGCAAAGTATGGAGTGGGGCAAAACCTGGGGCGGGGGCAGCTCCTCCCTCGAGGAGCCCACAGTTGTTGCATTTTTACTTTCTTTATTACAACTGGACGGGCTTTAATACAGGATTGGCTGGTGCCTCAGGCAGTAGCCTGGGCAAAAGATCAGCCCTCAGCCACACCCCTCATCTTTTCCCAACATCTCCTCTACCGTTTCCTGAACTAAAGGCATCGCTCTTTCCTTCCCCTTCCCATGACCTCCTGCAACACAGATTCTCCAGCTGCCTCCTCCCTTGCTGCTAACGTGTCTTCCAGGAGCGCAACCCAGCTTCTCAATAACTGTCTCTCTTTCTTAAGGGCATCCCATAGGTCATCACCTAGCTCCTCCAAGCAATGCCGAAGTATGTCTCTCTCCTGCCGAAGTTCCTCTCTCTCCTCGATAACCCTCTCTCTCTCCTCAATAACCATCTCTTTCCTCAATAACATTCTCCACTATCTGGAGTAAAAGAGATACTACAATCCCAGCTGCTACATTGCTACTCAGAGCCTCTACACAGTCTTCTATCTGATGGAGGGCTAATTCTGCAGCTTCTGGTGTCTCCACCTTCCCCAATTCTGGGGAAGGCCTCACCCCTGTAGGAGGTGCTTTACCCTAGACCAGTTCCCCACTAGGGGCTCCCAAATCGGAAGCCCCACACATAAGGGGCTCCTGAGTGAGGGTGCACTCTCTACCACTGCAACCACTGAGGTCTCCCCACCATCCCTAGAGGCAGCCCACCCAAAGGTCACACCCATGTAGAAAGATTTCAGGTCTAGAGGTCCTGCTGACTACCACCAGATGTAACTTTGGGGGAAAATCCTGGGGCAAAATACCTCTGAAACCGAAATCAGTCAAAGGGAGAAACAAAGTGGGAGAAACCCATTTATTTCTTACAAGAAGTCATCCTGCTTCTCTCTCAACCCAGCTGCAAAAAAAAAGAAAGCTCCACCCAACTTCTCTGGGCCAGATATGCCCTCACTCACCCTTGTAATTACCTTTCTCCACCCCTTGGGAACACCTATTGATATGGAGATGCACTAAGGCCAGGTGAGAGATACTAGAAATATTGCAATTTTACCCACAGTGAGGATCCAGGAGAGATCAAGAGAGGCTTCCACAAATGGAGGCCATAGTCTTTTTATAACCTACTTTCATAAGTGACAGCCATTATTTTTGTTGTATTCTGTTCATTGAAAACAAGTCCATAAGCCTTGCTTATATTCCAGGGGAGATGATCATATATGTGGTATAGATCATTGGTGTACATCTCAGAAACTCCCTAACATATACAGGAAGTACAAGAAAGAGGGATTTCAACATAGTATTCTAAGTACTTCACATGTAGGAGGTGTTCATTGAATGTTCAAATATAAAGTCATAAAATAAGGTACTGATTTATGTTCTACCTTTCTGAGGGTAGTTTGGTTTGTGGGAAAATGCATTTTATAGTTGATTCCATGTAATATCATATCACCTTCCTGTATTTATATTTGAAAAATTAAATTAGATATAGACCCAGAGGATATTATGCTAAGTAAAATTAGCCAAGCAGAGAAAGACAAATACCATATGATTTCACTGATTTGTGGAATATAAAAGCAAAACAAACAAAAGTAACAAAATAACATTAGACTCATAGACATTGACAAGTGACTTGTGGTTACCATGGGGGGAGGGGTTGGGGTTGGTGGGTGGGGAGGGTGAGGGGGATAAAAGGGCACAAAACATCTCAATCATAATGTAAGTTAGTCATGAGATGGTAGTACAACATGGAGAATATGGCCAATGATTCTGTAACATCTTCCTATGTTGACAGATAGTAACCACATGGTGAGGATTTAATAATATGGGTAACTGTTGAACCACTGTGTTGTATACTTGAAATCAATATAAGACTGTATTTCAACCATACTTCAATAAGAAAAATTAATTCAGGTATGATGATTTGGGGAGGTTTATGTAAAGAAGTAGGGGAGATACATGAGAACAAATCCCATTCCATTTGTAATACTTTCTAAGAACATGCAAGTAAGACAATATACAAAGTAATACTAGCATAATCAAGTTTTCAAATTTTTATTTGCTTTACTTTTTCACGTACATATTCTGATTTAAAAATATTAAAAACAGAAATGAAATTAAACTTCCCTTTGAACACCACTAATTCTAGCCCTCTCCCAAAAGTTAAACACTTTTATGAGTTTGACAGGTATATATCTTCAGACCATTTTCTGAGCATTTACAGACAGACATGTATCTATAGACTTACAAAATTTTATGTTGTGCAGAGTATGTGTGTGTGTGTGCATGTATTTATAGAAATGATACTACACATGCTGTTATGCAATGTGTAATTTTAATTTAGTATATTTTGGATATCTTTTGGGGTCTGAATTAATTTATTTTAGTATCTACTTTAGTTATATTTAAGATTATGTGTCAATGCATATATAGTGTTTAGGACACAGTCCAAGTATTTAGTAAGCATTCAACAAATTTATATTAGTTATGTTTATTGTTATAAAGAGGAATGTAAAATTTTACAGGGATAGTTCCAGAGGGTTACTTTGTGATGATGGGATATTTTTGTATTTTGATTATAGTGATTATGATAATTAATTTTATGTGTCAACTTGGCTGGGCCCAGATATTTGATCAAATGTTATTCTGTAGGTTTCTGTGAGAATGTTTTTGGGTGAAATTAACATTTAAATTGGTGGATTTTGAGTAAAGCAGTTTCTTTTCACAATTGAGCCTCATACAATCAGTTGAAAGCCTACATAGAACAAAAGACTGACCTTCCCAAGCAAGAGAGAATTCTGTCATCAGACAGATGGCCTTTGAACTGGAACTGAAACATGAGTTCTTTCCTGGATCCCTATAATCCATGAACTAATTCCCTAAAATAAATGTCTCTATACATTTGTATATATATGTATATATACATACATTCTATTGGTTCTATTTCTCTGCAGAATCCTACTCCAATGGAGCCTACACAAATCTACATATGTGATAAAATTTCATAGAATTATACACACACAAAAAGAAAGAGTGAATGTAAAAATGGGTGGAATACAAATAAGCTTCTGAATTTAGTTAATAGTATTGTAGTCATGTGCATTTATTGATTTTGATAATTCACTATGGTCAAGATGTGCTCATACCGGCAAAAGCTATAGGAAGGGTACACAGGAACTTTTTTTTTACTGTTTTTACTACTTCTTGTGAGTCTATAATTATTTCAAAATGCAGGTATACCTTGTTCTATTATGCTTTGCTTTACTGTGCCTTACAGATATTCCAGTTTAACAAAATGAAGGTTTGTGGGAACCCTGCATTGAGCAAGTCTATGGAAAGTATTTTTCTAATAGCAATGATTCATTTCATGTCTGTGTCACATTTTGGTAATTCTCACAGTATTTCAAGCTTATTCATTATTGTTATATTTGTTATGGTGATCTGTGATCAGTGATTATGACCACCAAAAGATCAGATGGCTGTTAGAATTTTTTAGCAAATAACATATTTTTTAGTGAAGGTATGTATGTTGTTTTTTTAATATAATGCTGTTGCACACTTGCTAGACTACAGTATAGTGTAAACATAACTTTTATATGCACTGGATATCCAAAAAAGCTTATTTGACTCACTTTATAATATTTGTTTTATTATAGTGGTCTAGAACCAAACCTGCAATATCTCTGTGGTATGCCTATAAAAAGTTTAAAAAAACATAAATCTGATAATGCCATGGTCATATACATGCTTCAAAAGCCACCTATTAGAATAGAGACCAGGTACATATAAAAAAGAAAACATGAGTAGGTTTGGGGGATCAAAGAACAGAGTCAACCTGTGCCTTACCTCCCAGGGTGAACCTAAGAAAAACTGTAAAGCCTCTTTAGACTTTGTTTGATATGGCACAAGAAGCATAGGATAAAGATGCCTGCAGTGGATTTCTAGGGAGATTGCTCTGAGCAGCCCCAGAGTTTCCAATTTTTCTGGAATACCCGAAAGTGTAACAGAATGTAGGACTCGCTGAGAAAATCACGACCTGTAGAGACCCGGAAGGAATGTGTGAAGCAGGTACCAGAGGGGCCACCATGGCTGAAGACCAAAGGCCATGTGGGAGCAAAGTCATTGCCACAGATGCCAGTGTGGATGAAATGACACAGGACTGGGGACAATATTCATATGCTGGCACTCTGTAAGTCCCAGAAGACCTTGAACCCAACTCCTAAGAGAAAAACTAGAGCCCTGAAATTATTGAGATTAAATTGACTGAAATTAAGTTTCCAGCACTTGGTCAAATGGTGGTTTGAACTAGAAATAGGCAAAGTAAGAGGTCACATTTCTTACACATCTGAGCCTGTGGTCTGAGATTCATATCGTAGTATGAATGAGCCACAGTGCTCCTTGTATTTTGCTTATTTGTTTCTTCTGACTTTCTCTATACAATTTAGAGTAATAACTGCAAAGAAATTTGGGGGTCAGAATATTTCAGGTTGTGAATTGACTATGGAGAATGAGTCTATTTTATTCTATTATCTCTAAGTCCTGAGTAAAGCTGTGACTATAAAAGTAAAATCTACTTCACTTAGGATCTTATAAAGAATCTGCTTTCTACAAACTTCCAGGCCTGACGTTGGAGCTGTGAATATTTTACAGATTTCCTGATAACTTGAGTCTATTTTCAAGGCCCTCATTTCCTCTTCTTAGTAAAAACCAATTACTTTGTAAGTAGGTAGTTTTTGTAGAAAAGGAGAATGCGCATTTCAGAAGAGGAAGAGCTTCTTATAGTTGTACTGGGCAGAGTTTGACCCAGGAAAAGTCTTTTTCCAATTTTTTTTCTCTTCTTAGCTCTGTATAAGGAAAAGTGCCATTAAAGTCCCTTTAACATTTTTTTCTCTGAAACACAATACAAACTTTTTAGGAGAAAATATTTGCTTGCCTCTGTGATGTCATAACCAAAATGGTATAATTCTCCTGGCATTATTGCGGGCTCAAGCTCAAAAAGTATATCCTATAACTAAGGAAAAATATCTATTATGGGATGCAGTACACATTTCTCAATGACACTCCATGTTGGCTGAAAAAAGGCAGCCACCAGCAGGCCCAGTGAAACAGCCTATACTGACTGACTTGCTTGATCCCTTCCAATAAAGAAGTTCATCTCCAGGGAAGGTGGAGAGGGTTAAAAGCTTTGCTTTCAGTCACCATAGTCTAATCCCAGATTGCCTCTTTTTAAATCTGCCTTTGTAATTGAAATTGCAGCTTTAAAATAGTAGTGGGGATTTATTCAAAAGTATTTCTTAAAAGCCAAAATGCCCTGGCGACCTAGTCAGCATAATATGGTCTGGAACACTAAGTCTGGGAGGAAGAAAATGACCGAAATCAGAGGTGAATCCTAGATAAGAAGAAGCAGATGGAAGATTTTTTTCAGATCTCAAAGGCAACTAGACTTCAACAGTTTCAGTTGAATATACAAAACATACAAGCTTTAAGTTTAGTGGTGACACTATCAAATGGTGTATTTGGTATAATCTTTGACTCTTTGCTACAGTTTAATGTTAATGCATGTTATAAGAATAACATCATAGCCTCAATGAAATAAAGTCTACCCTGGGTGATGGCTGCTTTCTAATCATATTTCACACAGAACTCCCTGCTACTTGGTCTTCTCTTCACCTGCACTACCTTTGTATTTGCTTTATGTGATTATTTATTAATTCAAGATAATTTATGATGAACAATCAAGTTTGCTGAATAAGTAAGACTCATTAGGTTTCTCCCTGAATCTCATCCTGTAGAGTCAAATAAGCTGTACATATGGTCTCACTATAATTGACTCAAGGCGGTAAATGCAGGAGCTGTTTTCTCTTAGCACACCCTGGCTACGAAGTCAGCTTGCTCCTATTAAACATTTTATCTGAGAAACAAGAACATGTCAGTGCTATTAACATAAATTCCTGTTATTCATTAGAGACTCATTTTATCAATACCACTTCCATTGTTTTGTTTTGGTTTTTTTTTTACTCAATCATGGACACATTTACATGTAAAGTTTCAGCTTCTTTTCCACTTTTAGCCACTTCTGCCAAAAATCAAACTGGGAAGAAAATCAGACGTTTTGACTATTCACCTTGTAGTAGCGTCTGAACTAATTACTGTATATTCATTAGCATATTTAACATTTCCATCAAGTCTGTTCTGCTGCGTATTCCTCATCCAAATCCATGAAAGACAGTGAACCCGAAACTGCGCTTCCTCATGCAGCTTCCTCTCCACTCACACTCCTTTCAGTTTCACTCACCTACCCCAACCACTTATTTACCCGAGCAATCCCACCGAAACAGTTCATTGACATCATTTAGGCAATCGATAAACTGATCTTCCATTCTGTCTCTACTCCAGTGGTTTGCAACTGGGGGCAGTTTTGGTCAAGTTGGGAGACGTTTTCGGTCATCACCCCTGGGAATGTGATACTGGTATTTAGTAGGTAGAGGTCAGGGATGTTGTTAAGTAACCTACATAGTACAACTCTCTCAACAAAGAATTATCCAGTCTCAAATGTCAACTAAGCTTATTTATATTATTGAAGTAAAAAAGAAAACCGCTTTGACAGGGTAGTAGTGTGTCAGAAGAGAGGTCAGAGAAATGTATTTATGGGGTTGTGTAATTACATTGTGGGATTTTAAGGCAGGTGGTAAAAGGAGCACGATTGGAAATGGCAAAGTTTATGACACATTAGCATTGGATTGGTGGGCATAGTAATATGAGGATTTGAAAAAAAGAAAATAGGCAAGCTGCTAGTATGATAAGTAAGCTATTTTAGTCATCTCACAGTATTATCTTCCAAGAGCAAGTATTGAAACAAAGAGTGGGTTTTTTTGTTTTGTTTTGTTTTTGAGTGGTTAGGTTAGTGTTCTTTGTTTGCTTTCTTGTTGTTTCTTGGTTTTTTGGGGCCTAGACCCAGTATTGTGTGACACAGAAACAGGAAAGTATTCTTGATACCACAATTGACTAACATAGAAATAGTTAGTCAATTCTGGCTTTCATTCTTACTTGATCAAGTTTAACTGGGGAACTTTTCCATGCTTCCATTGAGATAGGGCAGAGACAGGAGACCAACATAATGATTAGTTTTCCAAACAAGCTGAAATATAAACAGTATAACAAGAGGGACACCATCTTAAGGCTAAGAATCCATTTTAAAAGCCAGGAAGTTAGAAGGTAAGATTCCTAACATATTCTTTGGTAAACAGACAATAACTCAACCCACATTAAAACAAGGCAAACAGTCTTTAACTGATATATTTCCAGAGAGAAGTCACTATCCTGGGGAGGAGCCAGATCCATAAATTTCTTCGGTTAAGTTTATTTTGCAGAGTTAGCCAGAGGGCTGATAATAGAGCAGGGGGCAGACATGGTATCTCTCACCAGAGACAAGTATCTTGAGACCACTTACAAGGCTATACACCCTAGCCCTTTGTCACATACCTTAAAAAAAAAAACCTTTAAAATAGGGAACCCCAGCTTCTCAGTGCACCTCCTCTCTGAGGAAGCACACTCTTTCTCTCTTTAAGTGAATACCTTTAAATCAAGCTTTCCCACTGCTCAACCTAATTGCATTTTGTCTCTGCACTTTTCCAGAGGTAAGTGTCTTTCTTTGCTGTTTTATTCTATTTCTAAGTCTTCACTTAGTCTCCACTTTACCCCTGAGAAGTAGGCAGGGGCTGCTGAGAGCTCAGATTCGGGCCTGCAAGTGCCCGTCACCCAGGTGACCCT
Source organism: Manis pentadactyla (assembly GCF_030020395.1). Taxonomy (NCBI): domain Eukaryota; kingdom Metazoa; phylum Chordata; class Mammalia; order Pholidota; family Manidae; genus Manis; species Manis pentadactyla. Next base: position 161,938,987 of record NC_080022.1, on the reverse strand, counting down.
GAGTCAACTGCAGCTGCAGGAGCCCGCCCGAAAATATCCTTTCTTTAGGAAGTTCTCAGAACGTAATCTCACTCCATCCCATGCTCCATGGCTCCCCCCAGATCCTGCCACCTGGGGGTGGCAGGGGCAAATCCCCACACCATGCAGATCCAAGCAGACACGGGACGCCAGGGGACCCTGGCTTCAGGAGCTGGCGAGGGACACTGCCCTATGTTGAGATGGTCAGCAAGCTCTCGTCCTCCCTCTGCACTTTCCTGCCCTCAGCTGCCTGCAAGGCCGCTGCCACTCATTACTACTCCTACTTGCGCTCTAGTGAATTCCTTCCTTACCTACACTCTTCTGACCTGCCACCTGCTCGAGAATTCGTTCTCCTTTCTCCAGTCCAAAACCCTCCCCCATCCAGGGTGAAGTTTCACCTGGTGCACAGGGATTGACCTCCCCAGACACAGCTGCCCAGCAACTGAGCAGCTCAGTATTGAGGAAGAATATCACAAAACTGGGCAGCTGGGTATCATTATAAATTTGATTGTCAATTCCAATGGCCACAACACACCTCCCAGCAATCTTACCGTAACAGGCTTATTCTCCTATTGCTTCTCATTTCATGTCTTATCCAATCTCCAAAAACCATTCTTTGCTGATTAACCTGCCTTGAGATTCAGAGAGAAAAAAATACAGCCCATCGGGTGGGAACTGTGCCATTTTCTCACCATTGTGTCTCACGCTTCATCCCCTGTCATTCCAGGCCTACTCATCCTTCTCTACTTTTAATAGCACGGCTTCCTCTTTCTTGTCTTAAGATCTTCAAACATACCATTGTCTCTGTCAGTAAAAGTAACTTCTCTCCATTTTTAATCTAACATTTCATCCTTCAGGTCTCAATTTAACTGACACTTCCATAAAAAACAATCTTTCTTCACCTCCCAGTCCATCCTGGTACCCATTCTCAATTGTATTCTCTCATAACAGCCTGTACTTTTATTTTTATTTTTTTGTTATAATTATCAAAATGGATAATCAGAATTCTCTTTGTGTGATTATGTATTTAATATGAGGAACCATACTTGTTTTGTTTAACACTGCAGATTCTAGTATCAACAGTATCATTAGACATTCAGTAAATGTTTGATGAATGACTGATTGAATGGATTGAATAACTAAACTTGCTCAGAGAGGTTGAAAAACTTGGCCTTGTAGAACACCTAGCAATGACCAGAACTGGGAATGAACCCACAATTATTTTGATGCCCCAAATCATGAGATTTCCTTTATATTACATCACCATTATAAAAAAAATAAGTGAGGTTTATTTTCCTCTTTGTCTCCCATGTTCCCATTTTTTCTCACACCATTTCTGTCTATATTGCAATATTCACCTAAGTTTTTTTTTACTGGCTTTTCGTATCCATTTGAACCTTGAAATAAAACAATTTTGCTTCTTTCATCCCAGGTGATTCTGACTACAGGTGGAACATATCCATCAGAGTTTTCATTCCATTTTTAAAATTTTGTCTTTTAGTTACCAAGTCTTTCTTAGCTTTGAATTAGATGAACCTTTAGAGGTCATAACTGCTCTTAGATCTAATAGAATGCTGTGTTACTATTGTGGCAGCCTCCGGATGTGTCACAAGAAAGAACTTGTCATTCAGATGCAAGGAATGTGGTTAGCCTGCAGCCTTCAGCTCTCAGCACCTTCACTTCAGGAACTGGCTCAGCTTTCAAGCCACGCCCACATTCTCCTGCAGTTCTCAGCCAATAGCTGAACACCATTCCTCCAAAGCTGGAATCCTCTAACAGACCATTTTTGGTGGGTGGGTTAACCAATACTGTTCATATCTGCCTTTGAGCTAAGGCTGTCCCTGCCCAATCTCATTTCTTTTTTGCTTTTCCCTTGTAAGTTTTAGATCTACTTTGTGATCATAAGGCTTTTTTGCTCAATAAATTTCTTATACTCCATCTCAATGTCTGCTTCCAGAAGGACTCAAATAGTGGACTAGTATAGGACTCCATTTCTATGCCACTGGGCAAATCAATTTGATTCCGTAAGCGCTTATTGAGCACCAATGTGTAAATAGAGTAGGCCTTACATGTTTTAAGGGTTTACTGTGTGCAGAGCATATTATATATGCTAGTTTGTTGAGCCTTTACAATAACTTACGAAGTAAGCATCAAGTCTCATTTTAAAGATAGGGAATGGGAAACAAACAGCTAAATACTCTTTCCAGTTTCATCCAGGAAGTCAGGAACAGAGCTATGGATGAAATACAAATCTGTCTGACTCAAAATCCTGGACCCTGGCTGTTATATATATGATTTCCCATAGTAAGGTAAGATATTAGCTTCTATGAATGATACAAGAATCACAAGCTACTCTTTGCCCTCAAGCATTTGTAAGACATCTAGTTCTAAAGAGGTGTGATTCTGTGATACATGAGTACATCATTATTGTGGATAAGATCCAGGAAACTGTAGAAACTCCCATATTAAACAGAATGCCCACTGCTATCTCACTCTTACAATCAGAGTTGGCCATACTATAGCTCAGATTTTAAATTGAATGTCAAATTTAATTTTCCTAAGGAAGCATGAAGCTCAAAGTCTATCAGAGACCACAGGGCCAAGACCTGGCAGCTGCCTGATCAATCAACCTGATAAGGAGGATAGGGGAGTGGATGATAAATCACTGTTCAGGCCATCCTTGCCTCACATTCCCCTCATCTCCTAAACAGCTTAGCATCTTATTGGGAAGGATTTTGTCTTTATAAGCTAAACATCAAAGAAAATGTACCACTACAGATACTGGACAAGGCTCAGCCTACAGACTTTTGCTACCATGGATTCCCATTCCCATTTCCCTACCTTTCCAAATACTAATTTTCAAGGTTCAACTACAATCTTACCTGTAAAAGGAAAGCTCATTTTATAATCTAGCCTTCATTAACCTTTTATTTAAGTATGGAACTACTTATAATTTGGTAATACATTTGACACTTAATTCTTTCATTCAACACACATTTTTTGACTACTATTGCAAACCTTTTAGTAGTCACTGTGGGAGACACACATATAGACAAAAGCCTCTTCCTTTGGAATTTGAAATCTAGTTGAGGAAGCATATATTTAAATACCCTAGGAAAGCATGACCTGCAGGAGCTTGGATTTAAATTTAACCCTGCCAGTTAGTAGACAAATGAGCTTAGAGTCACTTTCTCTCTAATGTTTCTCGACTTAGAGTATAACAAAAGAGAGCACTATTAGGGTCAAAGGAAATAACATATATCATAATTCATTTAAAATCTAAACTTCTGTACAGTTCTTAGTTGATAAGAATAGTATTATTAATAAGTTATTACAAAGTGAAAGAAAATAAGTGACAGGAAAGATACAAATAAAGTGTTATTTGACTGCAGCTGATGGTTTGTGGTAATAATATTTAAATTAAGTTGTTAAGATTGAGAAAGATGCTGGTTTTAGAGAAGGGAAAAATGGACAATAAAGATTGAGACAATATTATAAATGTACACAAGTTTATGTGAAAATGTGCGGTGTGTTTAAAAAGGAGTACGCAGTCTGATAGGTTTGAATTATTTTATGCAGAGATGGCTATACTAAGAAATAAGATTTGAAAGATGAGACAGGAGCCTCTCTTGGAGAGCTCTGATTTTCTTGCTAAAGAGTGTGAACTTTCTTTTGTAGAGATCTTCTTGTGATGGACCTGTGTTTGCTTTGTCTTGTGGTTTCTATTATTTCCTGTTCAAATTTTGTCTGCTCAGTATCCTTCCCCAATGCTGTTACTCTGGTGAGATTTTTTAAATCATGAGACCCCCATCTGCTGACCCCAAGAGTGGTCATGCAACTCAAGCTAAAACAAAGTGGCTTGGCTTAGAAATGCACATTTTGAGAAGAGCCTTATAAGGACTGATTATGACTGTAGCTGAGTAATTACAAGGCAGAGTTCTCTACAGTCCTGATTCTCAGGCCTCCATAGCTACCCTTGCTCTTGCTCTCTCTGAGGCCTGATCTTTCAGCTTTTTCTTTGATGCATTGTTACTGCTAATGTTAGCCAGAATCACTTTCCATTAAGGGCCATCGCACACCTCTGATACAGCAATGAAGTAATACACACAGGATATTAATGCGATCTGACTTGTAGTTAGAGTGTATAGAATAAATGGTTTTTCAGAGAAAAGTTCAAATTAAGAAATTATAATCCTATTAGTTAGGATCTAAAATTATTCCAACATACTCATTCTAGTTTAACCTTCCTGAAGTATATCTCTATCCATGGCTCTCCTGTGCTTAAAATCCTTCAGAAAACACACCACTTAGAGGAAAATTAAATTACTTGGCAATGTATGCAATTTCCTCAGTTGTCTGGTCATCATTTTTATTTCCAAGAGTATCCAAAGTTATCTATGGGGAATATGTTTCAAAACCCCCTAGTGGGTGGCTAACTCTGCAGATAATACTGAAGCCTACATAAACTGTTTTTTCCTATACATACATACCTGTGAAAAAGTTCAATTTATAAATTAGGCACAGTAAAAGATTAACAATAATTAATAATCAAACAGAACTATTATAACCATATACTGTAATAAAAGTTATGTGAATGTGTTCTCTCTCAAAATGTCTTGTGCTGTGTTCACCCTTCTTGTAAAGATGTGAGATGATAAAATGGCTACACGGTGAGATGAAATGAACTGACTGATGCAGGCATTGTAATGTAGCATTAGGCTACTATGGCCTTGTGACTTTATGGACACCTCAGAAGGAGGATCATCTGCTGGGGACCACAGTTGATCATGAGTAACTGAAACCATGGAAAACAAAACTGTAGGTAAGCGGAGGACTACTGTACTTACTGTCTTTTCAGATATCCTAATTTCAGGTCTTTCTCGAACTACTCACTATTGCTTGGATCTCTTGATTTTTTGCCTCTATGACTTATCTAACTTCCAGGGACCCAGTCCTTATATACAGCAGTGAGAAGGTAGCTCTGGAAAAAGGATCAAGGGAGAAAGCGTATTTTATTTTCAAGCAATAGAATATAAACATTTCAACTAATAGTCTGCCCATTTGTGTCTTTCTGAATGCTGTTTGCATATTTATTAGCAAGCCAGGCACCTTGGAGGAACAGTGACATTATCATGTTAATGTCTTAGAAGGTAAAACAGTTGACTTTGTTCTGTTCTGAAGGTGTTGCCCTTTTTATTTTAATGGCAGGGTTTCTCTCCCGTGCCAGGTGGATTACCTCTGTAAATCCTATTAACAATGATGGGCGTTGCGCTGCTAATCTGCTGTATAGTTCTGGAATGGCTCCCTTAGTGCCCTCCAAGGCAGCTTTGAGTGTAAAACCAGAGGGATGCCACCTGCTTAGTTGTGCAGCAAGGCTGTGGGAACACACGCGCAAGAGGTGATGACTGGCTAGTGTCGGTTGATGTAGTTTATTGAGCACCCACTGTGTGCGGAGCCTTGAGGACTGTCAGCAATTGAAGGGAAAGTTTGTCCAGTGACCTTGGAGAGTTTGCAAAGTAACTGAAGGTTTAGAACATGCACATATGAAGAAAAAGTGAATTTGGAACCAAGAGATGGCAGCTTACCAGCGAATACAAGTGACAGCAGAGGCGAAGAGAGAGAACTAGGAAAATGTCATCCTCTCCACCCATCCTTTCCCATCCCAGGCCCCCACTAGCCGGGGAAGTAATCTTCTAATTTGCTCTGGTAGCCTCCCATACTTTATCTCTTAGCACTTGTCACCCTGAACTCCAATTAATGTTTACTTGCCTGTCTCCTCCACTGGGCTTTAAGCTTCTACCTGATTTATGGCTATAACCCACCCCTTTGTGCAGTACCTGGCACAGAGTAAAAATTCAGTCATGAAACACTGAATAAGCAAATTGATGTTGTTTGTTGTAAGAATTTTATTTATTGTAAAGGAAGGTCGGAGATAAAATTGTGACATATGGTTTAAGGTGGATCCTCTTAGATGAACATTTTATCTTTAAATTTGTTTCAGTGATGTTTGGTCTCTGAAATGCTATTTCACATGGTAAAGGAAGAAATCTTTTGTCCCCCTAGGCCATTAGGACATTTTCATGCAAATAAATGTAATTATTAAAAGTAAACCTTCTATACATTATTCTTTCAACATTTAAAAATTTCTACTTAAAGGGCTAAAATGTTTAATTTTGCGAAACTATCTATTACTAAAGAGGACATATAGGTATGGCAACTCTGTGCCTGGATTTTTAACAAAAATGCAAGAAGTATTCTTGAAAATAAATAATATGAAAGTGTTGGGGAAGAAGAAATTTCTTCTACCCCTCAAGGTTCTTCTAGCTGGTCTAAGAATCAAATAGATGTGAGAGAGATTAACAGGAGAAAAAAACAAAGTTAAATTACATACATACAGGGAAGCCATAGACATGGGTTCCAAAGACAGGGACAATGAGTACATATGTCATCCTGAACCAAGGAGAAGAAGATAAGAGTCTGAAACTCCAAAGGTAAAGGGAAGTAATTCATAGGATTATGAAAAGAATAAATATTTGGTAAACAAAATACTCGATGGACACACAGAAGCAATGGGGCATGGAGAGAAATTTCAACAGACTTTGTCATATTCCTTGTTGTCTGTCACCCCTAGTTTAATGATTTTGATTCTCAAATGAACAGTGGCGTGTGTGTGTGTATGTGTGCATGTTCTTGATTTCATCACCAGTAGTCTTGGAATAACAAAATAATTGCAAGATTTGCAAAATCTCAGCTATTTGAAAGAGTATAGACCACCCTGCATCTCAGTGCAATAATTCAATATATATTTATTAGGTATTACCAGCATTCAAAGCACCAAAAATGCAATATGGTTCCTGCTTTCTAGATATTTATGGTACAGTGAGGAAGAGGTACACATAAATAAGAAATTTCAATGCCACCTATAATACAGCAAACACAATGTTGGAAGTATGGCTAGAGTGTTGTAGAGACACAAAAAAAGAAGCACTTCACTTTTTTGTCCAGTGTGTATGAGTGTGTGTGCTTATGTCTGGGGAAGCAGGGGACAAAAGATTTTGTAAACTGAATCTGAAATAAAGTATGACTTAGGGAACCAAAGAATATAAGTAGAGAGTCAACTTCAGCATCAGGAAGACATGTATGGAAATCCTGCCCTGGGAGGAACAAACTGAAAGGCCTTTGTAATTATGAGAGGGTAGCCTGCACCTGGGACAAGGAGAAGAGGACACTGGAGAAGCAAGGGTCAGCTCTGTCAAAGAGAGAGCTGCATGCATGTCAATGAGCATGCCCTGCTTCCTGTTGGCCAAAGGTGTTGGACCTATGCTTCTGCTCTAGGATAAGGGACACAGTTCATGTGGTAATTAGTGGTGTGTAATGGCAGAGAGGGCAAAGCAGATTTGTGTAGCTTCAGAAAAGTGACCTTTGTTTGCTTTCTCACTATTCCACTGAAAATTCTTCAATAATATATAATAGCTAACATTTATTTAGTCCTTACTATGTGCTGGACACAATTTTAAGCACTTTGTATGGATTTAATTAAGAAACTGTATTTGCCTGTTCAGGCTGCCGAAACAAAATACCATACACTGAGTGGCTTTAACAACAGAAATAAATTTCTCACAGTCCTGGAGGCAGGGTGGTCTAAGATCAAGGGGCTGGTGAGGTAGATTTCATGCTGATGTCTCTTCTCTCAGCTTGTAGGTGGCCACCGTCTTGCTGTGTGCTTACAGGACCTCTTCTTTGTATATGTGGAGAAAGAGAGCAACCTTTCTCTCTTGCTTTTCTTAAAGAGGCTACCCATCCTATCAATTAAGGCATCATCCTTATGACCTCACTAAACCATAATTCCCTCCTAAATGCCCTATGCTCAAACACACTAGGAGTGAGAGCTTCAACATGAATATTGGGAGAACATAATTCAGGCCATAGCAGAAATTCCCCCTAAAATAGCAGTAAGGTGGGGACAGGTAGTACTACTATTCCCATATAGAGAGAGAGGAGGGAATTGAAACACAGAAATTAGTGTCACAAATTGGCTTCCTCAAGAGCAGACACTGAGGCAGAATCTGGGGTGAAAAATGTGAAAGGAAGAGGAAAGAAGCAGCAGGTGCAAAAGAAAAAGAGCAATGGACTATTAAGGAGATGGTTTTGTTCAGGCTCTTCTAACAGGAGAATGTTCCTTAATCAGGAGTATCTCAAATAAGGGGGAGAAAATTTGCTTTTATAAAACAAGAGCATCACTGAGGTAGGGTGGAGATGGGTCTTACCTCAGAACATGGGAGAGCAGGGTGTTCTTTTGTGCTTAGCCATTTCTCAGAATGCAGAACAGCAGGAAGATTTGGGGGGGAAAAAATAGAGGGATATCTCAACCATTGCTGTTTTCTGTTAACAGGGGACTCAAGTAAAATTCGACATTGTCAGTTCCTCCTTTTGATCAAGATGAATTGAACACACTTATCATTCATCAAACAACTCAAAGGCAGAGCAATAAACCTCTTGAATGAGGTGAAGCAGGGTCTAAGAAATAGTCCTCTGCAAGACTTTTGTTGGTGGTGTTCCTGTAAAACCAGTTGAACCAGCTGTTGAGAGGTGATGACAAAGGTCAGCTGTTTAGAGTTCTGGAGGTCAAGCATCTTAAAAAAGAAATGCCTGAAGTAATAAAAAAAAAAAAAGACATTAATATAAAGCTTGTGTTAAAGTGCCAGGGAGCAAACAGTTAGTCACCAATCTCGGGGGTTCCAAGAGGTCTGTGGAGGGTAACTGGCCATGCAGTGCCACTCACTGAGCTTCATGCAGCTCTCCAGTTAGGATGTGGATGGTCTAGGCAATGTTATCCACAGTCCTGGTTACTCCTCTTAGAATGGCAGGCATAACCAGAGTATCTTTCCTGACTTGTTTAGCTGTCCAGACAGTTGCCTGTCCAAGGAGAAATCAGCCCATGCATGGTCAGCTGTGAGGGTAAGTCCTTCAAAGCTTCTATCAAGTCATAGGGCTTCAGGGGTTTCTTTGGGTTCTTGGAAGAGGGACCAACTGCAAAGCAAGCTAGAGTCCCATTAGGGTCCTAGGAAGCTGGGTTATAGTTTTTGATGATGCTGAATAATTGGAGAACTAAGTTTGAAGAATTATATCCAGATATTGAAGAAAACTGAAAAAAATATAATTTGGAAAAGATTGAAAATTGGAGCAAAGTAATAGGACTTACCAGATAGGTAACAAAATCATGAATTTGCTTTTTTGTTGATATTTGGGTTTTGGTAGAGAGGGAGAGAAAGCCAATTAAGTTTCTATCAGACAGACTTTGTGTAGCATCAGTCATACACAATTTACAGAGGGTGAGAATAGCTCAAAGGTAATGAACACACTGGAATCCGATAATCTGGAAGAGTGTACTATAGACCTGGGGACAGGTGCTAAGGAGGCCACATACTGCCTTCTGGAAGAGGCTTCTGCAGCTGTATTTCTCAGGGAGTGAGGATGGAGGTGGAAGTTCTAACTCTTAAGGGAAAGGTTGGCTGCAGGCTCAGAAGGTTCAGAGGAGTCCAGAGAGTCAAAGTCTTCCAGGGCATGTGCCAAATATCTCCAATCCCAATACAAAGATTTCAGGTTTTCCCAAAGAGTGGTATGAACTTGGCATAAATACCAGCCTTGATTGAGTGATTAAGCATCTTTGAAGTTCAGCTGCTTTGACTGTTTAAATCCTGGGTTTAGTCCTTAACTTTCTTCGCCTACTCGCTTGAGGAAATGAGAACTTTGCAAGCATAGAGGACCTCTAGCTTTCAATTCTGGTTTTCCATTGCCTTTAACTTGTCCTCCACTGCTTATTATTTTTCAGTGAGCAGTTCTTTAAAAATGTGTGTGGACCAGCAGAATCAGCAGCACCTGGGAACTTGCTGGAAATGCAATTTCTTGAGTCCCTCCCCCAGGCCTACTGAATCAGAAACTCTAATGTTATGTTAGGAATAAAGCGGTCTGTGTTTTAACATGCTCTCTCCATGCTCCTGATGCACACTAAAGTTTGAGAACTGCTGCAGTAATGCACCAATGGGGTTTAGCAATAACTCTCTAATCCTACCTAGTATCCTTATAACTGCTGTTTTCTCCATGTATCTCAACTGCCTAATGTATCCTAGTTGCTAGTTCATTTCCATCCACTATATTCCCTCCCAACCCACCACCATGGAAAGTTTTATACAGCACTTCCTTGAGTCAGAGTTCTTCTGTGCAACATCTACCACCAGTGGCAGGGACACCAGTTAGCCAGGTACTGAGCAATCCATCTCCAAAACCGCACCGTCATATCACTTGCTTTCTCAGGCCACTTCCAGTACTCTCATAGGTTAGGTTCTCTGGAAGCAGAGTTTACAACAGAGCTTTAAGTATAAGACATATAGTAGAGGTCAAAACCAGTGAGGGGAATTGGGAGGAAACAGGACTGAACAGAGACAGAAACTGATTTATGATGCAGGTTGGCAAAGCTTTTGCCAACTTGGCAGGGAGTTCTAACGTTAATGACACCCATCACAATGTCACATGTTGGACAAATGTGGCCAGTCCTTTACAACCTGCCTTGCTCAGTAACAGGTGCAGGCTGACCCAGGAAAGGCAGGATCTCAGGCAAAATGAGCTCAACAGCTTGAGGATGACCAGATAGTCTGAAGGCTCTCTTCAGACCACACTCTCTGCAGCGGGGCATCAAGTCCTTCCTGGAAGGGGGATATGGTCGAACATCTCTCAATCTGCTACAGTTAGTAACTTGCCTAAATTCACCTGTAAGAAGGTAGTAGAGCCAAGCTTTGAAGCCAGTTAACCTAGATCCAGGGTCCATACTTGTCTCCATCTCACTACAGCACCTAGCAACAATTGCTAATGCAGATCCATTGAACAACTTTAAAGAGGTGACAGGAATAGATTTGATTCTCAGGTAGATTCTCTAAGAAGTATTGGTAGGCATCAATATCTTGAGATACCTTTTAGTCACTAGATTTTATTAGACTCATTCTCCTCATCTGTAAAAAGGCTTTGCCATCGGTGAGGCAACTCTTTCCTTAATTGAGATAAACCCAGGACATTTACAGCTTCTCCGTGGAAAGAATCCCTCTTTGGGAAAAACACCCCCTCCCCTGACCTCCCATTACCCTGCGTTTCACATTTCCTTGTGATTCTCTCACTTCAGTTATTAGTGTCACCAGAACATTTTTCTTTTCAAGTTACACCTTAGAAATGTAATTTTTTTATGACATGCTTATGAATATAAAGTATATTTTTTTCTTATGACATTCTCATGAATATAACTATTTGAGGGAAGAGGTGAGAAGAAAAACAAATTGTTAATTTCTTCATAACAACAAAGCCTCGATATTTCCCTTTTAAAGGGTTTTATGCAATAGGTAGGAAATAATAAAAATGTTTTCATAAAACCAGTAATTCAATCACCACATTTATTGTCAGTCTAAATTTTTATTCCTGCTTAAAGTAAATGAACAATACTTCTTGAAACAATGAATAAATCATTATCATCCCAGTGCATTTTACTTGGAGTTATTTCCAGTCATGGAAATGATTTTCCCACAGAATGAATATTTTTTTACCAGTAAATCATAATGGCAATAAATAGAAGCCAAGAAACTTTTATTTCTTAGGTCCCAGATCCCCTTAAACTGTCTTCCATGCACCCATGCTCATTTACTCCGTCCTCAAGATTACACCCTGTTTAAGGGGAAGACAGAGCGCACCCACAAGCAAACTGCATCAGTCTCCCTTCAGTTCTGCCTGGGGTTACTGCTATGAGTGGTTTGTGAGTCGTGTCCCAGCAGGAAGTAGACGACACATTCATATAAGAATAATTCAAAGAGAACTTAGTAAAAAAAACTACTTGAGAAGGGGTACGGAAAGTGGAGGGGAACAAAAAGGGATAGGGCAGTACCCGGTTTAGTAACAGTCTTGACTCCCTCGTACTCTTAGGCTTGAAGAGGTGAAGAGAAGGGGTGGTTTCCAAAACCTCACAGAGAGAACCTGTACACAGGTCTACCTTCTATCACGTGAGACCTTTTGTCAAGACACGCAGCCACCCCACGGTAATATTGCTGGCAGGGAGCGGAGGTGAAAAAATCCCCAGCCTCACTCCCCTGCCTCTCTCCAATCTGTTTGCCATCCCTGGGCCAAACCTATCTGGAAGCCAGAGAGCAAGGGACATTGTTGATGAAGTGCAGGTACATACAGATCTGCCTCCTGGGGCAAAGGTGGGATGAAGAAGGACAGAGAGCGGACCTGAGAAGCAAATAGAAGACTTTCGGCATACTTTTTTTTTTTTCCTCTCAGCCAAAATGAATATATACTGAGTTGGACTATGTATATGAGCTGATGTTCACATGGGAGGGATGAAAAATTAAACCAAAGTTTTTATGTGTGGGAGAACACTCGCCAATCAGAATCTAAGAGAAGAAACCAATTAAACAAAATTTCTGGGAACTCTAATGCAATCAAACAGCTCTTTGCTGTTTGTTTTTGAAAAATGAAACTCTCCTAATGTCATAAATGAGTCATGGAATTCTTAGCTCTAACAGCTTGGGAGTGACGTAAAAATCAAGAAGAGTCTGCAAGTAGAAAGTTCTCATGGATTATTTGAAGTTATTAAATTAGCTTTATAGATTCAGAGATTGACAAAATATTTCAGTAAAGGACCAAACAGTAACTATTTTTGGCTTGGCAAGCCATATGATTTAATGGCTTAACTCTGCCATCATAGCCTGAGATACCCATAAATAAGTGGGCCTGGCTGTGTTTCAGTAAAACTTTACTTACCCAAACGGGTGACTGGCTAGCATTTATTAATCAAAGAGAGAATGATTTTGAACAGACAGATGAGGGACCCGGTCCCAGCTTAGCAGAGTGGCCTTGGACAAATGGCTTATCCACTGACCAAACTCCCTATCTCATGGACTCAATAAAAAATACAGGTACACCTGGTACAGATGAGCCACTCCATAAATGTTTGTTGCCTTCCTTTCTACATATTACCAAAGAAAATATGGAAATTGAATAAATGAATCTGGCTCAAACTTGCTGAACTACTTTCAAAGTGGGTCAAAAGGTCTCTGGGGAAAATCTGGAGAATATACTGTCTAAATAAATTCCATGGAGAAAGATACCACATAAATGTGCCAGAGTTTTATTTTTTAAAATGAGCAACTTAATATCCTGAGCAGAGTTTAGTGGGTTTAAAAGAACAGGCTGCATTATTATTGCCAGCAGGGGACTATCTAATTGGGAGTCCATCATCTACAATAGAAAACACAGCTGGAACCCAATCAGCTCGCAGTGAACAAGAAAAGCTTGTGTAAGAGGGGTGGAGAGAAATAAAATCATGTGTCTAGAGAGAAATGGAGAAAACAAAAAGGCACGACTCCAAAGGAACTCTCAGAATCAAACCTTAGAAACAAAACTTACAGGCAAGTGTCCCAGAGGTATGTTGTGATTTACTCAAAATCCTTCAATTCTATCTCCTCTCTGTTAATAGTCAAAAGGTATCATCAGCAAACTCAAAATAAATTCTCATCATAAAAAAAAAAATGGCAGGCACCTTGATCTCATGCATGCTAGTGCCTTTTTCCCCAAACTGGGCATTATAGCCCCCAGAAGCTTTCCCATCACCCAAGCCTGGGTGATTCTTCCTCCCCCATGCTCTCCAGCACACTGGCATATCTGTATGGCAGAACAGCGTGGCCTTTTAATTTCTCTGTATCTCCATTTGTCTGTAACTCCTGAATGGAAAGGTTATGTGTGCTGTCATTAGAGTTATGGTCACAGTGCCTAGTTTAGTGGAAGGCCAGCCAAAAATTTGGAAAGTACTTGTTGAATGAAAAATGAACAGGTGAATGTGAACTAGAGTGGGTTCCTTTTTGTCTTTTAAGATATTTCTATTGTCATTCCTCAGCAATAAACAAGTCATTACCTTCCAAACACAATCTTATTCCTATTTTCTTAATCTATGATATACTGCATGCCTCTTGTTGAGGTCTAAAAGGTATGATATGCATTACAGCATTCGGAGTCCAGCAGTTTGTGTCCATTCAATGGGTATCAGTTCTTCCTCCCATCCACACCGTTACTGACCTCCATCATTTCTTAATTTGCCTGCAGTTATATTTGCTTTTGCCATTTTCTTTTTGAATCGTTTACAACACTATGAAACAAGTTAACATTAAATAATAAGGAACTTGACCAGGTCAAGAAGATTAACTCTCCCTTTGCCTGAAATTACCCTCAAAAGCAAGGTATACCTTTGAAATGCATCTTTAAATCAGCAAATCCAAAACATTGTTGTTCTTAACCAATGTCAGAATGATATGTGGACTGAGTATAGAGTCCACATATTACTAATAGAAATCCTTACAACTACTCGCATGTAGATTTACAACAGACAATAGGGCCAAGAGTATAACTTTTGGCAGCAGATATTTGGTGTTCAAATCCTGATTTACTATGATCAGTCTGTAAAGTGGTGAAAATAATAATACTCATATAGGGTTATTATAAGAATTAAATTAGTTAACATGTAGAAATCCCTTACAATAATTCCAAGCACAAAGTAGCCACCATGTTTGTGTTAACCACAGTTATTATTATCCTATGGATCCCTATGAAGAGATACTGCATGTCTCTGAAATGTGGATCTATAATGACAATTAACACAATGATAGAGCACTTTTCCCTGTGAGAGTGCTTTCATATTGCAAACTTTAACCCAGAAGATTTCATGTAATCTATATCACTCTGTGATTTTGATGATCTATATCACTCTCTGTATAGCATATGGAGAAAGTAGGCTGGGAGTGGTTATTTCCCAAGGTCACACAATTAGTAAATTACAGGAACAGATGAAAAACTCAAATGTGACTCTATGTTCAGTACTGACCCACCACACAACAGCTAAGGCAGAAAGAAGTATTATAAACCTGTAGACAACAGGTAGAATACAATCTGACTGCAGTGAGATAACTCATAACCTATCCAGTGTTGGCATGATATTCTCTTACGACTCTGGTCTCTTTCAAGTTAGACCATATCTGCATAAATATTGCACAACCCACTCAGCTCAATTCTTTATTTGAAAGACTGCAATGTCAGCATGTATATAGCATTGGGAAAAACTCATTTTAGTATGATCAATGTGTGGTAGCATACCTGAGGAATTTGTGGCAGTCTGCTTAGGAAGCCCTTACCAACATCAAAGTGCCTAAGTTTGCATTTGATCCCAAATCTTCTGAGTCAAACACTAGAGCTTATTTATTCATTTGCTGTTTTTATTTGACCATGATACTTCTCTGGAAATATTTAAATACTGAATAAGGAAAGCTGTTTTACAAGGAATATTACACACTTCCGTAAAGATGTGCTGGTGTATAGATTTTATATGGATTTTGGAAGCTTCTATCAATGCACAGCTTTATTTCTTATAGCTTTTCTTTCATTTTTGTGTTAAGTGAGTAGCATGTGTGATCTTCTCTGACGGGAATTGGTGATTTGCTGTGAAATGAAGATGGGTTGATTGACATAGATTTCAGTCAAACACTTTGGCTCATAGTATATTAATAGACCCACTGCATCATTCCACATTTTTTTGAAGATTTTTTTTCTTTCTATAAAATGTGTTAAATGCTGGTGTAGCATTCAAGCCAGTTGTTAACTGGCAATAATTTGTATATTAAAGTTACCTCTTAAAAACAAGACAGCATTATCAAGTGGATGGATAATGTCAAGGCAGGGCTATTAAGCTCCATTATGTGGTGGTATGCTGTTGCTGACTGACAAACACAGATCTGTCCTATATTAGGAACACACAGCACTTGATCCAACCTCCGGCAAGAGTCAGAGTAACCAATGCATTTCGATGTGCTCTTCAAATCCCCTTCTCTGAATTAACCACTAGAGATGACAGAACCACGTGACAAATCTTGACTCAAAGGATCTCTTCCTCACTGTCATTGCTTTTTGTTTTTATGCACTTTAAATTTATTCTTCACGTGCACTTTACCTACTTATTCTTTCAGTCAGTACATTATCCTTATGCAATAATTATACATTTTATGATGTACCTGTATGTCAGTGACTCCCAAATCTTTATCTTTAATCTTGATTTTTCTTTCATGAGCCCCACTTTCTGTATGTGCTCCCTGAATCTCTCCACCTGGGGATCCCACAAGTGTATTGGTATTAAAAGCAAACTTTCTCCTGACACATCTAAATCTGCTTTTCTTCTCAATTTGTATCCTCAAATACATTTCAGAGTTATCTTCAGTTCTTCCTTCTTTCCTGAACCCCCTCTTAGACTAGAAACTGTCAAGTCTATCTCTGAAACGTCATTCAAATATGTTTGCTGCTCTCTCCTTTGCTTATGCTTTCCTCCAAGGCCTCTGTATCTTTTCTCTTGGACTGACCCAGTAGCTGTTTTACTTATCTTCCCACATTATGTCACTTCCTTTTCCAAATCATTCCTCATGCTGTCTTTCTAAAACACAGATCTCATAATGTCATTTTTCTCTTCTTAAATAGCTTTTCTCCCCTTCTTTGTTCATTGAATGTCTTCTCAATCTTTCAAGGCCAAAGTCAATTGTTACAATTCCTCTATATCCTTTCTTAACTTCTCCAGGCAGAATTAGTCCCTCTTGTCTGAATTCCAACAGTCCTTTTAAAAACATCTGTTATAGTGCTATCATTTCCTCTGTATTTTGAAGTGATCAGGGTAATATAGGCTTTAAAAAATTCACCAAAACAACAGTACTTGGAAATTTTCCCTCCAGGATCCCAGGCTAAGACCCCAACATTGTAATCCTTGCTGGGTATTGAAATTCATACTGTAAATTGCTAGTAGAATGCAAGCTCATGAGAACACACAGTTAGTTTGTGTAAAGGGTTAAGATCTTTTTTGCAGCTCCTTACCAAGAGGTGCAAGCCCCAAGTCTAAAGCATACTGTGTTGTGTGTCTCTGCATATCCATGTACTCATGCACATTAAACCCAAAGCCTTAGAATATATTTCCCCAGGATTGTTAAACTAGAACCCACAGGATATCCTCACACTTAGACCATCTACTTTGTGGAAATGTTAAGTAATCTTAGCCTTGTCCCCACTTCACTTTCCTATTTCTTGTCCCATTTTTTTTCTCATGACTAAGTGACTGTATCCTCTTCAAGTACCAAAAGAGAGGGACAGTCTCAGCTGCATTCTAACCCTGTAGCTAACAGTGAATACTGGCTTTATCTTTGTTGTTCCACTTTGCTGGAATTTATTTAAGAACCATTTGACATCTGTTTAATTCAGTGTCTGGTTCGTGTTAGGAGTCAGCATTAAATATGTATTTGTCGAATGAACACATTATCTTGGTAAAAAATTATTCTTGGGTCAGGATATGAAACTGTAGGTAAGTAAGTCTTAGATGTGAGTTCAATAATGACCTTGTTTCTTGGCCAAAGAGAGCAATTCAAGTCATGGGGTGAAGCCTGGGAGAAACATATCAGAAAGACAGCAACCCGGCCTAGAAAGAATTCCAGGATGGCTCTGTACATGCATAGTGTTCCATGTGTTGTACTGCCCTTCCATTATCCTGGCTCTGCAGTAAAATGTCATTAATGGTTCCTACCTTTTCTCAGTGACACAGAAAATAAGAGAAGTGCTGTGCCCATCAGTGGGAAAAGGATACAGAGACAATTTCCCCGTCCGTGAAGAGTGCTCCCTCTTCTTACAGCAGAGAGGGTGGAGGGAGTGCTCAGAGAAAACATGTTGGTTGGGCCTGAGTACTGAATAGGATCATGACCTCTGGTGAAGGATATGGAGGCAAACATTTAGCCTAAATCATTCATTCATTCATTCATTCATTCAGTCAGTCATATATTAGACAAATGTTTAGTGGACATTTAACATGAATATTCATGACATAGGTTACTATGATAAGGAAAACAGGTTATGAAAGGTATCCATTCCTTAAGAATGGAGAGTAAGGGGGAAACGGCTGGTGAAAGGAGGCATTCCCAGGCTTAGACAAGACATTCCTGGGGCTTCTATGCAGTAAGTCCCCTTTCTCAGAGAACGGAGGCTGCCTGCCTTGAGGTGAGCCACAGAAGGTCCTGTTAGGGCCTTGCTAGCGCCGTCCAGAGCCACGGGCTGGATCCGAGAGGGTTACAGCTAGGTAAGGAGACCCTGAAGACTAGAGAAAAGGTTTGAAGGATGAGTCTGGGAAATGGTTGCTTTTTAGTGTAGAGAATCAAACCAGGAAAACTGAAATAAGTAATGAGTCAAAGGTCAGGGGC
Organism: Manis pentadactyla; assembly: GCF_030020395.1. Classification (NCBI taxonomy): domain Eukaryota; kingdom Metazoa; phylum Chordata; class Mammalia; order Pholidota; family Manidae; genus Manis; species Manis pentadactyla. The sequence goes on along the minus strand of NC_080022.1, from coordinate 161,920,664 downwards.
AGCATGGAGCAAGGTTGAGGCAGCCAAGCTCAAAGCCTCAGGTAGGACTGGGAGAGGAGAGGAATGAGCCCCGTTTAGGGCTGACTACAATCAAATGAGGCGAATCAGATCCTCCTCGGGAAGGGCAGGAAGGGTTATGCTGGAGACTGCAAGCAAAAGGGCACCAGAAAAAAAAAAAAAAGGACTAGAAGGAGTCGGTGAAAAGCTGGAATAACCATCAGTAAGAGTAATTCAGAATCATTGCTTGTTAAAGATTATTTGGGAATGAAAGTAAAGATTTTCTAAAATATTCCTCCAAGACAGTAGGAGGCTTCTGAATCAAGATACCTGAGAATAATGAGTACCTCACTTCTTTCTCAAAATCCAAAGCAAATAGTGGGAGTTATAAATCCACAGAAGTACTAGGAAACTGAGGAGACCCCTGTCCACATGCCAAAATAATGAGGAATTTCTAGAAAATGAAAAGTAGATGTGATGGAGAAACTGAGACCCAATGAATGTTGAGATATGACTGATGAAAAAGTAAATTTTCACCCATAAAACCCTAACATAACAAAAAAGAGGCAGTGGGAATTAGGAGGAAGAACCAGAAGTGGGGAATTCAGCAAGTAACTAATTCAAGGACTGCAAAACAGCTGCTCTGACTGACTGAACATCTGGAGATACGGGATGCTAGGGGAAAAAATGGAGTGAGATGAGCAAATCGCTGGGAAAGTAATGAAAATAATATTTTTTATATAAATAGAATGTATAAAATATACATGAACGGTTTAAGAATAATTATAAGGGAATACTCATGTAACCAGCATCCTAGTTAAGAACCGAACATTGTTAATACCTTAGAATTCCTCTCCTGGTAACATCTCATGTTCTATCCCTAAAAGTAACCAGTAAATTAATTTGATGATTATTATTTATTTCCTTGCTTTTTCAAAAATAGCTTACCAGCTATGATCACAACTATAAATACTGTATTATTGGTTTTGCCTCTTTTTGAACTTGATATACATAAAATCATATTGTACATGATTCGTCAGTGACTTACTTCCTTCACTCAGCAATGTATTTGTTAAACTTCAAACTTGATGTGTGTTTGTACCAGTGACTCAAAGTGAAAAACTGCTAGGTAAAAATCCACTTTATAAATTTGTCACTGTTTTTTAGCCAACTACTGGTGAACATTTGGGTTGCTTTCATTAAAAAAATGTGTTTTATGACCAGTGTTACGAATATTTTTGAAATAATTCCTGATCACATGTGCAAATGCTTTTTCTTATACATCTAGGAGTAATATATTCATGTGTTCAACTTTCCTAGGCCATGCTGAAGTATTTTCAAAGTACTTGTGCCAATTTATACTCCCACCAGAAGTATAAGAGAAACTCTCTTGCTTTGCATCCTTGCCATCAGTTGGGTTACCAAAGTTTTAAATTTTAATCTTCTCTTTATGTGAAATTAACTCATCATGATGGTTTTAATCTGAAATTCTTTGATTACAAATGAGGCAAAGCATCTTTTTTTAGGTTCTTAGTCATTTAGCCTTCCTTTTTTGTGAATTTCCTGTTCAAATTTTGTATCTTTTGTCATTAGGCTGTTTTCTTCTTAATGAATTATGAGATTTTATCAAAAAATTCTAAAAATGCATATTGGGCACTTTCTATGTGTCAGGTGCTGTTCTAGGGACTCATCGAGCATCAGTAGAAAATACACACACACACAAAAACACAAAAACCAACATAAATACTCTTTGCTCTTAGACTCCTAATATTCTAGTTTTGGTGGTAGTGAAAAAGGGGAAATAGGCTAAGTAAAGTTGTATGCATAAATTATAAGTTCTATAAGTATTTTTTTAATTAAACAAGGTTAGGAGGATTGGATTGTGGGTGTTGTGTGGGAATGGAGCAGGCTGTAACTTCAATTATTCTGAGAATAAGCCTTATGAGATAGAAGTGAGAAAGATAGTATTTGTAGACTTAAAACCTGCATCATCCTATGAGTAACAGATGTCCCTTCCTGACCTGCACTGAACATGTAACATGAGCAAAACATTTTGTTTTGTCAAGCTATTGAGATGTACAGGATGGTTTTTACTACAGCATGACTGATTCATCCTGCTTGGGGCATATAATTATGAGAAGCACATTAAAAAACTATTTATATAGTCTTGGAGAGTAGACTTCCTTAAATAAAGCACTCAAACTCTAAAGGATAAAAGCTTCATTACTTAAAAATTAAAAACTCTATAGAAAAGGCACTATGAAGAAATAAAAGACATACATTGATGACAAAATGGTTGATCTACACAAAGAATAGATATCCATAAAAAGAGTTTCTACAGATCAAGAACAAAATAAACCAATCTAGACACATGCACAAGCGGTATGATAAGGCAACTCACAAAGAAGATCTGTAATTAGTAATACAGAATATTACCAATGCTACAAATGTATATCTCTCCTGTTCCTTTCTTTAAGTACATGAGTACATATTTCTGCATATACGTATATATACACACATATATTCATATACATTTTTATTTTATATGTAAATAAAATATTTTTGAAAATATGGAATAATCTTCAAACCAGTAGAGTTTGAGAATTTTTTTTTTTAATTTGCAAGTTCCTTAATTTTATGAAAGAGTTTTTAAAATGTCAGAGTATGGTCTTTTTTCAGAAATGTCCCATTAGTAGTTGAAAACAGTTTTATCTTCAGTTTTGATGTGGTGTATTATAAATGACAATAGGTTAAATTGTTTAATAACAGTGTCCAAAGCCCCTTTATACTGATTAATCTGCTTGTTCTGTAAGTTACCAAGAGGGAAGTATTAGAATATCAAACATGTTTCTAGATTTGCCTATTATTTGGTTCTCTCAGTTTCTCTTTATAATATAAATTTACTTTTTATTTTTATTTAGATATATACAAATATAAGATTGTTAAATAATCCTCAGAAAAAAATATTTTATCATTACAAAATACCCCTTTTTCCTACCTCAACACTTTTTGTTTAAGATCTAATCTGTCTGATATTACTGTAGCCATATCAACATTCTTTTGCTTGGCATTTACATGGTATATCTTTTCTATCCTTTTATTTTTAATCTATTTGTATTTTTATTTAAACTGTGTTTCTTGTAAACAGCATATAGCTGAATCTCTTTTAAATCCAGTATAATTTTGTCTTGATCCATTTACATTGTCTGTAAGCACATGAAAAGGTGTGCAACATTATTATTCCACAGGAAAATGCATTTTAAAACCATAATTAGATGCCTCTACAAAGCCAGCAGAATAGCTAAATTTTAAAATAATGACCAAAACAAGTTTTGCAAAGATACAGAGCAACTGGAACTCTCTTACCCTGTTAGTAGGAGTGTGAACTGATTAAGCCACTTTAGAAAATGACTTTATCAGTAGTTACTACTAAAACTAAACATATGCTTCCCTAAGACACATTAGTTCTATTCCTGGGAATATACCCAACAGAAATGAGATTAATGTGCATGTCCAACAAAACACAGGCATAAGAGTTTTCGTAACAGTTTTATTAATCACAGAAAAATAACTCAAGTGTCTATCAATAGGAAATTAATAAATTTGGGGTAATTTGTGCAAGGATATATCACATAACAATAGAAAAGAACTACTAATACATGAAGACACATGAATGAATCTCATAAACATGATGTTGAATGGAAGAAGCCAGACATAAAAGTGTCTATCATGTGTGATTCAAATTATATGAAGCATAATAAGAGGCAAAACTAACCTTGAGTGATAGATGTCAGAACATGGGTTACCACTGGGGAAGGCTGATTGGCATGGATACCTTCTGGTACACTGAAAATGTTTTGTCTTGAGCTGAATAAATGTTTACATGGTTATATAAAAAAAATAAAATGTATCATTCTCTACACTTACGATGTGTGCATTTTATAGAAGTTATACCTCAATAAAAAAGAAAAACAAGAAATATAAAAATAAAATAAATATCAACATTTTCATATTTTAAAAAATTCCCAAATCAGTATTTATGAAAGTGATTTAACATATACTACTGAAGGGCCCCCACCCATAAGATGGCGAACTTCCTGCTTCTCTTCCGGGTCCTCGGTTCCCACCGGCGCCACCTGAAGCCTAATCACCCCTCGCCCCCTAATCCCAGCACCTGGCCAATAGCCACCAGCCCCGTAGAAGTAACACCACAATCACCCCATGCCCCTTCCTATATAACCCAGCACCTTTCCCTAATAAAGCGGAATTCTCCGGTGAATTGCTGCTGTGTGTCGCTCCCTTCCTTTCATTGGTGCCGAAACCCGGGAGACAGGACACCCCAACTGGGCCCTGTCTTCCCCCGACACCAGCAGCAGCTTGCCCTCGTCCTCTTTTTCCGGCGCTGGCTCCTCACACTCACCACTCCTCTTTGGCCTTTGGGTAAGTTTTCCCCTGGAGAGGGCCGCTCTTCCCTGAGCTATTGCAGTGCCATTGACCGTGATCGTCCGGCAAGGCCCTGACGCTCGGGGACGAGGGGGGAACTCTCCCCGCCTCAGGCCTTCACGGCTGCGGCGGACCCTCAGGTCCCTCCTCCAACAGCCATAAACGAGGTGACTCCTTTGCGGATGAGAACGCTCCCTCCCCACCCCCCCTCCTCCTTCCGTTCCTTCCGCTGAAAATTCCTAGTACTAGGTTCCTCATGACTCCGGCACTCTGCCTTCTTAGAGAAGTCTGAGTGACGACCCACACTTCCTAAGAAACCGACTCGTATACGAGTTTCCGCAGACCCCCAAGGATCACCGGGGACGCCCTTTGTCTCCTTGCGGTCTGCTCCCAGTCCGAGCGTCTCCGTTCGTCTTCCCCTGTTTGTCTCCTTCTCTGTCCTTTAGCCTTGGGGGCCTCCTCATCCCTCCCTGGAAGCTCACCTCTTGAAGGCCTGCTCAAGTATCTAGACACCCTCTCCCTGACGCCTGATATAAAACCAAAACTTCTCCGTAAATACTGCTCCCAAGATTGGCCGACATGCCCCCTAGACAATAACAACCAATGGCCCGCAGGGGGAGCTCTTGATCCTAACATCACTCGCGATCTCTTTAACTACTGCCAGCGCCTGAAAAACTGGAAGGAGATTCCCTATACCGAAGCTTTCCTCCTCCTCTCCCCGCCTCCCTCGCGGCTGCTGCCTCCTCCTCCCCCCGCCTCCCCCCAAGTTCTCCCAGCCTGCAAGCCGTCTCCCCCGCAGAAGCCTCCCGTTCACTCCCTTCCCCCTCCTCTCCTACAACAGCCCCCCCCTTCCTCCCCCACCATCTCCTTCCCCACCTCACCCCCCCTGCAGATCAAGCCTGAGCCTTTCAGCCCCCCTCTAAGTCCCAGGAGCCTCCTCCGTCTTTGCCCCCATCACCTGTTTCTCCCCCACAGACTGAGCCAGAACCCTTCAGTCCCCCACTGCCGTGGGTCTCCGCTTTTGAGATATCTTCACCTGCTGCTTAATAGCAGGTCTGAAAAACGCAGCTCGTAAAGTAGTCAATTTTGAAAAGCTCCCTCCGAGTTCTTAGACAGACTCACTCAAGCCCTATTACAGTTACCAGCCTGGACCCAGAAACGCCTGACGGGAGACATGTCCTTATGACATACTTCCTAGCTCAAAGCTACCCCGACATTAAAGCTAAACTCAAAAAGTTAGAACAGGGCCCCGCTACCCCACACACTGAGATCCTAACAGTGGCCTTTAAAGTCTTCCATAACCGGGAGGAGGAGAAAGAATGCCATAAACAAAAGGCTGATCAGGCCAATTTCTAAATGTTGGCCCAGCTGATAAAACCACAACCTGGGCGCCCTTCTACAAACAAGCCCCCCCCCAGGAGCTTGTTTCAAGTGCTGACAAGAAGGACATTGGTCAAGGGCGTGCCCCTCCCCCAGATCTCCTACCACCCCATGCCCCAGATGCCACAAAAAGGGCCACTGGGGGTCTGATTGCCCAGCCACCCGAAGGGGAGGCTGGACGAACAACCCCCATCCTAAGTCCGCCATAGTGGGGCTGGCAAAAGAAGGTTGATGGAGCCCGGGGGCTTCTCGCCGGACCATTTCCAGCACCAAACAGGAGCCCAGGGTTACTTTAATAGTAGACGGTCTCCCCATCTCCTTCCTCCTAGATACAGGAGCCACCTTCTCAGTCTTGCGAGACTACCGGGGCCCTACCACACCTGCCATTACTCCTATAGTCGGGGTAGGAGGTAAACAGATTTTCCCATTAAAACCACCCCCCCTTTTATGCACAATCCAAGACAATCCCATACCTTTCTCCCACTCCTTCCTGGTTATGCCCCAGTGTCCCATCCCCTTACTAGGACGGGACATCCTTTCTCTCCTCCATGTTTCCGTAACTATATCCACTCCCACAGCCCCCAGTACTCCCTTTCTAATGGCCCTCATAGCCGACGACCCCCCTCTACCCAATGAAAGCTCCAGTTCTGCACTCATACACCCTGTAAATCCCAAAGTTTGGGACATTACAAGCCCCTCCGTAGCTCTATGTCCTCCTGCCTCTATCAAATTACGTAACCCCTCTCAGTATATCTGTCAGGCCCAATACCCCCTAACCACTTCAGCCCTCATAGGCCTCCAACCCATCATTCAAAATCTTTTAAACAAAAATTACCTCAGACCCACTCACTCCCCGTTTAATACCCCCATATTAGCTGTTAAAAAAAACCAACAGATCTTTCCGCCTTCTCCAAGACTTCCGCCTCATCAATATGGCCATCGTCCCTATCCATCCCTTAGTCCCAAATCCATACACCCTTTTATCGCAGATCCCTGCCTCGGCCTCCCACTTCTCAGTCCTAGATCTCAAGGATGCATTTTTTTTTTTCTATCCCTCTGGACCCCTCCTCCCAAGATTTTTTCACCTTCACCTGGACAGACCCATACACAAGACATTCTGAACAACTCACTTGGACAGTTTTGCCACAAGGCTTCCGAGTCCACCTTATTACAATACGTGGACGATCTTCTACTCTGCAGTCCCTCATGGGAACAGTCTCAACTTGACACTGCCTCCCTACCTAACCTTCTAGCTTCCAGAGGTTACCGGGTATCCCCTGTCAAAGCTCAAATCTCTTCCCCTTCTGTCACTTACCTCTGATTTCTTCTATCTCAACAAAAAAGTCCATTACCTTAGACAGAAAACAGCTCCTCTCTGACCTGCCCGTTCCCAAAACCAAGACAGAAATCCTTTCCTTTCTAAGCCTGGCTGGGTATTTTAGAGCATAGATCCCTAACTTCTCCCTGTTGGCAAGACCCCTATACGACCTCAGCAAAGGCCCCCCTGAAGAACCATTATCCTCCTCACCCCGACACTCCTTCATTAAGCTCCGTCAAGCCCTTGTGGAAGCCCCAGCTCTCCATCTTCCTGATTTGTCGAAGCCCTTCTCATTATACATTCATGAGAGGTCCAGTCAAGCTCTAGGAGTCCTAGGCCAACATTATGGCCCATCCTTTGCCCCCATAGCTTATCTTTCCAAGCAATTAGACCCCACAGTTCGGGGATGGGCCCCCTGCCTATGGGCATTAGCCGCTGGACAGCTCTTGCAGAAGGAAGCTCATAAACTGACATTCGGGGCGTCCCTTACCATTCTGTCCCCACATCACCTAAAGGATCTCTTAACCTACAAAAGTTTACAGACTCTCCCTCCCTCCAGACTCCTGACCTTACTGTCCTCTTTCCTCCAAAATCCCGTTCATCCCCTTTGCCATCCATACCCGAATCATGACTTTTTCCTCTTTTACTGCTCCCTCGCTCTCTCTCGCTTTTTTTCCTCATTCCTATTGTCTTCCCCGACACCCCAGCCTCCTTTGTATGGCGATTCAAAGTCAGACAGACTTACACACAGCATCAAACAAAAATTACTGCCCTCATTGCCACATCAGACTGCCCTCTGAAAGGCTGCTCTGAGCCTTTATACCTCCACTTTCCTCCCTCCACCGAAGTGTTCACTAGCAGCTACCTTTATTCTCCCTACCTCTGCTTCCTCTATGACCAAAAACAAGCCTGTTGCAGGCAATGGCCAGACACCTACGGGGATGTCCCTACTGGTCTTGCGCCATTCACTACATGGGTAACTCCTGGTACCCACAGTATTACTCCTCCAATCCATTCTCTTCAATACTACCAAACCCCTTCCTCACCTGGCTTTGGCCCATTGCAGGCCCTATAATAATCATTCTCCTCACCTGTCTCTTCTTGCCTTGTAAAGTTTATCAAATCCCAAGTTGGTAAAATCTCTAATCAAACTTTCAACCAGCTTTTACTCAGGAACTACCAGCTTTTAGCCACAGAAGATCCTTCACCCTCATGTAACCTCCTCACCACACGCTGAGATGGACCCCTCTCTCTGCTGGAAACTGTTCCTGGAAACAATGGCCACAGATGCCTGGCTTCTGGCACCTATATCCTCTTGGCACCATTAGAATCAACAAGTCCTCAACCTATGGTTACAGGGAACCTTCATTGATTTCCAACCTGAAGAAGTCCACAACTACTCGCCCTTACTGTGGGGAATCCTATCAACCCTTTCCTCCCAGTCCTCAAGCCCTCACTCCCTTCTTAGCCCCCGTTCAGCAGGAAGCAGTCAGAGAGAAAGCAACGTCCACAACCCCATAGAGGAGAAAGGGGGAAATGAAGGGCCCCTACCCATAAGATGGTGAAATTCCTGCTTCTCTTCTGGGTCCTCGGTTCCCACCGGTGCCACCTGAACCCCAATCACCCCATGGCCCCCTAATCCCAGCACCTAGCCAATAGCCACCAGCCCCGTAGAAGTGACACCACAATCAATCCATGCCCCTTCTTATATAACCCAGCACCTTTTCCTAATAAAGCAGAATTCTCCGGTGAATTGCTGCTGTGTGTTGCTCCTTTCCTTTCAACTACTTTTGGTTTTTTGTGGTCTTTCCATAATAGAATGTTGGGGTGTGGATAAAATTGAAACATTTCCAGATTTTTTCACCTGGCTTTGGTGCATCTGCATATCAACAGGCATTCAGGGGTGTAAACAAGTAGGCTTTAGTGCATTTGCATCTTTCCTCAGGGGTGGAGAAGTTCATCTCCATATCAATGGGTGATTACCTGGGCAACAGAGGGCTTATCTGTACCTGAGAGGTGAGGGGGAGGGCCGGTGTTGTGGCTGCTTGAGCAGGAGAGAGAGATGGGCCAGACTGCAGTTTTGTAAGCAATAAATGTTTTAAACTTTATTTCTCCCTTTGACTGATTTTGGTTTTTAGAGGTATTTTGCCCCAGGATTTCCTTTCCTGGGACTTACAATTGGTGTAGTCAGCAGGGTTCCTGTGAAACCAAAACCTGTCATAATGGGTGTGACCTTTGGGAGAGACACTCCTAGAAATGATGGGGAGAAGCAGCACTTGCACCGAGAGACATGTGTCTACACTCATGTGGTCGTGGAAGTGCCACCACCTTTGCTGGCCATGCCCACCCCAGCCCGTGGCCTGAGCCTAAGGCTACTGCTTCTGCCACTGCTGCTGCTCTTGCTGCTGGCCAGAGCCTGGCCACAACCATGGAAAGGAGCAGAGATCCGGGTCACCTTGAAGCAACTGGCTGCTGTGTACCACGCCTTGCTGGCTACAGAGCCTATCACTGGAACAGCTCCGACCAACGTAATAAACTCCTATCCCATCACGGGGTGGGTGCGAGACTGGATCCAAAGGTCACAGAGTGGCATGGCACAGACACCTCACAAGACAATGTGGGCCCATTGGTGTGGCTTATCTTTCACCTTTGAAGAAGTCAGCCAAGCCCAGAAGGAGTGCCCTGCACGTTGTGCAGATCAGCCAATCACCAAGAGGGGCCTAGAGCCTATGGTCAGTTGCCGGTTACTGAGAGTGATCGAGGTACCCACTTTATTGAACATGTGTTGCAAGGATGGGTGCAGCAATTAGAAGTAAAATTGATGTGACTCTGGACATTTCAACACATGGATCAGTGATGGCTGGCTCTTCTGGCACCTTGGGGAAAAGGCCTGGAAGCTGGCCTTCTGTGTATTCCTGTAATAACAGCAAATTGGCCCCCAACAATCATGGTTATTTGCTTCTATGGTCTTTGCGTCCTGGATGCGCCCCCTAGCTGCAGCTGCCACGTGATGATGGAATGGATGAGCTTTGGACTTAATCTGCATGGGACTTTGAACCTAGCTGAATCCTCTGGCTTGAGAATTATGATTGTGTTGCTGTTGTCAAGAAAATAATGTTTAAAGAGAGGCTTGACTTTGTCTAATGTTTGGTAAAAGTTTTGTGAGTAGTCTAGCATGATTGTTAGGAATAAGTTAACAAGTGTAGAAACGTATTTTGTACTTAGTGAGAGATTGTGCTGTAAAGTACATTTGCTTAATCTGCATAGGCTGAATCCTCTGGCTTGAGGATTATCAAGATTTTATTGCTGTTGCTATTGCATGTTACTAGATTGGTTGGAAGAGGGGAATCGAGTAAATTGTAAGGCGAGATTTCTGGAGGGGTGGACTGTGGGTAAAATTGAAACATTTCCAGAATTTCTTGCCTGGCTTTGGTGCATCTGCATATCAACAGGTGTTCAGAGGTGTAAACAAGTAGGCTTTAGTGCATTTGCATCTTTCCTCAGGGTAGTGAAGTTCATCTCCATATCAATGGGTAATTACCTGGGCAACAGAGGGTTTATCTGTACCTGAGAGGTGAGGGGGAGGGCCAGTGTTGTGGCTGCTTGAGCAGGAGAGAGAGATGGGCCGGACTGCAGTTTTGTAAGCAATAAATGAATTTTAAACTTTATTTCTCCCTTTGACTGATTTTGGTTTTTAGAGGTATTTTGCCCCCGGATTTCCTTTCCCTGGACTTACATGGGTAAAGTGAGGTGCTCCCCTATAAAGTTGCTCAACAGAGCATACATGTTTTTGGAAATATTGTCTCCAGGTTTTTGCACAGTGAAATTGATCTCTGATCTTCATGTTGGGTTGTGCAGAAGATGCAGGGTGGAGGCATAGGGCAAACATCAAAGTGTGGAGTTCTGGGTTTCCTGCCCTTTCCCCTCCAGAAAGAATACACCCAGACAGATGATTTATTAGGAACTGTAAATTTATTTATATCCTTGTCTTTGTTGTCAGCTATTTCTGTCATATTTGAGACGGCAAACTAATAACAGTGCTTTTTGGAAGCATTATGATAGATTATACAATAGAGTAACAGTTATATTCTTGCTGGCAAAATGTTTTAATACCTTCTGTTTAAAAATGCAGTGCTATTCTGTCCCTTTGGATAAACCAGCTGACACTTCTTAAAAAACTCAGCTGAATACCCACCATCCTGTGAAATACCACTTTTGCTAGAGAGTAGACAGCTGGAACCTCACAGACCGTTAAGCAGCTGAGGTGTGAAAACAGAGGCTGCTGTTATAAAGATTTTGTGACTGATTCTAGTTCAATGGAGTTATGATGCTTGTCTCACTTCGATCTCACAGTGGATAATTCTGAGAATGAATATAGGCAATAATGCTCCTTGGCAGCATATAAGCAACTTAGTGTGGTCTTACGAGTGTCAGTTCTGGAGACAAACTGCTCAGGTTCAAATCCTGTGTGCACCAGTTCTGTGCTGGGAGATCATAGACAAGTTACTCCATCTCTCTGAGCCTCAAAAATGGGTACATTCTACACAGGTTTGCTGTGAAGACTAAACAGAATAACTTATGTGAAACACCTGAAGAAAAAAGGGAGCTGTTCATTCATTCATTTATATTGAAGCATGAAAGATGCAACATCTAGTTGGACCTGAGAAGTTGTGCGGTGGATTTTATGGGAATGATTAAGTGAGACAATCCGTGTAAATTGCTTACAACAGTACCTGGCACATAATTCTTGATTAACAATCTTTGCTCTCCTCATATTTATTTTTGTCACTTTGAAAAAATTGTGTATATCTGGACTCTAGACCTGCTTTAATTCCTGTGTGGATTCAGAACAGATAATGATTTATTTTAAATTTCTTTCTCATTCATTGATGACAAAGCCTTGGAGTGGGGATTCGGAAGTCACTTGTCAAGAGGTAATGAGGGAACAAGTGGCTCTTTCCCCACTTTCTTTTCATTCACTTGGGTTCTCTTTAAAATCTATGCTCTACAAAATCAGACTACATTATTCCCTGTTTCCCACATGGCAGAATGGGTGATGATTAGAATATTTCCTAGTCTTCCATAGTATTCCTTATTTCACATTATTTTTCTCTTTTGTTTTTTTCAATTAGGTGTTGAGCTCCTTCGGATGAATGGTAAGTTAGCCCTCTGGATTCAAAGGAAGCTCCCTTGTGGCCTAAAGCCTAGGTGTTTCAACTTCTTAAGTAACCGACAATTAATGTTTTCATCATCCCTCTTTGTTTTACAGAGTTGCAAATACATTTAGCATCTTCTCAGCAATTTATTTTTGCATTTTGTAAAAAAGCCAGTCACTGAATAAAAATTATCAAGGACTCCACTGCATTTTATGGCAAGTGGCAAATATTACCTGATTATGTTGGCACTTAGGAATGGTTCAGCTTTAACTTTTCTGCAAAATGGTTTGGAGCCCACTGTCTACAGGATGCCATAAAGCCAGGTGACAGGTGAATGCCTTAGCTGTACATCTGCAGAGTCACTAACTGTCAGTCATCCAGGAATGCACAAAGAACTGAATGGGTAACTGGATTTTCAATTTCTATCCAGATTTTGTGTTTTTCCCATTTTATCCCTTTCATTGTCCTAATTTCCCTTCTGATTTGTCTATGGTAAGAGCCATTGGGTGTACTGAATTTTCTCTGAGAATGACAGGAGCCTTCACTATTCTACCAGTTTCATCTTCCTTTCTCAGTAGGATTTATGTTAGTTGAGGATCTAAGCATTGATAAATTGTACACACCTCCCCACACAGAATTGTTGTTGGCACTCATTTAGGGCTCTTCATTGAGTTTGGTTTATAAATGTAACTGCCTGATAAACTATGTTCAAAGCTCTAACCACCCAGTATATTTCCCAAATTAATAACATCTTTGGTGCTTTTAATCTTGATTAAAGAAAAAGATGGTAACATTATTTGGTCCTTATGGTTACCTTGACTTTAGAGTCCTTATCATCACATCTCGCTCTGTGGACCAAATGAGATACCATAATCTGACAAAGTGCCTTGGAAACTATCAAGGGATTTATATTTGTAAAGTATTGGGATGTGCAATAGTATTTGCAATGTTAAGGAGAGCATCAGGAACTGAATACAAAGTAGAGGCTTAAAAGCTTATAAAAACCTCAATGACAAGAACCATGCCATTGGATTATTCTGTGCTCCATATATTGGCTGAAATGAGGCACACCTCATAAATATTTGCCAAATTAGAAAAGAATTTTAAAATGATAAAATAGAAGAATCTAAATTTCAAGTCTTATTGCTATATTCTAATAGATTCGTTCTCTTATAGAAAGTTATTATTTTCAACTTGCTGAAAATCAATCTATATTTGTTTCTTAAAGGCTAATTAGGCACCAGGCACTTGGCTGGGACCATGAGAGACATAAAGAAAAGATTTACAATCAAGGAGGGAGAGTTCTGGTTCAGAGTAGCAAAGTCAGCCTGTGTGTTAACTCTCTTGCTGTCTTCACCCATAGCCTCTTCCAATGAGTAAATTTTATCAGCACAAGGAAGCAGAAAATGTCAGAAACCTGTTAAATTTTAGTGGAAATAAAATAGAATTGAAAGGAAAGGTTTTCAACCTCCAAGTCACTGGAAGCAAATAGAAACTGACTTAGTGAATGTGCGCAAAAGGGACCACAGGAAAAGAGGACACACAATGCGGAGAGGGTGATGTGAGGGAGGCAGAGGTTGGAGTGATGCATCTATAAGGCAAGGAATGCCAAGGACTGCCAACAACCACCAGAAGCTAGGCAAAAGGAAGGGTACAGGGTACAGTTTCTCCCTCAGCACCTCCAGAAGGAACCAACCCTGTCGACACCTGGACTTTGTACTTCTGGCCTCCTAAACTGTGAGAATAAATTCCTATTGTTTTAAACCACTTCTGGTTTAAGCCAGTTTGTAGTAATGTGTCACAGCAGCTCTAGGAAACTAATACAGCTGGTAACCGGAAGCAGTAGGAAAGAGTTCTGGACTGTTACTTTGCATTAAATTGTTCAGCCTGAAAGTGCCATACTTCCAATTCCGCTGCTAACTCATTAGCTCAAACTCAGGCAGCCCCACATAAGCAAAAGGGAGTCAGGAAGTGTAATCCTACCATGTGCTAAAAAACAGAGAACCAGAAATATCTGGCAATGACACTGACGACTACCCCTGAGCCCACTGTACCACTTTGCTTTCAGAGGCAAAAGTCCAAGAAAAAATACAACTTGGCAAATGTATGCTAATGGAAATAGATGACACTCAAATCCTCCGCTCTTGTGACAAATGGAGAGAAATTTTGTCCCCCAAATCTCCAAAGTGATGTTCCATATATTCTTTTTGACAACTGCATCAAATTTGAATTCTAAAGTCCTTCTTAAAAACTGGCAATGACTCAACATTAGCAAGAAAAGGCTTCCTCATAACCTTCTAAATGGCATTTTCAGGAGTGACATCAGAAAAACATTGCCTAAATTCATTCTGCAGAAACTGGATTTGGATATTTTCTTTGAAATAATTTTTAAAAGCCTTGTCTTTATAAGCTTCACTAAGACAAGAAAATGATGAGGCATTTTAAGGAACAATTTTCTGAATCCATAGCTAAATTCTGGCTCTGTATGTTCAAGGTAAATCATAAGGAGAAATAATGCTGGTGTTTCCATCTGGATGTATTCACAACGTCAATATATCAGACAACTATACCAAGCTTTGCTGAAAGTTACACTTTTTTTGATAGTTGAAGCACTTAGTCTTATGCCTGATTTGAGGAAAGCAGAGAAAAAAATGTGTTGCAACTTTTAAATCCAGCCAGGCTGCCTCCTGTTGACAACTGAGGAAACTCAGTATGAGACAAAAATAACTTCATGAGAGCGTTCTAATTTTCACAATGCAAGGCAGATATTTAGTGTGCAGTAAACATTCTTCACCTAACTGACTGCCTTCTTATATGGTTAATGTCTTCTTATAGGTTACTGGCTGTTTTGGAAACTAACGCTTACAGGTGAAAGATGCAAGACAATCTTCTGCTTCTCCTGGCCCAGTAAATTTTTTTCTTTTCTTTTTGCTAAAAATGACGCACATGAGCCTAGCATTGCTGCATTATTATTAATGCATATTACTAATGATTGCCTGAGTTCAAATCAGTGTTTAAGAAGTTTGGTGCAACTTTTAGTTAAGCACCAGATTTTTTTAAAATGTTGGCAATAAGTTTATTGAGGCATAATTTACACATAATTCACTTTCTTTATAATATATATTACATATAATAGTACATAGTTATTGAGACTTGACAAAAACACAGTTGTGTAAATACCACCAAAACCAAATGTAAAACAATTTTCCCTCCAAATTCTCTCTGCCCTTTATAGGCAATGCACCTTCAGCACCTGTAAATCACTGGACTGTTTCGTGTATCTTTTTTTTTTATTATTATTATTTTGGTATCCTTAATCTACAATTACGTGAGCAACATTGTGGTTACTACACTCCCCCCCATCATCAAGTCCCCACCACCTACTCCATTAGAGTCACTGTCCATCAGCGTAGTAAGATGCTACAGAATCAATACTTGTCTTCTCTGTGTTGTACTGCCTTCCCTGTGTCCCCTGCCTACATTATGTGTGCTAATAGTAATGCCCTTTTTCCCCTCATCCCTCCCTTCCCACCCATCCTCCTCAGTCCCTTTCCCTTTGGTAACTGTTAGTCCATTCTTGGGTTCTGTGAGTCTGCTGCTGTTTTGTTCCTTCAGTTTTTTTCTTTGTTCTTATACTCCACGTATGAGTGAAATCCCTTGACACTTCTCTTTTTCCGCCTCGGTTATTTCACTGAGCATAATACCCTTTAGCTCCATCCATGTTGTAGCAAATGGTAGGATTTGTTTTCTTCTTATGGCTGAATGATATTCCATTGTGTATATGTACCACATCTTCTTTATCCATTCATCTACTGATGTACATTTAGGTTGCTTCCATTTCTTGGCTATTGTAAATAGTGCTGTGTTAAACATAGGGGTGCATATGTCTTTTTTAAACTGGGTCCCTGCTTTCTTAGGGTAAATTCCTAGGAGTGGAATCCCTGGGTCAAATGGCATTTCTATTTTTAATTTCTTGAGGAACCTCCATACTGCTTTCCACAATGGTTGAACTAGTTTACATTCCCACCAGCAGTGTAGGAAGGTTCCCCTTTCTCCACATCCTCGCCAACATTTGTTGTTGTTTGTCTTTTGGATGGTAGCCATCCTAACTGGTGTGAGGTGATATCTCATTGTGGTTTTAACTTGCGTTTCTCTGACGATTAGCGATGTGGAGCTTATGTGCCTGTTGGCCATCTGAATTTCTTCTTTGGAGAAGTGTCTGTTAAGCTTCTTTGCCAATTTTTTAATTGGATTATTTCCTTTTTGTTTGTTGAGGTGCATAAGCTCTTTATATATTTTGGATGTCAACTCTTTATCAGGTATGTCATTTATGAATATATTCTCCCATATTGTAGGATGTCTTTTTGTTCTAATGATGGTGTCCTTTGCTGTACAGAAGATTTTCAGCTTGATATACTCCCACTTGTTCATTTTTGGTTTTATTTCCTTTGCCCAGGGAGATACGTTCATGAAGAAGTTGCTCGTGTTTATGTCCAAGAGATTTTTGCCTCTGTTTTTTTCTAAGAGTTTTATGGTTTCATGACTTACATTCAGGTCTTTGATCCATTTTGAATTTACTTTTCTGTATGGGGTTAGACAATGATCCAGTTTCACTCTCTTACATGTAGCTGTCCAGTTTTGCCAACACCAGCTGTTGAAGAGGCTGTCATTTCCCCAGTGTACATCCATGGCTCCTTTACATATATTAATTGACCATGTATGTTTGGGTTAATATCTGGACTCTTTATTCTGTTCCACTGGTCTGTGGGTATGTTCTTGTGTCAGTACCAAATTGTCTTGATTACTGTGGCTTTGTAGTACAGCTTGAAGTTGGGAAGCGAGATTCCCAACCCCCCCAACTTTATTCTTCCTTCTCAGGATTGCTTTGGCTATTAGTGGTCTTTTGTGGTTTCTTATGAATTTTAGAACTATTTGTTCCAGTTCATTGAAGAATGCTGTTGGTATTTTGATAGGGATTGCATTGAATGTGTAGACTACTTTAGTCAGGATGGCCATTTTGACATATTGATTCTTCCTAGCCAAGAGCATGGGATGAGTTTCCATTTGTTAGTGTCCTCTTTAATTTCTCTTAAGAGTGTCTTGTAGTTTTCAGGGTATAGGTCTTTCACTTCCTTGATTAGGTTTATTCCTAGGTATTTTATTCTTTTTGTTGCTATTGTGAATGGAATTGTTTTCCTGAATTCTCTTTCTGCTAGTTCATCATTAGTGTATAGGAGAGCAACAGATTTCTGTGTATTAATTTGGTAACCTGTAAATTTGCTGAATTCATGTATTAGGTCTAGTAGTTTTGGAATGGTGTCTTTAGGGGTTTTATGTACAATATCATGTCATCTGCAAATAGGGACAGTTTGACTTCTTCTTTACCAATATGGATGACTTGTATTTCTTTGTTTTGTCTGATTGCCATGGCTAGGACCTCCAGTACTATGCTGAATATCAGTGGGGAGTGTAGGCATCCCAGTCTTGTTCTTGACCTTAGATAAAAAGCTTTCCGCTTCTTGCTGTTAAGCATGATGTTGGCTGTGGGTTTTTCATATATGGCCTTTAGTATGTTGAGGTACTTGCCCTCTATACCCATTTTGTTGAGAGTTTTTATCATGAATGGATGTTGAATTTTGTTGAATGCTTTTTCAGCATCTATGGAGATGATCATGTGGTTTTTGTCCTTCTTTTTGTTGATGTGGTGGATGACATTGATGGATTTTTGAATGTCGTACCATCCTTGCATCCTTGAGATGAATCCCACTTGATCATGATGTATGATCCTCTTGTTGTATTTTTAAATTTCGTTTGCTAATATTTTGTTGAGTATTTTTGCATCTATGTTCATCAGGCATATTGGTCTGTAATTTTATTTCTTGGTGGGGTCTTTGAATGGTTTTGGTATTAGAGTGATGCTAGTTTCCCAGAATGAGTTAGAAAGTATTCTCTCTTCTTCTATTTATTAGAAAACTTTAAGGAGAATGGGTATTATATCTTCCCTAAATGTCTGATAAAATTCAGCAGTGAATCTGTCTGGCCCGGATGTTTTGTTCTTGGATAGTTTTTGATTAACAATTCAATTTCATTGCTGGTAATTGGTCTGTTTAGATTTTCTGTTTCTTCCTTTGTCAGTCTTGGAAGGTTGTATTTTTCTAGAAAGTTGTCCATTTCTTCTAGGTTATCCTGTTTGTTAGCATATAATTTTTCATACTATTCTCTGGTAATTCTTTGTACTTCTGTAGGGTACGTCGTGGTTTTTCCTTTCTCAATTTTGATTCTGTTTATGTGTGTAGATTCTCTTTTTCTCTTAATAAGTCTGGCTAGGGGTTTACCTATTTTGTTTATTTTCTCAAAGAACCAGCTCTTGGTTTCATTGATATTTTCTATTGTTTTATTCTTCTCAATTTTATTTATTTACCCTCTGATCCTTATTATTTCCCTCCTTCTGCTGACTTTGGGCCTCATTTGTTCTTCTTTGTCTGGTTTCAATAATTGTGACTTCAGATTATTCATTTGGGATTGTTCTTCCTTCTTTAAATAGGCCTGGACTGCTATATACTTTCCTCTTAGAACTGCCTTTCCTGCGTCCCACAGAGGTTGGGGCTTTGTGCAGTTGTTGTCATTTTTCTCCATATATTGCTTGGTCTCTGTTTTAATTTGGTCAGTGATCCATTCATTATTTAGGAGCATGTTGTTAAGCCTCCATGTGTTTGAGAGCCTTTTTGTTTTCTTTGTACAATTGATCTCTCATTTTATACTGTTGTGATCTGAGAAGTTGGTTGGTAGAATTTAATCTTTATGAATTTACTGAGGCTCTTTTTGTGGCCTAGTATGTGGTCTATTCTGGAAAATATTCCATATGTACTTGAGAAGAATGTGTATCCTGGTGCTTTTAGGTGTAGAGTTCTGTAGATGTCTATTAGGTCCATTTGTTCTAATGTGTTGTTCAGTGCCTCACTGTCCTTACTTATTTTCTGTCTTGTTGATCTGTCTTTTGGAGTGAGTGGAGTGTTGATGTCTCCTAAAATGAATGCATTGCATTCTATTTCCTCCTTTAATTCTGTTAGTATTTGTTTCACATATGTCAGTGCTCCTGTATTGGGTGCATGTATGTTTATAATGGTTATATCCTCTTGTTGGACTACTCCTTTATCATTATGTAACATCCTTCTTTATCTCTTGTTACTTTCTTTGTTTTGAAGTCTATTTTGTTACAAGTACTGCAACACCTGCTTTTTTCCCCCTATTTTTGCATGAAATCTCTTTTTCCATCCCTTCACTTTTATTCTGTGTATATCTTTGGGTTTGAGGTGGGTCTCTTGTAGTAGGCAGCATATAGATGGGACTTGCTTTTTTATCCATTCTATTACTCTCAGTTTTTTGATTGGTGCATTCAGTTCATTTACACTTGGTGTGATTATTGATAGATATGTACTTATTGCCATTGCAGGCTTTGGATTCGTGGTTACCAAAGGTTCAATGGTAGCTATTTTCCTATCTAATAGTCTAACTTAACTCTCTTATTAAGCTATTATAATCACAGTCTGATGATTATTTATTTCTCTCTCTTATTATTATTCCTCGCCCATTCTTTATATGTTAGGTGTTTTATTCTGTACTGTTTTGTGTTTCCTTTGACTGCTTTTGTGGATAATTGATTTTATTTTTTGTGTTTTGTTAGTATTTGGTTGGTCTGCTTTCTTTGCTGTGATTTTATTTTCTCTGGTGACAGCTATTTAGCCTTAGGAGTGCTTCCACCTAGAGCAGTTCCTTTAAAATGTCCTGTAGAGGTGGTTTATGGGAGGCAAATTCCTTCAACTTTTGCTTGTCTGGGAATTGCTTAATCCCTTCTTCAAATTTAAATGATAATCGTGCTGGATATATTATCCTTGGTTCAAGGCCATTCTGTTTCATTGCATTAAATATATCATGGCATTCTCTTCTGGCCTGTAAGGTTTCTGTTGAGAAGTCTGATGATAGCCTGATGGGTTTTCCTTTGTCGGTGATATTTTTTCTCTCTCTGCCTGCCTGTAATACTCTGTCCTTGTCTTTGATCTTTGCCATTTTAATTGTTATATGTCTTGGGGTTGTCCTCCTTGGGTCCCTTGTTTTGGGAGATCTGTGGGCTTCCATTGTCTAAGAGACTATTTCCTTCCCCAGCTTGGGGAAGTTTTCAGCAATTATTTCTTCAAAGACACTTTCTATCCCTTTCTCTCTCTTCTTCTTCTTCTGGTATCTATATAATGTGAATATTGTTCCATTTGGAGTGGTCCCACAGTTCTCTTAATATTCTTTCATTCCTAGAGATCCTTTTAATCTCTCTCTGACTCAGCTTCCCTGTATTCCTGTTCTCTGATTTCTATTCCATTAACGGTCTCTTGTACCTTGTCCAGTTTGCTCTTAAGGCATTCTGTTGATTGTTTCATTTCTGTTATCTCCCTCCAGACTTCATCCCTTAGCTCTTTTATATTTCTCTGCAGGTCCATTAGCATGGTTATGACTTTTATTTTGAATTCTTTTTCAGGAACATTGGTTATATCTATCTCACCAGGCCCTCTCTCTGGGGTTGTCTGAGTGATTTTTGATTGGACCAGATTCTTCTCCCTTTTAATGGCGATAGAAGTGGTTGCAGGCAGGTGACACGTGTGTCAGCTGGGAGAACAAAGTCCCTTCCTGCTTGCTGGTTTTCTTGACCTTCTCCGCTGCCTGTGTCAGTTAGCTGCACACTGGGAGAAGTCTCTGGGACAATCTCCTGAGCTGTTGTGGGTGGGGCAGCCCTCAGGATACCCTATGGCCCTGTGGGGGGTCACAGACGTGCCTGGTGTGTTCTCCTGTGAGAACAGCCCTCCTTCTCACCTTCTGGACCTTGCTCCGGCTTCCGCTGCCTGTGCCAGTTACTCACACACTGGGAGCAGTCTCTGGGTTAATCCCCTGTGCTGCTGTGGGTGGGGTGACCCTTGGGATAGCGTAGCACACTGCAGGGGGGTGGCAGACGTATAGGGTGTGTTTTCCTATGAGAATAGCACCCCTTCAGGCCTTCCAGACTTTGCTCCAGCTTCCTCTGTCTGTGCTGGGCATCTACACGCCAGTGGCAGACCTTGGGTCTATCCCAGTTAGCTGCGTGCTGGGGGAAGACTCTGTGTGGTTGCAGTGGGCAATGCTGTTCTCTGGCTGCTCGGCAGCTCTGGCAGGTCAGCTGGTTTGCTTGCAGTGTTGCCTGGGGGGAATGAATGGCAGGCTGCTTATCACCATAAGGGGCTTTGGGGCTGCGTTACCCCCCAGGGGGTTACAGTGCCTAAAGTTCCTCAAGATTCCCAGCATGCTGGACTGAGTGTGCCGTGATGATTTTGTCCAGCTGTTAAGCCCTTGTCCCTTTAAGACTTTTAAAAAGCACCCACCTTTCTTTTGTCCCAGGGGAGCTGGCTGTGGGGACCTGCTCACAGTCTCTGTCTCGGATTTTACTTTTCTGTTTCTCTAATATCCAATACACCATGCAATGTGTGTCTGTTCTCTCAGTGCAGATTACTAGGACTGATTATTTAGTAGTCCTGTGCTTCAACTCCCTCCCCACTCTGATTCTTTTCCTCCTGCCAGTGAGCTGGGGTTGGGGGAGCGCTCAGGTCCCACCTGGTCATGGCTTTATATCTTACCCTATTCGTGAGATGCTGAGCTCTTGCATATGTAGATGTAGCCTGGCTGTTGTACTGTATCTTCTGGTCTTTCTTTTAGGAAAAGTTGTTTTTGTTGTATTTTCAAAAATATATATGGTTTTGGGAGGAGATTTCCACCACCCTACTCACGCCACCATCTTGAGCCCCTCCTCCTGTTTTGTGTATCTTTTGTTTTGCCTTTTTGAGACTGTATTGACTGCTCATATGTAGTAAGTGTTCTTTTGAGTCAAGTTTCTTTCATTTAGCATAGTATATTTAATATTCTTCCATGTCATTACTTATATCAGTACTTTGTGCTTTTTTATCACTGAGCTGTATTATTTGTAAGGATATATATCAACACTTGTTTACCTATTCATTGTTGAAGGACATTTGGGTTACTTACAGTTTTTGTTAATTATGAATAAGGATGCAATAAATATTTGTGTAAAGGTTTTTGTGTGAATGTATGTTTACATTTCTCCTTGATAAATACTTACAACTGGGTCATATGATATGATGATTATATTTTTAGCTTTATAAGAAAGTGCCAAACTTTTTTCCAAAGTGGTTATAGTATTTTGCATTCCCACCTTCAAGGTATGAATATTTTAGTCATTCCACATCCATGTCAACACTTTGTACTGCCAGTTCTTATCACCATGGTTTAAACTTTTTTTCCTTTTCCTGAAGACTGATCATGTTGATCATCTTTCCATATCCACATGTCTTTCTTGAAGTGTCTGTTCAGATCTTTTGCCCATTTTTAATCAGGTTGTTTGCTTTATTACTATTGAATTTTATAGTCTGGAAACAAATATATTTTGCAAATATTTTCTCCAAGTTTGCAGCTTGTCTCTTTACTCTCAAAACAATATATTTCAAAAAGCCTATATTTTCAACTTAATGAGAACAAATTTATCAATTTTTCTTTTACAGATTTACTTTCGGTCTCATAGGTAAGAATTCTCTATTTAACCCAAGGTCCCAAAAATTTTCTCTTACATTTTCTTCTCGAAGTTTCATAGATCTAGGTTTTACATTCAGATCTATGATCCATTTTGAGTTATTTTATTTTTATTTTCGTATATGGTGTGAAGTTTGTTTGTAGGTTCAATTTCCCCCCTCTATGAGGATATCCAGTTGTCCCAGGATTATTTGTCAAAGGATTATCCTCCCTCCACTGAGTCAACTTTGCACCTTTGTCAATGATCAATTGACAATATTTCTGTCATTCTATTTCTGAACTCTCTGCTCCTTTTATGTGTCAATTATTTTGCCGGTAACACACTGATTAAGACAACTTTATAGCAATTATTGGTTTCAGGTAATGTGAACACTCAAACATTATATAATTAAACTAACATAATGAAAAGTTTATTATCAGTTCAGTCTTCAAACCTTTTCAAAGCCTTTGTGCTGCCATTTGAATCCATCCCATGAGCATCACCCGGTGGTTCAGTCTGGCACCTGGAAGGGGGTCTGTTATTTCAGTTCTCAATGTCTTTTGTATGCCTGTTAGGATCAGACCTAGGCATGACAGCTTCAGATAAGCCCAAGTGTTAATAAACAATTTCAGGGTATCACTTTCCCAAATTTCTTCCTCTCTGCCATCTCCCCAAAACTTCCCATTCATCTGGGGAATTCTCCTCTAGCCAGGGTTTAGTTGCCCTACTCTGCCACACACATCTGCCACTACAACTATAACAGTAAACAGCAGTGAGAGACCTGAACAAGGAAAAGTGTTAAACCCCTTCCAGTTTGGTGATATTTTTGAGTTTTTGTATTCATCCCTAGACCATCTGCTACTATTTACTTTTCAAAGTTAATAAATAGCTGCCCTATGCCTTCTGTCCTGGTTTTATATCTATATTCATCGGTAGAGTCAGAATGGACTATGCTTACTAATAGCCAATACTTGAACTTGATTTTTAAATAAACACACAATTTCAGAAAGAACATATGTATATATGCCATAGAAATTATAGTATAAATTATACTGAGCACACTAGAAAGCACCTCAGGTAACTAACATGTATGATTTTATACTGCTTGTTCTGAATTTTTTCTCACACTACCTTGTAAGTATGCCTACCAGCTATGATTACTCAGAGAGAGAACTGCACTTTGTAATTTGCATTATAAAAGCAAAGAGATTTCTTTTCCATTTTTCAAATATAAAAATGTTACAATGTTGAGTATTCCCTTTCAAGCCACACATACTCTTCTTATCCTAATAGTGTGCTATGCCCTTTTGACTTCGCCTCTCAATTTAGAATTGTTGTCCTCACATACACTGACCATGTGCAGGTTTCAGAGAGCCTCGAAACATTAGTTGGTGGAACATTTGGCATCTGGGGACCAGGTACTGGACAAGCAAAGGCAACCTGAAAATTCAATTGTGCTTCATGGAATCTACTGTGTGGGTAATCTACACAAAAATAATTGAGAATCTCCTGTAAGTAAAATTACAACTAATACTTAAGGTGTTGATACACAAAGTTGTCTTTATATTAAATTATTGGATAAAAAATATAAATTTTTTTTATATTAAATATATTGGATAAAAAAATTATCCAAATGGTTATCCTTTCACATTTCACATGGTAGCACTTACTATTATTAAATTACCAGAGGAAAACAAGGTATTTTTGTTTTCTCTGCTGGGTGAAATACTCCTTATCCTTTAAGTTCAAGTTGAATGTTACCTTCACACTGAAGCCTTCATTGATCATGCCAATCAAAATCACCTGTTCTTTCTTCTGTGTTCCTTTAGGACTTTGTTCATTCTGCTAACATTTTTTCATGCTGTCTTATAGCTTATTTTATATAGTTTTGCCTCCCAGATAAGTTGTTAGCTTCTTGACACCAGGTACCTAGGACCATTTCATTTTTTCCTCCCCAGTGCCTAACTCAGTTGCTGGTAAGATCAAGGTATATATCTTTTTAAATAAAGCTCCAAAGATGGTTGTGATGTACAACCATTTCAGAGTTTGAAATATGAGATAAAGAATTTGTTTTAAAGAAAACTGAAAATTTTGACCAACAAACCAAGTGTCAATTCAACATAAGAGAGCACTCAAGGTATGACAAACTATCATTAATTCTTATCTTTTTTTTAAAATTTACCAAATAGTTTTACCACCACCAAGATACCCCAAGTAGTAGTTGTGATCTCACTGGACTCTATGGGTAACATGAAAAAGGCCAGGGCCAGGCAGATCGACAGAAATGTAAAGAGAATTTATGAGCCTTATGATGCCAACCAGCTTCGTGGGAGCAATAGATGCAATATTTCAAACACAGCCTGAAAAGTACATTTTTAGTCAAGTTTGTAGGGATTTTTCAAAAAAACTTCTTTCCCATTGTACAGCTGTTTTCAGTTCTCTATTAGCTTCCATTTTCATAACAAGCATTGCGTGTCAGGGAGAAGGAGCATTTTCCAGGCAGCTAGAATGATTATGTCTAACAACCAGCACCCTCAAGGAGAAGATATTTCTAATCTGAAGTGATCAGGGGAAGAGGTCTAAATTTATTCACTTGATAGTCTGACATGAATTTTTAAAGTGAAGTATTAATGCCTTCTGTGTAGGAAGGAAGGAAATTAATATTTATTACCTGCTTAGTGCCTGTCAATGTGCTTTCAGAAGTGACATCTTTGTAATGTCCGTTTGTGACCAACGCCGCTCTTCTCACCTTAAGGTCAAGCCTCTCAGTGCCTCTCCTATAGCTTTAAGGCATCTGAAGTTTCACAGACACCAACAGGTTTTGTTTTCTTCTAACGGCTGCAGCTTGCACTGCCCTGGTGAGAACCAGCCACTTCATATTTAGACCTCCCTAACTAATCCCTAATTTCCAACTAGGCATTGGAAATAAGGATTTCTGCACTCTAGCCAAGCTAATGTAAAATTCCTGAACATAGGGTCCAGGGATCTGTACTTTAATAAACAGGTAATTATTGGGTACTCTAAAGTAGAGAAAAAATGATTTAGAGATTCATCTACTCTCTTTTACCAGAGTATATAGATCACAAACTAAACCTGTACACTTGTTTCCATTTTCACTTCCAACTCCTCTCTGCTTCTTTTGCTCATGCAGAATTAATGTAAAAATAATGTAGATATATATACATACACACTTGTTTACTTGTTGTGACCTGAGAACAGATCTTCAATGTCATCTCAAGCTACAAGGTTTGCTAGATTTGTATATCTTATTCATATAATGAACACATCTTGAATATAATTAATCTTACCAAGAAGAACCCATTGCTAACATCCATTATGTGAATGCCTCTAGAGAGTACCTGAACATATATCTAATATCATACCCTCAAGGGCATTGAAAATGTAACCCCTCTTGCCCAAACAATAGGAGTAAATTTGCTTTGTTCTTTAAAAAGTGAGAAAGCTCCTTTCCCATGTATTGTTTTTAAATGTTAGGTGGTTGTGATATATAGCTATAGACATGGATATGCATGTATATATCTTTATTTATATCAAATCTATATCAATGTTTTTCTTTTCTCCTAGGGTTTCTGTAGCAACTTCCTTATACAATTTACTCATTAATGAACTAATTTAACTATCCTAATATCTACCTATTATCAAACCTCAGATGCAACAATTACAGCACACTGTATTATAGACCACTCAGAAAGAAGAAAACATGCTGGTAAGTTGGACATGCAGTTCCAATTTCAAGACAGTAAAATGTAATAAAAAAAAAAAAAGAAGCATCTTAAAACTGTTGAAATATGGTATTTTATAAATGTAGTTTTGTAGATATTAAGAAGTTTGCAAATTAAAGACTATGACACATAATTTCTTAGAAGTTTTGTTAAGAATAAAAAATAAAGAAACAATAATGCTACCAGGCAATATAGTGTAAACACCAAGTGGTCAGATACAAAGGAAAATACAGCGCATAGTCACCACTTGCTTCCTAGCTGGCCCAAATTCACTAGAACATAAAGGCTCACTTAGAACACTGGAGGTGAAATGGCTTGCTCCTGTATTTTGCTGTGGAGGGGATGAACGTTTTATAACTAACTGTATCCACAACAAGAAAAAAAATTACTCTGGTCTTAATGAATTAAGGTGGGGATAACAGACATTTCAGAAGGATAACATCAAGCACTGCTCTGGATTCTACAAATATTCAACTAAAAGGAAACACTATCTAGGCCTATGATACAGAAAGACTCAATAGACCCAGCATGCTGTTACCTTGCAGAACTGCTGCAGGGAGGAGTTGAATGGAATGAATACCATACAAAATACTTCTTCCCTGTAGGAGGAGTAGCCAGAAAAAATGGAGGTACTGGCTTTGATAAGAAAATTTAAAATGACTGGTAATTTTACCTTCTGTCATTATTCTTAAACCCAAATTCTGCTCTGTGAGAACCAGTGACAAGTGTATATTCCCCAAGGCCCACTAGGCATATAGCATCTGACCATCAGAGCAGGCAGGGGCTGACGGTAGTATCCTAGGAAGGTGAACAACGTGCTCTCCCAGTCTAAACATCAGGGCAAACATAGGAAGAAATAACCTAAAGGGGAATTGAAGAAAGTGATACCTCATTCCTTAGAGGAAGTCAGATGGGGCCTTCTTTTGTTTACCATTTATATGGATTACCTTTTTCCATCCTTTCACTTTCAACCTATTTGTGTCCTTGTGTCTAAAGTAACTTCTGCAAACAACATAGAAAGTTGTATCATTTTTTAAAATCCACTTTGTCAATCCTTGCCTTTAATTGGCAAGCTTAATCTATTTACATTTATAGTGACTACAGATAATGAAAGACATTCTGCCTTTGTGTTACTTTATATGTAACATTATTGGAATTCCAGAAAGAGAAGAATGGGAAAAAAAAGAAGAAAAAAGGATGTTCTGTCTCTTAAAATACTCTCAACTGACATTACTAGGAAGCTCCCGCTGTCTATGAAAATTAAAAACAATAATCAGCTTCTGTGCCAGCCCCTCAGCAATCTTCCAGGCTAATCAAAACCCTAATTTTTGAAGGACAAGGTCTCTGTCACCCATCCTGGCCCCAGCAAGCAATACCAGAAATGTAGACCACCATCCTTAATGCTACCTACTATCCCTTTCGGGATAGGAAGACGTAGTAACTACATAAACTATCAAAATTCACCCAAGTTTATCAGCCTCTTTCTTCATCAAGCACTGCTCTGGATGCTACAAATATTCAACTAGACTCCAGAGTTCTGAAATGGTTGATTCTGACATTTCTTGCTAACTCAAAAGTTGTTTTAGTGGAGAAAGCAATTCCTGGAGCTTCCTACTGCACCATCTTCCATGACATCACCCTGTCTTGAATAAGCCTTCATGTGCTTTATCTATTCAAAATATACACGAATGGAAAGAAGGAAGAAAAGAAGGAAGGAAGGAAGGTAGGTGGGAGGGAGCGAGGGAGGGGAGAAAGAAGAAGAAGGGGAGAGAGGGAGGAAGAAAGGAAGAAGGAAGAGAAGAATTTTTCATTGCTCACTATTGCTTTCAATGTGATTCCGTCACATAACGCATTCAAGTGCTTCATTCAGCATCCCAGTCATTATAGGGTAAACACAGAATTCTCAGAATCAGATATCACAGAATGAGAAGATGCTGATCCCTGAGCTACAGAACAAAAAGTGATTCAACTACGTTGTTGGATTACCTTACTGGAGTTTCCTCCACATGGACCACTGTTCTTCTTGTGTCAGTGTCACATGAGAAAAACCACACAATTGCTGGTACAGTTGTAATTGTTATAATTAAATATTTGTTTGCATTTTTACGTTTTTCTGGAATTACTTTGTTTTCCCACTGTAATTGGTCACCATGATATAACTTACAGCAGAGATTTTCTATCAGCATCATTATGTATTCTGGTCCTTTTGCTTTAATGAGATTTTTTTCTTAGTTTGTATGACTATACAGTCCTAATGGACCGATGTTGCTGGGAGTGCTTTGCAATTGCATTCTCCTTTCTATACCCTCTGCCTTTGTAGTGGATTTTTTTTAAGTCAAAAGGAAAATATTAAGCTCACCAAGCTCTAAACAATTAATATAGAGATCTAATTACCTATACCTTAACATATATATTGCATTTGGGGAAAAACTTTCAAAACTATTCTAAGGAAAACAAATCTGAATTGCATTTATTAAGCAATTCACGAACTCCCAGCAGGAGATTTCCTCCTACAGAGCTGCAGAAACATTGGAGAGATACGGTTAGGCATGCTGCAGAATGCGCAAGTCTTCAAAGGAAGCTCTGACCTACTTTGTCTCTGCCTAGTCCCACACTGGCTCTTGCTGCTGTGGCTCCCTGAGTCAGGCAGAATCAGCTATTGCAGCATTTTTGGTGGCCAGCCTGCTCACGCAAAGCACAAAGTAAATTCATAAGACGGAAGCTCTGATCGCCTACCAACAATTAGAAGCATTATTGCAAACATCTCACTGGGAATTGGAGATTCCTGTTTGTGTTATTTCAGTGTTTGCTTCCACTAATTAATGACTTTTTTTAAGAATGGGAAGCAAGGCTTCAAAATATCTAACAGGCACATCATCTTAAGTAGTCGATAGTGATTTCTAAATATAAACCAGAGATCTCATAGGAAGATACCTATTAATAAAAACCTCAGGGAAGATTTTCTACCATAGCCTAATGAGGCTGCACACAAGGAGGCTGGACCCAAATCAGGAACCTCATTGTTTTTTACATGTATAATACACATTGTTCCCCACTATCAGCTAATTCTGCATATAGACTTCCAGTCCCCTTTGATTAAGAAGCTAAAGGTAGAGTTAAAGAGGTCTAAGACTCAATAGCATGGTTAAAGGAAATTAAAAAGACTAGCTTGATCTTGAAAGAGACTGCAGAAAGGCCACACAAACTCTGAAATGTTTTCTGCATTCTGCTATCTTAGTCCTTGCTCAAACTTTCTGCTTTGTCTGACTTAATAAGAACATTTGGCTTCATTCATTTATTCATTCATTCATGTACTCATTCTGTGGCCCTATCATTCAAATGGTTGGGGAATCTGTAGCTCTTCTCAACTCCCTCTTGTATCTCCATCTACTAGTGAGTAAGTATTGTAGTAGGGCAAGGATATGGGACAAGCATCATGATTAACTTTTCCTGCCTATGATGAAAAATGCCAAGATATAAACAGTATAGTAAGAACAGAAGGGACTCCATCTTAAGGCTAAGACTTTATTTTAAAAATCAGGGAGTTAGGAGATAATATTCATAACATATTCTTTGGTAATCAGACAATAACTCACTCTACCTTAAGACAGAGCAGGCAATCCTAACTGATATGTTCCCAGTGCTTGAGGGAAACCAGTATCTTAGAGAGGAACTGGATCAATAAATTCCTTGTGTTAAGTTTCTCTTACAGAATTATCTAGAGGATTGACTGTGGATAGTCACATATATAACACATATATGTCGCCACGGGAGAGGGACATCACAAGACCACAAGTCAAGTCTACGCCTAACAACCCCACCTCTGCCCTTTGCCCCATTCTTGAAAGCCTTAAAAGACAGAATCCTAAGCCCTTAAGTGCACCTCCTCTCTGAGGCTGCCCACACTCCTCTTTCTTTGAGTGTGTACTTTTTGCCCTAAATAAACAATTCTCACTGCTTGACTTACTGCATTTTGTCTCTGCATTCTTCCAGGGGTAAGCATCTTTCTCTCTTTGTTATTCATTCTATTCCCAAGTCTTCACTCCGCCTCTGTTTTACTCCAGATAAGTAGCGAGGGACTGCTGAGAGCTCAGATTTGGGCCTGCCAGTTTTCATCGCCTGGGTGACCAAGAGGGACCTGCATCTGCAGGAGCATGCCTGAAAATCTCCTTTCTTTGGGAAGTTCTCAGAATACAATCTCACTCTATCCCATGCTCTGTGGCTCCCCCAAATCCTGGGGTTAGGAGCAAGTCTCCATGCCATGCAGATCCAAGCAGACATGGGATGCCAGATGAGCCTGGCTTTAGGAGTTGGCAAGGGGATCTGCCCTATGCTGAGTAGGAGTTCAGTGATCTTTCCTCCCTGCCATGGCACTTTCCTGCTCTCAGCTGCCAGCAAAGCAGCTGCCATTCATTACTACTCTCATTTTAATGAGTTCCTTCCTTACCTACACTCATCTGACCTGCTAGAGGATTCTTTCTCCTTCAAAGTTATGAATCCTCCCCCATCCAGGCTGAGGTTTCACCTGGCGCACAGAGGCCTCCCCAGACACAGCTGTGTGGCAACAGTACGACTTTTAATTAAGGTTCAACATGATTTAAAATGTAACATGAAATGATCATTTAAAAATATGGAGGGACAATTATTAGGGTGTTATGATGAGTTTTCTAAGGGTTTGGGTGAGAGGGCTGAGGGAGCAGTGATTATGAGACAAAGGGAAGAAGGGACAGAAAAGGAAGCAAAAAGAGGGGAAAAAAAAGACAGGTTTTGTTGGCTGTGATTTTTCATGTGTTTGTATATGATTGATCAGGTAAATCCAGATAGAATTATCTCAGTTCATGCAAAAGAGATTCTATAACCACCAAATAGGAATCTGTACAATGATGTAATACAAGTATTTACTCAGGATTCAAAAATCTCAACTATAAGGTGTGGGACCCTAGAAAATTACTTAACATTCAGATTTTAACATTCTCCAACTTATAATAGGATAATAATACCTAGCAACAGAAAAGAGTTGTGAAGATATTAATGTAAAATATATAAAATGCCAAGAAGAATATGGGCACATACCAGGTACTTAAACATGTTAATTCCCTTCCCTCCTTTCCATTTCAATCAAATAATTTCTCTGGAGAGTCAAGTGACAGTCACATAAAATCAATTACTAAAACTCAGAAAGGCTGATAATCCAGATTCATTTTGCAAAACTAAGATTTCAGGAGCCAAGATGGCGGCATGAGTAGAGCAGTGGAAATCTTCTCTCAAAACCACACACATATATTTATGAAAATATAACACAGACAACTCTTCCTAGAATAGAGACCAGAGGACACAGGACAACATCCAGACCACATCCACACCTGCGAGAACCCAGCGCCTCACGAAGGGGGTAAGATACAAGCCCCGGCCCCCCAGCTCCCGGTGGGAAGAGAGGAGTCAGAGCAGAGAGGGAGAGGGAGCCCAGGACTGCTGAACATCCAGCCCCAGCCTCCGCACCAGAGAGCAGACACAGTGCATGCATGGGGACCTGGATACTAGGGAAACAGGACAGCAAGACCTGTGAGCAGGTCCCTGAGGCCCACACCCAGACAGAGAAAAGTGAGTGGTGTTTTTTTTTTTTTTTTTTTTTGGCGATTTGGCGAGTGCTTTTTGGAAGTCTTAAAGGGACAGGGACCCCAAAATCGGGGGGAAGCATCCCGGGACACTTAGTCCAGAGGCAGGGAATCTGGGGATCTGTGGGCAGTCTAACTCCCTGGGCATCAGGGAGCATGGAGGCCCTTCACGGAGATAAATAACCTCCCAGCCTCTCCCCCTCCAACGCGGCTCCACCATTTTGGAGCAGAAGCCCGAGACAGGCCACGCCCACAGCAACAGCGGAGATAAACTCCATAGCAGCCGGGCAGGAAGCAGAAGCCCTGTCTGCGCGCAGCTGCCCAGCACAATCCACTAGAGGTCGCTGTTCTCCCAGGAGAGGAGGGCCACAAACCAACAAGAAGGGAAGTTCTTCCAGCCGTCACTCGTCCCAGCTCTGCAAACTATTCCTATCACCATGAAAAGGCAAAGCTACAGGCAGACAAAGATCACAGAGACAACACCAGAGAAGGAGACAGACCTAACCAGTCTTCCTGAAAAAGAATTCAAAATAAAAATCATAAACATGTGACCGAGATGCAGAGAAATATGCAAGAGCTAAGGGATGAAGTCCGGAGGGAGATCACAGATGCCAGAAAGGAGATTACAGAAGTGAAACGAACTCTGGAAGGATTTATAAGCAGAATGGATAAGATGCAAGAGGCCATTGATGGAATAGAAACCAGAGAACAGGAACACATAGAAGCTGACATAGAGAGAGATAAAAGGATCTACAGGAATGAAACAATATTAAGAGAACTGTGTGACCAATCCAAAAGGAACAATATCCATATTAAAGGGGTACCAGAAGAACAAGAGAGAGAAAAAGGGATAGAAAGTGTCTTTGAAGAAATAATTGCTGAAAACTTACCCAAACTGGGGGAGGAAATAATTGAACAGACCACGGAAATACACAGAACCCCCAACAGAAAGGATCCAAGGAGGACAACACCAAGACACATAATAATTAAAATGGCAAAGATCAGGGACAAGGAAAGAGTTTTAAAGGCAGTTAGAGAGAAAAAGGTCACCTATAAAGGAAAATGCATCAGGCTATCATCAAACTTCTAGACAGAAACCTTACAGGCCAGAAGAGAATGGCATGATATATTAAATGCAATGAAACAGAAGGGCCTTGCACAAACGATACTGTATCCAGCACGACTATCATTCAAATATGATGGAGGGATTAAACAATTCCCACACAAGTAAAAGTTGAGGGAATTTGCCTTCCACAAACCACTTCTACAGGGCATCTCACAGGGACTGCTCTAGATGGGAGCACTCCTAAAAAGAGCACAGAACAAAACACCAAACATATGAAGAATGAAGGAAGAGGAATAAGAAGGGAGAGAAGAAAAGAATCTCCAGACAGTGTATATAACAGCTCAATAAGCGAGCTAAGTTAGGCAGTAAGATACTAAAGAGGCTAACCTTGAACCTTTGGTAACCATGAATTTAAATCCTGCAATGGCAATAAGTACATATCTTTCAATAATCACCCTCAATGTAAATGGACTGAATGCACCAATCAAAAGATACAGAGT
Organism: Manis pentadactyla; assembly: GCF_030020395.1. Taxonomy (NCBI): domain Eukaryota; kingdom Metazoa; phylum Chordata; class Mammalia; order Pholidota; family Manidae; genus Manis; species Manis pentadactyla. The sequence goes on along the minus strand of NC_080022.1, from coordinate 161,886,846 downwards.
AATAGAATGGATAAAAAAGCAGGAACCATCTATATGCTGCTTACAAGAAACTCACCTCAAACCCAAAGACATGTACAGACTAAAAGTCAAGGGATGGAAAAACATATTTCAGGCAAACAACAGCGAGAAGAAAGCAGGGGTTGCAGTACTAATATCAGACAAAATAGACTTCAAAACAAAGAAAGTAACAAGAGATAAAGAAGGACACTACATAATGATAAAGGGCTCAGTCCAACAAGAGGATATAACCATTCTAAATATATATGCACCCAACACAGGAGCACCAGCATATGTGAAACAAATACTAACAGAACTAAAGGGGGATATAGACTGCAATGCATTCATTTTAGGAGACTTCAACACACCACTCACCCCAAAGGATAGATCCACCGGGCAGAAAATAAGTAAGGGCACGGAGGCACTGAACAACACCCTTGAACAGATGGACCTAATAGACATCTATAGAACTCTACATCCAAAAGCAACAGGATATACATTCTTCTCAAGTGCACATGGAACATTCTCCATAATCGACCACATACTAGGCCACAAAAAGAACCTCAGTAAATTTCAAAATATTGAAATTCTACCAACCAACTTTTCAGACCACAAAGGTATAAAACTAGAAACAAATTCTACAAAGAAAACAAAAAGGCTCACAAACACATGGAGGCTTAACAATATGCTCCTAAATAATCAATGGATCAATGAACAAATTAAAATAGAGATCAAGGAATATATAGAAACAAATGACAACAACAACACAAAGCCCCAACTACTGTGGGACACAGCGAAAGCAGTCTTAAGAGGAAAGTATGTAGTGATCAAGGCACACTTGAAGAAGGAAGAACAATCCCAAATGAATAGTCTAACATCTCAATTATCAAAACTGGAAAAAGAAGAACAAATGAGGCCTAAAGTCAGCAGAAGGAGGGTCATAATAAAGATCAGAGAAGAAATAAACAAAATTGAGAAGAATAAAACAATAGCAAAAATCAATGAAACCAAGAGCTGGTTCTTTGAGAAAATAAACAAAATAGATAAGCCTCTAGCCAAACTTATTAAGAGAAAAAGAGAATCAACACAAATCAACAGAATTAGAAATGGGAACAGAAAAATCACGACAGACTCCACCGAAATACCAAGAATTATTAAAGACTACTATGAAAACCTATATGCCAACAAGCTGGAAAACCTAGAAGAAATGGACAACTTCCTAGAAAAATACAACCTTCCAAGATTGACCAAGGAAGAAACACAAAACTTAAACAAACCAATTACGAGCAAAGAAATTTAAATGGTAATCAAAAAACTACCCAAAAACAAAACCCCTGGGCCAGACTGATTTACCTCGGAATTTAATCACACACAGAGAAGACATAATACCCATTCTCCTTAAAGTTTTCCAAAAAATATATGAGGAGGGAATACTCCCAAACTCATTCTATGAAGCCAACATCACTCTAATACCAAAACCAAGCAAAGACCCCACCAAAAAAGAAAATTACAGACCAATATCCCTGATGAACATAGATGCAGAAATACTCAATAAAATTTTACCAAACCGAATTCAAAAATACATCAAAAGGATCATACACCATGACCAAGTGGGATTCATCCCAGGGATGCAAAGATGGTACAACATTCAAAAATCCATCAACATCATCCACCACATCCAGAAAAAGAAAGACAAAAACCACATGATCATCTCCATAGATGCTGAAAAAGCATTCGATAAAATTCAACATCCATTCATGATAAAAACTCTCAACAAAATGGGTATAGTGGGTAAGTACCTCTACATAATAAAGGCCATATATGATAAACCCACAGCCATCATCATAATGAATAGCAAGAAACTGAGAGCTTTTCCTCTGAGATCAGGAACAAGACAGGGATGCCCACTATCCCCACTGTTATTCAACATAGTACTGGAGGTCCTAGCCACAGCAATCAGACAAAACAAAGAAATACAAGGAATCCAGATTGGTAAAGAAGAAGTTAAACTGTCACTATTTGCAGATGACATGATATTGTACATAAAAAACCCTAAAGACTCCACTCCGAAACTACTAGAGCTAATATCGGAATTCAGCAAAGTTGCAGGATACAAAATTAATACACAGAAATCTGTGGCTTTCCTATACACTAACAATAAACTAATAGAAAGAGAAATCAGGAAGACAATTCCATTCACAATAGCATCAAAAAGAATAAAATATCTAGGAATAAACCTAACCAAGGAAGTGAAAGACCTATACCCTGAAAACTATAAGACACTCTTAAGGGAAATTAAAGAGGTCACTAACAAATGGAAACTCATCCCATGCTCTTGGCTAGGAAGAATTAATATCGTCAAAATGGCCATCCTTCCCAAAGCAATATACAGATTTGATGTAATCCCTATCAAATTACCAGCAACATTCTTCAATGAACTGAAACAAATAGTTCAAAAATTCATATGTAAACACCAAAGACCCAAATAGCCAAAGCAATCCTGAGAAAGAAGAGTAAAGTAGGGCGGATCTCACTCCCCAACTTCAAGCTCTACTACAAAGCCATAGTAATCAAGACAATTTGGTACTGGCACAAGAACAGAGCCACAGACTAGTGGAACAGATTAGAGACTCCAGACATTAACCCAAACATATATGGTCAATTAATATTTGATAAAGGAGCCATGGACATACAATGGCGAAATGACAGTCTCTTCAACAGATGGTGCTGGCAAAACTGGACAGCTACATGTAGGAGAATGAAACTGGACCATTGCCTAACCCCACACACAAAAGTAAATTCAAAATGGATCAAAGACCTGAATGTAAGTCATGAAACCATAAAACTCTTAGAAAAAAACATAGGCAAAAACTTCTTAGACATAAACATGAGTGACCTCTTCTTGAACATATCTCCCCGGGCAAGGAAAACAACAGCAAAAATGAACAAGTGAGACTATATTAAGCTGAAAAGCTTCTGTACAGCAAAAGACACCATCAATAGAACAAAAAGGAACCCTACAGTATGGGAGAATATATTTGTAAATGACAGATTTGATAAAGGCTTGACGTCCAAAATATATAAAGAGCTCACATGCCTCAACAAACAAAAAACAAATAATCCAATTAAAAAATGGGCAGAGGAACTGAACAGACAGTTCTCCAAAAAAGAAATATAGATGGCCAACAGACACATGAAAAGATGCTCCACATCGCTAATTATCAGAGAAATGCAAATTAAAACCACAATGAGGTATCACCTCATACCAGTAAGGATGGCTGCCATCCAAAAGACAAACAACAACAAATGTTGGAGATGTTGTGGAGAAAGGGGATCCCTCCTACACTGCTGGTGGGAATGTAAATTAGTTCAACCTTTGTGGAAAGCAGTATGGAGGTTCCTCAAAATGCTCAAAATAGAAATACCATTTGACCCAGGAATTCTACTCCTAGGAATTTACCTTAAGAACGCAGCAATCAAATTTGAGAAATTCAGATGCACCCCTATGTTTATTGCAGCACTATTTACAATAGCCAAGAATTGGAAGCAACCGAAGTGTCCATCAGTAGATGAATGGATAAAGAAGATGTGGTACATATACACAATGGAATATTACTCAGCCATAAGAAGAAAACAAATCCTACCATTTGCAACAACATGGATGGCGCTAGAGGGTATTATGCTCAGTGAAATAAGCCAAGCAGAGAAAGACAAGTACCAAATGATCTCACTCATCTGTGGAGTATAAGAACAAAGGAAAAACTGAAGGAACAAAACAGCAGCAGAATCACAGAACCCAACGATGGACTAACAGGTACCAAAGGGAAAGGGACTGGGAAGGATGGGTGGGTTGGGAGGGATAAGGGGGGGGGAGAAAAAAGCGGGTATTATGATTAGCATGCATAATGGGGGGATGGGATAATGGGGAGGGCTGTACAACACAGAGAAGACAAGTAGTGATTCTACAACATTTTGCTATGCTGATGGACAGTGACTATAAAGGGGTTTGTGGGGGGGGACCTGGTATAGGGGAGAGCCTAGTAAACATAATATTCTTCATGTAATTATAGATTAATGATAACAAAAAAAAAAAAGGAAAGGAAAGGGGGATTACTCCCTGATAGGATAAAACTAACTGTAAATCAACGATTAATGCATGCTTTAAATATCCTTAATTTTGATCATTTAAAGGGTGTCAGATGATCAGCTATGGAAATACATTTTCCTGATAATATTCCTTTTTCTTAAAAAAAAAAAAAAGCAGTTCCTGTGTGGTGATCTCCAATAAGTTCTTCACAATGGTATAAAGGGCATATCAAAGCGTGGGCAAAGGGTCTGTTTGTGTTTATACAGAGGATCAAAGCCTAATTTGGCTACCCAGAAAACGAATTAAGATACGATATGAAGAAGAACTTCCAACATCAACGTCCTCTGGAAGCGTCATTCCAGAAGATGATCATCAAAAAACTTCAACAAAGATCATGGCACTGTTGCAGTTGTAGCTGCATTCATCCCACCGGTTCCTGGACTTGCCATTGGAATGAAGAAGGAGATATCTAAGCTGGCCTGTGCATACAATAAAATAACAAATTTGACTGGATCTATACTGTTGGAACTCAACCAAGAATTAGGAGAAGTGCAAGTTGCAGCGCTCCAAAATCTTGCAACTATAGACTATCTACTGTTAAAAGAACATATGGGATGTGAACAGTTCCCAGGAATGTGTTGTTTTAATTTGTCTGATTTTTCTCAAACTATTCAAATTCAGTTAGACAATATCCATCATATCATTGATAAGTTTTCACAAATGCCTAGGGTGCCTAACTGTTTTTTTTGGTTTCACTGGAGATGGCTGGTAATTGTAGGTCTGCTTTGTTTATGTAGCTGTATTCCTATTCTGTAATGTGTGTATGCAATTTAATTAGTAGTTTAAAACCTATACATGCGTATGTTACTCTACAAGAAGATATGTCAAAGAAATAATCAATCTTCCCATGTTTTCTTCCGTCTGCTACTTCTATAGCTTTTCTTCTTCCTTCCTAATTACAACCCTTAAGTAGAATTCATGCCTCATATCGAAATTACCGAGTAACATAATTCTTCCAAGTGGTAAAGATACCTCAAGACAAATGCTGGGCATAGAAGCCACAGGGCATAAATCTGCAAAGAAGTAAAAAGCTAACCTTTTCAAACAACATGGCTTCTCTCTCTTACCAACTTTACATTTCCCTGTATGGCCCCGGAAGATGACTGGTTAGCCAGAGACAGGTAAGATTCCTCAAGGGAGGAACAACATAAGACAGGCACAGTCACAGGGGGCCCATCAGGTGAGAAATTGGGGATCAACAGAGGTGAGGCTTAGAACCTCAACCCCCTGTTTTGAGAGAAATCTTCTGCATCTGTGGATGTTTTGTTGCCCTTGTCTAGCTTGGATTAATACTTAGTCTTTAGACACACACCTGATCATCTACATTTGCCCTCTTACAGCATTAAAGTATGTTTTCTACCTTTATCTTGCATCTACCTACCACTTCAGCATTTTATTAAAAAAAAAAATAATAATAATAATAATAAGGGAGAAATGTGGGATTCACATATAAATCAAGTATAAAAATCAAATGAATATTCATATTTGACCTGATTGTTTATAGTTCATAATGTGTGATTAAAACCAAAAGTTTCTGTGATGACTGCCCTTGCACTGTTCACCATGTAAGAACTTATTCACTATGTAAGAATTTGTTCACCATGTAAGAACTTGTTCATTATGCTTCAGAAGATTGGAGACTGTTGAGAATTAGGCTTGGGGTTGATTAATGATTGTGCATTGAGTACCCTATACAGAATTTTATTGTTGTTAACAACCATTTGATCAATAAATATGAGAGATGCCCTCTCAAAAAAAAAAAACTAAGATTTCAAACAATTTTAAAAATAGAATGCAAAGGTTTTGTTAGACACCAAAGAGTACATGACACTCCCCAGGGATAATTAACTAAAGTCTGTTAATATACTCTCTGAATTTCCAGGCATGACTTCTTTTTTAAGGCCCTTGCAAACTCTACTTGTCCTGCCAGAGCAGATACTGTTTCATGATTCAGTTGGAAACAGATGGTTGGTTTTTGTATCTTTTCACAATTCTTGCACCAGACTTACAGAGAAAAAATGAACAAAGTTGATTAGGAGAAGAGAAGGGGAAGAGACAAGTGAGGCAGAAACTTTACCCAGGAAATACATCCCTTCTGTAAGGCTTCCCACATTCTGCAGTGTGCTGTATCTCACTGAATACAGCAGTGTATCAGGAGCTGGCATGACCACTAATACAGATTTGGAAGGAAGAAGAAGAGAGGCAACAGGCTCAGGGTGGATCTGTACTCATCCCTGTAATACAAGAGATGCTAGAATTATCCCTTAGCTTTCCCTTAGGGCTTGTAGGAATCTGAGTTTGCATAGCTTGCCCACCACCTTCACTGAAAATATCAATAAATTGAGGGATATTAAAACAAATTTCAAGTTTCATCCTTTATAATTAGTTCACAATTTAACAGGGGGGAAGACAACCCAGAAATTACAATACAGAAAGAAATAAAATGAAAAATAGGATAAGTACAATGATAGAATATGTAGGATGATATAGGAACACAGAGACTAGAAATTTAAGCCAGACTGGATGACTTTTGAAAATTTAACAGACTATTCTATATTTTAGAAAAAAAATGTGTTCTAGAAAATTATGTTGCTACAAATACCCAGAAATTCTGGATACCTCATTTAAATGCAAAGCTGCAGTTACACAAAATTAAGAGAAGTTCATGTTGAATATAAGTAGCACCAGAAGAGCCATAGGCTAAGTTGAAGATATCTGCTGATTCTGAAAGTTTTAGTTTTTAATTATCTCATGTTGGGATAGGAACAAGATTCTTATTAAGATGAATAGTTGGAGCTAGGATTCATAAACCTGCAGTTGTTCTTATAAAAGAAAAACTTAAACTGTCTATATCCTAAGTGAAAGAATAGACTATAAAACAGTCTGTCTACCAGCAAAAGGAGGTAATGAGAATTTTGGGTTGGAGGACAAAGTAGATTTGTTTTTGAGAATTCAGTTTCTGTCATGAAGATTTGAAGTTTGGAGTTTGCATTTATAGGACCAGCATAGGTTTAGGAAACATCAAGGTGAGAAATTCATTTAAGGTGGCTTCATGTTCCTAGCAGCTCTGAGCAACTGGTGACATAAATGCAAGTCCTCTCTGGATTAGTATATATTGAATCTGAGTCCATTAGAGTTCCTAATATGATATCATAGCAAAAAATTAAATCACCATGTATACAGGATAATTCTGCATAAACTCATGAAATGGAAATGTGTTGATTCATTTGCAAGTATTAGCAGATTATTCTGTTAACATTCTGTAATTGATATCTAATTTCATTCCATTGTGGTTGGAGAACACACTCTACACTTTTAATTCTTTAAATCTTTTTAAGATTTGTTTTATGCCCAGGATATGGTCTGTATTGGCACATAGACTGTGTGCATAGTAAATAACCATAAAATGGACATTTTACTACTGCTAGGTGGAATGTTCCATAAATGTTGAGTTCTTCTATATTCTTACTGATTTTCTGTCTAGTTGTTCTGTTAAATGTTGCAAGAGAGTTGTTGAAATTTCCAACTGTAAGTGTGGATTCGTCTGTTTCCCCTTAGTTCTATTTAACTGCTTCACTTATTTTGCAGCTCTGTTTGGTGCATGCATATAAAGAATTACTATGTCATTTGGCGATTAACAAATTTATTATTACATAATGTTTCTCTCTCTCTCTGGTAAATTTCTGTGTTCTGAAGTCCATTTTATTTGGTAGTAATCTAGCCAATCCTGCTTTCCTTTGATTAATGTTTTCATGATATGTTTTTTCATTAATTTTTTTTGCCTTTTTCCTCTTCTAGAATAAGCATTAAAACTATTAATTTCCCTCTCAGCACTACTTTAGTAGCATCCCATAATTTTAGTGTGTTGTGTCACCATTATAATTTAGTACAAAATAATTTCTAATTATCTTCTGTGGTTTCTTTGATCTTAAATCCCAAATAGTTGGAATTTTATAGATACCATTTTGTTATTGAATTATAATTAATTCCATTTGATCAAAGAGCAAAAGCCTTATGCTTTAAATCCTATTAAATATGTTGTGACATTTTTAATTTTATAAATGGGAGCTTTCTTAGTGAATGTTTCATGTGCACTTATGAAACTGTATATTCTGTTATTGTTGTATGTAGTATTCTACAAATGTTTTACTAACTGTCCACTTGTTCTATTAGGGAGAGTTGTTTTGAAATTTTGCACTTATTTCTGGATTTGTCTATTTTTCCTTTCTTTTCCAAAGATTATTAAGGTTTAAAGCTTTTTTAGGTGTATGCACATTTACAGTTCTCATGTCCTCTTTATATGTTAATCTTTTATTATTATCATGCATCCCACTTCACCCCAGAAAGTATTCTTTGTCTCTAAATATATTCTATTTATTAAAATAGCTATACAAGCTTTCTTATATTAGTTCCTGAATGGTGTATTTTTTCTTTCTTCCCATTTTTTACCATGTGTGCTTTACTTAGAACTAATTACTGCAAAAAGCAAATAGTTGTTCTTTGCTTTTTACATTCAATCTAATAATTTCTACCTATTAATAGGACTGGTAAAATCTTTAACATTTAAAGGAATGTTCTTAATACGGTTGGGTTTACTTCTAACATCTTGCTGTTTGTTTTTGATTAGTCCCATTTTTTATTCTTTTGTTTCTCTTTTCTTCCCTTTCTTTCCCCCTGTGAACTGAAAACTTCTTAAATATTCCATCCTGCCTAATGGCTTATTAGTTATGCTTTTTCATTTTACTTTATTTTATTTATTGTTTGATCTAGGGTTCACAATGTATACCCTTAACTTATCATAATCTACATGCTTATAAAATGTAAGAATACTTCCATATTTCCCTCCTTTTATGTTGTATGTCATACATTTTACTTGCACATATATTAGAAACCACACAATACACTGGTTTCATTTATATTTAAAGAGCTAAGTATCTTTTTAAAAATTTACAAATGAAAAATATATTTTAATTTACTCACATATGCCATTTTTGGCATTTTTCATTCTACTTTGTATATATGAGTGTTGACCTGGCATCATTTTCTTTGCCTTATGATGTACCTTTAGAATTTCTTGTAGAGTTTTAAAAGGTATGCAAGATTTTATTTTTATTCAAGTATGGCAAGGCTAACAGATCAGATCTTTGAAAACATAGTCTGTTACTCACATTTCCCAAGAGGAACACCACTCCATGCAGGGCCGCATGTGGAATCTCCAGGGTCATTTAGAAGGCAGAAGGAGTAAGGGGAAAGTGGGCACAAGTTTTCATTGTAGTTTTTGCAAGAAGGAATGGGTGAGGCAAGGTAAGTGGCTGAGCAGGGATAGGATAAGTTAGCGTGAATAATTTTTGTGGGGTCTCGGCTATGGCAGTATTCTCTGTTGCCCAGTACCTGGCCTTAAGTTGATTGAGGGCAGTGGGCAGTGTCTTGGATTGCTGGTGCCTAAGGAGGTGGGAATTGCTGGTCTGGATATCAAAGGTATGCTCACAGGTAAATTATTTCCTATGTCTAGGAATTACTTAACCCTAAGAGGGGCAATCCCTTCCCAAGTCCATGAGGCCCAAGATGTCCAAGCATCATAAAAAATAGAAAATGTAGATCTTCTGCAAAATGTTTGACAGTGTAGTTGCTTTAATTTGATACAGAATTCTGGATTGATTTTTATTCTTTTGCTTTTAAAGATACCAGTCCCTTTTTTTTTAGATAGCCGTAACTTTGATCATTCTAATGTAAATTTTTCCAATTACTTTAAAATTTTTATTTTTGTCATTGGTTGTTAGTAAGTTGATTAGGTTGTGCATTGGCATGGTTTTCAGTTTGTTTCCTTCTTAGGCTTGATTGAGCTTTACTGGATCAGTGGATTTACACTTTCTGTCAAATAGAAAAATTGGGGGTCATTGTCTTTTCAAATATTTTTTGTATCATGATTTGTCTCCTTATGTAGCTCTAATTATACATATCTTAACCCAGTTGATATTGTCCTATAGGCCACTGAGGTTATATTTATTTTTTCAAACATTTTTGTTTCTCTTTTCTTCAGTTTGTATTTCTATTATTATGTACTCAGGTTCAATGACATTTTCCTCTTCATTATCTAATCTACTGAATTCTCTGATTGCCAATAAGGTCTTTCCATTCCTGACTAGTGAGCACTTAAATATCTCCCAGCCCTGTGTGAACTCCAGGACATTTCATCTTATAATCCCCCAAAAGTTATTCTTTCCCAGTCATTTTTGTTTATTTGACCTCATGCGGCCTCAGAGTTTTATACCATTCATGCTCAGCATAGTATTCAGCCAGAGACTGTTGTTTCTCTGCTTAGCCACCTGCTCTATTAGTTTTTCCTCCAAATTACAGCCACCTGAAATACCCTGAACTCTTAATAATCGTGTCCTCAGCTCAGTAAGACCATGACGTTCCACTTATATTTCCCTTCCTAGTGGTTCAGTCTATAAAGTGCGTCAATGAGGAATGCTGGGCTGAACGTATGGGCTTCATCGTTTCCTTGCTGTCAGGCATCACAGTCCTGCGCTGCCTACTGGTCCGTTCTCTCTTTTATTACAACGTGAAGGCGTTTCTGCTATCCATTACTTTGTCCGAGCCAGGAACAAAGTGCCTCTCATTTTCTTTGATGTCCTTGGTTTTGAATGTATTTATTCTGGAAGACATAAACATTCTTCTCCCACTCACACATCAGAAGTTTTCTATTTACTTTTCATTTTCCCCCATTATGTTACTATTGCACGCATATTAAAAAAACTTTAAGTGGTAGTAAAGGCTTATTAAGTAAATAAATAAATAAATATAGTCACACAAGACAAAGTGATTAAAGTGAAGTAAGCCCATCTGTTCACTTTCCCAGTCTTACAATTTGGAGTACATTTTTACCATTCTCAATTATTTATGGACCTGCATTATTAAACTGCCATAGAGTTTCATATGGAAATGGTTCAACATGGAAAAACTCAGACTTGGAGGGCTGTATCCACTAGTCAAATAATCCTAGGAAATCCAACTCTATGAAGACTTTGTTTCTTCAACTATAAAATGCAAATAAAGTTGTGTTCCATCTTACATAAGGTTTTAAACTATGAATGGTCAATTAAAAGTTCCTCAATTTATGTTTCAAAACCAAGGGCCAAATATCAACAGTTACGTGAGAGCATAATGAGAAATCTAAGGCACAATTAAATTTATTAATTTTAAGTATCTCCAAGTTACTGTATGGGTTATAATAAGCACCTAGTGATTAATCCTTAGTTTTCCTGTCGGCAGAAGTCACAAAATACTACCGTCAAGAAGCTTCTTAATAGGAAAGTTTCTAGATTGCACCAAACAGTTTTTACTTAAACTCTGATTTAGGGAGAATGAATCTGAGTAGTCATAAAAAGAAAATAGCTGCAGAAAGCATGAAGTTGCTTGTTAAACTAGGGAAAACCAATTATTAAAATGTAATGTATGGATGTATGCCTCAAAGATTCATTTCTGATTTTAACTGGAGAATTACTCTAAAATTGTTTCTGTTTCTCAACATACCATATGCTAGGAAATAAAATGAAACCTTCCTCTACTACAAAAATCATGAGAGAATTTCCCTAAAGCTGAGTTTTAAGATAGTTCTAATGAATGTAATTATGTGACTAAAAATCCAGATAGTATTACCACCCCCACCCATCTCTCATTCTCAATCTAACTCTCTCAGTTAATTATCATTAGAAATGAATGAATAGAGCAAATGTTCTCAAACTAAAGCTATGATGAACTGCTGTCATCTTTAATGTTTGTTTCTTAACAAAATGATGTACCATACATATCAACCCATTTAATAAGAGAAGCATGCATTAGTATCAGGAGTATTAATATTTAGTCTTGACTGTGTATATTTTTTGTTACATGAATGAGGATTGTCAAAGAAAAATTTCACTGGATAAGATAAACAGGCAAGGAAGACTTTTATTTAAGATTATTGTAATGAGGGTCAAGATATCGCAATAGGGTAGAGATTTTACTCAACTCTACTGAAACAACAAAAAGCAGAATTTTTAGCCACACTGGTAAACTAGTGGAAAAAGTAGGGGAGAATGATCTGTGTGATCAAGCCATCTGTGCTCATGAATGCTCTTGTGATAGTTCCGTTCCTACCCTCTCTGAGAACTGGGAGATAACGATGTTATCTTTCTTGATGATTACATTTTATAGGGCTGGCTCCCAGGTCCTGGAGAAAGACACTGATGGGTCATAAAATTGGCCAGAGGCTGGGAGATTTACATCTCAAAGGGGCAGAGAAAAAACTTATAATTTCAAATGTTATATAGAAACCTGCCTAAAAGTTTGGTCAACCTGAACTATCTATTACACTATTTTGTTCAAGACGTTATTTATTATCCCTATATATATATATATCATATATAATATATTACATATATAATAAATATATATAAGTATATATATTTATTATCCATATATATATATATATGACCATATTATCTAGATACCTGGGTGGAAAATTCAAATGTCAAATGAGAAAGCAACAAAAGCTCAAAAAAAAAAAAAAGAAAGAAAAAGAATTTAACCCTGATTAATACTAGCAAAAATAGTGTTTTGTGCCAGGCAAATCTAACAAGACCTATGAGTTGTCTTATAAAACATTTGGCCACCCCCAGTGTGGTATTTACTCTGCTAATTCACAATGTTTGTGAGCAAATTACAGATGCTAAAGATTCCTGCAGTTTAAACAAAACAAAACAAAATCCACTCTGTTTAGTTTTTTCTTGAGTCAGTTTTCAAATTAAGTAATAAAGCCCTGTAAAACTTGTGTTCCAAGGAACAAAATTAAAAATCTAAAATTCTACTATAGTCCTAAAATTCTACAATGATGTGAATAAAAATATGGTTATTCTCTTTCAATGTAAAAACTCATTTCTGTTTTCTGTTCGTTCTCAATTCAATGATGACTTTGCTTTTCTTTTTCCCCAAACTGACTCTTTCACACTTGTTATCCTAGATATGTATGTGCCTCCTTTTGTACTTTAAATACATCTTTCAAAGCTTGTTTCCACTCTTACATTCAAACCCAGGACTCTAAATACATGTTGAACGAGGAACCAACACAGACTTTTTATATTCTCTGACAGCTCATTAATATTCAAGGTTTTCTAAAAATGGTAGCTATTCGCTGAATCATTACTTATACCTTAGAACATGGAAGATTCCAAAGAAGTTCAGAGAAAAAAAAAATCCATGCTTTAAAAAAAAATCCTCAAGACCTTTATCAAGCAAAAGCTTTTTATGTGTAATCCTTTGATAGCTTTTTAAGAAATCTACAGGAGAAAGATTGAAAGGAAAGGAGGAAAGAAGGGAAAAAGTGAAAGAAAGCTGTGTGTGTGTTTTATCATCACAGAGTCCTTATTTCACTGGTTATGTAAACAAAATTTCTATGCTTTTATCTTACTCTGAAGAATCCTGAGAGTTTTAGCCTTGTAAAATCCTCAAGCAGCTATTTTGCTTCAAGTGAGTTTCTTAGTAACCCTTGCAGAGGAGGGGTTAAATACTGGAGAACTCCCGTTGCTTGGTGGAATGAGTAGAAGAGCCAAATGGTGATGTTGGTAAATTTCTCTCATTACTGGAACAAGCATACATGAGGTAACACCTTTAAGCCACATAATTCTATGTTGGCCAATTACGAATACAGGCAAACTTCTTAATAAGCAAATTGGTAGTGGACTTTCTTATAAATAACACAACTACATTATCCTACCACAGAACAGAAGATATTAATGCAATGTTCTCCAAAGAACATTATAAATTAAGGCCACCAACATAAATGAAATAAACTTCATATAATCATGGGCTCAGAAAATTAGATTGAAATAGTTTTTAAGTTCTTCCAATTATTAAAGTATAATATGACAGTGCTGTTAAACAGACTTGTTTCTATGGTTTTACATGCATTTACGCTGGTGTATCTGTGGGTAAAATAGCAATATTTCCAGAATCTCTCACCTTCCTTAGTGCATCTTCGTATCAATAGGTGTTTCCAAGGGGTGGGGCGAAGTAGTTCACCTCCATATCAGTAGGTAATTACAAGGTGGGGTGAGGGCATATCTGGGCCAGAGAGGTGTGGTGGGCACTTTTGCAGTCAGGTTGCAAGAGACATGAGTGAGCAGAAGGAGATGGCTGCTTGTAAGCAGTAAACAGATTTCTCCCACTTTATTTCTCCTTTTGATTTTGACTTCAAAGGTTATTTGCCCTGGCCTGGGAACATATTTTTCACTGGAGTTACAGCCGGTGGTAGTCAGCAGGATCTCTGAACCTGAAATCTGCCTTCAGGGGTACAATTCTTGGACAGGTTGCCCCTAGAGATGGTGGGGAGATAACCAGAAAACCTGCAGTGGATGGTGTGGAGGCCCCTGTGGCTGCTGCTGTGGGGTGTGACAACACACTCTTCCCTCTGTCACTGGTGGAGGTTATGGATTTACCCAGGAGCCCCCTTTTCAAGGGGCTTCCACTTGGGGAGTCCCCAGTGGGAAATTGGTCTAGGGTAAAGCACCTCCTAGATGAGTGGGGCCTTCCTGAGAATTGGGGAAGGATGGAGACACGAGAAGCTGTGGAATTAGCCCTGTGAGACAGAAGACTGCTTAGAAGCCCTGAGCAGTGGTGTGGCAGCCATGATTGTGGGATGTTTATTTCTTGAGATAGTGGAAAGGGTTATCAAGGAGAGAGAGATACTTCTGCATGACAGAGACACACTTTGGCATCACTTGGAGGAGCTGGGCGATGACCTATGGGATGCCCTTAAGAAAGAGAGACAGGTATTGAAAAGACAGATCATGCTCCTAGAAGATACATCAGCAGCGAGGGAGGAGGCAGCAGAGAATGTGTGTTGCAGGAGGCTGTGGGGAAGGGGGAGGGAAGAAAAGTGCCTTCAGCCACAGAAATGGTAGAGGAGATGTCAGGAGAGGATGAGGGGGAAGGACCAAGGGCCAAATTATTCCTGAGGCCACCACCCAAGGCACCAGGCCCTCCCATAATAATCACCCACCAAGTTGTAAGTAAGAAAATAAAAATGTAACATCACAGGCTCCTCAGGGGGAGGAGCCTCCCCCTTCCCAGGTTGTGGAGTAGTCCACATTTTGCCCCATACCCAGGATGAGCAGGTGGACATGAGCATCCAGTTTTGGCAGAAGCCATTGGAACCTCTGCCTACATGGCTTTTGCGTCTTTGGGATATGGGGGTGGAAAACATTGTTATGTTGGGTTCTGAAATAGGTAGACTGGATTCCCTGATGACTCACCCTTCCCTTGGGCAGTGATTACAAAGTACCCATCACAACTCAGGGAATCAGAAGCTTCTGGATTGGCTGACAGCAGCAATCATGGCAGTTTGGCCTAATCGAGGTGATTTACCATACTTACCCACTAGCTGGAAAACATACGCAAAGTTCCAGCAGGTGTTACAGGAGCTGGCATGAAAAATAACATCTATTATATGGACCCCCAGGGTCCTGATGAGGAGTTGTTCACTGTAGTAATGAGAAATCTGGTGTTCCATACAGATCCTCTATCTCTCTTTGGTCCCCAGTGATTATTCTTGCCCCCCACAGAGGGCAACCCATAAGTGAGGCTACTCATACTTTAGCAGATTGGGGGATGTTGACACAATAGGATCACAGAAAGAAGAGGTACAAAGAGCCCCATGAAGGTCTCAAGAACCCAGAATGGGTTGATTTGATAAAGATGGGGTAGTGAAAGAAAAATGTGATGGGCAGCCCAACAGGATCTTGTTAGAACTATGGCACCAATTAAAGCCAGAGCAGCAGCTGAGGTCCAGGACAAGGAAGCCAGAGGCAAAGCCCCATGTCCTTCCTGTGTCCCTGCAAGACTTCCTGGGGGATAGTACTCAGGCTCCGTTTGGGCCCTCATGCCCACAACAGGATGATTAGGCATTGCAGTTTGACTGAGGAAGGGGTCAAGGCCCCCACCTTGGGGACATGGTAGGGACCACATGTAGAATTAGCAATTCATTGGTCTCCCATGAATATAAAATACATCCTGGCACTGGTGGACACAGGAGTTGAATTTTCCATCATTTATGGCTACCCTGAGCATTTTCCTGAGAATCCTGCAGTGATAAATGGCTATGTGGGTAAGGAAATTAGAGTGAAGAAAGCCCAAATCCAACTGGGGATAGGGAGTTTATCCCCAAAGAGTATACTGTGTACATTTCTCCCTGAATACATTTTCGGGTGGATATCCTGCAGGGCCTGTGGTTACAGACCACTGCAGGTGAGTTCAGACTGAAGGTATGTGTGGTAAAAGCAGTTCTAAGGGGGCATGTTAAGCATCACATGTAGCTCTGTGTGTACCTCAGTGGGTGACAAATACTAGGCAATATAAATTGCCTGGGGGAACAAGAAAATTGGAGAACCTCTATAGAATTTGGAGAAGGTGGACAACATAAAGCCCACTCATAGTCCTTTTAATTCCCCAATATAGCCAGTGAAAAGGCCAGATGGCTCCTGGAGTGTGACCATGGACTACAGGGAATTGAATTAAGTCACATCCCCTTTGCATGCTGCTATTCCCTCTATAGCAGCCCTTATGGACGCCCTCAGTCATGAACTGTGGACATATCATTATGTTGTGGACCTTGCTAATGCTTTCTTCTCTATTGACACAAGAAAGTCAGGAACAGTTTGCCTTCACAGGGAAGGCCAGCAAAGAACATTCACTGTCCTTCCACAGGGATACATCCACAGTCCTACCATTTGTCATGGACTTGTAGCCCAGGACCTAGCCACATGGAAGAAACCACAAATGATGTGGATGTATCATTGCATTGATGATATTATGCTCATGTCCAATTCTGTACTAGAGTGGAGAGTTGGACAATTGGGCCTCTACCCATATCAGACGGATATCAGTATGTCATGACTTGTGTGGACACAGATACTGGACTGTTGGTTGCTTTTCCTGTACATTGTGCATATCAGCAAACCAACAAAAGGGGCCTAGAGCATCCCTTTGCAGCCTATGGCTGGCCACAGGTGATTGAGAGAGATCAAGGCACCCACTTTATTGGATATGCACTACATATGGGTGCAGCAATTAGGAATAAAGTGGAAGTTTCATGTACCATATAACCCTACTGGGGCAGGCATGATAGAGAGGTACAATGGTTTGTTGAAATCTGGTCTGAAGTAGGACACCCCAATCTACAGGGCTGGTCAGTTTGCTTATGGACAGTGCTAAGGCCCTTGAATTCGATGTCCTGAAAAGGAGCCTTGAGGGCTGTGACATGCTACCCCTCCTATACAACTGTATGTGCAAACCAAAGAGGAATTATTGAAGCCAACATATGGCCAGCAGAGCAACATCCTGCTGTCAGCCCCAAGTGCATTAAACCCTGGAGACTCTGTTGAGTGGATGTGGCCCTGGACATTTTGACACATGGACAAGCAATGGCTGACCCTTCTGGTACCTTGGGGAATAGGCCTGGAAGCTGGCCTCCTGTGTGCTCCTGGAGTAATAGCAGAATGGCCCCCAAAGATTGTGTTAGTGTGCCCAAAACGTCAGGGGGGTAAAAGCATCATATGAGGAAGCTTACCTTTATGGCCAGGGCATGTACCTCCTGTAGCCCTATATATTGACCCAACTGTAACTCCCACAGGAAGGAGGGTGAAAGTCTGGTATACTAGATAAGGATGAGTTCCCATTCCTGCCACTGTGCTATCACAGGAACACTCTCTTGCACGCAGAATACCTGATGGACGAGATTTGCATATGCTGGTATCATTAAAACATGTAGCTTATTGCCCTTAAGTTTATTTTCTTCTACAGTCCCTGTGTCCTGGATGTGCCCCCTCACTGCTGCTGTCACATGATTATTGTTTTGAATCACCCACCTGTTCTGCTACTGGCTGCCTGCGGAATGGGCAAGCTATGGAATTAATCTGCATAGGACTTTGAACCTAGGTGAATCCTTCAGTTTGAGGATCATCGTGATATTATAGCTGTTGTTACCAAAAGTTAGTAGTGTGGTTACAGTGCTCCAGTTTTCTCACACAGGGGCCATTGAAGAAAACGTGGAGTGAGTAGAATGTAAGGTGAGATTTCTGGAGGGATGAGCTGTGGGTAACATTGCAATATTTCCAGAATATCTCACCTGGCCTTAGTGCATCTCCATATCAATAGGTGTTTCCAAGGGGTGGAGAGAAGTAGTCCATCTGCATATCAATAGGCGATTACAAGGGGAAGCAAGAGCATATCTGGACCTGAGGGGTGTGGTGGGGCCATTTTGCAGTCAGGTCATGAGAGACACAGGTGGGCAGAAGGAGATGACTGCTGGTAGCAATAAATGGGTTTCTCCCACTTTAGTTCTCCCTTTGACTGTTTTCAGTTCAAAGGTTATTTGCCCCTGGGCCAGGAACGTATTTTTCCCCACAGAGTTACAGCATCTAAGCCAAATGGTGAGCAAAAGAACTAAAATAAATTTCTACTAATGTTTACCTCTGAATAGTTAATGACGGCACAGAAGAAAACCAAATTATGCTTTTTTATTAAAATTTATTAAAACTTTAACTGTAAGTGAAAATTTCATGCCATAATTACAGGTGTCAGTACAGACTTAATTCTTAACTGTGAAAAGTAAATTTTGAGTTCCAAATGTGCATTCTAGAAATACAAAGATATATTATTTTTATAGTAGATATAGTTGCCTTGAAGGGTAGTAGGATATTTAAGATAGATGCATAAACAATATTATACTTAGTAAATGTGTTCATTTTCTTTTAGGTCCATATATGGGTCCATTTTATGTCTTTAGTCCTAATCATGCATACAATACACTACATACTATTGAGAAAAATTATGAATAATAACATAGTGTGCCTGATCTTATTGACCTTATCTTATTGACAATTGGAATGTATTATTTATAACAACCAAAAAAGATAAAAGTTATTCTGTGTAAATCCTTTTGTTTATAATCCATTATTCATTCTAAACCCCATTTTATTTAATTAGTCTACTCTGAGGAAAAAACTGATTAATAATGTTATGCTACGTAAGATAGAATATGCATATTCATGAGCCCTCATGAATTATTTGTAAAATTGAAATGAGTAAACCTTTATCTTATAGGAAAGCAATTAAAAATACTTGACTCACAAGATGATAAATCAAAACTGAAAATTTAGTCCCCCAAAGACACACAATTTGAAACACAGAAATAAGAAGTAACACATCACACTAGATTAGACTTCCCAGAATAAAAGTAACATTTTAAATGTTAAAGTTGCTGTCTTAAACCATAAAACATCCTGGTTCATAAATGTATAGCACATTTTAAAAAGCTAAGCTGATGTGTGATTTAAGACACTTTTGGAAAACATATTATCTCATACACCTGGTTTCTAAAAACCTAAAAGGTTTTATATTTTTATAAGTGTCTATGTAACACTGAGAACTAAGAACATTCCTCAGGCTAGAAGCATTTAAATTTACTCAAACTTCACAGTATAAATTAACAAATGATATAGAACACAGTATCTTTCCATTGCATGTTCTATGCTATTTTAATAATCAACTGATATATAAAGTTGTCAAAAGACATTGAATTTAAAAAGAAAGGATATATAATTGAAGTGAATTCCCTGGAGAAAACAAATCCAACACACAATATTTTGTGTGGAAAAGTTCAAAGCTGTGACCTAAGGTTAATAATTTATATGAAGTAGATAAGCAAGTGGTATTCTAATGATCCCAATCTGGAAAAGAATTCTTTTTCTTTTTTTCTACTCTTAAGAATGTACACAGCAGGATTTTTACCTGGAAAAAGTAGCTTTTATGGGTGTACATACTGCCATTGGGAAAACTCTTCAGGTCTTCTTCTTATTGTATTGCCAATTACATCTTAGTATATAAATTGGCATTGTTTAAAATTCAGTTTAAAATATTCTCAGGTCTTTTTTCCACATGTTTGTATCCAGGTATTACTCCAAATTTTAAGACAGTTCAAGTATATAAATTATTTTGATAATTTTAAGCTACTTCCTTTTCTATTCCTGTAAACCTTTTCCCACTGAAGTCTCCCATCATGTAAAAAAAAAGAACAGGTACATAGGGAATGTACATCAACATTAAGGCCATGTACAACAAACCAACAGCTAACATCATACTCAAGCTTTTCATTGAAGATCAGGAACAAGGGGATACCTATTCTTACCATTCTTATTTAACATAGTACTATCAGACAAAATAAAGAGATAAAAGGCATCCAAATTGGTAAGGCAGAAGTAAAACTGTCACTATTTGCAGATGACATGATTGTATATGGAGAAAACCCTAAAGACTCCATCAAAAAAGTGTTAGAACTAATAACTGGATTCAGCAAAGTTGCAGGACACAAAATTAATACATAGAAATCTGTTCATTCCTACCTACTATCAGCAAACTAGAAGAAAGAGACATCAGGAAAACAATTTTGTTTACAATTGCATCAAAAAAAATTAAATACCTAGGAATAAACCTAACCAGGGAGGTGAAAGACCTATACTCTGAAAAGTATAAGACTCTCATAAAAGAAATTAAAGAAGACACAAGAAATGGAAATCTATCCTATGCTCATGGTTAGGAAGAATTAATATTGTCAAAATACCCATCATGCCCAAGGCAATTTTTGGATTCAGTGCAATCCCTATCAAAATACTGATAGCCTTCTTCAATGAACTAGAACAAATAATTCTAAAATTCATATGGAACCACAAAAGACCCAAATAACAAAAGAAATCCAGAGAAAGAACAAAGTTTGGGGGGACTATGCTCCCTGACTTTAAGCTATACCTCAAAGCTACAATAATCAAAACAGTATGATACTGCCACAAAACAGACCCATAGATAAATGGAATAGAATAGAGAGCCCAGATATAAACTCATGCATATGTGGTCAATTAATATATATGATAAGGGAGCCATGAATATACAATAGGGAAATGACAGCCTCTTCAATAACTGGTGTTGGGAAAACTGGAGACCTACATGCAAGACAATGAAAGTGGATTACTATCTGACTTCATACCCAAAAGTCAACACAAAATGGATCAAAGATCTGACTATAAGACATGAAACCATAAAACTCTTAGAAGAAAACATAAGCCAAAATCTCTTGACCATAAACATGACCAATTTTTTTCTGGAAACATATCCCTGGGCAAGGAAAATAAAGTAAAAAATGAACAAGTTGGACTACATAAAACTAAAAAGCTTCTGTATAGCATAGGACAACATCAGCAGAATAAAAAGGCAACCTACAGTATGGGAGAATATATTCTTAAATCATTAATCCAATAAGGGCTTAACATCCAAGATATGTAAAGAACTCATATGCCTCAACACCCAAAAATCAAATAACCTGATTTAAAAATAGGCAGAGGACCTCAACAATTTCCCAAAAAAGAAAGAAAGACGGCCAATAGGCACATGAAAAGAGACTCCACATTGCTAATCATCAGGGAAATGCAAATCAAAGCTGTAATGTGATATCACCTCACACCAGTCAGAATGGCCACTATCTAAAATAACAATCCCTATCAAAATACCCATGGCATTTTACAATGAACTAGAGCAAATAATCCTAAAATTCATATAGAACCACAAAATACCCCGAATAGCCAAAGAAATTCTGAGAAAGAAGAACAAAGTTGGGGGGATTATGCTCCCTGACCTCGAGTTATACTACAAAGCTATGGTAATCAGAAGAGTATGGTATTGGCAAAAGAACAGACCCGTAGATCAGTGGAACAGAATAGACAGTCCAGAAATAAACCCAAACATATATGGTAACTAATATATGATAAAGGAACCATGAATATACAATAGGGAAAAGACAGCCTCTTCAACAGCTGGTGTTGGCAAAACTGGACAGCTATATGTAAGAGAATGAAATTGGATTATCGTCTAACTCCATACACAAAAGTAAAGTTGAAATGGATCAAAGACCTGAATTAAGTCATGAAACCATAAAACTCAGGAGAAAACAGGCAAAAACGTCTTGAACATAAGCATGACAAATTTTTTCCTGGACCCATCTCCTCAGGGAAGGGAAACAGAATAAAAAATGAACAAATGGGTCTATATCAAACAAAAAAGCTTCTGTACAGCAAAGAACACCATTAACAAAACAAAAAGGCAACCTACAGTATGGGAGAATATATTCATATATGATTTATCCAGTAAGAGGTTAACAACTAAAGCATATGAAGAACTCATATAACTCAACACCAAAAAAAACCCCACAAATAATTTCAATAAAAAATAGGCAGAAAACTTGAACAGACATTTTTCTAAAGAAGAAATACAAATGGCCAATAGGTACCTGAAAAGATGCTCCACATTGTTTATCATCAGAGAAATGCAAATCAAAACCACAATGAGATATCACCTTACACCAATTAGAATGGCCACTATACAAAAGACAAGAAGTAACAAGTGCTAGTGAGAATGTGGAGATAAGGGAACCCTCCTTCACTGTTGGTGGGAATGTAAATTGGTGCAGCCACTCTGGAAAGCAGTATGGAGGTTCCTCAAAAAACTTAAAATAGAAATACTATATGACCCAGTAACACCATTCTAGGAATTTACCTGAAGAAAACAAAATCTCTGATTCAAAAAGATATATGCAACCAGGGTGTCCATCAATAGATGAATGAACATGATGTTGTACACATACCCAATGGAATATTATTCAGTCATGAAAAAGAAAGAAATCCTGCCATTTGTGACAACATGGATAGACTTAGAGGGTATTATGCTCAGTGAGATATGCCAGGTGGAAAAAGACAAATACCATATGATTTCACCTCTTTGTGGAATCTAAAAACAAAACAAAATGAACAAAACAGCAACAGACTCAGAGACACTGAGAAGTGACTGGTGGTTGCCATGGGGGAGGAGCTGGGGTGGGTGGTTGGGAAGGCTGAGGGGAACAAAGGGCCACAAAATATCAATCATACTGTAAGTTGATCAAGGAGATGGAAGCGCAGCATGGAGAATACAGCCCATGATTCTATGACATTGTTCTATGTTGACAGATAGTAACTGCACTAGTTGGGATGAGTATTTAATAATGTGTATAACTGCTAGACCACTGTGTTGTATACTTAAAGCCAATATAATACTGTGTATCAACTATACTTTAATTTTAAAAATAGGAACTGGTATCACATAAACAGTGCAAAACAAACCTGCCTAAACAGAACTCTTCAGCAAATGAAAGCTTATTTTTACTTACTTATTTTTACTGGCTTCAAAAGCAAGTCTTTGCTAAATATATTTTGTGTAAGCATTACAGCCTAAAACTGCTTTACTTAAGTTTTTTTGTTTTGTTTTGCAAAAAATAGAACAAATTATGAAGAATAAACTAAAATTAGCCAAATCAGGAATACCTTGGTATATTGAGGTGTGTGTGTGGCAGTGGAGTTGGGGTGGGCAGATGACAAAAGTCCTGTAATAAGATTCAGAATTATGGCATATGTCCTGTTTGACTCCTACGAACTATTAGTTCTTAGAGAACCTGGTTCACTAGATTCTCACAACCTCAGTTCCATCATCTATTAAGTGATATCTTGAGGTTTAAATGGCATAATGTATACAGAGCAATTTATACTGTAGAGTATTATGGAATGTGAGGGAACATTATTAAGAGACAGAATGCATAATTCCTAAACAACAGCTGGGAAATTGGAACCATCTTATCTCAACACTAGATGCTGCAGATGTCAACATTTCTTTCTAGGAGTTCATAGCTAAACAATGGAAGCACATTAGATTCACAACAAGAAAATATCTGTGAGGAGGAATGTGGCATCCAAGAAAGCCCTTAAAGACTACCTAACTCCATAACACTTGTGTGCCACAAAACTTAACCACGCAAGATTATGTAGATCCTATTCTTTTTCCATTTTGACCCCACCCTAATGCATAGCTCTAAATCAATCACAAGGGAGGTTATGGCCCTACATCTGACCTCTAATAACTTCCTCAGTAGCCAGGGGTCTCAATTTTTAATGTGCCTAAGAATGGCCTGGATAAATTGTTAAAGGACAGAGATACTGATTTCACTGGGTCTAAGGTAAACCTCAGATTCTGCATTTCTGACAAGCCCCCAAGTGATCACAAATCTGCTACTTTTGGGACCACATTTTGAGTAGCACAGTTCAAAGGTAGCAGTTTTCAAGTCTGTCTGCATCTTACAATCACTCAGAGTATTTTTGATATCCTTATTTTCTGGCCCCACTCCCCAGATATTCTCACTTAATAGTCTGAATCAGACAATGGCATTGTTTTTTTCAAAGCTCTCTGGATGATTCCAAAGTACAGTAATTTTTGAGAACTACTGCTCTGACAAGCTGTCCCTATCACTAGAACTGGTAGGCAAATTCATGTCTGTCTCATGTTCTATTTTAAAAGCTTAATATTTTAACATATGTATCTGTGAATTTTCTCTCTGTACTTTGCCACATTTCCTTCCTCCCATTCAAGGAGAAAGAATGCTCTGGGTTCATTGCCTCAAGGGAGAGATGTAACATAGAAGAAAGTAGAAATAGCCTGCAAATCATTAAGATTCTAATTTCCCCAATTTTTTTTCTTTTTCTAAAAAATCCTTCCTTTAACTTATTTTTTTCAGCCACTCTATTACTTCTCTATCATTCCTTTCAGATCCCCTTTCCTGTCCTCTGAATTCAGAGCTAAAAAGTTACTGAGAAGAATAGAAATGGAATATATTCATACTCAACTCTGTCTTCCTTTTGCCTTTGACTAGAAAGATGTGGTCTCTGGTCTACACTTCTGGTAATTTTACTATTTCCTTTAACATTAAACCACTTAGCAACCCTGAGAGTAGAACTCCAATAAACAGAAACATATTAAGAGTTGCTCTTTAAGAAAGCAAATGAAAGAAATTTTTTGTTTTCTTTTTACCATTTGACCCTCTTCAAAAATAAAGCACTTCTAATGTATGCAAAAATTAATTGTGTAGGTGATAGATATAGTGATAGAAGTATTTTTCTTCCTTTTTTTTTCATTTTCCTTTCTGTGTACAAAAGTATTTACTAGTATGATATTCTCAGTATCTTACCAGTAACTACAATAAAGGCTGGAAACAAAAAGCCTGTAAAGGGAAGAATGACTAGGATACTGATTCTTCCTTTAAGGGTGTTTAACCTAGTGGGAGAGACACAGACACAAATGAATAGGATGTTGTACTACCTTGTGGTAAGTGTTCTATGGCCTAAGTTAAGGGTGCATGAGGACATGTATTATGGATACCCCCTCAATCTTCTATGTCTGGAAAATATAATTTTTTATTAACTCAGTTTTTTACAGATTCATATCTAAATTTCAAATTAACCCATTTGGTTATTATCAATTTAATGTCTGCTCAAACTGCTAGAATTCAAACTCAAAGAAACCCTAACTTCTTGGACTAACATTAAGCTATTAATATTGGCTTAAGGTTAAAGAAATAGCCCTCTATTTTTGTCTTCTATAGCACTTAAGTCCCAGAAATTAGTATAAAAACTGTCATTTCACAGATGTTCAATGTATATTAAATTGAAATCTGATTATTTCAAGATTTCCAAAATATCAAGTGTTCAGCTGAAAATATTTAGCAAATTGTTTAGAGATGTGCAAATACCAGGATGCTTAACATCATGAATTCACACAACCTAGATGATTAGCCTTCATTCTCTTTCTGTACAAAAATGAAAGGTTAGACATCAGCTATTACTTAGCTGCATCTTCCATACCATGCTCCCTATCTCTAGTAAGAAAATCAAATTATATGAAGATGATTTAACTCTAATTCCAATCACTTCTAGACATTATATCCTTCCTAAAACAATGCTCTTCTCCATGTAAGACTAAGCCCTCCTATGTTAAGAAAGGCCTTTTAAACACAAACACACACACACAGTAACCTACAAACCAGTTGGCAAGATCCATTTGTAGAAGAACATAAATGAGAAAACTGAGGCCTTGTGTTTTCCCAAATCATGAGGCTAGTTATGTCATTCAAACTTGAATAACTAGATACCCTGGATCTTAGATTTTAAAAAATTTTAACCTATTCTTATTAAGAGTTTTATTCTAGTATAGCACACAGTCAAATAATATAAGCCAAAATACTATATCATATGGACAGTTCACTTATTGAATTGAACTACACATACTCAGTTTAAATAAGAAATTTGTGGTGGAAATTCTTCTCACTAGGTCAATCAATATATTCTTTGAAACAAATGTGATGGGAAATGCTAATATCCTAGTTTCTTTGTTAGCATCGGTTTCTCCATACTCTCACAGTGTAAGCATCTTGCAGCATTAGATTGTATTTATATATATACATATATATATATATGTATATATGTATTTTTCATAGAATATGGCCTTGAGCCAAATGAATTATCCAGTGTCTAAACAAACAGAATTTTTTCTTTAATGCTGGAGGGAAAACCGGCTATGCTGGGCATACTGTGAGATACATTATTGAACTTTGTTTTTGCACTTTCAAAGAAGACATTTAAGGGTCAGTTTTACAGCTGGTTTTTCAACTTACTGGATGATTTTAGTACCTTATACAGTGACTTTAGAACCGAATTCCTATGCAGATTCAACACCAGGGATGGATAGAAAAAACATGGCAATTTCCCTTGCTCAAAAATAAAGCTATGAAAAACATGTATTAAGATATCTGGAGCTACCCAACAAAGGGATAAAAATGCCTGTATATATAAAAAAGGGATACCTTAAATAAGCCTTTCTTATCATTCACATCTAAGAGTCTATGATTCTCTGAAAAAAATACTAAAAAGATAGCTGTCAACTATTCACTTGTCCAAGATATAATCAATGTAGTTAGTTATGGATAAGTTATAACTTATTTAGGTCATGGAAATGAATACTCTGAAAGCTGCAAAGATCACCCACCCAGACAGAGTCTTGCTTGGAAATGCTGAGTTGTGTTCTCCCTTTATATTTTTGCTCATTCCCATGCCCCTTAAATCATAATCCTCAAACTGAAGCATGCACCAGGATCACCTGGAGGTGACTGTTGCCCCCTCCCCACCAGATATTCTGAGTCAAAAAGTCTAGTGTCCAGGCTGAGTTCCCAGGTGATTCTGGAAACTTCTAACAAATTCCCCAGATGATATTGCTGCTACCGGTCTGAGAACCACACTTTAAGAGAACCACTTACTTAGAAAAAAATTCAACTTTTCTTTGGATCGAGGCAAGGTCAGTTTCCACTTAATGTTAACAATGCTTATTTCTATGTATGAGGAGGTGAGATGAAAGGGGAGGGATTTGTCATGATTTATTAATGGTCCTGTAGTAGGCATTTTAGAGTAAATTGGAGCTTGAAATGAATGTGATTTACCTATAGCCAATATCCTTCAGTGCCCACTACAAAATTATAATAAATTTCCTAGCCATCAACTGCTGAAACTCTTATCTCTTACATTGCTTATAATTAATAGTTTAAGATGATGTTATCAAACACTGTTGATGCATTTGCTTTCCCCATAGCTAAAGTACATAGAGCAAACCCATTATTTTGACAGTTTAACATTTTGGTTCAGCAAGTTTTGACATTTGTCTTGCTTTTGGAAGCTGTGCTATAACCTCTTTTCTATGGCATGTCAGTTTTTCGGAGTTATCCTTGCCACAACGCATTTCCAAGTTCTGATGAAAGATTTGCTTTTTGACTCAATTATCTTCCTGCTAGCTTATTTTTCCTCAGGATGGAAATGTCTCCTTATGAAAAAATATAAAGCATCAGAATTTATCACAATCTGAAAAGGTCAGAGAGAAAACCAAATCAAGTATTGACGGACTCATCACACCATTAAGACATCTCCACTGCAGCATCTTGCGGATTCCTTTAAGAGGAACTCTTACGGTCAAATTACATCTGGCCCATAATCCATTTTTTTTTGTACTGACGGTTCTGGAAACACAGAAACTTACACAAAAGAGCAAAGATTGTGTTCCTTTAAGAAAAGTAATAACAAGCCAAAAAAAATATCAGCTGGGTGGTATGATTGCTTGAAATTTCATTAAATATTGAACAGATAAAGCATTTCAAATAAATTAATAAAAAGCTCTAGTCACAGAACACATCAGTATGACATGTTTAATGATGAATTGATTAGAACAAGATAATTTAAAATATCTACAGTTGTAGTCTAAATATTGCAAAAAAAGGATCCTTCTCTCTTCTTCCCCTGGCCTGACAAGCTTTTTTCTGAACTTGCATAGGCTGTGCCCAATACAGAGTAACTGCTCAGTGGATATTTGTGGAGTAGATGAAGCAAAGAGTACCATAAAAAAGTCCCTGGGTATTGGTGACTATTGGTAAAAAACTGAGTTTATGTTATAAACCTTTTATTTTTACTTAAATCAAATTTCAACAAATAACCCATTTGGGGAGGCTGTCAGACTCATCCTGCTTAAAATTTTTAAACTAAAAGTAGATTTTTAGTTCTGTACTTTGAATTTTTTTCTGGTAAATAAATATATTTATTATCTTAAGAAAGTTGACCATTTGGAGAAAAAAGAAAAGATTAATCAGCCCAAAGCTAGATGTGTGTGTTTACTGCCTTGTCAAATTCAATACAAAGTAGTTACCAAAATGACCACAGTGACAGATGAGTATTTCTTCTACTATAAGAAATCAACCTCCTAAAGAACTCACATTAATACCTTCTTCTCACTATATTAACCTATCGAACTATTTGGTAACAGTACCCTATCTCCATTAATTAAAAATCATGTTGGGTATCTCCACTTTCAGAATACAAATTTTTACCTCAGCCCTTTGTTTAAATACAGCAACTCAACCTCTTCTGCTGAGTCTGACATCCTTCTGGTGAGGAGAGAAAAGTCAATTGGTAGCATGGGTCCCAGGAGGGGACTTTACAAATAATCTTCCTGTTCTTCCCAACCCCATCTTCATCCAAGTCTTCAGGAATACCTACAATTCCTATTTTCCTAGGGTGCTACAGTGTGAATTTCTCATCACTTCAAGCATTATATTGTAACCTTTTTTCCCCTCTTAAATCATTTATCATTCCTACAAGTACTTTCCATCTTCATATGTCTTTCAGATTTACAAGTATCGTGTAGTTTCACTGAAGATGGACTGTTTCTGTTTATCATTATCCTTCTTGGATTTGGATGATTTTTGAGAAAAGGTTGTGCAAATGTTTTTTTTTTTTTTTTACTTTGTCATCTTGAAACCAAAAGTCCTAAAAATTTAAATGAAATAAATATGGGATTTTTGTCCTCTATCTTGGCAAAGTATTCAATGTAATAACAAGTTCTCATGATGCATTTACAATATTACTTTGTTTGCAGAAACTTCTAGTTAAAATCAACTAGTTATAGATAGTAACTAGTCATGTACTAGTAAAAACTAGTAATGTACAAAGTACATTAATTTGTACTTATTTTTAGGCAGAAAGACAGACATGTTAGGGTGGAGAGAGAATAAAGCTGGTAAAGCTCACTAAAAGGGACTCAGAGTTAACCAGCTAAAACCAGAGAGCCAGAAGGACTCACAGAATTAATGAATTCATTAATTGAAGTTTCAAAAGCCAGAAATGACTTGGAATGCCTGGATATTCCCCAGATAAAGAAAAGTATCAGAGTGCAGCCATGTCTTCAGTGTACCAATTAGATCATGCCATTGTAAAATCTACTTAGCCTACAAAAAAGGCTCAGCTTATCCTTTAACTTAATCTATATGCTGTTCTTTTCTTCCAGCCCCTTAATCAAGTAACTTTATAACCAAGACAGAAGATAGACCACCGAAGTGTAAATAAATCTATGTGCACAAAGAATACTAAGTTCTCGACCAACACAGTCACTTAAATAACACTATTCTTAAGACAAAACTTCAGAAGAATTATGAATCAGCTGTATACATCATGTCTTATGCTGACCCTTACCCAGGAAGGCCCTATAAAACCTCAGACCCTAAACCCTTAAGCATGCCTCCTCTCTGAGGTTGCCCACACTTGAGTTTCTTGGAGTGTATCACTCTCTCTGTTCTACTCCAGATAAATAGGGAGGGGCTATTGACAGCTCTGAATTGGGCTGGCAAGTTGCCATCACCTGGATGATCCAGACAGAACTGTGGCTATTCAATCACACTTTTTAATAGCCTGCCTGAAAATCTTCTTTCTTTGCCTTTTGGAAGGTCTCAGAACATAATCTTACTTCACCCAGTGATCTGTGGCTTCCCCAAATCCTGGGGTGGTAGGGACTTATTTCCCACACCGTGAAGATTTGAGAAGACTCTTGATGCCAGGTGACCCTGGCTTTAGGAGTTGGCAATGGATTTACTCAATGACAAGCAGGAGTTTAATGAGCTTCCCTTTCTTGCCTTCATCTACCTTGACTCATGCCTGCTCCTCCCTTGGAGTGTATTCAAATAAAAATTTCATTCTGCTCTGTTACTGTGTCTGCCTTTCAATTCTTTGTTGTGGCAGGGACAAGAAACAAGGAGAATGAACTCAATCTGTAACACTTAATGTTTGCCCTCTTAGAAGGATCCCATTTGGATGTACCTACTATCCCATACTACCTTCAAATTAATTTTCAAATCTAGCATGAGAATAAACTAGATTTATTGGCCCATTGAAAAAACAAACTGAAGCTTAAATCTGCTGTGTATGGAAAATGAGGAAAGGTGGAGATTACAAAAATGAGAGAAAAAGAGACAATGGCAACTCTCATCACATTATCAAAATTTTATATCTTCAGGCAATATAAAATTCCAATGTCTAAAGTTTAAAAATTTAATGGCTAGGAAAAGAAAAGAGAAAAGTCAGTTAAGCTCTGCAGTCAGAATAAAAACATTGACAAAATTTCTCTATGAGATACAGATTTTGTTCTATCCTGATCTATTAAAGAGCTCTGTAGATTGGTGGGAAAGCTGACTTGAGACAAACAATGATAAAATAAGAAGAGTCCTCTCTCTGATATTGTTATTCTGAATTGGTTTATGGCTAATTTTAATGAGAATGGTTAGAGAACCTAGAGCTGATTAACAAAAGGGCAAGCATAGGCTAGGAAACATAGTCCCAAATCCCCTACATGCTATTATTTTATTTAATATCATTTGAAAATGCACCTGAATGAGCTCTAGTTCATGGTTTTAGATCCCGCTGGCAGATGACAATCTGTAGCCTTAAGAAGATATCATTCTCGCCTTATATGACTTCAACAAGCCAGGAAACTTTAAGAAAGTTATGAGTTAATGATTGCTGCCTTAGACAAATGAATGCTAATCAGAACAGAAAAAGTATAATTCTGTGGGCCTGGGGTGGCTTCATATCAAAGAAAAGGAATGGGTCTAAAATAAATTGTTGACATTCTAGCTGTTTGAAGTAGATACAATGCTAAGTAAGATTTCTGCTAGGACTAGGATGCCCTGCATGTGCCTACAGTTCTAAAATATAGTGGAAAGTTCTCTATGATTCCGCTTGACTTTTATATCCCATAGAAATGGATAAAAGGGAATTTCATTTAAAATGGAGTTGGGAGGCCAGAAAGGGGAGCTTTCATGCCTTACCACTTGTGGTCAATTGTAAACCCAAGAAGAGGAAACTATCTTGCAAGTTGGAACTAATTTACTACCCCCAGCAAGAGGAAGAAAGATTTTCTCCTCCCCAGCAACAGCCCAGCCAATGAGAGACTGACACAATTCAGCCAATGAAAAGTCACAACACTTCGAACACCCACATGACGAATGGACTTTTTGTTTATAATATGTCTTCCTAATTTCTCCCTTCCCCGTCAAAGAGTTTTCCTCTCCTTTATTCTTCAGACTTGTCTATGGTTTTGCCACATGTTGCTTGTCCTGAATTGCAATTCTCTAAAGACCTGAATAAACTCAATTTTGCTGATAAAAATAACTGACAGTTTTATTTTTAAGGTTCATAATCTAAAGATCAATTTAATAGAAAATGGGGATCTTCCAATCATGTGACCCACCTATGTATTAAAAGAGCTTTTTAAAAAGGAAGAAAAAGGAACTTCAGGGGCTATTAACATTATTTTGTGTTGTAAGAACTAGTGAACCTCCAATTCACTCTTCACTTTAGCTCAAAGTTCCCTTCTTTACCATCAACTGCTGAGGTCAGTAAACATCTGAATTGAATATGAGATCTGAATTTCAGTTAGAAGGAAAGAAAATGTGAAGTAACTCATGTAAGTTTATGAAGTCAGGGAAAGCAAAAAAAATCTATAATTTCTTAGATATATTCATTCAAAAAAACTATATTTCATTCAAGTTACTATCCATTTTCACATGGTGTCTATTTTTGGTTCATCACTCTTTCATTGTATGTATATTCTAATGGGTCTTCACTAATTTATGATACTTGGGAGCATGGCATAGGTTAGAATACTATCTTAAGGTCCTCAAGCATTACTGAGTCAACTGTCATGTAATAATAAACTGCATGTATTGGGGAAAAGGTCTAGTAAATCAATAAATTCATACCAAGTATGAAGATAACATACTTCAAGGAATAGTATTTGACTCACTGTGTGTATGAATGTCTGTAATTTGGCACAATTCAATGAAACCTTACTGCATATCTCATATCTGTATACCTCACTTAGGGCACCCACCCATCAGTATCTCTTATGTGGTTGTTTCATGTACATATCTCAACCTCTTTACCAGACTATATCTTACCCAAAAGAGCCCTTAATTGTTATCTTGGTGACTACTATTACCAAGCAGGGTAGCCCACACTTGGTATTTACTCAATAGTGTTTGTGGAATGCATGAATGATTTTCATCTAAGTTCTTTCATTTGCAAAGTACTTCTCTAAAAATAAAAAAACAAAATAACATCCACATTATTAAAGAAATCACCCACCTACATAGCTATAGAAAACTGTCATCCATTACACCTCTCATTCCAAGTTCTGGTACTTTGTTCAGAACAGAAAGCATGTGTTTTCTCAAATTGCTTTCTAGTAGCTGGAGTAAAATACTTAATATTTAACTTTTTCTGTTAGGAATATTTTCATTGCCTCTTATTGGCCTGTGTTAGTTTATTCTTCCTTAATGAGGTGAGGAGCATTATGCTGCTCTGCTGTCTGATTCTGAATTGTCACAGATGAATTTATTCCTGAATCATCTGGAAGTTCTGGCTTGGGAGAAGCTATTGGCAGGTCATGCCCTCCATCTCCCCTGGAAGAGTACACAAAGGGATCAAGTGAAAGTCTCCTTCTACCTTCTTTCTCTATGGCCCTCAGATTTTCAACTTAATCCCTTCCCTGCTACAGTTAATGGAAGCTTATTCCAGAATTTCCTCTCCATGTTTCTACTCCTGTCCCATCCCTTATAGTGTTCCATTTACGTTTCTGGGCTCAACTCTAATATGTGTGTTGGGGGAAGGAGGTTTTCCCAGGCATGACATCAAGCAATTCTTGAACACAAGCAGGGTGTCCAAGAACTCAACCCAATTCTGAGGCTATCTGTCCAGAGACAACACCAGATCCCCCATATTAAGGACTCCACCCCCAACTCTAGACCTTAGTCACAAACAAAAGGCTATTGCCTGGGCTTCTGACTGACCAGCTACAGCCTGGGGGTTCCAATGACCTCCCCCTTAGGTTCAGTTAATTTGCTAGAGTTGGTTCACAGAACTCAGGAGAACACGTTTACCAGTTTAAGAAAAGACACTGTAAAAGACAGACTAATAGCCAGATAAAGAGATACATAAGGCAAGGTCCCAAATAAAACATTTCTATTCTTGTGGAGCTTGGTACCTGGCTCAGTGGCCCATGGAAGCATTCTGCTTCCCCCAGCCTGGAAGTTCTCTCTGACAGGGAAGCAGGATGCAAGAGAGAAAGAGGGCAAAATGCTCTTTTCATGAGGGCTTCATTGTATAGCTATGACTTACTAAATCATTGACCATTGGCCGTTCAGCCTTCCACCCCTCTGCTGGCTTAGAGTACGTGACTGGTCCCCCTGGCAACCAGCCCCTACTCTTGGTGGGCTCCAAAAGATTCTCATTAGCACAACAAGGCACCCATTTGACCTTTATGGTTCTGAAGCATTTTCAGGAACTGTGGATATACACCAAATGTATCTGAGGAACATATATTTGGTCATCTGAGTGACCAAATATGTATTTATTATAATTCACTATATCACAAGTGTATTTATCACACACAACCCCAGTGATCCTTTTAAAACAAACCTGAATACATCATCCATTTGTCCAAAATCCTTCAGGAGCTTTTGATTCATTTCTCTCCTCCCTAATCCCACATTTTCATGTTTTGTAAATAGATTAACTTTGTCATTTTCCTTACCATGAAAAATAAATCTCAAAGTTGGATAAAATTATAATGTAGTATTAGCCTAAATTCTATAATTTTCTATTTCTTAATATGACTTACAAAACCTACCAAGGTCTAACAACTATTTTACTTTTATAGGTCAATAAAAATTGAGTATCAGTCTCTCTAGAACTTGTCATTCTAGATAACTGATAAAAGGCTGTGAGTTGCTTTTTTGTTTATGATACTGCTATATTTCTATACCATCCATTGCCTCTTTTCCTGGGAAAACAGAAACTATGTGTTCTTTCTCTTCAAGGACAGCATTCTGAAACTCCACTGGGTGATCTATGTCACTAAACTCCTCTTCTATGTACTGATATTCCAGAGCCAATCATTTCTATGGAATAAGGATCCCCAAGACTATAGGAAATAACATTTGCCATCTCACTTGAGATGAAAAGTAAATCCCACAAGTTCACTGTTTGTTTGGTTTGGGGTTTTCTTAGCTTCAAATTCAACATCTTTTTAAAGAGATAAGCCAATCCACTGTGCGAAACTAGTCCCTATTTGGTTATGCACAGAAATAAAATAAAAATTTTATTAGTTTGAAGGAATCTCTCTTGGAACGTTTCTTGGAACTGTTTCACTAAGTAATAAATGTTAGTTTCTCAAACTACATTTAGTAGCCAAATATTTATTAATACTCTCATTTTCACCACTGAGGTTTAGAAGCAAGCATAAACAATATCTTGTAAGCATTTTTGAGCATAGTAAGTTCATTAAGAACAGAAAAGAATTGATTTATTAAGCAAATATTTTTTAAACGTCAAATTCCATAGTAATTTTCATGATATTAAGTGTGAAGTAATAGTCCGCAGAGAATGCCAATACAGCTGCCAGGAGAAAAGCATACAGCTTCCAGAAGGTAATACACAAAACAGAAAAACAGTACTCACATACTACCTTATAGCAAAACCATCTCTCATAGGAATTAATTGTTGAGAGACGCCAGTCTCTGAATTTCTTCATGTCTAATAAGCAGGGGCACTAACTGCCTTTTTGTTCTGAACTATTGTTCCAAGAATATTTATATAGAAAATAATCTTATAAATTAAAGATAGCATCTCTCTCTGGAATAGGGGACAGATTAGCTTACTGTCCAATATAGTAATTTCTCCCTCTGGAAAAATATCAGGCAGGTTTGCTTACTGTCCATTATAAAATATTCAGCTTACCTAAGTTCAGGTTTTTTCAGCTGGGAAACAAAATTTACTGCATACTGCATAGTCCCCATGGGACTTGAGGGACAAGGAGAAGTGATACAAACATGAAGCTTGCATTACCTTCCATGCTGCAATAAAGTACTTTGTCTCTGACCAAAGAATCTCATGTCTTCTGTTAGCATCCATAAAATTATGGCAAGTTTATTGGCTTGCAAGTAGTGTGAAAATCTTAAATCCTTATCAGTTCTTGACATTAACTGACAAATATCCAATATTTGTAGTTGTAACAAACACCACTAAAAAATAGGGGGTAAAGTTTCAGTCCTGTTGTATGCAGAAAACAGCCCCTATCTGCTTTGACTGTTGAAAAGGGACTTAGAAACCACCATCAATTGTCCTTGGAAACTTCAAGAAAGTTCGCAGTCTACTCATGGAAGAAGAATATCAGTGCACATGTCCTACTTGTTATTTATACTGTTTATACTATTTAGTGTAAAACTTTAAAAAAAGATTGACTGGATTTCCTGAAGGAGATTAATAGACAGAATGAGCAAGGTACAATATATGATAATAGTAACAGCAGAACATTTTTCAGAATTAAAGAAAAACGAGAAACTTAAGATGAGGGAAGCATGTTAAGCATCATCTTCATTTGCAATCCCTCACTCTGCTTCAGTTATGCCGGCCATCTCTCAGTTTCTTAAAACATGTCAAGCTCTTCCAAACCCACAGGAGCACCACACGTGCTGTTCTGTGGCTGGAATGTTATCATCCTTCCTCTTTACTTAGTGGGCTTTTTCTCATCCTTTAACTTAAATGGCACCTCTCTGAGCATTTCAAATAAGAGTCTAATTCCTCTTATTCTTCACAAAGCATCTTGCTTGCATGGACTATGGTTACTTTATTGATTTATGCATGTACTTGTTTATTATTGTCTCTCAGTGAGAGCTGAGACCATATCTTCATATTTTCTATTGCATGCTCTTAGCCAGTTTAGAGCTATAACAAAGTACTACAGACTGGGTGGCTTATAAACAACAGAAACTTTTTTCTCATAGTTTAGGAATCCGGAATCCTGAGGTCAAGGTGCCAACATAGCTAGTTTCTGGTGAGGGCCTCTTCTTGGTTGCAGAATTCTTGTTACCTACTCACACGATGAAAGCGCTAAGAGAGCTTTCCAGGGTCCCTCTTATAAGGACACTAATCCCATTCATGAGGGCTCCACCTTCATGACCTAATTACCTCCCAAAGGCTCTACCTCTTAATACTATCAAATTGGGGATTAGATAGTACCTCTTAATACTATCAAATTTGTTAGGGACACATGCATTCAGTCCATTGCATAACACCACAGCTCAGCACAACATGGCAAGACCTCAATAAATATGTGTTGATTAAAGAAATGCATTACTGAATGCAATAACTTAATCCATTTGAACATAAGATTAAATAAATATGTGATTATAGTTTTAAATCCAGTATGTATTTTTATATAAAACTGTGAATGATTGAAAAGTAAATTCCCAAAAAGTGGACTGAGACAAAATAAAGAACATAAAGTTAGTAACTCCAACAAAGCCCACAGGCAGCAGGAAGACATTAAGATGGAGAGATTAGGTGGGATAATTCCAATAGAAACAGTTTCATTTCTGAGTTGATAAACTGAGAAATATAAGGGTGAACAATTGGTGAGATTAAAAAGGTAAACTCCAGATGTCCTTTCCAAATTACTAAAATGAACCAAAGAAAATAAGAAAGTGACCATGCCCCCAAAATGAAGAAAGCTACTTCTTCAAAGACTACCAGACTAAGACAGATTTAGGGATGAATTCTTTAAAATCTTTTTTGAGTAACTAATTTCTCTGATGTTTAAACTTTTCCAAAGCATTGGGAAAGATGAATTATTCTTATGAATGTTGATAAATCCTACATAAATTACTATAACTTAGAATCAAGCATTATGCTAAAATAATAGTAAACCATGACCTAGAGAGGTTTGTCCTGATTTAACTGAGGATACCATATAATTAATTGTCCAAACTAGAACCTAGAAAAAGAAAGTAAGTGAGAATGCTATTAATAAACTCTCTCATACCCAACATTCAGTCTATATGAAATTGGTATTGGCTTCACATTTGAAATACACACAGAATTCAACCATTTCTCCCTACATTGTATTTCTACACCTTCTGAACCATATTAATTTCCTTCCTAGTTTTCTGCAATAGTACCTAACTGGTCTCCCTGCTTCTATTGCTGCCTCTTTCAGTCTGTGTTGTCTTCTCAATAGAGCAACCAGAAGAATCCTTTTAAAATGTATATCAATTTATACTCTTTTCAGCTCAGATCCTTCTGACATCTTCCCACATCAGAGTCTAAGTCAAAGTCCCTTTGGTCAATAAGGTTCAGTATGATTTAAGCCCTCCTCCCTGTTCCCGGCATGAACTGTTCTCCCTCCAGCAAACCCTGCTCTGTCTATGCCAATATCTTTGTGGTCCTTTGAACTTAGCAGTTAATGTTCAATTTTAGAACCTACAAATGGCTCTTCTATGTCATTCTTCCCAGAGATAGAGGCCTGGCTTATCTCCTTCAAATCTTTGTTAGACTATCCCCTTCAAAATGAGTCCTGCCTAGCAAACCTATTTAAATTGTACCTGTTCCCTTCAACCACACCTTCCCCTCCTGAAACGTCTTATCTATTTCTTTTCTCTATTGTACTTACAACAGTCTAACAGAATATTTATTCACTTATTCTATTTACTGTTTATTTTCTCTCTTCATTTGCCAGAATGTAAGTGCCGTAAGGGCAGGATTTCTTTCTTTTATTCTCATTTCTTCTCTTTGTCCTTTCTTTGCTCATATTAGGTGGTTAATAAATATTGTTGAATAATGAATGATTAAACATTTTCTCCTGAAATTTATCTAGGACTTCAATTTGACTCTCTCTGTATTCTAGTTCTCTTGAACATTTTAGTCACAGTTTTCCCAAGGTCTAGTATCTAGATTTCCTATGGGTATGTTTTTATTGCCTGTTATTTCAGACATTCCTCATCTTTCTCCGTATGCCTTGTTATGGACCACCTGATGTTTTTTATGAAAAAAGAATGCAGAGCTAATTTGAAGCAGATGATGTTACCTTCCTCCAGGAAGGATTAATTTTGCCTTCAGCAGGCAGTTAGGTGAGAGGCAGGTCACATTAACTCATTCAGGATCTGAGCTGATTCAAATCTGAGTTTCAGTCTTCATAAAGGCTGGTCTATTCTAGATTGCCATTTTCCAGAGGTAGGACCTTTTTAGAGGTTCCAGCTGAAAGGCTGTGATATTTTTTAGTGACCCTCTTCCTTGGCAGGTCCTTAACTCCAATGATTTGCCTCCTAACCACCATGAGATTGTCAAAAGTTCTGCTAAGTATTTAGTCACTCAACCACCTGCTAGAAAGAAATTTGGATGATATAAACTAGTTGCCAATACTGGAAGTAGATGTCCCAGTACTTACAGTCTATTTGTTAGATGTTTTGCATATAAACATATTACATAATTTTAAAATAATGATTAAACGTGGATTCAGCTATTTTAACAGATTTGTGTCTTTTATAAAGACACAAATTTAAACATTTCTCTAAACACTTACAGCAAGATACCTGTTTTATA
This sequence comes from Manis pentadactyla, assembly GCF_030020395.1. Taxonomy (NCBI): domain Eukaryota; kingdom Metazoa; phylum Chordata; class Mammalia; order Pholidota; family Manidae; genus Manis; species Manis pentadactyla. The sequence goes on along the minus strand of NC_080022.1, from coordinate 161,847,459 downwards.
CAAAGGTAATGCACTTAACTGTAATGCTAAAATTATTTTTCCAAGATTGGACAAATAAGTACCATCTTTAACAAAAGAATTTTGTTAAAACTAATAAAGAAATCTTTATGTGTCAATATGACATATGCTATGTTTATAATACTGGACCGTGTGATCTAGAACAGCATTTCTTGATGTGTTTTCTCTTAAGAGATATTTTATCCCTCCATCCCTGCTTGGGGACATGGGATATGCTAGCATTTAACTGTTCTGAAGTATCATGCAATACAAACTTGTTTTTATATTTTTAAGCCTACATTATTCGCTAGCCTTATTTTTCCCTACTTTATTTAAGAGGATAACCTTTCTTTTCCATCTTACACCTACTGACACCCCAAGGAAGAGTTTTTCCATGTGACATGCTTTACATAATTTTGCCCTGGAGAAAACTTAAAAATATAACATAGAGTCTCTACTTCCCAGGGACTTTTAATCAGTTGGAGAGAAAAATATGTTCACATTAAGTTAAAGTAGAATATACAATTAAACCCACTTTATAAGGGACCAAAACAAAAGAAGTCACCAAAAGTCATAATTAAAGATAAAACTGCTTACCCAGTCCTTTGTAATTAAGTGGGTCATGGTATCAGAAAAACAGAATCTATGCCAGGGTTTAATTTAATTCGCATTATGAATTTGCAACACTGAATATAAAATCTTTGAGGTCAAAACTACAAAGGAATAGGCTTTCAAAATTCCAGTGCTGAAACAATGTTATTTGCCAACCAAGTAAAGGTCACAATATTTTTTATTTATTAACTTAGAAGGTTTAGGGTGCTCCCTGCAAATCTAGTGCAATAAAAATGAAAGCTATTAAAACAGGCTGTTTCCCTGTGTAACAAACCCTGGACATTACAGGGTATTCCAAAATAACACACGACAGGTTTTCTTCTTATATATTTCTCATTAACTTTTTAAAGCCTCCTGACTTTGTGGAATCACTGCAGTAAGTTGTAAATGATGTATGAAATGGAAAAGAAAATACAGGCTGTCTTTATTTCCTCCTAGGCAATAAGCAATGGCATGCCTGGTTTTTTCTTTCTTTTTAGCCAGGTTACACTCAGGATTGTCATCCCCTTCCATATAAAATTTTTAAAGAAATCTAGCACAGCCACACAAACATGCACTGGGGGAGACACATAAAAATCGAGACTTCAGAATTCATTCATATCATAGCATATTTCACCTAAACTGACCTGCTACATTTAGCTTTGATATTTACAGCATGGTACTCTCTCCTCTCTGTCTCTCTGGCTGTGTTTTCTAACAGATTCTCCTGCCAAGGGGTAGGTTCATAGGGGGGCGTCTCAAACAGAAAGACAAACTTCCATAGTGGAATCAATGCAGCATCACAGGTGATCTCTCACACTACTTAAATTCAAGGCAAGGACCTCTACCACAGTATTCATGATTTTAGAAATATTATTGCTATTCCTGTTTTCCATAAAATAAAACAATATTTTGTTGCTCACTGTGTACAGCAGTTAGCTAAATATAGAACTTTGGGAGACAGGAGGTTCAATGGAGTATTTCTGGACTCAAATAATGGAATATCTGAGTAGAAGTGGGTATATAAACAGTATGGGTTAATTGTTCCCATACTAATAACAAGGAGTTTGTAGCTATGTAGATAAGGGTTGGTTAAGTAGCTCAGCAATGTCAGTTGTCAGGACTCTATGTCAGCTTCTCTGGCCTTGAACTCATGGTCACAATACAGCAGCAGGAGCCCAATACCATTTTCACAGGGTGACATCCAAAATCAGGGAGAAAGGCAATAGTTTCTTTTCCACTAATACTCTCTATTTAGGGAGAAATCCATTTTTCCTGGAAGTCTGCAGTAATCTGCTTTGCTGATTCACTGGACAGCCTTGTATGACCTGCCTGCACCCCAACTTCAAGGAAGATTAAGAAAACAGCATCCAGTATTTTTAGTCTCCATGATAAATGGACTATTTATTTGTATGTTTTTGCTTGTGTGGATCATTAGTCCTGTTTGGGCAACCGTGCACTGGACAATTTTACTTTTATTTGGCACTGGATCCATTCTTGTCTTGGTTCCATTAGATTAAGAAAAATGTTCTTGACACATTTTGTTTATCCACTTTATATAAATATGACCCCTTTAATTTTTTTTTTGGAATGAGTTTTTAATTGTTTTTTAACCCCTCATTATAGCACAAATGAGGAAAAGTTAAAAACCAAATTATTCCTAAGGTCAAATCAACAAATTGTTTGAAACTCAGGGATAAGCCAGGATGTGACTGAAATCAGAGGTCTATATAGCTTCAGATGACTGCTACTAAAATTGTATGCAAAATTGCTAAATCTTTATGTATACACTTTTTGTTTCTGTGAGGAAGCCCAACACTGGCAGATTCTCAAAGCGGCCATAACTCCTTAAAAATTTAAGAACACGAGTAATGATGATTGATTATAATAAATCAGGTTATTTGTGTGAGTTGTTTTAGAAAAAAAAGTCCTCTTCTACGTTGTAGAAATAGCATTGGTAGAATATTCTCATCATATGTAGAGACATAGTTTCACAAACACATTTTCACAGTTAACTCCCATAAAATCGGCTGCTTTTCCATGTTATTGAACAGCAGAGATTATTGACATTTTCTATGCCTGAAGCCAGAAAAAGTCAATTGACAGTAAAAACCAGACGATGTTTCCAAAGCAAAATGTAGGTGGGAACCTCTTCTTTTTCTTTCTGTGTACTTCTTTTAGCTGTTCAGTAAGTTATTGAGTTCTTGCAGTGTGCCATTGGTTTATCTCAATTGTTTCATGAAACTTGGCAGACAAACATAAAGCTCTGGTGAGATTTGCCCAAGGTCACAGAGCTAATAACTTAGAGCTGCAAAGCTAAGACGCACTATACTGAGTCCAGCATTCTTTTACTCTCCCCCAACTGGCTTTCTTTATAGGGCTTCTGCGAGGGCATCTATACATCCAAACTAGGAGAAAAACTATTTTGATTATTCTACACATTTAGTTGGTGTACTGAAGCAAAATTTAAGGTAAAAGTTCAAAAACACACATTTTCAGAGACAACACTGCACTCCTGCTAACTATATTAACAGCACTCACCACATTATATATGTTTAGTAATACCTTCCTTGAAGACTATGCACATAAATCTAGTAAATAGGGTAAACCCCTTTGATTTGTGATTCTAGTTATGTGAGGACGTGTCAGATAATATATATGCAGAAAAATAATTGGAATATTAAAATCTCCTTTTGATCTGTAAGAATGAAATTAGCAGCCAATCCTTTTCAAGTTTCTATTTTAATCATTGTGAGTAATAGATTTAATTAAATGTAATTGTTTTCCTCAATTTTGTGCTATGGATAATTTAAATCTTCATTTAAATGTTAATTGCCAGTAACATCAGGGAAAATCCTTTATAATTCAATTTTATTCTGCCTTAATTTCATAAAATCCAGGATATTTGTTTTGTTATAAAATGATGGAACATGATGATTATGAGAAGGTGAAAATGAATATAAATTTCTGCAGTAGTCTCTAAACAATTTTGTATAGTGATTCCAAAAGAGTCAAATATACTGTTTTCATGTTAGTTTCAGCAAATGGAGCTTGAAATTCAGACAGTTGCAGTCAAGCTGCAAAACTATTCTTCATTCAAAAGAGGAAATGATTACCTTCTGGTCTTTTCATTAGTTATCAGCAAGTTGTTACAATTAGATTAGGAATGGCTGAAAACCTTATTTTCTATTTCATTCTGTGTTACATTATCTATGCACTGCATATTGTATATTTAATGGAAGTTTAGAAAAAAGGTTAAAATAGATTTATAATTTTGATGGTCTCAATGAGAAACAGTGCCACAGCTGCCTGGTCAGACTGAAAATCAGTTTATGAGTCTTAAAGTGCAAACTGCATTCAGTTTCAAGCAGAAGTATTGCTGGGCCTTCCTTAGGGAGGTGCTGGCCGAGTCTTTTCACAGGGTGCCTCCAGGATGCCAAAAAAGGGTATGTTGTTCTTAAAACATAAACAGTTCTAAGAATTTCATGTTGGGTCAAGTGATTATTCAGCATTAGTGAAGAGATGTTGCAGACTTAGGATACCAAAGAGACCTGGGTTCAAGTATTGAGTAAAGGCTAGTCATCAGTATTAACTTTAATTATTATCACATGAATTATGTGTGGTATATTGATTGCATTAATAAAAGCTTCAGTCTTTCCTACCCACACCCTTTGTCGTGTGACTTTGCGTTTTCTCTCTGCTCCTTGATTTTACTTGGTCATGTGACTAGTATTGATAAAGAGATGTAATGGATGATGTGCAAACTGAGATTTTTTAAAAAGTACTCACATATTGATACTCATGCTATTATGCCTTTGTCACCTGTTGTCATGAGAACGCGCACAGGATGGCTGGAACAGGAAAAATGCATGGCCCAGTGACTCCTGTTGCTCCAGCCAATAGTCAGTCAAATGCCAGATGGGTGTGATCCTGGCTGAGACCAGAGAACCACTCAGGCAAGCTCAGCCTTAATCACCAGCCTGCAAACGTGCGAACTAAATCAATCTCATTATTTTTAGCCATTACATTTTGGGATGGTTGAATATACAGTATTATTGTGACAATATATGCTATAATAAGCACCATTTCATAATAGGAGGTAATAGTAGGGATTATTAAAACTATATTATTAGTATCTTCTTACAGTGGGGAGGAGAGGAAAAAGAGAAAAAAGGGGGGGAATTCTTTTACTCTGCACAGCAGAAGTACTAGCATTTATTTATTTTTTTTACCCAGTAGAAATTGGGTATAAAATGAGAATGGCTCCGTTGGGTCTTATCTCTGCAGTATAGGAAAACATAATCACTCCAAGCTGTCATCACGAAGACTGGAGGAACCAGGGCCGAGTCAGGGCTACTATGAAAGCCAGGAATTGAGAGGGGAAGTAACAGAGAGACATACTACTTCTAACACAACAACTCTACAGGCAGATTTGGGTATTCCCTATTAAATGAGAAAGTTAGTGTAGGGGAAAACAAAAGTTCCTATGGCTAGGATCCTCTTCTGACCCTAAACTGCTTGATGATGTAATTGGCCTACAGCTAGGCTACTGCTTGCGCACCCCGTTACTGGTGTTACTACATAAAGAGCTCCGCCCAGTGCTCTGCCCAGAGGCAGACATGGAGATGGACTTGCTGTATGCCCCGGAGGCAAACATGATTCCAGCGCTCCACACCCCCACCGTGAAAATAGAGCTTGGTAGGAACCCACTTACCCTTATGGATCCATTGTTGTTACTCCTTCTCACTGAATCCAGAGTGAACTTGCCCAGGGGCAATCCCCCTCAGGCTAGAAACTTGGGCCAAACATATGGCTGGTCATTAGGATGGCCAGATTTAACATATAGAAATATAGGGTGTCCAGTTCAGTTTGAATTTCAGATAAACAACAAATAACATTTTATTATAAGTATGTCCCATACATCAGACATGCAGTGTATTCTCTAGGCATTGAGACTTCTGGAGAAAGGATTTGGGAAATGGAAAAATCATTTAGATTTAAATGGAGCTTTACCTGTCTCTTTCGGATGTTGATTGTCTGCTTAGTAGTCTAAGGAATAATATCCAAATGCATCTTTTGCCATGTTCTAGAGAATAATTGATTACCTGTTACCATGTGTAAGGGTAGAATTCAATACAGAAAGTGAATCTGGCAGCAAAAAATAAGTTTTACAAACCCTCATCCATTTATGACATTTCTGAATTCACCCATAAACACAACGACAAACCAAACATTTGAGAATTGGAACAGTGAGTGTCCTTCAGCTGCTCACTAACAGTTGATTTGGCTTTGTACATAGCCCATCCCCAAATACTTTACACACTTGTTTTTAAAAAATATATTGTCTGTTTTTATAATTATAATATATAATCACTATAAAATGAATCAGAAAATAATAAAAACATTAAGCTGATGTGGGGAAAGTGGAAGTTCCTATGGCCAATATCCTCACCTGAACCTAGACTATTTGATGATGTAGCTACCATCCTGCTAGGCTACTGCTTCCACACCCATATGCAATAAGCTATTATTGACTGAGTCACTATATAAAGAGCTCTGCCCAGTGCTCTGGGAGGAGGCAGAGTTGAAAGAGGATTACAGATTGTAGACTGTTGGATGCAGATGTAATTCTAGTGCTAGACCTATTACCAAGAGAACAAAACTAGGTAATAAATCCTTTCACCCCAAGAATGTTCCATTGTCATTCCTTGGTCTCATTGAATCCATAGTGAGCTTGCCTGGGGATGAAACCCATGGGCAAGACAGTTAGCAACATGGGCAGGATTCATTGTTGACCGAGTAACAGAAAAGGCTGCTTTTATGGGAGGGGTGCTTCAGCGAATGGGGAGACAGTTGAGTGTCCCCCAGTGGGCATGTGGTCTGAGGTGGCTTTCCTCCTAGAGGACTGGGTCCCACCCCAGGACTGGAGGCAGGTGGAAGTGACACCTGAGGCTGTAGAGGTGGCCCTTGGTATAACAAGGAGGTCTTTTGAAAAACAGAGTGCCTGTGAGGTGGTGGGAACTGTGTGTTGGCTGCTTCTCGCAGTATTAAAAAAGTCAACAGAAGAGAAGAACATGCTCCTGAAAGAGACACAAGAAATAGCAGCCTGAGAAGGTAAACTGCAAACTGCTGTGGATTCACTGAAGACTGAAATAGCATTGATATGAGAAGAGGCAGCACAAGAATGCCAGCTGTGAGGTGCTGAGGAGGAAGTAAAAGATTTGTTAATTAATGAAATGGTGTTGCTGTGAGGCACTGTGGAAGAGGTAAAGGCCATGAAGGAGAAGGACATACTCCTGCAAAAAGCACAACAGGAGGCAGTGCAAGAATGTGAGCTGTGAGGTGCAGTGCAGGAGGTAAATGATTCTTTACAGAATGAGACAGCAGCACTGCAAGGTGCTCTGATGGAGGCAAAAGCCATGGAGGAGAAGGACGTACTCCTGAAGGAAGCACAGGCAGAGGTGGCCCAAGAATGCCAGCTGCAAGGCATTGAGGTGAAGATAAGTGAGCTGTTGAAGACTGAGCCAGCATTGCTGCAAGGCTCTGTAGGAAAGGTAAAAGGTGTAGCAGAGGAACAACTCAGGGGAGGGGACAGAAAGGTGCCATAAGCCCTGGAAACAGAGGAGCTAGGGAAGGATGAAGGGGTGGTGCCAGAGACACTGATCCCTCCGCTATTGAAAGCACACCCAGTGGTTGTAAAGAAAATAAAGACACAGCAACCGAGGGTTCCCCTGGGAGAGGTGCAGCCCACTCCCCAGATTGTGGAGCACACCATATTCCGTCCCTATATTCAGGCTGAGCTGGTGGATTTGGGCTCCTAATTTTGGCAGAAACCCTCAGAGTCAGTATAAGCTTGGCTCCTGAGGCTTTTGGTATGGGTGGGGGGATGGAATTCTTCTGTTGGGATCAGAGATGGGAAGGCTGGATTCCCTGACAGTTCCTCCTGCCTTGAGTTACCCCCTCTATTGCTTATGGCTGTACTTTGTGCTATGTGGCCTGAGCAGGGTGATTTACTCTCCTCCCCTGCTAGATGGCAGACATATGCTGAGTTCCAACAGGTGTTAGGGGAGCTAGGCATGATAAACGCCATCTATAGTCCAGAGAATTATGGCCCAGATGAGGATCCTTTTACTTCAGGGATGAGAAATGTGTTTCAAATGGCTCCCACAACCCTTTTTGGGCCTCTAGTGGCTATTATTTCCCCTCATTTAGGGCATCCCATAAGTGAGGTTACCCATACAGTAGCAGACTTGGGAGAAGCTGAAGCAATGAAAGCACAGAAAGAAATAAGTTCTGCTACTCAGAGGAAGAATTTAAAGGGCCCTGTGAAGGTTATGAGGCCCAGATGTGGGTTGATTTAATATGAGCAGGAGCAGACAGAAGGAAATTAGATGGGAAGTCAAACAGAATCTTACTGGAGCTGTGGCAACAACTGAAACTGGAGCAGCAGCTCCAGCCTCTGAAAACAAAAACGCAGAGGCCAGAGACAGACTACAAGTCCGGTCTGTGTGTCTGCAAGACTTCCTGCTGGAAAGCGAGCCAACCTCGTCTGAACCCACACAGGGAGATGACTGGGGCACATGGTTTGATTGAAGGGAAGGTCAAGGTACCTGCCCTGAGGGACCACGGGGTACTGGGAGCCACATGTTTAAATATCTATTTGGTTCCCAGTGAACATACAACATGTCCTGGCTCTGGTAGACACAGGGGCTGAATGTTCACTGATTTATGGTAACCCTGAGTGGTTTCCCAGGACACCCACTATTATAGATGGATGAGGGACTAAGGCTATCAGAGTGAAACAAGCCCAAATCCCTATGGGAATAGGGCATCTACCCCCAAAGGAGTATATAGTGTATATCTCTCCTATCCCAAAATATATTTAGGGGATAGATATCTTGCAGGGCCTATGGTTGCAGACCACTGCAGGTGAGTTCAGACTGAGAGAACATGTGGTAAAGGCAGTTCTGAGGGGACATGCTAAGCACCTGCCAATAGCTTTGCCTGTGCCTCAGCAGGTGACTAATACTAAACAATACAAATCGCCTGGAAGGCATAAAGAAATTGGAGAAATCCTCCAGGAACTGGAAAAACTGTATTATAAAGCCCACCCAAAGTCCTTTCAGTTATCCAGTATGGCCAGTAAAAAAGCCAGATGGCTCCCAGCATATGACTGTGGATTACAGAGAATTCAGTAAAGTCATACCCCCTGTGCATATTGCCATCCCCTCTATTGCAGACCTGATGAATACCCTCAGTTACAAACTAGGAACATTCCATTATGTTGTAGATCTTGCTAATGCCTTTTTTTCCACTGACATAGGGCAGGAAAGTCAGGAACAGTTTGCCTTCATGGGGGAAGGACAGCAATGGACTTTCACCATCCTTCCACAGAGATACTTCTACAGTCCCACCATCTGTCATGGACTTGTAGCTCAGGACCTGGCTACATGGGAGAAACCGCCAATAGTGTGGCTGTACCATTATATTGATGATATCACGCTCATGTCTGACCCTCCTACAGATCTAGAAGGTGCAGCACTAGACTGCTGCAACATCTAGAGGAGAAAGGATGGGCTGTGAATAGTACCAAAGTTCAGGGACCTGGTTTATCAGTCAAATTCTTGGGGATCGTCTGGTCAGGTAAGACTAAAGTTATACCAGAAGCAGTTATAGATACAGTCCAGGCCCCTTTTCTATCCCTACAGCTATGGCATTGTTACAGGAGTTTGGGGGTCTTCGAAGCTACTGGAGAGTGTTCATCCCACACTTGGCACAAATTCTGAAGCTCTTATACCATTTGATACAAAAGGGCATCAGGTGGGACTTGGATGAGACATGTGCATCTGCCTTTACTACAGTAAAATGGTCAGTCAAGGCCATGCAGGCCCTGAGTGTGATCGACCCATCAAGGCCCTGTGAGCTGGATGTTCATGTGATTTTGATGGTTATGGCTGGGGTCTCTGGCAGTGGTGTGGATGAATTCACCAACCTACTGGATCCTTGTCACAACTCTGGGAAGCAACAGAGGTATAATACACCTTAATAAAAAAACAATTGGCTGCTGTGGTTCATTCCTTACTGACTACAGACCCCATCACTGGAACAGTCCCAGTAAAGATAATAACCACCTATCCCATTGTGGAGTGAGTACAACACTGGACCCAAAAGCCACAGAGTGATGTAGCACAGCACCTACACTGGCCGTGTGGCATGCTTACCTATAGCAGCATAGCACCCTCTCTACTAGCCCCTTGAGTGAAGAACTCCAATGCTTTTTGGGGCCAGCGACATATACTAGTGAAAAGCAGAAGAATTTACTTTAGAATGATTAGTGGCAGAGAGTCCTTATCAGGAGGGAAGAGCCGCCATACCCAAAGATGCATGGTAAACAGATGGTTCCAGCCATGGGCAGCCCCCAAAATGGAGGGCTGTAGCTTCACATCCTAAGACTGAGACAATATGGATGAAAGATAGTAAAGGGACAAGCAGTCAATGGGCAGAGTTACAGGCAGTGTGGCTTGTGATCACCCAGGAGCCCTCCCCTACAGTTGTCTGCACAGACAGGTAGGCTGTCCATCGAGGCTTGATCCTGTGGCTACTGACTTGGTGCCATGCCAAGTGGATGGTTGGTCACCAACCCCTTTAGGGGCAAGAACTGTGGCAAGACTTATGGGCCTGTGGTCAGACTAAAACAGTTACAGCATATCATGTGACTGGCCATTTGCCACTGGCATCCCCAGGAAAGCAATGAAGCAGATGAATTGGCCCAGGTGCATTGGCTAGAAGGAAAGCCTGCCTCTGATGTGGCCCAATGGTTACATCAGCAGTTGTTGCATGTGGGGCAGAAAACAATGTGGGCTAGGGCCTATCAGTGGGGCTTGCCTTTGACCCTTGAAGAAGTCAGCAGAACCCCACAGGAGTGCATTGTATACTCTAAAAGCAACTTACAATGAGTTCCACAGCAACATGAGACAATAGCTAAGGGGCCGATACCCCTCTTGAGGTGGCAGATAGACTATATTGGGACCCTGCCCATGTCAGAAGGATACCAATATGCCATGACCTGTGTGACACATCTGCTAGACTTCTGGTGTTGTGCAGACCAACAGATGACCAAAAGAGGCCTGGAGCATCTCTTTGCAGCCTGTGGCTAACCCCAGGTAATTGAGAGTGATCAAGGCACCCACTTTACTGGACATGCACTACAAGAATGGGTGCAACAGTTGACAATCAAATGGAAGTTCCATGTGCCATACAATCCTACCATGGCAGGCATCATAGAGAGATACAATGGTTTGTTAAAATCTGGATTGAAGTCAGACACCAATAGTCTTCCGGGATGGTCAGTCTGCTTATCAACAGAGTTATGATGCTTGAACGAGAAACCCCAAAAGGGAGCCATGAGCCCCGTAGATATGTGAATACATATTGCTGTCTCCCCTATACAACTGCAAACAGAAACCAAGGAGGAAACATTGAAGCCAAGGTTTGGCCACCATAATAATATATTGCTTCCAGCACTAACTGCACTGAATCCTAGAGACTCCATTGAATGCACGTGGTCTTGGACATTTTGACACATGGACCAATGATGGCTGGCCCTCCTGGCACCTTGGGGACAAGGCCTGGAAGCTAGCCTCTGTGTATTCCTGGAATAACAGCAGAGTGGTCCCCAAAGATCACAGTAGTATATCCTAAATGGCCAGAAGGTAGGAGCATTTTACCAGGAAGTTTTGTTTCATCATTATGGCCAGTGCATGCACCTCCAGTAGTACTATATATAGACCCCTCAGTAATCCCCACAGGGAGAGGGGTAAAGGTATGGTATACTACCCCTGTTACAGTCCTCTCATAGGACCATTCTCTTGCACGCATCCTACCTGATGGACAAGATTCCCCTATGTTGGTGTCATTAAAACATGAGTCTTCTTTCCCTTAAGGTCTTTTAGGATTGGGCATACACCCTAGCAAAAAACTGCTACTTGCTGGGGTGCCTGAAGCTCCCTATCTGTGCCACTACTAAGTGTGTGTCATGACCTCATCTGATTGGAACTTGTTTCAAATATTGCTGGAATAAACTCTTCAAGTTTAAGAATTATTATAATTTTGTTACCTGTATCAAAATGTTGTTGTATCTTAATTTTTGTTATCTCTGTTTTTGTTATCCTCTGTTGCTGTTATGCAATCGCACTACAGTGCCCCAGCTTTCTCACACTGGGACCATTGCAGAAGATTGAGAGTGTGTGGATTGTGAGGCAAGAATCCTGGAGGATTGGAGTGTGGGGAAAATGGAAGTTCCTATGGCCAGGATCCTCTCCTGACTCTAAAACTCCTTGATGATGTAACTGGCCTGCTGTTAGGCTACTGTTTCCACACCCCTAGGCAATAAACTATTATTGACTAAGTAACTATATAAAGAGCTCTCCCCAGGGCTCTGAGCAGAGGCGGAGACAAAGGAGGATTACAGACCTGCAGACTGCTGGATGCAGATGTAATTCCAGTGCTCGGCCTATTGCCAGGAGAAAAAAGCCAGGTAATAAACCCTTTCACCCCAAGAACATTCTCTTGTCATTCTTGGTCTCACTGAATCCATAGTGAGCTTACCCAGGGCTGAAACCCACTGGGCAAGACAGTTGAAAACAGAAAATAACACATCTGCAATAACATCTTTTAAAGAATTCTTTAACTTTTTTATGTATAAAAATAAATAAATAGATATAAATATGCTTGGTGTTTAGCCCCTCACAGAAAGAGAACTACATTATACATAGTGCTTGGTAACCTATTAGTCTTACTATATTGTGGGCTTTTTTCATTGCCCATAAATATACATTTGCATCCTTGTTCTTAATGGTTGAAGTCAGTGAGTCAACAACACTTACTGAGTTCCTACTAAACGTAAGACATGCTGTATTTCATGCACACATACCCCATGATAGATTTAACCAATTCTCTGTTGTTAGGCATTTTATGTTGTTTATAATTATTCATTACTATAATCAAGCTTACAATGAATATCCTTGCAAGCCTACAACTCAACTGAAAGAAGCAGAAGTGGCCAGACACACTAGAAAAGAGACAACATCTTTGGAAATATTCTGATAGTCCTGGGAAAAACTGCATATATATTTCCAGTTTTTGTGCATATTCTTAATGTTCAATCAATAGTCTGTCAAAAGGCTAGTCAATCAGTGAGTCATTCATCTCTCTTCTTTTCATCATTCTTGATACCTTTTTCTGCCTCTGGTGTATTTTATAGGTACAATCACACTCCTATGAAAAAGCAAGCAAGGGAGGGAGAAAGTCATAAAGGCAGTCTTAGAGGGTTGTATCTATACCAGCATTTAGGCTTATACATTTTTTCATTCATTCAATATTTAATGAATATCAAATATGTGCCAAGCCCTACTCTGTGTATAGCAGACAATGAGGACAGAACGGCTCCTTCCACATACCTTACAGTGTAACCAGAGGCACTTTGCTTTCCACTTCCAGAAAGTATATACTTCAACTATTAGACTAAATGGAGACTGCCCACTTCTCATTCTTTGCCATGTAAGTACAATAATAATTATGTTCTTTTAAAACACCAGGGTAACTAGTAATTGTATATTAACTTAAAAAGCTAAAACAAAACAAGAAATCATAAAAATATTATGGGGTCTCTTATTGAGCATTTAAATGTGTTTAAAATATATTAAGGGGCATTGATTGCCAATATTTTGACGTACAGCCAAAGCCTTTTTTATTTGGGGCATGTCTGTTAAATCAGATTTTTCAAGTGAATACAAACACATTTCAAAATATTGTTTTGGACTTGCTGCAAATAAGCTCCAAATAATACCATTTCAAATATTTATTTAGGAGTAAGGGTCATCTTTAGTGGGGAAAAGGAGTGCTAGATATACATTATAGACAAAATATAAAAAAAGGAATATTTTAAAGAGTAAGGCTATTCACAAAATTGGCTAAAGGCTGACTTAGTCCGCTTTTGCAGCAATAATAATATGAAACGAGTAACACCAAACTCGGTGGCTTCAACAACACCTAACTAACTCTCCCTCACCCACCATTCCCTGGGTTAGCTGCAGCTTAGCTCCTTGACACAGCTTAGCTGGGCTCATCACCGGACTTCAGGCTGCTGGTCAGATTCAGGTTTCCTGCATGTGTCCCTCATTTTGAGATTCACGCTGAAGGAACAGCTTCAGTCTGGGGGGTGATCTTCTCATGATGGATAGAGGAGGCTCAAGAGGGCTCCCAGAAATTGACCTTAGCTAAGAATTGAACACATTGTCACTTCTTTCCACTTTCTACTGGCTAAAACACGTCACATGGGCAAGCCCAATGTCAGCAGGGTGGCATAAAATACATTCTTCTGTAGAAGGGAAGAGGTGTGGCTGAGTAGCTGCTGAACATACAACAATCAGTCACACTCATTATCAACTATGCAAATTAAAAACTAACATCAAAGATGAACCGTTTAATAAGATAAACTGCAAATTAGTATAGACATCAAATAAGAAAGTGCTGCGTCCAACAGGCCAAACTGCTGATGAAGTATATTAGAAATGCTAGATGGCATGATTTTTTACTTCTGTCAGGATTGGAGCCATTTTTTTCTCCTTTTTGAGGTACACGACTGGATTTTGCATAAACCACTCCTGTAAGTCATCTCCCATGATTTCCATTTTGTATTCCATTAAAATGGAGAGAAAATCTAAAGCACCCTGTATGCACAGTCCTTCTAGATTCTTACTGCTTCATTTTCTCTTAGGTTATCTCACCTATGTCTAGCTCAGTACAGTCATTTTTTTCCCTAACTCATTTTTAGTGAGACTTTATAAAGCACTCAGCTTACATATAAGTAACATTTTCTTCTTTAGTTGCATGTAATTGATTTACATATTAATTAACTTATGTGATTATAATGACAACTATTGTATGGAAGAAACACAACTGACTCACAGTAAATACAGGGCACAACTGGCAAAAGCCGCTGTGCTCTGCCACCTGCCATAGCGCTCAGTTGTCCTTCCCACTTTAACTAATCATTGTTTGACAGTGGAAATGGAGGGGGTCAATGCAGTGAGTCATTTAAGTGGAGAATTCTACTGTTAACTTAATTTTCATCTCTTTGGTTACTGAAGGGGTCAAATATTTTTCAAATATGTGTTTGTCATACACACACACACACACACACACACACACATATTTTTTCCCCAAGGGATTTGTTACTTATTTTGTAAATATAAAACCATACCTTCTATAATTAAGTAACTCATAGCAATATGCATATCAGGATCAGGGAATTAATTTAATGAGCTTCAAAGGCAAGGAATATATTGAAAAAAATAACATTCATAATTCAATTGTCATCAACATAGTAGTCACAAAAGATAATGTTTTATACCTAAATATACACTCAGATTGAGTGGGATTATTATGTGGTAGATGTCCTGATTTATTATGTAAATTTTGGATTTAATAAATTATTATGTAAATAAAACTTCTCATTTTAATTAACATTAATGAATGTTAGGCATTTGATAAAGAGAACAGCATTACTCAACAACAGAAAACTTTCTTAAAGAAATCCCCAACTCCCTCTGGTGCTTGGCTCTTTCCCTCTATCTAAACAACTTATTCTTTCCTTTTTCTCTAAAGATCGATAGTTGGAATCAAGGCTTCTTTAATTTTGCTGAAACTATGTCAAAAATAAAGGTCAAGAGAAGGTGTGGCAATCTGCTTGAATCAAGAATCCATATGCAAGGATATTCAGTCACTATTCCTCCCCAAAGAGGGAGGCGAGTGGCAGACGTGGAACTCCCGCCAAGTTGGGTTACTTTATCTGAGCTCCATCTGACTTTTCTTAATGGTCGGTAGCAAAATTGAGCTTCTAATTCAACATAAATTTCTCTGGGGCAAGAACTGGAAAAAAGGAGCTGCCGTGTCAGGCTATTTATGATAATCAGATTTGATCAGATTTCTATTTCATCTCTCATAGATTATTTTGCTCACTGCATTACTGAAAGCTGAGACACTAACAGCCCTTGTATTAAAATAGGCCCAAGAAAGTCCAGGCTCAGAGAGAAAATAAAAGTTCTGCAGTTTCAAGATGGGTTGTGCATCTTTACACAGAGTAAAAAAGGCAGTTAAAAACAGATCTAATTGAGAAATACGATTTTTGTTGCTGGAGAACTTTAGATGACAGACTGGCTGTTTTTCTTCTTTGTATTTATCACAGGCAATTGAACCTGGTGAATGAAAGGAAATTAAGTTAAGGGGAAAAAAATTGGTTCCAAGTAAAGCTTCGGAAGCAATTTCTACCCGTGAAGTAATTAAGGAGTAAAATGAGTTTCTACGTTAGCCCTTGACAGAGAGTCATTTTAATGAGAAGTCCCCTTGGGAAAAGTATTAAAAGTAATCTACCCCAATGGTCAAGCAGTAGCTGATTTTGAAGTTACAGAAATATAGGCCTCTACAGGCAAGGTGTCTTCTTGTTCAACAAGATATTAAACAAGGCCGTTGCTTCCATTTTAAAGACCATTATCATTCCAGAGGAAAATAGCAGAATGTTATCAAGGGACTTTGGAACTGCTCTGGTGATCTTTTATGCTTTTGCTTTAATTACAAATTACTTCATGTGTGTTATATTAAAAAATAATGGAATAAACAGAAGTGTAAACAGCAAAGGATCTCAGGGATTTGCCAAACATGGCCATGCTTGGGTGCAGCCCATGCATCCCTCCCAGGGTTAACTATTGCTCTCTCTCTGAATACAGTTCTGTGAAGATTTTGAAACTGGAAGAGTTTTATTTTTAGGGGAATCACACTCTCCTCCTTCAGGTGCACTTCCTAGAGAGACCATTCTAGATGCTTTAGGAAAGCCAGTCATCAGGCTAAGGAGTCTCTCCACCTAGGCAAAAGACCAATGTTTAAATAACAGCATCTAAAAGAGAAAGCTCTCCCTTTCAATGTCCTCATTGGAAACTTAATGATATGTGACTTTATTATCACTGCATTGCAGTTAAAATCAAATCAGTGTCCAGAGTTACCTAGCAGTAGAGAAATTTCAAGCAATAATCCTTTGCCAAAATATTACTTTTCTCTTTGTCTTCTTCAGTTTGTGTTAATTACATCTGTCTTGATTGTCTGGTTGGCATCTACCTGCATTCCAGAATAAATCTCTTTATAGCCAGTATATTTTGAGTTTCTCTGCACATGATCTGCCTACTATCATCTCTTCATAGTCAGATAGGTCAGAATTCTGTGAAAATATTATGCTATAGGTGAGTTATTTAGCTCTCTGTTCTTATCATTTGTGCTCGGTCTCATTCGTTCTCCAGGACAATTTCCCTGAAAGTGAGATCTTTAGACCCTTAGGTGTCCAAAGACATATTCTATGGGTTAGGAAAATCTCTGCAAGAATTGATTGTATATTTACTTTGATAATTATCTTTTAAAATTCTAAATATAAGCATAATCTCAATTGTCTAGATGAGAAAGGTATAATCAAGTACAGATCCACAATTTATGTGTCCATGCTTTCTTTTATGTTAATGTCTAAGGGAACAGGGTCTAGCTTGGCCTTGATTGAATTAGCAAGCATTTGACTGATGTTAAGAACACATAAACTAGTGTCAAATGGTAACAAACAGCCTGCATCCATCTTTGTCTTCATGTGGACATTTGAAGCAATAATATTCATCAAGTGTTCTTTTTTAAGAATAGCTCATTATGGAAAGAAATTTTTTAGAGACTAGGACTAGTTCCTTAATGAATTGAGTCTGATTTGCCATCGTGAAAATGACATTAGAAAACAATGATACAGTATGACGTGTGCTACAATGGATAGAAGAGAGACATCTCACCAAACTGGGGAAAGGCTACAACCAGAGAAGACCACTGGAGCTCAGGCATGAAGAACCGTCAGAGGTAAGCACGTGCAGCAGTCTTGGGGTAATGCCTGTATGCAGATGTGGATGTTGGAGAGCATGCTATTTGCTTGACAGTTTATGCACCTTAGAAAGAACTTAAATGATTAACTGGTACATTATCCAACAACCATGTATTGTAGGTAGTGAGTGTAATGTTATTATCCCACTTATGTACAGGGAACCTACTAAGAAAAATTAAGTGACTTAGCTTGGATCCCACAGCTAAGAAGTGGCAGGCCTGGGACCCGAAACTATGAGACTGCTATTTTATTGAACATTTTTACTTAACCACAATTTTCTACTCCAGTACTTGAGATGGCTTGAAGAGTACTCTGTTTCCCTAGTTTATCTCTGTCCTGGTTACCATCCAACCATGTAATGGACACTATTAGGTAAGCAATTACACAAACCCAGATGCTTTGTGAATTAAAAGCCTTTTGAAAAGTTAATGATGAGTGAAATCCAAAAGACCAATATAGATCTAGTATCTGTTCTGTTCCAGCAACTTTAGGAGGACTAAGCTGGCCAATGCACAGAGTCCTGTTTCCAGAATAAACTTTGATCAGCTCCCATTTTGCCTGTTCTAATCTGCTTGGTGATTTGACCACTCTTTGTACTTGTTCCTTGTTCTCCCCTCCAATGCCTCTGATTCAGAAGACCAGTTGTATATTCACTTTCCATCTTAAACTTGTTCTTCCTTACATTCTGGCATTTGTCCTCTGGCCTCATGCACAAGGACAATTCTTCTGGCCCTGGGGAAGTGAATGGCTAAGTCTACTTCCCTTTAGGCATCAAAGACATTATTTATATGATCAAATAAAATAATAAGTAGAGGGACTTTCAGGGTGCATAATCTATGGAATTCTCTTTTGGAAGACACACATAGCAGCTGAGCTAGTTGGGTTTGAGTCTTGCCTGAAAAGAATGCCCCTCCCCATTTTCACCATTCTTGGTGTCGCCCATTTTAGTAGATTTCTCACCTATCAGCCTGGGTTCTCATCCTGAATCTACCTTACAGCCATACTCGACATTTTGTAAACCCTCCTCTCCAAAAAAAAAGAAAAATTACCAAAACAAAAAGTTATACTTCCACAAACTTTAGTGAATATTATAGGTAAAATGTATGGAGAGAAACAGAAGAAGATTCAAGTGATAAATTATACAGAATAACTTAAAATTTCTGATTAAATATACTTACTCATTTCCCAAAGTTCCTTTCTGATGACCAGCTTTGTATTTTAATTTCTCTTCTTTCCCTTCTCCCTATACAACTCAAAGTCCCTTCCTTTGCCTAGAAACTTCTTGGAAAGCAGTTTCATGGCTATGCAATCATTATCCTGGAGATTTTGTGCCCTGAAGTATTCCCTCCAAACTGAACTACTGATTTACAGAACCAGCCTGTTGGGGTATGTCAAGTCATATATGGCAGCAGGGGTACACTTGGCTTTCTAAAAACAGAATAATGTCTCACAGTCTTACACTGATAGCAAAACTAATTGCATTTGCAAATGTCATACTTGTCTTTTGATAATATATAAACAATCTTCATGTATTTTATTTAACTAATAATAAGATTATATATAAGAACATTCAGATTTTATAATAACAAATCACCCATTGCCTAGCTAACACAACAAAATACAGATGGAAAAAAAGTCCTATATCAGGAACTAAAGGTTTTGCTGGTGAGAATCCTTCACACATTCAGAATGCTTTTACACACACTAGGGAATAATTTTGTCCCCCAAATAACCCAATGATGTAAGTAGAGCAGGGGGCATTATACCTATCTTACTGTTGAAAAGGTCAAGGCTTACTAAACTTATAAAATTGGAAAGGTAAAGCAGGAGCGCTCAAACCCATGGTATGTGTGGGTGTGACAACCTGGAATAGACATTAATACTAGTCACCAAATATTTCTGGCTTTCCTCATCCTGGACAGAGTAGGATTGTACTGCCCCACCCCATTTGAAAAGATCTGTGTGACCAGCTTTGGCCAGTACTACGTGGGTGAAATTGATGTAGTACTTCCAGGAAGAAAGTCCTTCATGGATTCTCTTAATTCTTTGCCATCTTCTATGGTTATGGAGGAAGCATCAGTCTAAATGGAGCCCTTTTAAATCTCATCTCTGAGTATCTGTGGTGAGAAGGACACCAATATCAACTCACACTGGATATGGAATTTAGAACATTTTGTGTGGTTAAACCACTATAATTTGGGAGTTCTTTGTTGCCACAGAATAACCAAGTCTATCCCAAGTTACATGCTTCTGACGTTCATTCTTTCCCTCTCCTCGTTCAAACTCTTTACATAGTAGGATGAAATAAGGATGAAATAGTTGAATGTCAATTAGACAATGGATCTGAATCACTGTGCCTATGTCTGGATGCTGTCACCCTGGCTAATCATTATTAGATATATGTTATATATAATAGTTCTCTTTATATTATTTAATAATAAATAAGAGGACTAATTACAGCCCTCTTTATTTATATAATTAATTCTTTCTCAACACAAAAGAGCAAGAACTTCCACTGTCCACTGCCTGCCAATGAGAAATACAACATAACACAAAAAAATACAATAAATACAAAGTAACTGAAGATGATCTATGAATCATCACTATGGAGAGGTATATCCAAAATTTTTGCCAAAGTATTTTTGGGCTACTTCCTGTGTGGTAAGGGTAGTAAAGAGCAAGAGAAGAGTGAAAAAAGTATCATTAATAGAGGAAAAGGAAAAGATTAATAGTAGTGGTAGTTGAAGAAACAAAAAGGCATTTTCTCTAGTGGTCCAAGTTTTGCTAGAAACAAAAGAATAGTTGAGAGATTAATAAGACACTCATAAGTAGAAGACAAGAATGATAGGACAAACGTGGGTGTGATTAGGGATGGCTCTAGAAACTTCAGTATTCTTTCTTCCTTTCTCTTCTCCTAACTAGGTAAAAATAGAGACAGTTATAAAGCCAATAAAATTTGGCAGTTTGTGTCTAAGCTTGGTATATTTGCATACAGATTCAGTGCTGGTTATAAACTGTTTTCCTGTGAGTTCTATCAGAGTAGTGCATATTCCAAGATGAACTGAGTGGTGATAATTCTAAGCAAACAAAGAAGTCTCAAAAATGTGATTTGAGGCTTCAAGATGAAATTTTGCTTTCTCCAGGCTTTCTAATGCTAACACAAGGCACAAATGGAGTGGCCACTTGAATTATCATAATTTGAGGGGGTAATCTTCTTTAAAACCCACTTTACATTGAAAACTGCAACTATTAAGGAGTTTCTGTCCATTGACATTCTTCAGGACCAGATGTTTTCACACAAAGGTAAAATCAATACTTAGCAAGGATTTTTTCTAGATCATTATTTCTCAAACCCTAATGTGCATCTGATCAATTGAGGATTCTGTTAAAATGCAGATTCTGATTCTGTAGATATGGAACAGGGCCTGAGATTCTTCATTTCTAACAATCTCTTAGCTGATGCTGATGCTCTTGGCTGAGGAAACCTACCAAGTAGCAAGGTTCCAGATGAGGACATCAAGTCTTAGACAGGTTAAACAACTTGCACAGGATCACACTTAGTAAGTGGTAAAACCATGATTGGAAGGCAAGTCTGTCTGACTCCACAGACTATGTTCTTGGTCAATAATTGAATCCCCCCCATAGAGATTGGCATAGAAAGGACATTCCCGGAGAAGAAAGATGTTGAAGCATGAGAACAAAGGGTCGCTAAGCTAGGAAAAAGCAGATACATCAACTGTCTTTCATTTTAGGAAGTATATGTCTTAAGTTCAGAAACCTTAACATTAGACAATTTCATCCTTACAGAACACTAGCTGTTTTCATGACTTCACTCATAAAGTCCTACCATTGCCTTATTGATGAAAGACAATAAAAGAGATTTCATACCACATGGGATCACCATGTGGTACCAACACAGCACAGTCCCCAAATAGAAAGTCACAGCACAGGAGAGCTCAAGGAAGATGTTTAATGAGGCTCCTGACCTGGGAACTGAGAACTTCAGTGTTAGGTGCTAATCTCGGAATCTCTTAGAGGAAATGGCCTACATGTTGTATCTACATACTGAAGCTTACGTAAAAGCCCACTTCAGAAGCCTCCATGACTCATTCTGTATCTAATCACTGCTACTCTGCAGCAGTAGATACTTCAGGCAGAAAACAGGAACAATTGTTAAAATCACAATGATACCAACAGGAAAAAAGCTCAACAAACCCCATGTCTACCAGAGAAAAGAGCACCACAGGGTGGATATCTCCTAACATGGACAAGGAGTGAGAGAGACTCTGAAAGAAGAAGAGAGACCACCCAGAGGGAAGAGTCAAAGATTCTTGTTGATATTTAACCATATACCTAAAGCAAAGCCTTAACTTTTCTGTCATTGATTAACTTTAAAGGAGTTTATCTACCCAGCAGCTCTATATGCTATTCCCTGGATGCTATTCCCAGGATGCTATTCCCGGCATGCTATTCCCAGGATGCTATTCCCAGGATGCTATCCCAAGATGCTATTTCTACACCTGTGTCACCCAGAATTCTACCACTCCTTCCCACCCACACCCATATCACTTGTCATTCCTTTTCCACATTCTAGTTCCTACTCTTTCATCAAAAGAAAAAAATCTTACTGCTCTCTCTTTAAGGTCCAGCAGAAAGCCACGAGGCCTTTTCTGATTCCGTTTCTCTTCACTGCTCCCACTGCCTCCACATTTATCCTTGCTGTCCACATTTCTCTGCTGGACTGCAAGAGCCTTCCAGTATTTTCCTCACTTTAACGCTTGTCCCCATGTGATCACCCCTGCATGTAGCAATGGTGTTTTTAAAATGCAAATTAGATCTTAAAATCCTCCTGTGGTCTTCATCATACTTGTCCCGGTCCTGGCTGCACATGAGAATCTCCTGTGGAGATTTTACAAAAGCAAAGCCTGGGCCCCATGCCTGACCAGTCACATAGGTTGTGTCACTCACCTGGGGATTCTCGGGGCAGCCAGGTTTTCAAGGCTCCTTTCTGGGCACTCTGCCCCAGGCCTTCTCTGGGTTTTACAGCACCTGTTCCCCCTGATTTTGCACTGCTCACTCCATGTCGTCATGTAGTTTCAGCCCAGATGTCACCTCCTCAGGAGGTGGTATCTGATTACCCTTCCCTGGCCTGCTCTGTACTGCATCCTGAAGCATTTTCGTCTGCTTAAATTCACCTTGCTTATTCAGGCTGTGACCTGCACTGTCCTATCTAAAAATAAGCTCTGATGACACAGGCACCTTGTGTCTTGTTGACTGTGCCTGGCCCAGTGCACACAACTCATTTCAGTCAACACTTGTGAAGCAAGTATTGAATGAATTCTCCAGGCAGAACTAATTCCTTCTCCTTTGTATCCTCCAAGTACTTTGGAGATTTGTTCATTAAAATACATGTCCCAGATTTTATCTGGTTGTATCTGGGCCTGTTTCCTCTCTAGCCTGTGAGCTACTTGAGTGTGGGAGCTGTGTCTAACTCATCCTTCTATTTCTACTCCCTAGCACTGCAATAAATATATGATAGTTGTATAATAAAATAAGACATCACCTTTCATTTCATTATTAAAATCAGAAATGTATGAGTAGTGGCATACCAATGATGGTACAGTCCATTCTGGGTCATCAGTAACCTCAAGAATTATTTAAAAATCAGGCAAACATTTTTGGAGGAGAATTTTAACACAGGCTTTATTTAGACTTGCAGGCACATGGTGATAATAAAAGATCAGATGGACTCTTACTCAAGTTTATTATTGATTTTTAATTGTCTACAATGTATCCCCTTGGCATCTGTGCTCCAGGCTGACCACCTTCTCTGTCTTGCCTTAGGTATACTGCTTTCATGAGAAGTGCAAAAATTCTAATGCATGACTACTGTCCTCTTCCATCAAAGCCTCAGACAATTAAGAGCTAAAGCTTAAGGTAGAGGAGTCCTCTTGGCTAAGACTTAGCAAACAATTACATGTTTATGTGAATCTGAGACTCTGGTAAACCACAATGAAGCTAATTACCTATTTGCTAAAAGCCTGCAGACACTAGTATCATAAAGATGTAAAGAAGCCCAACTGTGCACAAATGATATTATTTGCTATATTACATTTAAGGAAACAGCCCAGAGTCATTTTATATGTGTGTGATTGCATTTATTGGGCATTTTTTATTAGAAAAGCAATACAATGCTTGTTGTCACACAGCAAACAATATGAAGGTATTAAAAAAATGAACAATCTCTTCCTTAACCCTCTAGTCTAACTCCAGTATCCCAAGGCAAAGCAAGTTAATTTGCAATTTGGCATGTATTCTCTGTACCTTTTTCTGTGCTCTTAGAAATATATATTGATAGATTCTTAGACAGACAGACAGTGGATAGGAAGGTTATACACACATAATTTTATATATATCATGTTTTTATAAAAATTGGGTAATCCCATACACTTACCTAAAAAACTTCCTTTCTGTCAAGAGTGAACCTTTTCTTCACACTGGTTCATTACATATAGATATAATACATTCTTTTAAATGTACATATTCATTCATTCATCATCTACTATGACCATCTACAGATATTTGCCTTAGACACACAGGTGAAGAAAACAAACACAATTCATGCTTTCATGGAATTTGTTTTCTAATGTGGGAGACAGACAATAAATGCATAAAGAAACAAAGTAACACCATGTCACATGATATTGAGTGTTGTGGAGAACAAAAAGCAGGGAACTCCAGAGAAAAGGAATCCAGGGGAAGGCTTGCTATATTCCTAGGAGGCCAGGGAAGGCATGTAAACCATGAACTGAAGGAAGTGAGAGCATGAGGCATGCATCTACCTGGAGCAAGACCTTTTCTGGTAGGGAGGGCAGCAAATACAAACAACACTGACAAAAATAACCCAGTACAAATTTTTTAGGTACTGAGGCATGTTGAAACATTGATCAAAAGATATACACATAAAACCTAACATATCCTAGATCACTTTTGCAGCAATTTTACATTCCCATCAGCAATATATAAAGACATCCCTTTCACCACAAATCAATCAGCACTGAATAAATCCTTTAAACTTTAGCCAAATTGATGTTTTGATTTTGTTTCCCTGGTTCTTGATGATATTAAGCAACTCTTTTTTTTTTTTTTTTGCCTCCATCAGACTCTCGATTGGAACACTTTAAAACATTTATGTTAACTTTGTTATTGCCTAACTCTGGTTCTCTGGGACAGAGCAAAGCAAGAAACTGTTATCCATATGATAAAGTTAAGTTCAAGATAAAACTTTCCCCAGAGCAGTGGAAGCCCAGCTTTCTAAGACAGGCAGGCAGATGGAGTCCAAGCAGAAGACAAGCTACTGAGTGAAAAGATACCATTACCTGACCCTTAGGGTAGAAATGATTTTGAAGATGGACAAGACAACCTGAAGGTGGATAGATGCTTTTAAGGAAATTTCAATTAGAGAGAAGAAAGAGGACAGGAAATGATATTCTTCAGCTCTGATGGCCAATGATCTGATACTACCCCTTCTAAATAAGGATTGTTGTTCAATTATTTTAAATTCCATCAATACACAGATGCATCCACTAACCCATACTATTTCCTGCTGGCCCTTAAAGTATCAAAGAATTATTCTAACATTCAGTTTCTGAACTGAATTACATAATACTGACATCTTAATGCAGTCTATATATTCATGCTTTGGGAAATAACCCAGAACACAAAATTTAGGTGCTGTAGATTAGTCCAGGCTAAGAGGGGCCAGACCTAGAAAGAGACACACAAACTAGGACTTACAGGAATCGAGCTGCATTCCAGCACTGGCTTCCATGACTACTTTGAAATCACAGTCTGGTCAAAAACACACAGGCAATGTTGCACGTACAAATCTCCTTTTTGGCTATTCACATGCACATTTGCATTTTAGAGACCCTGAGTAGTTCCAACAAAAAAAGTGTTCAATCTTGTTAGATGAATTTTAAAATTATTTATGCAGTGAACATGTTTTTCTCTTAGTGTTTTTGCTTTAGGATTAGTATAAGAAGCACCAGAACATAGAGCATGAATTCCAGAACATGCTGGTAATTGTACCCGCTATAGTGTCACAGATGCCCTAAGAAGCTGAACTCAAGAGCAATTTTGTTGTTTATTAACAAATACCATACTGATTTTTAAATGTGCATGCAAAAAACCTGTGATCAATACTGTTCAA
Organism: Manis pentadactyla; assembly: GCF_030020395.1. Taxonomy (NCBI): domain Eukaryota; kingdom Metazoa; phylum Chordata; class Mammalia; order Pholidota; family Manidae; genus Manis; species Manis pentadactyla. The sequence continues at coordinate 161,821,699 of NC_080022.1, read as the reverse complement.
ACTTTTAATTAATTTAGGCCCAAGGACTTCAATGTGACTTATCTTAAATAATACCAGTGCTTTTGTAACTCTGGGGGAAAAGCCCATAGCAAAATACCTTTGAAACCGAAATCAGTCAAAGGGAGAAATAACATTTATTTCATACAAGCATTCATCCACTTCTGCTCCCCCATGTCTCTCGCAACCAGGCTGCAGAAGAAGAAGCCCCCACCCAACCTCTCCGGGCCAGATAAGCCCTTGCTGGCCCTTGTAATTACCTATTGATATAGAGATAAACTACTACTCTCCACCCTCTGGAAACACCCATTGTATACACTAAAGCCAGGCAAGAGATTCTGGAAATACTGAAATTTTACCCACAGCTTTCAATTAAGAGTGCTTACTATGATCCTGCCTTGTGCTAAATTAATTATGGATTATATTATTTAATCTGTGTGATAACCCTATGAAGTAGGTCCTAGCATTCTCATTTTTCAGATGTTAAAGTTAAGGTTTAGAGACGTTAAGTAAATTGTCCAAGTTTCCAGAGCTAGCATAGTTAGAGTCAGAATTTTTAATTTCATCGGTCCACCTATAAGAGTTTTAACCTCTATAAATACTCAATGCTAGGTACTAGGCTTCAGCAGCTTATTTTAATGATTGCTTAGAAAATAGCAGTGACTACAGTTGTCACTGGCATTATAGAGCTTCAATAAAAAGAAAAACTATTTTTTAATTTTAAAAAAAGCATGTGGAACATGGCTATTGGGAATCTAAAAACCTGTGACATTCAGCAAGTGGCTCTGTAGGAAGTCAGAATTTAGCATCAGCAAAACAAAAAATAAGAGAACAATCTCAAAATGAAGGTCTATCATTTACACTTAATAAAATTGGCCTTAGGAAAATTACTCTAACCAGTGCTCCTTTTCCAACAACCCTTGAAAAAGTCATTATGTTTTAGGACACTGTCAGAAAGAAATTTTTTCTGCACCTTGAAGTTTTTCCAGCTGTTCTAAGAATCAAATTGATATGAAAACAAAAACAAAAACAAAAACAAAAACAGTGTATGGGGAAACCATAGACAAAGATTCCAAAAACAGTTAGGGAGAATGAGGCATATATGTCAACCTGAACCAAGGAGAAGGGAGTAGAGGGTGCAACTGCCCAGCAAAAGGGAAGTAAGTCACAGGAATATGAAAAGAGTAAATGTTTGATAAAAAAAAAAAAAAAAAAAAGAACACAACAACTTGATGGGCCACACAGAGTCAATGGGGCACAGAGAACTTTAGCCAAAGGCTTTGTCGCATTCCTTTCTGACCCCCTGTTTACATTCTAATATAAATGTCTGTGGTGATAGTGTCCTCCCGGAGCAATTGCGACAGCTAAATCCTTTTTATGCAGTTTAAGGCGGGTGGAGGGGTGGTGGAGGGGCGGGAGTTAAACTATCTTTCTAGGTCTTTTGGGCCTTGATGGTTTTCAGCTCAAAACAGTCTGCATGTCAAAGTGGCACTGCCCTTGGTCCCTGCCAGAGCAACTCTGCCTCAAAAATACAAGATGAGCACTAAATAACTACAACTAGGATGTCAGCAGCACTTGGTCCTAGAATGAAAGGAAATCTAGTCACTGAAAGTGGAGCTGCAGATCAGTGACTGGCTCAGTGGCAAAGCTTATTTGACACTGACTGGTGAACACTCAGTCTGCTTAAGTGTTACTCCATCCCACCCCACCCCATGACCACAAGAGCAACAGTAACACACACCAACAAAAACACACCAGAGGAATTCATCCCAGCTGGAGATCAAACAAATGACATCAATACTACGCACGCACACACAGCCCCCCTGTTCCTTTTCTCTAACTCTCCCATGCCTCCTCAGTCAGCTGACCCATTTCAGAGTGTCTTCAAGCCGCTGGGAACAGCTCCATGCCTTCCTGACTTCAATACCTCTGGCTTTCCATCTTGTTTAGGCTCATCTAACAAATGTAATCACCACACTCCTTTTCTAAGTGACTAATGTCTGACTCAGAGGAGATTTGACCAGCCTTGGGTCAGAGAACCTGAGCCATTATTCCAAAGGGTTACAATTAACTTTCCCATGTCGAACTGGCAGATGTTTCTTGCCATCTCATTCTGGCTCCAACACTTTATAGCTCTATGGCCTTGGGCATGTCATTTATCTTCTCTGTGCCTTATTTATAATAAGTGAGCAAACATGAGGCTTCTTATTAGGATTATGTGAAATAATCCATGTAAAGCATTTTAGCATAAAGCATACTGTTGTTGGGCAGCTGCATCTGGGGAGGTCTCTCCTGTGCACCAGGTGAAACCTCAGCCTGGGCAGGGGAGGGGTCTTGATTCTGAATGACAAAAAATTCTCGGACAGGTCAGACGAGTGTAGGTAAGGAAAGAATACATTAAAGCGCAGAGCAGCAGGGAATGGCAGCCTCCTTGCAGGCAGCAGAGAGTGGGGAAGAACAGAGGGAGGAAAGGAAAGTTCATTGAACTCCGCTTAACATAGGACAGATCCCTTGCCAACTCTTAAAGCCAGTGTCACCTGGTGTCCAGTGTCCACTTGGATCTGCATGGTATGGGAAGTAAGCCCCTACCACCCCAGGATTTGGGGGAGCCACAGAGCACCAGATGGAGTGATATTATGTTCTGAGAACTTCCCCAAGCAAAGAAATGAGGTTTTCAGGCAGGCACTAAAGAGTATGATCATACAACTGCAGTCCTGTCTGGGTCACCCAGGTGACGGGAACGTGCAAGCCCAAATAAGAGCTCTCAGTAGCCCCTCCCTACTTGTCTTAAGTAGGACAGAAGAGTGTGAAGACTTGTGCTTAAGTCTAGAAAACTGAATGAAATAGCAAAGTAACAAACACACTTATCACTGGGAAAAGGGGTCTCTTATTAGCCTCTCAAGAGGCTTGGAAGAGCATAGAGACAAAACACAGAAAGTTGAGCAGCAAGAAAGCTTTATTTAAAGCAAAGCACACACTTAAAGAAAGGGGAGTGCAGGCAGCCTCAGAGAGGAGGTGTACTTAAAAGCTTAGGATTTGTGTCTTTTAAGAATTTCAAGAATGTGACAAAGGGCCCAGGCATGGTGGGGTGGGGGGCTTAGGCTTGACGTGTGGCCTCATGATGTCTACTCCAGTGAGAGACATTATGTCATTATTCATAGTCAGTCCTCTAGATAATTCTGTAAGATAAACTTAAGGAATTTCTTGATCCCATTCTTCTCCAAGATAGTGGTGACCCTCAAGCACTGGGGACATAGCATTTAGGACTGTTTGCCTTGCTGCAAGGTAGGGTAGGTGATTTGGCTGATAACCATAAAATATGTAAAAGGAGTTTTACCTCCTAACTCCCTGCTTTTTAAAATGGGTTCTTAGCCTTAAGATGGAATCCCTCCTGTTCTTACTATACTATTTATATCTCAGCATTTTTAACACAGGCAGGAAAAATTAACTATGATGCTGGTCCCATGTCCCTGCCCTACCTCAGTAACTGGCACATAGTAAGTAGTCAATAAAAGCTATTTATTACTATGTTGGCTGTTGTTATTTTTGTTATATATTATCACAATATTGACCAAGATAAGTTCTGAAACCTGGAATTTCAGTCCAGTCTGTGCACTCAGTTGCATAGCAAGGCCGTAATTTTGCTCATCAGGTTGGTGATTGATGCTTGTTTGCTAACACAGAAAACGTTGGCAAAGGCGGGAAGGAGGACTGGCAGAGTAGCTGTACTAATTACCGAAGGCGCAAATTCAACATGTAGCACACTTACAAAACATAATGAGCCTTTGCTGAGGTGAAACAGGAGGTTTGTTACATACATTAGAATGAGACGCTATAATTGCTTAGCATTCCGAATGTGAAAAGATTTCTTAAGAAACAGGAAGAAAGCTATCCACCCACCTCTGCACGACAACAAAAGAGTCTCCCTGGGCTGACTGATAGGCAGGGAACCAGGACAGAAGGGTAATTTGGTCAAAGCAACAGTCGATTAGATATGCTGCTAACTCTTCTCAAACACCACAGGGAGGCACAGAAGAAAGTGATAAAGCTGTAGCATTTCTTCTCTGGTTAATGAAAGGACTGGCAGTGCATCAGTTGTGCTTCTATTTGTTTAAAGTATGGGGCTGAACAGGCTTACCATGCAACAACCACGATAGGAATCAGAACAATTTTTGGTGCTGTAGGAAGCAATGGCAGGCCACCCCAAGATGTGCCATTGTGACATAAGATGATTTTGAGCAGATAACCACCAAGGCCCAAAAGACTCAGGAAGATACTTTGACCCCCACCCCCAATAATATTAAAAGAATTTAGATGTTGGAACTACTCCAGAAGGAGAGCTGTCACCACAGAGAGCTGTATTGTAATGTCTTTGGTTAAAATTTCTCTCTGTGCCCCATTGCTTCTGGGTGGCCCATCAAGTTTTATTTACTTATTTATTTATAAACCAAACATTTACTCTTTTCATATTCCTATGAATTAGTTCCCTTTCCTTTGAAGTCTCAGACTCTTACCCCCTTCTCCTTGGTTCAAGACAGCATATATACCTTCCCCTCCCTGTCTTTGGAACTCAGGTCTGTGGCTTTTCCGTACATAATTAAACTTTGTTTTCTTTTCTCCTGTTAGTCTATCTCACGTCAATTTGATTTTTAGACGAGCTAGAAGAACCTAGAGGGATAGAGAAAATTTCTTCCTCCCCAACAGCGCTTACCTTTCAGGAATATTATGCATTATCCTGAATGGGTTCAAATACATTACATTTAGGGTTTTTAGAATCTAAGACAAATTTAATGATGTTGAGAGAATAAACGTATTATTTTAATTTAGCAATTAAGTCATTTAACAAATTGTTCAACAGTGCCACCTTTAGGCAAACATACGCTCCTTTAAGGGAGTAATGGGAAGGGTGTCAGAATCAAATTATCACTTAAAAGTTATTTTATTAAGGCCTTCCAGATCAGACCAAAGTTTTCATTGCAACTCTGGATTTATTAACTACATAGACTTGGATAAGTTTCTCAACCTTTCTGCAATACTCAGTAATTATTTTCACTCCTCCAGTGACAGGAAACAGGCTATCCCATCTTTGGAATCTTTAGCCTGGCACTAGCATGCTAGGATGTCTTTTTACAGCCATCCTGGTATAACTGTGTTCATTAGTTCCATTTCCTCCTCTTGGGAATATTCAAAATAAACTTCATCTTTCATCCATATAGTTCTTAAAATATCAGAAGATACATTGGGTTCCTTTTTAATCTTCCCTTCTCCAGGCTACTCATAATGAACTATCCCACACAAAATAAAAATAAACAATAATCACTAACATTGGTGCTGACCTCACACATTACAAGTATTTTTTCAGAACTTTATGAGATATTTTTATTATTCCTTTTGTGTGTTTGTTAAAACTGCATCTCAGATAAATGGATTGCTGAAGATTACACAGTTACTGCCATCTTTTTAAACAAAATCAGACGAGTCATATACCTTGAGGCAGTATCGCTTTGAAATCTGAAGAAATCAACCTCTTCCCAAATTCACATATGTTCATAACTCTCACAGAGAGTTAACACCCATTAAATCCCATCCTTGGTCTCAGGTCCTTCACAAACCTACCTGGACCTCATTTAAAACTCCTTTTTTAAAAGAATTAAAGAGATGGGGCCCAAATCCTTTCCTCTTTCCCCCAATCTCATGTTCTATTCCTCTTAGTCAAATATCCTAACTCCACAAACTCCAATAAAAGACACAAACCTCTTGGTTTTTGTTGACCTCGTGGGCAATGCTGCTGCTGTGTTTTCACACCAGCAAACAGAATTACCGCTGAGAATTCAGAAAGCTACTCTGTAATTTTCAGTTTGCACTGTTCTTCTGTCTGGGAGACTGGGAATTCAAAACTAGCTACAGGTGTGTGGTAAGCAGCTATCCCTCTGAGCCTAGCTTCCAGGAAGAGTCAGCACTTCCCACAAAAGAAGAAAATATTCTTGTGTGGTGAGAAAATAGAAAGCTCAGGGTCAAGAAGGCAGCAGATGTGTGAATCAAAAGTTTTGGTGGAGAGAAGTAAAGATTGCCTTTTGAGCGATCATTTTCAGCTCTGTGGAGGCACGGTAACCACCGACCTTCACTATGCAGCTATTGTATTTCAGGCATTGATTTTTGCGATGAGGTACAGGGACTAGGCAAACACTGAATTTTCATTAGCTCTTTGGGGAAAGTGAGCATCCTCTCCAAACCAAACTGTCCAGAACACAGTAAAGGATAATTTATAAAAGCTGGCTCAACGGAACTTAAACAAACAGCAGCAATAGCAATAAAGCATTTCTAGGTGAGTGGCTAATTTGAACTAGATCGCGCTTGATGTTAAAGGCTAACCAATCAAAACACTCCTCTTTCCTTTGCTCAAAACTTCAATAGGAAACCTGTCTGCTGTTTTCTTTTTCTTCCTTTGTGTATGTTTTAGACAGAAAGATGCCATCTCAAAGCTGAAGGGTTAAGAGATAATGTGGGGTTGCAATGCCGGTAAGAAAGAGAGACAGCTATGCGAGAAATCAAAGTCCTAGTCACTGGTACCATATTATGTACTCAGACACCTAAGTAAGCATTGGGGAGTACACTGAGTGATACAGAACCATCTCTGGGGCATTTGTCAAACCCTACTTGGCACTATGCTACTGCCTTCAGTCTCTTTTCAAAACCATCCAGTTCCTTGGGTCAGAGATGCTCCCTTACTCAATGTAGCATCTATATGCTGATGGCTTTTCTTGCCTGGAGACTGTAAAGATAAGTGTTTCTACACAATGTGAAATATATATAAACCCAGATAACTGAGATTTTTTTTCCAAAATTTAGATTTTTGTTAATAGCACAATATAAGACAATATTTTATAGAAAGACATTATATTATGTGACTTGTTATAATTCAATGAAATAGGCAGTCCCAAAAATCCTCACACACCCTAATTCAAATGTAGAGAATATAAAGATACAGTGATCAAGTAAATTACCATATAGATCTTACCTTCCATATTTCATATGACTAAAGCAATAAAAACAATATTGAATTTGAAGTATTCATAGTTCCTATGATAGCAATTCTGTAAGATACTGAAAAGCTACAAATATTATCCTGGCTAGTTTGGTACATAAACACTCAGAATTTTATATCTTTGGCAGGATTCTGGCATAGGAATTGAGTTTGGAAAAGACTCATAACTCAATACTGCATGATTTCAGGAAGTTTTAATTGATACAAATGACAAATGAATTTGGATGGTTGAACAGAAAAAAGATTCTAACTATCTGAACAAGCTAATAGAAACCAAATTGGAAAATGTGCCCCTCTGCAAAACTTGTGCTCTCCGAAACTGTTTCAGTGTACCTAGGGACATTTCATCTGACTTGTTATTCTCTAAATCTATCTTGTCTAATAGGTATATTTTCTTCCCCTATCTTAAACTTCCCCTGAGAAGGCAATAGCATAGGTTGAGCATAATGATGGTTGATAATGTAACTACATTTTAGGAGGATATTTCCCAAGCTCTGCTTTCATTTATTTAAATCAATATTATTGAGCTATAACATAAGGAATAAAATGCATCCATTTTAAGTGTATAATTCAACAAATTTTTATGAATAGATGGAATTTCATAAGCACTGTTACAGTGAAGATATAGAATATGCTCAACACCTCAAAAGATTCTTCATGTCCCCTCTAAGTCAGACCCATCTGTCAGTCCCAGACACCATTGATCTGTTTTCTGTCACCATAGATTAGTTTCCTTCTCTCTTGAATTTCACATATAAAATCACACAGCATGTACTCTTTTGTATCTGACTTCTTTCACTGAGAACAATGTTTTGTTCCCCTATATATAATATGTCATTTTTTTCTGACCACCTTAAAGAGTTCTTATTTTTGAATTTGATTATAATACATATAAAGCATAGTTTTGTTTACATTTATTCTGCTTAGAATTTTCTGGCTTTTTGAATCTGCAAATTTATGTCTGTCAAATTTGTGAATTGGGGGGATATTATGTATTAATACTATTCTGCTACTTTTTTCTGTCTTTCTCCTTGAATTCGAATTTCTCAAACCCAGCGACTTAAAGGCATAAAGTTTGTTTTACTGTTTGTTTCCCCAGTTGTTTTTCCCTTTCCATCTCCAGGTTGAATACTCTGCCCTATTTTATCATTACATTTACTGACCTTTTTCTTTGGTCACCTCCATTTTGCTATTATGCCCATTCACTGAGGTTTTTTTTTCTAAATTTCAGATATTATATTTCTCAGTTCTAAAAATTCCATTTTTAGTATTTTCTATTTCTCAACTGTAACGTTTTTTTTTCATTTATTGCAAGCATATTTTACCTTACATTATTGAGCATAGTTACAGCAACAGCTTTATGACTTTTTGTCTCATAATTCCAACATCTGGGTCATTCTGCAATCAGTGTTTTCTTGCTGGTCCTTTCTCCTATAATATGATATGCATTTTCCTGTTTCTTCTTATGTTGAGTGGTTTGGGATTGTACCCCAGACATATGCATTTAATGTTGCTGATTCTCTGACACTGCCTCATACTCTGTGGATTTGCATGTCTTGGCAGGTTGTTTTGGGTAAATTCAAACTGTACACTGTCTCTTAGGCAGCAGTTCTGGCCTTAATTCTGTTCTTTCAGCTTTGCTGTGCTATTTGAAGTCCCCCAGACAAGGGTGTGGCTCAGAAGTCACCCAGATATTTGGGAATAGTTGATGTAATAATTGCTGGATTTCCTCTTGATAGGTTGGATCCCCACCCTGTTTTCCAGTAAGTGCATTTATCCTCACCTCTGTCTTCTGTTTCTTAAAGCCAAAATGACAGCAGATTTTCCTTCTAAGTTTTACTATGCCACATGTGGAGACTGGGATCTCTCCTCAGGAAACAGTGGGAAACTCATTCAAAGTACTGGTCGCCTTCCCAAATCTGTCTGCTTTTTGTCACTTTCCAGTGCTTTCAGGTAGATGTTATGTATAATATATATTCCAGATTTCATATTGGTTATCTGAGGGAAGGTCACTATGACAGGATCTTTCTGAGCTATTACTAGAAGTGGAGCCCACATTTGTTTTTAAAAATCAAATTATGGTAGCTTGAGATGCTGCTGGCATATCTGATGAGAATGGATTCACCTCAATACACCCTTTGCCTATTACATAAAGCCCTAAAACTGGTACCTTAAGCAGGCCTGCAAACCAGTGTGTCAGCCACCTTTGCTGTGCAGTTTTCACTCTATTCCCTACTGTGGATATTCACTGCCTGCAAAGCCTGTTGGCAAAGCCTCACCACAGTCATTGCCTGCCATTCTGCCTGCACAAATTCTGAACAAAGGCAGAGAGAAGGCTTGTTCTAGTTTTTTACCTGAAATCTATAGTAGTTCAATTTGTGTTTGGAATCTCATAAAGGATTTCATTGTATCTGTTTTGCCAGCTTCCAGCATCATCTCTTTGCCCAAATCTCATCTTTATTTCTAAAATATGGTAATCAAATACTAATAGAGTTCAGTACCTGAGCAGTATAAAACATACATCTTCATTCTAATAATAATAATAATAATAATAATAACTATATTCACTGAATTTTTTATTGTGTGATAGGCCCTACTTGATACAGTTAGAGAATAATACTTCAGAATTTGATCTCTGAAGCCAGATTGTTGGGTTAATACTATGACTTGAGGAAGTTGCTGAATCTCCTTATTCTTCAGGTTCACATTTGGGAAACGGGGGAAAAAACTGACCAACTTTATAGTGTGTTATGAGGGTTAAATAAGTTCATACACTCAAAGTACTTAGAATTGTGCCAGATACACAATGATCAATCAATAAACTTTAGCTATTACTGTAATGTTACTGTCAGAACAATCCTATGAGGTAGATTTTATTTTATTTTTTATTCTATAAATGAGAAAACTGGAACAACAAAAGTTTGAACTGCTTGCCCAAGTTCACTTAACTTTGAAGAAACAACATTAGGATTTTGAGTCTGGAATTCTGGTCCCAGAGACCATGTATTTAACCAGCTATTAAACTAGTAGCTGGTTGGAGGACAGACACATCATACTATTCTCCTGGATCTCCCCATAGCTCCAAAATTTACACTTTATTCACTGATTTAAACAGATACTGGGAAAAAGAGGATGGGTGATTTTTATCTGGCTCTTGCTCAGCCAACCAAAATAGTCCATAATTCCTATGATTAGTCATACTAAAATATCTACAATACCTTTTTAAAGATTTAAGTTTTGTTCTACATCTTCAGCTTTTTGGATTTTTCTTTGTTTGGCTCTCAGAAAAGATATCAATGCTGAAGCATACAAATAAGCAGCAAATACCAACTGGGTTAGTTTGATCTTGCAATGTAATATTGTATTGTTTTCATAATAGCATTGTTCAGGAACTGAATTCTATTAATATCTGGTTTGTATTTTAGAACTATATCTTTATAGTTACATGCCACATATGAGAACAATATTATATTTGCATACAATTTTAAGGACAAAATGGAAATATATTCTATCCTTTTATTAAAATACTCAATCTACTGCTATAAATATTACAGAATAGTAATGATGTATAATAGAAAAGGACATAGAAGGTTTCTATTTCCCATCAAATTTTTACAGGAATCCTTTCTGTATTACCACAGGCATATAATCATCTAGCCATTTATTTTAGATTACTCTATTGTTAGAAAGCTTTGATTTTTAGGAAATTCTTTCTGTATTGTGATAAAAACTCTCTTCCTATAACTGCCACTCATTAGCCTTAAGTTTGGCTGCAAGAAAACATGAAAATGAAGTCTCCCTTTCATGTTACAGCTATTTAAATATTTTAAAATAATCATCCTTTCAATCCAAACTTTTTTGGATTTTAGTCCTTCGAATTAAATATACTGTATATGAAGTTATTTTTCAGACTTTTATTAACACACAATAACTCTCTAAAATATGAACTTATGCTTATCTACTTCCTAAAAGGTTGTGATTAGAACTTCACACAATATAATACGTGTGATGAGACAAGAGCAGAATTCACTGGATCTATCACCTCTCTTGATCTGGAAACTCTGTTTGTATTAATGCAGTTTCTGATAACTTTTTCTTGTTTACTAATCTTGCTGGCTCACAGAATATTATTAAAGTTCCCCATTGCTTTAAATATTACATCAATCTATAAAAATACACTACTGATTTCTAGTAGCAAACCTATTTAAAGCAATATATACCTATATTACAGGTTTTTTACACATATAATCAATTACATAGAAATCATAGGAACTTATGTTTCTACCAGTAACAACTGAGTAAAAGATACCTTTGAGTTTAGTTTTACCATAATTATTAGCCATACCACTACTTGTGTGGTATTTTTATATATGACTGCTAAAATAAATGTCAGTGTTTCAGATTCTATTTGCCTTGTGCCTATGTTCCCAGCAGATAATTTAAGTGAGAAACCAGGTATGTTTGTCCTCTTGTCAATCTTGTGCCATGGTACTCTATTAACAAAGTTGATCCCTAACTTTCGTTTGACAAAGGATAACACTAGGCCGAATAAGTGAATTATACCGGTCAACTTCTAGTTGGATTATTTTCCTAAACTGTTGGCAGTTAGGTGATGAGCTCATTCTCAGGGTGTTAAATGAGGCATCAGCAAACAGTTTATACTGCCTCAGCATAGAGGTTAACCATGTTTTCAAGGCACTGAAAATAGTTGCCTATCTCCACTACATGTGCTTTCTACCTTCTGTCATTTCCTAAAATGAATTCGGTATTCCAGGCTGAGATTCTCATGACCCTTTCCCAACACACACACACAGACACACACACACGCATATACTTTCCACCAGACAATCACATTGTCTGGCCCCATGAGTTTTCTCTTGTTACATGCTTTATCTGAAATGTCCTCCCATCTTCTCACCTCCAGTTGTACTCCATCTATCCCTCTGGCCTTGCTCATCACATCCCACTCCTTTCAAGAAGAATCTCATAACAATGCCAACCTGAGTTTCCTGCATTCTAAGGGAGCTAGTCCTCTGGAATAAAGGCAAGGGAAAGAAGTACTTCTTCGAAAAAACAGTGCAAATAAAGGTACTCCATGTCCTTGCCAATCCTCCCTCTGACTTACAAAAAATGGAGAGGGAAATAGGCAAAAAGACTCCTCCAAGGGGGAATGAGGGAATGAGACCTGTGACTGCAACTGAGACATCACCATCACCAAACACAGTGCCTAGCATATGACAGCTAGACAGATCAGTAGTATCTAGTCAACACTTGGAGAATAGATCTTTAGGGATTGGGTGAAATGGGAGTTAGCAAAATGTATCTCACAACTGTACTGCTCAGCTTGAACTATAGGGAAGGGCTTGGACTGAGGTAGTTAGGAACAATTCAGTAAGTATGGGTATAGCAGTTGAATAAGTAGTCCAATTAAAAAATTATCTTGCATCCCAAATGAACATGCAGGCCTGGAGTGGGCAGAGGAAACCTGTTAAACCATGTTTCATGTCTTGAAACTTGATATCATTGTAAAAACTCTGAATGCTTTAACAGAAATGTGCATAGTGTATGTGTGTGCCTAAAAAACTAGAAGATCCTCTTCTAATAGATGAAACAGGAACCAAACTTTTTACACACAGGCCTGAAAGTAGGATAGCAAATAAGCAGCACAGAAAAAAGATTCTGATTCAGTACAACGAGGGACTTTGCAAAACAAAGCAATTTCCAACAGGGATGTTCTGGGCAGATCTTAAAAAACCAATGATAGTTTGGACTAGTGAGATGATCCATAAGGTACCTTCTATTTCTGAGAATATGGGATTTGTGGTTCTGCAAAATTTCTTGCTGGAGAGAGTTAGAAGCTCTGTTAGCACTAGTGGGACTTGGACCACTGAAATGAAAGTTGCCTTGAGTGATTCTTTAAAATGCAGATTTCTGAGTTCAATCCAAAGAATGTTACTCATGCTCTCTTGAGAAGGAAGCTTGGAATCAGCATTAAACAAATCCCAGACAATTCTAATACCCCTTAAAGTTTCAAAACTCTCTGTTTAGTGTTCGCCAATTTACGTAAAGATCAGGAGCCATGGGTTGTTTCTAGCAGGACAATATTCATCCTTAGTGACTGACATCATTTCTTTGGGACTCAGATCCTATGGCCTGTCATACTTCAAAGGCTTATGCTTAAGAGAAAGAGAAAATAAGTACAAAAGTTGCTGTGCTTCCCAGGTAAGATAGTTTCTGTTGGATGCCACTCATTTTCTCCTGTTTTCCGTAAATATATACATAAAAAAGAGAAAATCTGCAAACAATAGTGCCAACATAGAAAATACTACTTTTTGCTAAAATGTCATATTATGTAAGCATCTCAAATGCTATTAGTATTTTGGCTATCTTATGAAATATTCACAGTGTCTATAAGTCTGGATAGCAAGTGTATAGAAACATCAAAAGAGTCTTCACAGTAATATCTAGGCAAAAAGATACTTAGCAGTCTAACCCTCTTTATTTTAACAAGGAGCCCAGGGATGCCTATAAAAAGCCACTGGATGTGGGCTTAAATCAAATTTAAAACTTCTTGAAGCTTCTGAGACCCTGATATCTCTCTTTCTAACTTCTGTTTGAATCCAGAGTCCAAGTATGGAGTCCTAGCTTCCTAGAAACAAGGACCTCCTGTATATTCAGACCTGCACCCCCCCATCTTATGAATATAGCAATCCATGCAAAGCATAATCAACCTTTATTTCAGGCTACTTAAAACACTTCCTAGTAGCCCTGTTTCCCTTTGCCTTAGAGCCAGCATCAGATGAACTGTCATGTAGAAGGGAATTCATGTCTGAAGCCATTTACCCTTCCCTCTTACATACAGAAAAGGTACCCAAACATTCCTGTGACCAGTCAGCCCCAAACTGCACCAAGTGAAGGACCACAAACTCAGTGTACCAATAAAGCCCATTCTCCAGGGAGAATTACCTTCTTGGCCGTGATATTCAGACATGATGAATGCTAGAGAGGAACAGTGTGACTCTATAGAATGAGCAGTAAATTGAGTGCCAGGAGAAACGGACTTTAGACTCAATTCTGCCACAGATTCACTGTGTGGCCTTGGACAAGTCTCTTCCTTTCTCTTGGTCTCACTGCCTCCATCTGTAAAATGAGAGAGTAGAACTGGACAGTGTCTATAATCCCTCCCAGTTCTGGGCTCTTACAGAGATTGCTTCATTCTTTTGTGTTTGCCTTCCTTCCGATTATTTTCCTCTCAAGAGAATAGGCCCATAAACACACAATTTATGTGATGGTCTCTTGCTTCCTAATTAGGGTGTCTAAGAGTCAAGATGGCGATGTCAATTTCTTCACAATTGTACCTTTGTTTCTATTTTTAATTATCCATTAATAATATGGATGTTCAACTGCCCATCTGGATTGTTTTTATAACTGAATAATGGTTAAAATTATGGTCTGGGATTAAACTGCTTGTATTAGTCAGGGTTCTCCAGAGAAAGAGAACCAATAGGATTATATAGATACATAAAAGCTATTTCTTATGATTGGTCACATAATTATGGAGCCTGAGAAGTCCCACAATCTGCAGTCTGTAAGCTGGATTCCCAGGAAAGCCAGTGGTGTAGTTTCAGTCCAAACATTAAGGCCTGAGACCCAGGGGAGCCAAGAGTGTGAGCCCCAGTCTACGTCTAAACCAAGAGCACTGATGGCTGAGGGCAGGAGGAGGTGGATGTCCCAGCTCAAGCAAACAGCAAGTCACCCTTTCTCCACCTTTTGCTCTTAAGAGATTGGATGATGCTTACCACCATTGGTGAAAGTGGTCTTCACTAAGTCTATTGACTCAAATACTAATCTAGTCCTGAAACACCCTCACAAACACACCCAGAAATAATGTTTTACCAGTGACATGGGCACTCATTAGCCCAGTCAACCTGACACATAGAATTAACCATCACACTGCCCTTATGCCACTTTTTAGGTATGCGATCCTAGAAGGAAGACTCAAATTTTATAAGGCTCTGGCTACTCATCTTAAAACAAAGCTAAGAGCAATACTGAACCATGATTACTGTGAGGACTGAACAAGGCAGTGCTTAAGCAATGTTACATAAGTATCTGTAAAATTTTGAGACCACTGCCAGTGGAATATTCAATTCATTACTTCTGATTTACCAATAATAGCTTCATTATAAAGAAATAACAGGTGATTTTGTGGTTAGAAATCTTCTGTTCTCTATTTTGAAATACATAAAAGTTGTTTTATTTTAAATTGAAGGCCATATTGATTAAAAAACACAGGTGTTTAGTCAAAATGATTCCAAATTTTATATGGAAAACCAAATATTCAAGAATAAAAGAAAATTTTTAAACAGAAGGGTAAAAGGGGAGAATAATCAGATGTTAAAACATTGTATAAATAATAGTGTAAATATCTTGTTACTGGCACTTGGATACATGGCAACTCTGTGGGGAACTACACACACACACACACACACACACACCATTACCAGTGCCACTATTAGAGACATGTGAAGAAAAATTCCTTCTCTCTTCTTGTAGCCTCCTAAATATTCTTCCTTCTCTTGGAAGAGTATCACTAGAAACCATCTGAGAAAAGAATGTGTGGAATGGAGTTTTTAGGCTTCAGGCCCCATGTGATAAAGGGGGTAATAGACAACATTTGGTGTAATTTCCAAGATATGATGTTGAATGAAAAGATCAAGGTATAACCTCCATACTCTTTCCCATAGTGGGCTGTACCACGTCACACCCCCACCAACAATGCCCGAGGGTTCCCTCTTCTCCACATCCTAGTCAACATTTATTATCTATCTTTTTGATATTAACCATTTCATTGGTATGAGGTAATATCCAATTGTGTTTTGATTTGCATTTCTCTGATGATTAGAGATTATGAACATCTTTCAATGTACTTGTTGGTCATTTATATGTCTTCTTTGGAAAAATGTCTATTAAGGTCCTTTGCCCATTTTTATAAATGATTACTTGTTTTTTTGAGTTATATGAGTTCCATATATATTTTAGATATTAACCCCTTATCAGACATATGGTTTGTAAATATTTCCTCCCACTCTGTAGGTTGTCTTATCATTTTGTTGTTTCTCTTGCCTGAAGAATGGAAATTCCTCAAAAAATTAAACTGTGATATGATCCGGTAATCTCACTTATGGGCATATAGGGAAAGGAAATAAATCACTGTCCCGAACAGATATATGCACTTTCATGTTCACTGCAGCATAATTCACAATAGCCAAAACATGAAAGCAACCTATGTGTCCACTGATGCGTGAATGGATAAAGAAAATGTGGTATAACTATTTGTAATAGAATATTAATTCAGCCACACACAAAAAGGAAGGAAATCCTGCCATTTATAACACACAGTTGGACCTTGAGGGCATTAAGGTAGGTGAAATAAGTCAGAGAGAGACAAATACTGTACAATCTCACTCATATGCATTATCTAAAAAAGTCTAAAAAAAGCCTTCTGGAAGCAGAGAGTAGAACAGTGGCTGCCAAGGGATAAGAAGTAGGGGAAAACAAGATGGTATCAAAGGGTACAAACTTCCAGTTATAAGAGGAAGAACAACTGCTGGGGATCTAAGGTATAGCATTATGACTATAGTTAACAATACTGTATTGTATCCTTGAACATTACTAAGATAATAGATTTTAAATGTTCTCACCATAACAATAACAACAAAATGGTAATTATGTGAGGTGAAGTATGTTAATTAACCTTAGTGTAGTAAACATTTCATAATATATATGTGTACCTAACCATTACTTTGTACGTTTTAAACTTACTCAATGCTGCATATGTGAATCATATAGTAGGATCCTTTTTTAGTTTTTAAGTCTGTGTGTGGGAAGAGGGGAAGTACATGCTTCTATATGGACAGAACAAAAGCATGAGAATCTCGTAACAGGGGCTGTTTCCAAAATGGAGTTGGAACTGTAGAATCAAAGGTCAGAGGTGAAAGACTTTTCTTTCCATTCACTATCTACTCTTTTGTACTGAGCTCATGAACTGCTCAAAATAGAGAACTCTATGTCCAAAAAGCAAAGACTGCATTGATAAATAATAAAATAAACTCTCTCCCTACAGCTATTTTTTTCACTTGAAATTACTGTCTTTTTACTTAGACCTTCTAAAAACCCTTAAAGCACAGAACTTCTCTACCCTTCTCCTCAGAAAAAGTCATGGATTAAGTACATCAAATCATATGCCACTGCCCTTTCAAATGTCCAAATGTGGTATCTTTCTTATGTAGAGGAGGAAAACTCTTCGCTTCTAGGTTCTTTGACTGGCCTAATAATTCAATTGACATAAAACAGTTTAACTGCAGAAAAGTAAATTTAATTTTCTATGTATGGGAGCCCCAAAGATATGAGGCTCAAAGGCGGGACCAAAGCAGGCAGCTTTTATATTTTCCAGACAAAGAAACAATAAATTTGTGAAGAATTGATAAGACAAAGAAGTTTGGGCTTGGGTAAATTAGTGAGGAAGTAACAAGGTGTTTATACAGTCTTCTCAGCTTTGAATTCTGTTACCTCTGGCAATAAAGATGCCTCCTACCCTCCCAGCACAGGGAGGGTACCTTCACATGGCAGATTCATTTCCTGCGTTCACGGGGACAAAGGAGGTTCTTGCGCCAGCTATTTCTCAGGTATCTTTAATTCATAATAATCAATATGCTAAGAAGGCATATTCTGGGGTGGCATATTCTGCTCCCCTTCACCTGATCTTTGCAATACAAATACAAACTAGTTATTTTATTTTTTAGGCATAGAAAATGAGAGGGCAGAAAGTTGAAGGAGTTGCCTCAAGTGACTCAGCCAATCTTGGCAGAATTAGAGACTGAACACAAGCCTTCCTATTCAAAAGCCTCTACTATTTCCAGTTTATTAAACTGCCTTTTTTTCCACTGACTTGAGTTTTTGCAAATTCAAATAGCATCTAAAATGAAAGAGTCACTGCTTAGAGTTGAACAACACTGTGGTTATATGAAGACTTTTACCTTACATTGATATTTTTATGGCCTCATTTGGCTAAATACTAGTAATAATAATATTCATCACTACATCAACAGTAAAAGTAACTCTTACCACCACCAACTGAGTCCTAATTATGTGCTGGGAACTGTACTGAACACTTTGTGTATGTGGTCTCTTTTTAGGACAGCATTATGATATTTCCATCAGCCATAACATTTTAGACTGAACTGTGTCCCCAAAAACTCATTTGTTGAAGCCCTAACCCACCCCTGCCCACCAGTGTTGTAAAATCTGACTATTTGGAGATAGAGCCTTTATAGAGATAATTAAGGTTAAATGGGGTCTTATGAGGGGCCTTAAACCAATATAACTCATATCCTTGTAGGAAGTGACAAAGATACCAGGGATGCATGCATACAGAGAAAAGGCCACGTGAGGACACATGGAGAAGGTGGTCATCTACAAGTGAAGGAGAGAAATCAGATGAAAAACCAAACGTGTTGACACCTTGGTCTCAGACTTCCAGCCCTGAGAACTGTGAGAAAATAAATTTCTGTTGTTTACATCACCCAGTTTGTGGCATTTTGTTAAGGCAACCCTACCAAACTAATATGCATGTTAAAACATGTTAATTTCAGTAAGATTTCCTTGCAACCCTCAGTCTGATTTAAGTGGAGATAAACAAATGCAATGAAAAATCAGTCATGCAATTCTAGTGCTACAGGTCTTTCTACTTCTTGGCAATGGCTATGGCATTGAGTGGTTTTCTTTACCCACCCAGAGCACACAGAGCTAATAACTGTGCTTAAATCCATTACAACCACATCAAATGGGAGCCCACATGCATTGCCAATCAAGATCAGCACCTTATTAGGAAGGCCCAACATGTAAAATGGAAGATAAGAGCCTTCCTAGAAAGTGTCCATAGTGTGCAAATGTAAGAATAGCCAGGAGTGGTGCAGGGTTTCTCAACATTTTTATGGAAAAGTCCATTTTCCAGTTGTGAATGATGCACTAAATCTTCAAAGGAGCCAAACAAAAGACAGCTCCTTATTTAAATACGTTAAGTAAAGAGCCCCATTCAAAGCAATTATTAAAGGCCAAACAGAAGCCATAAGGTTTGTACAGCAGGCTGGCCTTAACTTGAAAGATCACAGCTAGGGAAAGCTCAGGCAGCTTCTTAAAAAGAGAGCCTATCAGAGAACTTACATGGAGATATCTTAAAAATCAAGTGCAGGGATTATTTTCCACAGATAGACTGCTGAAGGAAACAGAGGTGCTGAGGATAAAGGAAGCATGTGTTAGATCAACCTGACATCTGAAAACAGCCAGTTCTCTAGTGGTATTTTACAGGTAAACAACATGTTTTTATTCAGATGCCTTAGCAACTGAAGTTGAGAAATCTATGCGTCAAGCCTAGGAACATAAAACAGAAACAATGGTAATTACCCTATTTTCTGAACTGTTATGTTGAAAGTCTGTCTGGCATTTCTGAACATGTCTGGGTCTCCACAGTTCAACGTACATCAGGTTAATCAGGATGAGTTATAATAACCATAGTTTCTTCCCACTGTACTCTCCGACAAACAGAACCAAGTGCTATGGTTTTAAATCAGAGAGAGTCTCTCTCGAACACCAAAACTATTCAAGAACAGTATTTATTGAGAGCCTACTGTGTGCCAGATGTTAAGCCAGAGAAAACACACATAAATGAAAAGCAGTTCTTGTGCTCATGACAGTACACCTCTACATAAGGGAAAGGTAATTATTGAATTAACCTTAATTCAAGGCAAAACATGTGACATCACAGAAAAGTACAAATAATGTACAGTGGGAATCTGAGAAGGGAGAGGCACCTCTGATTGCATGATGGAAACAAACCGGGAGACACTTAAAGAGGAGGTAAGCTTTGAAATAGATCTTAAGGAATTGACAGGGTTTCTACAGAAGAAGATGGGAGGAAGTCCACTTTCAGGGAGAATAAAACAGTAGGAGGAATTTAGTAATGCAGATGTGTAGTTTCAGTTTGAGAGAATATAAGTAGTCTAGTTTGGCAGAAGTTAAAAAATGATTAAATAGGTTTATTTTAATTTAAATTTCACTAGCAAAGACATAAAACCCAGAAGCCAGGAAAGAATAGACAAACTTAACTACAAAGAAGTATCAGCCATTTGATGGATAATGCCATAAACAGAAGACAAGTGGCAGAAAATGAAAACTTTCGCAAAACTAACCTGTGACCAGACACTATGCCACACAGTAAATATCCAGAAATTCCACTATATAGAAATTTTATGGGGAGTATCAGTTGATCCACTGTAATAAAGCCAGAAGTTGATCACAATGTAAGGAATAAAATTAACCATTTAGAAATTTTTAAACATTCTCCTAAATAGCTCCTTTGATAGAGATGAAATTAAAAGTGTACATACAAAAATTCATGAGCCAACAATGGTGATTACATATCATATTACAAGGGATGGTCCAAAGCTATTCCCAATAATTTAAATGTGCTTTTATTACTAAAAAAAAAATTTACAGACTTAGGCACATATTCAACAACAGATCAGAAAAAACAATAATGAACCCAAAGAAAGCAGAAGGGATGGATTAGGAAATTTGAATGTAGGGATGAATAAATTTTAAGAAAAGAAATTAGACTTTATAAGATCAAAATATGATTCTTTGAAAAATAACATAAAAATTAACTAGTTAAATTAAGACAAAAGTGAATAAAAGCAATATTGAAAAGACTTAAAATTATTAATATCTGTAGTCCTCACAAATGTATTTACCAATATTGCAATTCTAACCCATATTAATTTTTTCTTTTTTTTCTTTGTTTTTATTTCAAATTTTAATTTAATTCCAAAATGTCAAGTCCATAGTAAAATTTCCCTTTAAGTAAAGCATGTTTATAACTTCTGCATCTTTTAATTATTTATTTTTTATTCATAATTTTTTAAATTAATTTTGTTATCATTAATCTACAATTACATGAAGAACATTATGTTTACTAGACTCCCCCCTTCAGCAAGTCCGCCCCACAAAACCCATTACAGTCACTGTCAATCAGTGTAATAAGATACTATAGAATCACTACTTGTCTTCTCTGTGTTGCACTGCCCTCCCCATGCACTCCCCCCCCCACATTATACATGCTAATCATAAGGCCCCCTTTCTTTTCTTCACCCTTATCCCTCCCTTCCCACCCACCCTCCCCAGTTCCTTTCCCTTTGGTAACTGTTAGTCCATTCTTGGGTTCTGTGATTCTGCTGCTGTTTTTCTAACCCATATTTAAAAGAAAAATTTAAGTATACTTCAAGTAAAGATACTTTAATCTTCCTATAGTAGCAAGCATGGCAGAAAAGTTTTAAAAAATAAGAATTATAAAGGAGATCCTGAATTTTCAGATACAAATATAAACTATAATCCAAGACTAATTAAACAGACTAGAATTAACAAAAGAATAAATACTCAATTCAGTGGACTTGAACTGAAATATGAGAAGTAGAATAAAATTTTCCACATTTTTAGAAAAAAGTAATGGTAATTTTTTTCAAATAAGAGAGAAAATAATGAAAGAAAATAGAAGGGAAAAACTATATAAGCCTAGGGAAAAAAGACCTTTCCAAAAGCAAAACCATAAAAAATACATATGAATGTAAAAAAAGTGTAAACCTGAATAAAAATGTACCATAAACTAAATGACATTTTTAAAAGATGTACTATTTTTGACTTATCACACTGATAAAGATTAAAGAGAATGAAAACCCCCAAATTAGTAAATTTTTCAAGCATTCTCCTTAAGCTGCTGATTTTAATGTAATTGGTGCAGTCTTCCCGGAGGGTAATTAGACGATAGAACTAAAAAACAGAAGAAAAGTTTAGCCTGGGAAAAGAGGTTCATAACTGGAGCTGAAGATTTGTTCTTAATTGTATATTTTCCTACATATGTGTGTTGGTGCACTCATACTTGTAAGTACTTGTACTTCAGAGTTTGAGCAAGTGAGCAAAAGTGAACAGGAAGGGATTTAATATAGGAGATTGGGGCTTATCAAACCACTGAAAAAGCTAAAAGGTTACCCAGAGGAAAGAGCCACTGGGTTTCAGTAGTAAAGAGGCTGCTACCTGGATTCTACAACAGATGAGTCACAGGGCATGCCCAGAAAGGGGTAACCTCATATCTTCTGTCCCCGCCTGCTGATCCACTGCGGCTGGAGAAGGATAATGGCTTCTCTTTTGCTCTCCAAATCTCGCTAGAGTGACCTTTACTGGCAAAATCTAACCTTAGAAGGGGCTACAGATGATGCTGAACTGACACACTTGGTCTGAGTTTTCTATTTGTGTATGTATCATGCGTGTTAGAGACCATAATTCAGTTAAGATCAACAAACATTAGAGCATCTAACATGTCTGGCATTGTTAGGCAATGGGGATACAGCAATCAAAAGGAGTGGAAGGTCTAGATGAGGGAAACCAATAATGAACAGGACAAATGCAACATATAGTATTCTAGATGGCAGTCGGTGATAGAGGGAAAAATAAAGGAGAGAAGAGGATAGGAAGTGTTAGAGGGTCACTTTTAGACAGTGTGGTATGGAAACCTTCACTGAGAAAGGCACATTTGAGGAGGAGACCTAAAGTTGGCAAAGGATATAGGTGTATCAGGATAACCTGGGAAAGCACCCTATGCAGAGGGAATAGCAAATGAGTAGGTCCCGGTGGGTTCCCAAAACAGCAAGGAATCTGGTGTGACTGTAGTGGCGAAAGAGGGAGAGAGAGCTGCAGGAGAAGAGCTCAGAGTGATAATGTAGGGTGAGATAAGTAGGGCAACTGTAAGATTTTAGATTAAATCCTGAGATGGAAGCTATTGGAAGATTTTGAGCAAAGGAGTAACATAATCAGACTTATGTTCTCAAAGGATCATTCATACTTCTGGGTTAAAATAAAGAAAGAAGGGCAAGATTAGATGCAGGGAGATCATGTAAGATCTATTTTAAAAATCCATATGCATAGCAGAGGAGATGGTGAGAAGTTGTTCAGGTTCTGTATACTTTTTAAGTGGAGACCAGGATGATTCAAGATGGTATTGACATGTATCACTACTGAGGATGGGAGACTATAGGATGAATGGTTTTGTGGAGGAAGATCTAGAGATGAGTTTGGACATGTTATGTTTTAAAAGCCAGTTAGATATCCAATGGTTATGTTGAGTGGCAATTATAGGTCAGAGGTAATCAACACAGTCTTAATGTTGCCTTCAGTTTGACTAAACTTCAAATTGGTTTCCTCCTGATTATAGGCTCCCTTTTCTTAAAGCATTTACTTTAGGAAACTTAAAATTGTAAATTCATTCTCTGCCCCTTTAAAATGTAAATCTTCTCACAGCCTCTTGCAGGTTTTACAACCACAAATATCTTTCTCCAGGACCTAGGTGCCATCCTTTTGAAATATAATCATCAAAGCACCCCTATCTCCCAGTCTCTACAGGAGGGTTGGAGTGTGTACCTAACTTTGATATGCGCCAATTAGCAAACAGAGATGGCCTGTTGGAGTACCCTTGAATAAAGTCTTCCTTGCTTGTTTAGCTGTGTCTAGAGCAATTTTTCTTTAAAAAAGGAAAGGTCTATGCTAGAGATCAATATTTGGACATCATAAGGGTATCCCATTAAAAATATAGTCTTTCAACATAAATGTACTACAAATAGCATAAATATATTGATTTATTTCGCTTAAATGTTCTACTGCTAGTACTAATGTACTGATTTATTTAGACATCAATACAACAGTGTAATTACTAAAGATATTCAACATAAACTGCCTCAATTTCTAAAGAACTATTCCTTGTCCTTGGATTCCAAACATTGAATATTTTCAACTTCACTGTAAGTACCTGAACACTTAAGACCCTTCTCAAAGATTTAAAGGATGGAAATTGGGTTGGTGGGTTGATGGGAGATACAAAAATTTTGCATTTTCAACCTCTCTTAGAATTCTCCCTATTTCTCCTCTCCAAACCTTGCTTCTTTTTCTGTCTTCACTCTCAAGGTCTCTTATTTTTATCTTTTCATGTTCATGGTGGTCATATGTTGTCTCCACATGGAGGTGAGAGCTCCCCACTTCAAACTGGAGATAGTAAAAATAGAAGGTGGTAAATGGTACCTTGGGCCTAATGCTATAGGCTTTTTTCCTGATTTTCGCCCTTGATTTGGTTTTCCCTTGGTTTTCTGTATAAAAGTTGAGAACAGAGCATGTGGGCTTTAAATAAACATTTCCAAGGGACCAATATGTCAGCTTTTGCTTCAGGCAACTAGAGTTTGTCTCTATTATAGGAAAAATTGAAATTAAAAATAAATTCTAACATATGACTCAGCCTAAGCCATTATGAGTAGGGGTTGCAAAAATGGGCTTAAGGTATAGGGGAAAACTGATAATAAATAAGAGAGGAAATGCATACTAAAAGAATGAGAACATCATCACAAATTGTAGAAGCAGACAAATGGTAGAAAAATGTTCAGAAATGGTAGTTGTAAAAGTATAGATGTTCAAAAAAGGGGTAAGAGCAGTGAGAAAATGTATTTCTATGAACACTCATTTGGTAAGGCACCATTACCATTAGGGTCAGCCAAATTACATATTTAGGCCTCAGGCCTGGAGCACATGCTAAACTGAACAGATGTTCAAAGGAGGTTCAGTGCTATTTGTTTGACAGATGGAGAAAATGTAATTCACTAACGGCCTAAGTTGCTTTGACACAAACTCATTTTCATATCGTTAAAATACACTCGCAATATTAATTGCAAATAGCTTTGATAATTTGAACCTATTCTTCAGTCTGACATCCTAAGAAAGAACTTTACAAAATTTGAGATCTTTATTTAAAAGGGGATTATTATTATTGTAACTACTTCCCCTTATTCTCTTCTAAAGGCAAATGGAGAAATGGGGAACTGTGGATCATGTATATATTCCTATTGTTCAAGGGAGATTGTTAGTCACCTTTGTTTCTGATTGTAATTATTTGGAGCTGATCTCCCCTACCTTTGGAAATAAAGGGATGATTACATTTTGTTTGCAAGAAGAGGTTTAAAAGACTCATAGCATTGGAAGAAACAGCTGTTTCTCTTCACTATGGCATTTTCTTTCTTTCACTGCATTGGAAGTCAGCTGGGAGATGCTACTAAATGTTCTTTTGAATGAAATAGAAACAGTGTTTGTTACTATTTGGAAATAATTTCTTCCTAATTGTTTTTATAGGAGAGAGTAAAATGTCCTCAAAATAATGTGTTATCAGGACAAAGATGACAGAAGAAACAATCTAAGTGAAGGCCATTCAGTTGAAAAATGTAGATAAACTGTATGAGAACTAGTAACAATTGAAAACAGTACATTTCTATAGCGGCTTTTAGGAAAGCTCACAAACAAGGATCTGGAGAGTAAATCTCTTTCACTTCTTTCAAAATTATAGTTCAGGATATTTAGGATCCTCAGTCTTCTCGGGTAGCCTTTTCTAATGATCAGCATTATTCAGATTAATGGGATTCAGGGATAGAGATTTGTTTTTGCAACATTCTAGTAGACGGAGTTCAGGGACAGAGCATTCTGTTGCTGCTCTTGGTGCACTGAAAAAAACTGATTTTCCTGTCTCTCTTTAGTCATTAAGTGATTTGCCTGTATTGAATTCAATGTCTTTCCATTTCATTTGCATCAGTTTATTGTATTAGTATTTGGCCTGTGAGACCTCATTCTTTCACAGTTTTTTGATAATTTTCCCTCATTTTCTCTCTCTGTAATATTTGGTGTTTAAAGACACATATTGTTTATCTGCTAAGAAGAACAATATTAATTCTTCCTGCATTTTTAATATTTTAATGGCCCTCCATATTCACATTTAACTAACAGGCTTAATGAAAAGAAAACTAACAATTATGACCATCCATTCCAAAGCACTTTCTCATAAACCCATTAAATAATAAGCTCCTCAATACCCGACACTGTCATAGGTAGCTGCACACCCTGGTACTTAGCCAGGGCCTATATTAGTCAGAAGTTCTCAGAGACACAGAACCAATAGATGTATACTATACAAAAAGAGACTTATTATAAGGAATTGGCTCGTGTGATTATGGAGATTGCTACGTCCCAAGATCTGCAGGGTCAGTCAGTAAGCTGGAGACACAGGAGGTCCAATGGCTCAGTTCCTGTCTGAGTGGGAGGCCTGAGGGCCAGGAAAGCCACTGGTATAGTTCCTGTCCAAAGGCCGGCAGGCTTAAGACCCCGGAAGTGCCAATGTTTCAGTTAAACTATCCATTGCAGGGCATAATATATTATCATTGCCTAGTAAATATTTGTAGATTAATGAACTTTTCCCATTTATTCTTCAGAACAGTTCTGCAAGATATTTTCATCTTTGTTTTAAGGGAGAAATGCATACTCAAAGGACTCGATGCTGTTTGCCTAGGCCAGGTGGGTCAAGGCTTGGAGTCCATGTCAATTTAGGTGAATTTATTTGACTAAAACAATAGTATCCTAATTGTCTCATCTTCTTACAATGTTTTGCAATGAACAGATTTTTGAGAAACATGAAAAACACTGAATGGGTAGCTAGATAGATGAATTTAGACAAAGTAGTAAATGTTGTAATAAAAATTTGTCTGTCTCATTACTGACCTAAGTTTCTTTTCTTTTTTTTTTTGTATCAGGGTTCACCAATTAGAGGTTATAGCACACATTTCAAAAAGTTCTTAAAACTGAGTATGTACTTATTAAGGTATTGGGGCTGATTTAGACATCCAATCCTACTTTCTTGAAGAAAACAATTTAAAATGATGAATAAATTCTATATTTTTAAAAATATTCTTAAAAGCATATAGGAACTAGTAAAAAATAAGTAATTTATCACACTAAAATATGTGGGAAGGTAAATATTGTGAAAGCCCACGAAAGAAAAACACTTTTACCCTATAGATATTTGTCATATCTGAGGAACAAGATAATAACTTCTAAGGATAATAGGGGGTGGGCAGCAGAAGACAAAACTCAAGTTTACAGGAGAATCTTCTATAAAAAATGAGATTCCAAGGACTACTCCCTGAGTGAATGCAGAAGAAATGCCTTGGTGCCTAGCAGAGGGCATTATCCTTAGGAAACGTGTAAGCACAGTCAGCTTTTGTGGAGACTTCCTGCCGAATTCACTTTACTCACGCATCCCAAAATAACTTTAAACCATGAACAGGGCAAAGCTCTGTCCAGACTGGCGATGTTCCAAGCACTTGCCTAAAATAAAACTAAATTCTTTCTAGAAAAATGTACCTTAAACTGACATTTCAAAAAATCCTCTGATACATAGATAATTTTCCAAGGAAAATGAGCCATTCAGATTTTTTAAAAAAATCATTGAGCACACAAGGAAACAAAACACGATGTGCAAAATCAGAATAAAAAATGCTGAAACATGTTTACTTCAAAATGCAGATACTAGAATTCACAGATAAAGATTATTAAATAGTTGTGTCTCATGTAGATGTTCAAAGCAAATTAAAAACAATGTTGAAAAAAAACAGGGAACAACAAATTATAAATGGTTACCAAGCAGATATGAAAAAGAACAAAATAGAATTTCTATAATTTAAAAATATAATTATTCAAAGAATAGGCTTCCAGCTATGATGAAATAGCTGGTGCTGGAACAATGTTCCAATTAAGAATGAATGGATACATCCAAATAAAATATGAACATCTGTATAAAGTCAATAGGGACTTGCAGATGTTACCAGGATGAGTGAAGACAAGATTACAGAGAGGGGAAATTGCAGAGAAAAAAACTGTCAGCTGCTTTTCTACTGGAGTCATTTGCTGATATGGATCTGAAGGAGGAAGAATTGGATGAAGGGAGGACGGCTATTGGCAGAAAAACAGATTATTTTGGCAATCTCACTGGGTTGTAAAGACAAAATATAAGGCTTAAGGAATCAAGATCCCCTCAAATGAGAAGAGAGACAGAAATGAACCTAACAGTTTTCTTCTCAAGAAATATGTAGAAGCCTGGAGCTCCAAAATGGTAGACTAAGTCAGTTTTGTTTGAGTTTTCCAAAAAAGCAAACCCTGATTTAAGGTTTTGAGTATGAGAGTTATTTGTTTGGGACATGCTCTCAGGAAATACTGGCAGAGTAGAGATGAAAAAGGGAAGGATGGGGTTAGGCAATAACTGATGATACATTTTCAAGCAATTCACCACTATGGGTAACTGGAGCTTGTCCCATTTGATGGAATCTAGGAAACATGCACCTCAGAGTTAGCCCACCCAAAGGAAGAGGAGCTGGCATGCTTATATACCAACTCCTGCCAGTCATTGGCTAACAACTGTCCTAGAGGATGTTAATTCCATGTCATGTTGACCTACTACTGTGTGCATTGATAAATCAGAACCTGGTGGCTAAAGAAAGCTCTCAGGAAAACAGGCAGGTAGTAGCATTTAAAGGTTGTATTGGTACACTCTGAAATGGTCAGGGATGGAAGGATACAAGCAAGGCACCACAACTGCTACAGGCAATATCTGCACCACTTAGATGAACACATGCCCTGTGTAAGGTGCAGTCATTCCTGTGACCAATTCTTTAAGGCTTGTCTGGTTATAATTCCAAAAAGGAAGATTTGTAATAGGAGAAGGGACAAGCTACAGTCCCCACTGCTGTAGTTAGTCATGAGACAGCAATGATATGTATTGCCTCTCTTCTCTCCTGCTCATTATAGGATTTGTATACACTTGGCCAGCTCATTACTGATCTAGGTTACCTGCCCAATGGGGTGACACAGATGTTTGTTCTTGATGGGTCTGAGTCTCTGCTTACTGTGAACTTGTTAAACTATGTTTACTTCAATTTCCTGTTCATGGTTATCAGTGGCATTGAAGCATCAAGAAGCAGCCCAGCAAACCTCCTAAGTTCCAGTTGTATTCCTCCTTAAAGTTACTGTGAGGCATCAACCTTATCTCCTCCTTATAATCAGGTCAATTACTCCTACTGATATAACAACTTCAGTATTTTACTGCTAACGTACAGGACCAAAGAAACCCAAATAATGAGGTAGCAGGTGGAGAGTTAGGTCTAGTGAAAACCTTACTGTAGTCCTAGTAGAATGTTACTCCAGGAACCATGGTCTCTAATGAACCTGTAGGGGTGAGGAGAGGATGCATGGTCTGTCCACGAGTGTCCCTGCAAGTGATACTGAGGAGGACCACTCCTACTTCTAACCCTTGAGGTCTCCACCTGTGGGCACAGCAGCATATCATAGCTGTTGATTCAAAGCAAATATACCACACCTTGAACACAGCAGTCCAGCCCCACAAGGTATGGCATTTAAGCACACAGTTGTGTATTTAAGAGTTCTTTCCAATTTCCTATCAGAATGGAAGCTTCAGGGTGATAAAATACATGGCAGGACTAGTGGACTTCATGACCATATGCCCATGACTATGCTGCTTTGCTATAAAGTGGATCACTTGTTCATGTTAGTAAAACAGACATTCTCTGAGTCCTCCAACAGTTGGTGGAGGCACTGCCGATGGGAATGGGAATTCCCAGAACATGTGTCAGTTTCAGTAAGGATGAATTGCTGTCCCCTTCAGTTTGAAAGTTTTGTTGTAATCAAATTGAAATCATATGGCTGTTTGATTTCTTTTTAATGGATGGTATAATACTGTGAACTCACTCTATTAGCTCAGTCAGTTTCCAGAAGAGGGAGCTCAAACTGTTGGGTCCATGAATAAGTTCCAGCCTGGAAAACATAGCTATTACAGTCATAGATTCACTGTGTGATCTCTGGGGTGACGAACTGGCCAATCCACCTGGTTATGTAGTGCCATACTAGGTGCATCTTCCCTCATGGGCATTTATGTGTGGCACACAGGTTCCACTTGGGTCTATTTCCATAGGTTCACATACATGCATCTTCCCCAGACTCCTCTATCTCTGATCTTCTAATCATATTCCTTCTAAGCCCCTGCCTAACCAGTCAAGCCACTTACCAATGCCGTGGGGTCCATGCATGTACTCACTTCATTTACTTTTTCTCTACATTAAGTTGATGACCAAATCTGTTTCTTAAACTTCCATCCACTGGGAGGGTTTCTCTCACCATCATCTTGCTGCATTATCCCTTAGGCTGCAGTAAAGCAGCATTCCCTTTTCAACCCATTCTAACAACTCTTCTGCTAAATCCATGAACAAGGCCTGAGGTTTTTCCTAATCTACAAGCAGTCTGTAGAAATAAGAGAAATAAAGAGGGAAAAGTATAGAAACAATGACTGAAAATTTCCCCAAATTGGTAAAAACGGCAACCTACAAAGCCAAGAAGCTCAGGAAACCCCAAGCAGATAAATATAAAGAAAACCACATTTATGCACATTAAAATCAGATCACTGAAAACGAAAGATAAAAGAAACTGGAACAGGGCAGAGGGAGCAGACAAAATTTATATACAGAGGAACAGTGATAATCATGATGTCTGACTTCTCATCAGAAACAATGGTCAGTAAACAGTGAAACAATACCTTTAAAGTAGTTGAAAGTATGTTATGATGAGTTGAAGATGGCCATGTACTCTATCATCCCACTCAAAGACAGAGTCAATTTCAATTCTCCTTGAAACTGTGCTGGCCCTTTGTCTGCTTACCTCTGCCTATTCCGGGGTTTTAAATACCATACAAACACAAAAGATTATCAGTCCAGCCTTGCCCGCTTTTTAGAACTCCACCCACCTATAAATCCTTTAGGTATAGTAAAAACTAAACTCTTAATTTCCTCCTCCAGACCTGCTTCTTGCCTGGTATTTTCTCTCCCAGTAAATGGAAACCACCCTTCACATGTTGCCTTTCCTCATTCCTAACATCCAATCCATAAACAAGTTCAGTCAACTCCATATGCAAACGTAGTTCAAATATGTTCACTTCTCAGCAAACCACTGACATCTGTTGCCTGGAGTGTTCCACAGCCTCCTAACTTATTGTCCCAGCTTCCAATTAGTCATTCTATACACAAAGCAAGCTGTGTAATGATGTATAATGATAAAATCAGATTATGTTACTTGCTTACTTAAAAGTCTCCAGTAGCTTCCAAATTCACCTAAAATAAAAACCAAGCCCTTCACCATGGAGTAACTGGCCCCTTTGACTGTATCCTACTAGTTTCTGCATGGTCTGCCACATTCCAGCTTTCCAGGCCTCCTTTACCTATTTTGAACTTGCCAGGCTTGCTCTCCTCTCAGGCCTTTCTCAGAGCTGTCCTGTTTGCTTAGAATACTTTTTTGCCATGTACCTTCACACACTTGAACTCCATGTAGACATATAGATCATAAGCTTAAACATTAGCTCTATAGCGAGGCCTTGCTTGACCACCAAAACTTTAAATTACAAAACCTGTTATGTCACTGCTTAAATTCACTGCACAGCACTTACCACTCTGTTATTTCCTTTTGTTTTTTTTAATGTGCATTTATATTTTCATTTCCCCCACTTTACTGCAAGCCCTCTAGCAGAAAAAGACCTTGTTTGTCCCTTTCCCAGCAATATCCCAGGCATCCAAGACAGTACCTAGCATGGATCACATACTCAGTAAAAAAGAATGAATGAAGTAAAAAGACTAAGAGCATGTGTGGTACACTGTTAAAGGTTGCTAATTCAGAATGATGGACATACAGGTATTTGTTATATTATCCTTTAACTTCTCTGTATTTTTAGAATATTTCAAAATTGTATAGAGACAGATAGAGGTATAATTTGAGGATTCATTTGAAAAAGCAGTTTGTCATACTGCCAGAACTTGTCAGCCTGAACTGGAATGTACACTGACTTAAAGTGCTTCATTTCAGTATCAGTGGTGCTACATGAAGTCTGAGACTGAAAATTAGGAGTTGGGGCATGTAGTTTCTATCAAAAGATAGCAGTGTACTTTCTAGAACCCTCTCATATTGGGAGTGGTCACCCATCCTGCCTTCTCACTTCTGCACAAAGTTAAGAAATACAGGGGATCCACAGTGAAGTGATCTGAATCAGTGTATGGAGGATGATCTATTAGAAGAAGCAACCTAGCCCAGTGGAAAGAGCAGTGTCCTCAGGCCAGGAGACCTGTCCTCTTCACTAGCTTGCTGGGTGCGAAGGAGGGAGTGCATATGGAAAGACACTCTACCTTTGTGTGGTTGTGTGTCTCGTTTCCTCTCACATAAAGATGAAAAAGTTAAATAAAAATGACCCTTTTCTAAATAATTTTAGTTTCAGTTTCTACTGCCCTAAACTTTCAGAATTTCATTTAAGAATATCTGGTACCTCAGCCAAAATTTTCAAACCCCATAAATTGTACTAACAATGGAATCTTCTGTAATCCAGACCATTGCTATTCAAATGTGGTCTGGGGACCAGTAAGATGAGCATGTCCCAAGAACTTTCTAGAGATGGGAACTTTCAAGCCACATTTAAGACCTACTGAATCTGAATCTGCATTTTAACAAGATCCCCTGGTGATTCCTATGCACATTAAGAGGCTAAGAGTGCCATAATATAGCATCTAGTATAGCTTTCCCATGAACTGACTATACTAGTTACATCTGCTTAGCAAACACCTGGTGACTTTTTGAGCAATGATATTTATATTTATACCAAGTTTAAAATTTTTCTTTCTTTTATACACATTATTTTGCTAAATTTTTACAACAATCCTGTTGAGTTGTTAAGTGGTTCTGTCACCAATTTACAGATGAGAAAACTTAACTGTGAAATGATGTACAAATCATGCAGCTAATGGTGATAGAACTTATACATATGAAAATATATGTTGTCATCAATACCCCTTTAGGGTGGGAGATTTCAACATTTCCTCCCTTCCCCATCCCATACAGTTTATATCATGGCAAGGAGACCTGCTGGGCTGCTGCTCGATATATAATTTTAAAATTCCCATAGGTACTGAAAAATAAATCACATTCTCTGAGTCATTCTGAATTGAGCTAAAAATCCAATTATCACCTCACTAGCTGACATCGTAAATTTCTACCAATTCTCAGCACCTAACAGATAACCTTAAAAGCACTAACTCTACTGAATTTATGACCTTCTCCTTCTGAAGTTTCTCAGCACATCCCCACAGAGTTGCTGTGGGTTAGAATGTCAAGCAGACAGACCCAGATTCAAATTCTGACCTTGACTCTTTCTAATGGATATAATAGATGGGCAAATTATTCAGCCTCTTTCAGCCTTGATTCCAATTCTATAACATGGAGATGGTTTACTTATTTGTCAGAGGGTTAAAAGTAAAATAGATAATGAATGCACAATGCTTATTTGCTCCCAATAAGTAGACCATAATGGTGGTTATTTTCATTTACCTCCTAAGAAAGTTTCCTCTGTCAAACTGAAGGAATTGAACTGAACAATCTCTAAAGTCCTGCCATTTCTGACATTTGAAAAGTTTAACTCATGTTTACATTCCATGCTCTAACCCTTCATCCAGAATTCAGAGTTTGGCTTCATTTAAAAAAAGAAGACTTGCATGCTTGAAATGTGAGACTGTTTCCTGACTGAATGAGAATTCCCAGAACACATGATAGGCACAGACTGAAGAAGTTATAATATTTGATTTGAATCCTGTAAGTTTAATGAGATGAGCTATACAATAAATAAATAAGTAAATCCTTTAAACCATGAGAGTTTCTAAATTGTTTTTTCTAAATTGGAAGAATGAGTATCAACAGGCATTGACTTTACCCCAAAAGATCACAAAAATCAAAAGAGCTGGAGGAATGAGGGTCTGCATTATATTCTACAGCATGACACCTCCTAAAGGATGGTGCAGCCAGTTGAAGGGAGGGGTTTCCCAGTTGGATTCATCATGTTGCTAATTCTACTAGAAAAAGGCAGTCATTTACTTACCTTTTTACTTATTTAGAAATGTGCCTGTCTTTGAAGACATATAAATATTTTGTTCTTAAAAGAAAAGAGAAAAACACTTAAAAATCTACATGTGTGCTCAGTCACCCTGCACTCTTATTGCAATAACAATGAGGATGTACCTCTTCACCTACACCGCCACTGAACGTTATTTCCTGTAAAAACCCTTCCATTTGGGCCCTTAAAGATCTACATTTTCTCTTGGATGACTGCTATTGTTATTACTGTGACCCAAGAGACATGAAAAGATGAGTTAAAATAGCACATAGAACATTTCTTATTCTTCTGATTTTAAAGTAGAATTACAGGTTCTTCCCTTTGAATGTCTCATATGTTGTTTAAAAAAATAAACAAAATTTTTTATTCTTATAGAAAATAAGAACCAGAAGAAGTAATTTCATTTCCTCATTGGATATTTGACCATCTTTCTCCAGAAAGATGCTGTGTCTCTATCCTGTTGTCAAATTAATTTTTTGGAAAAAGTTCAAAAATGTAATAAAGAAAAATAAAAACTCAAAAGAAATGTTTCTTCAGATACTTAGGTATGCATAGTTGGTATTCTGCATACAGGAAAACAGACACTATAGTAATTCCATCACCATATTAAAGTTTGTCTTGAAGAAACAAAGAAATCTACCATATCTTCTTCCTGATCTAACTCTACTACAATGTGTGTAAAATAAATCAGAAAGGGATATCAGGGCCAAATCGGATTATGTCAGTTATTCATTCAGCACCATTTATTGAATGCCTACTCTTTGTCAGAGTTTGGGTTGGATTTGTAAATAGAAAAAGTAAAACAACAACAAAAGAAAACAAAACCAACCAAGAAACCAAAAACACTTTTCCTGGTTTCAAGGAGCATAAATTTAAGCGGAGGAGAGAAACATTATGAATCAAAACAAAACATAAATATCTAAGTAGAAACATATACAAAATATTATGCAAATACTGGATGATAATTATATTTGAGATTGAAGGAGGACTATAGAAAAGCTTCTTAAGAGGAAGTATATTTTATCTACACCTTAAGAATACTGGGCCCTGTTGGTCCATAACTGGCTATGGAGACAAAACCTTTTTGCCCTATTCGTTCATTAATGTAATCAGTTCAATAAAACATTCTTAGGCATCTGCTTACATGCATTCAAGGGGTCAGAGTTATGCCCCTCACAGAGTGATAGTGACCAGAAGGTATTTATATGTCTAAAATAAGTGGTGAAGTCAGAATTTGGTTCCAAAAGAATCTCACTTTAAGATGCTCAAATTCTAACCATTATGCTATGTATTACCTCTTGTATAGCACAGAATAGCTATCCTATCAAAGGCTTTCACAAACTGGAACTGAAGACCTCTGGGGTTTCCTAAATCCTTTTTAAGGGACCCATAAAGTCAAAAATCTTTTCATAACAATACTAAGATGCAATTTGGCATTTTCATTTGTTGCTATTTATACTGATGGTACAGAAGAAGAGGTACATAAACTGCTGGTAACTTCACACTAATCAAGGAGACAAAACTGTACTAGAAGTTGTATTTGTACTGTGACACATCACAGTTTAAAAAGAAACCAGTTTTACTTATAATGTTCTTGGTAAAACAGTATGTTATTAAATCTTGACCTTTTAGTATATATATATATTTAATATTCTACATGACAAAACAGGAGTTTCACCTAAAGCACTTCTATTGTGTATTGAGGTCCAGTAATGCTCTTGAGGAACAGAATTTAGGAGATTGAGTTGTGGGCTAAACCAGCCACCATCTTTTCTTGGAACAGTGACCATCAGACAAACTGATTATTCAGACTTAGGATGTTTGGTAAGTATTTTCTCAAAAACAAATGAATTGAAGAGACTATCTCTTCAAGGAAACAATTGCTATTATTTGTTGCTAATGATAAAATTTGAAGTGAAAATTAAACTTTTGGAAAACTTGTATCTGCCACCATGAACTTGAGAGCTTACCAATAGTTGAGATTTTTCTGATGATATCCTTGATTTCTGGATGATTTCTGATGAAACTTTAATGTGATTTTTTTGACATTATCTAATAAAATATCCTGCTGTGTGGAAGATCCATATACCTAAGTAAATCAGTATTTTCCAAATGACCAATGCATGATTCTATGAAGTCGTGTTTGAGTCTAAGATCCATTCCAAGTAAGAGAAGGACCAAAAGATTTTAAATACAAAAAATTCACTGACGTGGTTTCAGATTCCATATAACAAATAATCTTTAAGAAACTGATTTGTTAAAGCTGGAAATAGAATCAAAGAGGAATATCTATAATTATGTGAAATCACTATTAAAATATTCCTTCTTTTACAAACAACAACAAATGTTGGCGAGGTGGCGGAGAAAGGGGAACCCTCCTACACTGCTGGTGGGAATGTAAATTAGTTCAACCATTGTGGAAAGCAATATGGAGCTTCCTCAAAATGCTCAAAATAGACTTACCATTTGACCCAGGCATTCCACTTCTAGGAATTTACCCTAAGGATGCAGCACTCCAGTTTGAAAAAGACAGATGCACCCCTATGTTTATCACAGCACTATTTACAATAGCCAAGAAATGGAAGCAACCTAAGTGTCCATCAGTAGATGAATGGATAAAGAAGATGTGGTCCATATACACAATGGAATATTATTCAGCCATAAGAAAACAAATCCTACCATTTGCAACAACATGGATGGAGCTAGAGGGTATTATGCTCAGTGAAATAAGCCAAGTGGAGAAAGACAAATACCAAATGATTTCACTCATCTGTGGAGTATAAGAACAAAAGGAAAACTGAAGGAACAAAACAGCGGCAGAATCACAGAACCCAAGAATGGACTAACAGTTACCAAAGGGAAAGAGACTAGGGAGAATGGGAGGGTAGGGAGGGATAAGGGTGGGGAAGAAGAAAGGGGATATTATGATTAGCATGTATAATGCAGGTGGGGGACAGGGGAGGGCTTTGCAACACAGAGAAGACAAGTAGTGATTCTACAGCGTCTTGCTATGCTGATGGACAGTGACTGTAATGGAGTTTGTGGGGGGGACTTGGGGTAGGGGAGAGCCTAGTAAACATAATCTTCTTCAAAAAAATAAAAATAAATAAATTTTAAAAAATATTCCTTCTTTTTAAAACTACATGTATGTGTGAGATAAAATTTTCTTCATATAGTTCAACCAAAAAACACTGCAACCAAATCAATGTAAATGCAGATGTTATAATACAAGTGAATAGTAAGTATTGAGCCAGATATTTTAAATATTTGGAATAATTTAAAACAATGAAATACTTATCATTAAAATTTTTGAAAAATGTACATATTTTTCTATAAAATGTTATGTTAACAAGTAATAGGTTTATTATTCTTATTTTTATGTGAATTACAAAATATTTTTAAAGGCCTCCAGTTTAGTATGGGAAATTTTGATAGATTTGTTTCTCATAAACAAGAGCTCTTTAGACCCCTCAATAATTTTTAAGAGTGCAAGGGTGTCCTGAGGCCAAAATGTCTAAGAACTATTGCTCCATCACATAAAACTATTCTATAGCGCTAGACAATTAAAACTATGTATTATTGGTGCAAGAACAATTAAGCACATCAATGAAGATAATAGAGTCCAGAAATAGACTCATATATATGATAATTAAATACTATGATAAAGTTTGCATTTTAAATTAGAAATTATATCAAGCAGGGTCTTGACAGGAAACAGATGGCACTATGAAATGAGGTAATTGAAGAGATTTTCATAAAGGGACTATTTTCAAGGGTATGAGCTGGATTAAAGGGAATTAATAGAGAAGCACCATTTTGCTCGGCAACAGTGCAATCCTTTACCATTCTAGGTCTAAAGGGAAGGGAGTATGGAAGCCAGGGACTGAATAAGGTTCCTTAGTAGCTATAAGAGAGGACTTCAGGCAGAAAGCGTGGCCTCCGGATGAGACAGCCATTGTCAACCAGCAGGCCAATGGGGACGGAGTCAGAGGAACAGTCAGACTTCAGTCCCCTCCCATCCTCTGATCTCTGGCCTGTTGGCCAAAACCAACTGAGAACCAGGCTATTCCAGACATAGAAGAAGCTGACAGTGGTGGAAAGAGGATCTGGAGAGGCAAGATATCCATTTTTGTTTATATCTTTTGCTCCTCAACATATCCTCTTATTCTTTGTGTAGACCTGGTCGGGTCTATATACCATTTCTACTCATTAATGGAATGCTGCGGTACATATCTAATTTTATGGTTCAGTCGATTAGATAATACCCAGTCTACCATGGGCAGTTTAGAAGTTACTTAGTGTTCCAGATCTCCCCTCTGGAGAAGGCTTTAAGGCACAATTGTAATATATAGCTGTGAATTACGGTAAAGGGACTAAGCAGGTCACTGAAATAGAATCCCTCATTTGACAAGGACCAGTTTCCTTGGGAAAAAGACCTTCAAAGTGGACAGGAGGCCTTTAGTTTCCTCTTACAGTGACTCAAGCCAGTTTTCTGTTCATTAGAGCTAAAATTATTTTGCTCAGTCTGTTAAACAGCATATTGATAGGTCCATCTATTTCATTTCTATGGATGCTGTGATCAACTAGCCATTCCAAGACCCCTGCAGATTTAAACACTCTGCTTCCAACTGCATTCCCAGGGTTTATTGAGATAAATATCATTCCCACCATGTTTCTGATGGGCCTCTACCATTCAAGAATCCTACTATTTTCCAGTGAAATTAGAAAGTCCAGTTCTTTTGCAGTGTCTCCTATTGTTGCCTGTGACCTAAAGACAACTTCTTTAGAACTTTTCAACAGGTTGCATGTCCTCTGTCCTTATTATGTAACCTGGGCAAGTTCTAGGTCAGAGATACGATTAACGTACTGAGATTCTTCCTTTAGCAACAACCTGGGGATGCCCTTCATCAATCTCCAGGGCTAGATCACATTTTTCTTAAATTCCAAGTCTCTTTCTAAATCTTCTGATTTACTTTTTCATCTGTGTTACTGTTATCCCTGGGTTTGTCTTAAGTTGTTTATTTAGTTTCCTATGGAGTACCCATTTGGGGGCTTTTTTGTTGTTTTGTTGTTGTTTTGTTTTGCTTTGTTTTATATTTATCCAGATTGGAATTCACAACATTTGTGAATGGTACAATTGTTTTCTATCCATTTTGGATAACTCTAAACCATTTGCTCTGCAGTGACTACAGAATGATGGGTTCTGCCCATTCTCTGTCTCCCCTCTTCTTGTAACACCAGTTACATATATGTTAGACCATTTAGCTATGTTCTACGTATCTCTGACATTATTGTCTTATTTCCTATCCTTTAGTTTTTCCTTGATTCTGTGTGGATATTGTCACCTGTCCTGTTTTCCAAGTTGTCAATTCTCTCTTAAACTGTGTCATTCTGCTGTTAAACCCACCTCTTTACTCTCAATTACATTCACTTTTATTTTCCACTTCCAGAGTTTTATTTAATTATGACTATAGTTTCAAATTCCCTACTGAAATTACTAATTTTTCATTCATTTCTTACACACATTAATCATAATTAGTTTAAAATCTTTGATACCACCAATGTATGGATTTCCTATGGATTGGTTACTGCTGTTTTCCCCCCTCTTGATTTATAATTTGTTTTTGTCTTCTACATACTTAATAACTTTTTTTATAGAACACAAGATGTTCTGCATGAAAAACTAAAGAGATAATTGGAAGTTCTGAATGATGCTGCTTCCTCCAGAGAGCATTTACTTTTACTACTGGCAGACAATTAAGGTAGGAATGGACCATCTTAATACAGTGTGAGATTGAATTGATTCAGAGGGAAGTTGTCCTCATTGTGCTGTCTGGTTTATTTCCTTTTTGTTAAGTAGTGGCCTTTTAGTATATCAACTGAAAACTCCATGTTTTTACCATGATTCTTCCTTGTTGATGGGCCCTCAAATCCATTTTTGTCTTCCAACCCCTGATATTGCCTACTGCTTACTTAGCTTATCATTTTCTTACCCATGGCTTTCTCTTTATACTTCCAGTCTCTTAGGGCACTGCTTTAGAATTGGCAAATACATCAGGACAACACAAAGTCAAATGGCAGGCCCACCTCTTTGGATTTCCCTTTCTAACAGGATCTTGGACCTTTATGTCCTCACCACCTTGGCAACTTCCCAATCCTTTCACACAGATTTTTTAATAGCCCTGTTTTTCAGCTTGTTCTTAGCAGGAGGATTGGTCTGATATAAGCTACTTTTTCATTACTGGAAAGAGAAGTTCTACAATCATGTCTTGATTAATGGTTTGCTTGTATATAGATATCTAGATTGGGAATAATTTCCCAACAGAATATCAAAGCCTTGCATTGAGAATTTCAATTCAATTCTTATTCCTCTTTTCATTCATTGCTATCACTTTCTATGTTTTACTTTTTCTTTCTGGAAGCTTTTCTTTCTTTTTTGTTCTGAGTTGTTTTGAAATTTTAAGAAGATGTGCCTTGGAGAGATCTTTTTTCATCCCTTCTTCTGGTCATTTAAAAGCCCTTTTAATCAGGAGATGTGTTCTTTAATTTTAGGAACTTATTTTTTAATTTTTGCTTTATAATTCCTTCTATATCATTTCTATTGTTTTCCCCCTTTTAAATTCTCTTGCCTAGATGAAGATTCACTCAGACTGATTCTTTGCTTCATATTCCTGCTCCTATTTTATATCTCTCTTTATCTTGCTTTCTGGGAGATTTCCTAAACTTTGTCATCTAAAATTTCAATTGCCTTTTTCACTTTGGCTGTCATATTTTAAGTTTGCATGGTCTCTGAAAGATACTTTTTATAGCATGCTTTTCTTGCTTCATAGAAGCAAAATCTTTTTTTATCTTCCTGAGGTTATTAATGACTTCTAAAATTCTAATTTTATCTCCCTGCATAATCTCTGATTTCTCCAAGGTTTATTATTGCTATTTTTGTTCATATTGGTTTCTTTCATGTTAAATATTTTCTTCAGATGTGTGACAGTGTGGTCTTTCACTGCCTACTCATACTGTATACTATATATCAGAATAATCCAGAAAAAGAAAGATCTCTGGAAGTTTGCAAATATTATTGGTACTTGTTGACTGTGGATTTCACTATAGAGATATTTTTAGGTATTTTTACCTAAAGATGGTGAGATCCCTCAAGGAAAACTCCCAGTTCCTTCCTACAGATGTAATTTTGGCTTCTAGTGCCCTGAGAATCTCTTGAACTTCGTACATTCTTCTTGCCCTCAATTGTACTCAGATGCTTGTGGTCAATAGACCCTCTGAAACCCCCAGTTCTTTGTCAGCATGGCTGAGGATGAGTAATTGGGAGGGAATATGACAGTTAACTACTTCTTAAACAATCATTTGATTAAAACTGCTTTTAACTCCTCATCTTCATTACCACTTTCAGAGATGCCCAGTGCCTTTGATTTCTATGATGAGGTTTTGCAAAGCATATTAACTTGCTGGTGAGCTTCTAAGCAATGCCAACTTAGATTCAGTTTTCTCAAGTGGCTAATTCAGTCACCACTTGTCCACCTACTGTGTTGCTTCCAAGAGTTTGTTGCTATTGTTTCATGTCTTGTTGTTCATACTTAATCACTGATAAGCTTTTTCTAAACTGCCATTTTGGAATTTCAGAAGGCAGCAGATAAGGGCATACATTCAAATACCATCTGATTACTCAGTGCTATTGCTTGCTTTTAATAATATACCATTTTGTACTGTTTAACAAGTAGATGTCTTATTTTAGTAGAAGAGGTATTACTAGGTATTTTTAAAATATAAATGTTAAAACATTAGTATATAAATTTGTTGTCCCAGAGAATGGGTGTGAGAGTCAGAACTTAATTTTGCATACTGATTACCTATCTGGCACTGAAGAGAGATTTTTCAGGTATAAAATATAAAACCCCCCAAAATTCTGTGTTGTTTTTTAATTAACAAGCATGCATTCATGATGTAATTAAATTTAAGAATACAGCAAAAGAAAATATATATACAAAATATAACAGTACATTTTGGCATGACTAAAACTAGATTAATAGTAGAACTAGATGAATATTACTGAGAGAACATATATTTTGAAAAAGAAAAAAAAAACACTGTCATTTAAGGCTTGTGGGAGTCAAACTTACACTTTACTAGGGCTTAATTATCCCATAGTAAAATCTTTGCTTATATATAAATTCCTTTGTCTGGGTACACATCAAAATTTTTCAACTTAAATAAAAATCAAGTTGAGTAAGATCCTTCCAGGACCCAAGGAACACAATACATGAATAATTGGAAGAATTTCTATTAGATACAAGAAGTTTACATTTATAAATTTTGTGTCAGCCAGGTATTAATTACCAATACTTCGAAACTCATAAACTTGTAAAACCTCAAGGACAGCTTGGCAATGTAATCACCTTGGCTTCTTTGCTCCTCTTTACAGGCACTTATTAAATAGCAATACTAATATTTACCAAGTATTTAATTCAAATTACCTAATACTGTTCTAAGCAGTGTAGCAGTGCTGAGGTACAGAGAAGCCAATCCCTGATACTAGATTTCCTGATTCTCCTCCAGAACTTGTTGTAGTGCCTCGAATGAATCATCTGTGCTGACTTTCCTACCCAGTGGGCAGCCTCCCAACTTCTGTTTCACTTTTCAAGACAACAGCCGATAGCTCTGTGCGCAGTTTCTCTATGTTCAATACTTTCTGTCTTAGCCGTGCAGCACTTTTTAACTGCTTGTGGTATTTCTTACAATTGTTTCCTCCTTCTGGTATGCTAATGATTTCTGTTCCTCAAAAGTTCTATACAATGAGAACTGCAACAAGAATAAGGCTTTATAGCAACTCTAACACAATACCAAATCTGTCAGGGAATGTTTGCAGGGGCTGTTTACTACCTGTCTAAATTACACAGTTCCCAGAAGAATGTTCCAGTTTATTCAAACCCCCTTTGCAATTGTGCTCTCTCTCTCTTTAGACTTGACTGAATTTAACTAGTTCATATTAGCTCTATTTTTTAAATGGATAGTTATTGAGCACTTAACAAAGGTCTAGCACTCCATATTCAAATCTCACACACTCTTTTCAGTCTGGTGAGGTGAATAGGGAAAGGTATGTGGCATGAAGAAGAGGCAGAGCCACATAATCTGGGTTAGAGGCCTGGCTATCCCACTTACCAGCTGTGTAATTGCAGGCAAGTCACTTATTTTCTTGGGGCTCAGATAATAAAAGTACTTATCTCATATTGTTTTTGTGAGTAGTACATAGTTAATAAGTGTAACATATTTAGAACAGTGACTGCACACAGTGAGCACTATATAAATGTAAACTACTGGTAATTTACTAATTTTGCAAATGGGAGATAGGCTCAGAGGGATTTAAGTTATTTGAATTCAAACAGGTAGTGTCATATGCCAATTAATGGCTCTATCATTATTTAAATTTCTGTCTAATTTCTGGACACTTTCAATGTCCTGCAAAATACTTCCATCAGCACCCTTATATCTAAATTTTCATGCATACTAGAATCTCCCCCATATGCACACAGGATAACATCCATACAATAAAGACCAAAAGTATGCCAGTGGTTAAGATTTTGATGAGTATTACTAAAATATCTTTCCTACCAACCTTACATACATGAAGGTGTCCATTCATTTAAACTCTTATCAACATTGGGTAATATTTGCTTATTATACCAGAATCCACCCACTCTCAATCTTAACACCATTTGTTAGGATAATTTGTTTTTTCAAAGTGGTTTTTTTCTTTGCTAATATTTGGCAAGAATCAAGTAATGTCAAATTTTCTGTTCATTTTGAAAATGTAGATAAGCTACTCCAAACTATTGTCCCTGTTTCCCACCATAGACTATACGATTTCTGGGTACATGTCCCATATCCAACATATTGTGGTTCAAAGGACATTGTATTGTTACTTACTACATCTACTACTATCGTCTTCCCTTCAACTTTCTCTCATGTGGCATGGTTATAAGTCATTTATCAAACTTGGTCCCTCTTCTGTGAGTATGCTAGTTGGAAGTGAAACTTAAGTTATTCTAGATACATCTTCAGGACACATATTAATGTTTGGACATTTCAATTGGACATATAAAGAATAAGCTTTATACTACTCTGTTTTAGTCATAAGTACAAATATTACTTATCACCTCTGAGAGCTTATCTTCCTGAGATTGTAGAGAAAGTTGGAAAAGTGGCCTGGAGGGAGAGAAGATGGGGAGATAGAAGAATAGAAAAATGGATTGATTTGGAAATTCTCTATTGAATGGATGTTTGTACTAAACAGATAAGGATATTAAGATAGAATGATAAATGTGTATGTCTACCATTCAAAAGTTCCTTATATGTTAGGAACTAAAACAAATACAAAGTCGAGCAGTTAAAGACATGAGGGAAGAGTAAAGCACAAGATACTTCATGACTGTATCATCAGTTTCACATCAATAGATCTTGGCAAATGACTAAAACA
This sequence comes from Manis pentadactyla, assembly GCF_030020395.1. Taxonomy (NCBI): domain Eukaryota; kingdom Metazoa; phylum Chordata; class Mammalia; order Pholidota; family Manidae; genus Manis; species Manis pentadactyla. The sequence continues at coordinate 161,777,218 of NC_080022.1, read as the reverse complement.
AAATTTCCATGAAGACAGCTGTGACTTTAATCTCCACTGCAAATGAAAACAGATCAAAGTTGTTCAATTGTTTTAGATACACACACATATACAAGCAAAGAGAAAGTGGTGTGTTGGCACATGCTTAATAACTAGCTCTCTAAACCAAAGAAAGAACTGATTTGTGGCATTTGCCAATTTCTGTGGTGTAAATATTTGCACTGTGGCCAGTTTCAAGCACACAACATGTCACTGATTGTGGTGGGGAAGGAGTTTACTCAGTCAGCTTTCACAAACAGGTATAAGCTGGCTCTAGCATGCCAGTATGGAGTCTTCAAACAAACAGCAATTTATTAGATTGTCACAGGAACCTGTAACCACAGCTGCCTACATCACCACATGCAATTAAACCTAATGGGTGCTGTCAAATGTAGAAAAATGCATAACAAGGACAGAGGAATATACTTCCATACTTGCTCTGTCCCTTAGCTTATACGTTCAGTGCCACCATTTGATCTGCATCTAAAATGTTTCCTCTTTGATCTGTGGAAAATAAATGAAGATGACCTTCTTGAGCCTGAAGAAAATAAATTATTAACCCCTGAGGCTGCAGAAAATAAATAGGAAGGCTTTGTTCAAGCTAAGGAAAATAAATTAAACATAAAAGACACTATTTCAGGGACAAAGATTTATCATTTTTAAAGCTGGTTGAGGGCTAGACTAATATTACAAAGTTCCAGAGTGGAGCTCTACATTGCTTCTCTGAAAAACTCATTATAAACCAACTACAGCCATCCTCTGAATTGCAAAATGCCCTGGCAGTAGCCTGGTAGTTTGTTCCTCTACCTACGCTTCAGGAAATAAATTGTCTTCCTTCCTTATGGAAGATTATATCCCTGCTCTGTTTCCTTCCTAAGTTGCTTTGCATGTCAGCAGTAAATTGTCCTATTTCAGCTCAGAGATGACTTGTCAAAGAACATATTCAAAGTCATCTTTCCAGCTTCCCAGACAGTCTCCTCTGAAGGTGTTTTAGAGTGTCCAGTGATCCACTCACTATCTACATATGGTTTGTGATTATCCCTGTGGCTGATTTGTGTCTCAAAAAGCCTAACTTTAAGTTATGTTTGATATGGCAGTATTTCTCATAGAACCTATAAAAACAATGAAATAACTAAGTCTGAGTGAAAGAAGTCCACACATGTGAATTTGAAAAAGGGCACATTTAATTTTAGTCCCTATTAAAGATTTCTTGTTTATTCTCTGTAAGATACTACACAAAACAACCATAAGAAAAACTGAACATATTTTTGCCATATGCTCCCAAACTGAAAACTATTTATAATGAAAAAAATTAAACCTTTTGTTTTCTGGTTTCTGTTACAAATAGAAGTTTAAACCCAAAGGATGCATGAGCACTTACCATGTCATGGAGGCTATGCTTGCTGCTAAAGCAGTCTTTCTCATCTTTGTCTACACACCAGAATAAATTGCATAGTATTTTTAAAGTAGAAGGTACTTCGAAGCTCAACTCAGGGAATCAGATTAAACTTATATGGAGTGGGACCAAGATACTAGTATATTTAAAATACTCTCTGATATGCATCCAGGGTTCTAAACCACTACACCAGAGATGCAGGAGGAAAAAAGATCCAATTACTGCCCTTAGGTAGTTGGCCATTTTAAAAAGTAGATATCTTAGCTTGGGTTACCATAATAAAATACTGTAGATTATATATATGAGATTAGTTATACCCTGGTCCAAATATGGAGTACTATATTTTAAGTATAGATTACTTTTAAACTTTTAAAACATTAAAGATGACCTCAGTATATTATCATAAAAATGTATGTTGTCATGAAAATATACATTCAGTAAAATATTCTTTATTGGAAGTTCACATTATTGAACAACCTCATCTAACTGGAACATGACCAAGAACCAAATATTAGACATATGTTCACAGGTATTTACACATACACATACACACATACAAACACACAAACTATGATAAATATCCTAAAGACCATACATTTAACCCCAGGAAGTTTACTACACAGAATGCTAAGTTCTGCATTGAGAACTCTTTACTCTTACTTTGTGTTTCCCAGTTGACAGCAGATTAACAGGCCTAAGGCCGCTAGTATGAGATAAATTGTCAGCAGTAGGTGATGTTAACAATCTATGTAGGGGTAACTAATGAGGCAGAAGAATGCTCAAAATTAGACACAGTAACATGTAAACTGTAACAGTTGGGATCACTACACCAAACAGTTGTAGACACTTTGGAAGTCCCTGAGGGGTTGAGTCTGATGGTGCCCCATAAACTATTCAATGACTACTCTTGACTGTACATCATCTGGAAAGGATAAACTATATTCAATATTCTTTATTTAGTAAGGCAAGGAGGTTTACGATACTTGGAAGCATAATTCTTTCAATTTTAAAAAGTTAATTTTAGTATCAGCAGTTCAGATTCCTTCAGTCATCTGAGATCTTAATTCAAATAAAATAGATAATTATTTTTAGAAATCAAGTTAAATATGAGAGCCACATCTTGATAATAATGCAAGCATTGTGTGCCACTGAATTTTTGTTGATGTGGTTCTATAGGTATATTTAATTCCTAGTTTTCAAGAAGAATACAGTATGATTATTCAGTTCTAGCTCTAAAACACAAGTGCTTTCTGATATACTATAGCAATTTTTTAAAACATGTATGAGAAAATTCAACAAGGCAGGAATACTTCTTTGATGTAGTTTATTTAAGCTTCTCTGTAAAGATAAGTAGGATTCCTATTTGTCAAATGGGCATAACACTTTTATGTACGTATTCTAACCTAGCAACTTAGATATTACATGGATATATAAATAAAAGGACCTTCCTGAAAAGTCCCCAAATTTGTTTATTCCTCTATCAACAAGAACTGTAAACTTTCCTCTGCAAAAGGGTAAGAAACTCTTTGAAAAGTTGGTCAGAGAAATCAGTTGTCAAGAGTGTAAATGAAGACTTTAATCATGCATAGTCAGAAACCATATTTGAGAATCTTGCATTTCCATGTGACCTAATTCTAGGTGTCCTAAAAAGCTATAGTTGTTATGCTATCATAAAAGCCTTAAAGGCTTTTCTAACTTAGCTAAAGATCAATAAAATTAATCACACTGTTTCTATGCAATTAGGCATTGATAAGAGACTGTAATTCCATTCTATTTTTTTTTTTAGACATCCTTAGAATTTCATATAGACTATTTGATTCTTGAATACTTCTAAAGTTTTTCTACGGGTTATATAATTATAACCCACTTTGTATTCATATCAAACAAGAAAAGGAACAGGTAATTGCTATAATCCCACCACCTAGAATCAGTACTTTTAATATGACAATGTAATTTAAGTTAGTTCAGATCATATCACATATACAATTTTAAGTCCTACAATTTTATTTTCATTGAAAATATCTTAAATAATATTTTCCGTGTTACAATAGGGCATTTATTAACAACATCTTAAATGCCATATTCCATCCTAGCTAATGCCCAACATACTGAATTTATTTGTTCCTAAATGTGCCACAAATTTCACAGCTCACATGAGAAACATAATGCTAAATGAAGTGTCAATAAAAGCCTTTAAGTGATGTGGAGGCATAACCTGATCCAATCAACATGTATTTATTTAGCATCTTTGATAAGTCTCATGTTGTACCAGAAACTGTAAAGAATGATACAGTTCAGAAGTAGGAAAATGGGGTGTGAGTGGGAATGAGGGAGCAGTGCTGTGGTCCAAAGAGCACCTGGCTGAGCCCTGAGTCCTGAGCTCTCATTGTAGCTACACCACCCAGCGCGATGTAACTAACATTAGGCAAATTATCAAATTGCTCGGAGCTCATTTCCTCTGTCTTTAAATGAGAATTAAATGAAATAATCCACATAAGCCTCTTAGCAAGGTCCTTGACTCATAGAAAATGTTCTCTAATACCTCGCAGTATTTCATAGTCACTTGTTATATGATCTGGGGTAAACGCTGAGATTGACAAAGGGTAGGTTTCCTTAATGCTCCCTTAGGGACCACCAGAACATGTGGGAAAGGCCCTATGAAAGCAAGATAAGTGAAAATCGTACCCTATAGGAGGACAGCACATGAATAATTATTAATACACTGTGTCACTGTCACTGTGCTAAATACATATACACACACATTATCTTTTATAACCTCTTAGTAACTCTATGGAGCAGGTCAGTTTAGTCCTCATTATACAGGCAGGAAACTAAGGTTAGAAAGCTTAAGTAATTTTCTCAAGCTCACTAAACTTGGAAGTAGCCCAACTAGAGTTCAAATCAAGCAGACTGACTTCAGAGTAAACCGTGATATGCTGTACTTCTGTGCTATTAAAAAGTAAAAGAGGGAGGTGGGGAGGGAGGAAGGAAGGAAATGTTTTTGTAGAACAGAAAGTATTTTTCCATTTAGTTTCTCTTATTTGCAAATCTAACTTTTCAAATAATATACTTGCTTTAATTAGGATTAATTTTGTTAAAAAATGTATTGCAGGACCATTATATATCAGGAACTGTGTTAGATGCTGGAGTTACAAATATGAATGAAGCAGACATGATCCCAGCTCTTCAGAAGTAAACAGCCATGTAAAGAGATCTGTGCAAGGATAATGGTAAAAGCACTTACCAGGTTGGAAGGTAGCTCAGCAGTGGTTAACTGATTCACTCAGTGGGAGGACTGGGGAGGATGTCTGGATCTTGGGATGAAAAAGGACTTCAGGGGAGAAGCATACCTGAAAAGTGAAAGGATAAATAGGAGTTTTCCATGTTTTCAAGAAAAGAAAGGGCATTCTGGGTGGACGGAACAACAAATACTTCTGGAGAGATACACTATTGAACCTGCATGGAACATTTGGGAGACAACATCCAGTCTCAGCAATTCCAGGCCATTGAATAAAGAACCAGAGAAGTGGCAGACACAGGATTAGAGAGGTAGACCCCTCTACCATTTAGTACCATTTTGGATATTTAGAAGTCTCATCAAAGGCTCTGTTTAACCAAAACATGCATCCTACTCTGTTTCAAATATTAAAGTTTAACTAGATTAAATGACGTTTTCCAGCCATACACATAAAATCTTGACATGAAAGCCAACTGTGCTAGACATCATTTTGTAAGCATACACTTTCAGTGAACACTAGGTGGTCCCTTAAGCGACCTCCACTCCATCTGATAAACTGCATTTCATTCCCTCTGTAAGATCTGCTGACTGATGCTCATGACACACTGACTATGCACAGCTAGTAGACAGTTCTCTAGTACATCCATGCACTTCTGCATCCATTCAATCAATTAGGGATATATTTGGCTGCAAGGATAAAAAAACTCAAGGAATTATTTTTCTCACTTTACAAGAAGTCAGAGATAAGCAGCTACAGTTCAGTAACTCAGTATGCTGCAAAGACATGAGATTGCACTGGCCTCTCTTTCATGTTATAAAATGGTTGCTGAAGCTCCAGGTATCATGTCCATGTCCTTCTCATCACTGAAGAAAAAAATGCAGGAGAAAAAAAAATAAGGTATCACCAATTGAAAAAATAAAGAATCAGAAAAGCAAAAGATTCTTCAAAAGCCAATGCAAGACTTCCCCTTAGGTTTCATAGACCAGAACTGTCTTCATGTGGCCAGCTTCAAAGAAGGCTATGGAACCGGGAACAGGATTGTAGCTGAAATTACACAGTTGACCAGAGTTGGATACACCGTATCTCAAATATTTTTGGGAATCTGTCAGTGAAGAACGATATTGGATGAGGCAACCAAGTGTCCTCCCCATCAGATGAGATTTTGCTTTCTTAAACCAATTTTATTTAAGTTTCTAAATCTATATATGTTAGTTGTAGTTGTAGTTACTGTATTTAATTATACTGATACAAATGAATGAAATAACAATCATGAAAAGAGTTGTTTTATCTATTAAAATAAACTGTATGCTTGGGAATAGCTTTAAATAGCTGTAGTAACAGAGTAATAGACCCCCTCAAGAAGTCCATGCCCTAATCCTCATGACCTCTAAGTATGTTATGTTACATGGTGACATGAAACATAAGGTTGCAAGTGACATTAAAGCCCCTACCCAGCTAAGCTTGAGATGGGGAGATGACCCCAGGTGGTCTGGATGGGCCAAAGTTAATAAAAACAAAGGGCCTTTAAAGTGAAAGCAGATCTTAGAGTCAGAGTGGTGAGAAAGAATCACCTGGCCTTTGCTGGCTTTGATGATGGAAGGTGGGCCATGAGCCAAAGAATGCAGGCAGCCTCTAGCAATAGGAAAAGCCAAGAAAAATGGATTCTGTCCTAGAGCCTCTAGGAATAAACACGGCCTTGCTAACACCTTGATTTTAGTGCAGTGAGACCCACTTCAGACTTCTGACCTCTGGAACTATAAAGATATATAAATTTGCATTGTTCTAAACCACTCAGTTTGTGGCAATTTATTAGAGCAGCAATGGGAAACTAATACAGTACCTTAAACATTGTTGGTGAATTAGGTGTAGGGAGGAAACTATAAAATATTTGGGGTACAAATCATGAAAGTGTAAAAGAATTCTGTACTCAGATTGCTTGCATTTGTCTTAAAGTTCTTGTTCCCCTTTGAAGACACCAAAATTGGAAACTATGAAAGATGCATTATTGGTGTGCTTTATGCAAGAAAGAAAACTCCACTAGGTATAACCAGACCTGAAGAAAAGCTTTTGACCCTATACCAGAAGGCTGGCAAATAAATTAAAACATACTCTGTTGGTTAAGAAAAGACAATTAACATGTGTATGTAGACTTTTATAAGATTCTCTACTTTAGCTGACTTTTGAATTAACCATCATTTCATTCCTTCATTCATTTTTTATTCATCCATTTATCTAACAAATACGGTGAGCAACTACTCTGTGCTAGCCAGTTCAGGATACCAGATCTACACTGATGAAAGAAGCATAATTCTGTCTGGAAGACACAGAAAACCAACACTAGAGATATTTTTTAAAATACCAGGGACACTCTGAGTCAGATGAGGAACTTTACTTCCTAACAAGAAAAGAGAAATGATATAGCATCCAATCCCTGCAACCCATTACTGAATGATGTGAACAGTTTGTGCTGCCAGTGATTTATAACAATCACAGGGGAAACTGTCACAGAGCTTCTTTTTCTGTTTCTTCCCAAAAGTGTTACCTGTGCTGTTTACAATGCATGCTATCATGTTTGAAACACAGCTATCACAGGCTGACTGCAAAGAGAGTGAGACCGTTTTGTTGGGCTTAGCACTTTCCAAAGCTCTGGGAGTTTATCATCAAAATAAAAACCCAGTGTTCAGGGGGAGGTGAATAGCAAGACCATCAACAGTCCTGGAGAACATCATTCATTTGTAGTCGTATCTGGCAGGATGTCAAACCTGTGAGCATTTCTGTGCTCTTAGATGCTGAAATCACAATGTTTGGTCTGATCAGTTTTCATCCCCTTGGCCTCCCCTCACCAGCCGGGCCAATTTGCCATGCTGGGCCTGCCTTCAGGCTCTGCTCGCATTTTTAATGAGGATATTGCCTCTTTCCCTTCGCCTCTGAGATATCTTCACTATGGTTGAGTGGATTCAAGATCATGTAGAAGTAATGGAATTAGGCTGTCAGCACATCTCTGCTTAATATGTTTTCAGTCTGTCTTTGTTTGAAGGATTCATCTTCCTTAAATTCTCAGTACTCTTCAGCACCACTGAACAGAATAACATTAGCGTGCTCTTGTCATTATATCACTAGTTAGACATAACCCTTCTTTCACAGAAGAAAACTCAGAGCAATAGCACTCATTAGCTACTTACATTAAAGCCTTAACAAAAGCCAGGTTGGAGTGTGAAAACTCATTTACACCTGCTGGAAGGGGATCATTAGCCAGCTGAATGATTAGAGCAAGTGTAGGCCCAGGACTGGGAAGGACAAGAGGGTCTCAGAGCTGGAAAACGCCAATGGTGTTAAGCTTTTAAGGATTCTGATCCCAGAATCAGAATCAGTTCTATGATAAGCCTGAAGTGTCACAGCCCTGAATTACCTGGGGGATATTTTCTTCACTCTGCAATGGGCAAGGTCAAGAACATGCTGTTGATTCGAAAGCGCCAAGTACAGTGATTAGCAAGCCCTTCTTAAATGTGGCATGCTTTGCTTCAAGAATCCTCATAGTGTGGGGGTTTTTGGGTGTTCTCTATTTCTCTTCTTTTGTGAGGAGTGGGACCATAAAATTATGCAGTCAAACTGTTTTGTTTTAAAGGAACTAAGAGAGGCACAATTAAGGACAAAAAAAAATTCAGTGCACAAAATTATAGACTACATCATCCAACTCTCTAGGTAGGTAATAGCCTGCAAGAAATTTGCACATCCTTGCCAGCCTACATGTAGGCATCCAGGCTGCTCCTCCACTGTCCCTCCCTTCTCCCTCTGACCTCACTCTAATTCTTGTCTTCGCATCTACAAAGGGGAGGGAGCAGAGGCTCAAGTCCACTGTCCATACTGCATCCACCTTGGCAATGTGATGCCAGTTTGCCCTTCTCCAGGTGCCCCCCAATCTCCATGAATGACTCTTTTTAAAGTTTCTCCAATCACTTGTCCTTTTTTCCCTATTTTCTTATTTTTAATTGAGGTATAGTTGACATGTAACATTCTATTTTCAAGTATACAACATAGTGATTCAACACTTATATACATCACAAAATGCTCATCACTGTAAGTGAATTTACTGTCACCATGCAAAAAAAAATACGGAACACTTCACAAATTTGCATTATCCTTGTGCAGGGGCCATGCCAATCTTCTCTATATTGGTCCAATCTTAACTTATGTGCAGCCCAAGTGAGCACTCCCATCATTTGCCTTTATTGTGAAAAGGACCTATGCATCCCCCACAAGATCCCTACTCACACCTGCTTCTCATTCCCGCTCTTCCCCTCTGTGTCGTATGACCTCAGGACAAGAAAGGAGGGGGCCAAGTTCAGCTGGTTCTTAAAGTCTGATAGGTCCCCGTGGCCCCAGCTCTTGTGGCTCCTCACCACTCTCCACAGAATCTCGGGTACTTAATGCAGCTTCCTCCCAAGTTTGGGACCCCTGTTAGCATCCAGAGAAATGAGGTGAAGTCCCACTTGACATTTCTTCCATTAATCTGACTAATACAGAAGAGCTAGTCCTGTCCTGCTGTTGGCAGGTTTAATAATGCAACTCTCCTTCCAACTCAGCAATTACTCAGCTCAAATCTTGACCCAACAGAGTTTCTGAACAAGCAGGGGTGCTGCAGGCAGCAGGAACTCCCTCAGGAGACTTCGGTAGAACTAAGTCCACCCTACCATGGCCAGCAAACGTCTGCTCCTGACACCATTTCTCAGAAATCACAACAATCCATGTTGAAGGAAAGGGAGGCAGTGGGAGTTTGACATGCCTGTGTTTCTTTTGGTTGAATAATCACCACTGTCCTGTTTAATTTCTTCAACTGAAGGAAAGTTACCTCACCTGAAAAATATGCTCTCCACCCCCAGGGCTTTTGGGTTGTTATCACAGTCACCAACCTTACTTCTTACATTTGAACAAAAGGGAAGTTGAGAAGTGTGAATGGAGGACAATTTAGTTTATCAGCAAAATTTCTCTAAGGGAGGTCTGGCAAGGTGCTGGTTCTGACGTAGCTTGAGAGCAAAGACAGGTGCACTGCAGACAAAGGAAGGGAAGGAAGTCTTGGGAAAGCTTATTTCGGTAATGGAAGATGAGTCTTCAAATGAGAAGTGCAGTTCACTTGTCTTAGAGGGAACAAACATATGCTGAACCAGCTTTGCAAAAGATTCCAACATTGCTTTTACATAATCAATTCTCTCCCCAGAGCTAAAAAAAAGAATTGTCTAAGCCTAACCCCAACATTATTCCTACAGTTGACCCTTGAAAAACATGGGTTTGAACTGTTATGAACTTATAAATCCATATAAGATCCACTTACACATGGATTATTTTCAATAAATATATTGGGAAAATCTTTGGCGATTTGTGACAATTAGGAAAAAACATTTTCTTTCCTCTAGGTTCATGATAAGAATACAGTATATAATACATTATAATATACAAAATATGTGCTGATCAACTATGTTATTGGCAAGGCTTCCAGTCAACAGTAGGTTATCCGTAGCTAAATTCTTGGGGAGTCAAAAGGTACATATGAATTTTTTACTGTTTGGGAGGGTCAGTGCCTCTACCTCCTCTGTTTTTCAAGAATCAACTGTACTTTTTATTTCTTGTCCCAAACATAGGCCTCTGAGAAAGCATATAAGACAAGTCATATGAAGGAAGAAAACCCCGTGACTCAGGAACTCTAATATTCTTTCAGTTTGCTTGGACTTTGGATAAGTGATAATACCAATAAATTTTATATCCCTATATTAAAGCTCTGGATAATTCCTAGAATTTCAGTAACTATTCACAGTTTTATAAAGTAATTTCCCTTGTATGACTTCATTTAGACCTTAAAACACTCTTGTAAAATTGCTATTTGCTATCTCCAGTTTTATAGGAAGCAAATGAAATGTAAGGGACCTGCTAAAAGTCTTGCATCCAGTCAATGACAAAGTTGGATCTTGAAACAAGGTGTCATGATTCCATTTTCCCAAACCAAATACTGTAAGTATGTAAAGTGCACCAAATTTCAAAGACTTACTATGAAAAAAATTAATGGAAAATATATTAATGTTTTTATGTTGATTATATATTAAAAATATAATCCCTTGGATTAATTAAATACAATATATAATTAAAATTAATTTATTCTCTGTTTACTTTCTATTTTGCGGCTACTGGAAATGTTTAAATAATATAACTGGCTCACCTGTGTGGCTTGGGTTATATTTCTAATAGACAGTGCTGGTATAAATACACCCTATGACCTTTCAATCTTATATTCTCAAATATCCAAAAATATAGTCCTTCTTTAAATTTTTAAGTTACTTGAAATACATACCATGAAGTGTATTTCTTCCTTACATCTGTTCCTTAATTCTTCTGTGGAGAACTAAGGAACAAAAATATTTCTCTAAACTCCTCCCTTTAATTTGATTCAGTTTTAGTGTGAATCCAAGTCCTCATTCTCTCCCTCTGTCCCTCCTTTCCCTCATCTCTGCTTAATAATAAGTACCACTTTTTAAAGCATCTACTATTTTATAAGTCAAAATAGACTAGAATATGCTTCAGTAACCCATGACCCTAAAAACAACAAAAGTTGGTTTTTTCACTGGCATTTCACTGTAGGAACAGGTTTATCCCTAAGTATTACTTTATCCCTAAGTAAGTATTCACTCCAGGTTGCTTTGACTTCATGGTACCTCCATATCAACACAGTTTTCATTATTACCACTAAGGGGAAAAGCACAGAAAATGAAAAACTTCCACTCAAAAGTGACATACTTCACTCCCACAACATCTCCTGGCTATAGGAAGTCACCTGGCTAGTCTTAACTTTAAAAGAATAGGGAAGAACAATTTCAAGTATTTAAAGTAGGAGGTAACCAAATACTAATGAATAGTAGTAATTTCTACTATAACTCCTTGCTGAATGTTGCAGAAAGTGGCCTTATTTAAATATTTCTAATTCTCATAACAATCTCCTAAAGTAGGTACTAACATCATAAAACAGAGGAAGGAAAGAGAGATTAAATGTTACCCAAATTCACAGCAAATCAGTAGCTGAGCCAGAACTCAGAGCTCTCTGGTTTTAAAATCTACAAATTCCTAAATTTCTTCTTCACTTTAGTGTGATAGAATCGTTAATCCCTCCCCCCCTCTGGGTCTTTCTTAGCACTTGGTTCAAATTTATAACCTTTTATAATTTATTCTTCATAACTAATGGTCTATGTGATTGACTCTCCAGCTATACTCTGAGCTTCTAGAGGGAGACGACTATCTTTCTACCTTCTATATCTAAAAAAGTATAGAGTTGTGGCTTCAGAATTTGTTTTTAATTGAATGACTACCCTGACCCATTTTTCGGGGAATACTAGGGAATCATTCAAATGTGTAAAGGTTATTCTACAGACCTTATGAAATTTAGAGTTTTAGCAATACAAAAAGTTATTTTTATATGACAACAAAGAGGAGAAAAGTTTTTACAAAGCAATCATGTTCTAATTAGGAAAATAAAGGCAACTGAAAGAAAAACTATTCAGGGAACATGAGTCAATGTGACCAACAGGTGGCCCAATCAAGCAGATCAAGGACCCAAAACAACCACCTAACAAACCCAGTCCCACCTGGCTCATTTGTTTACTGGTGTCTGTGCTGCTCTGGTGCTACAAGGGCAGAGACGACTGTCTGCAACAGAGATCCCCTGGCTTACAAAAATGAAAGCAACACCTGGCCCTTTACAGAAAAAAGTGCTAACCTCTGGTCAAACCAGAAGTCTTCTGCTGAGATCTAATCAAGGAGGGCGACTGTATCAAAGCAACACTTCAATCCAAGAGCTTCATTAGAGAAGGACCCTGTCAACGCTCTCCCACCAAGGATATAAAATAATAAACGTGTAGTCAGAGTTGGATTTTTGGCTCCTTTCAATAAGGGAGAGCACAAACCACGGAGAACTGTAAGGTATCTCTAAAAGAGTATTAGGGCAGGCTTGTTGTACTATTTGTGCATGTATTAGGTGATTTTAGGAGAGTTTAAGACAACAGAGTTTTGCTCTGCACTGAGTGCTGCCAAAAAAGCGGGAAAAAATTCTATGATTGTGTATCTGCATTATCAGGGTTCTCCAGAAGAATGAAGTCAATAGCAAGTGTGTATATCATACATCTATAGACGATAGATTGATAGATAGAACTACAAAAAGATTTATTATGAGACACTAGTTCACACAATTATGGAGTCTGCGAAGTCCTATGTTGTGCCATTTACAAGCTAGAGACCCAGGAAAGCTGGTGGTGTAATTAACTAAGCGTCTGAGGGCCTGAGAATCAGGGCAATCATTGCAAATCCCAGTCCAAGGGGAGGAGATGATGTCTCAGCTCAGCCTGTGAGGCAGGAAAAAAAGGGCAAATTCCTCCTTCTTTTGACTTTTGTTCTATTCAGCCCCTCAAAGACTGGATGGTGCTCGCCAATCGGAGGGGCATTCTGCTTTACTGTCTACCAATTAAGATGCTAATCTCATCCATAAACATCCACACAGACACAACCACAAATAATGTTTAATCTGAGCACCTATGGCCAGTCAAGTGGACACCTAAAATTACCCATCACGGAATTTTAACAACTCTTATCTGAAAGGTCGGAGAAGTGGAAGAGAGTTAAACCACAGATAAAGCAGCAGCTGTCACTCATGTTATCTGGGACACAGAGATGCTTGATCATTGTTATGCTTTGGATACGTTCTTGTTTTTGTCTGTGCCTCAGGTTACAGAGTGGTATTGCTTTGACTCACTCCATCAAGGCTACAGGATGGTCCTGTCTGGGACTGAGTTCTGTCTGTCAGGAGAACGCCATGGCCCAGCTCAGGTGACAGGGTCTGGGACTTACGTCTCCCTCTCAGTGCTTCACCTCACTATGCTTTTGGCCACTGCTTGCCACTTCTGTAATTTCTCCCTTTATTTCTTGTGTGGACAATAGGTCACTTGATTCAGCAAACTGAATGAATTTAGAACAATATCCTTATATACACTCCACAAAAGAAGTTAGCAAAAGGAAATGTGTGGCTTACCTCTTTAATTAGGAGGCAGTTTAGTGCCTTAACAAAGAGTAGGAGCTTTGAAGGTAAAATAGTTTAAAATCCAAGCTCTACCATTTTTAACTATGTCATTTCTGAAAAATCTCAGTCACCATTTTTCTTACATAAGCTTTTAAGCTTAAATAAAGAGCATTTTTTTCTTTTATCATTAAACAATAAGCTTATTTTAAGGATTATGCAAAATAATGACTCTTTGATATGAAGTACAGCGACTGTCACACAGGAAGTGTTCAATAGGTGATAGCTACTATTAATACCAATTAATGATGGGCAATTCCCACATCAAATACTTCATTTTGATGAACATGACCATTAAAGTGAAAACAAATATGATGATGTTAATTGGTATGAACAAGTTTACCTTTTCTGGTGATAGACTGTTTAGTGACCTAGAGAAAATACTGCAAAATCATGCTTAATGCACACTCCCAACTTTTATGAATAAAATATCTCTGAAAATTGACAAAGTTGGCTATTTTCATATAACTATCAGTGATTTATATTTCTCCCTCTATATGCTGACTGTTTATATTCTTTGGCCATTTTTATCAGGATGCTGCATTTTTTTTTCCCCTATACGACCAAGTCTAAAATGAATAGTTAAGAAGGGAACTTGTTGATTGCTTTTCTTTCAGAAAAAGTCTCTGTAGACATATAGGCAAGGGGAAGAATCACATTTTCTGACTATTTGGCTCCTGTTTTAAAATCCATAAGGTCATGTTGAAAATTATATGAAAATGAAATAAAACTATAATTAAAACAATTTTTTATAGGACCAAGAAGAGCTATCTTGACTTGTGAACTGCAGAAATCAGGTAGGTTGAGCCAACAAAAGGAGAATACTATGGGCCATGTGGTTTTCACTGAACTGGTCTTAGAGCTGACAAATACGTTAGGAGCCATTAAAAACTCTTTAGTTGTTCATGCATAAATTATGGCCCTAATCAGTTGGTTCAGTTTTGAAATGGTGGTTTATGAGGCACCAGATGGAAAAGATCAGCTCCTGCCTGACTTTCAGAATGAGTTCAGATTAGAGAATTGGTAACAAGGCAAATATATCTCTATTACACATTCCAGTAATATCAGAAGAATGTGGCATGAATTCCATATGGTGAAAAAATAGGTGAAGGAATTTCGGGTGACATCAGACCACAAGGAAACCTAGAGGACTGTGACAGCCCTACTGGAATCCTGCTACTTTACCTAGTGCTCAGTAACAGATGAAATGGAAAAAAAAAATTTTTTTTGCATTTATGTTTCTTAATGGTTACCATGGGAGACAGTTCATATATTTCTGATACCGTGACTGTGGTCAAGGGTTGAAAAAAATAAAATGTGAAACATAATTATCTACTCAAGCAAGTTCAGAGACCTTAGAGGACACACATTTTTAGTGACTTTAAAATTGGGGGTGGAAAGTTACATAATTTTAGGAATGTGGAATTCCTAGGAGAGGAAATTGAAAGAAAATAATTCTATTTCCAAAAAAATAGAACTTTTGTTGAACCCCAGGACATGAGATTGAAAGCAAATTTCATCAAATCTCACAGTTGATGGCAGAGGCATAACTAAAGAGATATAAATTTTGTGACAAGAACTATACTAAACTATGTATAGGGTAGAAAAGAAAAAAAAATAGTGATCACCTGGGAAAGACCCGTCAGAGAAGTAGTTGCTGTTGAGATCCCAGCAAAATCCCTTTTATCAGTTGGTGCACCCAAGCTCCGGCTGCTATAAATTCTGGCTGTTGATAATTCACAGCTCTCCTTCTCTCTAGAGAATTACCTTTGTCCTAAAGGAAACTGCCCCCTTGACACATTCTGCATGCTTTTTCCCCAGATCTTGGCCAATAATTGACTGGCACTAGCAAAAGGCTATTACCATTGTCTCAAGATGTAACATACTGGGTGTGTGGGGGGGGGGTTGCAATTTGTGCTCCAGGCTTCCCCCAAGGATCAGACGGAAGCTAGTCTACAGCTGTTACCACATTCTTGCTTAGCTCTTTTTGCCCCTGCCCTTTCCTGCCTCCCTGACGCCCCCTTCTCCTGTGAACACTCCCTCAATAATCTCCTTGTACAGGAATTTTTATCTCAGTTGCTGTTTCTTGGGGATCCTACTAAAATGGTAGCTTTTTTTTTTAGTCCAACAGACCAAGTTAAGTCTTAAGGTACATGCGTCTTTTCAATCCAGCAATAAATTCAGTTACAGAGATGGAAATATATTTTTTTCCGTCAACATTTCCTCCTTCATCACATATAAAAATAAATAATGCCTATAATATAGTGCATTAAAAGTCATTCACTTCTTTGATACATTCTTGGCCTTTTATTCCCAGTTACTCAGTATAGAGAGTTTACTTAGTTCTTTGTACTTAATTTGCCTTTTTAGCTCAAGCTTCTAAGTTTAGTCTAAAGTAGATGATGTCCCTTTTATGCTCAGATCAAGCCTGATCTTAACCAAATGGCTTTCTTATAATCCAGGAGCATTTGGTTTTATGATACTAAGTATTTGAATAGCAACACCAAGTTATAATTTTGGTATAGCCCGAAACCCTAAATAACTGATGGGAGTTCTGTTTACATTCCCAGGGGCTCCTCTGAACAGCACGGTGAAGCTGCTGTTTGCTTTTTTTTCCCCCTACTCCAACTCTCTGCACCCACTTTCAAATGAGAGATGAGACTTTAACAAATCACTTAAGCCTGAATCCCCAGCACACCCTTAACTCAGTAGCTGAAAATCTTGACCTGGTAATTCAAACCCTGCACAAATATTCCAGGGTCAGGAAGCTCACCAAACATAATATTTTTTATCCTGAAAGTATAGAATACTTTAAAATATAGAGAATGCTAGAGACTGACAAATTCAGGTTCTTCATTTCATTTAGTGAGGAAGTTGAAGATCAGAGATAGGCAATTTCTTCGGTGCTACACAGATATTAATGATTTTTCATCTTTTCCTGGATTTCCAGCTTTCTATCCTTTCCCTGCCTTGCTCAAAACAACATAAACACACACACACACACACACAAATAAAAACTGATGGACTCATTGTAGCAGATGACAAGCTATAAATTTTATAGTAAAACTCATTAATGCTGAGAGTCTTTGACTGTATACATAAAGTTTGGCTGTGAAGATTATGAATATCTACCAACTGTATTAGGAAATCTGCCCACATTGTGAAACTTCACTTCTTTTTGACTGTGAAAGACTTAATTATTAATCAGCCTTGCCTTATAGTTCATAAGGTAGCCAGGAATAAAAGTGTTCCCAGGGCAGTAGGAAGACTGGCAAATAAATTGTTACAATACTCAGTGTATATATAAGCTTTTGTGGAGGCATGTACAGGGTTCCAGGCACTCCTACCTCAAGATGATCCCCGGCACATTCATGAATAAGGTATGTGTACATGTGAGTGGCAGGTTAAAAATAATAATTGCACTTACCATTTGTCAAGTGAAAAGGGGGAAATCATTAAGGCTACTTGACTGGATGTCATAGAGGAGAAGAACTTGAACCAAATCTCAAAGAATAGACAGGAATATGCCAAGTGTACCTTAAAGGAATGGGGATAGCATGAAAATAGGTTTCAAGTTTTAAAACAGCAAGACAAGGTCATGACCTACATATTTTTCTTTTCAGCTGAAGTGTAAGGCACAGATATTAATGACAAGAGATTAAGAAGTAAAGTAAAGAAAGAAACAAATCACGGAAGAAGTTATCTCCATTGTTGAGAAATATTAATTTTCTCTTTTAAACAAGAATGAAGTTAAAACCACAAGAGTTGCTTTAAGTGTATAAGTGATATGGTTAGGTTTCATGTATGTATCTAAACATATGTAGACATATCTATGTACATATGTGTATATTATTATGGGTACATATATACTATATATGTGTGTGATATATACATGTGTGAATATATTATATATATTACAAAGACATGTATTTTTCACAGCATCATCATTAGCACAATTATACTTTAAAGTATTTGGCAAGAAAGTGTGACTTTTTTAATAGATGGCGTTTGAAAAATTGGGTTAATCAAGTAGGAAAGGAGGGAAATTAGATTCCTGTTAATATTTAAGCAAAAACAAATTTTAGGTAGGTTAAAAGCCTAAGTATGAAAAACAAAAAATTTAAATATCCAAAGAATAGGTAGGATAACACATTTAAACCTTAAGGAAGTGCATAATATTTTAAGAAACAAAAAGGGAAAAGGCTGATTTACTTGACTACATTAAAATGGCAAACTTCTGTTCAAACAAAAACATTAAAAATTAAGCTAAAAGACAAGGTAGATTCTGTGAGAGATACCTGAGATGCATATGTTGCCAAAGGACTACTATCCAGACTCACAAAGAGCTACAAATCCATAAGAAGACCATGCAAGAGACAAACACACAAAGGCTTAGAATGGGCAAATCATAGAAAAGGAAACTAAAATGACCAATACACACTTAAAAAGACTCATCTTCATCAGTAACTTGGCAAGTGCAAATTAAAACCACCATGACACACATTGCATACCCACTTAATGGACAAAATTTTTAAAGTCTAACACTTCCTCCTGTGTATTAGAAAACAAGAATTCTCACACATTACTAGAGGGAGAGAATGTTGGTACAACCAGCATCGAGAACAATTTGGCCCAACCAGTGCAGCTAGAGGTGTGTATGTCCTCTTACCCAACATTTCCACTTGTGAGTAAAATCTCTAAGAAAACTTCAATACATGGAATAAAAGTTTCACAGCAAACACTACTTTTTGTAGCATTATTTGCATCAAGCAAAAAAACCCAGAAACCACTCAAATATCCATTTACAGAACAATAAATAAACTGTGGTACATTTATGTAACATCTTAAGCATGGTAAAGCAATTAAAATACATGAACTGAAAATACATTTAACAACATGGGTAAATCTCAAAAAACAAATGTTGAACAAAATGAGTACATTGTAAAATGATTCTTAACATGTGATACCAATTATATAAAGTTTTAAAACAAGCATATTATTATTATTATGTAGGTTACATAAGTATGTGATGATATGCAAAAACACCCATAGAATGATAAACACCAGAATGCATGATATTCTTACCTCATTAGCTCCCAGTAAAAAACTATGTTTTTTAAACTGTTGCAAACATCTACAGATATTAATTCTATTATATATATAACCTTACAAGATATGTGCCTTTATTATTTCAAGTTTATAGATAAGAAATTTAGGCACAGAGAGATTAAGTAACTTGTCCTGTTATTATGCTAGTAAATGACAATGCAGGAATTTCAACCCTGCTCTTACCCAGGACATGATGGTAGTTACCTCTAAGAAGAGAGAGGAGAATGGGATCCAGAGAAGGTAAATAGAAGGCTTCAACTGAAATGTTTCATTTAAGTAAAGTTCTGAAGAAAATATGGTGAAATGTTAAGATGTAATAAAACTAAGTAGGGGAATACAAGTGTTCACTGTATTAGTCTCTCTAAATGTCTATGTACTTACATTAGAAGGAGAAGAAAGAAGGATAAGAAAGAGGAAGCAGTAGAGGGGGAGCAGGAGAGACCACCCTGGCAGCAGGGTAAGGGATGAGTTGGAATAGGATGAACCAGAAGCAAGGCAGCAAGAGATTATTTTCTAGGCAAGAGATTACAAGTATAAAAGGCATTTATTCCCACTGGCAATGATGTACCTAAAATGACTCAAACTATTTAATTCATCAAAAATCTAATATGCCTTAGAGTTTACAAAATACTTTCAACATGTATTACTAATTAAATATTCCCCGTAACTCTGTAAAGCAGGCAGTATTATTATCTCCTCAAAAACCTGAGGCTTAAAGAAACATAATAACTTGTCCAATTCCCCTGCAGCTAAGAGGTGTTGGGACCAGGACTTGGACTCATGTCCACTGACTTGAGACCTCTTCTGCTTCTCAAACATGAATAGTTCAAAGAGTCTCACAGCAGCCACGTTTCCACTAAATTAACCAACTGACTAAAAATGCATTTACATGGTCCTTAGTAGCAGTCATACCTCCAAACATAAAACCTTCATCTCAAACATCATTTTCTGTAATCCATATTCTCAGTACTTGTGCTTGTAGAAGCATCAATAGTATTTCCAGCTTTAAAGGGGGAGCTGGATAGGAGTCTTCATTTCATACTGATTTGCTGTAACTTTTTGACTTTGAAGTTGACATAATTACCAAATACTCAGTTCCTCTTTTGCTAAATCCTTCTATTCCTGGCAATCTGAAGTTATAGGTAATATTATTCTGCCTGGGAATATAGTGAAGAAAGAACTGGGACCGGGGAAAGCCTAAGCATTAATGTGTATATTCCCCTGGTTCACTAAAAGATGATGTTTCCACTATGAATATACTGATAGTCTCTCCACTTGTGGAGAAAAGCCTACTCAGGTTCAAGCGCATTTTCTTTTGTAGAAGTTCCCAAGGTTTCAGTTTGAAATCACTCTAAAAAAAGTGACATATTCCTGAACTACAGCAACTTTATTGGGGCAGAGCCAACAGATAGAAACTTACATTTGTACATAGAAAATTCTGCACAATGACTTTGCTTTATCAAAAGACTGCCCTTTAAAAAAGATTACATTCACATGTCTTGATGTTAGTTTTGCAAGAAAAGTCAGCATGTGACTAGAATGATCAAAATTTAGTTTCTCCAAATTTTGCACTCCTTATGACTATCACTAAAACAAGCCACACCCAGCTGGGTGTGTTTGTTTTAATGTCGGGATCTGCCTTCACATTTGGGGGAGATCTACTATTTTTAGGAGCCACTGCTTTATGTCTTTTTGCTGAGACATGCCCTCACTGTCTCACCAAACCCGGAGCAATGTGCATTCATGTTATTGAGAGGAAAGCTAATATCAATTTGTGAAAATTTGAATTGTAGGATATATTTTTAAATACAGTTGCATGACTTCATTTTCTTACATAATCTACCTCTTTATTTTTCTGTATTATTTACCTTGAAAATAAACACTGAGGTGAGACAAGATTACAGCCTGGAGTTCTACTCTACTCTTCTCTTCTCTTCTACAACAGCTTTGTGCGAATGGCTTTAAGCTGAAGAGGATCTGTACATTCTGACGTGAAAAGGAGAACCAACTTGTTTAATAGATATTAACACCTTGATTAATTTAGCTTTCTCCACAGCTTTTCATCTAAAGTTTGACCATAGAAAGAACTTCCAAGTCCCCAAGGAAAGGGTTTATAACTCGAAAGTAGGGGGGAAAACACTCTTCTTTCTCTCTAATGTCCTGTAGACACTAATGTTTCTAGGATGCAGAGAACAGGGACTACAATGTGAATGAGGTACAGAGGTGGATATAACAAAACCACATTTAGACAGTAGTTGAAACGCCAGACTCAGTGGAATAGAAGGTTCACTGGGGGAGCTGAACGTGTGGTGAAATAACTAAGGACCACACAATGAGGAATATCAAATGCAGGGATACTGAGTTTGCATTTCCCAGAATGGAGCATCATTAAAGACAGCTTTTATTTTATTTGTGATGAGGATAATGATTGAAAGGAAAAATGAATATGAAAGAAATTCAAAGACTTCTGAGTTCACAAAACTTGATCCTTAAACTGTAGGGTATAAAGGGAACAATGGTTAAATGGCGACATTCCAGGACCTTTTATCTCCGAGTACTTGAAAGGATATTACCTGGTTTTATCCTGATTTTAAAGATAAATATAAAGCTGGTATAATTAGTTGCAGTTAATAAATAACAAGCCTGAAGTTTAGGTAGGTCGACTAGCTTGCCTGAGGTCACACAGCATGAAAATGATGGAGATAAGTTTTGACTCAAGTTGACCTAGATAGTACCCGCATGATCCAATTCACTAAGTGGTCTTCCAAGGTGACTTCCAGTTTTGGGAGTTCATATAATAGAATGATTAACCACAAGCATGTGTCTGGAGTATAACTGACTGGGTTCATATCTCAGCTCCATCATTTAATACCTATTTTATTTTATTTTGGGCCTATCACTTCAATTTAAATGTCATTTGTAAAGAAGGGCTTACAATAGTCCCTACCTCGAAGGTTATGGTAAGAATTAAGCAAGTAGAATAGTGCCTGGAAAAGAACATGCATTAATTAAGTAAATGCTCATTGTTCTTCTTATTATTCACTGCTTTGTTTAGAAAAAGAATAATGGTGTTATAGCCAGGGAGAAGTGATGCAGGAAGATGGTTTTGGAAAAATTGAATGAACTGGATTTTAAATATGACAAGGCTGTCACATTGGCAATGCACCTATTTTCAATTTTCCCCCAAAGAGGAGTAACTTCTCTGGCATGGTAGAAAAAATTCCCATCTTCTTAGTTGCATTGAGGGAAAGAAAAATCATATTTTTAATCTTTCAAGTTGGCATGCCTTTTATTCTCTATTAAAAGCAATGCAAAAAAACCATATCATTCCCAATTAAACACAATGTAAAAACCATTTTGCACTGCTTTAACCTCCTGGCTGAAGTTGAAAACATCTATGGTCCTGAACTACCTAAGTCCCAAACTGGCAGATTAATAAAGGGATACTTTTGCAGCCCGTGTTTGAGACTCTACAGGAATTTTCAGGCCTTTGACTCTAAAGACTGTCATAGTCCTCTTTATACTCATTTTGGAGACAAAAAATACATATACAGATAAAGATTAGTCCCATTAGACCCTAGATAAACCAATATCTAACAGTAATATCCTAAACAAAATATCAACCAGGTTATCTATAAATTATATTTACCTCCAGCAATGCAGACAAGCAAACATCATACAGGACCATTACAAAGTAAAAGGACCATATAATTTTTTTTTTTGCCATAATGTTTAGGGACAATGGACATAATTCCAGTATCTATCATTCCCATAAAGAAAGGAGAAAAAATAATTATATGACCGGTATCAGGCACAATGGAGGGACTTTAACAAAAAGTCTTCCATAAAAATAATGGAAATTTCCAAGAACCAGATATAAAGCAACATAGTCTATGCAGGAAGATAGTACTATAGAGGGTTTGAAGTCTTTTATATTCCGAAGGACAAGAGTAAGAGAATCAAGATCTGCAGTCAAAGATAGGCACTTGAAGAATACTTAGCTAGACTGTAGGAGGAAAAAGAGAGTCAACAAAACATGTTGAAATCATAAAAGAATAACAACAACATGTTGATTGGAAAAGGTTAAGGTGGCAAAAAATTCAAGGACCCAGCAGAGAGTTCCAGGAAAACGAGAATTGAAAAAAGATTTACAGAATCAGGGTAAGAATTCTTTTTTGGTTATGATAATTGGAACAAGTTTAATTTTTATACTAAGCATTAAGTGTGAGGATATGGCATTGTCAAATAATATTTAATATTGCTCAGGAGTCTAAATTTGCTGATTGAAGAGTCATTGCAAAGTGAAGTTTCTCAAATCTAATCATAATTTCTATGTGCCAAGAAAATTTGCTATTTAAAGCAAATCTATTTTTCCAGCAATGTCAAATTTTAACATTAATTTTAAACAAATCTCTATTTTCTCATGTGTATTTAGAAGCAGCCAGCTGCTGATACATATACAACATTTACAAATGCAACTTGAATATTCCTTAAACAGCTGGTTTACCATATCAGCAACACATAACGTCAAACTAACCCACTTTGACCCCTTGTACTCATCTTTTTCTCAAGCCATTAGGTCAATAGCTTTCCTTTCTTGAGTTATTTTTTAGGAGATAGAAGTCCAACAATAAATTGGTCTCAAACCTTTCTGATATATTTTGTTTGTTTCGCCTTACAGCCTTTTTCTCCCCAGAATCCATAAGCACTTCGATGAAGCCAGAAGACTCTTTCATTTATAACAATGGTTGCAAACACAAATGGCCTCTGTGGCTAGGCATATTATTATGTAAGTCACAAATTATGCCTTCAGGCCTGTTCTTGTAAATAAAGTTTTATCAAAACACAGCCACATTCATTTATCTATGCACTGTCTATTGCTACACTAGTCCTCAAAGTCAAAACATTTACTATTTGATCCTGAAATCAATGAGCTGGACAGATGTAAACAACAGCAAATGGCCCAGACTATGGTGAACCAATAAGGATATACTACATCTGAAGCACCTAACAATTATTACCATGTAGAAAAAAGGAGGCCCAACTTTACCAAATTCAATATTTGAAAGCAGCCAGAAATTCAGATTTTATATGAAATCTTCATTTTTTTTAAGTGTCAGCTACTACTCAAATTTAAAAAAATGACAGAGTCAATACTGAAAGCCAAACAAAATTAATCTATGGCCTGGATCTACCCTTTTACAACCTGGGACTGTGCCCTTAATAGCTGTGTGGTATTAAGTAAGTAAGTTTCTCCATGTGTCTCAATTTTTCATTTGCAAGCTGTTGACTGCCAGCTCTGCGAAATACCAACAAAATAAATCCTGCTGGTTAAGCAAAGCTGGAACTTCTGTTTGCCTTCAGTAAAGGAAGCAAAGACAGAGTCTTAGTCCTGTCAGAGAGGAGAGGAAAATGGCAAGGAATTTATAGGATTAGGGGTTGGGAGTGGCTGTTTTAAGGTGGATCTTTCAGTATGGGGGCTTGAGAGGGATCGAGCCAATCTGTGACACAAACATTTAGGATTGGTGGACATAAGAAGGGGAGGCTCTGCAAACAAGTCTTAAAGGGAAAACAGTTGGATAAGCCTAGTTGAATGATTTGTTGTCTTCAAGAGGGACAATTTATTCTAATGAGGGCTAGTTATTTGGATAAATAGATTTGCAGTAAGTTCTTGAAGCAAACAAAGTTATTTTCAACTCCATCTTCCCGGGCAAGAATTTCCTGGCATAGTGAAGGCATACAACCACAGCTGGCTCTGTCATTATGATGGTTTTGGTTGTCAGAACACCTTGTGGTGACCCTTTGGTTAAACTGAAGACTCTACCATTAATTATGAGAACAAGGGCAATTCAGATTTTCACTCCTGTGTGAGTTGTCACCATAACACCTCAAGTTTTAGTGGATGGCCATTTCAACTTCTAAAAGGTATCAGGTTTTTCTGTACTCATTTGTTGGGTCATTTGGTGGGACAGTGGCTTGTGACAGAAGCTGTGCATCAGCATTCAAGACTGTGAAGATAGGAGAGTTGAGTACATCAAATGAATGCTACGAGAAGTATGATCAGAGTTTGTATGTAGTGCAGGGCTCAACCACGAGCCAAGAAGATATAGCCCAGCTCCAATCTGAGGAAATTACAGACCAGAAATAGGGTTATTAGCCATAGTACATAATTCATGATTTCTTTACTAATTGCTCCTGGGATTATTTTCATTATTGTAAAGATCCCAGAGAGGTCTGAAGCAATGTAAACATAACATTCTTCCTTTAAAATGGAATATACTCCCCCATGAGAGGTCAAATTACATCCAAAGAGGTTCTGTTCTAAACTAACACCAGTCGGATTTCATGAACCTCTCTAGCAAGGAGTCTTATAGTCTTGCTGGCATCGTTCGGGTCCTTGCCTGTTCTTTGAACCTATTCATTGCACACAGAAGTACCCTACTGTCTGGGCCATTTGTGAAGCATGAAGTAAAGAAACCTGAGGATAGAAGAAACTACCCAGAATTCCCTTTGAGTGGCTGGAGTTTAAGTTTTCAAATCAAAGCTCAGGATTTTTTGGTTTTGTTTTTGTGTTTCTGTTTTTTTTTTTTTTAATTAAGAATCCAATTATCTCTCCTTTCGCAAAGAGAAACTGATGCATCAAAAAGAAGCCTGAGTGATGTCAGGGACTATAGATATTCAATTTACTAAGGTGATAAATCCATTTCTAGTTTGCAGGTCATAATAGCTGGTTGAGTTTTGTGTTACAATTGAATGACAGTCATCTAAGGTTAACTAATGATCTATTTTCCACATATATATATATGATATATATGACTGTCTGATAGTTTTGTAGTAAACTTATAGTAAATTTATAGTAAAGAGGTCATCAGGTAAATCTAAATCAAAAGAGCTTGGAGTTAACTTTAAGCAGCATGTCTGACTTGGGAGGTGAATGGAAGTGAGCAGCCTCCAAATAGGCACCTTCTGTTACCCAGTTCTTTTCCAAGTCCTATGTCTGTGAAAGTTCAGTCACAAAAACTATCTCCCATTACAGGCCCAATGTTCTTCATAGAGACAGGAACCTTTCTATCAAGTATAAAAATTCCAAATTTTTAAATTTATATTTCTGGCTGTCTGGCCCATTGTGGTATATGCAATCTAAAAAGCCAGTTAATACCCAAGTCCAGTGATTCAGGAAACCAACAGGTCTACATAAAAAAAAAATTGTACAAAGGAAGGCACCCAAGGGAAAATATATATAACTCAATGTTGGTTAATTTCATTCTTTTGTGAACATAATTAAAACATGGCTAAGTGTTGCACAGATAGCAGAAATGACTAAGAATGCAAAAATCAATATTAAGAATAGGACCCTTACAAATAACATAACTAAAGTTAATCTAAAACCAGAGAAAAAGGAAAGGAAATAGGAAAGTAAACACCTAAAGCTTGCACAACTTTAACTCCAAGTAGCAGGATCTTGTTTGGAATACACAGTCTCTCCTTATTATTTTCAGATTTCATTTTTGCAAATTTGCCTACCGACTAACATTTATTTGAAACTTCTAAATCAATATCCACAGTGCTTTGGCAGTCATTTGGGGATGTGGGCACTGCAGCAAAAAAATTTGAGTTTTCCAATCTGCATGTTCCTAGCTGAGGTCAAATGAGGTGAATATGCCTTCTTGTTTCAGCTCTCATACTGTAAACAACTGTCCTTTTTATGTTCTCTTTAGTGCCATGTTTTTTGCATTTTTGTGCTTGTTGGTGATTCTGCTGTTTAAAATGGCCCTCAGCAATAGTGAAATGCTGCCTAGTGCTCCTAAATCCAAGAAGATTTTGATGTACCTTATGGAGAAAGTGTATATACTATAGATAAGATATATATGTTAGGTATATACATGAGTCACAGTATTGTTGACTATGAATTCAATATTTATGAATCAATAATATACATTAAATAAGATGTCTTGACGCAAAACACACACAAAACTAATTTATGTATTGCTCAATTGACAAAAATGGAACTCTGGTGTTAGTCTATCCACATAGTCTATCACTAAGGTTAAGCAGGAACTTAACCCTACATTTCAATATTGGAGCAATAGTTCGTTATTAATTAATTCAGTGTTCATGGCAACTTTATAGAATGTAACCACCATGAATAATGAGAATCTACTATATCAGCATCTCATACCATCACCTATTTGTTCAAAAGGTCTTGAGTAAAAGTGGTCTTCCTTCAAAAAGTGATCCCTAGTGGGAAACATGACTGTGACTTCTGTACTCAAAGGAAATCAAATAAATGCAATTTTATTTATTTAAAGTTATTCTCACTGCCACAGAATTTTGGTCAGTAATAAAAATATATAATACTATTTAAACGGCAAGGTGCATCAACTATTTTGATGGGCTTTTTTGCCATACTTATTCCATAGGATTTATACCACTATTAATACTCTATACTGTTCCTTTTCCTAAGAGGTCTTTCCTCTCAAACATCTGTTTGTTGGCTATCCTAATCAATAAGAAACTCTGTCAAATTTCTGCTTTGATATACTCCTCCATAAACTGAAATCATCTTTGAAGCAACTATTAATCTTCCTTTCTAAAATCCCAGTAACTTATATTTCCCTCCAAATATTAGATATATATGCAATTTAATACTTCTAGCATTTGTGAATCCTTTATTTCATAAATTAATAAGTCCTGAATTATGCTGGATATTGTCAGAATTGTTCAACTGAGTTTATTTTCCTCCTAAGAAGCAATAATCTTTAATACACCCTCATTCTGCTAAATTTAATTAACCCTTTCATTTCTAAATTTCCATAATAGTTGGGTAGCACTTGACATCCCTGACCAGCCTCAGATTTGAAGAAAAGAGTTCAAAAATTATCCACTGCTTTTATCATAAAACTAACACATGCTATTATACAGAAAAGCACATAGCTTAGGAATACGTTGGATAAAAAATAAAATTCCTATCTGCTACTCCATTTCCATTCCCTAAAAGAAAATCATGGTAAATAATTTTGAGAATGAATATATCCATATAGTCTATCACTAAATAAAAAGCACTAAGCATAATGTTTGTATGTATATGTATATACATGCAAGGGGATGAGTTAGGTTTTCCTGAAATGGAATCCTCCTATAAATTTGTTTCTTTGATATACACTTCTAACTTCCTTTGAAGTTTGTACATTAAAAAGCTACCTTATTTTTTTTTAACTCACCTTTGTAATTTTTACCCACCGAATGAATGTGCCATGATTCACTGGTTATTGTTTATGTATCTAGTCAGACCATAACTTGAGGATAAAAATGTAGTCCACTGATCTTACTTTTCCCATGAATCACTAAGTCATCATTGCCCGTCTTGGCAAGAAATCTTTCTCCCTCTTGAAGCTTCCCCATTGAAATGTCTAAGAATACAAGTGGTTTACTTAGAAATCTATTTTCCTTTCAGATGCTGAGTGGAGGGAAACTAGAGAGTACTATTAGCCCCCTACTGTCATTGCTTCTGCCTCTTCAACATGTCACTTCTGTTGAAATCTGGTCCGGCTGAGGTGTATCTACCAGTAATCCAACACTTACTTAGGCTCCAAGGTTGGGCTCCATGTTTAGACTTACATTCTCATCCTCAGCTGTTCCCAATCAGCCTACCGTGGTCTGCTAATGGGGTCACATCAGGGTTTTTAGTCTCAGCTACTTGCTGTACTAGAAACAGACTTCCCTTATGAGCCTCTAGACCTTGTTGCCACATCCTGACCTCTGCTCTAGATGCTTTTCTCAAAAGTTATACCCACATTGGTCTGGGTTGTCATTTCCAACCAGAATTCACAACAATCTGACTTCATCAAAAGCTCTAATAAACATTGTGCTTCAAAAGGAAAAGATTTGGGGTCTCAATATAGTTAGGGTCCTGCTAAGAGGTTACATGACTACTATGGACTGCTCCCAGCTTTTTTCCATGAAGCAGTCCTCATTATGGAGGAATATTTAGGGAAGTCTTTACCAAGAGTTCTGCGACAACCTTCTTCAATGGTAATGGGTACTTGATATAATTTGAGTAACCAAGGCGATCCTCTCAAGGGTTTCAGGAAGAGGTAAATATTTCAAAATTCCAACTTCTCAGACCAAGAACCAGAAACATTTTCACCCACTGAAAGTTTGAAGGTCCATTTCTTCAGGAGTAAATACATTTGCTTATAGGAAGGTAATTGATTTATATATTAATTTCAAAAATAGTGAGTTTAATTTTTGCTGTTCCTAAATAGTTTGGTTTTATCAACTTCAGAGAGAAGTTTTACTTCATCTTTGCTGCTACTTATATCTGTTATTTCTTGTTCTTGTCTAATGGAAATAGTTTTTCTACATCAATGGTAAAAGTGACCATGGGCATCCTTGTCTTGTTCATAAACAATAGGAATGTTTCTAGTGTTTTATAGTAAACATTAGACTGATACCTTTTGAAATGATCACGTGGTTTCATTTCTCTGTTTCACTTTTAATTAACTGATTATATTCACCATCCTTATATACTTATAATGAACCGAACCTTGCTTAATTATGTTATATATTATTCTTCGAATTTACAGTCTATAAGCTTATTTTTTACATTTTTTCATCAAGACTAATATATTTAATTTTACATGCACTTTTCTTTTTTATGCATCTTAGAAACAAATTGCCTTCTGAAAAATACAAACAATTGATATCTATGTTATTTCTCCATGCCCCTCACTAATTACATCAAATAAATGAATTGTTCAAAGTTATAAAAGAATTAACCAGTGAAATATGTAAGGCTTGTTGCTCATTTTTGTTCTTTTCATCTTAGAAAATAGCTCTTCAATAATTTTCTCAGGTATTTCTATAGCTATTGTTCTATTTTCTCCACATACTTAAAGTCAATTTTGATGATTTTTAAAAATAAATTTTATATTTATATTTTCCTTTAAAAACTATTATTTCTCCAATTTTTTAATTAATTTACATACATTAAAAATGCTCTCTGTATTGGAGATTCAAGATGGCACTGTGAGAGGTGAGACAGAGACCTCCTCCCAAAACCACATATAATACAAAAATATATTTAACACAACTAATCCTAAAAGAGCAACAGGAAAGAAGGCTGCACCAGACTGCCTACACCTAGAGAACAGAGCAGACCTCATGAAACAGGGTAACGTACCAAAGCTGAGATCTGGCAGGACCCAAACCCTTCCCCCATCCCTGCTCACTGGTGGGAGGAAGAGAAACAGAGCAGGGAGGGAATGAAAGCCTAGGACTACTGAACACCCAGCCCTGGAGATCTGCTCTGGGAGCACAAACCTACATTGCATGGTTCTCTGGAGATTAGTGGGATTGGAAAGCTAAAACAGGTGGAATACTTGGAGAAACTGAGATTCCAGCCATTTGTGGAGGACAGAGATCCACATCCAGCCACTCTGGGACAAAGGAAAGGTATGTGGTCTGAGAGGCTTCCTAGCAGCAGCAAGAGGGCTGCTGAAGGGGCAGGGTTTGCGTGGAGCTTGCTGCATGGGAGAAGGGATAGCTGGACAAGGTTGTCTGGGCATAATCTGCCTAGCAGGTTGGGAATGTTCAGGAGCTTCAGGTGCTCCATCCCCCTGGCTGGCTATGCAGCTCCGAGGCTCCCCATTGTGATACCCAGCCTGCTGTGCCTTCCTCCTGGCCTGCTGGCAACAGTTTGCAAACTGGCAGTCACTGCACTGGCATCAGGGCAGCCAAAGGAAGGCCCTGCCTATGGCACTACAAATGCAAAACACAGAGGCTTACACCTGTATGCTTGGCCAACTGGTTCTGACAGTGGATACAAGCACTGCAGCTGGGAAGCAAGAAACAGTTCTTTCTTCCCACAAGGCAACAGTGCCACTCCCATGCAACCCTCAACATCATTCCAGGGGCAGAACAGCTCCAGAGACTAGAGCTTCTGGGCATAAGAGGGTGCCACATACAAATATGAAACATCAAAGGAACCTGGTTCAAACAAAAATCCTAAAAACACCAGGAAAAGGGTCAAATGAAACTGAACTCACCAATCTTCCAGAAAGAGAGCTCAAAATAAAAATCATAAACATACTCAAAGAGGTACAGAAAAATATTCAGGAACTCAGGGACAAATTTAGGATGGAGAGCCAATCATTAAGAAATTGCATATCTGAAATGAAACATACAATGGAGGGATTTAAAAGCAGATTAGATGAAGTAGAAGAGATGGTAAGTGGAATAGAAATTCGAGAAGAGGAATACAAAGAAGCTGAGGCACAGAGAGATAAAAGGATCTCTAAGATTGAAAGAATATTGAGAGAACTCTGTGACCAATCCAAATGGAACAATATTCACATTATAGGGGTACAAGAAGAAGGAGAGAGAGGAAAAGGGATATAAAGTGTCTTTCAGGAGGTACTTCCTGAAACTTCCCCAATCTTGGGAAGGAATCAGTCTCTCAAGCCTTGGAAGTGCATAGATCTCCCAAAACAAAAGACCCAAGGAGGAAAAAAACAAGATGTATAATAATTAAATGGCAAAGATCAAGGATAAGGACAGACTATTAAAAGCAGCCAGAGAGAGAAAAAGATCACATACAAAGGAAAACCCATCAGGCTATCATCAGACTTCTCAACAGAAACCTTACAGGCAAGAAGGGAGTGGCATGATGTATTTAATGCAATGAAGCAGAGGGGCCTTGAACCAAGAATACTCTATCTGGGAAGATTATCATTTAAATTTGAAGGAAGGACTAAACAATTTACAGATAAGCAAAAGCTGAGAGAATTTACCTCCCACAAACCACCTCTACAGTGCATTTTGGAGGGATGGCTATAGATGCAAGTATTCCTATGGCTAAATAGCTGTCACCAGGGAAAATAAAACCACAGCAAAGAAAGTAGAACAATTAATTAATAAGCAGATGCAAAATCAAACCAACTACTCCCAAAGTCAATCAAGAGAAAGACAAAGAGTACAGAATATGATACCTAATATATAAAGAATTGAGAAGGAAGAAAAAGGAGAAAAATAAAAGAACCCTTAGGTTATGTTTATAATAGCATCCTAAGTGAGTTAAATTAGACTCTTAGATTGTAAGGGAATTACCCTTGAACCTTTGGTAACCACAAATCTAAAGCCTGCAATGCCAATAAGTACATACCTATCAATATTCACCCTAAATGTAAATGGTCTGAATGCACCAATCAAAAGACATAGAGTCACTGAATGGACAAAAAAACAAGACCCACTTATATGCTG
Organism: Manis pentadactyla; assembly: GCF_030020395.1. NCBI lineage: Eukaryota > Metazoa > Chordata > Mammalia > Pholidota > Manidae > Manis > Manis pentadactyla. The sequence continues at coordinate 161,745,090 of NC_080022.1, read as the reverse complement.
CCTACAAGAGACTCACTTCAAACCCAAAGACAGACAAAGACTGAAAGTAAAGGGATGGAAAAAGACATATCATGCAACTAACAGAGAGAAAAAAGCAGGAGTTGCAGTACCTGTATCAGACAAAATAGACTTCAAAACAAAGACAGTAACAAGAGAAAAAGAAGGATATTACATAACAATAAAGGGGTCAGTCCAAGAAGAGGATATAACTATTATAAATATCTATGCACCCAACACAGGAACACCTACATATGTGAAACAAATACTAACAGAATTAAAGGGGGAAATAGAATGCAATGCATTCATTTTAGGAGATGTCAACACACCACTTCCTCCATGACATCAACATGACAGAAAATAAGTAAGGAGACAGAGGCACTGAACAATGTATTAGAACAGATGGAACTAACAGACATCTACAGAAAACTCCATCCAAAAGCAACAGAATACATATTCTTCTCAAGTGCACATGGAACATTTTCAAGAATAGATCATATACTAAGCCACAAAAAGAGCCGTAATAAATTCAAAAAGATTGAAAATGTACCAACCAAGTTCTCAGACTACAAAGGTATGAAACTAGAAATAATTTACACAAGGAAAGTGAAAAAGCCCACAAACACATGCAGGCTTAATAACATGCTCCTAAATAATCAATGGATCAATGACCAAATAAAAACAGAGATCAAGCAATATATGGAGACAAATGACAACAATAATTCAACAACACAAAATCTGTGGGATTCAGCAAAGCCTGTGCTAAGAGGGAAGTATACTGCAATAGAGACCTACCTCAAGAAAGAACAATCCCATATAAACAGTCTAAATTCACAATTAATGAAATTAGAAAAAGAAGAACAAATGAGGCCTGAAGTCAGTAGAAGGAGGGACATAATTTAGATTAGAGCAGAAATAAATAAAATTGTGAAGAATAAAACAATATAAAGAATCAATGAAAGCAGAGGCTGGTTCTGTGAGAAAATATACAAAATAGATAAAACCCTAGCCAGACTTATCAAGAAAAAAGAGAGTCTCCAAACATAAACAGAACCAGAAATCAGATAGGAAACATCACTACCAACACCACAGAAATACAAAGAATTATGAGAGAATACCAAGTAAAATTACATGCTAACAAACTGGATAACCTAGAAGAAATAGACAACTCTCTAGAAAAATATAACCTTCCAAGACTGACCCAGGAATAAACAGAAAATCTGAATAGACCAATTACCAGCAAGGAAATTGAATTGGTAATCAAAACACTACCTAAGAACAAAACTCCTGGACCAGATGGTCTCACTGCTGAATTTTATCAAACATTTAGTGAAGACCTAATACCCATCCTTCTTAAAGTTTTCCAAAAAGTAGAAGAGGAGGGAATACTCCCAAACTCATTCTACAAGGCCAATATCACTCTAATACCAAAATCAGGCAAAGACAGCACAAAAAAAGAAAATTACAGACCAATATCCCTGATGAACATAGATGCAAAAATACTCAACAAAATATTAGCAAACCAAATTCAAAAATACATTATAAAGATCATCCATCATGATCAAGTGAGATTCATCCCAGGGATGCAAGGATAGTACAAGATTCGAAAATAGATCAACATCATCCACCACATCAACAAAAAGAAAGAGAAAAACCACATGATCATCGCCATAGATGCTGAAAAAGCATTCGACAAAATTCAACATCCATCCATGATAAAAACTCTCAACAAAATGGGTATAGAGGGCAAGTACCTCAACATAATAAAGGCCATATATGACAAACCCACAGCCAACATTATACTTAACAGTGAGAAGCTGAAAGCTATTCCTTTAAGATAGGGAACAAGACAAGGATGCCCACTCTCCCCACTTTTATTCAACATAGTTCTGGAGGTCCTAGCCATGGCAATCAGACAACACAAAGAAATAGAAGGTATCCAGATTGACAAGGAAGAAGACAAACTGTCTCTGTTTGCAGATGACATGATATTGTACCAAAAAAAAAACCCTAAAGAATCCACTCCAAAACTACTAGATCTAATATCTGAATTCAGCAAAGTTGCAGGATACAAAATTAATACACAGAAATCTGTTGCATTCCTACACACTAATGATGAACTAGCAGAAAGAGAAATCAGGAAAACAATTCCATTCACAATTGCATCAAAAATAAAAAATACCTAGGAATAAACCTAACCACGGAAGTGAAAGACCTATACTCTGAAACTATAAGACACTCATGAGAGAAATTTAAGAAGATACCAGTAAATGGAAACACATCCTGTGCTCATGGATAGGAAGAATTAATATTGTCAAAATGGCCATCCTGCCTAAAGCAATGTACAGATTCAATGCAATCCCTATCAAAATACCAACAGCATTCTTCAACAAACTAGAGCAAATAGTTCTAAAATTAATATGGAACCAGAAAAGAACACAAATAGCCAAAGCAATCCTGAGAAGGAAGAATAAAGCTAGGGGATTATGCTCCCTAACTTCAAGCTCTACTAAAAAGCCATAATAATAACCAAGACAATTTGGTACTGGCACAAGAACAGATACATAGACCGATGAACAGATAAGAGAGCCCAGATATAAACCCAAGTATATATGGTCAGTTAATATATGATAAAGGAGCCATGGACATACAATGGGGAAATGATAGCCTCTTCAACAACTGGTGTTGGCAAAACTGGACAGCTACATGCAAGAGAATGAAACTGGATTATTGTCTAACCCCATACACAAAAATAAATGCAAAATGGATCAAAAACCTGAATGTAAGTCATGAAACCATAAAACTCTTAGAAGAAAACACAGGCAAGAATCTCTTAAATATAAACATGAGCAACTTTTTCCTGAATGCATCTCCTCAGGCAAGGGAAACAAAAGCAAAAATGAACAAATGGGACTACATCAAGCTAAAGAGCTTCTGTACAGCAAAGGATACCATCAGCAGAACACAAATGCGTCCTACAGTATGGGAGAATATATTTGTAAATGACATAGTCAACAAGGGTTTAACATCCAAAATGTATAAAGAACTCACATGTCTCAACACCCAAAAAGAAAATAACCCAATTAAAAAATGGGCAGAGGATATGAACAGACACTTCTCCAAAGAAGAATTTAAGATGGCCAACAGGCACATGAAAAGATGCTCCACATTACTAATTATCAGAGAAATGCAAATTAAAACCACAGTGAGATATCTCCTCACACCAGTTCAGATGGCCAACATAGAAAAGACTAGGAACAACAAATGCTGACGGGTATGCGGAGAAAGGGGAACCTTCCTACACTGTTGATGGGAATGTAAACTAGTTCAGCCAGTGTGGAAAACACTATGGAAGTTCCTCAAAAAACTAAAAATAGAAATACCATTTGACCCCCAGGAATTCCACTCCTAGTGATTTACCCTAAGAATGCAGGATCCCAGTTTCAAAAAGACATATGCACCCCTATGTTAATTGCAGCACTATTTACAATAGCCAAGATATGGAAGCAACCTAAGTGTCCATCAATAGATGAATGGATAAAGAGGAGGTGGTACATATACACAATGGAATATTATTCAGCCATAGAAGAAAACAAATTCTACCATTTGCACAACATGGATGGAGCTAAAGGGTATTATGCTCAGTGAAATAAGCCAGGCAGAGAAAGACAAGTATCAAATGATTTCACTCATCTGTAGAGTATAACAACGAAGAAAAAACTGAAGGAACAAAACAGCAGCAGACTCACAGAATGCAATAATGGACTTACAGTTACCAAAGGGAAACGGACTAAGGGGGTAGGTGGGAAGGGAGGGAGAAGGTGAATAAGGGGCATTGTGATTAGCACACATAACATGGGGTGGGGCATGGGGAAGGCAGTATAGCAGAGAGAAGACAAGTAGTGATTCTATAGCATCTTCTTATGCAGATGGACAGTGATGTAATGGGGTATGTGGTGGGGACTTGCTGATGGGGGGAATCTAGTAACCTCAATGTTGGTCATGTGATTTTATATTCATGATACCAAAATAAAGAAAACTTTTTAAATGTTCTCTATATCTATGAATGATTCCCTTTCATTCCCAATTCTTTGTGTTTCTGCTTATTCCCATTTTTTTCTCAATTAGAATTTTGATGTTGGCAGTTTACTTTCAATATACAGCAATATAGATAGGGTGATATTATGTATGTATTAGTCTATATTACCCTTAAGGTTAAAAAAATCCATAGACCTAATTATAATTTCATGATCCAGGACTAGTCATCTGGTGTTCAATCAGGAAGCTTACATTTCAGATGTACAACTGCTTCAGCTATTGATACAGTTATATGAGATGCTTTGTGATTTGGCATAATATCAAAAATGAATTTTCATCAATAAAATTAGTGGCTTCTTTTTCTGTTTAATAATTGTTATAGTGGACTCTTACTGGAGAGATGGGTCACATTCAATAAATACAGATTAGCTAGGACATATTAAAAATATTACCCTTTACAGTAGATCACCTTCAAAGATTGCCAGTATTAAGTCCTTCCCGCTCCATATGCACAGACTGCTCCTTCCATTAGGAGAGAAAATTATTTCTCATTTCCTCAAGTCTGAATTGTCTCTCTAAGTATGTTGACTAAGAGAATGCATTGGGTATTTTGCACCCAAGCTTCATGAGGACTGGTAGCTACTCTTTCCTTTCTCCTAAAACTCAGCAGACATGGTCTGCAAAGCCCAAGCCATATGGAATCACCACAAGGAAGAGAAATGAGGCATTTCAATTGATAGTTCAGCTGAGTTCCCAGCCAGAAGGCAGCACCAACTTCCAGTCATAGCAATGAGCCATCTACTTAGTCAAGCCCCAAGATAAATGCAGTCCCAACTGACATCAGTTGGAACAGAACTACACTGTGGGTCCCAGTCAGCTACATATTTATAAAACATAATTAAATGGTTGTCTTAAGCCAATAAATTTTGAGTCGGCTTGTTATATAGCAATAGAGCATCAAAACAACCATGTTTACATAAGATTTTAAGAAGGCATTTGACATAGTACTATAAGTCCTAGCCAGGACAGTTAGGGAAGAACAACTAGGGAAGACATCCAAACTGTTGAAGAAAAAATAAAATTATTTCTGGGCAAGCAATGTGATCTTATATGCAGACAACCCTAAATATTCCACAAACATAAACAAGCAAACAAAAACTGTTAAATGAATTCAGCAGTTTCAGGATATAAAAATACACAAAAATCAGTTGCATTTTTATACACTAACAATGACCAGTCCAAAAGGAATTGAGAAACCAATTCTATTTATAGTACATCAAAAATAATAAAATACTTAGGAATAGTTAAACCAAGTATGCAAAGTCCTGTATGCTGAGAATTACAAAATTTTGGTGAAAGAAGGTAAGTAAGACACAAATATAATGGAAAGACATCCCATGTCCATGGATTGAAAGACAATATTAAGATATCAATATTACCCAAAACAATCTATAATTCAATGTACTCTCTATCAAAATCCCAAAGGGATTTTTTTGCAGGAATAGAAAAATCCATGCTAAAATCCATATGGAATTTCAAATAGCACAAATAATCCTCAAAAGTAAAAAAAAATTGGAGGTCTCACCCTTCTTGATTTCAAAATTTACTTCAAAGCTATAGTAATCAAAACCAGTTTGATGTTGATGTAAAGACAGACAGACCAATGGAATAGAGAGACCAAAATATACTTCTGGTGTATGATCAAACACTTTTTAAAATGGGTATCAAGATCATTCCTTTAAAGGGGAAAGGGCAGTCTTTCCAACAAATGGCACTGGGAAAACTGGAAATCTACATGCAGAAGAATGAAGTTGGGGCTTACCTTACACCATATACAAAAATTAGCTCAAAATGGATAAGGGACCTAAATACTAAAACTAAAATTCTTAATTATAAGAGATAAAGAATGACATTATATATTGATGAAAGGGTCAATTCATCAAGAGGATATAATAATTGAGATATAATAATTACAAACACAAGCACCAAACAACAGGGCTTCAAAATATATGAAGCAAACATTGACAGAATTGAAGGGGGAAATAGTTTTACATTAATAGTTGGAGATTTCAGTTCCCTCTTCAATACTGGAGAGCATCTAGATTTATGATCTGTAAGGAAAAAGAGGATTTGAGCAATACTATAAACCAGCTAGACCTAACAGACATATGTAGATCACACCACAGAACAGAATACATATTCTTCTCAAGTGCACGATCAAGTTTATATTACAAAATGTTTGAAAACTCCTATGTCAGTTTTTTAAAACATTTTTTAAATAAATGTTGATACTCATGAAAAAAATTAGTCTGATATGTGTCATTAATAGCTGGTAATGAGGCTTTGGAAGCTAAGTTTATCAAAGCTAACTATTTTGGAAGATAGCTTTATATATTGAAAAGAACTAAATTGTCTTAAGTCAGTTTATAAGAGCACAAAAAGTAGTTTCTCCTTACAAAGAACTAGCATTTAGATTTAGTTCTTTGTTCTATTTTCTTTTCTGTTTTCAATCTCATTTACTTCTTTATTTCCTCTTTCAATTTTACTTAAGTCTTTAAAAATCTTTTTTCCAACTTTGGTTTAATTAAACACTTCACTCTTACATAATAACACAAGTGTCTGAGCAATGAATTTTTCTGAGTACATTTTAACAATATATATGTGATATACATTTCACCTTTGAACAGCATGGGTTTGAACTGCATGGAGCTGCTTATACATGGATTTTTTTTTCAATAAGTATATCAGAGATTTTTTTGGGAGATGTATGACAATTTGAAAAAACCTGCAGATGAATCATGTAGACTAGAAATATTTTTAAAAATTAAGAAAAAGTTAGGTATGTCAATGAACACATAAAATATATGTAGATACTAGTCTATCTTATCACTTACCACAAAATTAACAGTACACTATTATTAGGTAAGTTTTGGGGTAGTCAAAAGACCAAAATTTTGACTGCACTGCATGGGGCTTGGTGCCCCTAACTCCTGCATTGTTCAAGGGTCAACCATATATGCTTTTGTTATTACTCTTTAGTCTATGTTAATTTACAATTTTTTGTGTGCCTTCTAAGTGTTTCTGTGTTGTTTTTCTATCTTTACTAGTAAATTTTAGTTTCAATATACTCAACTCAGAGAATGTAACCTTTACAGCTTTTGGAAACTTTTGTGCTTTTTGTGATGTAGATGTATATGTACATCCTAAAGAGAACAATGACTTACATATGTGTATAGGTATATAGAAATACATGTGCTTCTCCCAAAAAAAGCAAAATACTGTGTGTGCATGTGTGTGCACACGCACTCTGGACTTGCTTAAACTGAAGGGGCATTCCCTGTTAGCAAGTCAGAGTCTGAAATATAGATATATATGATCAACTTATTTATCCTCCTTATCCATATTCAGTTTTTGTCTATTTTATCCATCACTGGCTGACAGATGTATTTATGTCAATTTCTCTCTCTTTTTTTTTTGGCTTTATGTATTATAATATTATTTTAGTAGCTACATAAAGACTCATGACACTCACATGTTCCTTACGGATTCCATCCTTTTTCAGCAGAGTGCCCCAGTTTGTGTCCCTTAAAGTTATGCCTTGCATTCAGTCTTGTCTGATGCTAACATTACAATCCCTAATTATCTTTGCACACATTTGGCTTTTATCGTTTTAATGCCAATTTTTGTCTATATGAGGCAGTTCACATTTATCATCATGACCCTCAATTTGCCACACTACCACACAGAGATACACAAATACATCTAACCTTAGTGGCTATTTCAGCTATTTGGGAATAAGCAAATGAATTTAAATGTCAGAGGAGAAAATGAAAAACAAATTCCAGATAGTGTGGCTATCATTCTCCTGGGAAAAGCACAAAAATTAAACTCTTCTCACAGTGTCCTCTCACCAGCATTTTTCGAGTCCCTGGCCTAGAAGCCCCTGCTTTCCCAACGCCTGTTTTCCTACTGAGGCTTTCACACTATTTATCTCCACCATACTTTTGAGAAACCTCACCCTCCTCCTCCTTTCATTTTTCTCCTCCCTTGGCAATCTTACCCATGCTCCTCATTTCTCTTGCCATCTACATGCTATCGTCCCCAAATATCTGTCTCCAGATCCAAAATGTCACCCGAGCTCTCGACTCACACATGCAAACTCTTCATTTTCTAGCCCTTAAATCTATTTCCTTTCTGTCTTCCTTATCTGGTTAATTGGCCTACCTCCTTGCCTACACCAAAAACCTAAGACTCCCCGTCCTCTTCTCCCTCACTGCCTTCTATTGCTTAATCACCAAATCTAATAGAGGACAACTAAATAGCTCAAAACCCAATCACCTCTCTTCTTTTCTGCTGCCATTCCCTTCTGGGAATCATTCTTTACTCAGGCAGTTAAAGGGATCTTTTAAAATGCAAATCTTACCAAGTCCCTACATTCCCTCTTAAAATTATTTTATAGCTTCGGATCAAAAAACATGGCTCTCTGATTTCTGGTAACTTTCCTAGCTTTGCCTCATTCACTTTCACTCCCTTTATTTTACAGAGTTACCCTGGACTTTTCTGTGTATCTAGAATTAAGGAAGTTATCTCCTGCCTCAAGAAAATCCTGGAATGTTCTCTTCCTTTCTTCCCAGCCTCTGCCCTTCATTCCTTCAAGCTTCACTAAAATTTAATTTTCATGGAAGTCTTCATAGACCAAATGCACATAACTCTCCCTTGGCACTCTTCGTTTCTGTAACAGTTCATTTTGTGTCTTTCTCACCCTTGAAGCTCCATGAAGGTAGGGAGAAATCCTGCCCTGGACATTAGTGTGTTCCCAGCACCTGTCATACTTCCAGGTATGTAGTAAGTCTTAATAAATATTTATTAGCTATAGAAGAACAAGGTGGAGTAACTGAGATGATTGGATAGATGATGCATACACTTTTTTCCTTGTATTGTTTCTCTTTTTATTTTCAAATTGATGCAAAGGCTACTTACCCCAACACACATAGAACCCATTCACTCACATCATGAAAATAATCTCATTTACTCTAAATTAGAAAATTACTGCATATGTCAGAAGCATCTATGAATACAAAGTTCCTTGACTCCTTGCTCCTTTTCTCTGAAATGATCTGATAGACTCCTGGGATGTTACCAGGTAGTTCTGTCATGTTGTCTAATGATTTCTAACAATTTCAAACTTATGCATATTTCTGGTTGATATGCTTTGGGTCTTATTAAAAGAGATCTGCACCTTTGACAGCTGACCTTTGGCAGATGTATAAAATTAATCAAACATATTCTTAAATAGATAACTTGGTGACAGGCATCTTTTTTAAAGAGAGAGTACACTTTAAGCTATTTTAATGAGTGCAGAAATGTAATAGCAATATTTCCACTCAGTTTTTATCTAAAAGTAAAACTGAAATTTAGATGATGTATAAAAGAGCAAACACTGCTGATGTACTTTTTTTTTAATTCTTATTAAGTGAAGGAAATGCACAGAAATATGAGATGAGCTTATTTATAGAAATGTCAAAAATAACTTTCAACACACGCTGAAAACTCTTTTCTTTGCAACTTGAGCTGGCTTTGTACTGCAGTTTGACACTTTCTCCTGAAGCTTTCTCTATTTTAGATATAAAGAGAGTAGAATAGAATTAGATATTATTTTTTAAAAAGAGATGGTATATAAAGTTTTTGCACTGGCCATGTCTGTGGACTTAATTTAAAGGCTTAGCACTCTTCAAAAGTTTCTAAGCCTCCCAGAATCCTAGAAAAGTGAATTGAGCATGTCTATGAAAAATCTAATACTATTGGCAAATTTCAGTTTTCATCTCAGCCAGAAATGGCACTCAAAGTCAATAAATAATGAAAACTAAGTACAGGCATTTTAATATTTGTTCAGTTTGAGAGTTCTGTGACACTAGGCTGTCATCCTCAGATAGACAAAGATCTTTTATTGATTATAGTTGTGTCTTTCAAATGGTGATGTTCTAAAGTCCTAGAACTCTACAGACATGCCTCAGCAGTTGGCTCATGGAATGAAGGAGTTAGAGCTTCAATACATGAATTTCAGGGGGCACATTTAATCTATAACCTCTACCCTCATAGGGGTAGTTGGACATACAAACCTAATGTCTGGAGGAAAGTCTGAGAGGGAGATACAAATTTGGGAGATAAGCACATGAAATCATCAAGTGGGGAGTACAAACAGAAAGAGAGAAAGCCAAAGATTTATAAAATAGCCCTGGGCACTATAACACCTAAAGACTGAGAAGAATAAATGAAATTAGTAAGAGACACTAAGAAGGAATGACCAAAGGACTTGGTCTTGGTTAAGAACATGGAAGAATCATCCACAGAACCAGGAGATAATGCGGAGAATATGGTGCAAGCAGGTGAATTATTGGGTGGTGGTGGAGGCTTGGGAATTTCTCTTCTGAATGCTTCTGTTCCTCAGTGAAATATGAAACAAGGTCATTAGTTGAGAGTGAGGATTAGGAAAGGGTTTTTGGGGATTTGAGGAGAGAAGACAATGAATTAAATTGTCATCTAGGAGAATGGGAGAATGAATAGACCAAGGAACATAGTCTGACTTCTAGGCAACATTGGAGGCCAAAGGAGACCACAATCATGAATTCAAAGGGAGACCTGTTAGAAGGGTTGTGTGCTTTCCCTGGTTGGGTTCAATCCTGTGCAGGAGCAGAATACATGGCGACTTGGGGTTAATCAGGTTTAGCAAGAGAATCTGATAAAAGAGAGAATGTATGCTAGGGAATGATTACATTACAATGTTTGGGTAAAAAGCGAAGTGAGTATGGTGGCAGGAAGAGGTGAGAGATGGTGAAGAGGTGGTATGGTCGACGAATTTTAAGCACAAATTCAAGAAGGTGCGTTAGAGACAGGGGCCAAGAGGGAGTGAGCTAGAAAGATAGTCCATGATAGCAGAAGAGTAGAATGCTTAAACTGAGACAATGAAGAGATCACCGCAACTGGGGCTGACAAGGTTTGCAAGTGGTCATAGAAAGGACTAACTTATGCACAAAGCAAAAGAAGATCCCTGGAGGGGAAGAATCTAGAAACTGAGTAGTGGGGATTATGCAGCTGTGGGAATGAAAAGAACCAGTGATTGTGGAAGTGAGTGGGGTGGTATGCAAGATCAGATCACTGCAGAAGAGAAGGTCCAGAAGCAAAGATAATCTATATAGAAATGGAAATCACCAAGATGATGATAGGAATAGCAGGGAAGAGACAGAAAAGATCTAAGATTGAGAAGGAGACTCAAGGGTCAGTTTAAAGGCTAAAGACTTAAATTTTGGTGTTTTTAGAGAGAAGACAGGGAGAATAGTCTGGAAGCAGTAATGAGGAACATGAAACACACTTATTCCACCTCCCAGCTCTACAGCATGAGGAGCAAGGGAAAAAAAGCACTTCCAAGGGCTAATTTAGGGAGGCATGTTTTGAGGGAGAGGTGGGTGCTGTTAGAGTAAAAAGGTAAAAGAATGTTCAGGGACACTACAGACACAAGATTAAACAGATAGATCAACCTAACAGGACAGCTTTCCCACAGGGCAACAAGAACATAAGGGAACTGAGTGAGATAAATGGCATTTCAGATTGCTGGGTAAAATGCATTATTCAATACATGTGACAATTATTTGGTCATTTGTAAAAGTAAAATCCTGCATCTTTACTTTTTCTGAATCCATCATGAATCAAAGATTTGCATGTAAAAATAATTTAAATGTGCTAGTAGGTATTTTAAGAAATAATTTTAAAATCTTCACGAATGAAGTTTTCTCAATGGAAAGAAATCTTGACACATTGATGGAAAAGGCTGAATTTTTATGCATATGAAAAGAAAATTTGTGAATAAACAGAGGAGTCAAAGACAAATGATAAACTTGCAAAAATGTTTGAAACACCTATTACAGGCAAAAGATCTTGTTAATATAGCAAAATCATATATGAGTCAATAAAAAAGAGGTGGCAAAACTGATAGAAAAATAAACAAAGGGTGAAAACAGATCACAGGAAAAGAAATGCAAAACCACAATCTTTTTAAAAGCATCTCTAAAAATTGGAATTATTAAAAGAAATGCAAAATAAAATGAGATACCACATTCATTATTCAGAATGACACAGATGAAAGACTGACCATACTGACAATAAGAATGCAGAGAGAGAGGCATTCTCCCAGTAGGATTAAATTTTGATCCTGGAGGGCTATTTCTATGCAATCACAAATTAAACGTGCATATTCCCTGACTTGGTAATTCCCTCTATGGAAACACAGGCAGCCTCCAGAAGATGCAGAAGGCAAGGAAATGGACTCTTCTCTGAAGCCTCCAGAAGGAATGTAGCTCTGCCAACACCTTGATACTAGATTTCTGACCTCCAAAAGTATAAAATAATGAATTTGCATTGTTTTAAGACATTTATTTTGTGGTAATTTATTACAATAGTAATAGGGAATTAATACAATGTGGCTGGAAATCTATGGTAAGAAGGATGGATGGAACTGTGGGAGATAACATCAGAGGTGGTAGGCAAGCTAAAGTATATTCAGCCATTTGTGAGAACTTTGGATTTAACTCTGAGAATCTGAGTGGTTTGAGAAGTATTGCTGTTGGTTCAGAGAGTATGCATCCCTCTGCTTATGGAGAATGTGTGATAGGATGAAGAGGAGATGACTTCGAAGGATAAAAATATTGCCTGAGAACTGAGAATGGAGCCTCAGGGAAAGAAGATTATGAGAATTGCTTGATCTTAGCTGGTTTCCATGAAGGTGATGAAAGTAATCAGATTTGGATACTGTGTTGGATAGTCCATTTGCCTCTCCGATGGCCTCCACCTTTCACTAGCCTTTAATGACTGACCTGTGTGGACGACCTTTACAGGCTCTGCCCTGGAAGCAGAGCGAAAGGAGAGGAGCAATATTGAGATATTTGTTCTCCTGGTTCCTTCCTTGTGGACTTACCTGGGCCTTGCTGCACCCACCCATCAAAAGCTCCTCTAAAGAACGCCCCTCCCCAGGACTGTCTTTCTAGCTTCCACCAGCTAGCTGCTCCTTCCCTTGTCCCTTCAGTCCTGGAGTTGATATTCCCCCAGGGTACTACCCTATCTCTGTGGTTCTCAAGAAACCTGCTCACACCTTTGTAAAAAAATCCTTTTATTAATTATTCCTTCCAATTATTCTGACCTCAGGGCTGAGTGTACTGTTTCCTGCTAGAACCACAACTGACACCAACGTATTTCGCATATGTATCCAAAAAGGATTTAGTGATGGATTTGTGCGGAGTGTGAAAGAGAAGTCAAGCAAATGTCCCACCTATTTGCTCCTTTACCTTCACTTTCACAAGGAACCAGGCCTACTACCATATTGTATATAATCACTATGAAATTACTTGATGTAACTCTCAAAATTATATACACATTTATACAGAATTTTTTTCAATTTTGACCATTAGAGTTTTGTACAATAGCGAAGTAATTAGTAATCAAAGTTGATAGACTAGAAGTTAAAAAAAACCAGGGTCCCCACCAAATGTTATAAAAGTGTCATTGAGACAAAATTTTTGTGGATATTAGCTCACTTTGCTGGAAAATTAGATGGTGGAAATCAATTCAGGTCTCCAAAAGTTATTACTACACTGGAGCTATTAATAACACTTGCAAAGGATGGCACTACACAAAATACAAACATGTTAACTAATAAATATAAAGGATGATCAGGTTAAGGATAAGCAGAGTTAAGACTTAAACTGAGAAATCTTTACAAGAACATGATCCAATTTTTGCAAACAGTAAACATTTTAAAATGGCAGAAATAAAAGAGAGGAAGCAGTGTCTCTATGAATATAAAAAGTAATGATGATTCCTAGAAAGCTCTTTATACCTTAAAAGTAACACCAAATAATGGCAAAGAGAAGAAATCTAAGAACATGTAACATATATATATTATATATATGTACATATGTATGTGTGTGTGTGTATATATATACATAATATGTATGTGAACATATATTGAACATGTATGTACAGGAGTCCTGAGCTCTGTTTCTTATTCAACTAGAATCCTATACATTTTCAAACTTATTACTTAATATTTCTAACCTTTCTTTGCCTCTTTCATCATATTAAAAATGGGTTTAACAATGTTTATGCTATTGAATTCAGAACTGTTTTGAGAATTAGAGGGTAGAGCACACCTAAAGTAATGAGAAAGTTAAAACAAGTCAGAATACATCTTCTGTGTGTTATAATTACTAACAATTTCTACATAGTTTGCACTGATATCTTTTCAGTGTATAGTAATTATGCAGGGCACATCTCCACTGAGCATTCTGTGTCAATAGCTTGGTGGAATTCCTTATCAATTAAAAAACTTAAGTTTTGCATTCTTAGTAGCATAGATTTGCTCTCTTACAGTCTTCTAGCACATCTCTCTGGGTCACAGGGAACAAAACCGACTGTGGCTGATGGGGCAGATTGTTAAAAAGATGGTGGTTAATTCATAGGATTCTTGGGAGGGCTGGAGTATCCAATTCCTAGCTAAGCTGCCAGAATGATGACTGAAACTTTACTGCATAAATGCTTCCACCACCACTGCCTTCCCCCAAATCCAGATGCTGTAGCAGACACTGCTGGTTGGAACTAGAATGTACTGCAAACACGACTGCCAAGAGCATCAACACTACTTTTGTGCCAAGAACTTGACCTTAAATCCATTGCCTCTCTGAAAGTTGTGTCCTTCTTCCCACTCCAGAAAAGTAGATTCTTTGTGGAGATAGGTTGCTTATTTCCAAATGGAAGAGTAGGAAAAGTGTATTAGACTGCTTAGTTGGCCATAGCAAAATGTCACACACTGTGTGGTTTAAATAACAGAAACTGATTTTCTCATAGTTCTGGAGTCTGGAAAGACCGAGTCTGCCAAGGTTCAATTTCTTGTGTGAGAGCTCTGGCTTCTTGCATATGGCTTCCTTTCACTGTGTGCTCACATAGCCTTTTCTCTGCATGCTGAGAGTCCATCTAATTAGGGCCCCACCTTTATGACCTAACTTAACTTCCATTACCTCCTAAAGACCCTGTCTCCAAATACAGTCACACTGGGGGTTGCAGCTTCAACATACAGATTTTTGGGAAGACAAAATTCAGGTAGCTAGCAGGTGAAGCCCAGGACACATGACTGGGAACTGGATACAGAAGAACCTGATGAAACTGGAAAGGTTAAATATGGTAGGAAATTCCCCAAATATAGTAATGGTGTTCAAAGAATGCTGGAGAGAACATAACAAGCCCCCATTGCACCTGGTAAACAGAATTCAAGAAAATCAGACATGGAACCTCCATCTTGATCAAACTAAGCTTTATACTGGCAAAATGTAACCATATAACATGTGTAACTGCAGCTTAAATGATACATAGATGAGATCTAGGAAAAATCAAGACAAGATGCTTAGGTCTTATAAACAACAGAGTAATGTTAAAGACTGCAGAAAGGGAGAGGGAGAGGGAGAGACACAAAGCTTAGTGAGAAATGTAAATTTTCTCCCTTGTAATATGCTTCTGCCAAAAAATTAAGGAATAATTTTGTAAATAGTGGCAATTGGCATGATGTAATAGGGTTCTTCTACATTCCATTTAAGTGTTCATTCAAGTGATTTTTCTTGATTAGAAAATATGTGAAGTCAAGCATGAAAGTATATGCAATATTTAAAAAATAGGTTCTTTGTTATCCAAAATATGGCTTAAAGCTCACAGTTTTTATTTGTCCCTTGTCAAAGTTTCAGATGAAATAAATTAATCAGTGTAATGGGAGAAATTCTAAATTGTCACTGGAAACTAGAAAAAGAGCTTATCTATGTATCTGGATATTGGAAAATGTCAGCAGGAAATAATTTACACCAGAAGAAAGGGAGAAAAACACCAATATTGCCATTCATGAAATGTGTCAATGGGTGCTCCCTGCAGAAGTAAAGAGAGGCTAACACAGTGTCTGAGGGATCATACCTCAGCTATCTGACTGGAGCACCATGAACCACTCTCTCCTGAAAATGGGCCAGTAACAAGCCATCGGACATATCAAAAGATCCAGGAGCTCAAGCACAGGCTATTCTGAGCTTGAAGAGTAATGGAATCTTGTAAAACAGAGATTCTGTGGAAAACCAACACACCCACCTTATGCTTTCCACCTTGCAGGCAGTTGGCAAATGTTAGCCTATAATCCAATTTGTAAATATCTCGGAGTGTGTGGTTTGCCTAATTTTCTGTGCCTGGCATATTTCAAAGAACATGAAATCAAAGCATGTTAACTATATTTTTTCAGTATCCCCAGAGACAAAACTATCCTAATTTAGTTAAAGTCACATTTAACCTTTCTATTTCAGATCCCAGCAGGAAATAAAATAACAGCTGAGATTTTCTATCCTTTTGGCATAATGGAAATCATGAAGCCATTTCAATCTCACTTTTATCAATTATATTGGTAACCTCTATTAACTTTTTCCTTTTTCTTTAATCTACCTTTTCTAGTCTTAATTCTACCTGTCCTTGATAGAAGAGCTGAACTGCCTCAGGGGCACTCACCTGGGGGCAAATAAAAATGTCTGCCTACTAAAAGTGATCCATAGCGAAGGATTTCCTTGGGAAGGTTGTAGTTGAGAAGTCACTTTGCATCCTTTGGGGTCTGAGCTTCCCTACCATCAGCTATCCAAATTAATTAGACTGTATTTTAATATGGGTGAGGATATGACCACCACAGAATCAATACAAACACACCTGAGCCAAGGAATTAATCTAATTCCTAAATTGTACCCAGGTCAGTTTTGGTGTTGTCTGACCCTGGGTTTCATTGTTGTTTTTGTTGCTCTTTGTTTTTAAATCTCTGCACTAAATCCTTGCTACTCAAAGTGTGGCCCAAAAACTAGGAGCATTGGCATCATTCAGGAGCTCGTTAAAATGCAGGATCTGAGGTCATACTCTAGACTAATAAATCAAAGTATGTTTTTAAACAAGATCCTCTGGTGATTCTATGTCCATTATAATCTGAGAAGTGCTAGTCCAGTATACCTACATGCAAAGCCTAGAGGGCACTTGTTCGGAGTAAAGCAACATTATGTGAGGATACGACCTTGGCTGAGACAATTCACGTTAATATAAGAGTAAACTGTCAAATGTAAGTGATTCACATAGATTCAGTAAAAGACTTCACCTAGGATTTTTGGCTTAGGGACAAAATTCTATTATGGAATCTGAATAATTTTGTTTTGGTCTTTACTCAGTTAAAACTAAGTATGCATTGAAGTCTCTACCTTACCTTATTATCATAGCATGAGAGACAAGGATTGGGCTGGTTATAAGATGCAGTATTTCTCTTTGTGTCAGCTCCAAATAGGTATATTGACTTGTTATCATTTACTGCTGCTTACTATGCTCAAGGCTTTATACTTGGCTCTGTGGTTCTCCAACTGTGTAAAGCTTCTCAATTATAATGTGCCAAGGATTCACCAACACTTGGCCTCAACTATGTCTACCTCATACCAAACACCTGATCCAAAACTAAAAAGTGAATTAAAAAGTATAACTGTTTTGCCTGTCTTCAAGAAATCATCTAGATAGCTGGAAACATTTCAGTGCTGATAGTCTAGATAAAAAATAAACAAAAACCAAGATAAAAAAATGACAGCAACCAAGTGCTCTAATATGTGGTAATACTTAGCAAGAACTAAAAGAGGTTACTCTGTTTATATATGTTTGAGCACTACTTCAGTAGAATAGTAAAATTTATGTATCCTTTCTCTTCATATGGGTCATTGTAGATAAACATTCTAAATTACTATTGTTCAGTATTCTACAAAATCAGGGAGCACGAAGCACAATAATTATAAAACATAAATGCTTGTTTACAAATTTTGTTACATTTTGTTCATTCTTTCAACAAGCAATTATGAAGTACCAGCTAAGTTTTTTCTTGCAATTCACTAGATGTATAACTGTCTAAGCCTAGGTTCCCAGAAAGAAAAACCTACATCAACAGCTGATGTCCCATTCTTTGAGATATGCACTATTTAACTGGGGAAACCAGAGTGAGAAAACAGGGTTTGAAGAGAGCAGATAGAATAAATCTGAGGGGGCATTACTAAGTTGACTGCTGGTTGTCATTCATTACAGAGATCCCTCAGTGTGGCGGGACCATCTTCCAAGGGCTTGTAAGAAATCCTGCATTGCAGCCTTTTATCCACCTGCTGCCATCCCCCACTGATCCCTTCCCACATCTCCAAGTTATACATGTGTGGTGGAAACAGGTCCCACCGCATCTCTTCATTCAGCAACAAAAAGGGAACTCCCAAAGAGAAAGACAGATGCTGTCAAGCTGTGCCTGCATGAGACTGATCACTTCGGCAGGGGCTGGGGAACACCCACACATAGCTGGGCACAGTGGCTTCTCTGTAGCTCAAATAGGAGTTCATTTACTCATCCATCCATTCATATTGTATGCTCTGTTCCCAGCCTGGGGATACAAAGAGTAAAAGGCACAGTTCCTGCCCTAAAAGAAATTGTATCATAGTAGGGAAACAACATTAAAAAAAATAATCTAGTGTTACAGTGCATCAAGTACTAAAATGGAAAATATATACAAATAAAAGAAACCCCTAAATCTGTCTGCTAGAATGAAGACATTCATTGAGCAAAGCCATAACTGAACAAGTAAGGATTAACCAGACATATAGGCTGGAGGGAGACCTAGTGGTCTGAGCTTGTGAGATGGATGATGGCAGGCACAAGGCAAACGAGAAGTCGATGTTGTTGAAGCTTCATCTACAACAAGAGGAGGATAGGAAATCAGGCCAGGTAGGTTCAAAGAGACCAGATTATCACTAACATTTTATGTCCTATGAAGAAGGTGAGATTTATGCTACGGGTAACAGAGAGCCATTTAAAAAAATAATTGAGTGGGAATAGAGTTGATGAAATGTACATGTTCAAAAGATTATTCCTATTAAAGTGTGGAGGACAGACTAGAGGAGTGAAACCGGAGATTAAGTAGACCAGAAAAAAGACTAATATAATTCTAGAGCATCTGTTCTCCTTTGCCTTACATGACTGCTGAAAGGATTAAGTGGGACCCTAGGTATGGAGGCCAGAGGAGACTATAGAACAGCAGACACATGTGACAGAGGAGGACAGAGGCTGCAGTGCTGTTTTGGGTGTTTCCATTGCCCTTTGCCTGAAGACCATTTTACCCTATCCCCGTTGGCTCCCCGCCTCCAGAGGTTCTGACTCAGCAGACTGCAGTGGGCCATTTGTGTTTGGAAGAAGCCCCCTGAGCTGAGAAACGCTGCTCTATTTCTTTGAATATCTGACTTCTTCTGCACATCCTGAACATACAAATGCAACTGTTGGGTTTTTCTTCACAGGATTGAATAATGATTTAGTCTGTAAATCATTTAGAGTGCAGTAATCTATTACCTGACAGGGTGCAGAATGAGATCCTTGAAATCCAGTCACCACAGGCCTGGATGCTGACCACTCCAAGGGCTCAAAAAGAAAAGATGATGACAGGTTTACTCACAACATGCCCCTTTTCCCTGGGGTCTGGTTAGGAGTATTCTAAGTTTTGCAGCAGTTGTAGTTTAAAATCTCCCAGGTCTGCTGACAGATAATGTCATTTTCCTCAAACCAGATGGATTCTATTCTTGAAAGACATGTATAACTTTTACTTTCTTCAAAGGTCCACAGGAATCCGTAAGACTGGCAGGCTATAAACAATTAGTGCTCACATTTCCATTCAGGTGCATTCATACACCTGAGAGGACTCACAGGTACATGCTGGAGAGGCAGATGGACTTCTAATGGATTTGATTTCACTGGACTGCTTTTTAAATTCAACGACTATATTTTGATTTTTTCACATTTGGTCTGGTTAGGCTCCCACAGGTTTGGGCCTAAATAGGAAGCATTGGTTTTTGAATGGCAACTTAGCAATTAAAACTTAAGTAAAGCAAAATGTGGAGATACACAGTGTATTTTAATTTCTTTTTTTAATCTAAAGGTTCAGAGTAAGGGGCACATTGAAATCTATAGGGTCTCTATCAATTTAAATAGAAACATGCATAAATAGAACAACAGAAGATGCCAATTTCTCAAATATGGGATAACATATGGTACAGCTCCATAATAATTTCAAGTCTTTTGTTTCAATAAATCTTCATCAAATTATGCAGATCTCTTGGGAAGGTGAAAATTATGCAGAGCCCTGAGCTGGGTTGCAGCTCCATTTCAGAACCACTGCAGCTGGAACCCAGAAGGAAAGTATTAGCTGTGGACGATCTACAGATAACACATTGTATGTATCTCTGATAATCATGCCCACATACAAAGCCACTATTAGTTATGACTGAATAAATATTTCTAATAGAATGGTTCTGAGACACATCCGCTTTTATCTTCCTATTTTTCTATCAATTTTTACAAAAAATCTAAATTAGAAGAGAAAAACTATTGGAGTAATCAAAAGTTGAAATAGATATATAACAGTCCAATAGGAAAATAATAGCCTGGAAGTTAGACTATATGGTTCCAATATTGGTTTAAGATGCCTGAGGGATTGTATACTTGAGAACCAATATAATATTATGTATTAATTATACTTCAATAAAAGAATTAAGTGCCTGGGGGGTAAACAGGTATGAATTTCAATCTATAAGCAGGGATACATTAAATTCCTATTTTTAAATTTTCTCTACATCAACTTACTTTTGACCTTAACCTCCTCCCTCCCTGGGCTAGTGGGATGCAATCTCAGACAATTTTGGGTATCCTGAGTTATTCCACAGTTCCAGGATCTTAGAAGGCCAGTTCCAAGAAATGTTCTTGGACTAGTTCCACACGGGCTGGCCCTGTTCTGAGAAACTGTCTCTGTCTGTATGAGCCATTCAGTTCTGAAAGTCTTCTGTTCTTTCTGACCCACTCTTGAAACAAAGCTTTTTTTTTTATTATTCTCTGTAGTCTCCCTAGGGCTATGGGCTATCCCCTGGTTTCACACACTCTTATCCTCAGCCTGTGAAAATCTTCTTCAAAGCTGACACGCACAAAATGGCAAATTTAATTTCTTGGAATTGCTCACATCTTGCTCTTGAATTTCCATTTTGGTTAAAAAAGAAAAAAAATCTTTAACTCAATGGTGATTCAATCTTATTCATTCTAAATCTATTAACTAAAATGTTCAAAATTCAAATTTCCTATTAGGGCCATTATTATTTTCTCAGTTCCTTCCTCTGCCCCCATCTTCTTCTCAAGGCGGCAGCGGGAGGCTTATCTATAACCTGGCATTTAGTGGGGAGGGGAGTCTCCCATGTGCTGCTCCCTGAATCCTTGCGGCCTTCTCTGAGATAGTCCACACCCTGCCTGATCACTGGGCGTCTAGCTCTGATGTCCACTCAGGAATGGCTGGTCACATCTGGGCATCTGCTGGCAACAGCAGCTGAAATCCATGGCACCTGCCAAAACTGCCAGAGTTCAGGTCCCCAAATGTGGCCTCTTAGTGCCAACTGCAGGCTTCTACCCAACCACCAGTTCTCTGGCAATTTCTGCAACCCCTTGGAGACTTGGGCACTCTGACTGTGCTCTTCACACCTTGCTGGAAAGTACAGAGCTCTGTGAAGCTGTCTTCATGTCTAGGCATCTTCTTGAACCAGAAACCAGATGACCATAAAGGAAAACCTTTCTGGAAGGGATTTAAAGAAATATCTCTGTTATAGTAATATCTGAAAATGCCACGAAGCCATGTACTTATCTGAGCCTCAGTCTTTTCCTCTATAAAAGGGAAATTTTGTATACATCTATTCTGAGATCCCTGTCATTCATAATGTCCTCTATTCACAAGTTTTGCATCCAGTTGGGACCTGGGAAGAAGTACAACAAATGGATATGTCAAGAAAAGGTCCACATGGAAATAGACAAGAGGTGGAAATAGACAAGAGTAATTGGTGTGAAGGACAATAAAAGCTAACCACAGATATCTGTAGAAAAGCTGGTAGGGAAGGCAGCTGTAAAATATGAATAGATACTATCTTGAGCCTTACTAACTGTTGGATCAAGAGGGCTTGTGAGGTGCTAGTAGGAGCAGGGGAAACACCAGGCAAGGATTTACATAAATGATGCTAGTCACTGGAGAAGCAGGGGAAAATGGAGCACAGGAAACTAGTGTTTCCATCTTAAAAAGAATAAAGTGACAGGTCACAAAGTCAGGACTGAAGCACAGTAAACAAAACAGAAGTAAAGCTCCCAGAGCCAGGGCACATGAGCAGAGCTAGAGTAACAGTAAGAGCAACCAGATTCTGAAACCCAAAACGTTCAATTAAAGCTCCTTAAATCCCTCCTGCTTAGGAAATAGTTCAAGAGCATTTGACAGACACCATCATGAAGTAAGGTCAAGCAACCCAGCTGTGAGGAGAGCCAGCTTACAGAGCCTGCAGAGCAGGCAAAAATCAGACTAGATTTATAATTTGTTTGTGGGATTCCATTACTAACTCAAACAAAAGATTTTTTAAGATCTGTGGCCTATTTAAAATAGAAATGTTTGTCAATGCGTCTAGGAGACTCTATTGTTTTGCATTGCAATTATAATCCACATATTTATGGAATAAACAGAGTAAATTTCTGTTTAAATAAAAACCTATGCCTTTCAAGTGTGTTTTTACATTATGACCTTTCTAAGTTGTAATCTAAATCCATGTAGCAAATGCACAAATCATAAATGAATTACTGTAGTATGAACACACCTATATAACCCTTGCCCAGGTCAAGAACAAAACATGGCCAGCAATTCAGAAGCTCTCTTTCCACACTACCCCAATCATTTTAAATATAGTTTTGAAAATGTGTTTTGGCAAAGAGACTTGTCCCCTTTAAGAATCAGAAGCCAATTTGAAAATGCTTGAAAAATATAGAAATCAGTGAAGAAATTAACTAAAGGATAATTTCAAATTAACTGTTACAAAAAATCTAGCCTTCCAAGGCTAAGAAGCTAGAGGGCAGAGCTAACTGAGATAGGAAAAAGGTAATGTTTTTATGAAAAAGTGCCTTCCATTTAACTTCATTTTTTGTTTATGATGTGCAGAGAAGCAATACAGTGTTAATTTGAAAGTGGGCTTAGGCTAGTTAAAAATGTACACATGACCCTTAAACAACACAGGGGTTAGGAGCTCTAACCTTCCATGCAGTTGGAAATATATGTATAACTTCTGACTCCCTAAAACTTAACTAATAGCCTACTTCTGACTAGAACATTATTGATAACATAAACAGTTAATTAATATATATTTTGTATGTTATATATATTATATACTACATTTTTACAGTAAGAAAAACTAAAGAAAATGTTTCTTTTCAAATTGTTCAAAATCTCATAGAAAGTATTTTTCAATGCATTTTTTTTAATCCATGTATAAGTAGACCAGTGCAGTTCAAACCTATGTGGTTCATGGGTCAACTGCATATAGTAAACTTTAGAAACACTACTACAATTTTTCAAAGAAGTCTAATTGACATATTAAGAAAGGAGATAAAATGAAATATAAAATTTCGATTACCACCAGAGAAGTTAGGGAAAACAGAAAAAAAACAATAAATTCAATGATACAAAACAGTTAAAAACATAGTTGATAACAATCTAACTCTGTCAATAACCTCTTTAAATGTAAATGGTCTAATCACACCAATTGAGATTGTCAGACTGATTTTTTTATTAAAAGATCAACTATATGTTGTCAAACAAACCCATTTTCATAAAGTGACTTAAGTACATTAAAAGTAAAGGGTTGGAGAAAGATATATCATCTAAATACTGATTAAAAAAATTAGTGATTTCAGACAAAGCAGACTTTAGAACAAGAACAAACAGGTTAGTAAATATGGTAAAGGGGTCAATTATCCAGCCGATATCCTAAATGGGCATCCTCCTAAGAACAGAGTAAAAATACATGAGGTAAAACTAACGGAACTGAAGGAGAAATAGAAAGATCCACTATTGTAGTTGGAAACTTCAACAACCCTGTGTCAATCAGTAATTGATAGATCAATCAGACGGGAAATGAGTACAGTCTGTAAGACTAAGGAAAAAAAGGAACTGTACACAGTACTATAGTCTAGTTGATAGAGCTGATTCCCATAGAGGCATGCATTAGAAATTCTGAAACCTCTATACATTTATACTAGGATTCTTAGATTATGTAAATGGATGGCAGATGGAAAGAGTCAGACTTACCAGATGGAGTAGGGGTTTACAAATAAGCAAGGGGAAAAAGGAAGAATAATCTGTGTATTAATGGATTAGAGATTGAGACATCAATCTGAATTCATGTTTAGTTTACTATACAGTCGATTACATATAGAGATATTTACAGATATGTGCATATACACCAGCTGGTATAAACACTCATATATTTCCTTTCTCTGTCAGTGGGGAAGGGCTATAAACAATGACTGCCTTGTAGCAACAAGGATACCTAGAATCCAGATCTTGATTTCTAATGCCATCCTCCAAAAAAAAGAAACTAAGGAGAAATGTCTGATTCTAAGACTGGGGCAAAAAATACACAAGATGAGCTTAAAGCATCTTAAAGTGTAACAGGGTGAAAAAACTTGGCATCTCTGTCTTTTTTGCTGCCTCACTCTTTAAGTCAAACAATTTCTGTTCAGCTCTACATATAGACATGTTCATGATGAGAGGAATTTTCTTACAGATTTAGATTTCTGCAAATAGCCTGTTACCTGAATCTTGCCTCCCCCGAGGAGATAAGGAAGTATATACAAAAATAATGAATGTTCTGTCAAGGATCTGTAGGAACATCATTAGCAGACCCATGTGAACAGAAGTTAACTGATGAAGAACAGAGAGTTTCACAACTCTCCTTGGACCCTTGCTGGTGCCCAGATGCCTAGAGTCAACTTTCAACACACTCCTCGTTCTCCCTTGTCTAGCATAAAAAGAGCTTAAAATTTATTCTTAATTAAGATGGCTCCTTAGGACATTAGTCCACCATCTTATCAGGGTGCTGGCTTTCCAAATAGTTGCTTTCCTTGCCCCAACACCTTGTCTCACCACTTGTCATGTCATGTGGTAACTGGTATGAACTTGGACTAGTTACAGTAGTGTCAAAAAGTAAGAAAGTATTTAATTAAATACAGACGATAGAAATTGTGTCTAAGGAACATAAGAACCAACTGAAAGAACTCTCAATCACTAAAACAGAACAATTTGAAGAAAGTAAGTAAATAAAGCAGTACTGGATTCTAACAAAAAATATAAAATAAGTACCCATCAGTCCATACTGATGTAAATAAATGATTGAATAAATAAATGAATGGGGAGAATAGACAAATCCTCCATGCAGAGAAATTCCACAGAACTTCTCTTTAAAGAGAT
Organism: Manis pentadactyla; assembly: GCF_030020395.1. NCBI lineage: Eukaryota > Metazoa > Chordata > Mammalia > Pholidota > Manidae > Manis > Manis pentadactyla. The sequence goes on along the minus strand of NC_080022.1, from coordinate 161,719,637 downwards.
GGAGCACTCTTTAAAAAGATGGAGCATAACTTTCCACTCCTTAAGTGTGGATTCTATAAAATGACTGCTTTCCTAAGAGTGAAGTACAGAAAGGGTGGGGCAGGGTATGGATAACTTTATGGCAGAGAAACTTATAAACATGACCTTAGACAGGTTTGATCAAGGTAAACATCACAGTGATAGTCGTTTTAATAGTACGTCCTCTTCATATGACGTGGTGAGAATGGCACCTTAGCTGTGATTGCTCCTCTCAAAAACTCATAACCCCAGTCTAATCGTGAGAGAAACATCAGACAAATCCCAACTGAGGGACATTCTACAAAATACCTACTTTTCAAAACCCAAGATTATCAAAAACATGGGAAATCAGAGAAGCCTGCAGAGATACAACAATTCAATATAATGTGTTTTCCTGGATAGGATCCTGAAACAGTAAATTAGGTAAAAACATAGTAAATTAGGTAAAAACTGAGGAAATCTGAATAAAGCATGGACGTTAGATAATGACGTGTTAATATTAATTTAATTGTAGTAAATGTACCATACAAATGTAAGATATTAATAATAAGGGAAAAGGTTGTAAGGTATGGGAACTCCCTGTACTATTATAATTTTTCTGTAATTCTAAAACTATTCTAAATAAACTACCCTAAGATAAAGTTCTTAGACTTTAAAATAACAGTCATCCCATCTAGCCATCAAGGTTTCAGAAAACCTTATCACTTCATCTTAGCCAGGACACTAGGTCATAGATTCCAGTGAAAAGTCCATATAGTAGATGCTAGAGAAATGAGATGGATGATCTACCCTGCAAGGTTTATATGATAAAAGGACTACATGGTGACTAAGATCCAGGGCCTAAATCAGTATCTGCAACAGTGTGAGTACTTAGGAAGTGTTAGCTTAGAGGAAAAACAAATACATTCATTTATTATTTTTTTAATCTGATAATAACAGAAAAAATGAAATTAAATTCATTCCTAAGAAGTGAAGACAGCATCCCTTGTCATGAAGCTGGAAATTAACCTTAATGTGTAACTAGACTATTCATCATTAATAAAAAAAGTGTGAATGTGTGTGTTTGTGTGCATTTGTGCTTCTTAAAGGGTAAGCCTAATAGGTGAACAACACTGATTAAATTATTCATTTAGTAGAGGGAGTCACTTAATGAAGTCAGTTAGTTGCTATACTACTGTCATTAAAGTTAATTGACAAGACTTTAAAAAGGATGTTCTCAGCATCCTCCTTGGCAGCCTTCCTTGCTGGTTCATCAGACACAGCTGTAGCCACATTTGTTCTTAACAAACCATAGGTACAAGTAGGAATTTAACTGTTTTTGACTCATAGACTAAAGCCTATATTTTTCTGCAATCATTGGGCAGTCATGGGCAAGGAGGTGTGAGGTCATAAAACTTTAGCAGAAAGAAAAGGTTTATATTTAAATGTGCTAAGAAAGAGAGGTTTGAATAAAAAATTTCTGTTTCAACTTCACTTGGGTTTTGCTTTAAACCTTTAAGTACTGTTGTCTATAATTAATGATTTGTTAATAAAAAGGACTTAAATCTATGTGAATATTTTATATACTTATGTTTTAAAATTCACAAAATACTTTTAAAAATGAAACTGAGGTATTTTTTCTTCTCTTTTTCTCTTTTTACTAGAAGTGAATAATTGACTAATTCTATTTAGCTACATATAGAATTTGACTTACTAATTTATACAAAATTATCATGTTTCTTGGAAGAAAAGTTTTTTTAAATAAAATCATTGTGAAATCTGTGAATGTAGTGAGGTTATCACAGACCATAATATACATTTTAAATCCAAAGTCTGACACATATGGGACACAATATTTACTGATTTGAGCCATTTGTAGATTAGTGCCTGTCTTACACATACAAGGCCTTTTATCAAATTGTGAAAGTACATGAGATGCTTGTGAAAAATCTGTTTACAACTTTAACAACTAGGATTTGTGTTGTTTTCTCTTCCTTCTTGCTTGCAAAAAAGTACAGCTGCATGAGGATTGTGCCTTCTATATTTCATCACTCAGTTACCAATCCATGGGAAGACTTAACTATTGGAACTACCCAAATAAGACCCCACCATTCATTAAAGTGGAGGAGGAGAGGGATAAAGATGGTGGTGTGAGAGGACAAACAGGAACCTCCTCCCATAACCACATATAATATGAAAAAAGAGTTACTATGACTAATCCTAAAAGAGCAACAGGAAAGAAGGCTATACCAGACTTCAAACACCTGGACAATAAAACAACTTCACAGAACAGGGTAACATACCAAAGCTGTGATCCAGTGGGACCCAAGCCCTTCCCCCATGTCAGCTCACAGGTGGGAGGAAGAAAAATGAGGTGGAAAGGGGGTGGAGGCCTAGGATTGCTGAACACCCAGCCCTAGAGATCTGCTCTGGAAGCAGGAACCTACATTACATGGTGCTCTGGAGATTAGTGGGGTTGGAAAGCTAAAACAGATGGAATTCTTGGAGAGACTGTGATTCCGGCTGATTGGAGAAAACAGGGATACACATCCAGCTGCTCTGGGACAGAAGAAAGGGGGGGAAGTCTGAGAAACTTCCTAATAGCAAAAGGACTACTAAAGGAGCAAAGATTGCAAAGAGCTTGCTGCTCAAGAGAAAGGACAGGTGTACAGAAGTATCCAGGCACATTCTGTCCAGCAGATTGGAAACTTTCAGGAGCTTCGGGTGCTCCATACCCCTGGTTTTCTACACAGCTCTGAGGCCACCCACCATGATACACAGCCTGCTGTGCCTTCCCCCAAGCCAGCACCGGCTTCCCCCAGGCCAGCCATAGTGAGGCCCCACCTATGGCAGCTACAAATGCAAAGCATAGAGGCTGGTACCTGTGAACTCAACCCACTGGCCCTGGCAGTGAAAATAGGCACTGGAGCCTGGAAGTAGGAAACAATGCTTTGCTCCTCACAGGCACGAGCACCACTCCCTGAAAGCCCCAACATCACTCCAGGGGCTGGACAGCAACAAAGAGTACAGTTTCTAGGCACTAAAGGGTACCACATACAAATATGAAATTTCAAAGGAACCTGGTCCAAAGCAAAATCCCACAAACACCAGAAAGAGGACCAAGTGAAACTGAACTCATCAATCTTCCTGAAAGAGATTTCAAAATAAAAATCATAAACATGCTTATGGAGATACAGAAAAATATTCAAGAACTCAGGGAAGAATTCAGGAATGAGATTCAATCATTACATAATACAGTATCTGAAATGAAACATACAATGGAGGGATAGATTTAGATGAAGTAGAGGAGACAGTAAATGAAATAGAAATTATAGAAGAGGAATACAAAGAAGCTGAGCCACAGAGAGAAAAAAGGATCTCTAGGAATGAAAGAATATTGAGATAATTGTGTGACCAATCCAAATGGAACAATAGTCGCATTATAGGGGTACCAGAAGAAGAAGAAGAGAGAAAAAGGGACCCAAGGAAGACAGCACCAAGACATAAAATAATTAAAACGGCAAAGATCAAGGATAAGGACAGAGTAATAAAAGCAGCCAGAGAGAGAAAAAAAATGACATAAAAAGGAAAACACATCAGGCTATCATCAGACTTCTCTGCAGAAACCTTACAGGCCAAAAGGGAGTGGCATGATATATTTAATGCAGTTAAGCAGAAGGGCCTCAAACCAAGAATATTCAACCTGGCAAGATTATCATTTAAATTTAAAGGAGGGAGTGAAGACCTAATACCCATCCTCCTTAAAGTTTTCCAAAAAGTAGAAGAGGAGGGAATAGTCCCAAACTCATTCTATGAGGCCAACATCACTCTAATACCAAAACCAGGCAAAGACCCCACAAAAAAGAAAATTACAGACCAATATCCCTGATGAACGTAGATGCAAAAATACTCAACAAAATATTAGCAAACCGAATTCAAAAATACATCAAGAGGATCATACGCCATGACCAAGTGGGATTCATCCCAGGGATGCAAGGATGGTACAACATGCGAAAATCCATCAATATCATCCACCACATCAACAAAAAGAAGGACAAAAACCACATGATCATCTCCATAGATGCTGAAAAAGTATTTGACAAAATTCAATAACCATTCATGATAAAAACTCTCAACAAAATGGGTATAGAAGGCAAGTACCTCAACATAATTAAGGCCATGTATGACAAACCCACAGCCAACATTATACTTAACAGCGAGAAGCTGAAAGCTGTTCCTTTAAGATCGGGAACAAGACAAGGATGCCCACTCTCCTCACTTTCATTCAACATAGTTCTGGAGGTCCTAGCCATGTCAATCAGACAACACAAAGAAATAAAAGGCATCCAGATCGGCAAGGAAGAAGTCAAACTGTCCCTGTTTGCAGATGACATGATATTGTACATAAAAAACCCTAAAGAATCCACTCCGAAACAGATCTAATATCTGAATTCAGCAAAATTGCGGGATACAAAATTAATACACAGAAATATGCTGCATTCCTATACACTAATGATGAACTAGCAGAAAGGGAAATCAGGAAAATAATTCCATTCCCCATTGCATCAAAAAGAATAAAATACCTAGGAATAAACCTAACCAAGGAAGTGAAAGACCTAAACCCTGAAAACTACAAGAGACTTATGAGATAAATTAAGGAAGATATCAATAAATGGAAATACATCCCATGTTCTTGGATAGGAAGAATTAATATTGTCAAAACGGCTACCCTGCCTAAAGCAATCTACAGATTCAATGCAATTCCTATCAAAATACTAACAGCATTCTTCAATGAAATGGAACAAATAGTTCTAAAATTCATAGGAACCACAAAAGACCCTGAATAGCCAAAGCAATCCTGAGAAAGAAGAAAAAAGCTGGGGGGATTATGCTCTTCGACTTCAAGCTCTACTACAAAGCCACAGTAAACAAGACAATTTGGTACTGGCACAAGAACAGACCCATAGACCAATGGAACAGAATAGAGAGCCCAGATAGAAATCCAAGCATATATAGTCAATTAATATACAATAAAGGAGCCATGAATATACAATGGGGAAATGACAGCCTCTTCAACAGCTGGTGTTGACAAAACTGGACAGCTACATGCAAGAGAATAAAACTGGATTATTGTCAAATGCCATACACAAAAGTAAACTCAAAATGGATCAAAGACCTGATTGTAAGTCATGAAACCACAAAATTCTGAGAAGAAAACATAGGCAAAAGTCTCTTGAGTACAAACATGAGCAACTTTTTCCTGAATGCATCTCCTCAGACAAGGGAAAGAAAAGCAAAAGTGAACAAATGGGACTACATCATGCTAAAGAGCTTCTGTACTGCAAAGGACACCATAAGCAGAACAAAAAGGCATCCTATAGTATGGGAGAATATATTCATAAATGACATATCTGATAAGGGGTTGACATCCAAAATATATAAAGAGCTCACACACCTCAACAAACAAAAGCAAATAAGCCAATTAGAAAATGGGCAGAGAATCTGAGCAAACACTTCTCCAAAGAAGAAATTCAGATGGCCAACAGGCACATGAAAAGATGCTCCACATCACTAATCATCAGAGAAATGCAAATTAAAACCACAATATGATATTACTTCACTCCAGTTAGGATGGCCAACATCAAAAAGACTATGATCAACAAATGCTGGTGAGGATGTGGAGAACGTAAAATCCTCCTACACTGCTGGTGGGAATGTAAACTAGTTCAACCATTGTGGAAAGCAATATGGAGGTTCCTCAAAAAACTAAAAATAGAAATACCATTTGACCCAGGAATTCCACTCCTAGGAATTTACCCAAAGAAAAGTTCTCAGGTTCAAAAAGACATATACACCCTATGTTTATCGCAGCACTATTTACAATAGCCAAGATATGGAAGCAACCTGTGTCCATCAGTAGATGAACGGATAAGAGGAGGTGGTACATATACACAATTTAGCCATAAGAAAGAAACAAATCCTATCATTTGCAGCAACATGAATGGAGCTAGAGGGTATTATGATCAGGGAAATAAGCCAAGAAGAGAAAGACAAATACCAAATGATTTTCCTCATTTGTAGAGTATAACAATGAGGCAAAAACTGAAGGAACAAAACAGCAGCAGACTCACAGACTCCAAGAAGTGACTAGCAGCTACCAAGGGGTAGGGGTGGGGCAGGGCAGGTGGAGAGGGAGGGATAAGGGGATTAAGGGGAATTATGATTAGTACACATGGTGTTTGCGGGGGATCATAGGGAAGTCAGTGTAGCACAGAGAAGACAAGTAGTGACTCTGTGGCATCTTACTACACTGATGGACAGTGACTGCAATGAGGTATGCGGGAAACTCGACAATATGGGTGAATGTAGTAACCACATTGTTTTTCATGTGAAACCTTCATAAGAGTGCATATCAATGATACCTTAATAAAAAAAACTTTAAGCAGAAGCTAGTTTAATTGTAAATATAGTGCCAAGGTAGAAGAACCCACATGTCTGCTGTTTTTCTCCATTCAAACATATCAAATAATGACAAATATCACCTTATACAGTCTACATAAGTCTACATACCATCATTCAATTACACTTTGAAAATAGGAACCAGAAACAGATCTTAAGGGGCTGAGCATGTAACATACATGTTAAGCAGCTAGGATACCAGGCCAAGGAGCACACAAACATACATAAATATCCACTAGTGTCATGGGGTATAAATGTAAGTTTTATTAGAGAAAAATTTATGAGAGCACATGATCATAAGCTCCTATTACTCCATAAAGAGGAATTTTTGAGCTGGCTTAGCTGACTGTATGCACTATATAAATTCCTTCAGGAGAGGTACTCTGTATTTCTGATGCCTGCCTTGATGGTTTTCAAAATATGTTCCCCACAACCCCTTACCCCTATCACAGAGCAGCATCAGTGTCAACTGGAAACTTGTAAGAAATTAAAATTCTTGGTCCCACTCCAGATCTATTCATTTCCCTTAAGACTTCCTATCTGACCCATGGAATATTTAAAACTGCTTTTAAATTTCCAAATGTTTAGGTTTTTCCTGTTATCTTTCTGGTATAGATTTCCAGTTTGATTCTATTGTCATAAGCAAACACATTCTTTATTATTTCACTTATTTTAAATTTGTAAGTCTTTTTTCTATTTTAATGGCCTGGGATGTGGTCTCGCCTGGTAACTGTTCCAGGTGTACTTGATTAGAATATATATTTTGGTAAATGATATGTACTATATATACTATGAATACTAATTGGATTCTGCTGCTGATTGTGTTGAGTTCTTCAATATTCTTGCTTATTTTCTGTCTTATATTTCTACCAGTTATTGATATAGGGTTGTTGAAATCCAAACTACAATTATAGAATTGTCTATTTTTCCTTTGTTCTGTTATTTTGACTTCATTAATTTTGAGGTTCTTTTGTTGGGCACTCATACATTTAGGATTGTTATATCCTTTGATAAATTGACCTCTTATCATTATTTGATGTCCTACTCCATATCAGTAATTTTCTTTATTCTGAATCTACCTTGTGTATATTATTGACATTCCAGCTTTCTTTTGATTAGTGTTTGAACTGATATGTTTTTCCATTCTTTTATGTTCAAGCTACCTACGTCATTATATTGTAGTCGATTTCTTTAAATTATCATATAATTGGGTCATGTTTTTTAACTTATTCTCTCAGTCTGTTCTGGAGTCTATCTAGTGAGTTTTTATCTCATGTATTATATTTTTTAGTTCTAAAATTTCCATCTTAGAAGTGAGCTCCCCAGCACCAATCATGTTCTCAGATGACAGAAGTACCAGCCAACATCTTGAGTGTACCTTTTTAGAAACTATGAGAACCATTCAGCTAAGCCATTCTTGGATTTCTGGCTCAGAATCAGTGAGAAAATAAATGTTTGCTATTTTAAGCTGCTGAGTTATGGTATAACTTGTCATACATCAATAGATAATAAATAGACCCTTTATGCTGTCTATGCTAGATTTTACAATGACTAATATATTAGGACAGGAAGACATCAGGGAGTTATTTCATTGGACCACTTTCATTAAATGGATCAGTCTTCAGGAAGACTAAACTGTGTAAAAATGATATAACTTAACACCAGACCAAGGATTTTTTTGCCCTTTTCTGATGGAGGAAGTCTGTATTCCCAACATAACTGTCAGGGACAAGTTGTGTGCTAAGAACTTAATTTATGCCATGAAGTGTATCATTAGATCACCTTAGAAATATTCCCATAATGTCAATATATTCCTTGGATAGGGCCTCTAGATGTCACCTATAACTCAGAGGTGGACCCTTGACTTGTTAAGGTCTCTGGTTTAAACAATCTATAGCTGCAATGTCTCCTCCTCTATGCCAACTAAGAAACTGGTATCTAAAGCCCCCTATGGGCAAGCAATACATTTTTATTTAAGAAATACATATGCGGAGGCATATTATCAGAGATACTTCTAACTACTTCAGATCTCTGTTCACTTGGAAAATTACCAAACTATTTTAACAAGTAAACACATCCCTAATAGCCCAAATTATTTCAAATTGAGCTTTAACCCCAAATCTTCAATGAACACCTGAGACTATAAACATGAGGACTTATTTGACTGGGCAGTTAAAATAACCAATCCACACCACAAAAAGTTACTGTTGCTCTTTCTACCACAGCCCACCTGTCCAGCAAAGAAAATTAATAATAAAATGGCCAAATGTGCAGGCTAACAAAAAACTGTTTTGAGAAACCTCTGAGGAATCCAGAAATCAGGATTTCTAGTTTGAAGTGTTTGAAAGCACCTGTTCCTAGCATAAACTATCCAGATGTAAGATGATGTTATAGTTTACCCTGGGACTAAAGAGATAATATCTGATCATTCTATGTCTATGAAGTCTTGGTTATGCTTCTGTCATTCAAAGTCATACAAAGGAAATATAATTTGGTGTGTATTCATGCACTGCTTAGACAGATGGAAGCACAGCAGGTAGGTAAATACTGACATTCTCTTCCATGAATACCTTCAAAGGAAAGGTCAAAGATAAGATAGTAAGTAAAGTGAATGCATATTAGGCAGAACATCTGTTTAAATAGAATACCAGAGGAAAATATTCATTGCTTTTTCACAAATAATTTTCTATTCTAAGTAATCAGTGACCATCAGGTTAATTCTCTATTCCTTGCTGCCCACCACATTAGCTTTTTGATGAAAATTAATAGCTTGATAAAATACAATTAGCCACAAGGAATTTGCGCTATCTCTCTCTTTTTTTTAATTAGAAATTCCTAATCTTGCAGGTATAAGGGAGGTTAATATTCTTTATAGATGGCCTAACCCAGTTTGAGAAGGAAGGCATTTAAGAAAAGCAACCTTTGAAATACTGGTGTTCTTGAAAATTTTCAGCAGCAAAGAACTTCCATGGACTATCTTGAATTTTTTTACACTCTACTTCTGGTTGATAAAAAGGAGACTATTTTGGAAGGAATAAAGAAACCAGTATGATTTTTATCTTAGTTTATACCCTGCTTATTCTCTTATGCAACATTTGATGCTTTTTGCTTCCTTAAATTATTTCATCTCTGTAGCACTCATGACAGACAACAATCTTGGTCCTTTCACCTCTGTTATGTTCCTTCTTTTCTGTCACATGCAACCTCCTCCATTTAAGCATTCTCTTCCACATAGTGGTTCCACAGATTCTGATTTAGTTTATATAGCTGTGGCCCAGGCCCAGGCTTCTTCACATATCTTGTAATTTTTTATTATATTCAGGACATTGTGTCTAAAAGGACAGAAGACTGAAATACAATATTGTTTTGTTTTCAGGAAATAAAAGTCTTTTCTTATGTCTTAAGGTTATGGTGGAAAGCTAACCATTCTCATTACTCCAAGAGTTGAGTTTAGAGTAGACTGAGCTACAGTTTTAATCAGACTGAGTTCACCCTCTCAGCCCAACCTCCAACTTCCTGCAACAACTATGAGAGATCAATCCCTTTGATCTCGACAGTATTTGAAATGGAAGTGGTATTAAGTCACATTTTCAGATAGTTTTGGTTCATCATTTAATTCAAATCCAGAATAGTTATATAATCTGAATACTGTGAAAATGCACAAGCTTCTGCCAAATAATCGCTTGCTTTCTAGAGCCTTCTCTATACATTCTTGGAAAAATTTTCAGTGAGAAGTATAGCAAAGGAATATAGTTTTCAGACTATGTCTGATTACATGCAGATTCCAATTTATTCCATGGTTGTCATTTAAAGGCTCAGCTGGTTTCTCCTCATCCCTGCAAAATCTCATATAATGTCAGTTCACTTGTTCTACTTGGACATACCTAAACCAGGCTCTTTTCCTGAGGTATAAATCATTCAGATCATCTCTCTCAGGAATTCAATTCATAAAGGCTTCCTTGTTTATTCAAAGCCAGATTTTTTAAAGAATGATATTTATATTATTTGCTTTTATTTATTGTTACCATGGAAACAAAGGTCTTTTGTAATTGAAAGTACAAATCCATTCCTCCAAGTGATGTTCATTCATTAACTTGTGGGCCTTACTTGGAGACACCTGCTAGAAGACTGTCTGCACTATGGACCACGTTTAGAGAAATCTGCTTTAGACTCATAACCAGGATATATGTTTTATGTCCCCTATAGCCTGAGGCATGCACACATGGCATGTAACAAAAATGTTTTTATCTCATCAAGATATTGGATTATCAGTCCTCAAAATCCTTTGTAAGACAGGCATCCTTTCTAGGTTTAGATGGGTTTTATCTCAAGTTTTACTATTAATCAGAGCTTTAACCTTCTTCTTTTATTGAAATAAGGCTCAAAAAGTGCATACTAAAGGCCTCTATTTTCCCTCTAAGAGTCAAATAGATATTTTTAAAAATTAATCAATATAGTTTGTCTCTATTATATTCAATAAGGAACTGGCACTGTCTAAAAGAATACCTAGTACTTAGGGGACACCTGGTATATATTTCTAATGAGTGAATGTTATTGCTAGTCTGGTTCTTCCCATTTGTCTTTATTCTAACTCCCCTTACCTCCCAATTTCATCTCTCTAAATCACAGCAAGAGTAGTCTTACTATTCATTTCATTTTCTATTAAAAATCTTTAATAGTTCTTTTTGTTTATCTTTTTCTGCCTATTGAATTAAGTTGAATTTCCACTTTGACTATGAAGGTTTTCTACAACAGGGCCCCAAACCTATATTTCAAACTTAATTTTTGCATATATCTTGTATTTCAACCAAACTGGAAGAATATCCTCTGGGTTTCCTGAACATGTTCTTGATTTTTCCATCTCTACATGATGATGTCTACTCCAGATGGAAATTCATTTTTTCTTATTACTCTCTTTACCTGTCAAAATCCTTCAGCACCCATCTTAAATGCCACCATCACCTTGATATTCAGCCTGACCCATGAAGCTGGATATGATCCCTTTTTCCTTATTCTATCCACAGCAGGTGTCTTGTACCTCTCTAAAATACTTGCTATCCTACCCAAAATTTACATATTTTATTCAATCCCTATCAAAATAGAATTTTTTTCAATGAACTAGAGCAAATAATCCTAAAATTCATATGGAACCACAAAACACCCTGAATAGCCAAAACAATCCTAAGAAAAGAGAACAAAGGAGTATTATGTTCCCTGACTTCAAGCTATATTACAAGCTACAACAATCAAAACAATATGGTAATGATATAAGAACAGATCCATAGGTAATGGAACAGAATAGAGGCCCCAGAAATAAACCCACACATATATGGTCAATTAATATATGCTAAAGGATCCATGACTATACAATGGGGATAAAACAGTCTCTTCAATAAATGGTGTTGGGAAAACAAGACATCAATGTGCAAGAGAATAAAACTGGATTACTGTCCAACTCCAAACACAAAAGTGAACTCAAAATGGAATAAAGACCTAAATGTAAGACATGAAACCATAAAATTCTTAGAAAAAACATAGGCAAAAAACTTTTGAACATAAGCATGAGCAATTTTTTTGTGGACATGTCTCCTTGGGCAAGAGAAACAAAATAAAAAATGAAGAAGTGAGACTACACCAAACCAAAAATCTTCTATATGGCACATGATACTATCAACAGAACAAAAAGGTAACCTACAGAATGGGAGAATATATTCATAAATGATTTATACAACAAGGAGTAACATCCAAAATATATAAAGAACTCATATGCTTCAACACCCAAAAAACAAATAACCCAATTAAAAAATAGGCAGAGGGCTTGAACAGACATTTTTCCAAAGAAGAAATACAGATGGCCAACAGGCACATGAAAAGATGCTCCACATCACTAATCATCAGGGAAATTCAAATCAAAGCCACAATGAGATATTACCTATCAGCAGAATGGCCACTATCCAAAAGACAAAAAATAACAAGTGTTGGTGAGGATGTGGAGAAGTGGGAACCCTCCTACACTGTTGTTTGGAATGTAAATTGGTGTAGCCACTATGGAAAGTATTATGGAAGTTCCTCAAAAAAGTAAAAATAGAAATCTGATATGGCCTAATAACTCCACTTCTGAGAATTTAGAACAAGATCTCTGATTCAAAAAGATATATGCACCCATGTTTATTGACACATTATTTACAATAGCCAAGATATGGAAGCAACCTAAGTGCCCAGCAATAGATGAATGGATAAAGAAGAAGTGGTACATATATATAATGGAATATTATTCAGCCATAAAAAAGAAAAAATCCTACCATTTGTTCACAAAATGAAAAAAACAAGAGTAGACTCAGAGACACTGAGAAGTGACTCATGGTTACCATGGGCAGAGGGGTTGGGATGAGTGGGGGGTTAAAGGGGCACAAAAATTATCAATTATAAGTTGGTCATAGGGATGGTAGTACAGCATTGAGAACATAGCCATTGGTTCTGTAACATCTTTCTGTGTTGACAGATAGCAGCTATACTAGTTGGGGTGAGGGTTTTATCTGTGTAACTGTTATTCCCTGTAGTGTATACTTGTAAACAATATAATATTGTATATCAACTATACTTCAATAAAAATGCACTTAAAAATAAATAAAATGCTTGTATATGAAAAATAAAGTAAAATAAAATATTTACTCAACTTTATATTAATGAACTTTTGTTTATTTCTGAAACCAAAGTGTGAGATCCTTGACAGCAGGGTCTACGCTAATTCACATATATATCTCACACCACTTCATCCCACTAGCAATAACCACCCTGCTATGTCTAGTATGTTTCATAAAAGTATTTATTTAAAATATGGGTATTTTATACCTGGAAAGATACAAGTCACCATGAGCTTCCATGTTTCCACCCAGCTCATTTCATAGACAAAATAAATGAGGTTCCAGAAAGTTTTATGAATTGAATTTTACCAAATTTAAACAAAGTGATTCCATGTTAGATAAGACTGAGCATAACTAAAGGAAAATGTGCCCTACAAGCTTTTATAATTGTGCATGTGATGTTCAAATTCATCATAGTAAAATGTTCCACTTTAATTGTACTCTGAATTAAATGCTATTTCTAACAGAATCAACCAAGACTAACCTTTATTCATTTTAATAGGTCTTTAGGGGTAAAAATGCAACGTTTATAGAGCGGGGATGTGACTAAGACATTTCAGGACATATATTACTACCTATTTATGCATCTTGCAATAATAAGCACTTTTATATATTCTCATTCTAGGTCTTTTGAGCAGTTTTTAAAACATTAATTCACTCATTAAAATTGATGCCAGATTTTTATTCTGAACATATTGTATAATATTTTGACCTGCATAACAGCTGCTTCCTTGTAAGCAGTCAGTCAGTAATGTTAATGCCATAAAACTGCATTTACATATCTTTCTGCCTTAATTCAAGAGATATCAGTTATTCTGTGCCTTGTTCTCAAGAGAAACTCAGTGTGTGAAGAGGACTGGAGGAGTGGTGAGTGTTAGCCATGAAACCAAAGGGTGTATGGTTCTCACCTGTGATGTATGAATCCAGTCTCACTTTGTAAATACAGAGCCTTATGAACAAATATATAAATGACTCACCTTCAACTCTATTTTGCATTCAGCTTCAGCTGCTCTAAAGCTGTTCTTTTATTTTGTAGACCAGCTTGGAATTCAGCAGAGACAACAGAGGCCAGCATCGAAAAAAATCAACACCCCTCCGGGTACCTGTTCCCTTATCACCTCCAGTTTCTTCCATGTGGCGCCACACTGCCTTTCTAACAAGTAGAGTAGCATGTGAACCATGTGTTTACATGAGCATCTGAGGGCAGACATCACCCAGTTGAATCAAAGAAGTTTATATTAATTATTTTGCATACGAAGGCAGCATGAATTTGTAGCCTCAAACTTACAAGCAATTACTCAGATGGAATCACAATCAGACTCCTGGAGTCTGGATAGCAAGTTCTTTCAAAAGAGGACTCTCAATAAAAGGGAAATTCTGACTATATATATATATATATACATATCCATTGTTGTTAGCCTGGCAATTATGGATAGGCATATACATAATTAGTGTTCAGAAAGCATTCTGAAAAAAAACAGAAATTACATTTAGTACTGGTAAATAACCAAATTTCTTCCCCAAATTAAAAGAAAACAAAAACTCTTAACACTGATTTTTCACATTCAGGGAAATTTTAACTGTCTGTTGCTTAATTTCCCAAATGTTATTCAGTATGGTGTGATTAAAATATCAGTAGTTGGAGAATCAGTATAACAAATCAAAAAACACAGCTCTAGGGACCCTGCAACACTTCCTGACAATGAGGAGGAGGAGGAGGAGGAGTGAACCATGGAAACTGCTGTTGAGTGGCAGGTGATCCTGAAGGAAAATAAGAGAGTTGTGTCCTGGAAACCAAGAAAATTGCAAAGTTAAATATTGCCAAGGAGAAAATAGTTCTGACATGCAATAAAGTTGATTATTTAATATAACACAAGTCTTTAGAGGCCTTAACATGAGCAATTTGAATAGAGTGTAGGGAACAAAGTACAACTAGAATGGGCTGTGAAAACACAGGAAAGGGAAGAATGGAAATATTTTAAAGGAAAATAGGGAAACAGGACTCCTTGGAAAGATGGCTGATTTCAACGACAACACAAGATGAGCCTAGAATATCTTTTTGTGCTAGAAAATAAGACGATGCTGCAAAAATGATGCTGACTTCCCAAAAGGACACAGAGGCCAATTTTTAGGGGTACCACCTGGTCAAAGCTGAGGTCAAATCAAAAAAAAAAAAGAAAAGAGAGAGAGAGAGAATTTGGCTATTAAAATAAGTAAAGACAGTAATTGAGTATAACCTTTACATAAAATTGGAATCTACAAGTCCGCACTGATACAAAAATAAATAAATGAGTAAGTTGAGAGTTTGATACAGAATGGGATATTTGCATAGTCTCAAAATACCTCCAGTAGAATACATATTAATTACAAAGTGGAGAATCCTGGCAGATGCCACTTCAATCAAGTGATCAAAGTTAATATCATCAGTAATGTGACAAAAAAAATGAAGCACCACCTAATAGAAGGCAGTGAGAACCCTCTATGTTTATGATATTCTACCAAAAGTACATAACCTAAATCCTATCATAAGAAAATACCAGACAAGGTGACATTCCATAAAGGAACTAGACTGGACTCAGGACCAGCTACATGATTGGTGGAACAAAGCACACAATGGAAGTACAGGACCCTGTTCAAAACTTATTAAAGATTTCAAGAAGTAGCATCAGAGCATTAAACCACATATGGGCCTTTTGTAAGTACAGGGCTCTGTGGGACCAGACAGTCATACATATCCACCATGCTGGCCCTACCTGGGCTTTTCACAAGTGTTAAGATCTTGAAAGTCAAGGGAAGACAGGAATCGCTCCAAACTGAAGGCAAAAGGCACGAGATCAAAATGCAATACATTATTCTGCATTGAATTTTGGCAGAAAAGATCTTTGAACAAATGGCAAAACTTGGAAAAGTCTAAGGATGTGATGGTAGCAATGCATCTGTACTGAATTCCTCATTTTTATGATATTTTAGTTGAAAAATATCCTTGTTTGTAGGAAATACACATCGAAGTATTTGGAAGTGATGACAATTTGCTCTCAAATGGTTTGGAGAAGAGAAGTTCTTCATAATGTACTTCCAACTTTTCTCTAAATTCGAGATTGTTTCAAAAAGAAATTAGATTCTAGGGTGAAATGTATCACAGAACCATCCCTAAGTCTGACTGCCCAACTGACCCTCTTCCTTTTGAAACCTTAGGTGATACATGACAATGAAGGTACTACAAGCCCTTTTGTGAAACTATCCAGTCACCATGAAAGAAAGACCGAGTTCTGGTTATAAGAAACACCATGGTCTCATTTCTGAGTTTCTTTGATATCTGGGTCCAAAAGTCTCTGATTCAAAAACCATCCTACACTCTTCCAAAGTGGCTGTTTTGTTGTGGGGATATCACCCTTTCTCCAGCTGTCCACACCCCAAGAAAGTGATTTAGTTAAGCCTTCTGAGCTCATTGAAGCAAATGTAATGGGACTTATCCAAGCATCTGATAAGCTGAAGGCCATTAGAATAATACCCTCATTTGGTACACCAAAACTCTACCAGGATCCTTTCTTCTTTTGGTTGCTAGTTCTCTCTTTCTCTCTCTCTCTCTCATATACACACCCCAGAAGTAAGAATAAAATGTTAATAAAAATGAAATTAGTTGAAGTCTGATCCAGACATGATGACATACTCATTTTTCCATGCTCTTTCCCACTAAATACAACTACCTGGAAATAAAGCCAGAGGTGACTAAAAGAGAACTCTGAAAGGTAGTTAAGTAAAGTTGTTTGGAATCCTAAGACTGAAGGAACAACCCTGTAAGAGGTCATCTTACAACATTTTGCCATGGCAACCCAGCAGAAGAAAGCAACCAGACCTTCAATTTCTTGACCACTGACCTCACAACAGAATGCAGCCCAGGTAGGCTCATTCCTCTTCTGGGACTGAATGGGACTTCCCTGACACCACCAGGAGAGCCTGGCACCACTGGCAAGGGGAACAGATGGGAAGCCCTGCTAATAAGAAACAGCTAGGTGACAAGAAGGGGACTCCCTCATCTGCCCCCCACAAAAAGTGGTCTAGTCCAGGAAGCCCTTTTGACCATAAGCCTGAGACCTTTTTTCAACTGAGATATCCAGGTGGCACAGCCTGGAGATGTCCCTTCTGTCCCCTAAGACAGCACCATTGAATTTTGGCAGAAACAGGGAACAACAGGAGTCCCAGTAGCACCAGATGACAAATAACAAGCAAGCCAAGTGACACTTCAAAGACTCTGAATATTCAAACTCTCCTTGAAACCACGGCCTTCAAAAGTAGGCTAGGACTTGCATGCTAAACCTTAAACAGGATGACCACATGGTAAAATAGAAGATTTAAACAGGACCCAGAGCATCCTGATGTAATAGGCAAAAATGTCCAGAATACAATAGATAAAAACTCATACCAAGAACCAGGAAAATCAGAGCTTGGGTGAGAAAAGACAACAAATTGACCCCAAGGCTCAGATTAATCAGATGTTAGGATCACATGACTAGAATTTTAAAGCAGCCATCATAAAAATGCTTCAACAATCAATTACAAATTTTCCTGAAGCAAATTAAAAAATTGCAAATCTCAATAAATAATAGAAGTCATAAAGAAGAAGCAAATGGACATTACAAAAGTGAAAAATACAGTAACATAAATTTTTAAAACTCAGTCATTGGCCTAAGTAGTAGATTGGAGATGGACGATAGACTCGGTGTACTGAGGACAAATCAAAGATTATACCCACTCAGAACAACAGAGAAAACAGATTGGGGAAAAAAATGAATAGAACCTCAGAAACCCATAAGACAATAACAAAACATCCAACATTCATACCTTTGGAATCACGGAAGGAGAAGAGACAGAGTAGAGCAGAAATAATGTTCAAAGAAATAATGGCTTTGATACCTCATCCATTTTCCAGAAAGAATTGGTTTAAAAGCAATCCAGTCTCCCTAATTCCTATAAACGTCTGAGAAGCAGAGAGAACTGGATTGGTTCCTTTTCCTGGTTCTGCACTAACTCATGGCATGATATTAGGTAAGTCAACTTTATGACCACAGCTTATGAGACTTCCATTTCTTCATTTTTAAAATGAGAGCCGAGTTAAAGGGGACAATCCCTAAAGTCTCTTCTAGCCCTCTGAATCAATATTTGTTTTTTCATTTACTCAACAGTTTTCAGAGCCCTAGATGGTCTAAGTCTCTGAATCCTTCCTGTTCAGTTCTTGGATTTCCTTTGACTGTGGACTCAGAGCTGATAAAATTTTAGACCTCTAAGACCTGAATTAATCCTCTGTTAGATCTAGACCATGTCAAATCCACACCTCAGACATCTTGCCATTTCTAATTGGCACTTATGCACCCCGTAACTTCCTTTATGTGGGATAGGGAGGTGCAAAAAATTGCCATAATGTCAGGACTTTCACCTATATTAGATTTGCTGGAAGACTGTAGAAAAATCACTTAACCTCTCTCTGCTCCACTTTACTAATTTAAATGCTGAAAAATAGGACAACCTTTGAGAAGCATTTTAGGTTTTTAGATAAATGAAAATGTACTTGGCACCGAAGACTATTATTATCCCATTTGTGAAGCCCTTCATCTCTTTGTCTGTAAGACAGCTTCTGCCTGCACTAAATTTTAGCATGTCTACAAGCTGCCAGTGCCCCACATTAAGTATTTCCTGTCATCTGTGCTTGTAGGAGATTAGTTTGCAGACATTTTGCAAAAAGCATGCATAATACATACTGCTGAATATAATATTTATCATAAAACAGCTCCAGTGATTGAAAAGCATTATCCAACAGCATCCTCTATTTTGTGATTTCCCTTTGCATCCATGTATCCTAAGTAGGCCATACTTTCCTAACCACTGAGTCATATTTAGTCTAACTTCAAAGCCAAGACTAGGAGTCGGCTCAATTTTACAAGAGCCTCATGGTATTCCCTGAACAGATTTGCATGGTGTACAATAAGGAAAAACTGAGGAGACAAATATTTTTTGTATTTCCTCACCTAAGAACCCTCTACTGACCATTTCAATTGAAATCCAATCCCTTTCTTATGGCCGTGAGTTAGAATTAGGGAGAGAGATCTACTTGGTTACAAGGAACATTAAGAAGTAACTCATCTTGCTTTTCCTCATTAACATGCTCCCAGGATAATAAAATTTTGAACAAATTACTCTAGTTCATGAGTACCATGAATTCTGGCAGGGTTTACTTTGACAGCTATTTTAACAGCACTGTTAACTCTAAATTCTGTCAGACCAAGTTTGTCTCCCTTCTACTAGAGCCAAAGAGCCGAGGTGGGTTTAGAAGAAGGGAGGAGCTGCTGGAACCAAAGGAGCCAGAGAAGCTGGAGGACATCAGGTTAAGGCACCTGTCCTCTCCTGGAAAACATTCCACCTCTCTTCACTATCCCACAGGAAAGACATTCCAGGCCAGTTTGTCTACAAGCACGTGTCTCCTTCCTTGTTCTGCTCAACACACAAAATGACAAGTACATACTAACCCATTTCTCTACTTTGACTTAGGGATGTCATTTCTTCTCTGATCTTAACAGCATTGCTCATGCTATGGAATATTCAGTTCTTTTCCTATTTAACCCTCTGTTGAGGCCAGTATATGATGGCAACAATGTCATATTGGAGAAATACTGTGATCTCCTAATGGGGATAACTCAATAGATGGGAAAGAAGGCACGACAGGTAACATTGGAGAAGTGAGATTGATACCTTAGGAATGAATGGAAGACAAAACTCCTCTCCCTAGAACATTAGTGGCAAGTGACTCTTGAAAGACAGGGAGACAGAGACTTGGAATATATTTTATTTATATATTTTTATATATTCTTATAAACCTACTATATATTTCCAAAGTGTTTTGTAGCCTGCTTGGACCTCTTTCCTAGAAACAGTATGTCGTGGGAATATTTCTAAATCAATTCATAAATATCTACCTCATTTTGTTTGACATTTGAATAATAGTCAATTGTAAGAATCTTTCATTATGTAATCACCTGACCTGGGGCATGTAGTTTGCAGCTTTCACTATTATAAGCATTCCTACATATAAGTACTTGGCTCCTTAAAAAAGGTGTGTAAATGGTAGAAATAAAACTGATAGATGAAAGGATATACACAAATTGCCCTCCAAAAATGTTTAATTACAACTGGCCCCAAAAATATATGTTTGGAGTGCTTATATCCCAACATCCATGTCAACTCTAAGAATTATTCATTTTTAATCTTTAGTTCCCAACATTACATTTCATCATTGTTGAAATATATATTTCTTTGATAATAAATGAGCAAACATTTTATCCCATGTTTGTTGGTGAGCAGCATTTTTGCATGTGTGTGAGAAGTACTTGTTCCTGTTTTTTTACCAGTTTTTCCATTAATGTATTAGTCTTTTGCTTAGTGATTTATAAGTACTTTTATCGACTAAGGATAGTTACCTTAGTTACATATCATGCCATGATCTCTCCAACTTTGTCAATTATATTTTAATCTTGCTGTGATGATTTTGCCATGAAGTCTTTTAAAAAATTGCAATCTGTTCTTTGATAACTTCTGATTTGGAGCCTTCCCCAACTAAACCTATAGATAGCCCTTGAGTTTCATATGCTTAATTTTCAAATGAGGTGGAGTTCCCTTCATTACACTGCTGCCCCCAAATTGCCTTGCCAATGATGAACTCAGACATTCAGATAGTCGATGATTATGACATTTGGTCATAAACCTTCCTCTTGCATTTTTATGTTTACACTCCTGACTAGCCAGGGTCAGCTTCAACAGTATAGCCATCTTTAACCTCACTGCAATGTTTATACAATTAATTACTATTTTACACTGTTTTGTTTTTACTAAGATTGGTTCTATTAAGCAACATTTTTTCACTCTGTTTGAATGGAGCTCCCCCACCCAGATTAGTTTATATAAAGCTCCTTGCTATTAAAAACCCCAAAATATCAGTTGCTTACCACCATAAAAAGTGTGTCTCTCATTCATGTCACAGAACAGTACAGATCTCCGGGATGGCTGTGTTGGAAATAGTTATTCACTGTGCAGCTTTGACTTCTCAGAGTCCTTTGCTTACAGGCAGATGGACAGGAAAATGAAAGAGAATGGAAAACCACAAACATTCTCTACCCAGGTCTTCAAATAGTCTATATCACTTTTTCCCAAATCTCACTGGCCAGAACAGTCACAAAATCCCATCTAAATACAAAGCCAGCTGAGAAGTTTAGTTTTCTTGCATTCCCAAGAAAAGGAAATGGGACTGGTGAGCATGCAGCTCATCTCCATCACACCCCCTAACTGTCTACATATCTCCTGTTTTACTTCCATACACTTAGTTTCATAAATATTTCATATACACATTATTTATGAAAGAATGGAACTATGAGCAAAAAATTTTACCTGCTCTTCTCTATTATTTTTATGGTTTTATTTTTAACATTACATATTGAATCCATCTGGAACTTGCTTTTGTATATGGAAGTATGTACAATGTGAAGTAAGTATCTATTTAAATTTGAAAAAATCAAATATTATTAAATAATCTTTTTATTGATGTGATTTTAAATGTTTCATTTACCACTTATTAAATATTCATGGATTATTTCATACATCCAATTAAATGCTGACTATATGCCAGGTACTTTTCTTAACATTTAAAAAAGTTAAGCTACTTTATTCTCAAACAATCCTATAAAGTATTACTATTATTATTCTTACTATAAACACCAGAAAAGTGTAGCCTATAAAGATTAATGAATTGCTCAAAGTCATGGGATTAGTAAATATGGTTGGAACGGGTTTGCACCTGGGCATCCAGCTTCAGGGCAAGTTCTTAACCACAATGTAATGCTGCCGCTCCAAACAAGTGAGTCTTTAACTGGACTCCTGCCCTGGTCACTTCACAAGTGGGATGAACTCCCCAACCCACCCAAATTCTGACTGAAAAGTTGAAACTAGTGACAACACACACAAACCCACCAGAAGGATAGGAAAAGATTTATTATTTACCTAATGAAGCTTTCTAGGGAAAGCATGGTAGCCTCCAAAGCAGGTTCAAGAATGGCTTGACAGAGCAGGGAAAAAATGCTACCTTTGAAGTTTGCTCGTTTGCTAGGCCTGCTGTAACAAAGTACCACAAACTGCATGGTTGAAACAACAGATGTGTTGTCTCCCAGTACTGGCGGCTAGAAGTCTGAGATCAAGATGTCAGCAGAGTGGGTGTCTTCTGAGAGCCCTGAGGGCAAGATCTGTCTCAAGTCCCTCTGTTTGGCTTGCAGATGGCCACCTGCATGCTCACATGGCATTCTCCGGGTATGGTTGTCTGTAACCAAGTCTCCTCTTCTTGTAACTATACCAGTCATACTGGATTATGGACTACTCTAATAACCTTGACTTGATTACCTCTGTAAAGAACCTATCTCCAAATAAGGTTACATTCTGAAGTACTAGGATTTGGTACTTCAACATATGAATCAGAGGGCAGGAGGACACAATTCAACACATAACAAAGGTTTTTTTTACAATGGTTAGGAATGGGGCCAGTATGAGGGTCTCCCATGGACAGGCAGAGTCTTCTTTGTTTTAAATTTCCTACTCTTGTCAAAGAAGGGAACACGTGGGCTTTCTTGATCAGCTTGCCTTGTTGTGGAGCAGAGGGGAGAGGGAGGGTGGGGTTGTGGGGTTCCCAACTATCAGCAAACATCAAAAATAAAGTCAGACTCCTTAACACAACAGTTAACTTTCATTAAGTTATCAAATTATTCCTGATCTAGCACCAGTACATTGTTTTAATTATTATAACTTTTTAAAAAATCTTAACAGCTTGATAGGACAAATGCCCAATTAGGCTTCTTTCTCAAAATTCAAAAACTACCTTATGTGTCTATTGCATTTATTTTTCCAGATTAACTAATATAAGCATTTGTCAAAATCCTTGATCAAAAAGTAACTTAGTAATTTGATTGGAATAGCATTAAACTTATATATGAATAGAGGGAGAATTGATATTTTTAAGAGTGTCGATCTTACCATCTAGAAACATGGTGCTTTTGTTAATTGGTTCACCTCCTCTTTGAGCACTCGTGGTAGCCAGCCTCCAAGATGGTCTCCAATGATCTATATGTCCTGATATTCAGGCCCTGGTGTAGTCCTGGCCCACATTTTATCAAGATTGTTCTGAGTGATCCCAGAGTACTGTAGAAATAACAGTATGTGACTTCAAAGACTGTGCTCGCTCCCTCTTGGATCACTCATCCTGGAGGAGCCAGTCACCATGCCATGACACTCCAGCAGCCCCACGGAGAGGCCCAGTTAATGAGGGACTGTGGCCTCATGTCAGTATGCAATACCAACTTGCCAGCCAGGTGCGTGAGCTATCTTGAGATCAGATCCTTCAGCCCCAGTCAAGCCTTTAAATAACTATAACCCTAGCCAACATCTTAAAAACCCACAAACCAGAAACATCCAGTTCAGCTTCTCCCAAATCCCAGACCCTAAGAAACTGTGTTATTGATAAGTAACTATTACATACTCAAGCTGCTAAGATTTTAGGGTAATTTTTAGTACAAAAATAGAGAATTAATAGTTTTATAATTTCCTCATAAAAGTCTTCTACATTTATGAGAAAATTCATCCTCTCTTTCCAGTATTCTGAGGAGATATAATGTACCTATGACATGTCATTTACAAAAATCACTCCAGTACGCATTCTGGAGACCATATTTATTGTAATGCTCAATCACGAGGACAAGTTACATGACTTGGGTGACCTCGTTGTCATCAGGAGTAACCGTGAAGACAGAGAACACTGTATTTCAGATTCTTAGGTCTGTCCATTCATTTAATGGATATAGATGATGGGATGAATAGGCTCACCTCAAAATGAATAAGCAAAGTGTATTCATTGTCTCATCTTTCTCAATCACCGGCTCACTTTCTTCCTGCCACTATGCAGCAATCCTACAGACAGCAAGGGCATTTGCCAAGAGAGTTAAAAAGTATAAACCTAGAAATTAGTTTTCTCCTGTTTGTTTGTTTTTTTAATTTTCTCATGATATATTCTTAATATCCAAAAAATACATAATGCCCATTCATCAGTATCAAGCAGTCCTGCTGTAAAGAAGTGCAAAGAGCAGCAAAAGTCAGGAAAAAGAACTAATAAAACCTAGCTAAATCCTAGAGCAAGAGCCACCCAGTTTTCGTAGAAACTGCCCGAAGCTAACATGCCTGCCCTAAGTTAGATAACCAGAGGTGGGCAGTAGCCTCGGGACATAACCCATGATAAGTCACGTAGACACGCTGGTGTGAGCTAGAGATTACGGGGAGCGGTTAGGTAACCGGGGCGTTCTCGTTTCAACACCATTGGTTAAAATATAGAATATATTTTAAAATTATTGGTTGTAGAAATGCGCGGGCTTTGGTGCAACGGCTGTGAAAACCCTATATAATCCCTACCTAAAGTTGCCTAGGTGTCGGCAGCTCGGACTCGGCCTGTGTGTCAGGGGAGGTGCTGTCGGCCCCAGCTTGCTGGCTGAATAAAGACTTTGCTTGGATTTACATCTCCATGTCCGTGTGGTTTGCTCTCTGGGGAAACCCCGGAGTCCTGGACCCTAACATTTTGGGGGCTCGTCTGGGATCCGAGCGGCTTCCCTGAGAACAAAGGACAGCTGGAGGCAAGGTCTAATTGTCCGGACGGGGCAGTGTAATTCGAGGGTCGCCCCCTCGTGTCTGCATAAACCCATTATAAAGCGGGAGTCGCCATCCTGTGTATGGTCTCAGGTTAGTGACCCCGAGTGAGGAAGTCCGGGTTGGTAGTCCCGGCCCCCAGGTTAGCAACCCTGGGTGAAGTCCAGGTAACCAATCCTGGCCCTGGGGTCCGAGTGACTCGGCCTTGGGAAGGCAAGTCCGATCGGCAGGAACCTGGCGCCCGAGGAGGAAAAGATCGAGCTCGTCACCCTGTGGCAGTCCGAGTGGACGCCTTTCGGGAGAATCACGAGAGTTTTTGAGGATCCTGAAAGTGGTAAGTGTGGTGCACACCAGAGTGAGAGAAGGACCGGTCCGAGCGAGTGCGATCAGATGTGGTGTGTGTGTTTAGTGTTATTGTTGCTTGTTTTATTGTGTTTTGGTTTATATTTCTTTCTGCGCTTTTCATTTTAAGTTTCCCCTATTCTGAGGTTCTCCTGTTCTTTCCGTTCCTCCTTTCTGCCACTAAATCATTCCCCGCGGGCACGGGCTGGGCAATTAAGAGCCATTAGGGTGCCCACCGCTAGAAGACTCCCATGACAGGATAAGGGGGTCACAGCCGTGAATCCCAGATAAATTTGCGTCCCCCGCAGAAGAAAAAACTGTGCAACGACAGGCACCCGTTCACAAGCACATACACCAGTCATCTTGTTTTAAGTGGCATCTCTATCCTTCACCTTTGTCTTCCTCACTATGGGCCAAACTCAGGCTACTCCTAAAGGTCTGATCCTTTCCCATTTTCCGAAGGTCAAGGAACAGGCCTTAAATATGGGTCTTAGCATCAAGAAAGGTAGGTTCGACACCCTTTGCTCAGCCGAGTGGCCTTCCTTTGGAGTATGCTGGCCGATGCAGGGGTCTCTTTCCTTGGACCTTATCGGCAAAGTCAAAGCCATTATCTCCCGGCCAGACCCTGAGGGCCACCCAGACCAACTTCCCTATATTCTTGTCTGGGAAAATTTGGCTGATAATCCCCCTTCCTGGCTGAGGCCCTTTTTGGTGGGGAAACCTCACACCAACCCACTAAAGACCTCCGTCCTAGTTTCCTGGGAAGATTTAAAGCCCTCTGATCGCAGGGCCAGAACCCCGAGTGCGCTGCCCGTTCTCCCGGACAGTTATCCCCTCTACCCCCCTCTGCCAATTGAGCGGCCACCCCTGTATGTGGCTCCAAGGGAGGAATGGGGTGAAGCCACCGGGGGGGTAGAAAACGAGGTTGGGGAGCCCAGCAGGGACCAGGCGGCTGCAGCTTCTCCAGATTCTTCAGCAAGAGAAGACAGGAGGCCAGGGATAGCAGGAGGAATGCAGTTAAGGCCTCGGGGGGCTAGGGAACAAGAAGGGGAGGCTCCCTCCTCCACCTCAGAAGGAGCAGTGCCAGTCCTGCCTGTGCGTGCCATCAGTGCAGGCAGTCTGGATGGAGCTCAACAATATCAGTACTGGCCTTTTTCATCTAGTGACCTCTATAATTGGAGGACTCAGAACCCTCCCTTCTCGGAGGACCCCAAGTGTCTTATAGGTCTGGTGGAGTCCATTATGTTTACCCATTGTCCCACATGGGACGACTGCCAGCAATTGCTCCGCACCCTCTTCACAATGGAAGAGCGAGAGCATATCCTCAATGAGGCTAGGAAAAATGTCTTTGGAGAAAATGGAAGACCCACTACCCTCCAGCCCATCATCGACGAGGCGTTCCCACTTGCGCGCCCGAATTGGGACTTCGGGACTGCAGAAGGTAGGGAGCGTCTCCGGGTCTACCGCCAGACTCTGATGATTGGTCTCCAGGCGGCCGCCAGGTGGCCCACTAATCTGGCTAAGGTAAAAACTATTGTTCAGGGGGAAATGGAAAGCCTGGCTGCGTATCTGGAAAGGCTGTTTGATGCTTACAGGCAATATACCCCCATAAACCCAGAAGCAGAGGAACATAGATCAGCTGTAGTCCTTTCATTCATCAACCAGGCAGCCCCCAATATCCGGAGGAAACTCCACAAGCGGGATGACCTGGGGGAAATATCTATTAGAGAAATGCTGCAGCAAGCGGAGAAGGTCTTCAATGCTAGGGAAACTCCAGAAGACAGAGAGGAAAGGCTGAGGAAAGAGAAATGGGTAATGCAGGAGAAAAATAGGAAAGAAGACAGAGAATTTCAGAGGAGGGAGAATAAGAAGCAGAAGGAGGAAATAGCCAGGATATTCCTGGCCAGGGTGAAGGAGAGCCCTAGATCACCTCGAAGAACAGGGCCCCGCCAATCCCGACTAGGACGAGATCAATGCGCCCTGTGTAAGAGATATGGGCATTGGAAGAGGGAGTGCCCCAAAAGGAGGGAACAAGGCGGAGGGAACCCCATTAAGACCCTACACCTAGGAGAGGAGAATTGACGGGGACGGGGCTCGGCACCCCTCCCCGAGTCCTGGGTAACCCTGTGCATGGAGGGGACTCCCATTGGGTTCATGGTAGATACTGGAGCACAGTATTCAGTTCTCAACCAAGCCCATGGTCCCCTAAACCCAGGATGCACAAGTATAGTCCAAGGAGCGACAGGGTCCAAGAGATGTGCCTGGACTACTAACAGAAAAGTGGACCTAGGAAGGCATCAGGTCGCTCACTCATTTCTGGTTGTACCCAAGAGCCCCACACCATTGCTGGGCAGAGACTTACTAACCAAGGTCAGGGCGCACATACATTTTGAACCCGAGGGGATAAAGATCATGGACAAAGAAGGGCAGCCCTTACAACCGGTACATGTGTTGACTCTATCCCTGGCCGATGAACATCGCCTGTTTCAGGCGGATCAAGAAGAGGGGGGCCAGGGAGAACAGGGAGAAATTGACTTTTGGTTGCAGAGGTTCCCTTCCGCATGGGCCAAAACCGGAGGAATCGGTCTCGCCAAACATCTGCCCCTGGTTGTTGTTCAACTCAAAGCCGCGGCCCTACCCATCCAGGTCCGGCAGTATCCAATACCGGAAGAGGCTAGGAAAGGGATAGCACCCCACATCCACAGACTGTTGGAGACAGGAATCCTTAAACCCTGCCGATCTGCATGGAATACGCCCCTGCTTCCAGTAAGGAAGCCTGGCAGTGGGGATTACAGACCGGTGCAGGATTTGCAAAAGGTCAATGAAAGAATAGAAGACATCCACCCTACAGTGCCCAACCCTAACACCCTACTCAGCCACCTGCCACCCTCACATGTGTGGTATACTACTCTGGACCTGAAAGATGCCTTCTTCAGTATCCCACTCTCTGAAGTTAGTCAGCCTTTGTTTGCCTTTGAGTGGCAGGAGCCAGGGGGAGGAAGAAATGGGCAACTTACCTGGACTAGACTGCCACAGGGCTTCAAGAACTCTCCCACCTTATTCAATGAAGCCCTAAGCCAGGACCTGGAGCCCTTTCGCAGGAGCCACCCCACGTGACACTGCTGTAGTATGTGGATGACCTGTTGCTGGCCACAGAAACCCGTGAGGAGTGCGAAGAAGCCACGGGGAACTTGCTGGCTGAACTAGTCGCACTGGGATATCGAGCCAGTGCCAAGAAAGCCCACATCTGCCAGAGGTCAGTGGTCTACCTGGGGTATAAAATATCTAATGAGGCCAGGTGGCTAACGCAGGCCATGAAACAAACTATCCTGACTATCCCCATCCCTTCCTCACCCCGGGGAGTGAGGGAATTTCTTGGCTCAGCCGGGTTCTGCAGGCTCTGGATTCCAGGATACGCAGAAATAGCCCGACCGCTATATGAGGCGACCAAAGAAGGGCCGGGCTGGCAATGGAATCAGGAACAACAAGAGGCTTTTGACAGACTGAAAGAAGCTCTCCTCCAGGCCCCTGCCCTATCTCTGCCAGACCCAGGAAAACCCTTCATCCTGTTTGTAGATGAAAAGAAGGGAGTGGCTAAAGGAGTCCTGGCTCAGCAGCTGGGCCTGTGGAAGAGACCTGTGGCCTATTTGTCCAAGCGGCTGGACCCAGTGGCCTCTGGGTGGCCACCTTGTCTGCGTATCCTAGCAGCCATCGCTCTACTAGTAAAAGAGGCAGACAAGCTGACTTTTGGCCAGAACCTGAGGGTAACAACCACACATACTGTAGAGGGGATCCTCAGGCATCCTCCAGGAAAATGGATGACGAATACAAGACTCACCCACTACCAAGGGCTACTACTAGATTCTCCATGAATTGTCTTCTCTGACTCGGTGACCCTAAATCCTGCCACCCTTCTGCCGGACCCAGATCTGTCGACCCCCATCCATGACTGTAGAGACATCCTTTCCGAAATTATACAGGTGCGAGCAAACCTGAAAGACACACCATTACTGAACTGTGAGCTAAATTGGTACACAGATGGGAGCAGCTTTGTGCAGAAAGGGGTCAGGAGAGCAGGGGCAGTGGTAGTGACTCACGAAGGGGAAGTTGTCTGGAGCGCAGCTCTGCCCCCTGGCACCTCAGCACAGAAGGCGGAACTTATTGCTCTCGCTGAGGCCCTGGAAAGAGCCGAAGGCAAGCGGGCCAACATCTACACAGATAGCAGGTATGCTTTTGGCACTGTCCACGTCCACGGTGCCATCTACCGAGAAAGAGGATTCCGTTCCACGGAAGGAAAGGAACTGAGGAATCTACAAGAAGTCCAAAGACTACTAGCCGCTATCGAAAAACCAAAGGCGGTAGCAGTTATACATGTACCGGACCACCAACCAAAGAAAACACCTGAGGCCATCGGCAACAACCATGCTGATGTGGAAGCTAGGAGGGCGGCCCTCTCGGACTCCCTTGTTCTTGCAGCCCTCGAGATACCCATACCTGAACTGCCGGCCCTGCCACCCACACCTGAGTATTCCCCTCAGGACCTAGAGTGGATTAGGAAACAAGTCTCGGGGAAACTGTTTGGGGAAGGAAATTGGGGTAGGGACCAAGAAGGTAGATTGATTCTGCCAGAAGCATTAGGACAGTATATGCTTGCTAATCTGCATAAGTCCACCCATCTAGGCTGGAAAAAGCTGCTAAGCCTTTTCCAGTCTGCACAGTTGGTGTTTCCCCACCAGAATGAGGCAGCTCATCAGATCACGAAAGAATGTAGTAGCTGTGCAATGCTAAGACCAGCCCCAAGGGAGCTGCACCCAGCAGGTACTCGGGAAAGGGGGAGGGCTCCAGGGAGGAATTGGGAAATAGACTTCACCGAAGTAAAACCAGGGAAGTATGGATATAAGTATTTGCTGGTTATGGTGGATACCTTCTCGGGGTGGGTGGAGGCTTTCCCAACCAAGCATGAGACCAGCCAGGTGGTAGCAAAAAAAATAATTGAAGAGATCGTCCCCAGATATGGGGTCCCTGAAGCCATAGGTTCCGATAACGGCCCGGCTTTCGTTAGCAAAGTCCTGCAGGGACTAGCCCTGGCTTTGGGGGTGGATTGGAAGTTACATTGTGCTTACAACCCACAAAGCTCTGGGCAGGTAGAGAGAATGAATCGGACCTTGAAGGAGACCCTTTCTAAATTGGTATTGGAGACTGGCGTGGACTGGGTGACCCTCCTTCCCTTAGCCATCTTCCGTGCTTGAAACTCCCCCTATGTACATGGTTTAACTCCATTTGAGATAATGTATGGGGCCCCTCCACCCATAACTCGGCGAGTGCAGCTTCCCGGTGCAGAGGACCCGGCCCCTGACTATCTGAATGTGTTGCAAGCTCTTGCTAAAGTGCAGCAGGAAATCTGGCCTCTGATCAAAGCATATTACGAGGGCGGGAAAATTCCGAGCCCGGAACATGGCATAGTCCCAGGGGATATGGTATGGGTCAAGAGACACCAAGTGAGGACTCTCGAGCCCAGGTGGAAGGGATCTTATGTTGTATTGTTTACCACCCCCACTGCTCTCAAGGTTGATGGTATCGCTCCCTGGGTATATCACATCCACGTTTGGAAGGTCCTGCCTCATAAAGATCCAGGGGCCCACAAGGAAGAGTGGAAGGTGCAGCAGCATCCTGCGAATCCCCTAAAACTACATCTAAGCCAAAGATGAAGGGGATCCTGCTGATTAGCACCTTAATATGGACCTTCAAGGGAACCACGCTCGAAGGCACCAAGCCCCCTCAGCCATGGGACCTGACCTGGATGCTGGTTAATGGCGCAACTGGGGAGGTCATCAGTACCACAGAACACACTGCGCCACTCGGAACCTGGTGGCCTGACCTGTTTTTCTGCCTTCGATGGATCAACCAAGGTTACCGAACCCTTTGGGGGCAGCCCAACGTCCCTCAAAACTTGGCTCACTCTGATGGATTTTATGCTTGCCCAGAAGCAGGTAAAGGAGAGTCATGTGGGTGGGGGCCCTTCTGGTGTGCCAACATAGGGGACTGTGTGACCTCAAACGATGGGGATTGGAGATGGCCAGTTACAAAAAAGGATGCTGTCAAATTTTCTTATGTCAACCAGGGCATCCCTCGTCACGTGCCTATGGACAAGGCTTGTGACCAA
This sequence comes from Manis pentadactyla, assembly GCF_030020395.1. Classification (NCBI taxonomy): domain Eukaryota; kingdom Metazoa; phylum Chordata; class Mammalia; order Pholidota; family Manidae; genus Manis; species Manis pentadactyla. The sequence goes on along the minus strand of NC_080022.1, from coordinate 161,688,314 downwards.
AGGGACCAGGATTGGGTACGAATTCAATTCACCAAGACGGGCAAAAAGACTGATGTATCGCGTTGGATAAAAGGACTAAAATGGGGGATAAAGTACTATAAATATGGGGGACATGGGGAACATGAAGGCTCAATCCTCACCATCAAATTAGCCGTGTCAACTCCCAGCACTGCCGTAGGTCCCAACCCAGTTATACATCCCCAGACACCTTCGATCCAGGACAAGGGCCTGGGCCAAAGGGATGAGGAAATGTCGACCTGACGTACGCCTGCGCCTCACGCAAAGCTCAGCTCCCCAAGGGGCGCCCTGGCAGGCACCGATGGCCACATCTGCCGGCCAACCACCAGAACACATGCCCCGGACCCACCTGTAGTAGTAGCCAGGGCCATAGCCGTAATAGCCATGGGGCGAGACATCAGAGCCACCATAGCCTGGCCCGTAGCCCTGCTGGTAGCCATAGCCCTGGTTCCAGTAGGTGCTGTAGCCCTGATTCCAGAGCCCACAAGAGGACCGGGTCTGGGTCCCTCCGGGTCAGATAACCCCATGTGGGAAATGGTGCAGGCAGTAGCAGAGACTCTTAACCACACCACTCCCTCCCTCACTGATCCCTGTTGGCTATGCTATCCAGGTTCACCCCCCTTCTATGAGGCAATCAGGATAAATGGCTCCTACACTATCAGCAACTCCCATCCCACTTACTGGGACGGGAAACCGTGGGGACTTAACAATCGCGCAGGTTTCAGTCGCTGGTACGTGTGTAGGCACAGTCTCGATGGCCCAGGGCCAGTTATGCTCTTCCTACGCTAACACCACGTGGGAGCAGGAAAAGTGGATTATACCCTCCTCGGGCTGGTGGCTCTGCTCAAAGACAGGCCTCACTCTGGCCCTATCCACCTCTGTGTTCAATCTAACAGTGAGTTTTGTGTGCTGGTGGCCATTCTACCTCGCCTAATGTATCATTCTCATGAATCTCTCCTTTCTTATTGGGAAGAAAGGCCGAGCCCCCACTGGAGCAAGAGGGAGATTGTTACCGCCCTGACCATTGGGACCCTCTTCTCCCTAGGGATAGCAGGGGCAGGCCCTGGGGTCGCAGCCCTTGTAACTCAGGAAAAAGGGCTCACAGCCCTGAGGCTGGCAGTCGACAGGGACCTAGAACAACTCCGACAGTCAATATCAGACGTGGAGCAATCCCTCACCTCCTTGTCAGAGGTGGTCCTACAAAACCGAAGGGGCCTGGACCTCTTGTTTTTAAAGGAAGGTGGACTGTGTGCAGCCCTAAAGGAAGAGTGCTGTTTCTATGTAGATAAGACAGGTGCAGTCAGAGATTCCTTAGCCAAACTAAAAATGGATCTAGAGAAGAGGCGTAAAGAATATGAAAGTAACGAAAGCTGGTTTGAGTCTTGGTTCAAATACAAGCCTTGGTTCGCTACCCTCCTCTCGGCTGTTGCGGGGCCATTAGTCATCCTGTTGTTGTTGCTTACAATCGGTCCGTGCATAATAAACAGGCTGCTTAGGTTTGTAAGGGAGAGGGTTAACACCGGCCAACTTCTGGTCCTTCGTCAAAAGTATCAGGCCCTAGGTGCCACTGTGGAAGATTCCTCAGTCTGATCAAGAAAAGGGGGGAATGTAAAGAAGTGCAAAGAGCAGCAAAAGTCAGGAAAAAGAACTAATAAAACCTAGCTAAACCCTAGAGCAAGAGCCACCCAGTTTTCGTAGAAACTGCCCGAAGCTAACACGCCTGCCCTAAGTTAGATAACCAGAGGTGGGCAGTAGCCTCGGGACATAACCCATGATAAGTCACGTAGACACGCTGGTGTGAGCTAGAGATTACGGGAAGCGGTTAGGTAACCGGGGCGTTCTCGTTTCAACTCCATTGGTTAAAATATAGAATATATAGAATATGTTTTAAAATTATTGATTGTAGAAATGCGCAGGCTTCGGTGCAACGGCTGTGAAAACCCTATATAATCCCTACCTAAAGTTGCCTGGGGGTCGGCAGCTCGGACTCGGCCTGCGTGTCAGGAGAGGTGCTGTCGGCCCCAGCTTGCTGGCTGAATAAGGACTTTGCTTGGATTTACATCTCCGTGTCCGTGTGATTTGCTCTCTGGGGAAACCCCAGAGCCCTGGACCCTAACACTGCCACTAGGCCTGAGTACTCCTGGCATCTTGGTGACAATGATATAATTTAGAACTGACTAATACACGCTTTTCTCAATATACTAAGCATATCCTAAAATCCCTTCTCAGATAACCAGAGTTACAAAAGAAAATTCTGGAAGCATCCTGTATCCATCAGAGTCCAGTCAAGAGACAGAAACTACATGGGTAATTTGCAAAGAAAAAAGAATTAATTTAATTTCTATAAATTATTTTAAAAATTAATGTAGTTATTAATGTAACTTTAGTGAAAAAGAATTAAGAGGGATAAGGAGAAGTCTAAAGATTAATGAATTGCAAATGCAGGGAACAGCTGCTTCCTCTAGGTCTAGGAGAGTTGACTCAAAGAAGAAACAAACTTGGAAAGTCCCTCCCTCCCCTGAGGCTGAGATTCAGATCTTATTGAAAAGGGTGTGGCTGTGGCTCCTTAGATCAGGAAGAACTCTGCTGAGTTGCCACTGGTGGAGGTTAGCAAACAGAAATTACCCACTGGGGTACCACCAAGACTCTGCAGGGGAAACTGTACCCCACAACAGGGGTGATACCATGCTCTGGGGGTAAGAAAAGCACCAGAATGAGGAAAGCCCCTCCCTTTTGCAGCATTCCTCCAGTGCCCTCTGCTGCCCAGGTTAGCCAGCATTGTCCCAGCTGGCCAAAGAGAAATACTTACATACCTTGGCCATACTGTGGGTTCAGTGGCAGACTACTGTAATGGAGTGAAGATCACAATAAAGTGAGTCAAATTATTTTGTTGGCTTCCCAGTATATGTTTACATTACACTGTAGTCTATTAAGTGTACAGTAACATTATGTCTACAAAAGCACTGTATATATCTTCATTAAAAATCACTATTGCTAAAAAGTGCCCACCATTATCTGTGTTTTTGGTGAGTCAAAATCTTGCTGGTGGAGGGCCTTGCCTCAAGGTTGATGGCAGCTGACTGATCAGAGTGGTGGTGGCTGAAGGTTGGGGTGGCTGTGGCAATTTCTCAAGACAGGATTACTCCTGGAGGAGCAGTAAAGGTTGCCACATTGACTGACTCTTCCAGGTCACTGTAGGATTATTAATTGGCCTAATTTCAATGTTGTCATGTCTCAAGGAATAGGGAGGCCCAAGCAGGGAGGAGATGGAGGAATGGCCAGTTCGTGGAGCAGTTAGAACACACATAACAGCTATGGATTAAGTTTTGCTGTCTTATATGGGCATGGTTCATGGCACCCCAAAACAATTACAGTAGTCATGTTATGGATAAACCTGAGAAACCTGGACTGGGTCACTGACCGAAGAACCAAGTGGCACTCGGAGGTCTTGGAGTTGTTTGAGGTTTTATTTTTACACTGGTGGGCTGAGGGGAGTAATCTCCCAAGGTCTGAGCCCCAAACAAAGGCAAGGGGAGCAATATATATTTCTGCTTCCGTATCTGCAACATTTCTACGTGAACAGCAAGTAAGCAAGCAAGAAAGGGGGAGTAAGTTTAGGGAGGGAGTTTAGGGAGGGAGTGCTTGGCAGAGAGGGAAGTTAAGGGAGTTGCTGTTGTTTTTGCTAAGAAGAGAAGTAGAAGAGAGCCACCTGGACTAGATCACTGACCTTGTAAATTTTTCCCTACCAGTCACATCAAAGATCACTGATCACAGATCACCATAACAAATATAATAATGATGAAAAGTTTTGAAATATTGCAAGAATTACCAAAATGTGACCCAGAGACATGAAGTGAGCAAACACTGTTGGAAAAATGGTGCCGATAGATTTGCCTGGCACAGGGTTGCCACAGAAATTCAGTTCGTAAAAAACGCAGTGTCTGCAAGGCTTCACAGTAAAGTGAAGCACAATAAAATGAGATGTGCCAATGTACGCCCCAGCTCCAGGATTACTAACAAGGACAAAGAAGGGTGAATTTGGAACTGAAAGGCAATAAGTTGATGACTGGCATGTACTTGAAAGCACAATGAAACAGAAAATATTAAAGGAAAATTAAAAAAATTTTTTTGGAAAAATAAGAAAAATCACATTATAGCTGACCTCATATTCTACCTTTAAACTGGAAATTCAATAAAATTTAATATATCTCAGCCTAAGTCTCTATTATAATCCTCCTCCATGAGACACCTTCACACTAATATTTTCATTTTACGGACTAGGAATCTAGTAGGTCTAAGGATTTGCACAAGGCATTTCCTTTTTTAGCCTTTCCAGTCACATTCTCTGAGAGAGAAGCAATGGAGTTCAGAATTCCGTTCAGACTACCATCCTCTGAAAACTGAGGCTCTTGTGAAACACCAAATTATTTTTATCACAATTTCTATTTTCCTTTCATCTAATTTCATTATGCCAAATTAAATATATCAGCATGGATACAATAAAAAGGGGAATAATAATGAATTTCTGACCCATAGGGAGCAACCATGAGCCTATCACCCTCACTCCGCCATTGTTGACAGGCAGGGAAAAAAAACAGCAATTTCAATTTCTACCCTTGTTTGGAAAAAGCACTCAGGATATATATTCTACCTGGAGGGTATAAATATGATCAGACCTGCTTTGGGGAACAAATTCCTGCTTCTTTCTTACTTCTGTTTGAGTCTTCAGCATAATAAGCAATTTAATCAGCTCAGCTTCACTAGAATGTCTCAGATATTTGCATATTAGCACTCTTGTCTTCCTTTTTCCTTATTAAATTTGGTATCTAACATGTCACAACACAGATCTGCAGAGCCACACACCCTAGGCCAATGACAGCACAAATACAGCTGTGTGTTCAATAGCCTAAGCTTTGGTCTCTGCCATTTGTCCTTCAGACTTGCATTTACCAGTTACAGAAAATCCACGTGTTCTCCCCTATCCAAAACAAATCTGGAGAGATATATTTTATTGTTTATGAAGCTGCTTAAATAAAAGTTTTTCTACAAAAATCTCTCTTGCATGTTAAAGCATTGACAGGCCAGGGAAAAGGTGAGAACTTCACAAATAATTGCAGTAGTGATGTGACACTTTCAGAATTTGTTACTGTTTGTAGACTGCATTCAAACAATGAGAAATTGTGCATGGAAATAAATTAGATATTAGATTAGAAGTACTACTAAAAAAATATCAGGTTGCAGTATATTTGCAAAATGAAACCAAACAAATGGGCTTAGTGATCATGCAGTGCTCTTCCTTAGCAACTACTTCTAGATGTGTCAACTCTGAACAACTGTTAAAATCTTGAATTAAATTATTGATTTTTAAAATCTCAGATATAAAGTATAGGAGAGACAGCACTCTGTTCATAAAATGTATTTTCTTACACAACCCACCTTGCATCAAGGTGTGGCTATGTGAGTAATTAGTTTCAGAGGAAAGTCTTAAGAAGTGATCAATATCACTTTCCACACAAGGCTTTGTGGAAATGGGCATGCCTCCTTACCACTCTATTTCCCCTTCCATCATCTGAATGCAGAAGACAAGGCCACAGGACCTGCAGAATGGGACAGCCTGGGTCCCTGGGTCACACATGAAGAAGGTCAGATTCCCACTGACCAAACATACCTACCTTTGTCTCATGAGGGAAAAAACTTTTATTGGGTTTAAGCCATTACAGATTTGGAGGTCTCTGAATATTATGTATGTCTTTCTATATTACCGAATAGAAAATCATTTTTAGGCCAGTTAAAAGGTCTAGGAATCTTATCTTTGTCTTCCCAAATGCTAGTTTATCCTAGCCAAGTCATCTAATCTTTCTACCTCTAATTTTATCTGCCAAGAGTGTAAATTGGTTAGACATGCCCACAGAAAACATCTTCAGAAACATTTAAAGTGCATTTTTAAAGTATGGCTAAAAAATTGTTATATCAAAGAAAATAAAATATTGCATGTTTGAGGCAGCTTTAGGATCCAACAGATGACACTTAGAATTTTGATTATGTTTGGGCTTTTGGCACATGCCAGGACTTTCCCAGTGACATTTATTCAAAGTGACTAGTGACCTAAAAAGCCACCAAAATATCTATCAAAGCAAGTGAACCTCGAATTTCAAATCATAAACACTTTATGGCAAAATGAATGATGCTTTTAAAATTTAGTATTTTCCATAGCACTAAACACTGTGTTTTGTGCTCAACACATATTTATTGAATTTAATTGGTCAATTAAGGAGCATCCATTTCTCTTAGATTAGATTGGGGAAATTCATCAATATTTCCAAATATGCTTTTTCCTGTCAATAGATAGATTTCACATTTTCCTCTATACTTAATTTCACTTAACTTGGTCTTACAAGTAATTACCTTGTAGCTTCAATACTGGTAAATCCAATGGATTTTCTCTAACCTCATTTCCTCTTTTTTATTTGTTTTAATTTTTGTTTTTGAACCTGCAGAACACCTCTTTCCAAGACTATGTCTTCTCTTGGTTATAGCAATTGTACATAATCCTAATACGCCTCCTAGTATTTCTACTTATTTTTCTTTTTTGGTCACTCTTCTTTCCTTTTCTTACAGGCTTTCCTGTGAAGTTATTTTTCTCCCACTCTTTTCTCTCTGGGCCGATGATGACCAAATTTTCTCCAGTTACATCAGTTTACCTGAGGCCTTAAATACATACTGTCAGTTGCTTAAAGAATGCACATGCTTCCCTCCCTGTTACTTCAATTTCCACATGTCAACATCTTTTCTTCCTTCAATCTAGATATCTATTCCCTTACATACTTGTTCAAATTAGTCAGTGGCATCAAATTCTGCCAATTTTAAAGTCTTTGAATAATCATTGAATTATCTCTCTTCATTTTCCACAATTAGTTGCCAAGACTTCAGTGTTCCCTGCAAAGTACCTACTGAATTCATCTGCTTTTATTGATCAGCATCTCAGGGCAGATGCTCAATCCTCAAGTGTGGGTTTGATTATCCTGTCTAAATTGACTGTAACACCATGTGTCCTCCACACCCAACCCAAAATATAGTTTTTTAATGGTTCTCAAACCTGCCTATACACTGAAATCCCCAGGGAGCTTGTAAGAACAGAGCTCTGTCAGGGCTCTCCAGAAATTATGATTTACTTTGTCTGGGATATAGTCAGAGCATTAGGATTTTATTCTTCCAGATAATTATAATACACAGCCAATATTGAGAGCCACAGAGGTATCCCATTTCTAGGTTATGTTAATTCCAAGTTAGTTTATCTTGTCTGTGGATGTAGTAAATCAGATCTGTTCTTTTATTGTATTTCCTAACTGGTTATTATTGATATATAGAAAAGCTATTGATTTATAAGTAGAAATCTTAACAAATTTTGTCTATCTCCAACCAAGAGATTTTTTAAAATTGATAATTGTGGGCTTTCCAGATATATAAACATATCTGTACTAGTTTCCTACTGCTCCTGTAACAAATTACCATAAATTTAGTAGCTTAAAGTGGCACAAATGTTACAGTTCTGGAGGTCAATAGTCTAAAATGCATCCACAGGACTAAATTCCTCTTAGGACTCTAGGGAAGAATTGGTTTCCTTGCTTCTCCTGATTCTAAAGGCCACCTATATTCCTTTCCTCAAGGCCCCTCCTTCCAGCTTCAAAGCCAGCAGCATCATATCTTCCTATTCCTATGACTTCACTTCCATCCTTACATATTCTTTTTAACTGCACTGCCTCCTTATAAGAGCCTTGTAATTACTTGGGCCTACCTGGGTAATCCACCCATAATCTCTGCATCCTGTCATCCTTAACTTAATGTCATCTTCAAAGGCCCTATTGCATTATAAGATAACATATTCACAGGTTCCAGGGATAAGAGATAAGATACGGATTTCTTGGGGAGAGGGTCATCATTATTCATTCTACATCATCTACAGATAATGATAAATTGCTTCTCTCTATCAAATTTTTAAACCCCATTTCTTTCTCTTTTCTCATGACTTTGGTCAGTCCATCCTCATCTTACTGCTTATAGTAATGTTATATAGATAGATAGATGTAATATATATTTAGCACTTCCCCTTTTAGAGTTTATAGAAATAATATATATTCCCATATTATATCTAGGTTATTTATCCCTGAATGTAGGCATTTCTATCTGGTCCTACTATTTGCTAAAAATATTAGTTGGGTTCGGGGGTGAACTTAGAACAGTGTCCTCTCTCAGGGGAATATCTTTCTTGAGTTTTCAGAACTCCCACTCTTTGAGTTAAGATTACTCAAAGCTTACAGGCTCTCTTTGTAGTTTATATTATTTATCTCTGTTCAGCCAACTCAGAGAGAACTTAAAAGGCTGATTTCTGCTTCCACTCCTCTCTTCTGCTCTGCTTCACCCCAGTTCATGTGTCTTGGGTCAAAGGTTATCTCAAAAAAAGGAAAGATGGGATGCATTTCTACTAGTATGAAACCAAGTTCCTAATAGTGTGTTTCCTGCTTCTCCCTAGGCCTGCTCACACTCTGATCATCCTCATTCCTAGTAAGGACCTCATTAGGATTTTAACAAGCTCACTATTGTTTACAATTTTTTTACTCTTCTTTAGATTAAAAAAAATATGAATCTATGAAAGGGGTCAATTGATGAACACACAGATGTTCACATCCTATCTAAGCACAGGTTCTCCCCATTTCCTGCATTCTGGGGAGTCTGTTTTGTTCTATACCAATTTCTAGACTTCTGTAATGAGCAACTGAGAGAACAGAAGAGAGCAGCCAGACAGAAAGGTGGCATCAGGTAGGAAAAAATGGGAGAAGGAGACAAACCAGCAGAGGCTATTTTACAACGTGTCACAAAAAAATGTTCATACATTTATTTGTTCACCAAATAATCTAATGAGCATCTCCAATATGTCAGATACCCTTTCAAGTACTGAGAAAACAAGAGCAGTAAACAAATTCTTTAGGATCCCTTCTTCAAGCTTACATACTAGATAGTCAATAAATAAGCAAACACATAAACAAGATTAAATTCAGCTTGTGGTAAATTCTTAAAAGGAAATAAGATGCTCAGATGGAAGTGATGAGACAGGGAGCAGGTGAGATGATTAATGAAGTCCACTTAGAAAAAGTAACTTTCAACTGCAATCTGAAAGATTAAAGAGAGCTTCCCTTGGAAAAGCTGGGGGAAGTATGCTCCAGGCAGAGGACATGAACTTTAAGCCAGGGAATAACTTGTCTCATCTGAGCAGACTGGTATGAGGAATGCCTCAGGCATGGCAGGATGAAGAAATATTGTATGAGGACAGAGTGGCACAAGGTGATATGGGAGAGGAAGGTAGTGGTCAGATGGTGTAAGCTCAAACCCATGTGGTCCAGCCTAGCAGCCAGAAACAATCAAAAATAAATTCAGTGCTAAGCTTTTTTCTCTCAGGAAGTGTCTAGCTACTTCATTTTTAATCTGAATTTCTCTATCCCCTCTATTCTCTTAGAAGATTTTAGTCCTACAGTTAATCCCTTCCTGTATCAGGTAACCCCGTGCCTCTCTGATGGAATCAATATAGTGAGCATATGAACAATGAAGATTCCAGGACCAGATGGCTTCCCACATGAATTCTACCAAACATTTAAAGAATAATTAATGCCAATCCTTCTCAAACTCTTCCCAAAAATTGAAGAGGCCAGCATTACTCTGATACTAAAGCCAGATATGGACACCAGAAGAAATAAAAACTACAGGCCAATACCACTCATAAATATAGATGCAAAAATTATCCACAAAATACCAGCAAACCAAATTCAATAGCACATTAAAAGAATCATACACCATAACCAAGTGGGAGTTATCCCTGGATGCAAACAATGGTTCAACATATGTGAATCCATAAATGTGATATATCACACTAATAGAATGAAAGACAAAAATCATAGATACCTCAATAGATGGGAAAAAATCTTTTGACAAAATTCAACGTCCCTTCATGATAAAACTCTCAAAAACTTTAATACAGAAGGAACATACCTCTACATAATGAAAGCTGTATATGACAACTGTCAGCTGACATCATACTCAAAAGTGAAACATTGAAAGTTTTCTAAGATCAGAGGACCAGGATGCTCACCCTTACCACTCCTATTCAACATAGTACTAGAAGTTCTAGTGAGAGCAATCAGAAAAGAAAAAAAAATTCAAGGCATCCAAATTGGAAAGTAAGATGTAAAACTGTTACTATTTTCTGGTGATCTACTATACAGTAGACATGATCTACTATATAGAAAATCTTAAAGACACCACTAAAAATTATTAGACCTAATAAAATAATTCAGTAAAGTTTGAGAATACGAAGTTAACATTTAAAAAGCAACTGATTTTCTATACACTAAAAGTGAACTATCTAGAAAAGAAATAAAGAAGATAATCACATTAACATCAAAAACAATAAAATACTTAGAAATAAACTTAACCAAGGAAGCAAAAAAATCTGTATACCAAATATTACAGAACACTGATGAAAGAACTTGAAGAAAACACAAACACATGAAAAGATTTCAAGAGCCCTAAAATAAACCCATGCATACAACAAGGTCAGCTAATATTTAACAAGGTAACCAAGAATACTCAGTGGGGAAAGGATAGTACTTTCAATAAATGGTGAATATTCACATTCAAAACAATTAAATTGCACCACTATCTTACACCACTCACAAAATTTAAATAGAAATGGATTAAGGATTTAAACACAAGACTTAAAATCATAAAACTTCTGGAAGAAAAGAGAGAAGAACCTCCTTGACATTGGTCTTAGCAATGATGTTTTGGAAATGACACTAAAGCACAAAAAATAAAAGTATAAATCAACAAGTGGAACCACATCAAACTAAAATGCTTCTGCACAGCAAAAAAAGCCATCAACAGCATAAACAGCAACCTACAGAATGGTAGAAAATATTTGCAACCCATCTGTCTTATAAGAGGCTAGTATCCAAAATACATATGGAACTCATAAAACTCAGCAGCTCAAAAAAAAAAAAAACCCACAGCCAAACCATCTAATTATAAAATGGGCAGAGAAACATAAATAGACATTCTTCCAAAGAAGACATACAAATGGACAAGCATGTGAAAAAGTGCTCAACATCAATAATCATCAGGGAAATGCATATCAAAACCACAATGAAATATCATCTCACACCTGTTAGCATGGCTACTATTGAAAATGCAAAATGTGACAACACATGCTGATGAGGCTTTGGAGAAAAGGGAACTCTGGTGCACTCACTGTTGGTGGAAATGTAAAAATCAGTGCAGCTACTCTGGAAAATGGTAGGGAGGTTCTTCAAAAAATTAAAAATAAAACTACCATATGCTCGACCAATTCCACTTCTGGGTATACTCCAAAGAAAGTGAAATCATTATTTCAAAGAGGTTATCTGCACCCCTATGGTCACTGCAGCATTATTTACAATAGCCAAGACATGGAAGCAACTTAAGTGCCTGCTAATGAATGAATGGATAAAGAAGATGTGGTATATATCTATACAGTGGAATATTATTCAGCCATAACAAAGAAGGAAATTCTGCCATTTACAATAACATGGATGGACTCTGAAGGTATTATGCTAAGTGAAATAAGTCTAACAGAAAACACAAATACTGTATGACCGTGTTTATATGTGGAATCTAGAAAAGCCAAACTCATAAAAGCACAGAATAGAATAGTGGTTGCTAGGGGGTGGAGGGTTGGGGAAATGGGGCAATACTGGTCAAAGGGTACAAACTTCCAGTTATAAGATGAATAAATTTCAGGTGCAGTATGATTACTATAGTTAATAATACTTTATTGTTTCTTGAAAGTCACCATGAGAGAAGAGCTTTAATGTTCCCCCCACAACAAAAAAAATGGTAATTATGGGAGGTGAAAGATGTGCTAACTAATCTTATTTTGGTAAACATTACACAATATATATGTATATCAAATCATCATATTGTACACCTTAAATTTATACAATGTTATATCCTAATTATATCTCAATAAAGCTGGGGAAGGAGAAGAGCTAAAAAAATGCTTTGGAGAATAAGAAATAAGTCACAATTGGAGAGGGTTGTGGGATCAAGGGTATGTTATGATGTTGGCACTAACTTGTTCATATGTTCACTGGATTGATTCCATCAAAGTGGGGGTACATGATGCAGGATTGAGAGCAGTTAATTGTGGGATTTAAGTCTCTTAAGAGGATAAAGGGGTTCAGAGAAATTCAGGTTACAAATTACCTGGTCTTCTCCAGGAGAAAAAGTTTAATACTGAATTAATTTTGGTTATTTCTAGCTGCTATACTGAGATACTAGTCCAAGGCTGGACTACATGGATTTGAGCTTATATTTGAATTATACATCAGTTACTAACTGTTATGTCCATTATTAGTAAATGCCCTTCATAGTTACCGAATTTTTAGCTATTTCTTTAAATTTATTGGCAAGAGAGATTCCTGTTTATTTTTATTCTTTCATTGTTTCAGATAGGCTGAAAATAGGTGAGAAGAAAAAATGTCACCCATTCTCTGCTATATTTGCACAGAATTTCTTTACTAATTAGAATAAAACCAATGGCTCTATTATTTAGTTTTGTGTTTTCCTCCAGTCTTAACCATTGATGTCATGCAGGCATCATGGATTATGAGTTTTAAGAATTAAATTCTCCCTTCTTCTCTCTCCCTGTCTGTGTTTCTCCCCCCTCCCTCCCTCAAAGACAGCATAGTTTAAATGCTACTGACTTGAAAACCAGAGAGCATTTCCCTCCTCTCAGCATTTTCTCTAAGGGTATCCTACAATGATACTTAATTAGAAAATATGATTTAAATGTTTAATTATTTTAACTAGGCCCAACACGGTAGACTATATTGGCATAATTTATTTTTGATTAACATTTCCAAGCTCATTTTGCAATTAGTTCAACTGAGTTGAGATATTAGCAACTAATTAATGAAATTGACTTATTATTTTCCTAATAATATTACATATTCATCACTCATACTAGAACACAGTTAGGAATTTTATGTCGGTTTATTAACATACAGTGTAGGACACTTCATTGGATGACATAAAAATCCAGAGAATAAGATGGTTTCTGTGTACGGATATCCCTGGGCATATTAAAAAGCCCAAGTTTTTAATCTGGGTAAGTGGGCTCTGCTTTTTTCTTGCAACTGTTCCTTAAAATCCAAGGGATAGTTTATAGCTCTCATACCATTTATCCAAATTCTACGTCAGAATGAAAGAGAAATAATACAAAATGTAAAATCCTTAAGCCTGGGTTTATACCTTCATGCCTCCTCAAATCTTGGAACCATGGACAAATCATTAATTCATAAATTCTCAATTATCTCTGAGAATATCTGCCTCACAAATGATTGTGAGAAGTAAATGAAAAAATGTTTGTAAAGCATTTTAAACTGTAAAGCCATATAAAAATATATTGTTTTTGTTGTATTTATCATCTTTATCATTATCACCACCATCATTATTTGCACATGTCCCAGAACTAGAGCCCTCATTTATGGTCACTAAAAATAATGCCTTATGTAATAGTTATTTATGTACATATCTGTATGAATCCAGATAGTAAGCAACTTGATAGTAAGTTAAAACTAGGTCTTATTTCTATTCTCCCCCACCTGCACATTCCCATAAACATGAGTTGAAATGTTTATTAAATGTTTTATAAGTTTGTTCCCGAATTTTAAAAATGCTTCCCATCAGCATAGCCCTCAATTTTAAAGTAGCTCATACTTATTGAGCTCTTAACTTTCAGCCAGAAACTGTCCTGAGCATTTTAAATGTAAAACCTCATTTAATCATCCCAACAGCTCTATATGTAAGTTACTGTGTAATCCCTTCCTCAAAAAGCAGACTTTCCTAGGTAGAGAGTTTCTGATTCTGAAAAGACTGTGCTTACCTTAAAACATTGGAAACACAAATAAATCAGCTTGTGGTCACTCCTGGGGAATGTGTCATGAGAATCTGTATGGCAACATCTTCAGCATTAATTACAGTTCTCATTGGAAACTTCAACTTTCTTGTCTAGCATAGTTCATGATATTTTCACTAACCTCTAATTAAGAAAAATCTGAGCCATTGGCTATCAATTTGGGTAAGTTTAAAGGTGAGAGGGTGAATTTTGTCAACTTCATCCCAACAGCATTATGATGTGGATATGAATATACACCAACACAAGCATGGGAGATCATGCACCTTGGGAACAGAGTTTGTATCTCTTACAGGGCCTAAGACAGTGCGAGAAACACAGGCTCTCAATAAATGTCTGATGAATGGAAATGCATCAAGATTGCTAAATTAGGGATAATGGCAGAAAAGTCAAAGCAACAAATGAGAAGCAGGTTATTGGAGAAATAAAGAAGACAGAAGATAGAGTGCCCTCCATTTCAGAACTAGTAAGTGTAGTAAATTGGCATATACAATGGGAATGTGTTTAATGATGGATAATTTGAGGCTCATCACTTGCTGAGAGAAGAGAAAGATGAAGCAGTACTCTGAATAAATTTGAACAAAAAGCCTTTGACCAAACCATAATATGATTTGCTAAATGGGAAAGTTGGGTGAAAGTACCTTGAAGCTTTAAATTCTCATCAAATGTGAAACATTAATATAATCGTTTATAGCATTTGGTCTCTCACCTCTGCTCAACCATTCCTTGATAGAACTATGTAAGTGGGGTGAGTGGTAAATATGGGATTTCAAGCCAGACGAACAAGTTCAAAAGGTAGCTCTATTACTCTTGAGCAAGTTACTTATCCTCTCTGATGATGCTTTTCAAATTTGGGGTTGCAGAAGAATAACCTAGTATACTTACTAAAATGTGGATTTCCAGGCAAGTCCTGAAACCCAGTTATGTGCAAAAGCTTAAACGCACCTATGTGTCAATGTCTAGTTTAAACAAACAAAACAAAACAGAAATGGCTTCAGATACTTTAAGAAGAGAGAATTTAATACAATATTTCTAAAGTGCTTGAATGACTGGAGGAGGAAAAAAAAAAAAGAAAAGTTTAGTTTGTTCTGGTACCAGTAATGATAGGAGGCCTCCATTTTCAAATAGGTGCACAGGGGCAAATGGGAACATGGTGTTACCCACAGCCCCTAACTGCTGTGTCGCTGAGGTTGCTGGAGCATCCAGTCATTAGTGGAACCCTGTTCATGCTGCTGGGCAGAAAGCGAGGACAGTGCCCTTCTGCTGGTACTTCTGTAATTCCAAGGACATACTCAGCTACTGCTGGTACTGACACCATCAGGGCCCGGGTCCATGAGAACTATGCTGCTGAGGCACTGAAGCATCTACTGGGGCCACATTGGCCCTGCCAGAGTCCCAGCAGGTCGACACCATGCCACTGGGGTTGCTGGATCGTCTGCTGCCACACACTTCATGGAACTTCTCTACCTGGGCAGGACTTCAAAAGCATAGACTTGTGCTGTCTAAGGAATCACCAAAAACAGGGAGATCTCGCTTCTTCCTTTCTCCTACCCTCCAATATCTCCTCAGTGCCTCCTCTTGGAAGAACCTAACCAGAAGCCAGCTGGCAAGGGAATCGGAGAAATGGAGTTTGTAGGCTTCTAGCCTCTGTGATAAATAGGAAATCACAGAAGAAAGGGAATCCTGCTAAAATCCAACCAAGTGTCAGAGCAACCTTCACATACATCATATCAGATAGGAAATAAGCCCATTTGTGAGAACTACCCAGACAACAAATGATTAGAAAACTCATTCTCTGCTTTTAGTCTTTCTGTATCTGGTCAGAGGAAGTATGATAGAAATTTTTAGGAGTAAGAGAATACATTTGGGATTTTGTAAGAGTGGACTCAACAGAAGGTGGATTTTAGAGATTTCATCATGAAAGATTAGTATGTTTTTAGTAGGAATTTCCAGCAAAGCAAATGGTGATTACTTCCTTCAGGACTCACCCTCTATCTACAGCCCATCAAATTAGTTCAGTCTGAGAAACTTCTTTCTCCTCTAAACTCTTTTCATACCTACTGCTGGAAGTATCTATTTAGCACCTGAAATGTGCTATTTGGAAAATGTTTGCCATGCAAATAGATGCCTTGAGAATGGGATCCCATGTTTTATGACTCTGTGATCTAATACCCAGCAAAAGTCCTTAAACATGTAGTTGTGTGATAAATGTCTGCCATAACAATGTTATTAAACAAAACTTAAATAATAAAAATTTAAATAAGTACAAATAATTTAGAATAAATATTCATTTTGCTACATTTTCCACTCCCCTCTTTTCTGAACTATGTGCAATACATAGCAGATGTCATGACACTTCATATCTAAGTACTGTAGCATGTGTCTCCCATTAACAAGGACATTTTCCTGTGTAACCACAACACAATGCTATTACAAAGTCCAGATATTTAATATCACCTATTCAACAATGTCACCTAATATAAAATCCATATTCAAACTTCCCCAAGTGTCCCTGTTTTACCCCCAGTCAAAGTACTTATGTTGAATTCATTCATACCTTTCCTATTCTACATAAATCAAAAGAATCTCCTTTAATCTAGAACAATCTTTCATGATACTGACATTTTTAAAGTTTAGGTCAGCAGACTATTAGACTATCTCATATTCTGGGTTTGTCTAGATTTCTCCATGATCAAATTCAGATTAAACATTTTTGACAATAATGGTGCATAGGAGATGTTACATAATTTCCTCTGAGTCACATTAGAAAGTACATGCTGTCAATTTGTTCTACTGACATTGGGGGGAGAGAGGGAAGAGTAATTTTGACTATTTGATTAAGGTGGCATCTTCCAGAACTTTCTATTATGAAAGTATCCTTCTCCTGTCATTTAATGAGCAATCCAGTAGGGTGATATTTTGAGACCATGAAATATCTTGTTCCCTAACAATCTTACACCAAGTAATTTTAGAATCCATGGTGATCTTTGCCTAAATTAATTTTTATATTCGTGGTACCAAAATAGTTATACTCCAACATTATCATTTCTTCCACATGTATTAGCCGGCATCCTTCTATAAATAATAGCATGTCAACTCCCTTCCCCCACTTTTTGGTACCACTATGGATCCATGTAGTTTTTTAATGGTATTATATTCCATTACCATCATTATTTTCCATGTTCAAACTGTCCCAAATTTGGCCAGGGAAGATTCAATTCAGCTCCTGCATCCATTTCTCAATAGTTTTTGAACACTTCCTTAACTTCCAAGTGCCGAAACATTCCTAGGATCACTTTGTGTTTTCTCTACCACAGTCTTAAAATTAGCCATTTCTCAAAGGAGTCCTGCTTCCTTTTATTGGGTATTTAGGGGCCCACTTTTCTTAATGAATTCATTTAATTCAAGCTTGTCAAACCCAATTTTGAGAAGCAATTTGCTAGTGGGCAACTTCATTGTCTTCACATAATTTCAAGATAGTATTGATCTGAAACTCAAACATTGATCGAACTGTTTGAAGAGGAATGGTTGATATTCTCAGATTTTCCGAGTCTGTGTTATAAAATGTTGGCAGGAAAAATATAGGATAGGAAAGTTGAATTTCATTATTATCTGAGAAGATGTTATGAGTAGTTTATACCTCTGCCTGTGTGCTTCTTAAATTTATGCCATAATGTACACTGCATAAACACATTGCTTTACTGGACTGTCCATTTTTCTTTCCCCCTGCATAACTCTAGTATGTACTCAAAGTGTGCTCAGATTATCTAATTAAATTGTACACTGCTCTAAACCAGGAATCAGCAAAGCTTTCTACAGAAATCCAGACAATAAGTATGTTTTTAATCCCTGTTACAATCACTCAACTTCTCAGTTGTAGCAAAATCAGCCATAAATAATTTGTAAATGAATGGGTATAGCTATGTGTCCAATTAAACTTTATTGCCTTCCCTCTGGTAATTTGTTCTCTGTATTTGGTCTATTTCTTTTTGTCCATTTCTTTGATTTTCTAGATTCCATATACAAATGAAATCATATGGTATTTGTCTTTTCCTGTCTTATTTCACTTAACATAATACCCTTTAGGTCCATACATGTTGTCTTGAATGGTAAGATTTCATTCATTTTTATGGCTGAGTAATATTCCATTGTGTACATACACCACATTTTCTTTACCCATTCATCTATTGTGGACATTTTGGTTGCTTCCATAACTTCACTATTGTAAATAGTGCTGCAATAAACATAGAGGTACAGATACTTTTTTGAACTGGTATTTTTGTTTTCTTGGAGTAAACGCCCAGAAGTAGAATTACTGGGTCATATAGTATTTCTATTTTCAATTCTTTGAGGAACCTTTATACTGTTTTCCATAGTGAATGCACCACTTAATATTCCCACCAGCAGTGCATAAGGGTTCCATTCTCTCCATATCCTTGCCAACACTTATTATCTCTTATCTTTTTTATACTAGCCATTCTGGCTGGTGTGAAGTGATATCTCAGTGTGGTCTTGATTTGTACTTCTCTGATGATTAGGGATGTTGAAAATATTTTCATGTAAATAATTATAACTACTCTTATTCCTATATTATTTCTACTACAACTACAACAAAATTTGGTAATATTTCTAGAATTCAAGACATTTACTTTTTAATATTTTGCTATGTTTCCTTCTAATCTTTAACCTACACATCTTTTTTTTATAGATAATGAAGATGTCTCTCCATACTTACAGTTTTTCTCCAGCATTTTTCATTGAATTTTACAATGAAGACATTTCTCCCTTGTAGCAGATACTGCTGATTTTTGTCTTTCCTATTATCACCTTCATCCTGAGTTCACCTGCATAGAGAGCTTCTAGACCCACTGAGAACTTCCCATATTGATCACCAGCATCTATGCTTTTCTGCTGAAGACTCTCTCCTGGTTCACGGGAGTTGCAGAGGCACTCCAAGTGCCATGGATTCAACCCTCCGAATGGCAACTCTCAATCAAATGAGGGACTGGAATTGGTGGATAAATGATCCTCCAGATTCCCTGTTCATCAATGCCCAGTTTCAGTTTATTGGTTATATTTTTGATATATTTTCTCTAATTTGTTGATATTTCCATTTTGTTTATAAATATTTTATATCCTCCCCCAGATAATTATTTTTATATATAGTATTTTTATATATAGTATATACTGACTTTTATATATATACACATACACTATATATATACACATACACTATATATACACATATGCATATATATGTGTGTGTATATATACACATATACTATATATATACATATATATATACATATATATACACATATATATACACATACACTATATATATACATATATATACACATATACAGTATATGTAGTATTATATATAGTATAGCATTTTTCAGTTTAACTTTGGAATCACTTAGTCAAGTTACCAAATATATATTATATATATATTTATCTTACAGATTCATAAAAAGTTAAACATTTGTATGTGTATATTTATTTTAACAGGAACTAAATTCAAAGTTATTGACATGTCATACCTTTATCACATTCAAACTTTCCATTTATTAATCTGACTTTCTATACTTTAGTCTTTTTCTTAATGTCTCTCAGAAGCATTTATAGATTTTCTTAATATAGACACCATCCTTATATAGATGTCTAGGTTAAGATTATTGCTGTGTTTTTATCTTATTTATTGCTATTGTGAAATAAGGGCTTTTTTTGTCCATTCATTCTGCAAATAGCTGAGTTGTTTACAATATTACTGACTTTGTACATTTGTCTTGAGTCTGAGTTTTTCATATTCAGTCTGATATTATATAGAGGTATATTTATGAAGTTATGTTCTGTTGAAATGCTATCACAGTATATACAAGGACTATATAGGAATAAGCTTTTGTGAAAGTCATTGCAATGATATAAATATCTTGAGAAGACCATTCATTCATGGCCCACTTAGAAGGATATAATATTTTATGGGCTGCATTTTTAAATTCTTGGTTTCATTTAATATCCTAAGTCTCTTCTAATCCTAAAATGCTAGGTTTCTGTATTACATGTCTTCTTATAGGTCATCCTTAATAATTTCTAGAATAAGCAGGATTTAATTCGTTTAATATGATACTAATGTTAATCATTAGAGGTTGATTTCATTATCTAAATATGTAAAAAGTAGAATTTAGCTTCTTCCTTTTCAATATAAATCAAACGTTAAAATGTATTTTACTCCTTTAAAAAATATGTCACCATATATTGCAATGGTATTTTTCTCCAGTTTGTTGATATTCCAATTTTGTTTATAATTTTTTTATGAAAATAGGTTTTAATTATTTATTTATATCAATATATTTTTACTGCTTTATTGGCTCCAGGCTTATAAGATCCTCTCTTGGGTAGTAAAGATTTGACTCTTAGATCAAATCCCACATCTACAACATACTGTGTGAACTTGAGCAAGTTACTTAACCTCTTTGTACATCAATTCCCTATCTGTAAAGTGGGGTCATGGAGTCATTGTGAGAATTAACACAACATATTTTAATTTGCATTGCTATACATTCACATTATCTCTTATTTTATTAATTTTTTAGGTTCTCCTTTTTTATATCATTCTATTGAATGGTTAAAGCATAGATGCTGCCTACCTCTATGTAAAAGAAAAAACTTAGGGGTGGCAATACTTATAATCATTCACTGTAGGAACCAGGAGGAACCACTGTACTGTATTAAAACTATGATGTACAATTTTCTTATACCATTAAAAATAAAGAAAAGAATTGTGGACTTTTAATCTATGGCATCTCCTCCTTTAAAAGATGTATTCTAAGTTCAAAGACTTAAAATTGGTGGGGGGGATTACTTCTTATAATCAGTGATATGCAAAAAGTTTAAATGCATCTTCCTGCCTGCCAAGTACCACCCCAGTACCTTACATATGTTATTCTGCTAAATCTGTCAGGACTGGCATCCTTATATCCATTTCACAGCTGAAGAAGCTGGAGTTCTCTAAGGTGAAGTTTTTCATTCAAGTATTATAATTTAAAATCTATCAGAGATGAATGATTTAGCTAGTGCTAAAAATACAGTGATGAAAAGGAAGAGGAAAATCTTTGCCCTCATTTAAGAATGACGCATGTTACTGAAGCATGTTACTGTGGAGGCCTATAATTGACGAGGAAAATTTAACCTGGAGTAGGGGCTCCAGGGAGGTATCTCAGAAGAGGTGGGGTTAAACCTGAGTCCCAGTGGTTGAGTAGCCATCATTGAGAAGAATGTAGTGAGAGTTCCTCACACTGAAAAGTGAAAAGGTTATTAGCCTAAGGAAGCAGAGTGAGGCTATGATTTAAATCCAAGTCTGACACTAAATCATGTTCAAGTTCACTTACCATCTGCAAAAACAAATCATGCTGTTTAACTCTGCACCCTCCTGCTTGCCCCTTGCCCAACATTTTCACACATATTAAATCAATTAGCATCTAAAGCAGCCTTCAAGATGGAAGATACAGGCCAAAGGGTATTCTATTTAAGAGCTGAATTAGCTTTCTTTTTTTCTTTGGGTAGGAACCAAGAATATTACTAACTCCTTCCCCTGCCACTACCTCTTCTGCATCCTTAATTTGCTGCCAAACTATTCAAGGACTCCCAATGTGCAGCACCCAAAGCAGTCAGACCAACTTACTGGCCAAGAGATGACCCCGGAAAGGGTACTCATCTGGTTTATATGTACTATATTCCTCTAGGACTCACAAGAGACTCCTTGATCACCACACAAAGCCCTAAAAGAGGCAGCAATTTAAGAGGATTCAAAGCTGCTGAAAGAACAGAGAAGAGAGAGATGAAAACTGCTCTCTGAGGAGCTGTTCTTCCAGAAGAATGGGCGTTCACCTCAGAGAGCAAGCAGGAGGGGGGACAGAGAGACTCATGCAAAACTAAGCCTGCATTTAAACATCAAGGGTGCCTTTGGCTGTGACACACACATTAAAAAATAATCCTGTGTTTGCCTAATTAGCAAAGCAAGTGAATCAGACAATACAAGCAAACACATTCACACATGCACTGGCAGTACCTTTTTTGTACAAAAAAGTGTAATGTTGGCATTTATAATTTGATAACATTTTAAATGCCTTTTCCACTTCTTCCCAATTCCTCCCCACCTTTCCCCCTTCTCTATTGAATTCACCATTTCCTAGACAGGAGCATTGCAAAGGCTGCCACACATAAGCCAAAGGATGTTGCAGAAGAATAATGGGAAGAAATTAAAGTTTATCACTTCTGGAAAATAGAAAGATACACTTTTTTAGGTGAATTGGATCATTGTATCAGACTACACATTTATATTTATTTGAATTTATTTTTACATCACCACCTCTTAATGGTAGGTGAGCTTGTTTCTTTTGCCAACAATGAATGGAACACTAATATTTTAGATCAGATGTATCAATGATGGTGATTAAAGGGCCCAGCAGTAGCAGAGAAAGCCCTGTGCCTGTGCAACCTGATCAGTCTTTGAGAAGGCAAACATGCTGAATAATAGAGCCCATGTATGATGGGTAGGTGGAAAAGAAGAGGGCTAGGTAGGCTCCCCTGTGATCTTAAATCCCTTCAAGAAGACAGAACTATAGGGATTTGGGGGTCTTGTATTACCCATGTGAGAAAGACCATTTTGACCTGCCTTACTATGTCCACTTGATTCTATCCTTCATTTTAGTGTGAGTTCTTTTTTGACCCTGTGCTTTTCATCTGAGTTGCACCTGCTGAAAAATCCACATAGATACATTCCTTTGAAGTAACTTTTCAGTTACTTTGTATACAATGTAAATCAAATGTTAGCTTCCATTCTCTCTGACCAACTGTCCTGTCAGGGAATTAACTAGTGGGCCGCATTTCCTGATTAATCCGTATACGGTATTAATTAGGATTAGGTCCCACCATTTTTTCCCCCCATTTGTACCTGTCTTCCACTTTGTGAAACACGTTGAATTCATTGTTTAAAGCACTCTGATAGCTTTGTGTGTGATTTTAGACTGGGTAAAATTATATACATTTAGTCTAGAGAGCAGGATTACTAAAATCTTTCTAGGGGGAAATAAGCAAACAACTATATAACTATATAGGGACTAACAGCTGTATATTAAAACCCACATGGGTTGAAAAAGTAAAAACAATGATAAATGGAACACAATAGTAAGAGGATTTGCAGTAGCTGATTCAGCTGACATGGCCAGTTCTGCAGACACAGATGGAAATGTGTTTCCCTCAAGCAACTAATTGAACGTATGCCAAATAGATTTCATTCTAAGCAATTGTAAAACAAATGCATTTTTATTCTTTTCATTAGTTCAATAGAATATTTTCCTTAGTTGCAGAGGGAAATAGCAATTAATTTCTTTATGTAGAAGCTGAGAGCTAAGGGTTTCTTTTCCCTCTAATCTCTAATCCCTTCATAATAATTAGAGTTACATAGAAATATAAGTGAAGTAGAACTGCTTGCTTGGAACATTTGGATAAGGTGAAAAGGTCATGGAATTTCTATTCCCAAAGACGCTTAGAAGTAGAAATACCCATCTGATCTGTAGGGTATAGCTCATAATAATAGGTATTATATTCTATTCATCCTGAAATGCCCCTGTACTTACTAGGGTCTGATGTATTATAGAAGCTTAATGAATATTTTTTGAATGCAGAACATGGATTTCTAGAGACAGAGAACTAAAAATGATTCTCACAATTCACTTCTATATCAACAATTTTAAAACAGTGCTAAGGACAGTAAATTCCTTTGTTCAGAGAAGAAAATTGTATAGTAAAAACAGATTTGTGATTTAATTTAGATTGCCTGATTAGCTTCATCCAATTTATCACAGAAATTTTCACACATGTGGTCATTTGGGTAAATTTTTTGGACCAATGAGAATTTAAATTTTCTTTCAGACGCCTTTACAATCTCAGCATCCTTGAATTGTTTGAGGTCAGCAGGCACTGTATACAAACACATCTCTGGAACTCAATGGAGATGTTTTCCTTTGCATTGTGAAAAACAACGAACAGCTTTCTAAAGCTTGCACTCATTATTATAGTGAGATACTGATGGAAAGAAAACACTACGTAACTGTTTTGATCAAAATTAGTATTTGTTGCAGGATCATGGGACCAAATCAACAACAGTTTCTTTTGATTTGTTCACTGCAGATATGCTAAGCATTAAACTTCTTGTTCCAAATGACACTTTTACTGCACTTGGGGCACAGTCATTATTCACAGTATAATAGTGCACTCTGCAGGATTTCATTTCTAAATGCAAGATGCACTAATTATGCCTGGAAGAGAGAGAGAAAGATGGAAGAATAAAGGAGAGAGAAAAAAAAGAGTAAATGAAGAAAGGCGGAGAAAAGGAAGGCTCTGTGGAATAGTGGTCAAGAAGTCCTGAAAATTGTCTAGCCTAGTTCAACAGGATAGGAAATACCTAATGTTGGGGGAAAAGGAGAGTTCTTTTGACTGCAAAGTACCCTGTGTCATACATTTCAAGAGCCTGAGCTTGGCACGGTATAGATCCATTCTCTAAGAGGAAAATGACCAATGACTTTTACAATGTGTCCATGTGGTATTTGAAAAGATACATATGATTCCCCGCAGAGATTTCAAATAAGTTTCGCCTTCTGTTTTTCAGCTTTATTGAAGCATAACTGACAAATAAAATTACATTTAAAGTGTACATTGTGATGATTTGATATACATATACATTGTGAAAAGATTCCTCTCATCTAGTCAATTAACACAGCCATAACCTCATAAATTTATTTTGGTGACATTTAAATTCTACTCTTAGCAAACTTCAATTACATAATACAGTGCTATCAACTTTTAGTCATCATGCTGTACATTAGATCCTCAGACCTTATCTTACAGCTGAAAGCTTGTACCCTTTTACCAGCTTCTCCCTATTTCCCGCGTGCCCCCAGCCCCTAGCAAACACTTCCATTCTTCTGCTATGACTTCTTTTTTTTTTAAGATTCCACAATGAAGTGATACCATGCAATATTTGTTTTTCTCTGTCTGGCTTATTTCACTCAGTATACTGCCCTCAAGGTCCATCCATGTTGCAAAAGGCAGAATTTCCCTCTTGCTCATGGTTGAATAATCCATGTGTGTCTATATCTATAATATAAATATATACATTATAATATTATAGATTATATGTTGTATGTTATATTGTATATTACACACACATACACACACACACACATATATTTATACCCCATATCTTCTTTGTTCATTCACCCATCAACAGGCACTTAGGTTCTCCGTATCCATATATGTTTCTAATCTTCTACTGTGAATAATGCTGTAGTGAACATGGGAATGCAGTTCTCTAAAACAGTGATTTTTATCTCCTTTGTATATATACCTAAAAGGAGGCCTGCTGGATCATATGGTACTTCTATTTTTTAGTTTTTGAGGACACCTTCATACTGCTTTCCACAATGACTGCACCAATTTACATTCTCACCAATAGTGTGCCAGGGTCTCCTTTTCTCCAAAGCCTCTCCAACACTTGTTATCTCTTATCTTTTTGATGATAGCCTTTCTAACAAGTGTCTCATTGTCGTTTTGATTTGAATTTCCTTGGTGATTAGTGATGTTGAGCACTGTTTCATCTACTTCCTGGCCATTTATATATCTTCTTTGGAAAAGTGTTCACATCTTCTGCCCATTTTTCAATTGGATTATTTGGGTTTTTTTTGCTGTTGAGTTGTGTGAACTCTTTATATATTTTGGGTATTAACCCCTTATCAGATATATGGTTTGCAAATATTTTCTCCCATTTGGTAGGCTGTCTTTTCATTTTGTTGATGGTTTCCTTTGCTGTGCGGAAGTGTTCTAGTTTGATGTAGTCCCACTTGTTTATTTTTACATTCGCTGCCTTTGCTTTTGTGTCATATCCCAAAAATTGTTGCCAATACCAATGTCAGGGAGCTTACTTCCTATGTTTTCTTCTAGGAATTTTACAGTTTCAGGTATTACATTTCAGTTCTTAATACATTTCCAGTTAATTTTTATGAGTGGTGTAAAACAAGGGCCCTATTTAACATTTTACATGTGAATATCCAGTTTCCTCTGTACCACTTATTGACACTATCCTTTCCCCACTGTAGATTTCAAATAGGTTTCATCTTGAGTTTTAATTTTGATTGGTTAGTGCTATCTGCCAGGGATATGGGAGAAAGGGAGTAGCAGCACAAGTGTCAGGCATTTGCCATCTGCTGATACGGTACAATGAGCAATGAATTGGTAGTCAGAGGATCCATGTTCAAGTTCCAATCCTTTATTGTGTTATAACTCCATACCCTGGAACAGTGTCTTACACTTAATAAATGTATATTAGAATATAAACTCACTTAATACACACACCTGAGAGGACCCTGACTTTGAATGACACAGCCAAGTTTGCAGAGGGCTCTGCTAGCATCAGTCTCATCCAGTCCTACTACCCACACTGTGGAGAAGGAGGGACTACTGACAGCACGGCAGAGTGGAAAGAGAACCAAGGAGGAGATAATACAGAACTGGATTTTAATCTGGCTTCTCTATTTAATTCCTTTATTTTTAAAATGACGTTTACAATAATGACCCCCAATGAGTATAATACCAACTTGGAAGGGGACATTGCTGCTCCCCTTCTCAGGGTTGGCCTTGTGACTTATCCTGATCAAAAGAAAGCAGCAAAAGTAACATTTATGAGTATGAAGCCCACGTGTCAGGATGCCCTGCGGTTTCCACCTTCACTGTCTCAGGACCCTGAGACCAGCATGCTGTGAAAGGTCTGTCTGGCCTCGTGACAGTTAGGAGGCCACGAATAGGAGAAACAAAGTGCTTTATCTGGCTTTGACTGCCAGATATGTGACTGAGGTCCTTTTGGAAGCTCCAGCCTTAAATGGAGCCATCAAATGATAGCAAACACATTAGTGATTCCCAGTGAGGCCAGGAAAAGAACCACCCAGATTGTACATGATAAAATCATGAGAAATAATAAATGTATTGTTTTATACCACTGAGTTTTGCAGTGTTTTGTTACACAGCAATAGATAACTGATACAAGAACAATGCCTACCTTCTAGGCTGTATGAGGACTAAATAAGATAATGTGCTATGTTAAATGACAAAAACAGAAGAAACTAATAAGGGGTAGGTACTATTATTAGTTTCCTGCTTCACAGGTAAAATGTTAGGCTTACTACAACTAAGTGAATTATTCAAGGTCACATGGCTTTTAATTATGAGGCACTGCAATATAGAAATTAAAATCAAGAGCAAAAACAGATTACGCTTCCTGGTTCCAACACTTATTTGTGTGAGATCTCTGATAAGCTGTTTATCTGAAAAATGGAGCAGTAATTATACTTGCATGGTAGAATTGATATGAGGGTTGATGGAGGTAATGCATGTATATCAATTAGCACAGTGCCTAGAACATAAGAAACAGTTAATAAAATGGTATATAAAGATTTTAGTGAAAGTTTCCATTCTAAAATATCAAAGAAATTTTTAATTGCTCCTTTAACAAATGTCACATTGAGTAGAAATTCTGTGGGGTACTAAGGCCAGTCCCGGATTTCATCCCAGTCAAGAACATAGATAAGTTTAAGAGCATGTGAAAGCGTGCAGTCAGGAAGTTCACACCACACAGAGGTGAATTTAGAGTGCCAAATACAGAGACAGTGACCAGATAATCCAACAGACAGAATGGACAGACATGGTTTCCTAGAGTACAACTATGACTCTGGAGTTATAGCTTAAACAGGTAGAAAGCAACAGATAAAGAAATGACCTTAAACTAAGAAAATTAAGGTTATCGCTCAATGAGTTACCAGTGGTCTATCTGAGGTAGAACAAAGACTATTGGTCCTATGCTTTCTTTTTAAACATAATCCTCAGCCTGTGTTGGTAACAGTTCAGTCCTGTGTTAGCCCAGGTTGTCCAAGAACCAGATATCAAGATGGGATTAAATTTACAAGGAGTTATCACCTGTATGAGAGAAAATATGGAGGGCTAGAGGCAATGCTGAAACAGCCATTAGACCACCATGCAAGTATGACCTCAAGGGATAGAGAGAGAAGAAAATTTTTGTAGAAGCATTCTAGACCATCACACTTTCTAAACAAGCTTTGGCAAGGTCTTCAGAGGGTCTCTGAGCCAAAGCTGTCCAACAAAGAAGTCTCAAGTCTCCCAGGAATGCATCTGCCTTAGTATCCCTGCCAAGTTCAGTCATTGGCTGGAAGCAGCCATGGAAAGGGTGACTTTGGTACAAATGTGGCAATGGATTTCAGAGCACAGCAGCTAGATATCTTGTTCAATTACATTTTCCATAATTGAAGTTCAGACCATGAAACAAGCACCGTCACGGTTGCCACAAGCCCACTTAAGAAAAGCTGGGCTGAACAGGTCCTACGTCCATCAGAAAGTCACTTGCATGGCACATCAGTGTGGTTCAGTTGTAAATATTTGGATAATAACCAAGTGATAAAGCTACTCAAAGACCTGTTCTTCATCTCACTAAAGCACAGAAGGCGTCAGAGACTGGAAGTTGTTTGCCTCTTTTCTAAGATACTGGTTTTATGTCAAGTGACATCTCTTTTTGCATAATTGATAGACAAAGATCTGTCCATGGTTGGTTGAGTAATATTAAAATGGTATCAGTAAAATTCAAATGGATCCTCTGACATCTCTAATAACAAGAATAACTGCCGCTCCACAGAGAGAGGTGAAAAGAGGCTGAATAGATGTCTGAAATCAAAGTTTTTATCATCACCCATATTTCAAAGAATGCTATTTCATTATGATATGTATGGGATTTATATCTCTGAAAGCAATCAAAGAGCTACTGTATTCTTCAAGTGAAATTACATAGTATTTTAATATTGGCAACACAAATCCACTTGTAATTGAATTCATCAAATAAGTACACTTGGTTCCTCTCTCTCATTCTCTATTTTTTTATATTCCCCTTTCAGTCCAAGTAAAAAGTTTGGCGACAACCAGATAAAAGCTGGTAAAAATGTACATGCCGATTTCTAGAGTATACCAGCCCATTATTTCTACTAACTTGGATGTTTCATTCTTATAAGTATTTTTCAAGAACATATTATGTGTTCAGGTCCTTCCTCTAGGTGTAAGTGGGAATAAAGAAACCCACACCAGAGTCCATCTTCTCAGGAAATTTCTAACATACTGAAGCTCCCTGAGGGCAGAGGAGGTACCTTTCATCTCTGAACTGTCAAACTGTGGTGCCAGCTGCTCACTGCCCGAAGTTGCCCAGCCAACGGAGTAAGTGGGGGATCTGAAATGACCATGCTCTGCTCATCAAGCTACACAACCTAAACTAGAACTACACAGTCTCCCAAGAGAAAGGTGCATTTTTCTAACTAGCGCAAAGTTACCATATGACTAACAATGCCCTGAGAATAACTCTGAATCTTAAGTGTGTTCAGTCTGTAGTATCTAGTAGGAATACAAAATTGAATGTGGGAAATAATTGTGCATCAGAAAATACAGTGTATAGTCTATTGGTACAGAAAATGGTTTTGTCTTAGAGATCAAAATATGGAGAATCAGTTCTCAAACATACACATAGTTGATTCACAATAGAGATCATCTAAAAGGTCAGAACAAAAGACATTGTGGGCTCTGAGTGGATATTGGGTGATTTCTGAGACTCAGCAAAATTACTGTCATAGTACATTTTGTGCATTCTTGTATTCAAGCAGATCAGTATTGCACTAATATTCATTGATTGGAAGCCAGAAAGGCAAGTCCTAGATTAAAAAGATGAAGTCTAACTGGGAACAAATGCTTATCAAAAATCTATCAAAGAAACAAATAACTGGCTAATAATCACATGTATATAATGGGAAGGAAAAATGTATTCCACAAAACTCCAGGGGAAGGCTGGCTGGCTAAATAGAATTCTTTCCAAAAGAGAAGCAGATGGAGCTGAAGACTGAGTAAGATGAGTCTTGTGATGGGAGACAGAAGATAGCAAAGCAGGAGATGTGGAGCCAACAATGGTAGTTATGTAGATACAGCAAAGACAATATCCCCATGTAAGAAAATCCTAATCAAGGATCTCTGAAATGAAACCAAATAAAATATGACTGGTCATCACATTATTACATTCATTGTTATATGTACAATCTGATAAAAGTCACTATGAGGGGTTCATGTAGAGCACTGTAAGGACTTTGACTTTTATTGTGAATGAAACTGAAAGCCATCAGAGGGTTTTTAGCAGAAGAGTGTTATAAAGTGGCCTTAAAGTGTAAAAAAGTCCTCTGGCTGCTACCTTAACATTTCATTGACATTGAACAAGAGGAAATGTATTATTTGAAGGCTGTTTCAATAATCCAGGTGAGAAATGATGACTTGGACCAGAATGGTGACAGGAGAGAGAGGAGTTATATATATAAATGTAGTACATTAGGCATAATGCAATATGAATGCATGAATTAATAAAATTGTATTTTAAATGAATTTATAAACAAATATAGTTCTGAAACCACCTATCTTCTCTTCTATCATCTCCTTTTCCCACCCCTCAAAACTAGAAGGATTACTGTCCTTGCCTGAGAACTTAACTTACTTGAGCCCTTAAAAGTAACAGTCACAAGGCTTTTCCAGATTTTTCACGCTTAAGAAAATGGATAATGTAAAGCCACTTAAAAAAAAAAAAGAACAGGTCAGAAGAGGCATAAATTGGAAAGGGTAAAGTCAAGGAATAAATGAAAAGAAACTAACATGGTTCTGTATTATAATATATTATCCAAACCAGGATACTTTTGAGGGATAATTTAAAATTACATAATTTTTAAATGATTTATTGACTATCATATTGGTTTTATTATATTACTGTACCTTTAAAATAATTTTATTCAAAATTATTTTCCCAATAGAACTCTTTCTTAAAATCAATGTATTTATCCATGTAAATGCAAATAAAACAGTACTGTAAATTATCTGTATCCATATAACAATTGATTATTATAAAACTTAACCATACGTATTACTGAAATTATTAGCAAAAAAAAGCAAAAATAACATAAGTAGAATAATTATTTTGGCATAGATTAATTTAAACAGTTTCTTAGCCCTATCTATCTCCAATGTCTTGTCACTGGTATCTTTTTTTAAGAGCATTTTGGGGAAAAATTATTATGTATTTTTTAAAATTAAATTTCACACATCATCCTCAACATTGCATTTTATATGTGATAGAATTAAAATTGTTGATACTTTCAAATGACCCTTCTCTGTAGACCATAATGTTTTTAATTGATAAAGTGCGCTTTCTATAGATGTTGACATATCTGTTAAGCATCAAGCAATTTCTCCTAAGTGGATGTTATGCTTAGTTCTAACTTTTTGTCTTACTGATATGTAAATATTTCAGAACAAATATTCTTATGAATACTGTACTTCTAATTTCATTTATTTTTCTTCAATAATCATCAACTCTATTTGTGATTTTTCTAAGATACATTGTGTAATTTGCCAAATTTAGATATTGCAACTTCATGTCAGCATAGCCCAGGATATAAATTTCTCTAATTAATAAAAAAAGTATCAAAGTATTCTTCCCATCTGTCAAGATATGCCAAAGTGTAATTACCAAATTTCCAAATGCAATTTTTTATGCCAGTGTTTCTCAGATTTTAATGTAAATACAAATGCCCCAGAAATCTTATTAAAATGAAGATCTGACTTGGTAGGTCTGGGGTGGGTGAGAGTCTGCACCTTGAAAACAATCCTTACTGCAGCAAGTGCTGCCTGGGACCATACTTTGACTAGCAGAGTTACAACTTGGGCTTTTATTGTTTTATTTGTTCAGTTTCTCATTTTCTGAAAGACCTATTTTACTGTCTTTTTGTTTGCAAGCTTACAAAATACTTCAAAAGCTAAAGTGTTTTTGATATTCATGTGTTAAATATTTTTATTAAAGATTATCAATTATTTTTTAACAAAAGGCAACCAAAAATTAAAGTACTTCAGAAAGAAGTTTAATGCCATCATGATCATAAAACATTCAATTGATTTATAAAGTTGCTCATCACAAATTCAAACATTTCTGACTGATACTGAGTAACTAAGAGAGGTAAGCATATACTATCATGAAGTTTTTTTTAAATTTAAATCTTCATTACAAAAAAATGTGATTATTCTAAGTGTATATATGTGACAATGTGTTATTTTGATATCTACAACTTCCATTTTGATTGGTAATACAGCACATTTTGTTCAGATGCAATTATAAATTATGTGCTCATGACAACCAATTCTGAATTCAGTTCTGCTCCATGGCCTCTTAATTTTTACATTGTTTTTACCACCACGCTATTCTCTACTAAAATCTATGCTCATATTTCTCCACAAAACAAGCATTTTATATTAAATATTGACATATTTAACTAAATTTATAATACTATTCATAATACTGTCAGATGTAAATTTTACAGAATGATTTGGATCCCATTAATTGGGATTAAAAAACTATTTTTGAATTATCTAAATTCATTTTTTATTTGAAACATTTCTGACACTGAAGGGAAAAAACTGGCATCACTTAAATATTTGTAAAGTTCTGCTATTGAAGCTATCATGTTAATGACTATTACTTGACTTTTAGTATATTCGCAGGGAAAGCTGGAATAGAAAATAAAAAATTAATTCAGAACCATCATTTGATCTAAATGAAAACTCATGCTCACAGAAGGAAATGCAAGTGCACTTTCTGTAGCTGTATGTTTCCATCACCATCAACAGAATAGTCTTAAAGTAACTGAACTTTTGAAGTAGATGCTGATGCTTCTTAGTACATAGACTGGTTTTTATGCAGTCATCAATATCATGAAATTCCCTTAGTGAATAATAATCACCAACATAATTTTATGAAAGTTTCACATTCATCAATATGTCCTTAAGAAATAAAAACTTACATTCAATCCTTTATTAAATACATAGGGTTATTTTTGTTGGTTTGTTTCAGTTTATTTTAGCCAATAATTCATTGCAAACTAAGAAAGCATAATGAACAGTAAAATAGAGAGTTGCCTTAGAAAAATGACAAAAATCAGTAACAATATTCCAACAACTCTGTATTTCCAATAAATACTTCATATATATTTAACCACTAATTTTGCACATTTTCCACTATCTGCACCTGATGGTCTGATGCTTTGTGTATCTAGCATCCCAAAGCAGTAACACAGGAATTCACCAAGTAGCCAGCATGAAACAGAAGCAATGAACAGTTCACACTTCTCTGCCTAAAAGTAGGTGTTAGCTTCCCTAGCCTCTGCTAAAAGAGTGCACTTTAGTTCACCAACCAGCACTCTTAATGGTGTCATTCAAAGGAAGCAATTAGGGTGTTAGTTACCTTGCATTTGGAAAGGGGCAGAAGAGAGAGATAGGTCATCACTAGTCTAGCTACCATATTTAACTATGTGTTAAAGTAGGAACTTGCTCACTGTACATGCATCTCACAACTGACATGGCAGAAGCCGGAAGGAAAAATGAAACAAACCAAATGCACACTGGTCATTTAAATGCAGCTATCAATAATAACACTATGCTTTAAAAATGAAAAATCTAGGACAAATGCTAAACAAAACTGGATACCATGAATATAGCCATAAGCCAGGACTGCCTCAGGCAAAATATGCGGTACCGTCATTCTAATTACAACATGAAGTTCTATCCCTACTGCAAGAAAAACAATCTCTCAAACTTATTCGGGCCATTAGGAAAATGTCGCTCTTGTGCCTAAGGATTTACATGGAATGGAGTTTCTTGCTTACAGGACAAATTTAGCCTGCAGACAGACAAGGCCTACACAGGATTGTTTTTTATTTGAATTACATGCAAAAAAAAAAAAATTAAACTGGGAGATATGGAATTGTGGTGTGAAGAAAGAAAGAAAGGAACAAAAAAGAAAAAAATAAACATCTAATAACTCTGAGCTTGAATTTCCACAGTCAAAATCAAATATGTTATAGCCCATGTTTTCTTAAAAACTCAAAAGAACATCATTTAGCTTGCATCCTAAGTGAAATAAATCAATACAATGGAATTTTCTGTACCTATTTTATGCAAATGTGTTATCCCTTGCAATTTTACAACTCCTGAGGCCTTGATATCTGTGAATAACAACTTTAGAAGAAATAGTCTTCAGTTTGCCAGAACCCCTACCTGACCCAAGAAATCAATTTCATTACCTGGAAAATATAAATAATTGAGTTTGTTACCTCTGGTTTGGACTATACTCTTCCTAAGTGTTGTTTCTTTTTGAAAGGTAAGTATTTCTCTCTGTCTGATTTTATAGTTGCCTACTGGACAATGAAAATAATGAAGAGATGAATCTGCAACTCCCAATGGTGGACAACACTTATAGAGAATTTCCTTACAACATCCTGTACTGTTGTGTGTTTATTGAGTGCTAAGGCCACACGTATCCCATTACTCTTTACCAAATTATTCAGTGGGATTGAAGAGGAAAGGGCCACGGAGTCTGTCCTGATAGAGATCCTAGAGCCATTACTCTAAATATTATTTTAAGCCAGATAATTTAAATGTTGGTACATGTGCTTCTTGTGGATAGGTAATGACATGGATAGCCTGAAGCAGAGCAGATATTAAAAGAAAAGAGTGGTCCCAGAAAGAGACATATGTGAGAATAGGGATACAGAGTTAGGAACAGAAAACATTCCAAAGAAACCCCTACTCAAAATTAACCCTTCTTCCTCAAAAGTTGAAGTTCCTAAATGTTTCTCACTATGGGAATAGTTGTATCTCACATTGACTGCTTTTTCCCCTCTTATGTTGTAATTTCCTTTAGTTACTCTGATATTTTAATAAAGTTATTACATCCCTCAAGGCTTGGATAGTGGTATTTTGGACAGCAAAGGGAAGGGTGAGTAAAAGTTGGTGTGATTTTTCTGGGGCTCAGGAGGAGGGCCAAGCAGAGTACAGAAAGGGCTGTGTGTGGGTTGCCAGTGGGTTCAGCAGGGTGACATGCAGAACCCATGACTTCAAAGAGCAGCAATACATCAATAACTCGTAACCCAAGAAGAGTAATGAACTAACCCTTCGCTACTGAATCTAAGAGGAAGTGCAAAAGTTGTTAGAACAGTAGCAGAAATGTATACACACACACACATGCATATATATATATATACATTCATATATAAATATAGAAAGAGTTTGGATTACAAGCAATTGCTTTTGAGAGAACAAAGAACTCATTAAAAGATATTAGACTCTTTACCTTTTCCTTGCAAAGTTTCTGGAGACTAAAAAGTTGCATCTTGGCATCTTCTCAACACCTACATAGCCAATGAGTGACACTGTGTGCTCAAGTTTTGACACCATATGCATTACACTAGTCATTCCCATTGCCAGTTTAAAAGTACATCCTTGTTTAAATGGCTGGAATGTACTCTGGCAGATAAGGTATATTGAATAATGCCAATACACAGCTTGTTAGAGCTGACAATGAATGCTCAGAAGGTGTCAAATGGGAGCAGAACTCAGCCTTTATCCAGACCCAGGTTGCTTAAAGTTGAAGTGTGGTAAATTGTGCATGTCTAAAATGGAGCTGTCAAGCTTAGAAGGTTGAATATTGAATCTTTCCCTACAGATCTCAAACAGACTAATATATCTAGGTACCTGTACTTCTCTTGGGTTATAAAGTGCTTGAAAAATAAGGCTTATTAAGCTCCTAAAAATAACCTGTGAGGTAAAAGGGCAAATGAAATTATTACATGATCTATTATTTCCTTCTACAAATTCCCATGTGATTCTATACAGGGTTTCCTTCCATGGTTTTATTCTAAGGATGCAAATAAATTTTCTTTAGAAGGTTAACTTCCTCTGCTTAGTGATGGCTGTCTCAAGCATTGTACTGAGAAAGAGTCTGAGGCCATTTCTAGGCTAAGCCTAATATATCACAAATCAGGCTGGCCAGGGAGGTATGGGTTGAAAATGTCAACACAGATGCCAGGTGTCAGGCTGTGAACTGAACTGAGTATGCCACAGATCTTTTGTGTCTATCTCTTTTTGGGGTCTTGTTCAGTGTAGTTATTAACTTGGCAAACTGAGCACCAAATCACTGGTGGATGTTCCAAATGACAGACAGCAGCTGATAGCAGCTTTCAGAGCAGACCTTTGCTGTAAAGAGAAATGGGTATGAGGATTGTATATCGAATTTGGAAAAAAATTAAATATCACTACTGAGGTCTACCTGGCAAGATATTTCCATCTGAGAATGCTCTGTAACCAATTTTCCTTATATTTCTTAGGCTTATTTTTTTTTTCCAACCTGGAGACTGTTTTTGTTCTAGACTTTGCAACCACTGAACTCACCTTATGTACTTAGAATATACCAGTTTACTTCATTTTGAGCAAGTAGTTTGAAAGTTAGTTCTAGTTTTCATGTGAATGGAAAGATTATTTTTTAGGACTTCAGTTAGAAAGTACAGAGAGTGGTGAATACCATCCTCCTACACTACAAGCAGTGATTTATACCTCCAACAATAATTGATTGAGCCTGGATTTTTTTAAAAAATGTGTATATCACTGAACAGACTGGTGGTTGGCATGATAGAGGGGGTGGGGGAAACATGTGGAATAAGTGAAAGGGATAAAGAGGTACAAACCTCCAATTATAAAATCAGTCATGGGGATGAAAGTACAACATAGGAAATATAGTCAATAATGTTATAATAACTTTGTATGTTGACATGTGGTAACTATACTTACTGTAGTAAACATTTAATAACATGTATAATTGTCAGAACACTGTTGTACACCTAAAACCAGTATAATATTATATATCAAATATATAAAGAAGGGTATACGTCTTTATATATGTAATAGGAGGTGCTGGGTAAAGAGAGAACTGAGTTGGGAAAAACCGATTTCTTTTAATGAGTTCCTCAACAGATCCCATCTTGACTGAGAGGCTGCATAGATGTGGAAAGCACACCACCTCATTTTGCACTGATGCTTGATCATATGCCTGCAGTTAAGTTAGCACCAA
Source organism: Manis pentadactyla (assembly GCF_030020395.1). NCBI lineage: Eukaryota > Metazoa > Chordata > Mammalia > Pholidota > Manidae > Manis > Manis pentadactyla. The sequence continues at coordinate 161,651,205 of NC_080022.1, read as the reverse complement.
ACACACACACATTGAGGCAGAAAACATACATATCCCTGCTACACCATGTGGCCTCAGTGGTACCTCTGGTTTTGTCTTTGCATATTCCCTAGATTAATAGCTGACCTGCCAGCAACTGGTACTTGACTTTTGCATAATTCAAGTCTACGTACTGGAAATTACAAATTGCTGGGATTAATTCCAATGTAGTCAACAGATAGCACCAAACATTTCCATATTCTGATAGTGTTTCAAAAAACTGCCACCCTACCTCTCTCCCGTTGCATGTCCATGGGGCAGTGATGGGACAGCTCTGTGAGAGGAAGGACAAGGGGGCACCAGAGCAGTTTCCCAAACATCAGCAAGTCCCTAGCCTCTGTTGTGGTATGTGCTGAAGAACTGCAGCATTGAAACGATTATTTATACAGGTTTATCCTTTAAATGGACTCACGTGTGTTTATTTGGTCTCATCCTAAGCAAATAACCACCATGATAGCATAGATTTAGGGGATAAATAACATTTGTAATGCTCATTCAACTCCATAACTGATACAACAACAAAATGTCTACACACAACCTAAAACCATGTTATGTGCCCCATAAGCCACACTTCAGGAAATTCAAAATTAAAAGAACTTCTGGCTGAGAGCCTTAGAATTTCAGACTGAGCCCAAAATACCTGAGCTTGAGCTGGATGAAAAGGTAGAGTGGAGAACTGTCATTGTAGACGCACTCTTCTCCTCTCAAAAGACCATCATTTCTCTCGACTTTCCCACACCCTTATTACAGGCAGTGCCATTCAAGCACTGGCAGCTGTTAGAAGAAATGTAAAAGGGGAAGGAACAGGAAGAAAAAAGAAAAGAAAACACATATCTGACAACTGAAATGGAATCTGCTTGGTTTTCTGCTATTCCTGTATTTTGTGGATTGAAAAGCTAATATCAAAGTATTATGGTTACAAAAACATCATACTATACGATCTTGATTCATGTTTGTCATCATTCCATGCTTTTGCCTTTGTCTTTCTTTTAATCTCCTTGATGTACCATAATTACGTCTTCACTGTGGGTCAATTATGTCTGAACTAAAAAACAAATTACCGTCATTACTCCAATTATTCTTCCCATTTCTTTGATCCTATTTGGTGCAGCAAACAAAACTTTGTGTTCATTTAGCCCTTCTCTTTTCTGGCTGCATGGCTGGCAGAGCTGAGACACAGTCAAAAATAATTCCCCTGCCATCCCACTGTATTTCTTTCCCATCATCCCACTCTGGTGCCTGCACATTACCAAAATATGTTCAAATGATCCTATTACCAACACAGCTCCTGGCTAACACCGCCTTTCAGGCATGGCGCCCCTTTAATCTTTTCCTTCTCTCCCTAACTATACTTAGTAAATCCAAATTAGTACACAAAAGCCCATTTAAACTGCATTAATATCTTTAAAACTACTGTATCCTAGTGTCAATAATCCTGATTAATGAACCCCAAGACTTACATGACACAGAAAATTAGCAGGGCTGGACTGGAGCAATGATCCACAAATGATGAAGGACCTCTCCACTGTGGTTACAAAACTAATGAAATTTGCATTTCTTTTGGTTGAAAAAGGGATGAGAGAAATGGTCTTAAGAAATAATACTTGAGAAATAGAAATATACAGTTCTTCTTGATTAGGTTTTTCTTACCAGGTGTCCAGAAGACTAAGAAGCAAGGTGTTGTGTTTGCTTTCTCTTTGTGGAAATTGGATATAAACAAGAGATGGGGGAGCCAAAAGGGATTCATTCTTTAGGGCAGTCTTTCTGGTTATGGGGCATCGGCCATCTTGATGATTTTTCTTGCCCCATAATGACAAGCTCACTCCCCAGAAATCCCCATAGCAATTGGAAGAGCATTCTCAATGCCAGTGCACAGACTCTTGGTATTCACATTTGTTGTGCAGCAAAGTAGAAGTGGGAAGAGGGGTTTTGCAGTGGAAATTTCCTCTAACTTATGCTGGTTGGATCCCCGTATATAAATCAAACTCTTCGCTGCTACCACACCTTAAGTCCCCCTCTGCATTTTTATGAGGTGCTTTTCCTATGCTGACTATCCTCCACTTCTCATTTCCCTGACTCTACAGTGAGGGAAAATAATACTAAAAAATATAGTCCACTGTGGCACCTACTCAACAAATAAGTACAGCTAGATATGTGGCAAGCAGCAGGGTAGACAGAACCCTCAAGTCTTTATCTAATAAAATTGTTAGATTTGGGACAGGGGATGGGAAGATTGTGGTTCTGAAACAAAACTAAAATATTTTTCACTTTAAAAGAATAGCATTGTTTTCAAAAAGAATTATTTTTTAATAAGTGAAACCATGATAGTGGGACTATTCCAAGATCAGGAACCCAAGCTGGTTTCTTATATTTATTGCCCCAGATTGGTGACTCTGAAATCACATAAACTCTATGCAATGGTCCCTACACCAGCTACATCAGAGGGTTTCTGTGAGGACACCTGTGAAAATACTCAACATTAAGCCATAGTACAAATACAAGATGCTTGCTACAGACTCAATGTTTCATATATTGAAACCCTAATCCCTAATATGATGGTATCTGAAGATGGGCCTTTGGAAGTTAATTAAGTCATGAGTGTGGAATCCTCAAAATGGAATTAGTGCCCTCATGAGAAGAATCGCCACAGAGCTTGCTTCCTCTCCCTCTGTTCTCTGTGAGGACCAAAGACCACCTTGGTCTGTAAACCAGCAGGATACTCAGCAAGCAACCAACCGTGCTGGCACCCGTATCTCAGACTCCCAGCCTCTAGAACTCCGAGAAACAAAAGTTTGTTGTGTAAGCCACATCTACGGTAGTTTATTATAGCAGCCCAAGTGGACTAAGACAATGTTCTTTTAAATAACGCTATCTTCCTTTTTGTATTCTCTTTATATGGCAGGGAGAGAAAAGCCCTCCTATGCATTTCATGCATGTGATACTCACCTAGATGTTCTCATTTATCCTTTCTCATTTAAACCTTAGGGAATTATGTTAATATCTTGATTTGGTAATAAAGAAAATGAGGCTCCCAGAGGATTACTAACCGTCCCTCTTTTGTGCAGTTCATATATTACTGATTCAATAAATACTAGATGTTAGATATTATTCTAGAACAGAGGTTGGCAAGCTCATGAGCCAAATCTTGCCCAATGCCTGTTTTTTGTAGCTACAGTTTTACTGGAACACAGCCACACCATGGCTGCTTTCACACTACAGTAGCAAACATAAATTATAGCAACAAAGACCACATGGCCTACATAGCAAAAAAATATTTACTCCTTGGCCCTTGATAGAAAGAATCTGTTGACCACTATTCTAGGAGCTTGAGATACAACAGTAATAAAAATAGGCAAAAACACCCCTACTCCAGTGGTTCTCACATTTTAATGGAGAAGACAGTCAATATGCTTAATAAATACAGTTAATCATATAGTTAGTTAGAAAGTTAAGTGTCATGGAGAGATCAATCAGAGTATGGAGGGTAGAGCATGTGTAAGGGGAGGTTGCAAGTTTTGAAAAGGTGCTCTGGGCAGTTCTCAGAGGACTGAAGTCAGGAACAGTTGACCTAGGATTTTAGAGACCATTCTAAGAACTTTGGTTTTTACTACAAATAAAATTTGCTGTAACAAATTACCACAAAGTTCATGGCTTAAACAATCACATGAAGGTCAAAGTCAAGAATTCCAACCAGCTCTTTCCTCTAACCATGCTTGCTCAGGTGTCACAGCCCCAACCCCCACCATACACAATGAAATAACTGGTAAAAGGATTTTTGATGTAAAGTAATATGCCCTGCCTATGCCACCCCCAGTGTTGATACCTGTGGGTGTAACACAAGTACTCCCTCATAGCTACTACTCCTTACTCTAAAAGAAGCCTAAAAGTAGGGCAATGAGAAAACATTCAAGTTCAGACTTGTGGCAATAAATAACGGAATGGGTCAGAGCAAGTGAGAAAGAAACCAAACCAGCCTAAGTGCTGATTTGAGCCCCTTTTAAGAAGAAAATGAGAAAGAGAGCCCCCTGCTTTCTCCTTTAAAAGGTGATGTAGGTTTGACTAAGCAAGATGAGATCCTTGGAGGATGAAGGAAAGCAACATTGATTTCCTTTGGTGATGAGGTCAAGCTTAGGGAAGTACAGAAAGCACCCTGGCCCCTGCCTCGTGAAACACTTGTAGACATTTACCACCTAGGGTTAAGGGTACCACCAACAGTTTGGAAGAGCAACTAAATGCCTCTGCTAGCAGCATTTTCTAATTCATGTTGCTAACTAGCTGAGAAGAAATTTGAGCATTAGGTACTGAGTACTGACTCAACATAGATATTCCACCAAATCAAAAACTTCAAAGCTCAACATGTTAGTGAGTTCCTGGAAACACTGGAGACCACTTGCTGGTCAGAGAAAAGATCTATCAAGTCATCTTTTCTTTAATTTAAAGTGAAAATTGATGCTATCTGGGTCTCAAGTGTAGTCATGTTAATTTATTGGGAAATATATAAGGGAGTCGAAAGTAGGAATGATCCAATTATAGGTTTAAATGAGTTTGCGTTTCCTTGTTTTAGTCAGTCTGATTCATGAAATACTTTCACTTTCAGACAATCAAAAGTTATTTATATAAGTTTGGCATTATTCATGTAGCTGTTAAGTCCCAGAGGTGGAATTACAGTGCTTTTCTGAAAAACAGTGAAACTGACATACTAAAAACTCTAATTTAAACATTAGCATCTGAGTCAAAACTACTTTTAATAAGTAACAACAGAATCAATCACTTGGGACAGGGTATCTCAGGAGAACACTGCTCCTCCAAAAGGTTTCTGACTCCACTTTTTCACAATCTTCTAGGTCAGAAAATATTCTTATCTTGTGGTTTGCTCAATGACATAAATGAGTGAGTAGCTTCCCCCAGCTCCTATCAGCTAAGGAACTTTAGGAAATTATTTAGGAGCCTGGTTTATTGTCTCAACCTGGGCACCAAAGGTGAATTGAAACTGCTCTGTTCCCTTAAACTTCCAGGACAGAAATGAATATAATTAAGACTCAAAGGAGTTGGAGCCTCTCTGTTCCAGAAAGTACTGCCTCATAGCTACTACTCCTTGCTCTAAAGGATAGTATAAAAAATAGTCTTTGGCATTTGGAAAAAAATCTGTGAATATCCATTCTGCAATGTGCCTCTTTTGTGACTTTAGGCAAGTCAGTCAACCATTCTAAACCTCCCATCTTCATATATAAAAAAGAAATAAAAATAGTCCATATTTCACAAGGCTATTGTAAAGAACACAACACACTGTCTACCACACAGTGAGCGATATTAATTGTAGCTATAATTATTATCTGAACACTAAAGGTAGGGCTGTAGTTAAATGTTAACAATTTCACACCTTTCTGTGTGACCATCCTTTGATTAAATCCCATGCCCAATCACCCAAAAGAAGAGACTTTGATGAAAAGCCAACTCTGCTGAGAGTGTGACAAGAAGTTTGTTCTCCTATTAGTGAAAATTGAAAAGTTGTTTTTACTCATTTTTGTGATTTGGCTGAGGATCCAAAGGCCCTAGGGCATCGGGCACAAAGAATCAAAAGTTACTATCAAAAATTGAAAAATTTTGATGAACCTAATAGCCAAAGGCAGATCACATCCACACAGCATGAAGCCTAAAGTAGGGAGATGAGAAAACACTGAGGCTTCAGACTTGTGGCAATAAATAATGGAATGGGTCAGAGTGAGTGAGAAAGAAACCAAACCAGCCTAAGTGCTGATTTGGGCCCCTTTTAAGAAGAAAATGTCTATGAGCAGCCAGTGATTTTGAAGTTAGTGCTGCCACTATAAGTCAGAGGCCAATTATATCTGATTTAAGATCCATAAACCTAGGTGGGAAACCCTAGCAGAGTCTACTCACTGTTAATTTCTTACTGCATCATCTATTATAAAAGAATCTTAGTCTTCAAAACAAAACAAAAAAGTGCTCCCAGTTCTATCTCTTTGGAATGTCTTAGTCAGCTCTGCCTATGTCCTATTCTAAGGTGGAGCCTACCTTCCTCTACCTGAAGGGATATTTACCACCTTACTGGAATAATCTTACTGGAGTCAAAAGGCACTCTTTGCAGCCTATTGGGAGAAAAGAGAACTGGGGGGTGAGGAGGGGGGGTGCATGCATGTATATGTACTGATTGGTGAGGAAAACCCAAAGCTGTCTCAAATCCTGAGGGTAAGCCTAAGTGAAATGACCTCCAAACAGCTACCTGGTTATACTAAACAAAATTACTTCTGCAAAAATTTGAATTCGAATTGAATATGAATTTAGTTAATTAATATTACTTGAATGCCTACTCTTGCCAAGGAGTGGATGGGAAAATTCAGAAATTATTACAATAACACAAGCGAACAATATCATTTTAGATAAAATATGTCCTAAAGAAGGTCTCAAGAAGTGATGGGATTCAGAATACATTTTGAAGGTGCCACTGAAAGAACTTTCTAATAAACTGAATGTGGGATATAAGAAAGAGGAGGAACTCCAGATGACTCCGAGATTCTTGGCCGGGGCATCTGGTGGGTTGGAGCTGACAATTATTAAGATAATCCTGTAGGAGGAACAGATTGGGTGCTTAGAAATCCAGAGTTTTGTCTTAGGCATGTTAAGTCTGAGATGACAACTTTACATCTAAGGGGGATGTGTTGAGTAGGCAGTTGGATATGTAAGAATGATTTTAAGACAAGGGTGTGGGTTGTAGATATAAATTTAAGAGTTGTGAGAGTTCAGATGAAACCCTGAAACTGGGAGAAATAATATAGGGAGTGAGGAAATAATCTAGAGAGGAGGAAAGTTCTGAAAACTGGGCTTCAGAAAGTTGGAGAAGAATGAACAGAGATTGAGAAAGGATGACAAAGTAAAATAGAAAGAAAACTAAGAGGTGGCAGTTCATAGAAGCAAAGTGAAGGAAATATTTCAAAGAAGAAGAGAATGATCAGCTCTCAGTAATGTTGTTGACAGACATAACATGATGAGGCATAATCATCACCTCCTGGATTTGGTATCACGGTGACTCACCAGCACACTTGATATGGCAACACCCTTCAGTGGTGAAGGGAACAAAACACCAGATCATGTGGGCTCAAAGGGACTTCTCATTCAAAAGAAGAAATGGAAAGAACAAATATAGATATCCCTTTCTGAGGAATTTTTCTATGAAACAGAGAAAACCAGATAACAGGATCAAACCACTGGCCAATTTCCCTAAAAAAGTACAAATGATTGAGGATCATATTAGGTTCCAGAGCAAAATCTAAGTTGACCATATTTTAAAAATCATATGTTCAACCCCACTGGGATGATAATATGTGTCAAGAGCTTTGGGTAGTTCACTTAAGATTTTATTTCATATTTTACAGAAAAGAAAATGTAACATTATATTTCCTGGAGAGTAATGGTATATGGAATGGAACATTTGCTTTTACCTCAAGATTTTGACTGAGGCCCTAATGTTGAAAACAATAAAACATACTAGTGAGTTCTTTTTTCTTTCTGCATGACTAAGTACCCAAGCACCATCATGAATGACACAGTAATTATCTGGACTAGGAAGTTAATGATGGACTGACCGATTCAGAAGAAACAAGTGGTAATAGATAGGACTCAACTTCAGAAAGTAACATACCTAACTTATAAATACAGAAAAATCTAGCCAAAATACACATAATACAAGTTACTTTTTTTCCAGAATCAGAACACTTTTTGGTGGTAACACAGATTTTCATGATATCTGAAAGCATACACAGAAGAGCCAGTGTCTGGATGCCTGCCATGAAACAGTGCATGTACAACTGAAAAAGAAATATAAACAACAAAAAGGCTTTTCTCCCACCATCCAGAACCCTCCTTTTGTCCTGACCTCAGAAGACCCAAGATGTGACAGTTTTGGAGGAATAGTGACAACACAGCTCGTGACAGTTTTTCCCTCTACAGCCCCGGTCTGACATACTGCCTCCTTACAGAGAGGACTGCATCACAGAGATGCAAATACAAGGCTCTGAGACTACAGAGGATGGTTACAATTTGCCTTTTATTGGCATCCTCTTCAGTGATTTTAATAGAAATACTGAGAGACAAATGGTAAGAAAACGTGATGCTGTGTTCAAAATCCCATCCCCATTAGATTAAGTGTAACCTAATCAGAAAAGCAGACATTAACACAAGCTTAGTCAATCTAAGAAAATTCTCAAAATTCTGGATATTGACTTTAGATTACAAAATCACTGATAAAGTGCATCACACATCTAGCTTTATTGAGTGTTTCCAAAAGGGCCTGGAGAGATGGGAAGTCAGTGACAACCATTATGCAATATTTTGAAGGTCCAACAACCACATTGTCACTTACTGCCATGGGAGCATCTATTATTCTCCAAATCCATCCATACACAGATAGCTTATTTTTTTTCAGATTGATGATACTCAGTGAAGCTAAGCAAGGAGACTAGTACACTTTTTTGGAACTTTAAACTTCCAAATGTAGAGGACCTATTTATACTTTCTGGTTAATACTAATGGAGATTATGATGGTATATCCAGCATTGGATCAGATATTCATTTTTTCCTTAAGTGCATGCCATCCATAAACTTTCATTTACCAAGTATTTGTTAAAAACTTACATTGTTCAATTCTGGCAACAGTCAGGGACTCTGTGCAGGATGTAGTTCCCGTGTGACTTCAAAGGTCTCCCAGTCTAATCACAGAGGGTAATGAATAAATTTTAAGTATGATACATTGTGTTAAGTAGTATATAAAGATATGTAAGTACCCAACATTTATTAATTACTTCTCATGTATCTGTGAAGCAATGACATCAAGCTGAATGTCAAAGATCCATGTTCTTGTTCTGCAGGGAAGACTTATTACCTGGAAGAAGCTACCCAGGCAGTTACTGCATTTCCCAGCCACAGTCAAATTTAAGGAGGACCGTGTGATCTGGCCAATGGGCTGTGCACAAAAATGATGTAAACCACTTCCAGGCCTGGACTTTAAACGCCCCTCTGATGTTCTCCATGAATGCTTGCCCTCCTTCCCCATGTATATATCCCCCCACTGCCACCTGAGATAGTTAGATAGCTAGATAGGTAAATAGATTAGATAGATAGATGATAGATAGAAAGATAAATAGATGGATAATAGATAGATAATCACTAATCACCTAGGAGAAACTTATATTACATGTTGATAATAGAGCCTCCATCCACCTGGGCCCCTGGATTACTGTATAAAACACAGCCTATCCTCTCTGACTTACGCAGTGAAAAATAAAGTTCTCTGCTGTAAAACAATTGAGACTTAGGGATTTATCAGTTAAAGCAGCTACTGTTACCATTACTAATATATCCAAAGCATTAGTTCTAAAAACTTGATGTGATTAATCTTTTAATTCAACCACAACAACCTTATGAAAAGGATACTGTAATTACCTACACTGTACTGATGAGGAAACTGGGGCCCAGAGAGTAGATGCCATTTGCTCAGGATCTTTTTATTGAGTAATAATAAAGAACAGAGTCTTTATGGGCCCTGACCTTGAAGAGGTTTCAATCTCAAGATACAGATAATGTAGATGTGCAAATAGCTAAATATAAAAATAAAAGGCCTGAACAAGAAACATAAAATCTCATCTGCATATTTCCAGAATGAACTTCCCCAAGTAATTAGAAAATACAGTGATAATCCAGTGATAAAATGATTTTAAAATACCATGGCTCGGAAAATATTAATTCACAAGCAATTAAATGGTAGGAAAATAGATACATTTGAATTAATAAGATACAAATGTTAAAACAATATAATGCTAATGCTTTCTGAGAATTTAAAAACATCAAAAGTATTTTATAATCTGTTTTAAATTCAATTTTATTCTAATAATATATTTTAAACTAATTGAACTATAGAATATTAAAAATTTTAGCTACTTTTTTTTATAAGTGCTTATCTGATTCCTTCAAAAAAAGGGAAGGAATTTGAGGCAGCTTACAGAAAAGTAAACGATTGGATAATATGAAACCTTGAAATAAGTGAAATAATGGGTATTAAAAGTCAATGAAGATAAAAACATAAGTCAAAAATAAGATTGATACAAAACTTCATATTATAACATCTAATACATATTCACAGAAGGAGGTACACATTTACAACTGATTTCCCTTGGCAAAAAATTAAAGTATTATGACTAATTACTAGATTTACAATATCACTGAGAATTCCAGACTTTCTGGGCTTGGAACATGACAGGAACTTATTCTATATCCTCTCCTAGAAGAAACTATGTTATGTAACAGACTAGAGCCTCAGTATCATAAGACATACAGTTGCAAGACTGATATGGCTGCTTTCTGTATAACATTCCTCAGCACTAACCTTCTGTCATTCCAAAATCTAGTTCACTAGGGACAGTTATATAAAGAGTCAAAATAATGCAGTTCAAGTATACAGTCCTCTGATGGCCTGAATTCACCTTCAAGTAGTCCATCCCATCTGCTTCCTGGTTGATGATGTAGCTCACTTGGAAAATGAGCTAGACTGGCCTGAGAGTATTGACAGAAACACATAATTATTGATTATTTACCATGAACAGGTGACAGAAGTGATAGAAGGAGAAATGGGGATTACAATCTCTGAAAAAAGAAAAAAAAAACAATGAAGCAAAACTGTATGGAAAACAGAATTTATGTGAAGGTAAGCATGTAATATAGTAGTAAACAAACAAAAAAAATCACCATCATCTTATATTCCCTTTTCCATACAAAGAATGACCTACTAGAACATCAGGGCATGTATTTTCAGTTGTTATTATTAAATAAGAATTGCCTGTCCTACTCTACTCTTTTCTTGAAATTAGTGATTTATATGACCAGGGGTAGTGATAAAATAATGTCATCTAAGTGCTATTAAGTACTGCATAGACTTAGCATTATTTGTACACAGGATTGGGCTATAAGTCAAAGAGCAGGAATCAAGTCCCCTAGCCATGGAAAGCACTGTGGCAGAAACTCCAAAAGGGAGCTGCATAGAAAGAGAGAGAGAGACATCAGGCAAGCAGCTGTGGAGGTGTATCTAATTAGAAGTGCATTTAGTGACTCATTTGAAAATATTTTGCTCCCTAAACCCATTGATCTAGGCCTTCCTTCTTTGAGGTTTTAGTGCCCAGAAAAGACATCCTAGCAAGGTATCCAGAAAATAGCAACATAAAGGTTTCACTGTAATGGAAATAGACCTTAATTTTCAAGGGGAGATACGATTTTTGATGCACCACTGAGCTGGAACAGTGTTGTCAGAACCCAGGGAACTTGCTGTAAAACTGTAACTAATAGCAATGATACCTAGGGCATAGATCTCTCAGGGAAGAAGGTTAGGATTAGCCAGTAGGGAAGAACCCATTTTCTAGGACTGATGGCTAACGGCATCAGTGAATCAATTAATAAGGAGGGAAGCCGTATGTACCAGCTGTTTTTTCATTCATTTGTTCAGCACATTTACTGAGTATTTGCTTTATTACAGGAACTATTCTGACTAAATCCCTTACAAAACTAAAGGCTATATTTTAAATTTCCTTTTCTTGCTCATTGTCAGAGTATCTAAAATTGATGTGCACTCTGACCTTCTTTTGTCATTTTTAATTGTCATTTTAATTTTCATTAATTGTCATTTTAATTTTAATTAATTTTTAATTATTTAATTATTAATAAAATTAATTAATTAATAAAATTTTAATTTTAATTGTCATTCTTCTCTAGAGGAATCCTGACTGTATTTTTTTTGAAGTTAATAAATTGAATTTTCACTCCACTATCAGAAGGTATTAGTGAAGGTTTGCCATGTTATATAGGAGGATGGAATATAAAGATGGAATTATGACAGACCCAGGAGGTATCTGAGACTAAAAAGCAGTTTTTGTTTTTTGGGGGGTTTTTTTGTTTTGTTTTTTTAAGGAAGACCAAGGCATTGCCTTTGGGTACAGGAACTGGATGTGACTTCAAGTTGCCACCTCACTGAGAGAGGAATGAGCATTTTGTCCTCATACAGAAAAAAGTTGTACAATGTTAGGAAAGAGCATCCTCAGCACTGTACAATCACAATGAAGGGTGTTGTATGACCTGGATGGTAGGAGGTAGAATGCACTGGACAAGAAGCCTCAAAAGATTATTGCTAAGAAACAAATACTCAGGAAGTATACTCTGTGACAGGCTGAATCATGTGCTTCAAGCTAATCTGGTATTAATGCCTTTGTCACAACCAGTTGGGTTAGGGAGAATTACCCAATTTATGAACACCCAAGAAAAATGGTCCATTTTAGATGGTGGTTAACCACCCCCAACTTATCTAGGGAGGTTAAGGAGAAAGGCAGAAAGCAAAGCACACTCCCGAAGGGACAGTCATGAACCATTAACAGGACAGTCAAGCCCTAGAACAGAGAGATGTTTCTATGTCCTCGCTTTGTGCAGATCAAGTGGTATAACTCTCACAAGGGCAAACTAATACAGTGGTGTTTGTATGGCAGGCATTTTGAAGACTCTTATCCAGAGAGGGTATTAGGTGGTATAACGGAGTAAGCTGCTCTGGATCTGGTGTCAGGAAACATGGGTTGGAGGACGAGGTAAGTCATATACTAAACATATGGCCTTGTCCAAATACGTATACTGAATTTTACTTATTAGGAAAATACTATCTCCATTTCTTTCAAGTCCCAAAACCATGATGATTTTGAAGTAATAGTGTAAATTCTTAAAGATAAACAATTACAAATGCCATGTACTAGCAAGAATAAATGTTGCAATGCTGAGTTAAATGATCATACAAAGTAATATGTACAGGATGATTATCACTGTGGAAAAAAGAGAAATATGTGGAAAACAAAAAGAATATTTAACAGTGAACTCATGAGAGAGTGATGAGATATTACACATTATTTTATATCTTTGTATCAAAAATTAGAATGTGTATGGAAGTACTGGCTCTCATACAGAAAAAAATGATGTTAAATGGGAAAACCCTGTGCAGCTGTGGATATGCAAGATTTTTAATAGTATAACACAAGGAAATAGAAGAGAGCCAGCAAGTTCTAGAAGGAAGCTGTTTTCAAGATGTATCCAACCCAAAAACTCTTCATTGTCACCCCCACCTTGTACTTTAGCCCAGATCAGAGAGAGAAAATTCAGATGGAGAAACAGAGCACGAAACAGAAAGACCTTAGACAAATGTTGTTGAGTACTAACTCTCTATCACACACTGGGTTTGGACCTGCAGACACCTACAGGATTAAATAAGCAGAAATTCTGCTTATTCACACCAAGCTTCTAAAAGACATTTTTTTAATGCTATGTATACGAGAGAAGAGAAAACCCCCTTAGCTTCTTTATAAAATAGAGATGCTTAGATAAGGATACAATCAGTGAGGATTCTCTAAAGTCTAAACTTTCAGCAATTACAGATAGAAAAAAATATTAAAAATTTTATAATTTTAGTACTAAACCCCACCCCACCCCCCAAAAAAAGTCAGTATAGGATATACATAGCACAGAATGTGGAAAAAAGTAAATGGAAAATGTAGAATGAGAAGAAACAAAAAAATACCATCCAAATAAACCAAGAAAGAGATACTGCCCTTTGCCATTTCCTACTTTTGTTTTAACAGATTCCTCTGTAATGGAACAAAAGTTCATCCCAGAACAAAGTTTTATATTGTTTTTCAACTGTTTCTTATATAATTATGCATAAATTACCTCTATAGTAAACTGCATAGAGTTCTCATCCCATTCAGTAATTCTCAGTTTATCTTTTGTTGCATTTTAAAATATTGAGTTAATTACTGTTTAGATTTCATATATGTATGTGTGTATATATATATATATATATAACTGTTTTACCACAAATTAAAATAATATATATCAGATATTCCAAATGACAGATTTTTCTGATAAAATTAGGAAAAAAACCAGCAAACTTTGCAGAATTTTACCTTAACAATACTTATTCTTATCTGGGCTACAAAAGAAACTTGCAAAATTTAAATAAGTAGCTCACTAGGAAAATCTAACCTAGTGTCAGAACATCTACGATCAAATCCAAGTCCTACTATTTACAGGTCTTAATGCTGTAGAACCTTCCACTTAAACTTTAAACTTCAATTTTATTTATGAAAAATAAGAACCAAAAAATTACTTATTCACTCAAAAAATACTTGTTGATGATTAATCATGTACCAGTCTCCTAATTCTCAAGTGTTTGTCCTCAGGAAACCCTGATATCTTCAGCCAATCAGAACTAAGAACAGCCCTATTTTCATGAAAGGGCACTGACCTCACTGGCATCAGCGAAACTGTTCAGAACTATAAAAAATTCTTTCCAATGTCCCAAAGCACATTTCAATAGATAAGACAAACCTGGCAAATATGAGATAAGTAGGAATACACCTCCAACTCTTTAACTAGAATCCACTATTTTTTAATATGTAAAACATTCTAAGATCAAGAGAATTCGGGATATTATTTTTTAAATGCAGAATGCTATGGCATGTACAAGAAAACAAACAAAGCTTTGTCAAGGTAATTCTGATGTACCAATCAATGATAGATATATGATACCAAGCCCTGTGCCTAATATAGCCCAACCCAGTTCCTTTTGTGAATCCTCCTCTCCAATCCTCCCAACAGCAATATGGTATGGAGCATGCACTGCATAGGATCAACATTGGGAACAAGGACACAGCCAGAAGGATGTACAGAAATCTCTGTGCTCTGCAAAAACACATACTTTAAATTTTCCCTAGAACACTAATCCAATGATCATATACTAGAACAAGATAAATAAATTTCAAAACATTTCAAAGAATAGTAAAATAAAATGAAATGATCTTATTATTAATGCAATAAACTTGAAATTCAAAAAAGATTGCCAACCAAAAAGTCAACTATTTAAAAATAGAAAAGACTTTTTAAAATAACAATTAGGAAAGGAAGAACCTGACATTGATTTTACAAGATTTATTTAATAATAACAAAGGGAACAGTTTATGTCAAAACTTATGAGATATGGGTTAATTTATTGTGATGAAGTTTTATACTATAATTGATGCTATCATTAAATAAGAGATAAAAATAAACATTAGGCACAGTAACTTACAGAAACTAATATTAAATTAGACTAAGAAATGCAGGAAGAAAGAAGTAATAAAGATATAAAGAGAATATATAAACCCCCAAAAGTAGGAGTGTAGAAAGGCATGTTAACTATCATGCAGAGGCATATTTTGAATAGTTGAATATAGTCTACAATTCTGTTCTTATAAATTGAAAACTGCAATAAAATGGGCAATTTTCTAAGAAAACAAAAACTACCAAAACTGTCCCAAGAAGAATAAGAAAGCTTATTAGAATAATGAATGTAGAAGAAATTGAGAAGTATATTCAAAAACCAATTCCAGTTCCAAAATTGTTGATTCCTTGTAAATCTTTTATTAGCAGAAAATCCAAATGCCACTAAAACTATTGTAGTGCATATAAAAAAGCTGTAACTGTGCAATCTACTATACAAAGCTAGCATAATATTGACAGCAAAGTATGAGACAGCACAAAAAAAACTAAAGTTTAGATCAATTATTATTTAAAAATTCTAAATGATAGCAAATTGAATTCATAAACATTATTAAAAGTCTAATATAATATGGCCCATTGGCTTTATTATATAAGCCAAAAGCAGCTTAATAGGAAAATCTGTTAATATAATTCATTATATCAGTAGGCCAAAATAAATAAATCATGTTTCTGAAAAGATATTAGATAAAATTTAATATCTATTCCTGATCATCTTAGTACTATAATCATGTAAAGATGGATATTATGTTTTATTTTCTTTGATATTTTCAAACTGATAATAAATATATTCTTAATTATAAAATTTTAAGTCATTCCCTTTATTGTGGCAAGGTAACGTTGCATGGGATTATTACCACTATTCAAAACTATTGTTATTTAAACAGGAAAATAATATTTATTTATATGAAAAATAATAGTTATGAGAAAGAATTGAGTAAAAGTACTGTTCCCAATATTATTATCTACCTAGAAAGTCTAAAAGAATCCATTAAAGCCTATTCAAACTAAAAGGAGTGTTCATAAGGCTGTCAGGTACAAGATAAATATACCCAAGCAGTTTTTTATAAAGGAGGAAAAAAATAATCAGAAAAAAATCTTGTCTATAGTAGCCACAAAAAATATAAAGTACCTAGGAATCAACTAAAGACTAGAGACATGTAGAACAAATATGGCTGAAGCTAGATCTTGTCCCTGGGAGATATAAATGAAGTTTAGGGTATTTGAAGTCACAAATAATGCTCATGAAGAGGAAGGCTTCTTCTCTTTCATATTGAAAGCATGTCAGTTCTTTTCTCCTATTTTATCACCAATACTCTGAAATTGTATGGCAATATTAACCAAAATTCCAATGATATTTGGGGGGGTAACTTAAAATAATGTTAAAGTTCATCAGGAATAATAAATGTACAGATTAAATTTTAAATCGTCCTGTGATAAGAATATCTAGTGATCATCCATGAGTGGCTCTTTTCTCCTTCTACGCTTGTAGGAGAATTATATTCTCCACCCATTGCAGTTAAGCAGAAGCCACGTTATGGGTTCTGGCCAATGAGTTGTGAGTAAACATAACTAGTGTCTTTTCTGGACATAACAACTTAATTGCTAATGTGAGACCTCCCAGCTCTCTCTTTTCCCACCATTGGAATTGCAGAGGTAGATTTTGCTGAAAAACCAGACAGCCTAAATTGCTAAATGGTTGCATGGAGGACAGCTTTCCTAAAGAGTCATCTGAACCCACAACAGATTCTCTATGAAAAAAACAAACCTTTGTTGCATTAAGCTATTGAGGTGTGGCAGTTGCTAACACAGCATGACCCAGCCTATGTTAACTGATGGACCCTCTGTAGCACAAACAGAACTGCCATAAACAAATAGAAAAGACATACCACAGCTGACATGGAATCATAAAAAAAAAGCAAAGGATATTATAACAGCAATTTAAAAAGAAAAACCATAAATGGCCAATACATATATATAAAAAATACTATGCTTCACTACCACCTGGGAAATGCAGATTTAAAATGTGATACTACTTCACACATTTAATTGGATGAGATTAATACAATTAATGAAATTAAGTTTGGGGAATTATTTGGAAAATATATATATGTTTTTTGCCCATTCATCAATTTAATTTTACCACACCCAACAAAGTTGAAAGTTAATACAGCCACAACCTAGTAATTCCACTTTAAGCTTTCCAAAAATTAATTTACATGTTCAAGGAGATATGTACATGTATGTTTATTGCAATGCTATTGGTATTACTAAAAAGGGGAAATAATCGAACTATGCCATTCGAAAGAGTCTAAAAAATTTTTTGGTTTATTCCTTAATGAATCTATATATGCATATGCCATTACAATAAATGTCACAAATCTAATGTCAAGTGGAAGGAAAATACACAAACATGCATGCATACAGACATACAAAGAACCCACTTCCTATTATTAAAGACAAAACTAAGAGCTACTGCAGACAGGTCTGTTACTGTGGTAACAGCAACTCCATGTGATTTGTCAGAACTCAACAAACAATACATAATCCTTGAAATTTCTCCATCATCTCCATTGAAAACATTTCCTGAGCCCTGATGAATCATGAATAGCACTGTGATGGCTACAGTGTTATAGAATACGGAGAAACCGATTTGTTTTTATCCTTTTCAGGTTAAGATTTAAATAGGAATGTCAAGACCATCTGAGGGATAATGTTGGGCCTGATTTATGCCAACATATCAACCAAGTGAACAAATTCCCAAGAAAAAGGAGATGATGGTATATATTTTAAAACATTACAGACATAGATAAAAGACATAGATTTAGGAAGATTAGTGGTTCTATATACAAATGCCAATATAGATGTGCCTGTGTGTGTGTGTGTGTGTGTGTACATATCTGTACGGATAGGTATTTCTGTTGTTTATGGAAGACAGTATTTGGAACAATTCATCTTCACACTGTCTTCAAACAAACAAGAAAGGCATGAACACAGTATGTTCACAGTCCAGAATTTTAGAGATAGAAGAGACTGCCTTAGAGAAACTCTAGTCTTGTCTTTCTGGAGTCAATATTTGTAATTTCTAAGGTAAATCTATACTATATAATTCCTTACTGCTGCACGGCAGACAGGATTACCTGCTCTGTTTCTCCCAGAAACCTCACAACTATGCTCACAAATCAAATAGGGCCAAATCAGGAGACAGACACCACACCAATGTTGTCTTTTAACAGGGAAAGTTTAACATAAAGAATTATTTAGTAAAGACTAACTACTAAAAGGAATAAAAATGGTTTCTAAGTCAGAGTAGCAATTGAAATAATAATTGCAGGAAGCAGCTACTATTCCTAGGACTGAGAGAGAACAAACAAGGAAGGAATTTAGACTTTTATAGAACCCCTTTCTACAGGATGAGATTCAGACCTCTGAGGAAAGGAGTGGCTGCTACAGGAACACACAGCCCAGTAGTGAAAAATCACCTTACCAAAGACTGCCTCTGTAGCTGGATCATGTAGCCTGCTGCTGAATAGATGAAATACTCACTGAAGGCTGAAGACTGCAGCTAAACTGTGAAGGCTGCAGAGGTAAGCATACCTTCCACCCCACGAGCACACACACACACACACACACACACACACACACATGCGCACACACACATACACACACACAAACCAACATGCTGGGGGCCACAGCACACCTGGAAGAAAGAAAAAAAATCCCCTCTTCCAGCTCTGGCCTTGCAGAATCACTCCAGCACTCTTTATTGTCGAAGACTAACACTGTGCGCGCTGGAAAGAAGAAATGTCTATAGGATCCAGATCAGTATCACGAAGTAGAGTGAAGATGGACAAATTTAGGCTAAGAGGCAATAAGTTAATAACTGGTATAGCCAATTTAAAGATGTGATTCATGAGGACACACTTCATGAAAAAATGAGAATATACTGTGAGAAAATTCTTCATTGCAATGAAAACATAGCCTAAGGCTTTTAAGTCTGAATGGGTTCTTCAAAAATGAGAAAAATATGAGAATTTGAATGTAAAATCTTCTATTTAAAGCATCTACTCCTTGTCAAAGTTTTCTGAAGGAAAGCAGGACACCTTTTTTAAATGATTTAATTCCCTAAAACTCAGAAACACTTTTATGGCAAAACATAGTATCTACAAAATCAAAAGATGAAAGATAGACATGGGATAATACAAACGATTTGTGATACATATGAAAAACAAAGAGTAACTATCATTACTTTATAGAGGTCTTTCAAACTAATTAGAAATGATAAATAAACCAATAAAAATGGGCAAAGCATTTGATGAGGAAATCACAGAAAATGAAATGCAAAGGCCAATACATATATATATGAAAATATACTCAAATGGAATAGTTGAAAAAATACAAAACAAATTTTTTAGAAGGTGAAAATTTTCCCTCCAACTGACAAAATTTTTAACATCTCATGAAGCAATGAAGTATGAAAATAAGTCTACTCATGCAGTGTTGACGGGAGTAACTTTCAATGATTCTGGAATAGCCTTCTGGCAGACATCCTTTGACCAACCAATCCTACCTCTGGGAATTTATTTTAAAAATAAAAATAAAATATAGATAGAGACACATGAATGTTTATGAAAAACATTATTTTATTAGCAAAAAAAGCCTGTAATAATCAATATGACAATGATTGATTAAATTATGTATATTCTTAATATAGAGTAAAATGCACTCATTTTAAAAACTGAGTTATATCTCTAAGTATTGATTTGAAATAGAGTGAAGTGGAAAAAAATTCAGAATAACAAATGGTGATCCTGTTTTTATAGTAAAGCTATATATGTATATAATTGGTATAATCAGGCATAAGCAAATAAAAATACATAGAATGATAAGAATTACATTTTTTAACAGTGGGTGCATTGAAGAGGGCAGAATTGAAGCTTGAGAGAAAACTATTAGTTTTAATCTAAATATTTCCTTAAGTTATTATATTAAGTATGCATTATTTTTACTTAAATGACTGATATTTAGATATTCATACTTGCTTGAAGATCTATGCTTGCTATGAATTTCTAATCCCCTTTTTCCTTATGGCTAAGGAAAAATGAACTAATTTAATCTGAAAAAAACAACAATGAAAAAAATCAGACTTGGTTATGTGTAAGGTCCCTTCTTCTCCAGTATTATATAAGGTGTGTGGGAGATATGTTGTCAGATGGAAAGATGGAGTGTGGCTGCCTCAGAGAGGAAGAGAAGTAGGCTGTGTAAAGATTTAAAAGATGAGCAAAGCTGAAGGACAGTTTTCTAAGCAGAAGTAGAGTAGGCAGTGAGTTCTATTTTCATGTTCTTCATTCACAAGAAATAGTATCATCAAGAAAGAAAAAAATGCAAACAACTTTCACCCCTCAGAGTATAGCAGAAGGTTCAGAGGATGCCATCTGCCTCATGCACTGCCACAGGAAAATAGTTTCCTAAGGTGTCTGCAAGTTCAGATATCTACTTCAAGCTATTCACTTGAAAATCAGAGGAAATTCTAGAAATAACTCATCAAGATAACTATGCACAGTAAAACTAAAACTTGACTAACTAATAAACAATGGCAGAGTCACCCTAAAGAGGAGAGATCCCTGCCAGACATCCTATAGGCAATCAAAACATTATTGATTATGTAATAACATAATAAGCACATTAAGATAGACTAATAGGTAGTAAAGAAGCAGCCCTTGAACTTTTGGTAACCACTAATCTAAAGCCTGCAATAGCAATAAGTACATATCTATCAATAATCACCCTAAATATAAATAGACTGAATGCAAAAATCAAAAGACATAGAGTTACAGAATGGATAAAAAGCAAGACACATCTATAGGCTGCCTACAAGAGACTTACTTCAAACCGAAAGACATACACAGATTAAA
This sequence comes from Manis pentadactyla, assembly GCF_030020395.1. NCBI lineage: Eukaryota > Metazoa > Chordata > Mammalia > Pholidota > Manidae > Manis > Manis pentadactyla. Next base: position 161,630,146 of record NC_080022.1, on the reverse strand, counting down.
AGTGAACGGATGGAAAAAGATATTTCATGCAAATAATAGGGAGAAAAAAACAGGAGTTACAGTATTGGAAACAGACAAAATAGATTTCAAAACAAAGAAAGTACAAGAAACAAAGAAGGACATTACATAATTATAAAGGAGTCAGTCCAACAAGAAGACATAACCATTATAAATATTTAAACACCTAACATAGGAGCACCTACATATGTTAAACCAATACTAACAGAATTAAAAGGAGAAATAGAATGCAATGCATTCATTCTAGGAGACTTCAGCACTCCACTCACTCCAAAAGACAGATCAACCAGTCAGAAAATAAGTAAGGAGAAACAGGCACAGAACAACACATTAGAACAGATGGACCTAACAGACATCTACAGAACCAAAAGCACACCACCCAAAAGCAGCAGGTTACACATTCTTTTCAAGTGCACATGGAACATTTTCCAGAACAGATCACATACTAAGCAACAAAAAGAGCCTCAGTAAATTCAAAAGGACTGAAATTGTACCAACCAGCTTCTCAGACCACAAAGGTATGAAACTAGAAATAAATTGTGCAAAGAAAATGAAACAGCTCTCAAACATATGGAGGCTTAACAACATGCTCCTAAATAATCAATGGATCAATGACCAAATTAAAACAGAGATCAAGCAATATATGGAGACAAATGAAAAGAAGAACTCAAAACCTCAACTTCAGTGGGAGCAGCAAAGGCAGTATAAGAGGAAAGTATATAGCAACACAGGCTTATCTCAAGAAAGAAGAACAATCCCAAATGAACAGTCTAAACTAAGAAATAATAAAACTAGAAAAAGAAGAACAAATGAGGCCCAAAGTCAATAGAAGGAAGGATATAAGATCAGACAATAAATAAATAAAATTGAGAAGAATAAAACAATAGACAGAATTAATGAAACAAGGAGCAGGTTTTTTGAGAAAATAAACAAAATAGATAAACCCCTTGCTAGACTTATCAAGAAAAAAAGAGAATCTACTCGCATAAACAGAATCAGAAGAAAGAAAGAAAAAAATCACTATGGACACCATAGAAATACAAATAATTATTAGAGAATACTATCAAAAACTATATGAGAACAAATTGGATAATCTAGAAGAAATGGACAACTTTCTAGAAAAATACAACTTTTCAAGTCTGACCCAGGAAGAAAAAGAAAATCTGAACAGACCAATTAGCAGCGATATAATTGAATGAATAATCAAAAACTACCTAAGAACTAAACCCCTGTATCAGATGGCTTCACCACAGAATTTCATCAAGCATTAATAGAAGAACAAATACCCAACCTCCATAAAGTTTTCCAAAAATGAGAAGAGGAGGGAAAACTTCCAAACTCATTCTGTGAGCCAGCATCACTCTAATACTAAAACCAGGAAAAGATACAACAGAAAAAAGAAAATTACAGACCAATATCCCTGATGAGCATAGATGCAAAAATACTCAACAAAATATTAGCAAACTGAATTCAAAAATACATTAAAAAGATCATACATCATGATCAAGTGTGATTTATCCCAGGGATATAAGGATGGTACAAAATTCGAAAAAACAACAACATCATACACCACATCAACAAAAAGGACAAAAATCACATGGTCATCTCAATAGATGCTGAAAAAGCATTTGACAAAATTCAACATCCACTCATGATAAAACCTCTCAAGAAAATGGCTATAGAGGGCAAATACCTCAACATAATAAAGGCCACATATGACAAACCTACAGCCAACATCATAGTTAACAGTGAAAAGCTGAAAACTTTTCCTCTAGTATCAGGAACAAGACAAGGATGCCCATTCTCCCCACTTTTATTCAACATAGCCACAGCAATCAAACAACACAAAGAAATAAAAGGCATCCAGATTGGTAAGGAAGAAGTTAAACTGTCACTGTTTGCAGATGACATGATATTGTACATTAAAAAACCCTAAGAATCAACTCCAGAACTACTATATGAATTCAGCAAAGTTGCAGGACACAAAATTAATACACAGAAATCTGTTGCATTCCTATATACTAATGATGAACTAGCAGAAAGAGAAATAAGGAAAATAATTTCATTCACAATTGTATCAAAAAGAATAAAATATCTAGGAATAAACCTAACCAAGGAAGTGAAAGATATATACCCTGAAAACTACAAGACACTCATGACAGAAATTAAAGAGGATACTAATAAATGGAAACACATCCCATGCTCATGGATAGGAAGAATTAATATTGTCAAAATGGCCATCCTGCCTAAAGCAATCTTCAGATTCAATGCAATCCCTATCAAAATGCCACCAGTATTCTTCAATGAACTGGAACAAATCATTCTAAAATTCATAAAGAACCACAAAAGACCCTGGATAGCCAAAGCAATCCTGCTTTGGAAGAATAAACTGAACAGATTACATTCCTAAACTTCAAGCTCTACTACAGAGCCACAGTAATCAAGACAATTTGGTACTGGCACAAGAACAGACCCATAGATCAATGGAACAAAATAGAGAGCCCAGATATAAACCCACACATATATGGCCAATTAGTATATGATAAAGGAGCCATGGACATACAATGGGGAAATGACAGCCCCTTCAACAGGTGGTGTTCACAAAACTGGACAGCTACATGTAAGAGAATGAAGCTGGATTACTGTCTAACTCAATACAGAAAATTAAACACAAAATGTATCAAAGACCTGAATGTAAGTCATGAAACCATAAAACTCATAGAAGGAAACATAGGCAAAACTCTCTTGAATATAAACATAAGCAACTTTTTCATGAGCATATCTCCTCGGGCAAGGGAAACAAAATAAAAAATGAACAAGTGGGACTATACCAAACTAAAAAGCTTCTGTACAGCAAAGGACACCATTAATAGAATAAAAAGGCATTCTATAGTATGGGAAAATACATTCATAAATGACATATCTGATAAGGGGTTGACATCCAAAATATATAAAGAGCTCATGCACCTCAACAAACAAAAAGCAAATAATCCAATTTAAAAAATGGGCAGAGGAGCTGAACAGACAGTTCTCCAAAGAAGAAATTCAGATGGCCAACAGGCACATGAAAAGATGTTCCACATCCCTAATCATCAGAGAAATGCAAATTAAAACCACAATGAGATATCACCTCACACCAGTTAGGATGGCCATCATCCAAAAGACAAACAACACCAAATGCTGGCGAAGATGTGGAGAAAGGGGAACCCTCCTACACTGTTGGTGAGAATGTAAATTAGTTCAATCATTATGGAAAGCAGTATGGAGGTCCCTCAAAAAAATAAAATAGAAATACCATTTGACTCAGGAATTCCACTCCTAGGAATTTACCCTAAGAATGTAGGATCCCAGTTTCAAAAAGACAGATGCATCCTTATGTTTATCACAGCACTATTTACAATAGCCAAGAAATGGAAGCAACCTAAGTGTCCATCAGTAGATGAATTGATAAAGAAGATGTGGTACATATACATAATGGAATATTATTCAGCCACAAGAAGAAAACAAATCCTCCTACTCTTTGCAACAACATGGATGGAGCTAGAGGGTATTATGCTCAGTGAAATAAGCCAGGCAGAGAAAGACAAGTACCAAATGATCTCACTCACCTGTGGAGTTTAATAACAAAGCAAAAACTGAAGGAACAAAACATCAGCTGACTCACAGAACCCAAGAATGGACTAACAGTTACCAAAGGGAAAGGGACTGGGGGGCGGGGGAAGGGAAGGATAAGAATATTAAGGGGCATTACCATTAGCACACATAATATGGGGGGGCACAGAGAAGGCAGTATAGCACAGAGAAGCTTACTATGCTGATGGACAGTGATTGTAATGAGGTATATGGTGAGTCTTGGTAATAGGAGGAATATAGTAACCACAATGTTGCTCATGTGAAATCTGTGCATAAGATTGTATATCAATGATACTTCAATTAAAAACTATATATATATATATATATATATATATATATATAAATGAAAAGAAAAGCCAAATAAGTAAATAGGCCTAGGTGTAAAATAAAATATTTATAACAGCTGCAATCTTCATTGCTTACTGCCACTTACCTGAAAAGATCTAGTACTATTTTTCAGTTGACGATGCCCCAAATGTGTTTCTCTCCTCAAAGCAGTAGGAAACCTGTGCCTTCCTGGCTCTTTTGCCCAGCCAATTTGTTTTAAATTAAGGATAAATTTCTCCACATATGGTACTTCTAGTATGTCTCACCATGGAGCATTTCAATTTCTAATTTCATTCAAGCTTAAAATGTAAAAAAAGATATATATACTTAAAGAATGTAAATTCTTCTTCTGATCTTTGTAAGTAACTTAATAAAAAAGCCAACTCTGATTCCAAGATCATGTACTTTGGCTCTTTCCTTGATTCCTCTGATTCTGCCTTATCTAGAATCTTTCAGTTAAGTCTATTGAAGAATCCCATCCGCAAGGTCTAACCCGCCAACCACATTAGATGTAAGATGTTAAATAATCACCCCATGTCTCCAGTGTATCTGTATCCTATGCCATCACCACCAGCACCACCGTGACATACTCTCCATTTTCCTGACACCCCCACCATCCCTCCTTGTCTCTCTCACCATTACCATCACCACCTCCCCTCTGTCCCATCCTCCCCACCAACTTCATCATGACCTCTCACCTCAGCTACTCCCATGTTCTATTCCATACTTGATCAATATTTTCTATCTCCCTCCTTCTTTCAGGCCTGCTGGAGCTTGGAGATAAGGCATTAACTCAGTCTCAGGATCTGGAGGCCCTTCCCTCCCAGGTTTTGTTCTCCATGTTGAGTTTCTATAGCTGCCCCCAACTTTGTACACCTGGGTTCCCTCACCCTGGAGCCCATCGTAGGACAGAAGCTCTTCCAGAACCTTTCTCATGTGCCATATCGTCTCCAAACTAATTTCTGCTGAACATTCAGGTAAGTAATCTTTGTTTACTTGGATGCTTAACTGCCACCCCTTTAATTCTTCTCCTCACAGGAATATCAAAGGACCTTCCTATTTCCTTCCAGGATCCAGTCTCCATATACAAGTACATTTCTCAGCCTTTATTCTTGCCTGATTCATTGTTCTTCCCACTCTAACCATATTTTTGTGTTCATTCTTAATAAGGAAGCTCCAGTATTCTCAAGGGTATGACTTAAGGTAAGGCCAAGGAGAGAACATGCTGAACCAGGTCAAGTGACAAAGAGCTAGTTCAAGTCCAAAGATCGTGAGAATTATAACTTGTGTCTGGTTCAAGGTTGCTGACACTTCAGTTTGCTACCAAAAAAACTATCAGTGTAAAAGGATACATGAAATTAAAATGCAACTAAGTGGGGGCAGCTTAACAAAGCTTTCTTTCTCCTCAGAGAAGCGCTTTGTGATCTAAGAACAGAGTTGGAAGAATCCAGACACATGAATTTAGGGAAAAGTCAGAGCACACTCAAGGGTCTAGCATTATCATACATAAAGAAATTCCTTGCTCTGCCAGAATGGCGAATTCCCCTATTCCATTCATCTGTGTCATAACTGGAATGTCAAAATTAGGGAAATTCCTTAATCATCCAAAGATACATATTCATAAATAGATTGCAGGAGCTTTTTTGATTATAAGCAACAAAAATTGATTCTAAAGAGGACATGACTATTATTGGAAAAATCTTGATGAGCTAACAATTAATGGCAGGTTAGAGAACTAGGCTCTGTGAAGGAGTTCTGGATAGCAGGACCACACCAAGGCATCTATCAAAGTTTCACAAATAAAATAAAGACATTCTAAATATTTTTCTCTGTTTTCATAGCACCACCAATACCACAAGGGAGAAACTCACTCAACCTTAGAACATATGCCCACTCCCTGGATAGGGAGAGAATACCACATTCATTTACAGTGCTACCAGGATAACATGCAGTTACAGATAAGCTGTTACTCAAAAGTTCATATTTTTTGCTATTATGAAAAAAAGTAGGTGGTGGGCTGGGTAATGGTTGGTAGTTGCTGTGTAAGCAAGAAATATCTACTACATGGCCTAATATATTTATGTAACTTTCTTCCTCATTATTTTTCTGCTCACATGTCTTGGGATGGTCACTTAGCCCATTAGGAGGTGCCACTCTGCCCACACAGAATCCAGAGAATTCTTGCAATTGAATATTCAGGACATGAGATGTGCCAATGCAGCCACGTTACTTGTTCTCCTCTCTTGGACCATGTCCCTGAAGAAAACCCACTGGGTTTTACTGCTGTCCCTGGTAATAAATTCAATGCTTGTCAAATTTTATACATGTTCTAGTAGAGGAGTTGGAAGAATCCTTCTCTTCTGAAGGCTTTCTATCTTACTAGAGAGTCCCTTAGAGAAAAAATTAAAAGGTCTTTAACCTCAGTGACAAGTACTTTCCACCACTGCACTGACTCCTCTCTAGGTAGTTTCCTAGAATTCAAGCCAGGATTTAAATCTATCTTGAGAGTATAAAGGATGAAAAAAAGAGAGAGAAGAGGGGTAAGAAACAACAAGAGAGGATTTGCATTTTGCCTGTTTAGGCACGATTATTTCACCTGCACTAAGATAACCACCACAAAAAGCAAAAACATCCACTATTTTGTCACACACAGTGTGCCATGTGACCAACACGACTGATTCCTTTAAATGAAATTAATGAACTAATTAATGTTCTGTTGACCAGGCCTAGGATCTGCGCTGCAAGATGATAGAAAGATTATGGAATTTGGAGATAATCAGACTGGGACTTAGATCCCTGTTCCTCTATTAATTAGACAAAGGAACATAACCCTTCTGAATCTTATCTGACATTCATAAAATGACTTTATTTTGTCCCTATTCAATGACATAATATACGTAAAGTGACTTGTGCTTAGTAGGTGCTCACTAATGATCATTCTCTTTTCTCTTTGGTATAACTAGAGGAATAATATCTGTAGTACACAAAAGTACACTCTTCTACATGTCTTCACTTATTAAATGTGCATTTATTACAAGCCCATACTATGCCAGACACTGGTCTAGAGACCAGGCATGTAGTCATAAATAAGACAAAGTCTTGGCTCATGAAGCTTACATTCTAGGAGAAAAGGTAGTGACAAGTAAGTAAAAATTACAAAATATAATAAAGGAGAAATGGTAGTGAGCACTCTGAAGAATATATTTAGGGTGGAGATTGGCTATTTAAATAGAGTAGTTAAAGATGGGTTCTCTTAAGAGGTATAATAATATGAATGATTTAAACAAAGGTGACCTTGAATGGATATGGAGAAAGACCATCCAGTTAAAGGGAACAGGCAGGATTAAGGTCCTAAGGAGGCAGTAGACTAATATTTTGAAGGCCTGCATGAGTGAAGCTTAGAGAATAGGTTAGCCTGTTAGAAAAACAGAAAGCTGGCTTTTGCCAGATCATACAGGGCCTTGTAGGCTTTTGTGTGGAGTTCAGATTTTATTCTGTTACAATGAAAAACCATGGGAGAATCTTAAGGAAGTTAGTGATATGATTTCTGATTTAAAATAATCACACTAACTGCTATATGGAGAATAAACTATTGAAGATAGTTACCATCCCCCACACTAAAAACATTTACATTCTAATCACACTCACACTACAGTCTAGATTACCAGTGAATTTCTTTAAATATATATTGAACATGAAATTTTCAGTGCTCTCTAACCAGTCCCATGTACTGTGAAACCGTTTACATCAGTACTCTGTACACTGTACATCTATCAATATAATCAAAGGTCATATTCACTTTTAAAAAAATAACTGCATGGCAAGATGAAGTAAGAGTGACTGAATCCTACCCAAAATAATTTTAAGTCTGAGCAAAACATATGATACAAATATTTTCAGACACTGTATATTATATAGGACATGAAAGTGATCCCTGAGGGAATAGAAGCAAATAAGGTAAGCACTATAATTTCTCCAGCTTATCACCTTTGGAGTTTTCAGACCACTAAGTAAAGGAGCTGAATTTGGGAGTCCAGAGTGGTCAAGGTAGTAAGAGTTCTCACAGAAAAGAGGAGACTGCACAAAGAGCTCTGGAGATGTGGAGAGTTAAAGAGAGTCAAACTGAGAAGTTCTGAGTGCGTGCAAATAAGAAAACTACCTAAGGTCAGAGAAAGAACCATTCAAAAGGACCAGAGGTAACAGTCTCCATAATTCACATGTGACCAAGGATAGTTTGAGTTCTCCCAAGGCAGAGTGGAAGAACCACCTGCAATGCATTGGACATTGAGTAGAGTATTCAGAAAGGTATTGCTCAATAGTGGAGAAAAACCATCCATAGACTCAAGGGTGCTGTGATTCTTAACACGGTACTTAGAAGTAAATTTATACACTTAGCATTAACAATACAATAGAAGAAAGGCCCCAAAATTAGTGACCTCAGCTTAATTTTAAAAACTAAAAACAATACAAGATTATATCCAAAATGAGCAAAAGAAGGAAATAAAGATCAAACAGAAATAAATGAAATAGAAAGCAAAAAGGCAATACTGAGAATCAATAAAACCAAGATTTGGTTCCTTAAGTAAATAAATAAAAGTGATAAACCTCTAGTCAAACCAATCAGTGAAAGAGAGAGAAGACACAACCTGAAATAGAAAGGAGATGTAACAAATATTAAAAGGATAATAAGGGAATTTATTAACTTTATAACTATAAATTTAATGAACTAGATGAATTGGACAATTTCCTTGAAAGGCACAAATAACTAAAACTCATTCAAGCATATTTAGATAAACTTTATAGCCCTATACCTATTTAAAACATTAAATCTGTAGTTTAAAAACATTTCTACAAAAGGAATTCAAGACTCAGATGGTTTCACTGATGAATGTGCCAAAACATTTAAAAAGAAAATAATACAATTTTACTCAAGTGCTTATAAAAAATTGAATACATGGGAATACTTATTAATTTGTTTTAAAAAGTTAGATGCCTCTACTATACAACTCAGCCATTCCACTCCCAGATATTTATCCAATGGAAATGAGAGAATATGTTCACATAAATATTTGTACATTAAAAGATGGTGGCATGAGAGGAGAGACAGAGGCTTCCTCCTAAAACTGGATACAATTAGAAAATTTAATTGGCACGACTAATCCTGAGAGAGCAACAGGAAAGAGGACAGCATCAGACTGCATACACCTGCAGAAAAGAGCAGACCTCAATGAACGGAGTAACGTACCAGAGGGGTGGCACCATGGGACCCGAGCCCCTCCCCCACCCCAGCTCACCAGCAGGAGGAAGAGAAATGGAGAAGGGAGGGAGGGAAGGCCTGGGACTGTTGAACACCTAGCTCCGGAGATCTGCTCTGGGAGCACAAACCTACATTTCATGGTGCTTTCATGAGACTCACATGACTACCAGGTTGTAAAGTTAATATAGGCAGAGTTCCTGGGGAGACTGGGATTCTGGCTGCCTGTGGAAAGGAGGGATCCATATCCAGCTGCTCTGGGACAAAAACTTATATCTGTGTGACCAGCCCACTGGCTCAGGCTGTGGAGAGGAGCACAGGAGCCAGGATATTGGGAACAGTTCCTCTTCCTCCCCCCAGGTACCAGTACTGCTCCTCTGCGACCCCCAACATTGCTACAGGGGCTGAGCAGCTCCAGAATAGAGCTTCTGGACACTAAAGGGTGCCATATACAAACATGAAACGCCAAAGGAACCTTGTCCAGAGTAAAATTATTAATACAAATCCTGAGAAAGATTTAAATGATATGGACCTCATGACCCTTCCTGAAAGGGAGTTCAAAATAAAAATCATCAACATTCTAATGGACGTATGGAAAGACAACCAAGAACTCAGGAATGAATTCAGGTCAGAGATCCAATCATTGAAGAGCACAATGGAAGGTATTAAAAGCAGGTTGGATATGGTGGAGGAGACAATAAATGAAATAGAAACTAGAGAAGAGGAATACAAAGAAGCTGAGGCACAGAGAGAAAAAAGGATCTCTAAAAATGAAAGAATATTGAGAGAACTGTGTGACCAATCCAAGTGGAATAATATTCACATTATAGGGATACCAGAAGAAGGAGAAAGAGAGAAAGGGATAGAAAGTGTCTTTGAGGAGGCAGTTGCTGAAAACTTCCCCAATCTGGGGAAGGAGATAGTCTCTCAGGCCATGGAGATCCACAGATCTCCCAACACAAGGGACACAAGAAAGACAACACCAAGACACATAGTAATTAAAATGGGAATGATCAAGGATAAGAACAGACTGTTAAAAGCAGCCAGAGGCAGAAATAAGATCACATACAAAGGAAAGCCCATCAGGCTAACATCAGACTTCTCAGCAGAAACCTTACAGGCCACAAGGGAGTGGCATGATGTATTTAATGCCATGAAGCAGAAGGGCCTGGAACCAAGATTACTTTATCTGGAAGACTGTCATTTAAATTTGAAAGAGGAATTAAATAATTTCCAGATAAGCAAAAGCTGAGAGAGTTTACCTCACACAAACCATCTCTGCAGTCTATTTTGGAGGGACTGCTATAGATGGAAGTGTTCCTAGGGTTGGATAGCTGTCACCAGAGGTACAGAAATCACAGTAGGCAGGGTGGAGCAGCTGATTGCAAGGCAAATGCAAAACTAAATTGACTATCCCCAAAGTCAATCAAGGGACAGACAAAAAGGACAGAATTTGATACCTAATATATAAAGAATGAAGGAGGAAGAAAAAGGAGGAGAAATAGAAAAGAACCTTTAGATTGTGTTTGTAACAGCATACTAAGTGAGATAAGTTACACTATTAGATAGGAATGAAAGTAACCTGGAACATTTAGTAACCACAAATCTAAAGCCTGAAATGGTAATAAGTACATACCTATCAATAATCAACCTAAACGTAAATGGACTGAATGGACAATTCAAAAGACATAGAGTCACTGAATGGATACAAAAAGAAGACCCATCTATATGCTGCTTACAAGAGACTCACCACAAACCCAAAGACATGCACGGATGAAAAGTCCAGGGATGGAAAAAGATATTTCATGCAAACAATAGGGAGAAAAAAGCAGGTGTTGCAGTACTAGTATCAGACAAAATAGACTTCAAAACAAAAAAAGTAACAAGAGATAAAGAAGGACATTACATAATGATAAAGGGCTCAGTTCAACAAGAGGATATAACCATTATAAATATATATGCACCCAACACAGGAGCACCAGTATATGTGAAAAAATTGCTAACAGAACTAAAGGGGGAAATAGACTGCAATGCATTCATTTTAGGAGACTTCAACAAACCACTCACCCCAAAGGATAGATCCACCAGGAAGAAAATAAGTAAGGACACAGAGGCACTGAACAACACACTAAAACAGATGGACCTAATAGACATCTATAGAACTCTACACCCAAAAGCAACAGGATACACATTATTCTCAAGTGCACATGGAACATTCTCCAGAATAGACCACATACTAGGCCACAAAAAGAGCCTCAGTAAATTCCAAAAGACTGAAATCCTACCAACCAACTTTTCAGACAACAAAGGTATAAAACTAGAAATAAATTGTACCAAGAAAGCAAAAAGGCTCACAAACACATGGAGGCATAACAGCATGCTTCTAAACAGTCAATGCATCAACGACCAAATTAAAATGGAGATCCAGCAATATATGGAAATAAATGACAACAACAACACAAAGCCCCAACTTCTGTGGGATGCAGCAAAAGCAGTCTTAAGAGGAAAGTATATAGCAATCCAGGCATATTTAAAGAAGGAAGAACAAACCCAAATGAATAGTCTAACGTCACAATTATCAAAATTGGAAAAAGAAGAACAAATGAGGCCTAAAGTCAGCAGAAGGGGGGACATAATAAAGATCAGAGAAGAAATAAATAAAACTGAGAAGAATAAAACAATAGAAAAAATCAATGAAACCAAGAGCTGGTTCTTTGAGAAAATAAACAAAATAGATAAGCCTCTAGCCAGACTTATTAAGAGGAAAAGAGAGTCAACACACAACAGAATCAGAAATGAGAAAGGAAACATCACAACGGACCCAACAGAAATACAAAGAATTATTAGAGACTACTATGAAAACCTATATGCTAACAAGCTGGAAAACCTAGGAGAAATGGACAACTTCCTAGAAAAATACAACCTTCCAAGACTGACCAAGGAAGAAACACAAAAGTTAAACAAACCAATTACCAGCAAAGATATTGAAGCAGTAATCAAAACACTACCCCAGAACAAAAGCCCCAGGCCAGATAGATTTACCTCAGAATTTTATCGGACATACAGAGAAGATATAATACCCATTCTCCTTAAATTTTTCCAAAAATAGAAGAGGAGGGAATACTCCCAACTCATTCTATGAAGCCAACATCACCCTAATACCAAAACCAGGCCAAGACTCCACCAAAAAAAAAATTACAGACCAATATCCCTGATGAACGTAGATGTAAAAATACTCAAAAAAAAAATTAGCAAACCGAATTCAAAAATATATCAAAAGGATCATACACCACGACCAAGTGGGATTCATCCCAGGGATGCAAGGATGGTACAACATTCGAAAATCCATCAACATCATCCACCACATCAACAACCACATCAACAAAAAGAATGACATAAACCACATGATCATCTCCATAGATGCTGAAAATCATTTGACAAAATTCAATAACCATTCATGATAAAAACTCTCAGCAAAATGGGTATAGAGGGCAATTACCTCAACATAATAAAGGCCATATATGATAAACCCACAGCCAACATCATACTGAACAGCGAGAAGCTGAAAGCTTTTCCTCTGAGATCAGGAACAAGACACGGATGCCCACTCTCCCCACTGTTATTTAACATAGTACTGGAGGTCCTAACCATGGCAATCAGACAAAACAAAGAAATACAAGAAATTCAGATTGGTAAGGAAGAAGTCAAATTATCACTATTTGCAGATGACATGATATTGTACATAAAAAACCCTAAAGACTCCACTCCAAAACTACTAGAACTGATATCGGAATACAGCAAAGTTGCAGGATACAAAATTCACACACAGAAATCTGTAGCTTTCCCATACACTAACAATGAACTAATAGAAAGAGAAATCAGAAAAACAATTCCATTCACAATAACATCAAAAAGAATAAAATACCTAGGAATAACCTAACCAAGGAAGTAAAAGAGCTATACCCTGAAAACTACAAGACACTCATGACAGAAATTAAAGAGGATACTAACAAATGGAAACTCATCCCATGCTCCTGGCTAGGAAGAATTAATATTGTCAAAATGGCCATCCTGCCCAAAGCAATATACAGATTCGATGCAATGCCTATCAAATTACCAACAGCATCCTTCAATGAACCAGAACAAATTGTTCAAAAATTCATATGGAACTGCCAACGACCCTGAATAGCCAAAGCAATCCTGAGAGGGAAGAATAAAGTGGGGGGGATCTTGCTCCTCAACTTCAAGCTCTACTACAAAGCCACAATAATCAACACAATTTGGTACTGGCACAGGAACAGAGCCACAGACCAGTGGAACAGAATAGAGACTCCAGACATTAACCCAAACATAAATGGCCAATTAATATTTGATAAAGGAGCCATGGACATACAATGGGGAAATGACAGTCTCTTCAACAGATGGTGCTGGCAAAACTGGACAGCTACATGTAAGAGAATGAAACTCGATCATTGTCTAACCCCATACACAAAAGTAAACTGCAAATGGATCAAAGACCTGAATGTAAGTCATGAAACCATAAAACTCTTAGAAGAAAACATAGGCAAAAATCTCATGGACATAAACATGAGTGACTTCTTCATGAACATATCTCCCCGGGCAAGGGAAACAAAGGCAAAAATGAACAAGTGGGACTATATCAAGCTAAAAATCTTCTGTACAGCAAAGGACACCATCAATACAACAAAAAGGTATCCTACAGTATGGGAGAACATATTCATAAATGACAGATCCAATAAAGGATTGACATCCAAAATATATAAAGAGCTCACACGCCTCAACAAACTAAAAGCAAATAATCCAATTAAAAAATGGGCAGAGGAGCTGAATAGACAGTTCTCTAAAGAAGAAATTCAGATGGCCAACAGGCACATGAAAAGATGCTTCACATCGCTAGTCATCAGAGAAATGCAAATTAAAACCACAATGAGATATCACCTCACACCAGGAAGGATTGCCATCATCAAAAAGACAAACAACAACAAATGTTGGCAAGGTTGTGGAGAAAGGGGAACCCTCCTACACTGCTGGTGGGAATGTAAATTAGTTCAACCATTGTGGAAAGCAGTATGGAGGTTCCTCAGAATGCTCAAAATAGAAATACCATTTGACCCAGGAATTCCACTTCTAGGAATTTACCCTAAGAATGCACCACTCCAGTTTGAAAAAGATTGATACACCCCTATGTTTATCGCTGCACTATTTGCAATAGCCAAGATATGGAAGCAACCTAAGTGTCCACCAGTAGATGAATGGATAAAGAAGATGTGGTACAGATACACAATGGAATATTATTCAGCCATAAGAAGGAAACAAATCCTACCATTTGCAACAACATGGATGGAGCTAGAGGGTATTATGCTCAGTGAAATAAGCCAAGTGGAGAAAGACAAATACCAAATGATTTCACTCATACATGGAGTATAATAACAAAGGAAAAACTGAAGGAACAAAACAGCAGAAGAATCGCAGAACCCAAGAATGGACTAACAGTTACCAAAGTGAAAGGGACTGGGGAGAATGGGAGGGTTGGGAGGGATAAGGGTGGGTAAGAAGAAAGGGGGTATTATGATTAGCATGTATAATGTGGGCGGTGGGGGAAAGGGGAGGGCTGTGCAACACAGAGAAGACAAGTAGTGATTCTACAACATCTTCCTATGCTGATGGACAGTGACTGTAATGGGGTTTGTTGGGGGGCTTGGGGTAGGGGAGAGCCTAGTAAACATAATGTTTCTCATTTAATTGTAGATCAATGGTAACAAAAAAAAGTTAAAAATAAAAAAAGAAGGGAAGAGACATACAAACAGAGATAGTTGGAGGGAAGGCAATCATGTGAAGGGGCAAGGAAGTTTCCTCCCCTAAAAGCTATGGAGGGAGTATGACCCTGCCACTGTGACTTCAAACTTCTAGCCTCCAGAATGTGTGAGAACAAATTTCTGTTGTTTTAAGCCACCAAATTGGTAGTATTTTTTATTACCACAGCACTAGGAAACTAATATGCCCTGTTACTCCCAATGTAAATATTTTGCAAAACTATAGTTATAACAACCACTATATTGATCTTGATACAGTCTACCTTTCTTATTTATACTCACCACGACTAATGTGTACTCATTTATGAGTGTGTAATTGTGACTGTGTTCAGTTTCTTATAATTTTATCATATGTGAAGGTTTACGTATCCATAGCTTAATTAAGATAGTGAGCATAACCTCAGTGATCTCTCAAATGGCCCTTTTAGAATGACTCAAACCTGCCTCCAACATTAGTTATTGTATAGGATTCCATCTTTAACCACTGGAAGTCAACAATTCATTCTCTATCTCTAAGATTTTATTTTAGAATTGTCAGATAAATGAAATTGTATAGTATGTTAAAAAATATTTGTACATTAATGTTTACAGCAGCTTATTTACAAAAAAAAACTGGAAAATCCAATGTCCATTAACTGTTGAATGGATAAACGTGGCATACTACTGAGCAATAAAAGAGAATGAAATGTTAAAACATGCATCAACATGGCTGAATCTCAAAATAAATATACTGAATGGTGAAATCCAAACTCCCTCAACTCAAAAAGAGAGAGAGAAAGAGTGTGTAATTTATTATTTTATTTACACAAAATTTTGTAAATGCAAATTAATCACTACAGACAAAAAGTAGGTAAGTTACAGCTTTTTGGCCTCATATATTTTTGCTTATCTGGGAATTGTTTAATCCCTCCTTCAAATTTAAATGATAATCTTGCTGGGTAGAATATTCTTGGTTTGAGACCTTTCTGTTTCATTACATTGAATATATTATGCCACTCCCTTCTGGCCTGTAAGGTTTCTGCTGAGAAGTCTGATGATAGTCTGATGGATTTTCCTTTGTATGTGATCTTTTTTCTCTCTCTGGCTACTTTTAATACTCTGTCCTTGTCTTTGATCTTTGCCATTTTAATTATTATATGTCTTGGTGTTGTCCTCCTTGGGTCCCTTGTGTTGGGAGATTTGTGGGCTTCCACGGTCTGAGAGACTATTTTCTTCCCCAGCTTAGGGAAGTTTTCAGCAATTATTTCTTCAAAGACACTTTTTATCCCTTTTCCTCTCTTCTTCTTCTTCTGGTACCCCTATTATGCAAACATTGTTCCATTTGGATTGGTCACACAGTTCTCTTAATAATCTTTCATTCATAGAGATCCTTTTATCTCTCTCTGCCTCAGCTTCTCTGTATTCCTGTTCTCTGATTTCTATTCCATTAACAGTCTCTTGCACCTCATCCAGTCTGCTCTTAAGTCCTTGTATTTGTTGTTTCATTTCTGTTATCTCCCTCTGGACTTCATCCCTTAGCTCCTGCACATCTCTTTACAGCTCCATTAGCATTGTTATGACTTTGATTTTGACTTCTTTTTCAGGAAGATTGGTTATATCTATCTCACCAGGCCCTCTCTCTGGCATTGTTTAAGTGATTTTGTACTGGACCAGGTTCTTCTGCCTTTCATGGTGATAGGAGTGATCGCCAGCAGGTGGTGCATGTGTCAGCTGTGAGAACAAAATCCCTTCCTGCTTGCTGGTTGCCTTGCCCTTCTCCACTGCCTGTGCCAGTTACCTGCACACCAGGAAAAGCCTTTGGGTTAATTCCCTGAGCTGCCATGGGTGGGGTGGGCCTCGGGATGGCCTAGGGCACTGCAGGGGGTCGCAGGTGTGCTGTGTGTTTTCTCCTGTGAGAACAGCACCCCTTCATGTATGTCTTCCAGACTTTGTGCCAGCTTCCTCTGTCTGTGCCGGGCAGCTGCATGCTGGTGGCAGCCTCTGGGTCTGGCCTGGTTAGCTGCACACTGGGAGAAGACTCTGTGTGTTTGCTGTGGGTGGGGCTGCTCCCTAGCTGGTTCACAGCAATGGCGGGTCAGCTGGTTTGCTTGCAGTGCTGGCAGGGTGGGGAATGAATGGCAGGCTGCTTATTGCCGTGAGGGGCTTCAGAGCTGCATTGCCACCCAGGGGGTTAGAGCATCTGAAGTTCCTTAGGATTCCCAGCCTGCTGGACTGAGTATGCTGGGACAATTTTAACTACCTGTTAAACCTTTGTCCCTTTAAGACTTTTAAAGTGCCCACTTTTCTTTTGTCCCAGGGGAGCCGGCTGTGGGGACCTGCTCACATTCGCAGTCTCGGATTTTACTTTTCTGTTTCTCTAATATCCAGTACACTATGCAGTGTGTGTCTGTGCTCCCAGTGCAGATCACTAGAGTTGGTTATTTAGCAGTCCTATGCTTCCACTCCCTCCCCACTCTGATTCTTTTCTTCCTGCTGGTAAGCTGGGGTGGGGGGGCATGCTCAGATCCCACCTGGTCATGGTTTTATATTTTACCCTTTTTGTGAGATGCTGAGTTCTTGCAGATGTAGATATAGCCTGGCTGTTGTACTGTATCTTCTGGTCTCTCTTTTAGGGACAGTTGTATTTGCTGTATTTTCAAAGTACATATGGTTTTGAGAGGAGATTTCCACCACCCTACTCATGCCACCTTCTTATGTTATTTTTATCTAGTATTTTAATTCCACTTTGATCCCATCAACTACTACACCTCTCCCATTAGAATATATTTAGATGTGCCTACATCTTTATGGATTTCTTTGATCAGATTTATTCTCAAACTCACTGTGGGCTCAGTTTTCTTTTTCCTAATGTACATCTTTCATGAATTCTTTCAATGAGGATTAATGTGTGGTAAAATGCTTCAGCTTTTGTTTTCTGAGAGTAACAATAACACCATCATAGGTTTATAATGCTTCACAATATGTATTCTCACAGTAAGTCTAGTCTATCCTTAGATTACAAATGATGACATATCATTTAGAAAGGTTATCTTATTTCTCCATCAGCAAGTGACTGATGAAAGCAAGACTCTAAGTAAGATCAATTTTATGCCAAAGCTCAAAAAACTTATTTCCCAATAGGAAGGGAAGTCAGAGTTAGTGTTCAGATACGCAGAAATGAGTAGGGATGGGTAGGGATGCGTGAGGGCAGGTGCAGAAGTCAAATAATACTGATGTTCTAGGCATGAGAGTGCTAAACAGCAGTTGCAGCCCTTGGAGGAACTCAGAACATTTCCTGTGCCTTCATTTGTTTTTGGTTTTGGTTTTGAAAGAGAAAACAGAAAGGAACCGACTGTCTATACATTTTCAACCACACTTTCTCAGAGTCAGCTGGCTGTCAGTCTCCTCTTCAAATCTCACGTTAGAACACACAGTTCTAGCTCCCAAATGACCCATCAGGACTGACAATAATATGACAAGCCCTTTTGGTATTTAACAGCTTCTGACCATTAGCTTTCACCTTCACTGTTTTTCCTTTCTTTAGTCACTAGGAACTTTTAGCTGGTTTGCATAGACACCTCCTCTGGTTTTCCCAAGACATTCTGACATTCTATTACATGCCTCCTGTGTCCTGTTGAATTCTACTGAGTACAGTAATTTGAAAGGAGATAGATAAGTTGCGTAGAATGTGAAAGGAGCTCAGGATGGAGCTCATGTGCTAGAGTCACATGTTCTAGGCTTTCTGTTAACTCTGCTGCCTATGACATCCAGATGGATCCCAACATGCACTTTCTGCAACAGTCAATAAGGGCCATTTGTAGAACTGGGCCCCAAGCTTTTGCTCATGCAACTCTACCCATACAGAATTCTTTGCTCTTCCTCCCTGCCTGGGTAAATGCTCACCTAATACCTCCAAGTTACCTTTCCTTCCTTAAGTCTTGCTGTTACCCTCTCAAGATTGCATAAATTCACTTAAATAACGGTCTGTTGTTCCTGTTATCTTTATCTTTTCTCTGAGCTCCTCACAAGCAGTTAATTACTTTCTAAGCCTTTATGCTAATTGCACAAAACTGATAGCATGATGGAGGCTCAAATAAATTTATGCAATTAAGTGATTCGATGTCCTTGTATATAAGCTATGGCTGCTAATACTGATTGCCCTACCTCCCCACAAGGATATGTGAACATGTGAAATACATAAAATAGGATTTTTTAATTAAATACAAGTCTCAGACTATTGCTCAGTAGCTATATAATCTTGGGCCATTATCCCACACCTTTGAATCCATGTTTCTTCATCTCTATAACAAACTTTCAAGGATCTCTTAAGATAAAATGAAATCATGTGTGTGAAAATACCTAACATTGGACTGGTACATAGTAGAGGCTCTAAATGTCAGTGTTTCCCATGTCTCCAAGGAGAAAGAGTTCTTGGCAAATAACCTCCCATCACCACAGGTTTTTGCAGAGCAACAACCTCATAAAAGTCACTCTGTGCAAATGCGTGCTCTTGATTTCAGTCCCTGGTCTTATGACAGTGTTTCCTGAAATATAAACCAAAGAAAAACTAGAGAGTTTCCTTAAGTACATGAATTGGATGACTCTGATGAAAACTAAAATTTGAGAACCACAGATATAAAATGAACTTCTATTGAACCAATTTCATTACAGTCAAGATTCTGGTGCTGCAAGTGAGCAAAGCCACTTCTTACAGAATTCTACCTTGAAAGTGACTATTTCTACCTGGTTAGGCTACATATTATTAAAACATGCTTCATTTATCTTGCAGTTTTAAAAATATATATTAACTATCAAAGCATTTGGGGAAATAAATAGCAATAAGTTAGAAATACTCTTAATGTGCTACAATAGGGAAAAACAGTTTCCTGGTATAGTCACATGATAAAATATAATTCAGTAGTTAACATGAATTAACTGTTATGTATCAATCAAACTGGATCACTCTCTACAATACTGTTGAATAAAAGGAGTTTCAGAAATTTACATAAATTTTTTAAAATATACAACAATATTACATATTTGTTTTAAGTTTTTATATATAGTGAAAATAAAAACACATGGACTAGGACTCACACAAAATTTCCAGTAATGTTTGTCTGAGTAAGAAGAACAGCATTAGTGAAATGTAGAGGCTTCAATTTTTTAAAAAATGATCAGAAGTAAAAAGAAGTTAGTTAATTTCACATTTATTAATTTTCTATAGTGGCTCCATGGGTGTTAGCAATGTTACTCTCCACATTCTTTTCTATTTAGCCTTTTTCCAAATTAAAAAAATAATAGTTATTTGAAGTTTGATGTCTCAAAACATTATGAGGGAGATAAAACAGCTATAAAGGAACTAGTAACAGAGATAATAAAGCAACATAAAACAGCAGAAGAAAAAATATGAGTCAGCTGTGATTTCTGTAATTATACTGATTGAATTTTGTGGTTGTTTGGGGAAAAGAAGGTTTCATTCCCACATCTAACAGTGTCTCAAAACAGCAGCTTGAGATTTCAGGGGCACCTTGCTTTTGATAGGCATATCTTTTAAAGGGCTTTTGGGAATATCTTTTCCAAGATTCATTCCAACTCCTAAAACTTTACATCAAATTACACACAAGGAGAACTGCCTAAACTTCACAATTACCCTGTCCTATCACCTTCAGGATAGAGTAATGCTCGTTATTGATGTACAGTACTTCACAAACCAGGAGATAGCAAATTGTAAAAGATCTAACAATGAGCCCCTTATGATGTGCCATTTCCTGCCCTGAGCACATTATACACGTTATTTTAGTTAAGTCTCACTGCAATACTATAAAGTACAAGGTACCATACATACTCACATTACAGATGAGGGAATGGAGACATGAGATTAAGACCCATAGCCAAAGTGGGGTGGCTGCAAAGTCTAGCATGTCTCTGAGTCCCCACATGCACAGCACAGAAAACATCTCTTCTTTCTTCTCATAACAGGGAAAGGGTACATGGTTACACAAGAGCAAGATAAATTATTTTGTGTCTTTGTTGAGAGTGAGGTTACCAGAAACAGAAAGCAGACTGCCTTTGGGTGGCTGGTAGTGTAATTTGGATCATTCTTAATTACTACAGGCATTCAACATGTCTGAAGGAACTGTAATACTGAATGGTACATAAGCAGAGGGTGCTGCCTTGATTGATTTTGCCTTAGCCCAAAGTCCCCAGACCTAGACCTCACCCCCAGCCAGATCTCAGGCAAGAGCTCACTGGGGTTCTTAACAGCCTGTGCCATGCACCTGCCACTTCAGCTCAGCTTTGGTAACCAGCCACTTAACCAGTGAGAGCCAGAAAGGTGCTCTGAACTCCAATCCTCCAACACTCCAAAGTCTATAGTCTTTCCAGCATACCAAGTGACTTTCCTTTAAACAGTGGCGAACACGAAAAGAATCTTAATTAACAATTGCCCGTAGTTAGAAACTTTTAAGAAATAATCTTCAGGGATTAATCATAAACATACTCCCTTTTATCTCATTCTGAATTCTCAGTGGGATACTTAGAATTCATGGAACTTCTGAAACATTAGATAGCAAAGGAACAGCCCACCTCGGTTATCTCAATCCCTGCATTCCACCCATGCATGACTGTCTTACTTCACAGGAGGCAACAAGCCCTTTGGTTTGATCTTAACTGATACTCATTTCCTAATAAAATGTTAAAGAAAGAAAGACAGAGGGGAAACTGACACAGGAGCCTGAGGTGGTCAGCTATGATGGCTGCATTCCCATTAGCCTTTTAAGACTTTTCAGTAGAGAAGAAGGCATTAACAGAAATTGGAGTCCCTAAAGACTGCAGTCATGCCGCCTAACTTTGGGATTCCAAATACTAGAAGGAGGCTTTGCCACTAAGTTCGTCAATCAGTTCCTCAAGCCCAAAGGGGATTTGAGAGAAGATTAAGCCATATGCTACTGATTTGGTTACACTTAAATCAGCAATATGTTGTTTAAAAAGTAAGATTTGGTGGGGAGAAGAGTGGGCAGAAAGCAACCTTGAAGTGCCTTTTTAATACCATTAAAGATTTATTTGCTTCATAATAATAGAGAGTCCCAGATGTAATTCAAGTTTAATTGTCCTTAACACCTTCAAAGTAAGGTGAAGTCAGAAACAGTTGGGTTTCCGCTGACTCTGTGCTCAGCCCGTGCACAGGCAGGTTTCTGAACTAAGGACTCCAGTAACTCCACCAGCTTTGGAAAGGGACTTGTCTAAGATAAGGGCTTAAGGGCAGGACTGATGACATTGTATTTACTGCTCATTTTCTCCAGTATTTCCCCCCACTCACTTTTTTGATGGGAGTTACTCTGTTTCATCTGACACTTCCAGCTTGTTCAGGGCTAAAGTGTTGGGCAAAAGTCAACATGGAGAAGAAACTTCAGGATGTTCTCTTGTAAAACTCATGTGACCCAAGACCCCGGCGCAGGCACAATCCCCACCCCCACCCCATTTTCATCTGTTTCACTTCACCTGCTCCATCTCTCCATGTTCCAAGCCATCCTCAAGTTTCTAAAGGCTAGAGGAACTGTTAACAGAGAGTGCTATGAATGTAAGAAACTGTGTCAAGGGAAGAAACTCTGCATTTCTTCATGTTATAAAGCCTGTGATTTCATTTTACAAGTTTCCAAGATAGAAGTTTTATGTAAGTGGGCAGCACTTCTGATTATGGCTCCACTGACCGCCACCTTCCTGAGGTTGACTGTTAAAAGGGCAGAGGTAGCACATCCCAAGTCTTTTTTCAAAATTTACATCTTCTTTATAGACAAGAGGCTCTGAGGTAGCCTCAGCAACATATACAAGAGAGTGAGATTTAAACGTATAGATTGAATCCTGAGACAACAATGATGGTGGTGGCCCTATAGTATGATTTTCTCTGAATTCCCCCATAAAATAGTAGAGCAACTAAAATAACAAAACAAAAACCACAGATAACATCCACAACAAAACTATGTAACAAGGGTATCCCTATGAGCCCCAAAATATATACAGGTGAGGAATGATCCCTTAGAGCCAAAGGCCCTTGTGATATTAACAGCTATGTGGGAAGAAGCCGAGGAAAGCCACTGAGCATCATACATACCAGAAAATGGGTGAACCCAAGATTATGAACAGAGACAGCAAGCATTGCAGGCCAATCGAGGACAGCAGCAAACGCTGGGAGGAGTTTAAACACTTCCTTGTTATCTGGGTACGAGGTCTCTGTAGACAGATTTGAAAGTGCTGGAAAAAAACAGGACCATGAACTCTCAAAACTAATAAACCCTCTTTTCAGGACAAGGACCCACACTGAGGAGAAACTGCTAGAAGGAGAATCCCAACTGAGCAAGGCAGGAGCAAGCAGTGCACAGGAGAAAAAAAAGACACTAATAAAGGTGAGGAGCACCACAGAGGAGGCAGCTCTCAGAACAGACAACATATTCACTTGAGAAAAAGGAATAGAAGCAGCAGCCCTGGAGATAGGTAACTAGAATGGCTACTTCAGCCCTTTCTCCTGAACATTCAAGAAAATTGGTTTCCCATGAAAGTGAGCAACCGAGAACGGTGGAGGTTAAGTGTCATACAAATTTCTCATAAGCAAAATAGAGAAGAGGGACAAAATAACACCCCTACAAATAATGAAAATACACCAGAAAGATATGTCCACACCCAAATCAAAACTGTGACCTACAATTTCAAACAAGCTTAAGGGCATATGCATATAAGACATGAAAATACAACATAAAAATAGGTGAAATAAGATGACAGAACTCAAGAAAGTTTTCTATAATTGCTAAAAATCATTTCAGATGATTATCTGCCCTCAAACCCTGTAGCCTGAAAAGAAGAGGAAAATGCAAACAGGAAAGCACATTCTTTATTATAATTATGACTGATCTGTATTGTGTGGCTATGATTCTAAGGCCAATATTTATCTAATTCCAGAGATTTTCTAACTAAAGTGAGTGGTGCTTTTTATAAGTATCTTGAGGAAGAAGACAGTAAACACAAGTGTTTGACATTTTTTAACTGAGTCTTCAATAAAATTTTTCTCTCATTACCCTTATTTGAATAATACAAAGATATTCCCCCATTTCTTCAAATTATCTCAATATTGTATTAAAAAGAAATAATTATGAAAATTTTCAAATATCCTGGAAATATATATTAACATCTTTTAAAAAGAAAAATTATGAGATGTTTGGAACAAAATGTCCAATTTTAATTTTAATTTTATAAGCAACAAGATCAATAATAATGTCTATTTAAGTTCATAAACATTTCAAACTTTGAATAAGAAAATGGGAACAGGTTTTGTGCTGGCTGTTCCTTACGTCTTGTATACCCTTCCCTCAGACATCCATATGGCTTACTTACCCTCCTCACTCGATTCTTCTAAGTGGGAACTTCTAGAGCCACCCTACTTAAACTGAATTCTCCATCACCTCTCTGCTTATTAGTCTCCATAATACCACTCTATGTAATAATACCTTTATCGATTTTGTTCACTGCTGTATCTCCAGTGCCTAGAAAAATGCCTGGCACACAGAAAGCACCCAATATATATATTTGAATGAAAGGGGAGAAAATAAACAATGGGTAAGGGAAGATGATACTTGTGATCAAAGAGTAAACGTCTTATTGCAAGGTGTTTTCTGCAAAGTCCAAGAACCCTATACCAAGACTATACCAATTCTCTTACCCTTGTTATATAGAATGAGGAAACTGGTATTCAAATATGTTAAATTACTCACTCAAGGTGCACTATGTAAGTAGGACACTTAGTTGGAGGCTAATTCTTCAGTACCAAATTCAGTGCTTCTTGCCACAGTAACAGTTAATTCTTCCCCCACCAAAAATAGTGTAACTGAATTAATTCATACACAGGATATCTCAGTAAGTAACTTCAGTAAGTAGTGAAAGTAACCTTAAGTAAATGAATGAATTATGGGTGGTGCTCAAACTACTATTTAGAAAGTTTGTTAGGCATTTGAAGCCTCCAGAGCAGTGTTAAAAGTGCACAAAATACACAACTTCTCTCTATATGGCTGTTTCAGATGGCCACCAAAACTTGAATCATTCAAACAGCCTGACTTCCCACCTCAAAAGGCAACTGGATGAAACTGAATATTAAAAAAGGTACTTTTCAGTAGAGATAATACTCAGTCTTTCTGAGTCTTTTGTTTAATATATATTTTGATAGTCCTGTCTTTTTCCAGTGTAGCAATACACTTGGTCAGTGGAGCCCACGGATGTTACAATGAGCTTTAAAAACTCAGCTTCAGTAAGTAGTGAAGGTAACCTTGAGGAAAAGAAAAAAAAAAACAGTAAGACGTATTTAATACAACTCAGTGGTTCTCACCTGGAGTAGTTCTGCCCTCCAAGGGACATTGGGCAATGACGAGACATTTTTGCTGTCACAATCATGAGAGAGTACTACTGACATCCAGTGGGTGGAGGACTGGACTGCTGTTAACACCCTATAATGCACAGGACGGCTCCCACAACACACAACTATCAGATTCAAGGTGTCAATAGGGAAGAAATTGTGATAACCTGAAACTTGTTTAGTCTGTTGCACACCAACCACGACTAAGGCACCATGAAAGTCAGCGTAAGAGAGAGAACAGTTCTTTATCATGTTACCTTAAATCATTTAGTTCATTGTTCTAGTTTTAAATGTTTTTAACCAATGTACTTTGCTTACATATAAAACTCTTTAATTGGCATTTAATTACATTCAATTCTTTTTCTTGTAATTAACTCATTAAATGTCTTACTAAGTAAAAACAACACTAAGCAAATGAGCTAATTAGGTCTAATTATCGGTTACTAAAGATTACTACAAATGACTTAAATGGCTAGCTTCTCTACTACTACTGGGAACTTCAATCACTAACCTTAAGCAATTGACTGCAATTTATATAGCAGGGTGTATACATAAACCCCATGAGTGTTAGAGCTGAAGCAAGAAACTTCCATCACTTCTTGGGGAATGAACTGCATTAGCAAAAGGATTTTTTGGATTCATGACCACATGCCTCCATCCTGTCGCAGAGCCTGGAATGAGGGCTGACATATTGGAATTAGAAAAAAGCAAACAGCAGAAGCACTAAACTAAGCAGACGTGGAGATTTTGGCTTATCCAGCCCTGGAATTCTGGTAGGGAAGCTCTCACTTAAGTCTGAGATCAGGAGCAAAGGTAGGTTTTATTATAAACTAGTTCATTTATTATCACCTGTTTTTCAGTTGGAAAACTGTATAAAGAGGGGTTCAGCCACTTGCCAGAGGCACACAGCAAGCAAGCAGGGATTCAAGTCAGCAGTCTAGCACCAGTTGCTCCCTTTATCACTATGAAATGATGCCTTCTTTCTCCTATACTACAATCTGAATATACAAAGCCTACTATTGCATAATGAAGTGGATATGTTGGCATCACTGGTGAATTTACTTGTATTTGTAATCCCAAACAGTGGTCAGTTACATAGGCACCCAGTTAGCCTCAGAGACCACTGGGCTGGGCAGGCTTTAAATCAGATAGATACTTTGGCATCAGGTACATGGGGGTTTGGGTTTCCACCCTGCAGATTACTCTCTGTGTGACTTTTGGTAGATACTTAATCACTCTCAACCTTAGCTTTCTCATCTTTAAAATGGGGATAATAATAATGCTTATCCTAAAAGATTGTTATGATGATTAAATAAAATTATATAAAGTGTTTATACTAGGACCTGGCATATAGTAGGTGTTCTATTTGCTTTTATTGCTATAGCAAATGGGAATCTGGAAATATTCTGTTGTCATACTTTTATTATTGTGCTAAAATTCAGAAGTGTGCTATACCCTACAAGTCAAAACTACACAAGTGCAGTTTCTTGTTTCTATGCAAGAGAAGTTTTCTTTACAGTTCATAGTTGTGTCGGGTAGTGATATTTTTAATGAAGGGAGTGGCAAAAGAATGATAAAAAAAAATAAGGAGAACCATAATTTCCATGGAAACGATCTGCTCCTACTCCGTACGAGCACCAAGAAACAGCCCATAAGCCCATTTGCTCTCATTTCATCATCCAACATTTACTGAATGCCTACTCTCTACTAGGGGCTAAGTTATTCACTAAAGCATAGAAAATTTTTAAGTAAAAGGAAATAGTTTACGATAGGAACTATGTGTGCTTCCCATTTTGCAAATACTTACAAAGCCCTGGGAATAAAAAGTCAGGAGAGACAATAGAGATCCCAGCCTCTCCTGGAACTTAGCATGAGCAATGCTGTGTGATGTGCTGTAACAGGGGACAGGGTACAAAGCACAGACACACAGCACCTTTTTCGGATTGGAGGCACTGTGGGAGTTTCTCAGTGAAATGTTCTCTGAAATGAATGCTGAAACATGAATAATTGCTTCCTGAGACCTAGAGGCAGTACAGCACTGAGGTTATGAGCATGGGGCTTGGAATCCCAGATCTGACTCTTACTCCCTGTGTAACCTCAGGCAAGTTACCTAACTGCTCCAGGCTTCAGGTCCCTCCTTTATTAAGTGAGGATAATGAGAGGACCTACTTCATGCTGTTACTGAGAGTACTGAGTGCACTAATAAATTTAAAACCCTCAAAATTATATCTGGCTCATAATTAAGTGCCCAGTAAATTTAGGTATCATTTTTCATCCTTCCAGTTTCAGCTCAGATGAAAAATGAGTGGCGTGTACAGAGGATCAGAGCCATGAGAACCTGGAACCATCTGGAAAACTTGCACACAGATTGATTTGACTGGAGGAGGACCTTCCTCTGGGGGTGCAGATACAGCCCATATTGTGATGGAAGATCCTGAGTGCTACTCTGCCTAATGTTCAGTTTACCATGATGGTTATGGGTTATGGAAGACACAGAAGGATTTCTAAGCATGGGAGTCATTGGATCTAATTTCTAGGTCAGCAAAGCTTGCTCTGTTAATGATGTGGAAAGCAGGCAAACCAGAGGAAAAGCTGGTTGCACAAAGCAGTTCCAGTGCTACTGCAGTTTGTTTTCCAGATGAAAACGTTAAGGCCTTGACCTAAGGCAGTGCAGTGAAGATGGATGACTTTCTTATAGGTGAGAAGACAAAAAACTGACCTTAAATCAGTTACTCACATATTGGGGGTTGAGGTGCAAGAAAGGTGTTTGTGAATTTTTTTTTCAAGGGCTTGGACAATGGGGCTCTTCTATCCTTTTCTTCCTCTTCCCCAACAGACATTTTTTCTGAATGGTCTCAAAAATGATGTAGTCTGATTGCTTGTAGACTTAGAAAGAAAGAATGTAGAAGAATCACTGGTCTTCCTGGGCAGACAGCAGCCTACTTCTCCATAGGACCCCTGAATGGAATGCCAGGGTAGAAGGACACCCATTGATTTAAATTCCCAAGCATACTGCATCACCACGTCTACCTCCCACGCATTATAATCCTCCATGTACTCTATTTCATGACAAGAAGTGGGAGCAAATTTACTCTTAATCTCATCCATTCCACAGAATTAAATCATGCACTTTTGAAATATGCATCTTAAATTACTAACAATTTGGATTAATGCTGTTTCTATAAAATGTGCAAATAATGAGTTATGTTTTAGGGAAAGAACTAATTCCTCAAGGCTGAGCTGTTTTAGAACCTCCTAAAAAGTGCAGATTAATGTGATTTCAGAATCATTTATTGTTAATGTGCAGAGCTAAATTCGTTGGCAGAATTCCTCTGATATTCTTGGTGAATGACTCCAGGTGCAGTTATTAAGGTCAGATATTATGGTGTCGCTATAGAGATTTTTTTCCTATAGAAACTAAGGGAGGATTACATGTCTCTTATTATAGAAGTCCCTAATGAACTATGTCCCATCTGCAGCTGCTAAGGCAAGATTCATCTCAAAATGTGTGCTTATCAAAGTTTCAATTGTAGCCTTAAGAAAATCAGAGCCTCATTACTTATAAAATCATAAAATTATAGGCCTAGAAATGAAGTTACATAGTTTATTCTCTATTCCCATGACTCTAGATGAGACAGTATGTAAAATGGTGCAGTTCCCTTTGGCATGTGAAGGCCATCTGTTTGTAACACATCTCCTCTGAGAGCCAGGGTTGTTTCAGCTGATCTGGTGGGAAAGGCAGCCTCCTCCTCCTTTTCTCACCATTCTACCTGGGCACATGCCAAAGATGTACATTTGGTCAAGAAGTACAACCTTCCAAACAGAAGGATCATTTATCTTATCAAGGGTATTCAAGGACTTGTACTTTCTTGCTGCAAGTTCTAAATAGGTTTATTTAGGGCCAGTGGAAGGAAGACATAGGACAGTAAATTTTCCAAGACTGCCTTTCTCTAAAAACCTCTTCCAGAGATTGACAGCCCTCACAGTTCAGAATTTCAGTACAATCTAAATGCATATGCCAGAAGGACTTTAAAAATCAAGTCTAATCTCTCTCTTTTTTATATTTAATAAACCCTGTGATGTGAAATGACTCCCCCAGGTCACATTATTAGATAAAGGTAGGCCAAGGATCAAAACTCAATTATTACACATTTCCAAGTAAGCTCAGTGCCTCATATTGTGGAATATACTCATGCTTCTAGTTCCTTTTTTGATAGTGTGATCATTTTCATTTTCCTCTTCTACATTAAGGGAGAGGGGATATTTGGAGAATCTAACTTCTGGCTTGCAGAATTATTGAGACTTGAGATACAAGGAACAGAAGTTCATAAGTTGCTGAGTGACTGTGGAATTGGTTTATTGCTTCAGATGGTATGGCCAAGTCCCAAAAGATGGACATTTCTTGTATAAAGGAAGAACTTCAACAGTACTAAGGAAAGCCACACTGAATTCCTCATGCTCTCTGTGTAGGTACAGTAGGCACTTGGTGTCAGAACTGAGAACAAGACTGAACACGCATGGCCAGGAGAACATGAGCTTCGTATATTTTACAACTCTCCAGGAGACCAGCAACAAGGGAGAAGCAGCAATTATAGTTTCAAACTCCGGTGCCACTTCCTCTCCCCCAACCTTATAAAATAATCAAATGTACCAACCAGTCCTTTCCTAGCTCTGCTTGATATTTAATTTAGTAGGGACTTGTGCTAAGGGCTGCATGCTTAAAAGGATTTATGAGCAGCCTGTTTGGAAGAAACTTTATAGTTTCAGGATCTCAATTCAAATCCCCTAAAGAGAGCGTTATGTCCTTGCTAGAATCTCAATTCCTGCAACAAGGAAACCTCCTGTGAAAATCAGAGGTGCTTTATTTAAAAATGCCCTTTGTGTCCTCTGCATATTAAAGTTGGGATCATGCATTATGACCATCAGAAATGTGGGTAGAGCTGGGGTGGGAGAATGGGAGGTAAGCAATAGAAGCTCAGTGGTTTAAAACTCAACTGAAAAAAAATCATCTGGAGCTTTCTGCTGTGTTGACAGGGAGGGGGGAGATTTGTAAAGATAACCAAGTAGACAAGAAATGGCTTTTTTCACCTTTCTATTGAAAATATTTTAAAATGGCAAAATAGAGAAACCACAGACCGAGGAAGTTTGTGAGATCTAATGATCTTTTGAATATAAAGAATGGAGTCCTGGCTACAGCCAGATCTGATAAACTTTCAAATGATTTTTTTGGTTCTTTATTTTTAAACTTTTTTTATATTTAATTGAAAAAGAAATTTTCTATAAATGAAAGAATCAGAAGGGACAAAGCCCTGTAACACTAGCCTTTTGCAGCCCTGTAACACTAGCCTGAATAAGGACACACCAGGGGGTCAGCACACTACTTACCTACAGGACCATATTTTAGGGCTTTAGGGCTCAAACTATCACAACTGCTCAACTCTGACAGCAGCCACAGACAACACACATGAAAATGGGCTTGGCTGTGTTCCAATAAAACTTTACTTATAAAAGTAGGCAGAGGGCTGAATTTGGTTTACTGACTGACCATAGTTTACCAACCCCTGGTCTAGTCTTCCATGCTAGGCTGGCTACTTAGAATTTAAGGGGAATCAAGTTTCAAATTGAAATGTCCAAAGAAAAAGAAGATATGTGTGTGAAATGGAGGTAACTGGGTTACCATCAATGTCTTGTGGACAGATGTTAAACACAACTTTGGAATATTCCTTGACTTTCTCCCTAAAATTCAAAGATTTATGGATTAAGGATCTGCTTCTGATCTGGTCTGCTTTAAAGCATCTGAATTTAATTGTCAACAATAAAAATAGGATATCAGAGAAATGCACAGAGGGTTAACTTAGTGATAAATCCAACCCACCTTGGACTTCTAAAGGAAAAATCACAGTGTATTTTATAAATGCAAGGCATGTAAATGGGGAAGTAAGACGGGCACTGAAATAAGAGACTAATAGACTTCAATAACGTTTCTCAATCCTCTCCCATGTAAATGTAAACTTGAAGTGAGGGAAATCACCAGCAGTTCTTCATATTTTAACTCACATGTTTTAGAGCTTTTATTGGAGGGATTCAGTTTTGAAATTCACATACCATTCATCACTTTGTTTTATGCAGGGGAAAGGAACTGCCTAATGTCCATATATGTTGTCATTTGTTAAACACTTTCCTTAAATATACTGATAAATCAGTCTCCAGTTGTGTGTCAACAACATTGTCACACTGAGAAAAGGAGATTTGGCTGCTTTTCATATTTTAGGCTTCTCTTAAAATGAACATAATTTATTTCACCTTCACAAAATCAAAAACCTTAAAGGGAGAAAAGACCCTAGCAAGCTTTATCAACTGAAATACAGATACTTACCCAAATTATGTGCCTTTTCAACAGTATAAAGGAACTTCTCTGACCACTGCAGTAGTCTCTCTCAGCAAGAAAAACCTTCTGCTGTTTTGTTTTGCCTTTGCTAATTGTAACTGTTGGTCGCTGATATACTCTGAAGAATTTCAAGATTTCTTTCTATTGACAGAATATTTAAATTCCTTTTTAAATACAGATTTTCAAAATTTCAAACTGAATACTCTCATGCAACAAAGACAGCTTGTTTTCCTGTTTGCTAGAGAAGGTACAAGTTGTGTGGATGCCTAGATTACAGAAAAAATAGCTCTTTTTTTGCCTCATTCCTGATCATTTGATCTTCATCTACAACAAATTTGCTTGTGTTCTCCCTATAAGCAGAACCCCTCCATGCCTGTCGGGGTCCTCTTTAAGTGAATCATAAACAGACCTATACCCCACCATTCTCATGCAAAAAACAATACGGGGTATGTCTCTGTGTTAAGAAGGCACAGAAACTATACCCTTTTCTGGTGAAGCTCTGAGGCATCAGGGAAAGAAAGAGATAGGGTTCAGTGCTTTAAGATCTTAATTCAGACATAATTCTGGCTGTGAACACTTGAATCTGAGCTTCATCTGAAAAAGGGGATCATAATAACATCTACCTCAGAATTGTGAAGATTAAAGAGATAATGCAGGCAGAAATGCTTTGAATATTATAATAATAACCTGTGTTAATCTGTTATTGTTGGCCTGATGACTTTCCCAGCACAGAAAAGGAAAGTTATCTCATGAACATCAATCACCCTACTCTCCTTTGAGCTGTATTGTCTTCACTAGGGTCAGACATCAGAGCTATGTATCACCTTCAACATCTCCCAGTAAGTTTCTTGCCTCCCATAGCACAGTCTGCACCATGTCCCACCTGTGCTTTTGTAGCCTACACTGATGTTGGCCTGAAATGCTTAGAGCAACAACACTTGACTTAGCCATATAGCCAGGAGTGGGGAAGGGAGAGATGGGGAAAAAGAAGGGGACTAATGGGTTAAAGAATAAAGGGAGTATCAGATGATGCTATGCCAGAGTCAAATTATTTCTGCAGGAGGGGAGCTTTTCTCAGGCTATCCCACATCTAGAAATGGTTTCATTTAGTGCTACAGATCAAAGATACCAAGCAGAAAACTGGAACAAGGAAATGCCAGGCCACAACTAATGGCAACAAGCAGCTCTGAGTGTGTAGACACAGATGAGGGCTCTGTGTTTCAACAGTGACATATGAACAATTGTCACCGAGAGGCTACTCATCTCACATGTTCTAACATGTGAGGAAGTTCTACCAAGAAGAAGTGACGGATCCAGCATCTCCTGTGTGGGGTAAGAGCTGCATCTAATCAGGAGAGACCCTCCTCTGAAAGAGAAGAGTGAAAGAAGAGGAACCAAACAGGGAGGCCAGAAATACTTTCACTTTTTCACAGTGAAGAGTTAGAACTTAACTTAGCATCGCACTAAAAAATATATTTTAAAAAATAACTGCATAGAACCACAATGTATAGAATTTAGTTTTATATAGTTTTGCTTCTAAAGTGAGTTTTTCTGCCTATGTGTATATTTTTATAACTTTCACAAAGTATTTTAGAAAATAACCTGACCTGATTCAAAAGCCACTGATAGTCAAAAGTCTGGTGTCCAGAATGGGGTAAGGAAGCAGCCCCATCCTAACAGAGATGTGCCATCACTAGGTATTTTTCTATCTAGTTTTTCCACATTTTATGCTTATTGTGAAATATTCTTCTGACCCTTCCTTCCATATGCTATGAGTAGAAACTGTTAGAGTTTAGAATTTTCAAATCATGGATGCTCGTGGTGTTGAGGTGGGGGGGTAGTTCATAACGGAATTATTTCTTAAATAAACTAAACTCAAAATCCTACACATGAGAAGAGCACTCAGAATCACTGAAAAAGGGAGAAAAAGTATTTTTCTTGCCCCTCCATGGACATGCTTAACTCTTCCTTTGATCCTTCCAATAATTGTCTGTAGGTTTTGTTTTTTTTTGTGTGGTCTTAGTAACCATAAAATGCTGTCTTGTTTTCTTGTAATCAGAAGAACTTTGAATAAAAAAGAATAGGTATAAGGAAGGAAAACACTAAATTTTATAACATTTTCTAAGTGAGGAAATGGTCTCGTCTCTGCCACACTCCCATGATCATACTTGGATCATTACCAGATACATTGTTTTAGGTTAACACATTCCACTCATTTATTCTTTCTGCTTGCCTGCCCAAATCTTTCCATGGGGAGGATATTTACAAACCCAAACAGAACCTATGTATTTTAAGTCACTTTTCCATTCCTCTTACTGTAGCTTGTGAGAAGCAGGCAGCTGTCAGTGGGTGTCCATGCTGGGTCAGTATCTCTGACTAGAAGGGCTGTGTGACAGTGGCCAAGTCCCTCTCATATTAGTCAAGGAACAGGCTAAGCTGCTGTGACAATGGAACCCTCAAAACAGGGTCACAAACAAGTAGGAAGTTTATTTCACTCTTATGAAGCAGCCCAGAATTTGGCAGGCACTCATGGTAGGTAGGTCTCTCTGTCCTGTAAGGTTGGTAGAGACCCAGTTTCCTCCTATCTTATTCTTCCATATGTAGATTTCATTAGGATATTTTTGGCCTGAAAGTACCCAAAAACTGAACTCACTATGGCACACACAGTAAAGTGATTTGTTAAATATTATCTGGAGTAGTTTCTAGATTGGTTGCAGGATTAATTTAATGGCTCAACAATGCTATTAAGAAATAGTTTTTTTCCACTTTCTGCTCTTCCATTCCCAGTACATCCTCTTTAGTGAAGTCTCCTCACAGTTCCACAATCTTGGGAATGCCAAAATTATATGGCAATATCCAGTAGCAGATGAGGGAATAAAAAAATCATAATAAAATACAAATTTTTTTTAAAAGGAGCATTGGCCCTTATCTTGAGCTGGGACACCTACTGTGTAATACCACAGCAGTTGAATCAACAATTCTTGGTTATCCCATGTGTCCATGTGTTCAGTGGCATGTGATCCAGATTAGCCAACTGAACCTTCAAATCTTAGACACTCATTGGAAGTGATTAATTCAGGATAGGCTCATGATCTAAGTTAATTCTTGGACTTTTGTTTGAATTTGGGGGAAGAAAGAATATGTCTTTCCATTGGTTAATGAGGGGGTGGAACTTAACACTGGAGTTACTAGCAGGATTCTTGGGCCCTTGAACACAAAACATGCCTAAGAAGGAATCAACACAGAGGAAAGCATAGCCAAGAAATGAGGAGAATGACATTTTGTCTGAGAACTTGGATCCAGCCAGGCCCAAATATTATCTTGATACACACCCCTGGGACCCTCCCAATTCTTTGTTAAAAAAAAAAATCCTTCCTTTCACGTATTAGATGATTCTATAAATTGTTAAAAGCTTTTGGTCACTGACACAATGACATCTGATCCACCTGGACAGTACCATAGCAATCTGTACAATAACATGGGTACAACTGTCATTTTAAATGATAGTGTGTAGGTAGTCTTAATTACATATTTAGAGGGTTGGTTTTAAATTTTCTATTATTTATTATTTACTATTATTTGTTTATTATGCACTCAGCGCCACTGCCTAAATGCTTTGGCAACTTGATATGCTTGGGTTACCTAACTCATACACAAGTGGTTCCATACAAAAGAGGACCCAGCTCCTCTGTCAGCACATCGTAAAAGGACACACACCAGTCTGTCCTTCAATTACACCTGCTGGGAGTCACTGACTAGGCAAGTGTTTACTCATTAGTCAGATCAAAAATGACCCAACTTTTTCAGGATTGAGGACCACAGTCTGCCAGGACATCTTTACCATCTACTTGGCCTTATTGGTGAGAATCTACGACCATTAATC
Organism: Manis pentadactyla; assembly: GCF_030020395.1. Classification (NCBI taxonomy): domain Eukaryota; kingdom Metazoa; phylum Chordata; class Mammalia; order Pholidota; family Manidae; genus Manis; species Manis pentadactyla. Next base: position 161,594,434 of record NC_080022.1, on the reverse strand, counting down.
TATTGGCCCTCTTGCTGGAATGCTTTATTTTGTTCCTAATGTAGCTAAGAAAAACAAGCATTTTCTGTAAAGTTTTCTTAGGGTTTATCTGAAGTAACTGATTCTATTTGTGTGTTAAAGCCCAGTTACATAGAAGAAAAAGAATCTCTTCCAAAAACAGCATCAGACTCAGAGAACCCAAGAATGGACTAACAGTTACCAAAGGGAAAGGGACTGGGGAGGATGGGTGGGAAGGGAGGGATAAGGGGGAAAAAGGGACATTACGATTAGCACACATAATGTAGGGGGGGCACAGGGAAGGCCGTACAACACAGAGAAGACAAGTAGTGATTCTATAGCATCTCACTATGCTGATGGACAGTGACTGTAATGGGGTTTGTAGTGGGACTTGATAATGGGGGGAATCTAGTAACCACAATGTTGCTCATGTAATTGTATATTAATGATACTAAAATAAAATAAATAGAAAGAAAGAAAGGAAGAAGAGGAAGGGCGGGAGGGAGGGAAGGAGGGAAGGAAGGAAGGAAAAGAAAAAGAAAAAGAATCTGTTCTAATTCCCACCCCTGAAACCAGAAAATTTGTTTCTAATCCTGCTAATACACAGATTTATGGCCTGGATTTTTTAGACACAGAAGCCAATACATTCCCTTTGGCTAAACCAATTTAAATTGCATTTTCTATAACCTGCTGCCAAAAGAGTCTTGACTAATACAGTGCCCAACCCACAGCACCAGGCCTAGTCTGGCAGCCCTAGACCAGCCTGAGGAGAATCTGCTCTTTCATCCTCAGAGCTCCTTTGCTCACGAGTCTCACATGTGCTATTCTTTACTCATCCCAACTCTCACATGACCGAATCATACAATAAGGTCTCCATTAAAGGCATTCAACATTTATTTATGGAGTCAACCCAAATGAATGTTAATATTGATGAGTTTTAAATTTTTTTTTAATATTCCTGTCAAGATTGTCCACTGCAGGGTGGGAATCATACCCTATTCATCTTTATATGCCCCACACCCATGAAAGTGGTAGGCATATTAGTTACGTCAATTAACGAAATTAAAATGAATTAGAAAAACTCACTGGGTTGAAGGGAAGTTGAAATGGATGATTGCCAATACAGAGTCCCTTTAAGCTATATAAAAATGGTGCTTGAGAAAATTCTCCTTTTGTAAGAAAGAACAAAAGGCAAAATCCCAGCAACGAAGCCCTGAAATAAGAAAAAGGTATACCAAAGGCTGTATACAATGATTTGATGTCCTAGGGCGGGTAGAACTGCCTGCACTAGTTAAGGAGGAAAGAAGGCATATACTCCTAGAAGTTGTATTTAAAGAATCTGGGCACCCTCAAGTAATCCAAGGAGAGAGAAGGCTTAGTTCTCTCTTTCTGGAGGCCACCATGTGCACTGTGCCTTCAGGGTTTATAGCAGTCCTAGGATGATCAAGCGGTCATAGCCAATAAAGGGCTAAGCCACCTGCAGGGGACGGTCTCACCTCCCTTATGTTCTTCCCCCTTCATTCCAAACTCATGCAACTGATTAAAACAGGAAGGGGATAGGTGGCACAACGAAAGGGACTTTTGAGCAACCAATCTTAAAATCTATATTAAGAAAAAATGCTAGTCCATAGATAGTCCTAAGGAGCAGCTTTTCCTTAACTGAATTAAGATTTATTTTGATAGTCCTGTCTTTTTCCAAACAGTTGAACACAAACAGCCTAGTTTTCCTATTGGCAAAATGGTCATTAATGCGACTTGCCTCATTCCCTTTTAGTTATAGTAAGACCCAATGACAAAATGAACAAACATACATGGGAGTGCTTTGCAAATTAGAACACATTTCTTGATCATAAGTTTTATTATTGCCCCTCATTATGCCTGGACCTAGTATCCTGACTTTTTGGATTTGGCACCATGCATATGTCAAGCCCTGATGCTGAAGAGTTAGGGCAGTCTAATTACTGCAAGCAACAGCCCCCAAATCACAATGGAGTGTCACAATTTCTCACTCATGTCACACTCCATAATAGATTGGCAAGTGATTTGTTTTCTTTGTTTCTTGCATCTCCTGGCTTCACCCACCTCCAGGTTCATAGCACCCTCTCCCTTCTACCAGCAGATGGAGAAGTAGAATAAGGACAGTGCACAAGAGAATTTTACGGGCAGATGCACATTACTGCTCACATTCTATTATACAAAAGTCAATCGCATTACCGTACATGACTACAAAAGGATCTGGAAATGGTAAGTTTGTTGGTACTCAGGAGGAACAGCAGAACATGGATAGTTGCAAGCACTAGATCACACTCAGCTAAGGCACTGATGAACTTATAAAATCCCTCCATTACATGAAAAGCTCCTACCTATCTGTGTACTTCCACAGTTTCTGGTTTATAGATCCCCTATAAAACCTAATTTAAAACACTGTCATCTACTTAGGTGCAGGAACTTCTGTCACTTCATGCCCACAGTGCTTAAATATAGTGGATACTCAAAAAATGCTAGTTGAAGCAATAGAACTAGTCAAGTATCTGATTCCCCCTAAATTAAAGCATTCAAGTTCAAATCAGCAGTGGTTTCTTAAACACCCCACACAATGCCAAGCTGCTACCAAGAAACAATGGCCTAGCCAGAAAAATCATTCTGAAATTTTGGGTTTTGAAGAGGAAAGGAAAAAGCCCTGAGACTTCCATGACTAACACAGAGCTTAGTACTTAGTAAGCACTAATTATAAATGTGGTGAGTAAGCAAGTGAATGAGTAATTTAGTGAACAAATAGGTTATAGATCCAGGAGTTTCATAAATCAAGCAAGTTTGCTATTTGGATCATTCAAGTATCTGGAAATCTGTAATTATAGTTCTTTTTTTTAATCCTTTTATTCTCCTGTAGGTTTTTGGTCCTGATATACGTGAGTCTAAGTGACCCACATTGATTTGTTTCATCTAATAGCTAATAACCTGACAGTGTTCAATCATAGACTAAAACTGGAGTTTCATCTAGCTCACTCTATGTTTTGGAGCAACTCAGTGAATCCCAGAGCTATCACCTCTCCCTCCTCTGAATCATAGCCCTTATTTGTCACTCACTTGGGACTTTCTTACATACTAGCTATACCAGCTAGTTGTCTTGTATTAGTGTCATCTTTCAGAGTGTCACATAACTCTGCATCTGGGGAGGCTTTTCTCCTCAAATTATTTGGAAAAAACATGACAGTACAGTCCATGTGTTTTTCTGTCATTTCTCACTGTCTAACAAAGTCACCTTTGCTGCACCCAAAGGAGTAATAGATAGTCCTGAGCTTCACGGATGAATCCATTCTACAACTACCACTCAGTGCTGACCGTGTGACAGGTGTAACATGAAGCTACATTAAGTCATAGACCTTGACATCACAGAGCATCATCTAGTGGGGAAAGAAAGATATCAAACACCTAATATTCAATTCAGTAAGTTTTATAGAAGAATATAAAGGGATAAAGGAGTACAGAAGAAAGATGAAGAAATGTGATAAACTACCTAGGTTAAAAAAAAATCTCAGCTTTGCCACATGTTGGGTGTGTGATTTTGGCAAACTACTTAACCTCTCTGATCCAGTTTCCTCATCTGTAAAAATACAGCATCCACCTCATAGGGTTGTAAAGAGGATTCAATGTGTTAACATATGTAAAAATGCTTAGAACTTTGCCTAATTTCATTAAATACCTAGTAGCTAGCCATTATATTCATTATTATTAGGTTTTATTGTTCCTTGTAAAGTACAATGAAGATATGATAAGTGATGTAGCACTGAGACATATTTTAAGTGAATATTTTTTAAATAGTTTTTAAAAGTGAGATGGTTCTGGAAGTGTTTTAAAAGATTATATATTTCCAAGTATTATTATTTACTGAATTATAATTCTCTTGCTCTGTTCTTATTAATTGAGATGAATCCAGTCTACACTTATCAAACTCAGTTTGCACTGATGAAGTACATTACATTCATCCATCTTTGGAATGGATCTGGTAAATATCAAAATTGCCACCTTCTGAAATATAGCTGCAGCATACTAACTCATAAAACCTTACAGTTACCATGAGAGCTTGACTGCTTTCTCTGCCGTTTCTTTGGGTTGCAGAGATTCAAAAGTGAGATTCAGAGCTTAGTTGTTCATGGAACTGGCAGACTGGTGACATGGTTGGGTATCTGTTCATATGATTTGATGGTATAGGGTTGAAGTTAGGAGGAAGAATTTTGTGAAGGGAGGCCTGAGTCAAAGGAGAATTAGATTTGGGAGGAAATTGCTTGGCATCTGTCTTCCTTACTGGCCAGAAGGACTGGCTTTAAAATCCTATGAAGAGGAAAATTAAGTCCAGAAGCCACAAGATAAGGTCTGATAAGAGATGTGAGATTCCAGGAACAAATTATGCTTCTTCAGGACATGTTATGAAGTAAGATAGAATTGGAGTTCAGTGCCATTTTCATCCCACCTAGCCCATCTCCAAATCCATGTTCCATTGCCACAAACCAAGTATACTTCCCTACCACCATGAATAACAGCTGACCTCATGGTGTGGCTAGACGATAAGGGTTGGGGAGGGGCACCTGCAGAGCCACAGTCAGAAGCCTCAGCAAGAAAGCAGAGCAGAACATGAGCAAACTTGTTACTGAGCACATGCGAGTATGTGCTCAAACCCTGAAGACTCCTAGAGGTATCTAGGGAAAGCTCTGACAGGGGCTATAATTCTCTAAAATGGGAATTAATGATCTGCATTTATAGGGGAGAAAACAATCATGGCAGAAGTAGGCCATTTTCACTATCTAGTAAGTGGCAGGAGTGGGATTCAAATTCTGTTCTGTGTGTCTCAGGACACACTTCCTTTTCAGAATATCACACTGCCAAATTATTGTGCACTGTGAACATATCACTACAGTAGCTACTTATGGGGAGAAAACAGAAAAAATACTGTAGACATTCATATTATTCTGAATTACTGCAATATCTGCAATTTCTTCTATGTTCTGCAGCACACACATACACACACACACACAGAGCAGTCCTTTTCTGTACTAGAGGAAGTATGTTTACATCAGATAATATGCACTATAAAACAAAAACAGAGGCTCATTTCCATGTTACCTACCCACTTGGCCAGGAGAAGGGCCAAGAAGTGAGCCACATTAAGGACCAGGGTTGCTGAGATAGTGAAAAGACAGAAGTTATATCTTACATGTGCTTCTCCATATCTGAATCCCTCCATCCCCAAATGATAGGAATGCTTAATTAAATCCATATTTTTTAAGTACTCCAATCTTTTTTAATGTCATTATTTTTCATCTTTTGCATCTGGGTAAATACTCCTATTTTGGCACAAGAAAGAGAAGGCAAGTCCCATTAGCCAATCTGCTGCTAGGAGACCTAGCAGCCTGAAAATGAGTTTTTGACAAATTGGAGAGGCCACCTCCTTGCACCTAGACAGCATGTGGCATTTCATAAAGTGGCTCCATCCCTTCTACCCCCACCAGGTCAGCCCATACCACACTGTTCTGAGCTCTCCCTGGAACCATCTGATGTCTGGAACATCACTGTTTCAACGTGGCTTGGAATCATCCCAGACAATTGCTGTGACCAAAGCAGGTTTTTAAATAGAAGATCTTCAGTTGTTTGGATTTGGCTCTCCCATCGATCTGTGCCACGTTGCTCAGAGCTATCTCTCTGCTTTATTCAGCATTATGCTTTCATGCTGACCATACACACTGTAAGTGAAAGGAATCTTTCCACGTATGATTCCGCACAGTTAATTATGAAAGGTGTAGCTGTGGTCTTACACAGTTCAGTATTTCTATACACTTTGTTTTAATTTGGAATTATATCTTCATTTGATTCGAGTTTCTTTAATTTCATCATAATTAAAGGTCTTAGCTCTCCCAAATGTATCCAAATTAAGCCAAGAAGGGTTGAAATTTGTGACCATACTGTATGTTTTCCCTTCTCTGGGTTCCCACAGCACTTCAAACTTGCCTTTAATTTTATATTTACTAGGTATCATAATTAAGACTTTCTTCCTCTCTAGCCAATAAGTGCCTTAAACAAAATAGGTTTTAGTCATCTTTTTACCCCTAAAGCTTAACCAAGTGCCTGACAAGTACTTAATAGGTACCCAATATGTATGTTCTTGGATCAAAATTTTACATATTCATGACAACCATTTTAATGTCCAAAGGCACTGGTTGTACTACCTTATTTCTTCTCCATTTATACCTCAATGTTCCCCCGCTCATTACTCCATGAACCACACACAGCTCTGCCTGAAACCCTGAGAGCATAATAGCTCTAAGGGGGACAGGGAGGAATGTTTAGAAAGTTAATGGATATGGTATCAAGAGTCCCCTGCTTCTTTACCTATATATCTCATCTTTTCCCATGTTTATTCAAGCTCAAACTCTCTGTTGCCTGTACTAATAAAGGGAAGCTATAGTATATGTAATTCAAGATATCAGATCATCTAAATAACCCCTTGTCTTTTCAGGAAAAGCATTATACAAAAGCAAGAGCCCTAACTTTGGACAGTTAAGGCTGACGTCACACTCCTTCTGTATAAAATGATCCTGGATAAGCCACTCAACCTTTCTGAAACTCAGTTTCTTTGCCTGAAATGCTTTCCTTTCCTAGCTACAGACTGATGTCTGGATCACACAAGCTGTTCCATATTCTGTGAATCATAAAATGCAATACACATCTAAGATCATGTGAATATTACTTTTGGAATGGATTATCTGATGGCAAGAGTGATGAATAAATTGGCATCAGATTAATAGACGGTGCTCTGCCAAGCAAATATTAAAATAATTTGTGGTTCCCAAGACTAAATCAAGTGACAATGTAGGGACACAGTCCAGCTGTATAGGTGCAGGTATAGCTGGCTGGAGTCATAAAAGAGCCACGACTGATCCCATACATGGCTGGTTCCTCTGCAGATAACCAAGAGTTGACTAACTCACAGCAAGGGCACAGGATGGCACCTTGCACTACCATTACCCATATGGTAGAAAACGAAGGTTGCTTGTGCCAAATGCAGATCCAATTAAAACTTGGAAAGGTTGCTCCATTATCACATTTGCTGCCATAATTAAATTTGCGAACTGAGAAGAGCTGCCAAGCTTGCCTCTCTGTATCAGAAGGTGGGACATCTGTTAACATTAGTATGGACATGGTGCATGGGGGGACGTCACAAAAATTCTGCTTCAAAATGAACATTCAGAATAAACTATAATTTATTTTAAGGCTTTGAATATTAAGCCTTCTATTGTTGAATGTGTCTCAGTCTCTTTGCTACCTCTCCTGATTTGTGATTTTTTTTCACATAAATGGTTTTAACCGTCATTTCTCATTTCCAGAATCAAATTCTAAAGATTAGAATTCACATCAGACTGTAATTTCACCAAGGAAGGTGATCTATGATCAGAATTAAGAAGCTTTAAGGGACACACTTGATACTTCCTATGGAGCTACCAGACAGTGCAGGAATTATATGTGACTTAATTTAACCACCTATAGGAGGTAGCAAAACTGGAATGATCTGGAGCACACAGTTAAGTAATAATATTAGTGTATTTGCATAATGCTACTGACAACATGAACTTTTGCATTCCAAGTAATTTTAAACCTGGAGGCAATCTATGTAGTAGATGATTGTATTCCCATTTTGCAGAAAAGTAAATTAAGATTCAAAACATAAAGTGAAATGCTGATGATATCCCAGCCAAATGAAAGGAGGAATAGAACCCAGGTTTTCTAAATCCTACACACATATATGTACTTAATTTATAAGCTACACAAATTGATGACAATAGAACCATTCAGTCCCCCATAAAGAGCCACATGTTTTCATCCAAACAATTTTTTCAAGATTATGATACTGAAAGAATAAATTAAAACCCATCTTCCTACTTATTAGAATGAAACCCTAAAGTGAACAATGTGAACCAAAAGCGACACTCTCAAAATAGCATTGACAAATTCTGCATTGGTCTATGAAGAAAACCAGCAAGCATCTGGGCCCTGAACTTTGCTATACTACAAAGGGGAAGGAGAAAAGTGTCATGGGAAGAGCTATAAGCTGAAAGACCCGGATTCTGGTCTTTGTGGTGCAGGCTTAACCAAAGCACTTCATTTCAGCATTGTTTCCACAACAGAAGGAAAAGATGTGGCAGAAGTAGAGTCTCCCTAAAATCCGTTTCAGGCTTAAAAACTTCATGATTCCTGTTGAGGACACTGAGCTGGGATTGCCTCCTTATATATATATATATATATTTTTTGTAGATAATTATTTTTTATTGAAGGGTAGTTGACACACAGTATTACATTACATTAGTTTCAGGTGTACAACACAGTGATTCAACATTTATATACATGACAATTCTAGGTACCAGCTATCACCATACCAAGCTGTTACAATATCTTGACTATATTCATTACATCCCGGTTACTTATTATTTTACCATTGGAAGTATGTACTTTTTTTTTTTGTGAGGGCGTCTCTCATATTTATTGATCAAATGGTTGTTAACGACAATAAAATTCTGTATAGGGGAGTCAATGCTCAATGCACAATCATTAATCCACCCCAAGCCTAATTTTCGTCAGTCTCCAATCTTCTGAGGCATAACAAACAAGTTCTTACATGGAGAACAAATTCTTACATAGTGAATAAGTTACATGGTGAACAGTACAAGGGCAGTCATCACAGAAACGTTTGGTTTTGCTCATGTATTATGAACTATAAACAGTCAGTTCAAATATGAATACTCATTTGATTTTTATACTTGATTTATATGTGGATACCACATTTCTCTCTTTATTATTATTATTTTTAATAAAATGCTGAAGTGGTAGGTAGATACAAGATAAAGGTAGAAAACATAGTTTAGTGTTGTAAGAGAGCAAATGTAGATGATCAGGTGTGTGCCTGTAGACTATGTGTTAATCCAAGCTAGACCAGGGCAATAAAACATCCATGGATGCAGAAGATTTCTCTCAGAACAGGGGGGTGAGGTTCTAAGCCTCACCTCTGTTGATCTCCAATTTCTCACCTGATGACCCCCCCTGCGACTGTGCCTGTCTTAGGTTGTTCCTCCCTTGAGGAATCTTACCCGTCTCTGGCTAACCAGTCATCTTCCGGGGCCATACAGGGAAATGTAAAGTTGGTAAGTGAGAGAGAAGCCTTATTGTTTGAAATGGTTAGCTTTTTGTTTCTTGGCATATTTATGCCCTGTAGCTTCTATGCCCAGCATTTGTCTTGAGGTATCTTTACCACTTGGAAGAATTATGATACTTGGTAAATTTGATATGAGGCACGAATTCTATTTAAGGGTTGTAATTAGGAAGGAAGAAGAAAAGCTATAGAAGTAGCAGGCGGAAGAAAACATGGGAAGATTGATTATTTCTTTGACATATCTTCTTGTAGAGTAACTTCAGCATGTGTAGGTTTTAAGCTACTACTTAAATTGCGCACACACATTAACATAATAGGAGTATAGTTACATAACTAAAGCATATCTGTAATTACCAGCCATCTCCAGTGAAACCAAGAAAACCAGTTAGGCACCTTAGGCATTTGTGAAAACTTATCTATGATATGGTGGATATTGTCCAACTGAACTTGAACAGTCTGAGAGAAATCAGACAAATTAAAACAACCCATTCCTGGGGAATGTTCACATCCCTTATGTTCTTTTAACAGTAAATAGTCTGTGGTTGTAAGATTTTGGTGCCTCCTTATATTTTCTTGATGTATTGTGAAATCTGAGTTTGAATGACTTTAAACGTATGTAGGCTTCACACCTACCAACGTTTTCCCTGCAGTAATTCAGCCCCCAGACTCTCTTACAGATCACAGTGAATCTTAAGTGATGATTAGCTTACACAAGGGAACAAATTAATTCTGCAATTAATGACATGACAGTAAAGAGATTTCAGAGCAATTTATGTAAGAGGATTGAACAACTGATCTTAAGTGGTCATTTAATTTTATATGAAATGTGGCTTAAAAGAAGGGAAAAAAATCCTGATAATGTATAACTAAAACCCAGACCTCCTAAATGTTTAAAGGCTGAATTTACTGTATATATGTATAGTGACTTTAAGTTTATATACTGAAAATCAGGAACATCGTGGAAAGAAAAGTCAGAATTTTCCAGAGAGGGCTTAGCATGGTATTCCTGACCCAAAGCAGAATGTTCTAAGAGTTTGTAGTCTATGAAGGACACTCACACATGGCTGTCTTTGACCCTTACTGTAACCCTATGAAGAAGAAAGGGTGTTATTTTTCACCACTTAATAGATAGAGGAGAATGAATTAAGGGTTATGCTCAAACTACTATTTAGAAAGTCTGTTAGGCATTTGAAGCCTCCAGAGCAGTGTTAAAAGTGCACAAAGTATACAACTTCTCTTTATATGGCTGTTTCAGATGGCCACCAAAACTTGAATCATTCAAACAGCCCTATTGCCCACCCCAAAAGGCAACTAGATGAAACTGAATATTAAAAAACATACTTTTCAGTAGAGATAGTACTCAGTCTTTCTGAGTCTTTTGAAAATGGCCAGGAAAATAGAACAGAATAGCATTTTGGTCAGAGTATAGCTTATAGGAAAACTTTTGTTTCAAATATATGTGACATAACCAAACTATACATGGCTAAGTAAACCATTCTTTCTTTGGCCATTTTTTTTCTTACAGTGATTATTATTATTACTATTCATTATTATATACATGTAACTTTTCTATAGCAATTATAGTCAAGTACAATTTACAAAGAAAAATTACTTCAATATCATATGAACTTAACTTTTTAATTATATTCTTGTGATATTTAATTTGTTGGCCTTTCTACATTTTACCTAACTACCTCTTCCAAGGTATCAAACACAGCTCAGTTCTGGAATTGTTTTTTGACCTTTGAGTCTGTGCTTCTATCACAAATTACATTTGGTAATGTTCTGTTTACCTCATTAGATTCAAAGCTCTTTGAGGCCAGGGGCCTATCTGTCTTTGCATCCTGGTCTCCTGCCACTTACAGGTGCTCAATAAGTGAGAATGAATGGACAGGTGAAAGAAGGAATTGGGAGATATAAACCAGGTGCCACACTGGAGAATGTGCTAAAATGACAAGAATGCCTTTGGTAACCACTAGTCCCTTCTTGGAGTCTGTGAGTCTGCTGCTGTTTTGTTCCTTTGTGAGTTGTTATACTCCACAAATGAGTGAAATCATTTGGTACTTGTCTTTCTTCATCTGGCTTATTTCACTGAGCATAATGCCCTCTAGCTCCATCCATGTTGTTGTAAGTGGTAGGATTTCTTTTCTTTTTATGGCTGAATAATATTCCATTGTGTATATGTACCACATCTTCTTTATCCATTCATCTACTGATGGACACTTAGGTTGCTTCCATTTCTTGGCTGTCATAAATAGTGCTGCAATAAACATAGGGATGCATATGTCTTTTTGAGTCAGGGACTTTGTTTTCTTTCGGTAAATTCCTAGGAGTGGAATTCCTGGGTCAAATAGTATTTCTATTTTGAGCTTTTTGAGGAACCTTCATACTGCTTTGCACAATGGTTGAACTAATTTACATTCCCATCAGCAGTGTAGGAGGGTTCCCCTTTCTCCACATCCTCATCAGCATTTGTTGTTGTTTGTCTTTTGGATGTTGGCCATCCTAACTTGTGTGAGGTGATATCTCATTGTGGCTTTAATTTGCATTTCTCTGATGATTAGCAATGTGGAACATCTTTTCATGTGCCTGTTGGCCATCTGAATTTCTTCTTTGGAGAAGTGTCTGTTCAGATCCTCTGCCCATTTTTTAATTGGGTTATTTGCTTTATGTTTGTTGAGGTGCATGAGCTCTTTATATATTTTGGTTGTCAACCTCTTATCAGATATGTCATTTATGAATATATTCTCCTATATTGGAGAATACCTTTTTGTTCTGTTGATTGTGTCCTTTGCTGTACAGAAGCTTTTTAGTTTGATATAGTCCCACTTGTTCATTTTTTATTTTGTTTCTCTTGCCCAAGGAGATATGCTCATGAAAAAGTTGCTCATGTTTACATTCAAGAGAGTTTTGCCTATGTTTTCTTCTATGATTTTTATGGTTTCATGACTTACATTCAGGTCTTTGATCCATTTCAAGTTTACTTTTGTGTATGGAGTTATATAATAATCCAGTTTCATTCTCTTACATAAGGCTGTCCAGTTTTGCTAACACCATTCAACAGAGCCAAATTTTATGTCTAAACACAAACTGCTTTCTCAGGAAACAGACGCTCAAAATCAGGATATGGAAAGGATCTCTAGGAACCTGGTTCAACCCATACCTACAGAAAAGTGAGCATCTAAATAATCCAGAGGATTTTCTGTTTCATTTAAAGCTTCATTTCCTTCAAGGGGCAAAAATCTCCCTTTGTAAAACTTTTGCTTTCAATCCAAAATAATCCTGCTCCCTTGCCTTGACCCTTGAAAGAACAGACTCCCAAAAATCTCTGAAAAACTGCCACTTACATAAATTTGTCCTTGTTCATAGTTTCTTCTCCAGTCTTCCACTGGCATAATCTCTTCCTTGCTTACATACACTATAGAACAGAATCTCCATTTCACACTGTTCAAAATCACTGTCTCATTTTTCAGTGCTAAAACTGTATAGTGCCCTGTAGCTTTTCAGACACTCATTATTTTAAAGGCATTGGCTGAACCGAGTTCATTGGCTGTGAGTTTAATAAACTCTCCCAGGTGCTGGTATCTTTCAGCCTGTCAATTTGAAAATTCTTTCTTGAGCACCATAGATCACTGCAGAGAGAGAAGCACACTCACAAAGAGCAGAAAAATACCAGAATGCAAAGACTGCAAAAGAATGACCCAAAGCCTGCCACTGATGAAGATAATTAATAGTCCAGTTGTAAATAAAATAACTTTAAGAATGCAAAATGAGATATCACCATTAGACAGAGGATGTGTATGTTTTGGCACCTTCAGGAGGAATGAATACAAATACATTAAGAATTGCTCAAGACATCTATTTAAAAACTCTTAGATTTCAAACTAAGTACTCACCCCCTGTCTAAATAGCTCTATCAGTGATCCTGTTACTCATTCACTTATTTAACTCTCACATAAAATCAGGACCAGTGTAAAGTCCAATCTTCCTTAAGGACAGTGAATTTCCTTCTCTCCTAAATCTGATCACATTCTCTCCTTATATAACATACTGCCCCCACACACTTCCTTGTGTTGCCTTATAACTGCATATGTTTAAATATCTTGTCTCACCAAAAAAAATCATAAACTACTTGAGGGTAGGAATAATGACTCATGTTTCTCTTGTCTAACCCATAACAGCTGGCATAATGAAAAGCACAACACAGGCGCTCTATATAAATTCTTTGATATGAATAAAATGAAAACTTGGGAGACTGAGAAAGTTTGATTTTCTCAGTCCCTCTGGACTTAACAGAAATGCTATCTCAGAGCTTTCTCAACTCATACATTATTGATTTTTACAGGTGCCACCTTTCTCTAAGGAGATATGGGGCACTAGCAGCCAACCACAGTGTGTTACTCTAATCAGCAACAATTTCAATCTTAACCTAATCAGAATCTATTGTGCAGTTAGGATGGATCCCATAAATGACAATCATAACCATTGTTAAATGGTGAATGCACCATAATATCATCAAATCAGAAAACTGTCCCATAGTTCTCTTAAGTAATCGCACTGAAAGATTAGGCACCAGCAGGTAATTTGGCCTCATCCTTCTTTGGAAAAACTTAGAAGAGACTTGAACTTGAATAAATCACCATGAACAATTGTAAGAACAAATTACCCAGGCAATTTGATATCTTTCTGTCTTCACACACATGGGGAAAATTATATTATAGTCATGATTTTTATATCATACTCTGGGTTCTGTAGTTCTGCTGGAGTGAATAATATTCTCCTTCCCCCACCAAAAATAGTGTAACTGAATTAATTCAGACACAGGATATCCCAGAAATAAGAGACATTGACACAGGATTAATTGCAGTCCCAGTTTCCTGGAAGATGTTGGGACCTGAAAATACAGATCCTGTCAGCCAAAAGGAGAGATCAGAATGGGATAAAAGATATTTTAGAAAAAAGAAGGCAAGGCCAAAAACAGGGCATAAGTTTTTTTAAGTAATCATTTAAAGATGATTAATAAATACTTTAATAAATGTTTTTAAATAGTCATTGTACTCTTTGGGGAACTATACTTATTCAATCAATATGCATTAAGCACCTAGTATGTGCAAATAACTGCTGAAAAGTGCAAAGTCTACAAAGATAAAGATCCATTCCAAGCCCTAAGCAACCTTGTAAACTGGTAGAAAATATATTATACACACACCCCAAAAAAACCACATAAGGCAATATTTAAAAAGGAACACTAGTGTGTTTTATATGATTAGATAATCTTCTACACATTCACCTGACATTCCATAGAGATTATGACTCAGTAGGCTTGCCATTACCTAAGAATCTGTATATCTCTACAGAGCTCAGATGATTCTTACAATAAGTCAAATTTGGAAGATCTCCAATTAAGGAAATTGTAATTGGAGGCTGAGACAATTTACACATGGAACGATCTATATAGAATTAGAAATGTTATGCCTATTTATCCGGTTTTAAGGAATAAGACTTCTGCAGTGAGAGAAATATGGGGATGGGGAACATTCAAAGATAAGGGAACAATTCAAACAAAGCGCAAAGTCAGGGAGTCACAGACTTTATCAGAGGAAATAGGGGACTCAGTCAAGAAAGGAAAGTAGGGTTGGATAGATTGGATTAGTGAAAAGGTTGGAAGCTCAGAAATAAAGGAGAGGATATTGTAATAGCTTAAGCAAAAATGAAGTACAAAACTAGAATAGTGGCTAATAGCGGTGGAAAGGAGGTGCTCTAACAAAGTAGATCTTGGAATGAAAGCACTTATAGAACTTGGTTACTGATTGTATATGGAGGGAAAGGGAGAAGGGATAGGAAGATAACTAGGCATTGCTAAGCCTTATAACCACAGGAGAAATAGAGGTTGTTAAGACCAAGAATTCATGAGTTGAGCTAGTTTGATAGTACAGGAGTAGAGTTGGGAAAATGATGATTTCAATCTTAGACTTGTTGAGTTGTATGACATTTCTATTTTTAGTATTTTTAGGAACCTTCATACTACTTTCCACTGTGGCTGCACCAATTTACATTCCCACCAACAGTGCAGGAGGGTTCCCTTTTGTCTACATCCTCACCAGCACTGGTTGTTTCTTGTCTTTTGGATAGTGGCCATTCTGACTGGTGTGTGGTGATATCTCATTGTGTTTTTTATTTGGATTTTCCCTGATGATGAGTGATGTGGTCTTTTCATGTGCTTGTTGGCCATCTGTATTTCTTCTTTGGAGAAATGTCTGTTCAGGTCCTCCGTCCATTTTTTAATCAGGGGATTTATTTTTTTGGTGTTGAGGTATATGAGTTCTTTATGTATTTTATATGCTAACCCTTTATAGGATAAATCATTTACAAATATATTCCCCATATCATAGGTTGCCTTTTTGTTCTGTTGATGGTGTCCTTTGCTGTACAGAAGCTTTTAAGTTTGATGTAGTCCCACTTACTCATTTTCTATTTTGTTTCTCTTGCCTGAGGAGATGTATCCAGGAAAAAATTGCTCATGCTTATGTTCAAAAGGTTTTTGCCTATCTTTTCTTCCAAGAGTTTTATGATTTCATGTCTTACATTTATGTCTTTAATCCATTTTGAGTTTGCGTCTATGTATGGAGTTAGACAGTAATCCAGTTTCATTCTTTTGCATATAGCTGTCCAGTTTTCCCAACCCCAGTTATTGAAGAAACTGTCTTTCCCCCATTATATATTAATGGCTCCTTGATCATATATTAATTGACCATATATGCATGGGTTTATATCAGAACTCTCTATTCTTTTCCACTGAACATAGAAGAACTTTAAATGCATATTACTAAGTGAAAGAAGCCAGTCTGAAAAGTCTTCATACTGTGTGGTTATGTATCTGTAAAATATTCTGAAAAAGGCAAAATTATGGAGAGAGTAAAAGTGCTAGCTATTGCCAGAGGAGGAAGAGTGAATAGACAATACACAAAGGATTTTTTAAGGCAGTTTATCAATTGTAAAAATTATATTCCTTTGGTGGGAGATGTTGATAATGGGGGGAGGGGGTATACATGGGATAATCTCTGTTATCTTCCTCTCAATTAACTGCTCTAAAAATAATAAGTCTTTTTTTAAAATACACATACATACACACACACACAAACTGATGCAAAAAAAAAAAAAAAACCCAGTGATTCATTTCTCTTATGTTACCATTACCCCTGGCCCTCTTCACATGCACATACTCATGAGGAGTAGCGCATCACATTCATAATGAATGTTTCTAATAAAGAATAGAAGATGCAAATGAGAAGAGGGGGGATTTAAGGAAGTATAGAATTTTCTGCAAAGGTGGTAGGCAGGAGGGCAAAGGTCACCAATGAGGTACCACCAACTTTCGCAAAAGATTTTCCTAAGACTGAGAAATACTTCCTTTGTTAGAATAAATCCTAACTGTTGATGAAGCTGTGGCATGCTTGGGACTCTCATATGATTGCTGCCAATAGTGTAAATTAATACAATTGCCTTGGAAAACTGTCTGATATTATCTACTAAAGCTGCGCATATGGATATACTATTAAAACTAAGCAATTCCACCTCTAGGTAGACAGCCAATAGAAATGCATGTGTGTTTGCCAAAAAGGCATGCACAGGAATGTTGGCTGTAACACTGTTCATACTGGCCATAAATGAGAACTTAAACAGTAGAAAGCATAAATGCACTGTGACATAAAAACTGATACTAATGTTAACAATAAAGAACTATTGCTACAGGCAACAACCTGAATGCCTGTGACAAGCACTAACAGTGAAAATATTAAGTTTACTTTATATATTTATTTATATAAATATACAGAAGATTCCATTTATATAAAGCTGAAAAACAGATAAACATATTCTATGTGATTAAAGTCAGGAGAGTGGTTGACTTCGGAAGAAGGGGAGTGACTGAGACAGCAGGAAGAGGACTTCCAGGGTGCTGATAACACTGTACTCATTAATCTGGGTAGTAATTACAAGAGTGTGTTCACTTCATTGAATACGTCAAGCTGTACGTTTATAATTTACATTCTTTTTCTTTGTATGTGTTACTTAAGAAGCTTACTTACAAATTTCATAGGATTGGAGGATTAGGGCTAATATTTAGCTCAGGATATAAGAAAATGCTAAGGTGACTTACAACCTGAGGTTTGAAGGGCTTCCGTGTTTGGTCAAAATCCTGCCATTTAAATATTTACTCTGATCTGTGATATAATTAAGTTATTTTTGCTGTTGTTGATAAAGGGAAGAAACATTTCTACTCTACAAATGATCTTCAATAAATTGATTCTGATTTCAAATTGGTAGAATCCCCTTCTTCCATATTAAGTGAGTAAATAATAACTTTTTGTTCAAAGCACATTTTGAGGACTGAGAGCCAGGCTAACACAAAATACAAAACAGGAACCAGTCCAGACTTAAAGGGTTGGGGAACAGGGAAGAATGGATTTGGGTCACAAATTAAAGCTAACAGGCTAAAGGGAAGTAAAAATCACTGAATGGCAGCTCATTCCATGGTCGAAGGTTTCTGAGTACAGTGGTTATTACATTCACCTGACATGGTGGACAACAGCTTAGAATCTGAAATGCAGGGTCACATTCTCTAAGGGGAGCCTTCTACCACTCAAGCTATTTGGTATGCAAAAGACTTCCTATAAGCCAGTGTAGTGTAGGTTTGAGATGAAATAACCTCCTCTTGACCCTCTTCCCACCCCCACACACGCATACCATGTTTCCACTGATTGGCAGTGGCTGCCTGGAGCACAGCGTCAAGAAAGATTTTAAGGCCATATGAAGGCTCAGCAGAAAAGAAGGCCAGGATCTATGGCCTTCTTTTACCTATGTTTATTATGGGGGTAAGAGGAAGAAATGTAAGGTGATCAATTCATCTCTGATTGCCTGAGATTCTCCTGGTGTTAGCACCTAAAGTCCCGAGTTCCAAGATCCCAGGCAAACCAGGATGTTTCTCACTCTGCCAGGAAATGGTTACCTGCTTGCCTTCTATGGTCTAGTTCAAAGAACCTGATCTTTGGAGAAAAATAACCTGAACTGGTTATCTCTTTTGCACAACTAATTTGTTATGTACTTTGGAAACACCACTTTGTCTCTCAGAATCTGTTATTTTTTATGTAAAGTGAAGAAAATAATATTTATAGTATGGAATTACAGTGAGAAGAAAAGGAAACAATGGCTATAACATAAAGAGCATTACCAGTCACATTATGGAATCTCAGCAAATATTACTAGCTTTCTTTCTGAAACAGCACATTTTAATCAGGGCCATAACCAGCACCCTTCATCAGCCAAGCCCATTCGTGAAGCAAGAGTATATGAACAACCCCATCCAAATCAGTTTCCCAAATCACATTCTGTGATGACTTCTTAACACTATTAGAGTAGGCAGTTAGGCACAAGCAGGAGAAAGGGGCCAGCCCATCACCAAGGAGGGCTCCTCCCTGGCCAGCCCCTAAGCCCTCCTTAGTTTCCAGTTCCACAGTCAAGGACACCTAGGTTGTCAAGAGGCCCAGGATCACAGGGGCTTTCCCGATTATAGGGTATGAACAAGGTCTGAAGGCCTTGTCCGAAAGTAACCCCGCCTCATTAAAATAATATCTAAATCTAATTAACATTGTGGTTTTGGCCCCCTGTGGGCTTCACTTAGGTACTTACAGGTAAGGTGCCTACACACTGGAAAAAGGTTTATGTAACCTAGAGCTGTCAATCAGCCTGTCAACCAAATGCAGTGAGGCACAGGGCAGGACTTCCTGCCATCTTCAGAAAAAATAAAAGCCAGCCTAATCCTAAAGTGGGGTTGCTCCTGCTTTCTAGACAGCCCACTCTCCCACCCTGAGAGTGTACTTTTTGCTTTAACCCAATTTAAATTCATTGCTGCTTTTTCTTGCTATCTGGTCTTTCAACTGCATTCTTTCCTTCAAGAACATAAGAACTGGGGAGATGCAACGCATTCCATCACTAACAAAACCAAAAAAGGGCTTCAGTAAAAAGTACTTTCCAGATACTCTGAGTTAAATGAAGTTAAATGGGCTCTTTAATGTGAATCTTCCTAGTGTCTTTAATGTACCAACATGTGATAAAACCACCCAAGAAAGGGACATAATGAGCAGCTTCTCCCAAGTATCTCCAAAATATAATTAACTAAGAAACCTTTCCCCCCATGGATCATCTCTTAAGACCAGTACTCTTCAAAATACACCTAATAAAATGCCGATCCATCCACCACTAAAGGAAAAGTGATGCAAAGCTCATGTCTGAATAATAAATGAGTTCAAAACCATTTGCTCCTCAAGATAGAAGACTGGGGCTGAACTGAAGAGCAATGGTCTACCAATCAGAGACCTGGGACCAGGCCCACATTTTTATCACTACTGTACTTAGTGTACCCATCCCCTTCAGTACAATGCAGAGATTAGACTAAAATGCCTCTGCATCCCCTCCTAATATTCCTACTTTGGGGAATTATTGCTTTGGAGACAGAATTATTCTAATGACTCGATATTAAACAGTTAACTGCAGAATCTTTTTGCCATTTTGCTTTTTGCTACCTTGGTTATTATTATTAGTGATCTTTATTTCTTTTTTAAATGCTTCTTTAGCACAGTATCTCTATCATTTTGGGTATATAAAGTATGTCTCCAGTTTCTGCTGTTGATGCTACTTTCTCCCCCTTTGAATAGGTTTTCGCTCTTCCACATTCGTCTGAACAGGTTCTCATCTTCCACATTCACTCATTCCACACATCGATACACATTTCCCAACTGAGAACATTAGTTTTCATAAAGCACCTCCACATACAGATTGCCTGAGCAAGAAACTAAACCTCATAATTACAGGGACCAGTGGTTCCCAGGGCCATGCAGATAATGCCCTCCTGGGTCTTATTTTTTTCTGGTAAATTTTCAAAGACAAAAAAAAAAAAAAAAGTAGCTTGACGTGAATCCATTCTTACTATAGTGATTGTAATTAGGATGGGATGGGAAATGATACAATTTAGGCATTTGACACCCAAAGCTCCACTTGGTAAAAATCTAATCTATTTTTCATTAAGAGTTTCTTCCCAGAAGATCCCACGGGACAGGCCAGAAGCCCCTGCTCCACGAGCAATCAGATCAGACCATCTGGCCTCCTGCCATCTGAGTGCTGTCCTCTGAACAACAGTCACATGCAGATGGACACTCAAGTGACAATTTTTAGTTTTAGCCAGGGATGAAAATATAGTCCACTGTGCTGAAATGGTATGTTAACAGTGCATGCACAAAAGGTATTTCTCCCAAGAAAACCCTGGTGTGAATTTTTGACAATATCTAACTAGATGACCCAAGAATTCCCAAATCATGCCCTATCCCCTATACTCGTTAAGAGGTACCAAGCAAGATTTCTAAAGAAATTCAAAACAGAAGAAATTATAGCACATGATTAATAAAAACTCTATTTTTAGCTGAGCCTTGCCTTACACTCCTTAAAGAAAAGTGCTGACAATATTGGGTTATAATACCCAACTCAGTTTCAAGGCCTATGAAAGGTCATCTGCTTCTCACATGCAAGCCAGAACCCAGCTTTAAGCACCCCCACCCACAGCAATGGCCAATATTCAGATGGAGAAAGTAAAAGGAATACAGCCAACTCTATTAACTTGCCCTTCTCAGTTTACTAGTCTCAAGGCATGGAGAAATGGTAACCAGACAGAGCAGTTTATACTTCTGTGCACAGTGACCCTGCCCATCAGTAAACCTCATCCAATCAATATCTTAGGTCTGATGTCATGAGTCAGCAAACTGCAGCCTACAGGCCAAATCCAGCACTCTGCCTTTTTACATACATATCTGAAGTTTTATTTGAACACAGCCAGGCATATTGGCTATGTCTACTTTCACTCCCTAACAGAGTTGAATAGTTGCCCCAAAGACCATATGGCCTGCAAATACTAAAATATTCACATTCTGGTATTTACAAAAAAACGTTTGCTAATCTCTGCCCTAAACAGTCAGATTAACTGATTGTCCTCCCTCTGGGAAAGCAAGGCAGAAGCTGGGAAGTAAGCAGAGACCCAGGGACATGTCCTTCCTACTCAACTACATTACTTATGTTTTTGTTTCCCCATTGGGTTTAACAATCAAGCCTGTATTTAATCAGAGGTGTGGCTTCCCCTTCAAGTCCCTTTATGGAACCACTGGATATACAGATATACATGGGTCTTGGCTTACTCTTTCTTTTTCATAAAATTATTTTAGTGGGATCACAGGTTTTTTCACTTCTGTGTTCTATCCTTGGGATATGCACATATATCATATTGTTTATAATAAGAGAAAATCCTATATATACAAATATAGGGAAAAGGCAGGGCCATATGATACATTAAATAAAATATTTTCGAAGAGTATATATCATTCACATTAAAATTCTAAATAAAAGCGGGATACAAAATTATATAATCAGTGTTTTCAAAACTTTAAAAGCAAACATACTCATATGCAGGCACATATACATGACATGTTAAAGGTAAGTTATTGTGTGATGGCATTTCTTTTTGTAAATGCCAAATTTTCCATAATAAGAATGAGTTAACATTTAACATATTCAAAAGCCTTTAAAGCATCAATTCAAGGAGCTACCTAAAGAGCCCAGATTTCCATCAAGCTTTTGTAAACTTTAAAAAAGGGCTCCCACAGCTAAGAAAACACTGCAAATCACCATTGTTAAAAGTCTTCTCAAAGCTTTGCTATAGTAGTTTCCAAAGTTTTCTCTTCTCTTCTAGTGCACGAGTGGACAGGAATATATTTATTTGTTCCTGGACTCTTGGATTAATGATAAAAGAAGGTACCTCAAAAGGTCAGGCCCTGATGCTCAACTGTTTGAATCCCAAAGGAATGGGGCCAAACTGCCACAGAATTCAAAAACCCTGTTATCTTAAAATGGTGAAGTGGGATCACAAAAATACCTTTCTTTGTAGGAATCTCAAGGGACATAGAAGTAAGAGAACAGAGCAGTTCATCTCTTTCTGGCCCTTGAACCCCTTCCCAGGGTAAAGGAATGACCACTGCAATGGGCTGTTATTTCTAGAAAAATGGGCTGCTCTGACAACTTTGACAGTTTCTCTTTTTTTTTTTTTTTTTTTTTGCTAATTCTTTCCAATCTTTTTATTGTATTTTTTCACTTTTTCTTTTAATTTCCTTTATGACAAAAAATTAATAAATAAATAAAATCCTCAAGCATTGCTCTGATAAGCAGATTTGCCTCAGTAAACTGTCCAGACTAATCCCCAGCAAAGTCCCAGATAATGAAATGCATCCTCTGGGTTGAGAAGTCAGCACTGCATAAAACTGAAAAGGAATTTGCCTCCACCACTGCTCTCTGTAAGAAACTTTTGCCCTAGGAATACGCCAGCTATGCTAAATGCCATTTCCCAGCACTGGGCTCATAAGCTGACCTCAGAAAGTATCACTGCAGCAGTCTGGGAAAGAAGGTTCCCAGAAGATGTTGAGCATCTGTGCAATGCCAACTATTTTGCCAAAGCTCTCATTGGCCAGTTGTAATAAATATTATCTACACACACACCCTTCCCTTACAGCCTCCATTCCCCACTCGAGATTTTAAAAGTCATTATTTTATTTTTACTGTAAGTAGTCAGTGCTTTACATCAGAATTTCTCAATAGCGGTCAACTCTATATCTTGGGATCCTGGCATGCAGAGGGAGTCCAATAAGTTGTTCAAAGAACTCAGAAATAGATTAGTATAGGAGGTTTGGTTTGACAAACATTCTTTAGTATATTTAGTATATTCTACTATCTCAATTCACGTCAAAATTTAGTATTATGAACAAGCTTTCCCACAAGTGGAGAGCACAGAGCAAGAAAGAATCTAAGGCAGACAATACTACCCTCCAATCCAAACAGGTACAGAGAATTAGGATGTCCCATCTAAGAATAGCAGGGCTATAGCCATTGGACAAAGGTTCAGAAGCAGGACTCTGGTTCCTAGGAGACCACTTAGATCAAAGATTAGCCCCTTGTCCTGGATCATTTATAGAAAAATGATTTGGAAAAAAAGAAATGAAGAAAAAGTGCAATTTCAGGTCTGTGCATCAGTACCCAGAAGAAATAATGTGAGACTTTGGAGTTAGAGCAGGCTGACTTCCCTCTGTGTGTGGTCATACTTCTGGTGTTGGAGTGGAGCTGAAACTACAAAAAGGAACTAATTACTATAGACTTAAGAGAAGAGTGCAGATAGTAGTAAAACAGGCAAGGTGCAACCCTTGTTTCATTAACATGGAGTATATTGACATTTAGTTGGAATTGTTAAGTGTTAAGGGAAAAAAACTCACTTTAGGGACTGAAGGGATTCCCCTAGGATTAAGGGTAAGAAAGACCTGGACCTGGTATTGCAAATCACAAAACTGAGACTTCATACATTCAAAATGATCAGTCAGAAATTTAACCATCTACTGTAACAAAACTCAACATTCTCCAGTGGAATATAATAGAATCCAGTCTCTATAAGGTGTCATTTAAAATAACTAGTATTCAATGAAAAATCACCAGATATGTGGGGAAAGTAGGGAAGACAAGAACATGTAATCAGTAGTCAAGAGAAATCTCATTCAACAAAAACATCTCAGAAACTAACCAGATGTTGCTATTTTCAGGCAGGAGTCTAACTAAAAAATGCTAAACAGGAGATTCTCAATATGGTGGCATGAGAAGGGTGGCAGAAATCACCTCCCAAAACCATATATATTTTGAAAATACAGCAAATACAACTATTCCTAAAAGAGTGACCAGAAGATATAATACACCAGCCAGGCTACATCTACATCTGTGAGAACTCAGGGTCTCACGAAAAGGGTTTACCATGAGGATTCCATTAGGCTTATGAAGGAAGAGGCCTCACTCAGCACAGTGCCTAGTACAACCTAACACTCAGGAGACGAGGCTGGTAGTGGTGGTGATGACGGTGATGAAGATGATGATGGAGAAAAGGGGGAGGAGGAAGAAGAGAAGATAATGGTGATGTTGGGGCTGAACTCCAGTCTTCAGATTCAGAGGCTCAGAATTGGAAAGGACCTTGGAAAATCGCCTGGATGGACTTCTGTGACCTACACAGAGACCCTGAAAGACACAATTTGACTTTGTGCAAGTTGGTGAAACTGAGGATCAGAACAACAAAGAGTTCGCCCAAGGTCTTTCAGTCAAAGAAGAGTCAGAGATGTGCATGAAGCCCAAGTCAATTAGTACTGAAGCCTGGGTCTCTACCCAAGTCTTCTAGCCACCCAGCATATTGATGAACATCTTCAGTCTAGCAGAATGCACACAGTACCTCCAGACAAGCACAGCCTGACTTTGTGACTTTGCACCTACACATGGGGGGAGGGACACTACACTATAGCCTTCACCTCTTTGTCTTTGGGTTTTCTTTCTATGTTCAGTGAGCGCCAGACAAAAGAAAAGCTTCTGCTTAAAAATGAAAAAGAAGAACAAATTATGACAGCCATTCATATTTCAAAAGCAATTTCACATCTGCACAAAATTCCTCTACTTGCAAACAGTCACAGACAAGAACAAAGCTATGCACTAACGAAAAAGTAGGCCAACTCTGCCTGTTCCCCACAGATGGTGCGAGGCAGTCACGCACATTCATTTTAGTCTTGGCCACGGCAGTATTCATTAGTGTTGGCCCATGAGCTGTTTTAAGAAATGTCTTCTTACCCTGAACAGAGAAAGTCAAAGTAAAAAATCTTTGGATGCATTTTTGAAGAGCTGAAAAGAACCAAGTAGAGTTGGAATCAATGCCAGCACATCACTGATTCTTTTGTGAAACACAACTTTACATAGACATGTACACTGCAGTGGCCAACACATAAGGCTTCTCTGGGCTTAGAAAGAAATGGACTCAAACACAGCCTTTTGGATATATGTTTGCACGTGGATGTTTCCTGAATTCTTGTCAGCAGCAGCACACTGAGTCCTGCCTTGTTTTAAACAATTAATTCTATTGTCCAAAAATTGACCAAATTTTACATCTCACCATGTCAGACACTATCGGCAGCCTATGCAACAGCCTTTCCCCTCTACTTTCTTCCTTCATGGCGAAGTCTCTATCCAATAATAGAAGTTGAAAATGGCAGCAGATGCTTTCTCAGATTCTCTTGCATATATAGTGCACACATAGTATCAATAAAATATAAGAAGAAATCTCTAAAGGAATCCTTGATCAAAAGAAATAGATGCAGGAGGAGAGGCCTGGTGCTTCCAGCTTTGGATCTTACCCTGTGAAGGTGTGAGGCCTGGAGCTGCCACAGCCACTTTGCAGCCATGAAGTATGACAAGCTTAAAGACAAAAAATAATAGGCTAAGGATGGCAGAGATGAAGGATGGAAAGATGCTGGCTTCTTGATGACCAAGTTGAACCAGGAGCCAACCCCAGCACACCCACTTTCAAGACTACTTGTTATATAAGAGGATAAAAGTACCTGATAGTTAAAAAAAATTACTAAACAGTTTACAGGAAAAGATAGAAATATAAGTGAAGATACTGAGAATTTCAATAAGGAATTTGAACATTTTAAAAAACAAGTAAGTCTAAGTACTAAACAATATCTGAGATCAAACTTCATTTAAAAAATAGTTATTGAATGACATTAACAACAGATTACACACAGCAAGATAAAAGATCAGTGAACCTGAACACGGGTTGATGAAAATCATCCGACTGAAGCATAGAGAAAAGAAAGATTTAAAAGGTAAAAAATGACAAAACCACAGTTACATATGAAACAACATACAGGACTCTAATATTCATGAAGTTAGTCTTGGAAGGAAAGAGGGAATAAGATAAAAAAAAAGTTTTGTCCAACTTTGTTCTAAATTTGATAAAAAAAAACAATCACCCATAAATCCAGAAGTAACAGTGAACTCCAATCAGGATAAAAAAAAAAAAAATCACACCTATGTTCATGAAGTTAAACTTCTGGATAAACCAAGATAAAGATCTTAAAAATAACCCCATGAGAAATAAAAACACAGTACATACAGGGGAATAATGAAAAAATGACTGTTGACTTCATATCAGAAACAACGAAGTCCATGAAATAATACAATGATATATTCAAGTTCTACAAGAATAGAATAAAACTGTCAACCTGGAGTTCTAGATCCAGTGAAAAAATATTCCTTAAAAAATGGAGGTAAAGATGCTTTCAGAAAGGAAGCTAAGAAAACAATTTATCACCAACAGACCTACTAGAAGTTGTACCCCACCAAAAAGAAAGAGGATCTAGAGAAAGTTTATATATTAGACATATTTTTCAAAAATATTTCTGCTTCATGCTTCCCTTTAAGTTTCTGTATATAATTTTTATATTTTACAAAAACATCTTTCCCCTCTCTGTTCCACTGTATGAAACATAATAATAATAGATGACAAAGAATGAGATTATGAGATAGCTATTATGCTAAATGTTTTACCACTATTACATTTTGTCTTGGCAACAATGTAGGTTTAATTATTATTCCAATTACTAGATACTTGACAATCTTTATTATTTCACTACTATTTGAGTGAGGAAACATGTAATTTTCCCAAGATAGGTTCAAGTGTCACTCACATTTTACAGACTGCAGAACTGTGAATTCGGGAAAATTAGACAACTTGCCCAAGTGCAAAAACCAGTAAATTGCTAGCTAGAATTAAATCACAGGTCACTAACTCCAAAGCCATGCTCTTAAA
The DNA here is from genome assembly GCF_030020395.1 of Manis pentadactyla. Classification (NCBI taxonomy): domain Eukaryota; kingdom Metazoa; phylum Chordata; class Mammalia; order Pholidota; family Manidae; genus Manis; species Manis pentadactyla. Next base: position 161,567,483 of record NC_080022.1, on the reverse strand, counting down.
CAGAACATTCAATACTACCTGCATTTATCCCACAAACTTTATTCCAGTCTAGAGATCAGGGAAGTAATCACTGACAGTGTCTTACAATGTTTATTTACTCAATACAAAAACACTTTCTTTTTTTTTAAATCTAACACTTTGCAGGGGTGGGTAATATAAAAGATGAGAATTTAACTACATACTAACTTTTTACATATTTGAGAGTCTGGGTCATCTAGCCTATTCATTGATTAATCTGTCTACTGCTGTTCCAGCAACATACTCTTTTAATTATTACAGCTTTATGGAAAAGAGTGTTGACAGCTGAGCATCACAGGAATTGTTCAGCTCTTTATGTGCTGTGACCTTTTGATAGTCTAATGACAAACCTCCAAATGCGGCCTGAGGAAGGTTACACAAACGTTAGCACAGTTAACTTCCTAATAGCACAGCTTCCTTCAGCCGGCACTAGGTACAGATGAGCTTTTATGGAATTGAATTGTGTTTTTGCTTTTCTGACCCCCTCCTGACATCTAATCTTCAACAAAGTGACATTTTGTTACTCCATTCAGATTGCTAAAGTAGGAGAGATATCTTATCGTGGTCATTCAGCTCCCTGGGATAAAAGTAGCAATTGGGCAGCACAGATTTATTAGTGATAGCAAGCGCAAAAGCTGCAGAACATACTGCTCCTTCTTGCCTCATAATTCTTATAAATTTTCAATCACTATATCTCTTTCACTCATAAATTTGGTTTAATAGAAGGGTCATGAGCAAGCTTCTGCCTTTCTCTTATCATCCAATGAGAGATCATTTCCCAGGCTGGAATGTAAATGAGGGCACACAAACCTTATTCTCTTATAATGGGATTTCTCAACCAGTGTTTTCTATTCCCTTTTTCCAAAAGTATTAACATTTTCCAGGAAATTATTAACATTTCCATTATTCAGGCAAAAATGTTAAATGGTGCTGGGAAATCAAGTTTACTTTCTGAGCTTTCTAATAAACATTTCTGTAAAGGTCATCTCTCTCCCAGAAGTTCACAGACAGACAGCATGTTAGGAACCCTGGCATGTTGTGACAGCTTGGATGTCACCTCTACTGATATGTTTCATTGTCCTTGTATGAACAGGATTTCAGTGGTTGAAAAAGAAACCTGTGGTTTCCATTCACTGAAGGCTACAGTGAACAATTCACTTCCAACCTGCTTGTCCAATATCAAAATGCCATGAAATACAAGATTCTCTTTGCATTAGTACCCTGAAACTATGGAGAGCCCACTGCAAGATTTAAAGCTGCTTCTCTAGTCTCTGAATTAAACATCTGAAAGAAATGTTTGCAGTATTTCTTATTGTCTATTGTCATAATCATATTTCAGCCCTTTCTTCCTCTCTTCCCCTTCCTTCTAGGATCTAAAGTCTTTTTATTTTGGTAATCATGACCTAACATATTTCTTCCCTGAGCTCCAGTTGATTTTCTGCTCCCAAAGTCATAAACTTCTTTCATACTGTAGATCTCTGATCTTGCTTCCTACTGTTAATTTAAACGTTCTGCTTATTCATATAGAATCTATCACCCAAGAATGAGCTCAAGTGAAACCATCCTGACTTCTCTCACTCACACTGGTTGCTTTTAACTATATAGCTTGCACCACACTAATTTTCACTTGGTTTTATGTACTTTATAATATCACAGAATTTTAGAGCTGGAAGGGATCTTGAAATCCTCTACTTAAGAAAAAGAAAGAACATAGGAAAATGGAAAAAATAATCACAAAATAAGTCCTAAAAGTCCTAATATATCAACAATTACAACAGATTAAACAGACTGAATTTGTCATTTAATAGATTGTCAGAATGGATTTTTTCAAAAAAGGGCATAAAAAGAAAATAGAAGGACAGAAAAAATATATACCAGGAAAACTCTTCAATTAGTTTGCAAAGACATACTAATATCAGAAAAAATTAACTTTAAGAGAAAACCTGTATCAGTGATTGTCACTGACACTGATAAAAATGTCAACTCACCTAGAAAATATAACAGTTCTAAAGTACCATTCTAATAAAAATGCCTAAAAATATATCAGTACAACCCAATAACATGATAGAAAAAAATTGAAAAACCACCCTCACTGTGGAATATTTCAACAAGTCTCACATTACACCAAGCACGTGGAAACCTTAAGATACTGAAAATGTGACCAATATAAATAACATGATTGGCTAATAGACATATATAAATCAGCTCTTATCAATATTTAAATATACATTGTTTCCATGCATATTAGGGACATTTACAAATACTGTCCATAAATCAAGTCTCAAAAGATTTCAAACAGGTTGCTTTCCTACTATAGTGTAATTAAATTAGAATCAACAAAAATAATTTAATTTCCATATATTTAGAAATTTAAAATGCTTGTTTTAAATAAGTTGAAATGAAATCATAATGGAAATATTATAATACAAAACATTACATGTCAAAACCTGGGGCATATAGCTAAAGTGGTATTTAGAGAGAAATCTTCACTTTAAAATAAGCTTATGTTTTACAAAAAAAGGCTGATATGAGTGAGTAAAACATAGTAAAATTACAAAGAAGTAATCAAGTAAAAAGCAGAAAATAAATGAAATAGAAAACAAAGTCATGAGAAGCATTACCAAAGACAAATTCAACTCTTTAAGGAGATAAGCTTGGTACTTCTCTGAAAGATTAATTCAGAAAGAGACAGAAGGAAGCAATTAAAAAGGAAGAATAATATAGTTACTTTAGAAATTTTTTTAAATACTAAGAGAGCACCATGAACAACTATTTACCAAACATTTTGAAAACTTAGATGAAATGAAAGTATGCCAGCAAAAAACAACTTACCAGAAGTTGTGAGTAGGATAGGTCCATAACTATCCTGAAAATCTCCACACAAAGATCTCAAGTAATATTGTAGATGTACAAACTTCCAAAAACACATAATTTCAAAATTATACAAAATCATCCAGAAAATAGAAAAACAGGAACATTTTTATAGGATATAATTTTTTCAAAAGTTCAGTTTCTCAATATAGTCATGTGACAAAATAAGAACTAGTTACACATTTATCAATTTGTAACAACTCTCTGCCCTTGTAATTTTATTTCTTGCTTCTTTGTGTTCGATTACCAACTTTCTCTCTCTCTCTGTCTGCACACGGACGTCTGCGAATCAAAAAATCATATTATTTTGTTAAAGTTTCCAATTTGGAATATTTAAATGAATCCCAACACTTCAAAATAAACTCAAGGATTAAACAGTTAAATTACAATTCTCTTAATGTAGGAAAAGAGATGTTATTTAACAGATCTTTGGAGAAATGACCACTTTCTCTATTTAAAGCAATCTAAGAAATTGTATCAGGACCTGAAGACTTGTTTGACCATCTAAAATGTGGAGTTGAAAGGACATCTGAAAACTAGGAAATACATTGATTGGATTAAGATGACATAGTAAGTGATTTATATTTCATTTTTTAGACTTCCTTTCATTTTGTTGTAAAACTGATGTTTGCTTAAAAGAAATTGTTTTAATGAGAAATGATGCAAGCTAGCCTTTCAAACCCAGGGACTTCAGTGTGGACATTTATCACAGGGAATAGATTTGAAAGATGACAAACTTCCAGTGGATTTATTTAATGATTTTTCAAAGTACTTGACCACACACTTAGTAACTCATCATTACAAGTAATTTCCTGGAACTTTGTTTTTTTCCTTTCCGTTTAATCAAATTCCTGTACAAACCAAAGAAATACCAAAAGATCCAGTGCTATTCTCAAAGGAGGTATGACAGGGCTATTATGGTTCTATGGGTATAGCTATGGTCTTCCGAGAATCTAGTTCACAATTTGCTTGCTCACCAAATATTCCTAGAGGTAAATGTTGAATTTTAATATCTAGATCATATGATCAAATTTAGCTGCAGTTGAAAACAAAAATTGCCATTAAAGATGATTTGATCATTGGGCTAATAAGCACACAAACAAGAAGGAAGCCCCTAAACACACATGAATTGAACTTGTTTTGTGATGATGACAGAATCTTTACCAGCCCAGATCAATTTTTTTGGATACAACTAAAGGCCAGTAATTTATAGAGCCATCTCCTTAATGTTCTGTTTTCTTCTCCCCACCTCTAATCCCTCTGCCTCTCTTCTCTCCTGGACAAGCCCCAAAGCCAGCCCAAGTCACAGAGCTGTAGGCCCGCACTGCCATCACAGTAGGGATAGTTGTGTGAGCACTTGAACCTGAAAGAAAAATGGTCAGAAGAAATGGGGGAAAGAATGTTTGTGGTTGTAAGAGTGTAGGGATGATATTCCTGTTAGTTTTTTCTCTTTTCCTCTTGTCTCATCACACCAAGGGCAACCCAGTAGTGTGGGATTATGACACAGTGCAAGGGACTAAAACGCATTGTCATGGCAGGAGATACTAAGATAGGAAGCCTCCAGGAGCAGAGGAGTGCAAGCAGGGCTGGGACTAGGGTGAGGCACCTAGGGAGCAAAACTTAAGATGGTTCTCGCTCCCAGGGTTCTCTAAGTGCTTACCCTGTACATGCACCATACTCCCAGTGAGTGCCTCCTAAAATTTTGCACACTGGGCATCCCACTTTTAAGAAAAAATCTTCAATGAACTCAGAAAAAATTCACATCTTACATAAAGGGAGAAAAGTGATCTAAATGAATATGGATTTCTCATCAGAAATATTTAAAGCCAGAAGACAGTGAAGAATATCTTTAAAGTATTGAAAGAAAAGAATTTTCAACCTAGAATTTTGTATCCAGTGAAAATATCCTTCAAAAATGAAGACAAAGTGAAGACATTTTCAGATGAAGGCAAGTGTTTGAAGTTTCAGGTGAAGAAAAATTTATCGCCAGCAAATCAGAAAATCAAATGCATTAAGTTCTTCCAGGTGGAAAGGAAATAATACCAGAGGGAAACTTAGAACTGCAGGAATGAAGGAAAAACAACAGCAAGCAATGGGGTATATCTGAGTAAACATAATAGACTCTTTTCTTCCTGAGTCTTATGATTAGAAATAAATAAAACTAAGAAAAATAATGGAGAAAACTTAGTGAAACCAAAGGTTGGTTCTTTGAAAAGAGTAACAAAATATATAATCATTAAGAAAGACTGACCAAGAGAAAAAGGGTAAAGATGCAGTTTTCCAATATGAGCAATGAAAGCAGTACCTCATTACAGACAGGACAAACATTTAAAATGATAATAAAGTACCACAAACACTAAGCCTATAAAGTCAACATAAATGAAAAAACCCAAATTCCTTGAAAATTACAAACAAAATCCATTCAAGAAAATTAGAAAATTAGAACAGTCCTATAGATACTGAAGAAATTGAAGTTCTGGCTTAAAAACAAAAGCAAAACAAAACAAAAAATTATAGTCCCAGATGGTTTCATTGGACAATTCTGAAAAAAGATTTAAGAAAGAAATTACATGAATTCTACTAATCACTTCCAGTAAATAAAAGAGACAAGGATATCCAAAATCATGTTATAAGGTTAGCATTACTTTAATACCACACCCAAAGACATTTTAAAAAATACAGTACACAAATATAAATTCAAAATTCCATGAAAGTGACTTAAAATATTAGCAAATCAAAGCAAGTAATAAATAAAATGTGTCATGACCAATTTGAGTTTTTCCCAAAAATGTAAGGTTGTTTCAACATTCAAAAGTCAATCAATGTGATTCATCATCTTAACAGACTAAAGAAGAAAAAACACAATTATTTCAATAGATGCAGAAAGTGCAATTGAAAAATTCATATCCACTAACAAATTTTTTAAAATCTGTTAGCAACTATATATGTACAGGAATTTCCTTAACCTGATAGAAATCATCTACAAAATACACTAGAGATATCATTACACTTAATGGTAAGAGACTAAATGCTCTTCTAAAATAAGGAATAATACAGGATGTATGCTTTCACCACTTCTATTTAATATTGTGCTGAAAGAACCTAACCAGTACACCGAGGCAAAGCAAAAAAAGGAAAAGAAAAAAAGAATGTAGATTAGAAAGAAAAAAAGAATGTAGATTAGAAAGAAGAAATAAAACTCTGTATGCAGATGATATGACTGTCTATATGGAATATCCAAATAAATCTACAAATGAACTCCTAGAAATATTGAGTTTTACAAGATGCCAGGATTCAAGACCAATATACAAAAATCAGTAATATTTCAATTATTAGCAATGAATAATTGATATCAAGATTAGAAACAGTACCATTTACAATAATACCAAAAAAATTAAATGTACAGTTATAAATCTAAATAATTGTGGGCAGGATGATGTGATGAACAGTATAAAACACTCATGAAAGAAGTAAAAAAAAGTTAAATAAATGAATAAATACCATATGCATGAATAGGAAGAGTCCGTGTTGCTGTCAGTTCCCTCCAATCTGATCTATAGAATCAACACAATACCAATCAAAACCCCACAATTCTTTTGTTGGTATTGACAAACAAATTCTAAAAGTTATGTGTGGAAGCAAAGGTACTAAAATAACCAAATAAATTCTGAAAAAGAACAAAGTCAGAAGGCTCATATTACCTAATTTCAAGATTTAATAAAAGATGCAGTAATGAAGACAGCACAGTATTGGAGAAAGGATAGCCACACAGATGAATAGGACAGAATAAGGAGTTCATACATGGCCTACTCATATATGAACTGATTTTGGACAAAATTGCAAAGGCAATATTAATGGAAAAAGGACCTTTTCAGAAATGATCCTGAAACAATTGGACATCCATATGCAAAAATAAAAATGAATCATAACATACATCTTACATAAAAAATTAACCGAAAATAGATCTAAATGTAAAACTATAAAAATTTTAGAAGAAAACATAGATCTTTGTGACATTGAATTTGTACAAAGAGTTCTTAGAAATGTCACCAAAAGTGTGAACTATAAAAGGAAAGTCATGATAAATTGTACTTCATCAAAATGTAAAATTTTTGCCCTATGAAAGACACTAGTAAAAGATGAAAACATAAGCCACAGGTTAGGAGAAAATATTTCCAAGTCCCATATCTGACAAAGAACTTGTAAACAGAATCCATAAAGAACTCCCAAAATAGAATAATAAGAAAACAAACAATGGAATTTAAAAGTGGGCATAAGATCTGAACACATACTTCACCAAAGAAGATACATGGAAGACAAATAAACATCTTAAAAGGTGATCATTAAAAATATAATGTAATGTCACTCTACATCTATTAGAATGGCTAAAATATAAAAAGCTGACAAAACAAAGGGCTGGGGAAGATGCAGAACTGGAATTCTCATACATTACTGGTAGAAATACAAAATGGTGCAGCTAGTTTGGAAAACAGTTGGCAGTTTGTTATAATTAAATGTATTTACCATACTACCCTACAACCTCATGCCTAGGTATTTGTCCAAGAAATATGAGGACTTATACACAAAAATATATATGAAAATGAGATTAAAGATGGAGGCATGAGAGGAGAGATGAGGCTTCCTCCTAAAACTGGATACAATGAGAAAATCTAATTGGCACAACTAATCCTGAGAGAGCAACAGGAAAGAGGACAGCGTCAGACTGCACACACCTGGAGAAAAGAGCAGACCTCAGCGAACAGGGTAATGTACCAGAGCGGTGGCTCTGCGGGACCCGAGCCCCTCCCCAATCCCAGCTCACCGACGGGAGGAAGAGAAATGGAGCAGGGAGGGAGTGGAAGGCTTGGGACTGCTGAATACCTAGCTCCGGAGATCTGCGCTGGGAGCACAAACCTACATTTCATGGTGCTTTAATGAGACTCGCATGACTACCGGGTTGGAAAGTTAATACAGGCAGAGTTCCCAGGGAGACTGGGATTCCAGCTGCTTGTGGAAAGCAGGGATCCATATCTGGCTGCTCTGGGACAAAAACTTATACCTGTGTGATCGGCCCACTGGCCCAGGCAGTGGAGACAGGCACAGCAGCCAGGAGGCAGGGAACAGCTCTTTCCTACCGCCAGTACCACTCCCCTGCAACCCCCAACATTGCTTCAGGGGCTCAGCAGCTCCATAATAGAGCTTCTGGACACTAGAGGGTGCCATATACAAACATGAAATGCCAAAGGAACCTTGTCCAGAGTAAAATTGTTAATACAACTCCCGAGAAAGAGTTAAATGATATGGACCTCGTGACTCTTCCTGAAAGGGAGTTCAAAATAAAAATAATCAACATCCTAATGGAGGTAAGGAAAGACATCCAGGAACACAGGAATGAATTCAGGTCAGAGATCCAATCGTTAAAGAACACAATGGAGGGTATTAAAAGCAGGTTGGATACGGTGGAGGAGACAATAAATGAAATAGAAACTAGAGAAAAGGAGTACAAAGAAGCTGAGGCACAGAGAGAAAAAAGGATCACTAAAAATGAAAGAATATTGAGAGAACTGTGTGCCCGATCCAAGCGGAACAATATTCACATTATAGGGATACCAGAAGAAGAAGAGAGAGAGAAAGGGATAGAAAGTGTCTTTGAGGAGGTAGTTGCTAAAAACTTCCCCAATCTGGGGAAGGAGATAGTCTCTCAGGCCACAGAGATCCACAGATCTCCCAACATAAGGGACCCAAGGAAGACAACACCAAGACACATAGTAATTAAAATGGGAAAGATCAAGGATAAGGACAGATTGTTAAAAGCAGCCAGAGGCAGAAATAAGATCACATACAAAGGAAAGCCCATCAGACTAACAACAGACTTCTCAGCAGAAACTTTACAGGCCACAAGGGAGTGGCATGATGTATTTAATGCCATGAAGCAGAAGGGCCTGGAAACAAGATTACTTTATCTGGCGAGATTATCATTTAAATTTGAAGGAGGAATTAAACAATTTACAGATAAGCAAAAGCTGAGAGAGTTTACCTCCCAAAAACCATCTCTGCAGTCTATTTTGGAGGGACTGCTATAGATGGAAGTGTTCCTACGGTTGGATAGCTGTCACCAGAGGTAGTAAAATCATGGTAGGGAGGGTAGAGCAGATGATTGTGAGGCAAATACAAAATTAAATTAACTATCCCCAAAGCCAATCAAGGGATAAAGTATAGAATCTGAAACCTAATATATAAAGAATGAAGGAGGAAGAAAAAGGAGGAGAAATAGAAAAGAACCTTTAGATTGTGTTTGTAACAGCATACTACGTGAGTTAAGTTAGACTCTAAGATAGTAAGGAAAGTAACCTGGAACCTTTGGTAACCACGAATCTAAAGCCTGAAATGGCAATAAGTACATACCTATCAACAATCACCCTAAATGTAAATGGACTGAATGCACCAATCAAAAGACATAGAGTCACTGAATGGATAAAAAAACATGACCCATCTATATGCTGCTTACAAGAGACTCACCTCAAACCCAAAGACATGCACAGACTAAAAGTCCAGGGATGGAAAAAGATATTTCATGCAAACAATAGGGAGAAAAAAGCAGGAGTTGCAGTACTGGTATCAGACAAAATAGACTTCAAAACAAAGAAAGTAACAAGAGATAAAGAAGGACATTACATAATGATAAAGGGCTCAGTCCAACAAGAGGAAATAACCATTATAAATATACATGCACCCAACACAGGAGCACCAGCATATGTGAAACAAATACTAACAGAACTATAGGAGGAAATAGACTGCAATGCATGCATTTTAGGAGACTTCAACACACCATTCACTCCAAAGGGTAGATCCACCAGACAGAAAATAAGTAAGGACACAGAGGCACTGAACAACACACTAGAACAGATGGACCTAATAGACATCTATAGAACTCTACACCCAAAAGCATCAGGATACACATTCTTCTCAAGTGCACATGGAACATTCTCCAGAATAGACCACATACTAGGCCACAAAAAGAGCCTCAGTAAATTAAAAAAGATTGAAATTCTACCAACCAACTTTTCAGACCACAAAGGTATAAAACTAGAAATCAATTGTACCAAGAAAGAAAAAAGGCTCACAAACACATGGAGGCTTAACAACACGCTTCTAAGTAGTCAATGGATCAACAACCAAATTAAAATGGAGATCCAGCAATATATGGAAATAAATGACAACAACACAAAGCTGCAACCTTTGTGGGACGCAGCGAAAGCAGTCGTAAGAGGAAAGTATATAGCAATCCAGGCATATTTAAAGAAGGAAGAACAAACCCAAATGAATAGTCTAACGTCACAGTTATCAAAATTGGAAAAAGAAGAACAAATGAGGCCTAAAGTCAGCAGAAAGAGGGACATAATAAAGATCAGAGAAGAAATAAACAAAATTGAGAAGAATAAAACAATAGAAAAAAATCAATGAAACCAAGAGCAGGTTCTTTGAGAAAATAAACAAAATAGATATGCCTCTAGCCAGACTTACTAAGAGAAAAAGAGAATCAACACACATCAACAGAATGAGAAACGAGAAAGGAAAAATTACGACAGACTCCACAGAAATACAAAGAATTATTAAAGACTACTATGAAAACCTATATGCTAACAAGCTGGAAAACCTAGAATAAATGGACAACTTCCTAGAAAAATACAACCTTCCAAGACTGACCAAGGAAGAAACACGAAATCTAAACAAACCAATTACCAGGAAAGAAATTGAAGCGGTAATCAAAAAACTACCCAAGATAAAAACCCCTTGGCCAGATGGATTTACCTCAGAATTTTATCAGACATACAGAGAAGATATAATACCCATTCTCCTTAAAGTTTTCCAAAATATAGAAGAGAAGAGAATACTCCCAAACTCATTCTATGAAGCCAACATTACCCTAATACCAAAACCAGGCAAAGACTCCACCAAAAAAGAAAATTACAGACCAATATCCCTGATGAACGTAGATGCAAAAATATTCAATAAAAAATTAGCAAACCGAATTCAAAAATATATCAAAAGGATCATACACCACGACCAAGTGGGATTCATCCCAGGGATGCAAGGATGGTATAACATTCGAAAGTCCATCAACATCACCCACCACATCAACAAAAAGAAAGACAAAAACCACATGATCATCTCCATAGATGCTGAAAAAGCATTTGACAAAATTCAACATCCATTCATGAAAAAGCTCTCAGCAAAATGGGTATAGAGGGCAAGTACCTCAACATAATAAAGGCCACATACGATAAACCCACAGCCAACATCATACTTAACAGCGAGAAGCTGAAAGCTTTTCCTCTGAGATCGGGAACAAGACAGGGATGTCCACTATCCCCACTGTTATTTAACATAGTACTGGAGGTCCTAGCCATGGCAATTAGACAATACAAAGAAATACAAGGAATCCAGATTGGTAAAGAAGAAGTTAAACTCACTATTTGCAGATGACATGATATTGTACATAAAAAACCCTAAGGACTCCACTCCAAAACTACTAGAACTGATATCGGAATACAGCAAAGTTGCAGGATACAAAATTCACACACAGAAATCTGTAGCTTTCCCATACACTAACAATGAACTAATAGAAAGAGAAATCAGGAAAACAATTCCATTCACAATTGCATCAAAAAGAATAAAATACCTAGGAATAAACCTAACCAAAGAAGTGAAAGACCTATACCCTGAAACTATAAGACACTCTTAAGAGAAGTTAAAGAGGACACTAACAAATGGAAACTCATCCCATGCTCTTGGCTAGGAAGAATTAACATCATCAAAATGGCCATCCTGCCCAAAGCAATATACAGATTTGATGCAATCCCTATAAAATTACCAACAACATTCTTCAACGAACTGGAACAAATAGTTCAAAAAATCATATGACCCCGATAGCCAAAGCAATCCTGAGAAGGAAGAATAAAGTGGTGGGGATCTCACTCCCCAACTTCAAGTTCTACTACAAAGCCATAGTAATCAAGACAATTTGGTACTGGCACAAGAACAGAGCCACAGACCAGTGGAACAGATTAGAGACTCCAGACATTAACCAAACATATATGGTCAATTAATATTCGATAAAGGAGCCATGGACTTACAATGGGGAAATGACAGTCTCTTCAACAGATGGTGCTGGCAGAACTGGATAGCTACATGTAAGAGAATGAAACTGGATCACTGTCTAACCCCATACACAAAAGTAAATTCAAAATGGATCAAAGACCTGAATGTGAGTCATGAAACCATAAAACTCTTAGAAAAAAACATAGGCAAAAATCTCTTGGATATGAACATTAGCGACTTCTTCATGAATATATATCTCCCCGGGCAAGGAAAACAAAAGCAAAAATGAACAAGTGGGACTATATCAAGCTGAAAAGCTTCTGTACAGCAAAGGACACCATCAATAGAACAAAAAGGTACCCTACAGTATGGGAGAATATTTTCATAAATGACAAATCTGATAAAGGCTTGACATCAAAAATATATAAAGAGCTCACACTCCTCAACAAACAAAAAGCAAACAATCCAATTAAAAAATGGGCAGAGGAGCTGAACAGACAGTTCTCCAAAGAAGAAATTCAGATGGCCAACAGACACATGAAAAGATGCTCCACATCGTTACTTATCAGAGAAATGCAAATTAAAACCACAATGAGATATCACCTCACACCAGTAAGAATGGCCACCATCCAAAAGATAAACAACAACAACAAATGTTGGCGAAGTTGCAGAGAAAGGGGAACCCTCCTACACTGCTGGTGGGAATGTAAATTAGTTCAACCATTGTGGAAAGCAATATGGAGGTTCCTCAAAATGCTCAAAATAGACTAACCATTTGACCCAGGAATTCTAGGAATTTACCCTAAGGATGCAGCACTCCAGTTTGAAAAAGACAGATGCACCCCTATGTTTATCACAGCACTATTTACAATAGCCAAGAAATGGGAGCAACCTAAGTGTCCATCAGTAGATGAATGGATAAAGAAGATGTGGTACATATACACAATGGACTATTATTCAGCCATAAGAAGAAAACAAATCCTACCATTTGCAACAACATGGATGGAGCTAGAGGGTATTATGCTCAGTGAAATAAGCCAAGCGGAGAAAAACAAATACCAAATAATTTCACTCATCTGTGGAGTATAAGAACAAAAGAAAAACTGAAGGAACAAAACAGCAGCAGAATCACAGAACCCAAGAATGGACTAACAGTTACCAAAGGGAGAGAAAATGGGGAGAATGGGAGGGTAGGGAGGGATAAGGGTGGGTAAGAAGAAAGGGGGTATTATGATTAGCATGTATAATGTGAGGGGTGGGGGAAAGGGGAGGGCTTTGCAACACAGAGAAGACAAGTAGTGATTCTACAACATCTTACTATGCTGATGGACAGTGACTGTAATGGGGTTTGTAGGGGGGACTTGGGGTAGGGGAGAGCCTAGTAAACATAAATATAAATAAATAAATAAATAAATAAATAAAATTATTTTTAAAAAAAGTAAGATCAGCTCTAAGGAAGTAAATAATTATATAAGCAGAAAATATGTTTCAATGAAATGTATTACTTCGATATGCCAAAATTGTAAATAAAAAGTACATTTAAGTGGGAAAAAAAAAACCCACGAATGCTCTTTGTTAAAAAAAAAAAGAAAGGCCTTGTTCAATAATGACCTTGATGCCATTATAATATTATAATATTATTTACACTGTGAAAAAAAATATATATATATATGAAAACATTTGTAGCAGCTTTATTCATAACTGTCAAACCTGGAAATAACTGAGATATTTCAAACAAACTGTGATGCAGCAACAAAATGGAAAACTACTTAGCAATGAAGAAGAATAAACTATTGATTCAATTCACACAACAATGTAGACGAATCTCAAATGCATCCTGCTAGGTCAAAGATGACAGACTCAAAAGACTACATATGGCATTCTGATTAGGCAAAACTATAGACACAATAAACAGATTCATGGTCGCCAGAGGTTGGACCTGGGGAAATCAGGTAACTACAAAGGAGAAGTACAAGAGAATTTTGGAGTAATGAAACTGTTTTGTATTATGACTTGGTGTAAGCACAAGTTTATTCATCTGTCAAAAATGCACAGAACTATACACCACAAAAAGAGAATCTTACTGCATGTAATTTAAAAAATACCTCATATACATCACAACACATAAAAAAGTAAAAGATAATTGATACTTGACCTCTAGCAAGAATTAACAGGAAACACGCCAAAAACCAAGTACCTAGGTCATTATGAGAAAATTAACAACTGTTTTGTAAAGGCTTTCATAATGACATATACTGAACTAAGAGCCAATATTTCCATATGGAGTTGCTACCTTAAACTCAAAAATTATGAGATCTAATCAATGATGCGGCTCATTATGTACAGAACATATTACATATAACCCTCTTAGAATCACTGGGCTTTTGAATAAAACATTTGGAGGCACTTAGTGGAAAGGTGGTAAGCCAACTGATTTTGTTATTATTACTATAATTAAGGCAAAATATAGCTAACTGAAAAGGTCTTTCCAAAATAATGAAGATTTCTTATTTACCCAAGTCTTTGTCACAAGTCAACTTTATGTTAGACTCAATTTTCACCTTGTCACACTAAACACTTAACCAGAAAGAAAACTCAAAGTGGAATTCTGGAATTTGAGAAATGGAACAAACTACAGGGATTACAGAATCAGACCAAGCCCTTTCTTTTACAATTGTGAAATATAATATCTTACCTTGTAGAATGTCAGATGCAGAAATTAAACTATTATGAAGATTGCAGATGGTTTTATACTAGAATATGAAGTTTAAAACAAGCAGAGAAAAAGAAATCACCTTAATAATCTTAAAACGCAAGAATCTATCTCCACTGATTTCCCGTGACTTTGCTTTAAGGAATGTTGATTTTGTTAGAGGGTTTTATAAGTACTCCTGGTTTTGTAGACTGACTTAGAAGTCAGGGTAGTATTTTCTACAAACATGTAAGGGAGACAAATCCTACCACAACCTTACCTCCTCACGCCTCATCTCAGCTCCAGCCTTGTAGACACCAAAGAGAGGAAAAAGATGCTGTTTTGCTACAGTCCTAGGAAATAAAGCCACAGAGAGTGAAAGGTGATCTAAAAACATGTGAAAGTTCTTAGATAATACTCATTTCCAATCTTTTATTATCTTGCTAATGGGAGAGAAAAATAAGTATCTGTAAAGGAAGTAGGGCAGGGTCCAAAGTAGCCCCCTATAGGCACAGAATTTCCCTAAACTATTATCTTAATAAAATCCATGCAAAATTTGCATGCTGCTCTATAACATATTACCACAAAACCAAAAACTGCCTGTTTCTAGGAAATTCCCTAAAACCTGCTGGATATGAATGATTATCCTGTAACTCTTTGTGTCATTTCCCCCAAGTTTACATACTCCAAAGTGATAAGCACAGAAAAGCCTGTTAAAAACATATACTCGCATGCACTATAATCTGATGAAACTGAAATTTTCCTGGACTGCAGAGCACAGGTAGGTCCATGCTGGCACGTGTGTTCACACAAAAGGAGTAACACAAACATTGTGCTTAATTCTGCAATGTTTAGTCTATTTCTCCCTTAAGGGAATCCTTCTTTGGTCTACTGAAGACTGGTCACCCTGCAGGAACTGTGATATCAACACATACTCCACAAAAATGTAAATTATTTTTCCCAGAAAGTGACTGTGAAAACCCAGGAACTTTGGCAGGTTAGAAATGACCCTGAATATAGATGCAACTTAAAGTCTCACCCATATATTTCAACAAATAGAGGGTGAGCATTAAGAGAGGTTGATACTCTCCTTCTTAAATAGAGAAATTTAAGAATTTACCATGTGCAAAGCACTATGCTAAACACTTTATATTTGATACCTCACTTATTCTTTCTTACATCTCTGAGTGTCTGTATTAACATATTTTCTAGGTAATGAAACTGAAATTGGGCTGAAAGTTAGTATTGGAGGCAAGATTTGAATCTCTAGCTCTTTCTCACAGCAGATTCTATGTACTGATTACACCATGCTTTCTCCCTGATTCTTCCACAAGATCACACCTGCTATCACAGGGCAGGTGAAATAATAAATTTCTGAAATGCTTCAGATTCTTTGTCTTCAGAACTAACTTCAAAATTAAGCTTTGACTAGAAATCACTCAAAGCTGCCTATTATGACTGTCTTCCTCAAATTCTTGGGAAAAATCATTTTGACACTATATAGGAACACTGAAGATAGAAATACAAATACATATGACCAGTAATTCCACTTTGGGGATATGCTCTAGAGAAATGCACACAAATGTTCACCAAGCTCCCTATTTACGAATATTGGTAACACCATTATTTGCTATAGCCCCAAAACAAAAACAACTCATGATTCATCAATGGCAGGACAGATAAATAAATCACAGTAATTCATACAATGGCATATTTTCAAAAATAAAAATAAATTGATCAGACATGCAGAATGAATTCATCTTTCAAACAATGTTGAGCCAAAGAAGCAAGACACAAAAGAATTCTTATAATAAGATTCATATTATATAAAGTTTAAAAACATGCAAAACTAAGCTATATTACACAGGAATGCTTGCATATATGATAAAACAATTTTTTAAAATGCAAAGGATTAACTACCAGAAGATCAATGATAGGAAATACTTTGAAAGGACAGAAGTCTGCTGCAACAGGGACTCAGAGAGGGCCTCAGAGTGTTGGAAGTGGCTTATTTCTTGATGTGGGTTGTGAATATAAAATATTCACACTAAAAATTATTACACTTTTGTTTTATTTCAAAATTTTTAAAATGTTTACAAAATTAAACATTAAAAAATAAAACTCTCAAGATATCATATCACTCTACAGTACAGCAAACTCTTACTTCTAAATTCTTCACCTTAATTCCCCACTTTAATTTTCAGATGCTGAGAAGGTTGAAGCTGCAGATGAGAATAAGAAAGACAGAAATGAGGACAATCAAGTGAAGCAGTTCCTAAAATCATTCAAACAAGAAAATAAACATAAATGTAAAAATATATGTAGATTGGGAAACAGAATTCATATTTATTGAGTTGCAACTATGTCTTAAGACACAAGTTAAGACACACATACAAACATAGGGCCAATATAGCAAGATATCAACTTTTCATAGAGAAAAAAATCAGTATTAAGGTAAGTATATGTCATACAGGCTCATACACAAAGACTTCCAAGAGATAAATTTTCACCTGAATTTTGAAGATGAGGGACATGGCTTGATAATGAAAGATAAAGGAGCATTTCACTATGGGGAGATACGTGACACAGATGTAGCAGGAGTTTGTGTTAGCCAAAGCAGACTGAGTATAGAAGATCTACTTATCTGTAGAAGAGTAACTGTAGGATAAAACATCAAATGATATTGCAAAATACATAGCATAAGTTAATCCAGTAAAAGGTGTGTATGATGTATGTGTGCATACATACTACACATATATACATACACACATATATAGGTACATATATGCACATATATAAACTCTTAAATAAACAAGATAGACATCACCAATTAAAAAATGCACAAAAGACTTGGATATTTCACAAAAGCAGTTATCAAAATAGTCAAAAAACATATGAAAATGTGTTAACCTTAATAAGCACAAAAAAAATCAAAATAAAACCAAATGAACTATCACATAACCACTGAATTGACTAAAATAAGAAGATCAGCAATGCTAAATACTGGCAAGGATATAGAACAATGGAACTTTGTTACCTTACTGGTAGGCATGTAAAGAACTTTGGAAAATATTACCTACCAAAGCCAAACACACATACACTCCTGGAGATGTCCTCAAAAGAAATGAGTGCTAGATCCAAAGATTAGTAGCAGTTGATATCAGTTTTATTTATAACAGCCAAAAAGTGAAAATTACCTAAAAGTTTATCTACTGTACAATAAGTAAATAAACTGTGTCATGGTCCTACAATGAAATACTATTCAGCAATGAAAAAGAACAAAACTGATCTATATAATCATATGGATGAATCTCATAGATAAGATGCTAAATGGAAGAAGACACAAAAGATTACATGTTTTATGATTTCATTTGCTTGACATTAAAAAACAAGAAAAAATTTGTCTGTGATAACAGAAATCACAATAGTGGCTTTGCATACAAAGGGGGCAAAATTAATCCTTTTGGGACCCTGGACACATTCTATGCCTTGATCTGGGTGGTAGTTACACATAGGTTTATAGACATGAAAAAATTCATTAAGTTGTGCAATATTTGTATATTTACTATAGTTATGACTAAAAAAAAAGGCTTTAAGGGACCAAAAATTTAAATATCATATAGTGAAGTAATTAAGAGAAGTGCAGGTTTTGCAAAAAGAGGGTAAATTATTTATTTTCCTATGAAGAATTAAAGCTCCCACACAAACACACAATTTTGTGTTGGTCATAAGATTAAAATTTAATAAAATATTTTTTAAAAGAAATACCACATATATCTCCCCTTTAGCCAACTCTAAAACATCACCTGCTTATTTATCCAAATTCTCTTATATATCCATTTTCACAGTTCTATACACACGGTTACATAATGAGTCATTCTGGACACAAATCCTATATAGAAAAAAGTCAGGGTTTAGAATCAGAGAACCTAATCTGAATCCTTGATTGGCTATTTATTAGCTGTGTGACTTGTTCAAAATTGCCTAATCTCTCTAAATCTTTGCTCACTTAAAAAAGGGAACATAAATACTATCTACCTCAGAGTTGTTATGAGAATTAAATAAGGTAATGTGCATATATAAGCACCACTCAAATGTTTACGAATGTACATTAATATAGGTGATCACAATGTGGACACAATTCTTCACTTTGCTATTCCCATTTCCTCTATAATTACCATTTCTACAATGACACGTAATTTTTATACTGGCCTACCTAATTTCCATTACTCCTTCATTTCACCAACAGAAACTCAATTTTATTTGAGGCTGGCAAGGTGCCCAGCCTAGTGATCAATGATTGATCTAAACCAATAAGACAGACCTGTTCCCTACTTTCCCAGAATTCCCTGCAGCCGGGGGTAGGTTCTGGTGACTATGGTCTAAGGAAATGTAAGGGGAAGTCCACTGGGGGAGGAAGCTATACTTCTAGGAAGGCATGTATTTTCCCAACAAAAGCAATACATTCTGCTGCCCTTCCCCTACTCACTCTTCTTCTACCTTGAACCCAGATGTGCTACTTAGACCTCTGAAAGTCATCTTGTGTATGTGAAAGAAAAGTCTAAGAGTTTCAGAGACACCAGCCAGGAGGTCACCACATTCCTGCAACAACTCAAGCAGTTACCTACCTCTGAGCTTCCTGCAATATGAGAAAAATAAATGCAAGTTTCTAGAAGCCATTGTTAGTCAGAGTTTCTGTTATTGCAACTGAAAACATTCCAAATGAATACAATAGTCTTAACGCCCTTGGAAAAGTTCAAATTGATATACCCTAATTAGTCATTTTCCTTTTGACAGAAATTCAGATTATTCAGTTCAACAAATATTTACAGATGGTTTCCTATGTCTCTGTTCTGTGTTTTTAGATAAATAAGATACATTCCTTCCCATGAAGGAACAATTTTACACTATTAAAAGAAAATCCAAACTGAAAATCATTGTGTGTATGTTTTTCTTTGGAGTTATTTCCATAAAAATAATTCTCTCTCATCCACTATGCTACCACCAACCTCCTTTTGGTGAGTCTGAAACATATCAAACTCATCCCAACTTAGTAAATCTTCCAGGAAGTTTCTTTTGTCCAAAATGTTTAGGTAAGAGTCTAGCTGGATCTTCCTTGTTGTTGAGATCTCAACCAAAGTGCCACTTCCTCAGAGAGATCTTTTACCCCAAACACACTAGTCATCTGTCTTAGCATCCTGTGTTAATCCTCTGAAAAGCAGTTACCACAATGTCATCTTTTTCTTGCTTACGGATATCTTCATTTATTATCTGCTCCCCTACCCCTATTTTACTGTCAGAATGCAAGCTCCATCTAAGGACTTCATTTGTGTTTATCCCCTCTGTACCCCCAGCTTCCAGAACAGGGTTTGGCAAACTATAGCCTAGAGCCAAATTCAGCCACCTGCCTGGTTTGTATGTAAAACTTTATTAGACTACAGCCACTCAAATTTGCCTACATATTATCTATGGCCGTTTTTCTGCTTCAAGGATATGGAATAGTTGCAACAGAAACCAGTGGCCCAAAAACCCTAAAATATTTGCTATCTGTCCTTTACAGCAAAACTTCACTGATCCTTCATCTAGAAGAATGCCTAGAACAAGATAGACACTTAATAAATCCCCAAGAAATGTTAAAATTTTATGTCAAAAGCTATTAAGAAATCTTACTGCTTTTCTCATTCTATAGACAATTTGTTTCTAATGGCATATATCAGTCCCGTTTTGGAAGGATTGCTCATTAATGAAACTACTTTATAGACAGTAATTCCACACTAAACTTCTAAAACGAACAACTCATCACCTTAGAACAGAAGATTAAGGTTTAGCTCAGCATACTCCAAATCAGGGGAGCAACTCAAAGTCAAAATCTACTGTCTTTCCTGGGTTAGCAGGATAAATCGGGTTCCACCTGCATTTCTTCATCAACACACTCTAGATCTGCATTTGCCAACCCAAATTACACTAATGACCAATGAAAATATCTAAATTTTCTATCACAGCCAACTAAAATGGCATTTTACATATAATGCCAACAAGGTTTTCCAAAAAATAGAGCATTTTTTAATTCAAATCTTTTTCATTTATTTCTTTCATCAATGAAGTATAACTGTTTTGAGCTTAAATTAAGGTATTAACACCCATGTCCATTAAGAGCCTTTTTGTTTGTGTTTCTTAGGAATACAACTTTTAGTAAGTTTTGACATTAAATAATGAAAGTTTAATACCCGGATTAAAGAGGATTGCTTTTGAAAATCCATTTCCCATGTTTTTTCTTACTACTGAGATGTTAGAGTCTTCACCAGGTATATCCAGGGGAGTTCCAGCCAAATTCATCTTTGGCAGGGTAGGTGTGGACAGGGTTAGGGAAAAGCTGCATGCAAAGAAGTTGTAGTGTGATTCCACTAATTGTTCCTCTCAACCATAAGACATCTAAAAAAACAAAAATCCTTGGAATTACATCTCAGGGTCTCTTCCCTTCGAAGTCTATCACATACCCTAAGACAAACCCGTCTGTTCTTTATTTCTTTTTTAAGAATCTGCCGCTTGACATCCATGTGATTTATGCCTTGCCAGGTCCCTTCAGACTGGGGTTCTGTTTGGTCTCTGAGCTTCACTCCTAGACATTGTCTCTGGGCCTATTTTAACTCCAAGATCTGTGGTCGTCAGGCCAGACTCACTCCATCCCCACATTCACACAGGCTCCCAGTCTGTGGGACTTGCTAAGGGAATTGCAATGGGCAAATAAATACAAATACCTGGAAAGCTGATCTAGTCTCAGAGAAGAATTTATTGCAAAAGCCTGTTGTCCCATGTGGTAGAAGTAGTAGACTAATTCTGCTGTTTTTTTCCAGAAGTGTGAAGAAAACCAACAGAGAAAAATAACCAGTGATTTACTTCAGCCTCTGTTCTTTATGCCCACATGCGGAACCCCACTCCCTAAAAGATAAGCACTAAGTATGTCAACAGCATTTACACAGCAATCATCAAGGAACCTCTCTTGCTTCACTTCTGGTTACATGTCTCTTACATTTCGTTTATTCCCAGATTCTGATTCTTAACTTCTTTCTCAGTTTCAGCTCTACTTCTGTCCTTTGAAACTGTTGACTCCTGGGGTTCCCATAATCCAACCCTCAGCACTCTTCAGAGCCATAGTTTGGATCCATTTTTCTGGGTCCTGCTATTTCTGATCATCTTAAGCAGCTTTACCACAAGAGCTTTGGCCTCTAGAAGCAGAAAAAACAGGTACTGTTCCTCTGACACTCTGGATAGAACCACAACAGACCCTGCCAAGGGAATGGTTAGAAGTTTGAAATGTGGGAAGTGTTACAAGAGGCTCCACGAAGTACTTAAGCAGAGGGTTGAGGTTCCTGAGGAGTCTGTAGGAGGGATGCTTGCTAGGATCACTGCCAAGTTACACCAAATGACTTCTAAGGCTCTATAAAATCTTAAGATTTTAAAAAATTGAATTATTAAAAAGTCCTAATTAAGATATATTCCCTGTGCTGAAGTTAGTCTCTGGCAGTAAAACTGTAAGATCTTGGCAATAATGGAGCTACTATATATAAAAATATATTCTCAAGAAATGATAATGAAGGAAATGAGAAAGAAAAAAAGCATGGAAAGGAAGAGAAATAAGAAGGAACAAATAAAGAAAGGATAGTAGAAGACTCAAAAGATGAAAGCTCAAATCTTTCTTTAGTTGCCAAGAATGTTATTCTTCAATGACTTCACTTCGCCTGTTTAAAGCTAAACAAATTCAAAACAGGTTCATCTGATATCCTAATAACCAGAAAGATTTATTACTTGAATCACACACATTTGTCTGTACAGTGATAAATGATGTCCATTATTATGACCCTGAGCCAAAGTAAGACTGAAGGGATGAAGAAACTATAAAAAAAAAAAAAAAAAAAAAAAAAAAAGGAGAGACTAAATCCTGCTGAATAATTTGGGAGTTAAATTATTTTACTGAAAATGAGTGATCGATCAGAAGGCCACATCTTCTGATCATAGCAAATTATAGTTTTTACTTCCAGAATATCTGACTCACCTAAATCAGTATTCACTAAGTTTTATCTGAAGGGAAATCAATTACAGTCTTTTATGCATGGATCTGTAATAAATATTACATTCATGAAAATTAACTTGTAAACAATGAACAATGTAAGATATTCTACAAAAGGATCCTGATTTCCCAAAGAATTCCCTAGTTTTAACTTCATCTAGGGCACTTGAAATTGTCCTGAATTTGAACACACATTTTCAGGAGCATTCTAAAAGCAGAAAACCAGAAAAAAAAATTGCCCTATGTAATATTCAAAAGTGGAGACATCAAACAGTAGGATTTCTTGATGTCTTTCAGCCCATTTCTTAAATATTTAAGAAATGTCATATTAAACTTTAAACTCTCAAAGTGTAACCAAATCAATTAGTTCAGAAGATCACTATCTTGAGAGGACTCAGGTGCTTTTGTTTTAAATTGATACTGCATAAATACAATAAGTTTTGAAACTGTGATCTTTGATGACAATTCTATTCAGTTTTTTCCATTATTTCTATTTGGTTTGTCCATGTGTTTGTGAGTTTCCTTTGTATTTCCTTTAATATTTCAAATAAATGCTGATTTCAAATCCCTAGACTCAGCCACTTGGGAGTAAGTTATCACTTGGTACTGTCTTAGATCATCTGCTATTTCTCAAAGTAGATATTGCACGGCTCACTAAACTTTTGATATGTTCTAAATCTAAGATAGGAGTTCTATTATCAAATATATTTATGAAATGCTGAATTCCGTACCACTCTCTTCATCGGTACTGGTGAAGTTCAATAGTAAAAACATCTGTAATTTGTTCAGCTGCCATTTCAAAAATGTATTTAGCTATTAATTTTATTTTAACTTTATTAACATCCCATAGATCACTTTGGGATTAATGGTCTATTTCAGTCTATTTCAAGTTCAAATGTTTTCAGTGTTCAGGCATGTAAGTAAATGTGTAAAGCAGTCTGGTATCAGACACTAGGGAGTAACGTGGGCTATGGAACTATGCTCCCCTATAAAGCATTCAAGTTCAAAGAACTAAAAATAAATGCAGTTTAGGGAGAAGAACAGAGAGAGGTTATTAATCCAATAAAGCACATCTGTGGAGAAGATTCAGCCCTTGGGCCACCAGTTTTCAATTACTGATCTCAAACACCCTTCAATTAGTAAGTGACAGCAAGAGTCTCAGAAGGTATAACTTGTTGGCTCCACCCTAGGACAGCTTTTTTTTTTAAAACTGGGTATAATTTGTGGGTTCATGTCATTACCAAGTGCCTTTTATACACACAAGCCATTTTTTCAGTCACTTTTCATAATCTTAAAAATATTCCCACAGGAAAAGTGCTATTGACTCCTATTTCATAGATAAGAAAACTGATGGTCCAAAGATTACTTGATCTGCCCAAGGCAGATTAACAGAGGTAAGGCTTGGTCTCAGATCTCTCTGCTCTGAAGCTTGTACTCTTCACACCATGCTTCCAATCTAGCAGGGGGACAGGCAGTGGCACTTTGCATGACAAGAGCAGCACATACAGCCAAGTAACAGAACCTTCAACTGTTGTGTTGAACCTGACAGAGTTAAGCAACCACCTCTTGTCCAAAAGGAATCAACTCTGGGGGAGGCGTGGGAGAGCAATAGCCACTCTTACAATAATATAAGAACTGCTATGGTTAAACACTTACTATGAACTAAATTCTTTTTTATATTATTCTGTCACCCAACAGCCCTTCAAAGTAGGTATTAAATACACTTTTAGATTAAAAATAAAACTGAGTCTTTGACAGGTTAGGTAAATTTTCAGAGTAACACAGCTTTCAGTGGCTGGGAACTGACTGCCCTGCTCTTTCTTGATCCTTGTGTTTAAAAACTGTGGCTTTGGAGTAGAAAAGTAATTTTTTTATCCCTTCATTAAGACATGTCAATATTAAAAAACCATGCTTTCCACTCAAATAATCCCTGACAATTTAAATATTGTTTTAAAATGTGTAATCTCATTTAATCCTACAATGACCCTGTAGGTAGAGAAGGCAGATCTATTCACATTACAGGGGAAGAATCTGAGAATCAGTGAGTTTGAGACTTGTATAAAGCAGAGCCTAGTCACAAACACATGTATCTTATTTCCATGACTTTCAACACACTGAACAGAACACAGAAGTACATTACTTTGGTTCCTATTTTGCATATGGACAGAGAGCCAGAGAAACTGCAAATCACAAAGGAAAAAAACAGTGGCAGATCTACCTATGACTACTATGACAGAAAAAGTCACTCAACCTCCGTGGACTTTAGATATGTCACATGTAATAATTATCCTTCTATATCTCAAGCAAAAATTCCCTTTGCATTTAGCCACCATTTTACTTTCTTTGATCTCTACTTCAAGACCCATACTTAAATATTAAAATCGCTACCAACTAAGACACTGTAGGAATAAAATGGACTTTTAAAATCCCCTGATTATTGATACACAGGACAACTTGGATGAATCTCAAGAACATTATGCTGAGTGGGAGAAAAAAGCCAATTTCCAGAGGTTACATACTGCATCTTTCCATTCCTGTAACATTCTCAAAATGACAAAATTCTAGAAATGAATAATAGATTAGTGTTTTCCAAAGGTTAGGAATGGGGGCAAACAGACAGGGTAGTAATGGTTGGGACTTTAAAAGGGGTAGCATGAGGAATTTTTGAGGTGATGGAGCAGTTTTGTATCTTGGTTGTAGTGACGGTAACAGAATCTACATGTGATAAAATTGCATAGAACTAATACCCACAAATGAGTGCATGTGAACTGGGAAACTGAATAAGCTCTGTGGATTATAACAATGTCCATTTCCTGAGTTTGCTACTGTACTATAGAGTTTGTAAGATGTTATGATTGAGGAAAATTGGGTGAAGGGGATGCAGAACCTCTCCATATTATTTTTATAATTTCCTTGAACTTCATAATTATTTCAAAAAATTTTTTTCTTGATCTCCTGATCTTAGTGGATTACTAGCACCTATGATCTCACCAGCTATGCCTCAGGCAAATCTAACCCACCATCTCCAAAAACCTGACACTTCCCAATCCCTCCACCAAGGAGAAGTGGCAGGGGATCTCAGGGCTGCTGTCAAATGTATCTCAAATCTAATCAGGTTGCTTCTCTTTTTAAAACACATGCACATAATAAAGTTCAAATTCCTCATTTAGTATGACCTACAGGCTCCATTTAATCTGAACCTTGCTTACTTTTCCAACCTCATTATATGCCCTTCCGCACTCCCCCCAAAGAGAAATACTCTCTTGCACGTGGCTGATTTTGTTCTTGGTTCTTTCTGAATGCCTTTCTTCATGGCGGTTCTGGGGGGACTCAGCTGTCAGACTCAGCAATACTGCTGGCAGCTGGGGGTATGTATCTCGGGAGATCGCTTGCCTGCTTCAGCAGGCTCATAGCGTTTTTTGAGACAGCCCAGCTCTGCTCCCAGTGCGCCTTGCAGCTGAGGAGCAGCATATGGCAAATCAAAAGCTCGACTCGTCAACAAGATCCATTGAAGACGCCGCACAGCCTCTCTCCCCAGCCAGAGTTCTGAGGCATTTGCCTTTACCAAGTACTAAATCCACTCACCAATTTTTACAGCTATCCTTCTGTGAATCCAGAAGCAAAACCTAACCTATATTATCCCAAGAAGAGAAGCATGGTGATTTTTCTCTCCCACCATTTCAGGTGTTTACTACCCACCAAGGTTTCAGAATCAGCACTGCGGCACGGCAGTAACAAAAGGTAGCCCTAAGACCAGGATATTGAAATAATAAATCAGCTAGACTTTGCCTATACAGTTTACCTCTGAGTGGTGGTGAACAAATGCCTTAATCCATACCCTGCAACCCCAGCGTTTCGTGGGAGTACCTTTTAGAGGAGAAAATAATGCAGAACGGTGCAACTCCACGCAACCTGTGATCAAGGACAGCGAGCATAAGAAAGCGCAGAGGCATTCTCAGCACCCAGGGCTACAAAGCCAGTCGCCTTGGTTCGTTTATCTAGCCCGGAGCTGCTTTTTAACTATTCTGATTAACTTCATCTCTCAAATCTCTTCTCCTCGTAACTGCACCAAGCTAGCTGAATCACCAAGCAATGCATATGGATAAGATAAAGAACTGTCGGTCCTTTTAAATAATTTAGCAGCCTATTAATCTTTGTTCGCTTTGTGGGGGAATGTAGTAATGTCAGCTTATGTTGGACCACGGAGGACCCAGGGCACGTTTCTCACCTGTCGCAGGTAAAGAGCTCTGGAGGGTCTGGGTCAAGACGGCAATGCAGAAAAATCCTCAGCTCTTCTCCCGCAGACACTCGGGTGGACAAATTCCTCTGAAAAACACCCGAACTAGCTAAGGGACTCCCCCACATCCACGCGGGTAGGGGAGGCTGAGACACATGTCACCATGACCGCCCCTGGCTTGGCGGCAACCGGGAGGGACAAATGCCGAGCTTCTCCCTGAGGGGCAGAGGGTTTGAACCCCGCCTCAGGCACCCCAACTTCAACGTCTGCACCTGTGAGGTGAGACCCCCGCACACCTAGCTCTGGAGGCTGAGGAGGCTGCAGAGCCAGCTGAGAGGCGGCGCTGGAGCGCTCACCGCAGACTCACGCGCCTCGGGGTCCGGCGCCCAGACGGCCGGCGGGAAGGGGCCCGGCCTTCCTGAGAAAGCAGCCTCACCTGCTTCTCCTAGCGAGCCAGCTGGCGGGTAGGCGCCTAGTGTACCGCACAGGTGGGGGCCTCGTGAAACACTCTCCGGCGAAGGAGGCTGCCGGGCGCCACCTTGCCGCTTGCCGGCGGCCTCGCCAGGCTGGGGCAGCGGCCCGAGAGGCGCGGGGTGCCTGCTGCTGGCGCCCGCGCTTTCGCGGCTGCCGCCAGGGGGCGCCTCCAGACCGCCTGGCTCTGGCGGCCCGCCGCGCTCGCGCCTGCGGGGCCTGCAAGACTGTGACCAAAAAGGAGAAAAAGTTCTCCACCAGCTGGTGCGCCCAGGACAGCAAGAGGCAGCCCTTGGGGGAACCCGGTTTTTCTGTGAAAGAGCTACAGCAGCGCAGGCTCTGCAAGGTTCAAGTCTGGAATGGAAGCTGAAACACAAATAACGTGAAGCGTTTGGAACTGGTCACACTGAGTGTTCTGCGCGAGCAGCCCCCTGTTCTCAAGAACAAGACTCGGATCTTCATTTCTTCCCAACCAGGGAAGCAACTTCATTGCCTCCCCCACCAGGTAAGTACTAACCCCAGAGCGTTGCCCGTTAACACCGAATAGGAAAGGCAACGACGTAGCTGCTGAAGCAGAGGATTCAACCCAGTGGATAGAATGGCTCCTTCCTTCCAGCCACACAGGCATTTCAGCTGATCCCAGACAGTGAAAGTTACTCAGAGACATCAAAGCAACGTAAATGCCTAGAAGTTAGCTGGCCAATTTGATGATCCAAGTTAATGTGTTTACAGAGACCAAAATACCAGATATTGCAGAATCTGCTTAGAAACACGAAAACATGGAGCTCTTGGTGATTTTCTAGTTCAGTAAAGTTGCAGATATTTTGTACTCTAAATGTCCTAACTTTATAATCACTGACCTTTACTGCATACATGTAAAATTCAACCCCTACCTGTGAAGTGTTAAGTCCACCTATTATTGAATAGCTGACTAACCGTTTTCAACTGAAGAATATTTCTAAAGAAAGGATTTTTAAATTCCTGCAAAACCAATTTAATCTAATTAGTGGGTCCGGTATATGTCCCTTGGGAATGGGTTCAAAGCACAATAAACCATGCATTTTGCAACAGCAGCCCTCTGCTCATTGTCTTCATGAAGAATTGGCAGGTTATAGATTCAATGATACACCTGTACTGTCACATTTACCTGATGGAGAATGGTAATAAGAATTAAAGACTTTTTAGAAGTAAGAATTGATCGACAGCTTTGTTCAAACACCCTCCTCAGGAGGTAGGGCTAGTGCACCTGATGGGCAAAGACTCAGCGCTCAGGCGTTCCCAAAACCTCAGGCTAGAAAGTGGCAGCCTATCTGAGGCAGTCCGAAAAGAAGCAGAAACATCCACACAAACCAAAGTCTATTGAAAATAGCTGAAAGTAAGATGCCAAAAAAGCAATTTAAAAAAGACAATCCACAGTTCCAGAAATAAGAGATTTGAGGAAAGGATTCAAAAGTTTGAAGTTAGAAGGGAATTGTTTCAGACAAAGATTATGTCAAGAATATGCAAGGAAAATTCACCGTGCTAACTGAATAGGCCATGGAGGCATCTGTGGTGTGTTTTTACAGTTGGGCAGGTGGGGAAGACATAGCCAGCTGACTTAACGTGTTGGAAGTAGGCTGCAGAAGCCTTCGATCACACAGGTGGAAACAGTCCATCATCACAAAACAGGTCATGGACTCTAAATGATTCTTCCAGCCCTTTGTCAGATCACCTCTGTGAAAAATAGATCACATAGGAATGGGCTCTTGTTACAGTCAATTCAGAACTTAAACAATGTTTAAAAATGTTTAAAAGGCTGTGTTCTAAACCCTTTACTTCAAAATTTATACTTAGGATAAAAATGTAAATCATGTTCCTTAATTTTCTATCAAAATGTTAACTCTTCCACTTGTGCATTTCTATCATAAGTATATGGATCTCTTTCAGTTAATAACACAGAATATTTATACTTAAGAAAGTAGACACTGATCTTCACTTCCTATTATTTTCTTATCCATATAATGTCCAAACTTTCACTGAGACAACTGATATTTTAGAGAGGCTAAGAGACCTGCTAAATATTCATTTCTTTCAATCTCTGAGCTCTATCCTTGAATCAAATCAAATAGCCAGAAAAGCTATGTGCAAGGATTATTATATTACTTCCCTATAAAATGCCTTTACAAAAAAAAATGCCTTTACAGATGAATTTAACATTATGTCTTCTTATTGAAAGGACCAAAAATTTGCCATCTCTCAGAATTTTGAAAGAACTATCTAGTATATTATACAACGCCTATTATATAAAACATATGAAAATCAAAACCAGTTTAAGAAAAATATTATGTCCTCTAATAAACTGGCCTATTTATTAGAAATGACATCTTTGAGATTTTCCACCATAACATCCAGGAAATGCAAAACTAACATTTTTGTACCTTCTCCATCATTTACATTGCATTTTTCTCCTCTTGTCTTATTGGAGGCCCTCTCAAGTCATTTTTAAAAAGAGGAAATATATAGATTACCAGATATTGGAATTAAACATCAGAATGCTAAAAGTGGAGTGATAATTATAGCTTCACTATAGATTTGATTTTTTATGAGTATATAACTAATGGTTAGATCTATCTATTCATTTCTGGTCTTAAGAAAAATTCCCTGGGGCAAAAACAATTCTACACTTTTACCAACTTTCATTTCACTTTCCTCTTCCTGGACAGGAGGAATATCTTGTAACCTGCAGTTACAAGTTAGACTACATCTATGGATTCTGGCCAATAAAGTTTAGGTGGAACAAAAGTATATCACTCTAAGCGTAACACTTAAAAATATCCCATATTGTCTTCTTGCATTCTGCCCTGCTTCAGCAAGCCTGGAAGCCATGATAGGAAAGCATCATTATAAGGAGGTACAGCCTTCATCAGCCTGGGTCCCTGAGTGACTGTGTGGAAGAAGCCCTCTGCACACTCATGGTGAACATCTAACCTAATAGGTAAATTCATGGGTAAATTAATTAATTGATCATTTTTGTAATTAATTGGAAAATTAATGGTACCAATTGGTGATTGCTTGGTAAATAAATTCATTGGTAAACTTTTCTCTCAGAATAAGCCACTGAGGTTTCAACATTAATTATGTTATCCCACAGACTCTTCTCTCCTGTCTAGTTTCTGTGAAATATATGATTCATAGACCCCTTCATAAAAATTCCCCATCTTTCCCTCTTCACTTGGATTACAGATTCAAATACCTTTCTATTTTATTATCCCAATGAGCTGGATTAGAAAATATGCAAAATTCTATAGCCTCCTCTTTACAGGGTCTTTATTTTAAATTGCTGTGAAATATACATAATGTAAAATTAACTGTCCTAACCATTTTTAAGTATATAGTTCAGTAGTGTTAAGTACATCCACATTGTTGTGCGACCATCACCACGATCCATCACCAGAACTCTTTTCATTCTGAAAAACTAAAACTCTACTTATTCAATAATAATTCCCCACAACCCCCTACCTCTGGCCCCTAGCAATGACTATTCTACATTCTATCTCTGAGTTTAACTACTGGAGGTACCTCATGTAAGTGGAATTGTATAGTATTTGACTGTTTATGATTGGCTTATTTCACTTAGCATAACATCCTCAAAGTTCATTCATGTGAGTAGAGCATGTGCCCAGAATTTTCCTTTTTAAGGCTTGATAATATTCATTGTATACATATCTATGTATACCGCATTTTCTTTGTCCATTCATCCATCAATGGACACTTGTGTTGTTTCTGACTTTTGGGTATTGTGAGAAATGATGCTATGAACATAGGCACACAATATGTCTTCAATATCTTTTCAGTTCTTTTGTGTCCATACCCAGAAATGGAGTTATGATATCATATAATTCTACATTTAGTCTTTTTTAAGAACTACCATACTGTTTTTCACAGTGGACACATCACTTTTCTTACCCACCAATAGTGCACAAGAGTTCTGATTTCTTCACATCCTCACCAATACTTGTTATTTTATGGGTTTTTTTTTTAATACTAGCCATCCTAATGGGTATGAGGTGGTATCTCACTACAGTTTTGATTTCTATTTCCCTAATGATTGGTGGTGGTGAACATCTTTCCATGTGCTTATTGGCCACTTGCATGTCCTCTTTGGAGAAATGTCTATTCAAGTCCTATATCCATTTATTAGTTGAGTTCTTTGGTGTTTTTTGTTGTTGAATTACCTACATGGTCTTTTAAACCCCAAAACTGAACAACCAGCTCTTTCTTCACCCTTTTCCTTTGGGCTGCATTCAGAACTATGTCTTCTCCCCACAGATGAATGCTTAGGAAAACTATTTTTTATCCTTAGATAAGCTTTCTTCTTATATGCAGCTAAAGCTGTGCTATTTATCTGCACTAAATGTGTATGCTAAGTAAATTTTATTTGAGGAAAAGAGGTAAAACTTATTGAAAAGTTAGAGCTTTATGTATGTCATAATAAATTCACACAAAGAGTCAGCAAAGAATAGGCCAAAATGTGGAGCTCAACAGTGAAGGACAGGTTAGACAAGATCAACCCCAAACCTGGCGATTATGACCCTAGGAAAACTTCGCCCAAACAAAGGTAGCTAAGTGGTCTACAGCACATTTTCCGCAGGCTGGAGCTACGTGAGGTTCATTTCCAGCAAGTAATTAAACTCTTATTTGTCCAATTCAGAGAATTAAACCTGTCACCCTAGGTCAGGATGGGGTAGTTTACCACCTTCTTGCTTCAGAAAGAACTCGAGCTGTTTCCACCGCACTCCACACTAGCACAGGTAACGGGACATACCTTTTCTCATCATGACTGCTATGACAGGTATCAGGGATCCTTCCTCCTCTGGAATCCTGCCTTTCTCTGTGGCTTACACAAGCCTTGGGGTCTTATGAGATGGAGAACGGTGACAGGTTGTTCACATAGAGTAAGTTGGACAGGACAGAGCAGTATCCAAGCACAAAAAGTGTCTTCCTGCTGAGTGGCCAGTAGGTCATGGGCTCATGACTGGCGAAGAGAAGTGCTCCCAAGACAAGAAGGAAATCTAGCATAGGCACTGGGCATAGGTGATACCCCATGGGCACTGGAAGGGAGACTGAATGACCATCCACACCACGGATGGGCTCCGGTCACTGGGGTAACACTCCTTACCCTAGTAGAGTCTGTGAAATATAAGGGCACTGATCATCCCTTTAGGTGGGCTCCTAAGCTTCAGCCCCAGCAAACTTCTCATCATGTCCCCTTTCCCTGGCGGGTTCTCCTCCCCCAGACCCGAAGAATCCTTTCTCTGCTGGGGAGGAGGAGAAGCCTTGATACTTGGAGCAGCTTTCTCCTGAACATTCCGATATGAAAAGCACCCTTTCCATGACTCTTAGACCCTGCATTAGGAAGCACCAAAGGCATGAAGAAGTACATTTTTTTCCTATGCTCTCTGCTAATACTTCCCTGCCCTGATGAAAATAAAGCAAAGAAAAACCTGTGCATGTGAATGAAGGTAGTCAGCTCGTATCATATTAGAAAAGCCACAGTCCACAGGCAATTACCACAAGCAGTTCTATTATGAATATCTCAATCAACACTTGAAGTTTGGCTAATTGGCACAGAAAATACAGAAATGAGATTTTATTGCTGAAATGTGTAGCATGTAAAATAGCATGAAGAATGGTAGATAGGGAGAGCTCTTTGGGAAAATTGAATGTATTTAGATACGTGGGTTGGCTAAAACATTTTAGAGACATGCGCTACTCTTACAAGAACAGGGTAGAAGCCTCTAACCAGGCTTCTGGCTTTTTCCCTTAGGAGCCTCTGTGGTTGATCCTAAATGGTCTTCTATGAAGCCTCCTTGAGGGGACTTCCAGTTGGTTCTTGCTGACTATGAGGTAACAGAATCCTGACTCTGGAACAAGGTCATGTCTGCATCCTACAAGCGATGGACAGAACACTCAAAAACACAGTGAGTAGAGGCCTAATGGAGCTTACAGAGTGGATTGTATAAACTATTTCATGCCTCCTCTAAAAAGAGATTCTCTTACAAATTTCTGTGTGTGTAGCAGAATTTGACCTGAGAGTTGCTTTCCTGAAAACCTAGCAGTCAGATTGTAGGAAGTAACTAATCCTCACTCATTCTCAACTCCTTTGGGGGCTACCTTAAGAACTTTAGTCTACAGCATGATTGAATCAGCCAAGAGAGATAATAAAATGCCAGAAAAAAAATCATTTAATATTATAAATGTATTTTTTTCTGCAACAGAAAGCAGAGTAAGCACCAAGGCAGCAAGGGGTGGAGGAGTGCACCAGGAATGAAAAACTCCAGAATGAATATATAGCAACTCAAAGGTTATGTAGGCATCCAGGTGTGCTATATATGGTTAACTATTCCAGGTGGGGAGATGATGGAGGGCTTCTAGTTTACTTCCGGATTGGCCCTGATAAGGTTTCCAGGAATTGTGGAAGACACAGGCGCATGTTCAGGAGCTTTTCAGTACATGTCCTCATGGGCAAACCTGAGGAGACAAAGGCAGGGAATAGAGCAAAAGCTGACAGAATGTCAGTCTCCCTTTCTGAATAGACAGAGAAATTTTGTGAACAAATGAGTCCATAAATGGATATGTAGGAATCTCTGGCCCACACTCAAGTGTGCAGGCAGACATATATAACCTTCTTTGTTTTTCTATAACTGAACTAAAACTCTACTTTCAGTAATGAAAACTTAATCTTGGTTATTTTAGAGTTGCTTCTTCTTTACCCAAATTGTGCCAAGGTCCAAGGAAGTTACATGGTGTGAGGGCTTGGTTGGGTGCAGTGGGATATATACATGACAGATCTGATTGTCTATGTTTGGATTCCCATAGGAACAGATCTTGAGAGAAAGACCCATGTGCACACAGTCTGTTTGGAGCCAGTCCCAGGAAACATGGTAGGAGAGGGGAGGGAAGGCAGCTTCTGTGTGTATTGACCTTCTTCCTGGTGGGGAATTCTAAAGGTCAATAAGAACACATTCCTTTGAGCACAAGAGAGTTTGGGTATTTGTACACCAGCTCCTATTAATCTACTGGTTGAGGAGTGACTGTAGGGAGTTGGAGTGACACTAATTCTCCAATACTGCTGGCTTGCCTGGCACAGAAGCAGAACGGGCTCTATCCCCCAAGGAAAGCCCTTTAGGAGTTGAAAGGCAAGCACTGCAGTGACAGGCCCAGAGGGGACACAACAGAGGCACTGCCTCCTCTGCTACCCCAAGTCTCTATGTCACTGTCTGTCCCTCCAAGGGTGCCTCACTCCCCTCTGGTCTTTGGTGGCCAGTCCCGTGGGTCACTCTGAGTGGCTCTCACTCTTCACCGAGCCTCCTGGGATTCAGCTTTCCCTCTCCTACGTCAGTGTCTTCCTCTCTGCAAGGGAATAATTCAAGTGACTATCCCTTGCAGAGTTGCAGGAAATTCATGAGACTGTCTGAGCCTCAGCTACCTCTGTACTCCCAGACACATGGCATCAGTCTGCTGCTCCAGTGACACGCGGGGCTGTGGAGCTCTGTGTGCCCTCCAAGGCCCCAGCTGCCCAAGGTCACCACCAGTCCGTCTCTGAGGTTCTATTCTGGAAGCAGCACACAGAATCTTCAGACATACAGGTCATTTTTTATTACCCTCCCCCACCCAAATGAGCTTGAGAGAATAGTCAAGGTGGAAATACCTCCTCATTCCTGTTTTTTCAGGGACCTATAATACCTAAGCTTGCATTGCCCTGCTTCTTCTACTCAGACTTATTTCTACCTCCCAACCTATGGAATCCCTGACTGGTCTCCTGACCTGATTGCTGGCTCTGACTCTATTTTTCCATCTCTATTGTTCATTTGTAAAAACTGAAGTTTTTCTTGGCTTTCTTTTTGTTCCCTATAACTTGAGGCAATGACTGCCACAGATCTAGTTGTCCAAACAAGGAACAGGAAATAAAAAAAAAAAAAATTTGGTACCTGTTCCTAAAATAACATGAGGTCATGGCTGTCAATCCTACTGATTGCTCTTTTGCTTGATAAGAATTTTATTCATTCACTAAGGGACAGTCTCTAAACACCCTCAATCTGTAGACAGTAAATTTCTTTCCCTGGCTGCTTTATTTCAGGGGCTATAACAGTATTTACTTAAGTAGATATCCCTATAATTTCACAGGTCCTCCTCTTTTTCACCCAGGAGGTGACCAGCACATCATTTCTGCCTCTAAATGAAAAGAATTGACCGTGCTGCACTTTTCTGGATTTACTGTTGGAAGCCTCAGTGTCTGTCCCTTATATTTCCAGATTTGCAAATGAGACAGAGCTGAGTGTTATCTCACAACTCATGCAAATTAGATGCCAGGAAGGCTATTGAAAAGGGAAGATGGTATCATCCGTCTTGCAAGGGCATTGCTCAAATTGACAGTCCCACATTTAACCTCCTCTTCTCCGTCCCAGGAATTAATAGCTCAGCTCACCCTCCCCAAGAAGTCATCTGCTTTATTGAAATTAAATTCCAGCTACACTGGGAAGAGCCACTAGATCGAATCTGTCATTTGTTGCCTTTGTTCTCCTGGACTAGGAAGGTCCATGCCCCGAAGGATAGATTGTGCTGAGGAGTATTTCAGGAAGACTTTTGATGTGACTGGTGAAAGAGGGAGGGGTCGGAAGTGAGAACGTCCTTGATTTTCAGTGCTTACACTTCTACGGGCTTCATTCAGTGGCATGCCTACTGGGCCCTTCCATCATTCTTATATTTCTCATGATGTCCAAGAAAAGAGGCTGCTAGACTTATTCACCAGTATATAGCCTTATACATCATGACAGCCCAGGTTTATGACTAATTCAGCCCATCCCATGGAAATATAAGCACCCAAGCAGTAGCAGGCATCATTTGCTTTGATACATTCATATGAACCTGTAATTTGGTCAAACTCTCCAATCAAGAGGCACACATATGTTTTTGACAGGACTGCAATTAGAAAACATGTCTAGGTAGCTAATTATTCACTCTACAAATGTTTACTGGGCAGCTGCTCTGTTCTGGGGACTATGCTAGGTGCTCAGGATACAGTGGCAAACCAAACAAACAAGGTCACGGCCCTCAAAAGCTTATAATCTTATGGGGAAGCCAGAAAGAATATATTGTAAAGTCAAATAAATAAACTAGCTGATTTCAGATTGCGGTAAATGCTATGATGGAAACAAAACAGGGTGAAGTGATAGGAGTGAGCACTGAGGTGGACACACTCTGGGTAGGTAGTCAAGGAAGCCCTCTCTGAGGAGGTGACTTATGAGATGAGACATAAATGATGGAAAGGGGCAAATATAAAACAAACCAGGGTTCAAAAGCCTAAGGTACAGATGAGCTTGAGATCATCCAAGAACTGAAAGCCAGTAAGGATGGAGTCTAGTGGCTGAGTCAGAGGGATGGGAGGGCCAAAATCCACTGAAGCTAGTAGGCAGTTTTGGGGGAGTTTTCATCTGAAGTTAGCATTATCTAGTTTTAAAAATATCACTCATTTTTATTATAAATTAGGATGAAAATGGGTTATGGTGGATCAAGAATGGGTCAGAGACACTGCTTAGGTGGCAACAGCATAATCCAGATGCATAACGGAGGAGACAGAGACTAGGGTGTTTGGGAAAACTAAGCCACATTGGCTTTGAATCAGGAACATCATAATCAATCCTTTATTCCAAAACTAATAGATGCTGAAAGAAATAAATTAAACTACTTTCTCCCTACTAAGAAAATTTTGGATATAACATGTATGCATTGGAGAAAAAAGAAAGGAAGCAAATAGTGAGGGAAAAGTACATCGTGATGTCAATTGCAACATAAAGGAAAGCATTTTAGGAATCAATACCATTTCAATATTTCATGATTCCACCCAAATTTTTAAGAAGAGAGATCAAAGGTCACAATGCAGGTGCTTAAAGGCAAACTCAAAAGAATTTGACAATAAAATTGGTCTCTATAAGAGATGAAAGAAAATCTCAGAAGTGGAAGTCTACTACTTGGGACAGGGAGGCAAAGCATAGTTAAGTTTAGTTTTATTGGAACCTACCTTCAGCTTGATTAATTGATAATCAAAGCTTCTGTTGAGTTTCAGTTTCTTGTCAAATCAAAGGAAAGCCTTTCATGAACAGCATGTCATCTGTATAAACAAAATTTCCATAGCATCTGCTTTCAGTGCAGGATTCTTTGTTCTACCTGTTCCCTTTTCAATTAGGCTAAGCAAAAGGAAACATATAGGGTGTTTTGTTTTGTTTTCTTTTTTATTAAAGTATCATTAATATACAATCTTACATTAGTTTCAGATGTACATCACAGTGGTTCCACAGTCCCCATGATCAACTTATACTGTGATTGCAAATTATTGTACCCCTTTATACCCCTTCCTCTGACCCCACACCTATCCCAACCCCTCCTTCTTGGTAGCCACTAGTCACTTCTCACTGTCTATGAATCCACTGCTGTTTTGTTCCTTCTGTTTCGCTTTGTTTTTATATTCCACAAATAAGTGAAATCATACAGTATTTGTCTTTGTCTGCCTGATTTATTTCACTGAGCATCATACCCTCTAGATCCATCCATATTGTTGCAAATGGCAGTATTTCTTTTCATTTTATGGCTGAATAATATTCCATTGTGTATATGTACCACATCTTTTTATCCATTCATCTGTTGATGGACACTGATTGAGGAAGCATATAGTTCTTATTGAAGCTTAAATTCCACAGTTGTCAGCAGTGGTGATGCAAAGAAAGAGACAGATTCAGACATATATACAAGAGATGAGACTAATGAGATTTTTACTAGTGGATTAGATATAAGGTATAAAGAAAAGGGAGAAATTAAGGCAAATTCCTCAATTTTGGGATTGAGCAATAATGTAGATCTTTATTAAAGTAAGAGGACTTAGGAGCTGTAGAAACTAAAATCTAGGCTCCTTAGAAACTCAGGAGTCATAGGGGTTGATTCTTTCTGGTTTAGTAAAGATTCCAAGCCTCATGGAAGCAGGGATCATACTACACACATATGTTCAGCAACTAAAGTACTGAACGTAATTAAAGGTATATAGACTGCTACCAAGTCAAGTTCAAATAGAATATTGTATTAATGAAGGTATAAGGTCAGTAAATCAAAGAGATTTGAACAGACTGCTTAGCATGGCTGGTAAAGCAATTCCTGATAAGATAAAATAACAATTTTCATTATAATCACTGGCATTTGAGTGATTAGCATGTGCCAGTTTTAGGGTACCTTACATATATTGTTTCAATAAATCTTCACAGAACCCTGTGGGGTAGATCCTGTTATTATCCTCATTTTACATGTGAGAACACTAAAACCAGAGATGTCCAAACTTGCCCAGAGTCACATTGTTAAGAGAGGCAGAGTCAAAATTAGAAACCACTGTGACCATCAAGCCTTGGCTCAGAAATGCTAGTTAATTACATACCAATGGTGAATGATATTCATGACATTCCTGTCATACACCACAAGTCAATCAAGAAAACACCACTAATTAAAAAAAGCAGAATTTCAGGGAAAGTAGATGACACCATCTGATGCTCAAGATGTGGAAAACTGCTTTGCTTTCTGGCTGCTGTATTGGGCCATAGGATGGCTCAGTACATAGGACGGTAAATCCTGGCCTCAAGAGCTACATTTGCTATCGATCTAGGCATCTAAGGAAATAGAGCCTGCTCTCTCCTTTGGGCCAGTATCTCCGAGAATGGGACCTGCAATGCCAGAGGGTATTTATATGGTTTTCCTTTCCTCACTGTATTAGGGCTCTCCAGAGAAACAGAAACAGTAGGAGGTGTGTCTGGGTATAATTTTTTTAAGCAATTGGCATGCAATTATGAAAGTGGGCAAGTCAGACTCTATAGAGTAGACCAGCAATCTGTACACCCAGGAAGAGCCAATATTGCAGTTCATGTCTAAAGGCTGTATGCTGGCAGAATTTCCTGTTGCTCAGGGGAGGTCCATCTTTTGTTCTATTCAGGTCTTCAGCTGATTGGGTGAGTCCCACCCACATTATAGAGAGCAATCTGATTTACTCCAAGTCCAACCATTTATATGTTAAGTGTCATCTAAAAACACCCTCACAGAAACATGACCAAATATCTAGGCACTATGGCCCAGCCAAGATGACACATAAAATTAACTATCAGACTCACTTAAGCAAAAGAAGGAAATACCTGTGGCCTCTAGACTTTTTCATGTTGCTTTTTCTCTGGGAATGTTCCAGTCTTTTTCAGGATGCAGTACGATACATTAAACTAATGGTTAAATGTATGAGTTTGGGTATCAGACCTGATCTTGATTCCCAGTTCTGCCACTTACTAGCTTTGTGACTACAGGAAGGTCACCTTCACTTTCTACCCAAAGGATTCTCATCTGTGAAATAGCTTTTATAATGCCACCAAGTTCCAGAGTTACAGTAAAATAGTGGAAATAGAGCATGTGATACACTGGCACATGGTAGGTCTCCACGCTGCTAGCAAGAGAAGTCACCCAACCTTGCCTGGATAATGGTGAGGGCAACTATTTTCACTATTTGAACCAGAAAAAGAAAAGCAACATAAAGGATCCAGATCATAAAATTTCCTTCATTTCTCAAAGCTAGACTCATACTAGGATGTTTTCCTATCTATGCAAACCCACAATGTTGTCTCTTTCTTTGCACTACTTTGCACATAGTATCCATGAAGTTTAACACTTAATTTCTACTCTGTAAATCAGTTATATGCCTCAGAATCACAGGATGTTAATAGGTGTTACCCCGCCACACACACACAAAAGCTCACATGAGATTTGGAATTTACACGGGCTTTTGTTATCACAAGAGTTCTCAGAGCATTTAGTGTGTGTAAGTACATTGAAATTCTCTGAAGGAAGATATTATATGCAACATTTCAAATTTCATTGACCACAGAGCCCTTTCTGATGTAGCTTTCCCACAATTAGTGTTCTGCAGCACACTCTTTGGCAAACAGTGTCTAATTGTTTCAAGTATGTCAACCTTGTCTTCAGGTTCAACCATAAAGTCCCTAAGAGTAGAGAAATAATTGCCTCTTTTGTATTCCCCATAGCACCAACACAGTACAGGAAATACATGTCATTTGATATAATTATTTTAATTCCTTAATCAGCATGTATTTTCTATTTTCAAAGTGCCTGCTGTATGCTAGGTATTATCCTAGGCACAAAGAAAATGTAATTAAACATGGCCCTGCCCTGAAGAACCAACACAGTCCAGTAAAGAAGAAAAGCAGGTACAGAAACATGTGCCGTAGCGCTCACTAATTTCTATAATGTCATGTTTATAAGGTCTTGGGGTAAGTAAGGCAAAAAAGGAAACAACAGTTTCATGGCAGGAGAAGGAGAATGGAGAGGGAACATGGGAAAAGGCTTCACTGCAAAGGTAACAGTTGAATTGAAGCTTGAGCATTAAGAAGGAATTTTCCAGACAGGCAAGAGGTTAAAGGGCACTCCAGGAAAAAGCCAGGGGCATGTTCAAAACCGCAGACATTAAAAGTATACCTTGTTTACTGAATCATGAGAGTTCTGTAAGGCTTGGGCATAAAACGCAGGTGAGGATGCAGTGGGTTCTGGGGAGGCATGTCATGGAATGCCTGGTATCTAGCATGCCATATTTTAAAAGTTTTAACAGTTCTTGAAGTGATAGGGATTTGGGGGTCCTTGAAAATGTCAAGGAAGTTATTGGGAGGAATGGAAAGATAGGACCCTGAAAAACATACTCCCTGCAATGTTCCCAACATAGAACACCCCTGATAATGATGCACCATGATGTCTGTGTTTCTTCCTAATTGACACAAATCCCTATCATCTCCCTCTCATCTTATTTTTAGTTGGAGGTACCGGGACTATTAGTATGATTGTTATTTCCCCATTCCAGGTAGCCGCCTTTGGAAAAACAGTGTTCCTCCAGTAGGAGGAATTACTAATTAATACCTGGCAATTTAAAAAACGGTTAATGAAAGGTTTGGAAAAACTGTGAATGATAATACTAGTATAAACAAATCTTGTTTGGAACCCCATTATCTGAAGAAGAGAATTATGTCAACAGCATCCTTGGAGATATTTCAGATTTATTGTTTCTAAAAATTATTCCTTCTGAGTACATAAGGAAACACTTTGGTTGAGGCATGCTCTGTACTCTAAGAAAAGGATTATGATTCTAGCTTGTAGTAACACTGGCAATTAATGCAGTGGCTCTTGGGGGAGAACTCCACATATACTTTTAAACATGTTAAATTTTTTTAATGATCCTTTAAGGATTCTTCTACAATAAACAGAGTTAAGCCTCACACTTGATAGCATCACTTGAGATAAGTCTCTGGGCCTTGAGATGAGGGCGCTATCTTGTTCCCTCTCTCCCTCAAGCCCCATTGATCATCAGTCCTCCCCGCTTTGCTACACTTAATTACATGTGTCCATGAGTGACTGAAATGCACTGAATGCGTTTTCAGAGTAACATGATTTCACAGAGAATCTTCAGTTCTCTGCATGATGGAATAGCAATGAGAGTCATCCTGTGCCAGATTCAAAGGGTCTCTAACCCATTTGCCGTGCTTGGTGGCCCCGTGACAACAGCTCTTTCACAGGTGCTGTGCAGGGAGGAAGGACTCCTGCCAAGAAAGACAAGAGGAGATGAGGCAGGTAGTAACTCCAGGAAATCTTCCTAAATGAAAGAACCAACCCAAACAGGAAAACAATAAAGCTCAGAATGACCTGATTGTTCCCAGAGAAGGCAACCGAATAAAGGACAAAGCACCCAGCTAATCCCAAGGGCTCCAGTTTGAGAACATAATCAGGGACAATCCCACAGGCAAACAGAGGAGGCTGCTGCTCACTTAGAAGATTCCAAGGGGGTACCTGGGGTTCAAAATCAACTGCACTCTGGGCCTCAGATGGAGGTACTGGGCCATGGGCACATAGAGTCTCCCTGTCACCAATGCCAGTGAAAGCACTCATATTTATTAACCTAAGGTATCAGATTCAGAGGCACTAGCACTCCCTAACTATTTTAAGAGGTAGATTAATAAATTAATATGTCATTTGATATACCAGCTTGTGCGAAGGGTCTCAAATGGATGCCTAAGCAGCTTCATTTAGACCTCAAGACCCAAACTCTAGTTTCATACCATCAGCAAAACCTGCCCTGCATACAGTACAGGCATTACTGTGATGTAACATGACATTTCTGAACAACCTCAAGGTTTGCAAAATTCAACTTAAAAATAACAAAGCTTATGCAGAATATGTGTTAGGGCAACATGCTCAAGACACATGTAATTTTGTGACCCGGAACCATTGATAAAAGTAACGGGAATGTAAGGAGATGACTAGAAGAACCCAAACAGGCAGCTCAGCAGAGCTGGGGCTGCCCCAGGGATGATGAATACCCTCCAGCTTAGACATGGAGATGCTGCTTACAGGCCTGGGACAATGTAGGTGGAACGAGACCCCAGGTCTGCACATGGAAGGAAGGCTGGGCAAGCCCCACTCTGGGGAGCGACTGACACCCATGTAGATGCTGACGCTTCTCTGTCTTCATGCAGGGCCAAAAAAGCTTCTTCTGTGCCTCTGACAACATCTTTTCCTTTCCTAGTGAAGGTTATAATTCTATTATTCTGGTTCACCTTGCCTAGGAAACACCATATATGCATCAACATAATGCCCATGTTATGATGTCATTCGCTCACTTAACAATCACACACGGCCTAACTCAGCTGATGGACAATTGTGGTGTAGCGGGACAACTACCTAACTTTCTGCTCT
This sequence comes from Manis pentadactyla, assembly GCF_030020395.1. NCBI lineage: Eukaryota > Metazoa > Chordata > Mammalia > Pholidota > Manidae > Manis > Manis pentadactyla. The sequence goes on along the minus strand of NC_080022.1, from coordinate 161,524,214 downwards.
ACAACTCCCTCTAGACCAGATCGCCCTGAGCAGAACAGGGATAGAGATCTGGGTGTAGTCGCCAAGCCACAGGATACAGTGATCCTAAAAGGCACAGACATTCCCCTCTTCATACAGCTGATAGCAAGGGGATGCTAGAGCTTGTGAGGAACAAGCCTGAAGATGGATGTGTGCAGACATAGGCGTAGCTCCAGGAGGGAGGTTCTAACATGAGAATACCTCGGGGGAGGCAAGTATAAGCTATGCAAGTACAGTGGGCTCTTCTAGACCTTCAGCCTTCCTGAGAATGAAGGAGTAAGGTAAGAAGAAATGAGAAGATTGCTCAGGGAGCCAAGAGGAAAAGGTGTTACAAGCACAGAGATGCCAACCAGGTATAACGCTGTTGAAAGATCAAGGACAGGAAATCCCTGGATCTAGCAACCTGGAAAATAACTGTTTTGCTTGATGAGAACAGTCACAGTGGAAGGCTAGAGACAGAAGCCTGATTAGAGTGTCCTGGGAGGAGAACGTGAGGAAGTACAGAGACTTAAGAGCAGGTGTCTGTAAAAGCCCACATGGCAAATATTTTAGACTCTATAGACCTGTTGGGTTGTGTCACAACTACTCAACTCTGCTACTGTAAGGTGAAAGCAGGCGCTGAAGATATGTAAGCAAATAGGCACGGCTGTGTTCCAATAAAACTTTATTTATGGACAATGAAATTTGTCACAAAATAGTCTTCTTTTGATTTTTTTCCCTGACCCTTTACAAATATAAAACCCCTTCTCAGCTCTTGAGCTATGAAAATATGGTTGTAAGGCCAGATTTGGACTGCAGACCACAGCATTGCCAAGTCCTGTGGTAAACCACTCAGGACGTTTTCTGTGAATGGTGTTACATGAATGACAGGGAATCTATAGATCAAAAGGTAATGTAAACTTCATTCAGGAGAGACATTTTTTTCTTGTTTTCTAGTCTATCCTCAGCTTATAACACAGGGCTTGGCAAATAATAAGTATGTAATAAATATGTGCTGATAAATGAATTAATTTAACCTAGATCTGATTACTAAGTCTGTCCACTTTCTGCATTATCCTGCTGCCACATGGGCACATGGATAGCTTGAAGAGAACCTCTACAACTTCCCATCAGATAATATAATAATAACCTATTCCTGCGTGCTGTGTGCTGTGACTGCTTCCGTCCTTCTGGGCCAGGAGTCAAATACCTGTCTGCCAAACTGGCTGCTTGCTTACTTAGCCTTGTTTGGAACCCCCCAATGCAGATCTCTGCCTTTGTGCTTAGACTTTAACCCTGCAAACTCATTTGAGAGTACATATTTTGTTCTTTGAAAACAGCCCTGCTTGAGTGAGGAAATTCCCCACCTGAATCTTTATGTCAATTTTCTTTTATTAAAGAATCCCTTTCCTTAACAGAGATACTTAGCTACATGAGCTCAGTCAAGAAGATAGATGTAGATACAAATATATAGATATGTATAGAGAGATGATATAGATATATAGATGAATATATATGTGTACATACATATATTTATACATATATGTGTGTGTATATACATATATATACACGCACACATTCAAAGACATAGACAAATATATATGGACACAAATATATACATATGCACTTTTTTCTTTACTCTGCCATTTCCTCCTCTTTTGAGGCCTGCTCTCTTGTCTTCCTCACAAACAGCCTCTGAGCTGCTTTGCCTGATAAGCTTATGAATGGGTAAGCCCTTTCAGACTTCTCCAGGGTCTCTGGCAGTGATGCTGGCTGAGTGAGCAGATAACCCTGGGTTTGAGGAATTACAGAATTTTCCTTGATCCACTAGCTGACTTGCTTAGGACTCTGCTGCACACAGATCCAGGGTCTGTGTTTTCAAAGACCACTTGGGGAGACAGAGCAGGGAGAGGCACTGTCAGTATAGAATTTCCACCATAAAAATGACTCCAGGAGCAAATGCTTACATTGCTTTTCCCTCCTCTGAACTCGCATCACTTACATGTAAGCCACTTGGAATTCAATCACACACTGCACTGGGGAATGAAAGCGCTCCACCCACCTTTTCAGTCTTATCATTCATTGAATGCTCTTTTTGATTCTCTACAGCCTATATTTGAGTCACACACTGAATTTTCTGCCATTTTTGAACAACTCATTTTCCTCCACTTCATTTAGTCTCTCATTTTGCAGCCTACAATCTACCTCTCCCACTTCTCCCCAGCCCTTATCTCTTTCTCTTACAGTCCTACCCATCCTTTAAGACTTCACTACATTTCTCTTCAGGAAGTTGTCCCAGATTCCCACTGGGCATTCACAACTTCAGGTCCTATCACCCATTTTGCTTTATTTCCACTTTTATTTCAAATCTGCCACATACAGTAGGTTTCAACAGAGACAGCATGTGCTGTAGAGCTTGACAGATGTGGCACAAATCTTACCTCTACCAATTAGAAAAGAATCTTCCTGAACTTGGGTAACTTCTCTGAACTCCTATTTTTTCTTTGATAAAATGCCCAAATGTTTTCAACTTTGCTTGAGTGACAAATGAGGTAATGAATGGAAGGCACTTGACAGAAGTAATAAACAACAACGAAAAAAGTTCGCTCCTTCATCCCACCCCATTCTGTAAAGAATGCCTTTATCTACACAACTTCTGTATTTGCCCCTACCCACCTATTTCACTTAAAGAATCTGGCTTATTTCCTCAAGAGGAAAGTGATTAAACCCAAATGCCTATACCCAACTTCTCAACCTAAACAAAAACAGTATCAAAGAGTTACAGAGTACAAAAAATCCTAAGGAAGCAACTGGTACCATTACCTATCTCAAATCAATGTCTGTCACCCGATAGCCAGGAGTGTCTGAGCATGGACTAAACCTAATGGAAGCATTGGCCATTATCTGGGGTTAATAATTCAGGCCCAAAAAACTGCTTTAGCAATAGACCTTCCTCTCTAGCTCATATCCCTGCAATGTGCTGACTATACATATAATCGTGGCAATACTACGTTGGTTTGTAAATGAAAAGGAACTCTTGAAAGAAACAATTAAAAAGGCATTTACCTTATATAGCTATCCTTACATTATTATATATTCAGATCTTAGATACCTGATGTCATCTTTCATTCTCTGTCCTTCCCACAACTCATTTCAAAGTAATGATGATATTGGAACAAACGCAGCTTCTCCCAATTTATAAAATGGAAAATTTAGAGTCATAATGGTGAGGACAATATGGCAATACTGCCATTGACCTCTCTACCATGACCAATAAGATTTAGAAGCCCAGTCGATGGGATCTCTGCTCAGAGGGTAGGCTCAAGCCCGGCCTGTGGTCCTCATCATTCTTGGGGCATGTCTGGCCTCCACCTGAATGAACTAGATGGGCACTAGATATGAAATGTTTAGAGTAGGATATTTTCAATTTGCAATGAAAGAGAAACAAGGGCAGAAGGAGCAAGGCAGGAGTTGACAACCCCACCAGTAAAAAATACTTTCATAAAAGGAGATTTACCCAAGAAAAGGATCATATTGAAAAATCAAATTTCCTCAGGCAAAGCAAACTGTATGCCAGTAAAAGTCAGTTATTTTTCCTAGATCAGAGTTGTTGCAATCAACTATTTGTTATAAAGTGAGTTACTTGGTATTTGTGTTTATAGATCCTGGTTTCTCTTATGCAGAGATACTAAAGGGAGAAAAGAAATAGCAGAAACATCATTTCTTATGACCTGTATCTAAGAATATTAAATGGTGCTTAGTTTTTTTAAATATGCTGTTTGTACTAAATTCAAAGTTCATTATCCCACATCTCATTTGATGTGAAAACACCTAGCCAAATGCATAATTCCCAGAAAAACTATGTTGGACCTTAACAGTTATGGTGTAAAAATAGGTAATGTCACAATTTTTTCACTAGCTCTCGAGTTAACTTGTGGTCTTGCAGCATGATGTGAATAATACCTAAAATAATCCCTGAATTATAGAGGGATCATTGAATGGTGGAGAAGAAATACTGGGAATCTGCTTAGGTGATATTCTGAAGGGAGTTTGGATCTTTTAACACTTTCAACGGAAGGCTAAGGAACTAAAGGTTCTGTTCTCAATTCCCACTGTTGGGAGGGGTACCCCACCGCAACAAACAGTGCTGTAACACCAGCTGGGTACCATACATTCAACTCAATTCTGACATTTTCTACTTGGGAATAGTGTCAGGATCCCACAGGTTATAGGCTTACTCCATCAAGACAGTCTGCCTGCCCCACTTCAGAGACCAGTCATAAATCCGGATTATCACTTGTGCTTCCAACAAACTGGCTATAGATCAGAGGTCCCCACAACCCCTTCCTTGGGTTGGATTAATTTGCTAGAGCAGCCTACAGAACTCAGAGAAAGATTTTACTTACTAGATCACCAGTTTAGCATAAAAGGATATACCTCAGGAACAGCCAGATGGAAATGGTGCATAGCACAAAGTATGGAAAAGTTGTGAAGCTTCCATGATCTGACCAAGTACACCACTCTCCCCAGATCTCTACACGTTCACCAACTGGAAGCGCTCTCAACTCTGTCCTTTTTGGTTTTTTTATGGAAGCTTCATTACATAGTTGTGATTGATTAAATAATTGGCAGTTGATTCAACCTCCAGGCCCTCTCCCCAGCCTGGAAGTTGGTGGGCGGGTACTGAAAATCCCAACCCTCTAATCAAGTGGTTGGTTCTCCCAGCAAACAGCCCCCATCTTTAGGTGAGATCCAAAGTCTATTCATTAGCACAACAAAAGACATCTTATGGTTTTCATCACTTTGGAAAGTCCAAGGTTTTTAGGAGCTCTGTGCTGGAAGCAGGGTCAAAGACCAAATATATATTTCTTATTATAAATAACATCACATGGACAACCCAAAAGTTGGGATGACTAAGAAAGCTAAAGGGCACTCCATGGTGGAACCCTTGAAATGATAAAGAACTCTTACCTTGGAGAGTGCCAAGATGCTGGCATAGGAACCTCCAGGGAACCTGCCAATGATGACCCTTCCTAAAAAGAAATCAGCAAATTAATGGTTCCTATAAGACACAAATCTAGGTTATGGGTTGTCAGATTCTTAGTAGGATGCCAGGTTAATAACATCATATATTCACCATGTCAGACCCTGTAATAAGGGTTTTACATACCTCATACCATTTAATCCTCATAATACTTCTGCAAGATAGGAATTATTTTCTCCACTTTACAGACAAAAGAGTTGAGGCCTGAAGGGGTGAATGAACTTGTATGAGGTGACATAGCTCATTATGTGGCAGAGACGGGATTTGAACTCTGCATGGTGCCTAAGACTAAGTACTTGCCACCATGCATCCTAGACTAGGAGGTCAGAGACAGGAGAATTAAAGAAGCAGAAGGGGTCAAAGAGACCAAAGCCAAGAGTATAATTAATGCATCTACCAGTTAACATTTAAATACTCCATGCAAGGACAGGAAGTTAAAAGGTGGGATCTGACAATTTGTCCTGGATTAACAATGCATTTACCTTTATATTACTTTTATATTACTTCTTCAAGCTCTCTTTAGCTTGATCCACATTCCCTGGTTTTCATTGAAGTTTCTGTCTCCCCTGATTGGTCCAGGGACCTTTCTAAATTCCTTATCTGTAGTGTTAATCTCCACCCTGTAGGGTCTCAGTGTAACTGGCAGTCCTATAAGATATATCCACTCCCCAAACATTAGTTGGAAACTTTAGCATCCAGATCTCTATCTTCTCTGATTTCCTTTCATCTACCTGCTTCCCCTTAGCTCCATCCCCCTCCCCATCACCTTTCTTCTCAGAACCAACCTGTCAACTACCTAGCTCTTTCTGGTTTACCCTGAATTCCACATTTTTCTCAGAAAGTGCTTAATTAGTACTTTAATACCAGCTTAGCTCTCCCTCCATTATTCCCTGAACTCTGACAGCCTCATCACATTTCTCCCCTTTAATGTTTAATGCTGTAATGACTGTTACTGACTAGGACTAAATTTTACCTCAGGATGCCCAGGGAATAAACGTTTTATTAAGAGTACAAGAGAGGGGAAGCCATTCAGAAAAACAGAAAAGATTCCCATGATTTCCCTCTTGAGACTCATTGAGCAGAAAGTAGAGTTGGCTTGTGGTTATTATTTGATCAGCTAGAGCTAATCTGTGTTGATATTTCTTGCTGAGTCCTGCCATTTGTGTGTGATTTCTGATCTACTAATACATAATGTATAGATCTGGATATAGGCAAATCAATTAGCCTGCTTCAAGGAAGCAAAGCCAAACTAATGGAAACATAGCCTAAGAAACTCCAGGAAAATTGGAGAATTGAAGACCCAAGGTGTGTGTGTTTTATAAGTATAGGAACTTTCAAAGAGGAAGGAGGCAGGGTAAGGGGTACAAAATGAAAAAAGGAGGGGAAATGGGGCAAAATTTCATCACTTGAGGCCAAAATAATGTGACTGTTCTGTGTAAAATACATCTTACTGTAATAACAAAGATCCATATGGATCATCCAGATGATTCCAGGAATCTTGCCTTTCTTGTGTTAAATTATCAGATGGAAGAAGAGCTGTATTTAGTTCCTTTGAGCCAAACTAAGGGTCAGAATGAACACACACTGGATAAATTTTAAGTAACAAGCTGTTCTTGGGAAGATTGTCTCTGCCATGCTTGAATTCTTCAGTTCACAAGAAATCTGAAAATTGATGGCACAGACACAATGTCTTAATATCCACGGGGGGTTAGAGGATGTGAAATTGGAAGGGGTAGGGGGCACTCTGGGAGTCTGGCTGAATGGTAACTGTTGCATGCCTATGAAGCTAGTTTAAATCTCTCTCTCTCTCCAGAGATTGATTTTTTAATTTTGAAACGTACTCCATGCCCTTTCAGTTATTTACATTTAAAAATGTTACTGGGTGTGTTATTATTTTTCAGAAAATACAGACTTTCTAGGTGAACTATTCAGAATTTATGATTTAAGACACTTGTAGAAAGCAATTTTATATACCACTAAGAATTTCTGGGACTGAGCTCAGTATCCAGCATATAGTAGGCACTTAAGAAATGTTTAAATGGAAAAGCAGGTAAGTGAGTGAATGACAGGTATCATATGCATTCAGCTAGAGCATCCTACATGCATATGCATGTAGGCAGATAATACTTAAAAGTATTTTTAAATTGCACGATTATGTTTACAAACACTAAAAATAATTATGACCCCTTTCCAGTGTTTGGTAGTGAGTCCACCCCCCTCTGAGAGAAGCAGAAACCAGGTAACAGTCATATATTTGTGAGTAGAATATAGAAAACATAGGTACCCACTGTGTGAGCTTTTCACCTGGAAAGTCATAATCCTTTGAGTTGATATGAAGCTCAGCTGTAACACACTATAAGGAAAATTCAAGCGAAGCAAACATCAAAAGGTGCAATAGGGTCAGAGATACTGAGAGTGAAATTCCAGACAGGTGGGGAGAAGTCTGGATGGTTCAGGAGATTCAAAAAGCCAAATTTACTCCAAAGCAGATATTATAATTTGATAGTCATATCCTAAAGTTCTGTAAGACTAAATATCATAATCATGTGAACACACAGAAATACATTTTGATGGCTACCACTACTAGGTGCTTCCATGTCTTGAATGCTCTGTGCTATGCACTTTGTGTGACCCATTTCACTTAACCCTCAAAACAGCCTGAAGCAGAGTGTCATTACCTCCATTTTATAAATGAGAAAATTGATGTACACAATGTATTTTTTCCAAGGTGGCATAGCCAAGATATAACAGAGTTGGGGTTTGAACCCAAATCCGTCTGATTCCAAAACACAGCTTTTGATTTCCAAGAACCACTGCATTCTATTTCCAGGAGAACAAAGGAATGCAGAAAATTAATATTGTGTTAGTTTTGCACCAATCCAGACATCAATTTTATACATACCTTCATATCTCCAGTGCCTATGTGAAGGTCCTATGCTGAGTATCGGGAATATGAAGATGAATAAAGCATAGTCCTTGTCCTCAAGAAATTTATAGTCTATCATAAGAAATAGACCTAAGCACAGAGAAACCTAACACAGATGCCAAGGACTTTACTGGTGATACAACTGAGGAAGTACCTGCTAGGACAGAAAATAAATCAAAAATGAATATTTTTTTGTCAAAAAACTATGGATATTCTTGACTGACATAATAGTAATAAGATTAAGTACTGAGATGAGCATAGAGTGTTATGCCCAGTGAAGTAAGTCTCAAATTCTGTTATTTGTGATTTGTTTCTGTGAAGAGCTCTGTATGATTATGAATTATTTTGTGAAATATACCATGTCAAAAATGAACCTGTAAGGAAAGACTGCAACACAGTAGCAGAAAAACAAGAATATAGTCAATAACACAGTGACAATTATTACTAACAATGAAGTTTTACCATTTTCCTTAATTAAATCAATACTTCAGGACATACAGCTTTTCCCATAAAATAAAAAAAAAGAAAATGGCTGCAATTTTTTAGATGTCATTAAACTATAAAGTAATGTAGTTATAGATAAGTAATAAAATAAGCAATATAGGCCAAAGAACATCCATCAAATAACTTATTACAACAGAAAATATGCCCACGGTATTGATCAGACAGAACTATATGCATATCTTAGTACTTAATGACAGATCACATGCATAACAATAAAAATATCTACAGATGGCTCTAGAAACAAATTCTCCTGAGGGAAAGAATACTGTGAACTAAGATAATTCAGTTAGAAAAATTTATTTTATATGTAAGAGAGACTTATCCTGAAGACATTTGTATAGATGTACATTTCAGGAAATATTTGAAGCCAAGAAGAACTTTTTTCCAGGTTTTGTAAAGAATTATTATCCTTATAAAAAAAAGTTAGGAAAATATTTCTTAGTTAGGCACAAAAAGCATAAACTACCAAAGAAAAAAATGATAAAAGAAAAAACTGATTCATCAAAATTAAAAACTTCTTTTTCACTGCTCAGAAAATGAAAAGCCACAAACTGGAGGGAGAATATTTGTAACACATATATTAGGTAATGGACTTATATCCCGAATATATAGAAAACTCTCATAATTCAATAATAAAAAACAATCCAATTAATAATGGATTCAAAGAAGATACATTAGTCCCAGGCCCCTTATCCATGCGAAATATATTCCAAGATGCCCAGTGTATCCTGGGCAGGATAGTCTCAAACCCTGTTCATACTGTCTTTTCCTATACATATATACTTATGATAAAGGTTAATTTATAAATTAGGCACAGTAAGAGATTAACAGCAATAACTATGATTAAAATAGAACTTTATCAATATACTGTAATAAAAGTTACATTGAATGTGGTCTCTTTCTCTCAAAATATCTTATTGTACTGTACTCACTCTTCTTACGATGATGATGTGAGATGATCAAATGCTTATGTGATGAGATAAAGTGAGGAGAATGACACAGGCACTGTGACATAACCTTAGGCTGCTCTTGACTTTCTAACAATACATCAGAAGCATCATCTGTTTCCAGACCAGAGTTGACCTTGAGTAACTGAAATGGCAGAAAGCAAAATCAGAGATAAGGGGGGCCTGCTGTATAGAGATGACAAGTAAGCACATGAAAAGATACTTAATATCTTGTGATTTATTGAATACCCACTAATAACTAATAACATCACTACTTGTTTGGGAAATGCAAATTAAAACTACAATGAGATAATACCACACACTTGTTAAATTAAAAAGACTGAGCATATCTTGTGTTAGTGAGGATGTAGAGCAACTGGAAGTCTCATAAACTGCTAATAGAATGTAAAATGATCCACCACTTTGAAAACCATTTTGGCAATTTCTTTAAAAGCTAAATATGTGCTTACCACAGGACCCAACCATTCCACTTCTAGATAATCACCTGAGAAAAGTGAAAACATAAATATATTGTCTCCACAAAGACTTCTTCATGAATGTTCATAGCAGTTTTATATGTAATAGCCAAAAACTGGGGCAACAGTGGGGTGAAAGTCTATCACCTTGGGAATGAATAAACAATGTGTGGTATATCCATACAATGGAATATTACTTAGCAATAAAAAGGAACAAACTATTGATAAATGCTACCACACGGATGAAGCTCAAAAGCTTTATGCTAAGAGAAAGAGACCAGATTTAAAAGGTTCATGCTGTAGATTCCATTTATATGAAAATTTGGAAAAAGCAAAACTAATGTGAAAGAAACATATCAGTAGTTACCAAGTTTGGTAATAGGGTGAGAGGAGGGAGAAGATTGACTACAAAGGGGCATGAAGGAAGTTTTAGAGTGATGGAAAATCTGTATGTCTTGATGTGGTAGTGGTTACACAACTGTATATATCTGTCAAAATACATAGACCTGTATACCAAAGAAAGGTGAATTTTACTATATGCAAATTATACTTCAATCTACCTGATTTCAATGAAAGAATATGTATGAAATGCCTATTTCATTTACCTTTAAAGTTCGGTGATAGAAAATTATTTTGTACAATCTGGATTCCAAAAAGAATTGTCACATGTAGGAAATCACAAACTATCACTTATTCAATAGCAAAAACAAAATTGCTACCTGAATTTACTCACATATGCTTTTGTATTTTTTAAAAACAATCAATCATGAGCTTCTGAAACTCAAAAATTCCTCATTTATAAAAGAATGTATGTTAAGCAGAATGTATGTTTTCCATTATACACTTTGAAGTTCATCATTCTTAGCTAGTCTTCTGTGGTCCTCAAAAAGCCCCAAACTATATACTTCCCTTAAGGATTATAAAACACAGATACCTGAACCGAATGGACTTCACTGGTTACATCTCTGCTTTGTCAGAATGAACAAAATACTGTGATTAGTAGGAACCCCCTTTATGTAATTTTAATTTTAAGGATAATTTCAGCCTGCGTTCATGACCCGTTGCCTCTGGCCTGTACGTAGCACACTCTCTAATGAGCAGTACTGAGAGACGAATCATGCTTTCAAAGGTGAGCCTACTGAACAAGTGTGGCAAATGCACTCTCAGGAAGGCTGACATCTACAAGATGATTCTGGCTCGCTGTGTGCAATCTGAAACTCAGCAGTTGCCTCTGACTCAGAAAGAGTATAACTTCACATTGTCGGAGCTTTCTGAGACGGAGGATATCTGGCCTGGCACGTGATAGGTATGCTTCTCTCTCAGTTTATTTCATCTGATTGTATGGAGTATTTCCCATAGAGGACTCATGAAGGAGAATACAGGAAGGAACTTCAGGTATTGGCAAAATGGCCTCATCATTTAATTTTTGCAGAGAGCTCAAGAAGGGACTCCTATCAAGGGAAAAACTGCAGCTGTCCTCCAGAGCAGCTGATGCTTAACATGGCACTAGGATGACACAGCCATCCATCTTAATAAAGCACCATGCATTCATCTATTAGGAGCAACTCAAAGAAATACTCCACTGGCCAAAGCAGAGTGGGTATGTGGTAAAGACTAACAAGATGGAAGGGAGAAAACTATTACAGAGAAACTTAGTGATAATGTCTTCTCCCCCACCCATAAGGAATTTTCAAAATAGAGAAGAATGCTTCACAGTAAAAAAAATTGCTGTTGGAAGAAACGGCTGGGTGTGGTAGGAATTGAAAGGACAGGAAGCTGCTCAAGCAAGCCAAAGTGTATTGAGGTTATTGACGTTATTTGTCCCCACTGATACACAAGCAATCAGTGGAAACAGCAAGGCCAGCTTCTGGAATATCAGCAACAAACAAAATAATGGAGATGCAATTACAAGAAATGTTGCTCTTTTTTTTCTTTTTTAATGTAAAAGGATTATGCAAACCACAGGTTGGGGAAGATGAACAACAGCCAGTTGGCTGGTTTCTTTGGGGTCCAGAGTCAAAGTTTTTGCCTGCAACAACCAATGAGGTCAAGTGGAAGGTAGGTACTAGTACTATAGCAGCAGGAATGCTAAACTTAGAATCAGAAGATTTGCATTTGAATCTCCATTCTGCTACTTGCTAGCTGGGAGACCTTTAGCAAGTTACTTTCTCTTGAATTAAGTGAAATAATGAATGTGAAAGTGTGTGGCACTAGCAGATACCGAGTAAAATTTTGCCTCATCTGTTCACCTATTGTGGAGGCTGCAATGCATACAGTTAAGTTTCATATGATAAATATTTCTTTTTAAATTATTTATTGTAAGCAGTTCATTGGCATTGGACACCTCAGTCAAGACGTCAGTATCTTTCCTGAGTAGGCCCACGCAAATGGGGTCACTCATTTAGTTAAGCCACCTAAACACTTAATATATACTACCTACACATGTGTGTACTTGCTGGTAAATTACTTTGTAAGCGTTCTTATATCTCTTCACATGTCCATGCCCTGTCTACTCAGTTAGGATTATTGACTTACTGAGTGATGAGGCACTGTAAAGAAGAGTTAAGGCCAAACTTCATCGTACAGGTAAAAATATTAAGGCCCAGGGAAGTCCATCGACTTGTCTCAAGTCCTACATCAATTGGTGACTGAGTCAGTATGAGGACCAAAACCCATCCAAACAACTTTAAGTTTTTTTTAAAAAGGCCAGGGAGTGGGAAGTTTGTCGGGGGATGTGAAATCCATTGGCTTAATATAACCAAACCATACGGAAGGCAAAGGTAGAGCAGCCTTAAGAAACAGTCCTAGTTCTAATCATCACAGCTTTATTACCAGGAGGACAGGAACCTTTATCTCCCAGTCCCCTTTGAAAATCCTAAGAAACAACTCTGATAGGGATCAGGGGTCAACTTGTGTCAAATATTCATTTCTTAAGGTGTTAGACCAATCATACATCCAGGGTCTATTATCAAAAAAATTGGGGAATTGAAACCTAGGCAGGAAAAAAAACTACACTGATATTCAGACAACAATGGAACAACTGGCCCTCTGGCAAAGCAAATAAACAAAATACTTGATTTGTAGTGTCTGCTGACTTACATGGTATAAATACTCCTAACATGGCTGATTTCAAGCTACCAACAGGACAACAACTAGATTACGAAAGTCCTGAAAATTTAGCCACTGGCTCTTGTGAACCAGCATGAACCAGCCTCAACATATCACACCCGTACAGTACTGGTTAACTATGCTCAGACCTGAACAGGTCAGAACACTCACAGAAGCCACCAGATCATGGCAGACGTTCCTTCCCAACTCTGGGAAGGAAAAACAATTCAGCCAACAATTATTGAGTACCTACTAAACGACAGACATTGGACTTGTCAATATGCAAATAAAGAGATACATTCCCACCCTCAAGGATTTTATACTCTATAAGGAAGATAGACCAACTAAAGTGTCAAAGATAATGTGACATGTACTATGAGAAACGACAATTCACTCCTTCACAAATATTTATGGTTCACTTATTAAGTGCTAAGCATTATGCTTACATTTAAATGAGAAACCTAGACAGTTACTATGAAAGTTCTAATGGGGGAAAGAGAGCCCAGGGTAGGAGGAGCATAGAAGGAGAGAAGACAGTAAGAGTTAGGTCAGAGAGGTAAAGAGGGACCACAGTGCATGGAGCAATGGTTTGCAAAGTGTGGTCCCCAAACCAGCAGCATCAGTGCCACCTGGGAACTTGTTACAAATATAAATTCTCTTCCTGCACTCTAGGTCGGGGGTGAGGCCCAACATCGTAGGGCTTAATAGATCCTCCCAGGTGACCGCGATGCTCAAGCTTGAGAGCCATGGGTATAAAGTTTTACAGATGGGGAGAGGTAATTAAGATTTTAGTCCAAAGTATAGGTCAAAACCAATGATTTTAAACTGTGAAGAGAGGATTTGTGACACCATCAGGTTTGTGTTTTAAAGATCACTTCCTGCAGCTTTGCAGAGACTCAAATACAGAGATGCAAGAATTCAAGCAGAACAGTAAGTTAGAAGACTTTTTAAAGTGTAAGTTAGGGTACTTAGATCAGGGTTGCAAGGGTGGAGATGGAGAAAAGTGGATAGATTCAGGATATGTTTTGGAGATCCCCAGGACTTCCAGTTCCGGCAGGTGAAATAATGTAATAAATCAAGGATAATACCTAGCTTTGGGTCCAAGCAGTGAAATAGATTGTGATATCACTGGTTGAGATAAAGAAGACGGGAGGAATATATTTGGGGTAGAAATCAAGAGTCACCTTCTAGCCATGTTATGTTTGAGATGGCTAATAGACATTTATGTGGCTGTGTCAATTAGGCAGTTTGATAGAAGAGTCTGGATGTGGATAAAATGAAGGTTCCTGTGGCCAGGATTCTCACCTGGCCCTGGTCGGCTAACTCACTACACATGTGGACAATACTTTGTTATTGACTATATAAAGAGCCCTGCCCAGTGCTCTGGGCAACACAGTAGCACAGCTGCAAGGCTCTGGGAGAGCAGAACAGAGGCTGGAGTGGTGGCAGCACCAAGGACAGAGGCCCAGAGGATGGCTGTGCGGGCAGAGAGGCCCAGAGGCAGAGACCAGCTTGCTGCATGCAGACTGGCTCTGAGTGAACGAGAATTTAATGATTGACCTGCCACCGTGGAAATAAAGTTGGATATAACCCTTTCACCCCAAGAATGTTCTACTGTCATTTCTTTGGTCACACTGAATCCATAGTGAACTTGCCTGGGGCTGATACCAATTGGCAAGACACTGGAGTTCCAACATAAGGTACCAAAGATATGTTTTTGAAGCCATCTGTACATTGATTATATGTAAGCCCATGGAATTGGATGAGATCACCCAGAGAGAGTCTATAGATAGATAAGACAAAAGAGTCTAGAACAGAGGCCTGGGGCATCTAAACTTTACAGACCTGAGACAGGGGTGGGGGCTGTCAAAAAAAAAAAAGAGAGAATTTGAGAGATAGGAGGAAACTAAGAAACTAAGTTCATGGTCCCATGGAATCAAGTGAACAGAATGCTTCAAACAGAGGGTCAGCTGTTTTAACTGCTGCCGAGGGATCAACAAAACAAAACAAAGAAGTGACCATCCTCGATTGTTGGTGACCTTGATGATAGAAGTTGCCATGCAGTGATAGGAAAGGAACCACTTAGAATGGATTGAGGAGAGAATGTGAGGTGAGGAAGTAGAGAACACAAATATAACAACTCCTTATATAACAACTCCTTATGTGAAGAGGGACAGAGAAATGGGAACGAATTGGAAGGCCAGTTGAGACTGAGGCAGATTTGCGCATTCTGGACACAGTGTAAAATAATTCCTGCCTCAGACAGCTTTACCATACAGCAGAGCAGGCGGGCAAGAAGAAAATAATACCCCAAATCTAACCAATTACAATTGTGATAAATGCATAGAGCAGAATAACATTTCCTGAGCACCTATGATGGGTAAGTTACTGTGATACACAAAAAGTAATCAAATGGAAAAATGAATGCACAGTTAGGTAACTGAAATAAGTGTGTGATAACTCGACAGCAAAGGTATGGTGTTTTGGGATCAAAAAGAAAAAAGTGATTTTTCTCTGAAGTGTTGCTAATCTTCAAGAAAAACAGGTTTGGGGCTGTTTTATTTAAAGGTAGAGACTAATTATAAAGAGAATGGTCAGTGAAGCAGCAAAACTGGAAGTATATTTAGCTCTAATTATATGCTAGAGAATAACAACTAATATTACATAATCTGTGACTTTTTAAATGCCTTTATATTTTTGTTCTCCATATTTATGGACAATAGAAGGGTTGGATACCTGCAAAGAAGTGGGGGTTGGGGTAGAATAGGAGAAAAATGGAAATCTAAAAGGAAGGGAATATATTTTTATTGAGCATGTCATAACCTATTACGTGCAGACCTTTACTGTGATACTTGCATTTCCATCATCTCATCAAATCTTTGGCCAACTTAACTAAGCCACCTTTATTTCAGTGCTAATTAGGAAATATTTATTCCTTGTATGATCACTTCAGAGAAAATTACATATCATTTCTTTAAAGGATGTCTCTCTGAGTTTATTTCCTCCCCAAAATGAAGGAATGATAATAGATTGTGTTCCTTCCATAGTTATTAGTAGGCAGCTATTATTAGCAAAAAGCTTAATGGGATGGTGGAGGGAGATTATTTTTCCATTTGAAGGATTTCTAAACAATGAGAGACTACAAGAGGTAATTTTATACCGTGGTTTCCAAATCCAGCTGTACATCAGATTCCTGGGGGAAGCTTCTTGAAAATGTTGATTTTCAGACCCCACCCCCAGAGATTCTGAGTCTGTTGATCTGATGTGCAGGTAAGAAGCTGCAGTGTGAACAAGATCCCCAGGTAATTGTTATGTACAGCCAATTGTGGAAAGCACAATTCTGATACAGGCAGTTCTCTTACAATTTATGTTTTCATAACATTATTTGGCTAAATAAAATTGAAAAATTATAAAAGAGTATTTGCACTGCAAGGATGAGACTCTGTATAAAGGGATGGCCTGGAACTCACAGTGCCAGTAGGGAGCAAAAAATATCTGTCATCCACATGGTACGGTAAAATGCTTTTGCTAACCTATTGCAGCTATGATGTTTGAGATAACCTGAGGTTTGTCTTGCTATAGCAACGGATACAACAAGTCACAAAGAGTATAAGAGATGCTCTGCTAATGCATATGCTGGTGGTGAAAGGGAAAGAAGCCATTTTACTTGAGAAAATTAAATGCTGGATCTGCTCAGTGATATTTGAGGTTACAATGACATACTTCACTATAAAAACACCCTCATGTTTGGAAATTTTCAGGAAAAATAATCCATTTTATTTCATTTAACAGTTGTTTTGGTTACATTTTTAAAAATAACACCACGTTTATTTAAGTAATGCAACTAATATTTAATAGAAGAGACTATAATCTCTGCCCATGAATAGATATCACAATGAACATGCAAATATGCACGTGTATGCTAGAGGTTAGCATAAGGGGTACCTCATTCTGTTCAGGGGGTCTTAAAATATTGGTAAGAATTATGTTGAAAGGGTAGGGGGCATATTAAAAAACTAGTTACTGTGTTTGTTTAATTACCTTTTAAGTGTTAAAGAGATTTTCCATTATCTTTGTTTACTACAATCTCACCACTTTAGTAATTAGAAACTTCTTCTTGATGGCTCTAAATCCCTTTTTATGTAATTCAAATTCATTCACAAGAGGATGCTTTTGTTGACAGAAACCCTGCTTATAAACATAGCGCTTGGATGGTTTGATTTCCCTATAGAGACAGATATTGACAGGCAACTCAAGGCTCCTCCCTTCTCCCTGATCCTCACTTTACTCCTTCCCAAGGATGAGGCAGCATGAGGGGGAACACCTGCCGTCTTCAAGGGGCAGGGTGCTGGCTGGGACTTAGACTGCAGGCTGTAGTTTAGGGGTAGAGTTTTTAAAAGTGTTAAAATGTTACCTTATTAGCCCAATCTTTCTCCCCTTTCTGTAGATTTCTCTCAGACTCCAGGTGCAGCCAGGGCTGCTTCCAAATGGAAAGAAGCTCACCAGTGCTGTCACCTCTGAGGTCCCCTTTCCTAGGGTGAGACCAGGACAAAGCCAGGGCAAGAACCTCTTTACATCAGGGCAAAGGGACTTTTTTGCACTGTAGCTCTCTTGGCATGGCTTCTTCTCTCAGCAGGGGAACAAAGTTCCAGAATTGGAAGTGGACTTAAGGGTAAAACAAAATTTGGCCATTTTCCCAGCTTTGGTTCTAGGCTCTGAACTAAGGCAAAAAGGGAACTTTCTACAGTTTAGCTCTCTCCAGAGTTTTGTATTGAGGTTTGAGGACAAATCCTGCTAAAAATAAAGTGTCTCTTTACTCTCCTTTGCCTGCATTGTGTTTCTGTCACCCTAAGGACCCCTGCTCAAGTCTTTCAGGTGACCCAGCCCAATAGCAACCCCATCCCTTCTCTTCATAGAACCTCCAGCTCATCCTTCCCACCCCAGCAGAAAGCACAAGTCCACTCTGGGATCTGCGTTTCCAGCCTCAGTTTCTTTCCTTCTAAAAATACTACTCCAGGTCACTAAAGACATTTTGGGTGTGCTTCCTACTTCCAAGGAGCAACTTGTCTGTGAGTCAATTACTCAAGAATCTTCAGGACTTCCTAACCCAGCACCTGCCTATTAATTTGCTATGACCGACCTACCACATCTGTCAACTCTTCCCAAGAATTAATAAGTCTGTAATTAAAATCCAACAGAGAGCTCAAAAATTAATTAGGACAGGAAACAGCCATGTGAGCAGCATGGATCATAGCTTTCTATAAAGAAAAGATAAGTTTCATGTAAAACAAGAATATACCGCAGGCCTCTGTCCATCTCTGCATCAGCTGGTTGCTGAACTGCCTTATTCTGATCTGTATGTAGCCTCATTGTGCGGGTGCCTAATAGAAGGCCACCAAGCGGTGGGCGTCAATACATTGCATTGACTGTCTGACTTGTTACTTAAATACAATTCAGGAGAGCCTATTTCTCCTGCTTACAGAAAAAAAAAAAGGAAATTTAGAGGTATCAAATATCTCATGGCTCACACCCGGATTTTCTTCTTCAGATCTCCAAGTTCTGTATGTGGAGAGTTCTTTTTAAGTTTTCTGGAGCCTGAGCTCCTAAGCATAGTGCTGGGAAAGCAGGACAGTGCAGTGGTTACATACACTGGAATCAAATGTATCTGCTATGTACTTCAAAACTCTGGGCAAGTTATCAGTATTCTGTGCTTTAGTGTCTAGTACACGGCAAGTCTGCAAATCTCAGCTATGTTATTAATGCGGTCTGGTTCCTAACAGAATACTTTCAAGAGGGAATAGCTAAGGGATTCATATTAATAATTTCCATGTACTCTCAGATCTATAAGAAAGTTTCCAAAAGCAGGATGCCATGTTTTATGCAGTGTTTGGCAATTGGCTAAACTTTTTCTTAATAGTAAGAATGAATCAGAGAAATAAAATAACCTCAGCACAGCTGTGAAAGGAAATACATTAACAAATCCGAGAATTCACCCCTTCAAAAATAATATATCTTTCTATGCTGAATAACTGCAGAATTGAACCTCCTTTCCCATACTGTGAAGAAAAGGACAAAAATTTCTTCCAAAATCTGCTATTTTAAGATTAGCAGCCAGAGAAAGGGACCATAAGACACTGTCAGAGATGACCAGGGTTGAATTAAATTCCAGGCGCTGTCGAGAGCTAAGTGAAGGACTCATCTCTGGCCAGGGATAACCGGACATAAAAGCATATTGATTAATAATGTAACCTTTCATTACACCTATTCCCAGGCAGCCCAAAATCCTTTGCTGCGCTTAGGTGAGAAATATGAAAACATTTCCCCAAGATCCCCAATAAAGCAACAACTGGAATAAACTAGGCTTGTCATGGAACAGTTTTCACCATATGGAGCCCTAATGCCTCACTGAGCAGCTCTGAAGGGCCAGGAGGGGGGGTACATTTATGCTTGTTCCTTGTCAAATGTGTCCCCCCATCTGCCCCCTGAGAATATATCTGTGTGTTTTCAAGGGAAGTTTTATTTAGACTTACTCAATCTATTCAAAGACTAGACAAAAAGTATTAAAAAATGAATGATTAACAGATAAGTCTCCTAACATAGCCAATATTTGGTAATGAATATTGATAGACAACTGTGGTTCCCAGCCTATAGGCAGAGGAGAGTGTTAGCTAGGGTCTTTGGAATTACCAGAAATAGAGGTTCACTGAAGTTACCTCTAGCAACAGGAAACTGGCTGCAAGGCTACACATGAGAATAAAAAACAGAAATCCTGCAGGAACCTGGCAATGGTTAGACTAAAGCTGGAATATAGTTTAAAAACTAAGATTTGTTTCCATGACATACAAGTCCCAAGACCCGTTATGGATTTTAGGAATTCAGCATGAGGAGTTTGACAATCCCTACCAATGGTAATCTTCTCAGATACTCCTACTGACATTGTTAACCAACTATCCTACCCTCTATTTGGGAATCATTTTTCTATCTTGTGGTTTTAGTGATACCTTCTGACTACTCTTGGATTCTGCTGCAACTGATCCTACTAATAGTTGCACGTTCTATCTATCTATCTATCTATCTATCTATCTATCTATCTATCTATCTATCTATCTATCTATCTAATCTATCTATCTATCTATCTATCTATCTAGTAAACACAGATTAGTACAAAGCCCTCACACCAGGTCCTTCCCAAGGCTGCTCATAACTTGTGACAGCTACCCTTTTGTCAGGGGCCCTTTCCTAGTCCAATCAGCTAAAATGGTTGAGTCAAATGACTTAGAACAGGGATCTGCAAAGTATGGCCTGCTGGCCAAATCTGGCCTGCCACCTGGTTTTCATTTGTTGATTCATTTATGTATTGTCCATGGCCGCGCTCACACTACAAGGGCAGGCAGGGCTGAGTAGTTGCCTGCAAAGCCTGAAATATTTACTATCTGCTGACCCCTGATTTAGGACATGGCCAAGTGTTCAAAGCAAGGAAGTACTCTGAAAGGGGCTCGAAGTGGGTGTTCTCTGGAATGGCTCAGGAGCATAGCAGGTATTCATTCTGAGGCTAACAGCTTCAGGGATGCTCAAAATTACCTTAAGACGTCCTTGGGTTGGTATGTGCACCACAGGCTGAATAAATACACATACATCCAAATGTATACAGATGATTTCGTTGTGAATGCTGCATACATTAATTCACTTAAAAGAGACATTTGCCCCATATTATCTCTTTAATAACTCTTTTTTTCCTCCATGAATTGGAATGTATCTCCAAACATGTTGGGATGCCCTGATAAAGAAATATGAAAAAACTACATGATTTGAAAAGCATTTTTATTTAATGAAGTTCTTTCACTATATTTTTGTAAGGAACTTGGTTAGTCATTCACCTCATAAGTTAGTGCTAAGACTAATATGAAATACTATGGTTTCTACCACTTCCATACCAGCCATTCTGAAGCTCATCCTGATCCTTTCTTCATATGAGGCCAATGAGGAAAAACTTATCATTAGATTCAAGGATTTGATGAAAAGTGAATTTTCTGTTCATCTGCACAGATAAATTAACTTTGCCCACTAAGTGATGAGTTCTTCCCCACTTGATCATGAGCACTTGGAGTGTAGAGACTGGATTTTACCTCCTTCACATAGCACTGATTCCTTGCACAGTGACTGACAACATTTGGGGGCCCCATTATGTGTTTGTAGACAAACAGGTGAATATTTCCAAACTCAGTTTGCAAAGCTGATAAAGAAGGATCTTTAACTGTAAAGGAAATTGAGTGAAACTTCATAACTTATCAACCTTATAGAGATGGAAAAGCACTTCAAGTTTTCCCAATAACCAAGTCTGGTACAGAGTTTGTGAGCTTCTAACTTACTGGAGCTCAGTTCCCTTCCTATTCATTGTATTATTTGTACTCAGGCCTATACTAACAGACCTGGCTCTAACTCTATGCTCCCCAATCCTCCATGCAAAGTTAGTTCCCACTCTGTGCATCCATGATGTTGTGTCCATGAATTTATTCACCACTTAGAATTGAAGTTATCATTTACTAGACAGTTTCTCTCATTAGCTGAGAAGTTCATATTGTGCCTCCGTGTGATACAAATAAAAAATGTGTGCTGAGGAATGAACAAATGAATAAATGATCTAATAAGGATGTAAAATATAAGGCTTGATCCTCTCATCTCCCTGACCATCTATGCTAATTGATCATGACATACTTCCTTTGCTAGTCCCACCTTCAACCTCACACCTTTCTTAATGGCATAGCCACTTTGAGGTGGCCATTAACTTTATTTCCAAGTTTGCACAACTACACATATATATTTATCATCTAGAGGTTCAAATCCCTGGCATGGCTTTCATTAATCCATCCCTTCTGCAGCCACCTAATTCCTGATACCAAAGTCAGTCCTCCCAAACCACCACCTTCCCTAGACTCCAATCTGCCTTCTAAGTAAATGCCAGTTTTCACTGCTATAACAGGTTTAACTGCCAGTGTGAGACCCCAAGAAAGAAAAACAGTGAGCAGCATCAGTGTGCTTCCGTGAAGAGCAGCCAGCTTTTATTAGCAAAACACCCTGAAAAACACAATTGACGGGGCGGGGGGGGGGGAGGGTTCCTGGAGCCCTCCTCCCCCTGCGGTGAATCATTCTGCCAGAATGCCAAAAGCCCAGGTAGGCCTTTGGGAGAATTCGATAAGTTAAACAAGGCTGCCCTCTCATGGTTAAAAAGAATCACCTGTATAAAATAAAATGCTTCTTACTCTGCATCCACAAGAAATTCAAGGCACTTCTACTAAAAATGTGAGTAATACTCTTATCTTTTTAAAAGCAGGTAATTTAAAGTACATTGCAGTCCACTTCTAAGATAAAATGAATGATGAGTAAAATTGTAAGTGAAAAAAGCACTTTCACAGTTTAAAAACCTACTCTGGGTTGAATTAGAATCATCATCAAGAATTCATTACTGATTCCAGAGTGTAAAGGCAGATGAAATAATTCCTTAATACAATGGATTTCTTTCATGGGTGATTTATTGTAGGCTTTAGTGGCCTTACATAGCAGTAATACCACTTCCATTCATATATTCATTCATTGAGCAAATCTCTATGAAGTACTTACTAGGGAATTTCAACAATTCTAAGATATTTTCCTTTTTTTTTCATATTTTTAACATTTTCAAAGCATTTTACAACCTGTGTTGTGTTATAATTTGTCACCAGGCAGCAGCAGAGATGTGGTTGTAATTGTGATTGCTTGGGCACGTGCAATCTGTTTGTTAATGCTGTCGGCTCAAGAGACAACTGCAACCCCTTGGTGTTTCAGTCCCAAACCTATTTAAGGACCATTTGGGAAAGGAAAATGAGTCCTGCTTGTTGTCTGAAAAACCTTCTATTGATACTTTCTGGTAAGATTAAGAAAGCACTACCATCAAAACTTGCAAAATGGATGTGACCACTAAGGAGAAAATGTTCAGAGACAATAGGGGAACACTCTAAGAAATGTTGCATCATCAGTGCTCTTGTTGGTGCAAAGGATCACACAGTGCTGGAACACAGGTTGATGCATTGACGTTTCTGAGTCTTTGAGTCAGCCGAGTTGGATCCTGGAAGGGAAGAAAAATATATCTTTGTTAATTAATTTTGCTTACAGGTTCTGATAGAATGATTTGCCAGCCACAGGTAAGTTAGTGAATGGGATTTGAACCAAATCTGACATCTAAATTAAATGTCTCATCTCCCTTGCTATTCACCCCTTCTTGCAAGGCTCCCCTAAGTGAACGAATCTCCCCATAGCATCCCTCTGGCCCTGCCCTTCCCCAACGCCAGCCTAAAATCACAGCTCTGAGTCTCTCCTGTTTTTCAGAGCCACATTCCCACAGACATTTTTTAAAGTAAATTGTTCAATGCATTAAACATTATGCATAATATCCTAATAAAAACTGCATCTGTGACTGGCATAATGCAAGTGGGTGCTAATAGGACCTTCTTTTCCCAAACAGGTAACACCTGCATGTTTAAAGAACGGCCGTTAGGAAGGTACTGCCAAGCCTTAATGGCTGCTTTCTAATAGTGAAAATTTCAGGCCACCGGAAAGGCTAGAAGGAGAAAATGATAACTAATTTATATTTACTGAGCTTTATCATATGCCCAAAACCATTTTAGGTGTTTTACATGCATCATCTAATTACATACTCAGGGCAAGTCTGCATGCAGCAAGCTGGTCTCTGCCACTGGGCTTCTCGGTCCCCTCTCAGCCCTGCAGCACTGGGTAGAGCTTTTTATATAGAGTCAATAATAAGTCATTGCTGACACGTGTGCAAGCCTGCACCTGTGAGCATTGCACATATGCAGTGGGCAAATAGACTGGGTCAGGGGAGAATCCTCACCATGGAACTTCCATTTTCTCTCCACCCCTCCAGGATTCTTGCCTCACAATCTACATGCACTCAATCTTCTGCAACTGTCCCTGTGCAAGAAGCTGGAACATTGTAACCAAATTCCACGATAAGAACAAAGGTTACAACACTATACAAATAACAACAAAAATTATGATGCAGATAACAAAATTACATTAATCCTCAAACCAGCTCCCAAACTCAGATGAGTCCATGACTTGCACCGTCCATGTCCATCCAGTAAGCAGCAGCATTTGCCCAATTCACACAGACATTAGCGGAGATTAACCTTAAGGGCAATGATACATGTTTTAGTGACACCAACATAGGCAAATGTTGACCTTCAGGTAGGATGCATGCAAGAGAGCGGTCCTGTGATAGGACCATGGCAGGAAGGGGGTCCTGTTGAGGTCTAGTGTACCATACCTTTACCCTTCAACCCTGTGGGGTTTCTGAGGGGTCTATATATAGTGCTACTGGAGGTGCATGCACTGGACATAATGATAAAACAAACTCCCTGGTAAGATGCTCTTACCTTCTGGCTTTTTAGAGTACACCATCATGATCTTTTGGGGTCACTCTGCCATTACCCCAGGAATACACAGAAGGCCAGCCTCCAGACCTTGTCCCAAGATGCCAGGAGGGCCAGCCATTGGTGGTTCATGAGTTGAAACATCTAAGGCCATGTCCACTGAACCGTATCCAGGGTTTATTGCAGTTGGTGCTGGTAGCAAGATATTATTCTGGTGGCCAAACCCCAGCTTCAATAATTCCATGTTGGTTTGTATTTGCAATTGTATATGGGATGCAACAGTGTGCATTAGCATGTCTATGGGGCTCCATGCCCCTTTCTGGGGCTTTTCATTCAAATGATGTAGCACCGTCCATAGCTGACTGACAACTAGTGCAAACAACTAGGGGGAGGGCTCCCGGGTGATCGTAAGCCATGCTGCCTGCAACTCTGCCCGTTGACTGCTCTTCCCCTTACCATCTTCCATCCATATTAAATAAGTCTTAGGATGCAAAGCTACTCGCCTCCACTTCGGGGGCTCCTCGTAGCTGGAGCCATCTGTGTGCTATGCCTGTTTGAGTATAGGAGCTCTTCCCTCCTGATAAGGGCTCTCTGCTATTAATGGCTGTAAAGCAAATTCTTCATCTTTTACTGGTATATATCATTGACCCCAGTAAGCATTGGAGTTCTTCACTCAGGGGGCTGGTAGAGTTGGCACTACACTGGTGTAGGTGTGTGCCCCACTTGGCCAGTGTAGGCGTCTATGCCATGCCACTCCACAGATTTTGGGTCCAGTCTTGTACCCACCCCGGGATAGGTGGTTATTACCTTTGCTGGGGCCTTTCCAGTGATGGGCTCCATAGCCAGCAAGGTGTGGTACATGGCAGACAATTGTTTCTCTATTAAGGTGTGCTATACCTCTGCTCCTTTCCAGAGTTGTGACCAGAATCCAATAGGTTGGATTCAAGCCACTGCCAGAGGCCCCATCTATAACCATTTTTGGTCACATGAACATCCAGCTCACAGGGCCTTGATGGGTCTATCACACTCAAGGCCTGCACAGCCTGTCCATTTTGCAGCAGTGAAGGCAGATGCACATATTTCATCCCAATCCCACCTGACACCTCTTTGTACCAAATGGTAGAAGGGCTTCAGAATTAGTGCCAAGTGCAGGGTAAACTCTCTCCAGTAGCCTAACAGACCCAAGGACTCTTGCAATAGTGCCATGGTTATGGGGGTAGGAAAAGCCTGGATTTTATCTATCACTGCTTCTGGGATAACTTTAGTTTTATCCAACCAGATGAACCCCAAGAATTTGACTGATAAACCAGGTCCCTGAACCTTGGTGCTGTTCACAGCCTATCCTTTCTCCTGTAGATGTTGCAGCAATCTAGGTGCTACACCTTCTAGATATTCAAAAGAATCAGATGTGAGCATGACATCATCAATATAATGGTACAGCTGCACCGTTGGCAGTTTCTCCCATGTAGCCAAGTGCTGGGAGAGAACCAGTCCATGACAGATGGTGGGGCTGTGGAGGTATCCCTGTGGAAGGAAAGTGAAAGTCCATTGCCGTCCTTCCCATGTGAAGGCAAACTGTTCCTGACTTTTCTGTGCTATATCAATGAAAAACAAGGCATTAGCAAGGTCCGCAACATAATATGTCCCTAGTTCATGACTTAGGGTGTCCATAAGGGCTGTTATACAGAGGACAGCAGCATGCAGAGGGGATATGGCTATGTTGAGTTCTCTGTAATCCATGGTCAGATGCCAGGAGCCATCTGGTTTTTTCACTGGCCACACCAGGGAATTAAAAGGACTGTGTGAACTAGTCAAGTGTATAACCTACTATCCAGGGCTCTAACCATGAGATTTAGCATAATATGTAGGTTAAAGTCACAGCTTCAGGAATCAGTCCTTCACCAGCAAGGTGACTGGGAAAAATTACTTATTTGGGTTTTTCTAATCTGTAAGAAAGAGTCATAATGGGACTGGTTTTACAGAGTTATTATGGGATTAAATGAGATAATGCATGTAATGTATTCAGAGCATACCTAACATATAATTCTAGTACAGAAAATACTTGTTCTTGAACAAGAACAGGAAGAAAGCAGGACCCTGTGCCAGCAAAGTATATGACTGCCTTTATTCCTATCTTCTTTGTGATGTTCACTTTGAATCAAACAGATCCTTTTAAAAAATGAGGCATCATGCTCAATGAGAGATTCACCAATTGGCAATAATATGGGCTTTTAGAACCAGGCAGCTATGATTCAAACTCTAGCCAAGCTATTAATTAGCTTTATTTTTCTTAATCTCTTAATTTCTTATAACAGATTATGTTTGTAAAAATGAGGTGAATGCTACCTACCTCCAGAATTATGAAGACTACATTAACATGGATTTCAGTTTGGGGTGCTCAGTGTATTTTAAATAAAGATTATTTTCTTTGCTCCTACCCAGCATTATGATGTACATATAAATAATGCGAAGTAAATTCTTGGAATTGAAATTGTGGTGAGATTTTGTTCCTGGTAACCGATATATACCTTTGTGTCTTTCTGGGATTCTGGTTCTTCTCTGACCTTAACTTGGTGATGAATTCTATTTTGCTCCTGGACCATGTTAACACTGACTGAGTTGATTTTCACCCCTGGAGAGTAGGGTGATCACAGGGAAAGTCTCAGAGAATAGAAAGAAAAGGATATACCCTCATGGGCAGGTGGGAAGAGAAAGCTCTTCCGCGGGCATAGCTGAGCTCAAACACAGGTAGTACTCATCCACCTGATTCTGTGTATCCAGTCCTAACGTTCTGAACATGCTCCTTGGTGCCATTTTCTCCTGTTCTCAGTGATTCAATTCTGTCACACAAGAATATAAAAAAAAACAAAACAACCTCACACATAAGTAGCAGAGTTAGGTAAAAAGAAATCTGTCCGAATGGTTGATTCCTTTCTAGTTCTCATTTCCTGGTGGAAGTCCATTGACACCAATAGCAGCCTAAGCTAAAATTGACTTTCTCTTTAAGGTTGCTAGATTGTGGAGTTGAGAGGGCAAAATATTTTGCTAGAATCTCTAACATGGAACAGAGATTAGGTTGGTAATGTCACAAAGGAGGTTTTCAACAGTGTCAGCAGAGGCTGTAGAGATGACTAAGGAAGTTCATAAAATAGCATGGTCTGAATAAGTAGGTGGAGAATACTAGTTATAGGTAAGACCAATCCCATTATGAGAAATGCCATCACAATAAAAATTCTATATTTTAGAATTCCAGTAATTAGTTCATTTAAGTCAAGAAAAATTAGAAAGAACAGAACTAGAGCCAAAAAAAAACTTAGAGCTCATTGCAATTGGTTTTGACTTCTATTTTAAACTATATAAAACTAAATATTAAGCCAGACTAAACGCCCTCTGATCTCTCTAGGCACCATTTACAGGGCCAAAGAAGGCCTTGCAGAACTGGCCCAAGCTGACCAAGATCTGCAAGCACAGGGCGCCCATTTTATGGCTAACTGCAATCACCTGGAGAAACCCCATTCTCTAGCAGAGATTGGAGACTGCATCGCGGGTGATTGCTAAAATCGCTCACCAGACGCTAACTGAATGCACAGGAAAAGGAAAATTCTGCTTCTGAAAGGACAGCTGGAAGGGGGGTTGGAGTCTCAAGTTCGGATTTACATTCCAAAGCAGTCCCAAGGCCAAACACACTGTCTGCCTGAACAGAAGGAAAACCCCTTTCCTTCTCTCAGCGTCGCTGGAAAACCCAGCTCGCAGGCGGCTGGGGTAGGAACCGAGAGCTTGCTTGGCGGCGCCCTGTGGTCCCTCAGGAAGTAGGGGCAAGACAAAGGACGCTGGCCCCTGGAGAGATCCCTAACTCGAAGCCCGTTCCTCCTCCTATTCATCACCTGCAGGTTTGAAGGCCAAGGGACACGCCTTCGTCTCGGATCTCTGGGACAAGGGAGGGGTGCGAGGGAAATATTTCTAATTATTTGATTCATTCAGTGGTTAAATACTTATTGTATGGGTGCCAGCCACTGACTTAATCGGTTTCCTTCTTTCTCACAATCATCCTGAGATTTGTGTTGTTCGCTCCATATATCCTTCTTTACCAAGGGGAGCAAAAGGGCGCAGAGAAGAACAGCGTTTTGCCCAAGTAGCAGGATCAAAGCCTGGGTGTCTAATTCCGGGCTGTGGCCCCAGGACCAGTACGCTCGGCCTGAGCGAAAAGCCCACCTGGGTCCCGAACCCGCGCCCGCGCTCCTCCCGCGAGCTCCCCGCTGCGCCGCCGCCCGCCTCTCCCACCTGCGCGGAGAGCGCCGCCCCCACGCGCGTCCCGCGAGGCCCGTGGCAGGTGCGCGGGCGCCCAGCGTCCCCGCCCCCGCGCCCCACGCCGGGTGCCCGGCGCCCCGCAGCGGCCGGGCAGGACGCGCAGCCTCGGCGAGAGCCCGGGAAGCGCTCGGGCGGAGAGGAGGAGCCAGGCGCCCCGAGCGGGTGGAGTCGGAGCTGGAGAGCAGTGGAAGCGGATTTCCTGGGCCCGGCTTCTGGGGCCACCATGGCGTTTGGGAAGAGCCACCGGGACCCCTATGCGACCTCCGTGGGCCACCTCATAGGTAAAGAGGCGCGGGGAGAGACGCCCGGAGCCCTTCCCCCTTGACTCCATTCTCGGCCTGCAGAGGGCCGAGTTGGCCCAAGTTTGAGGAAATTCTTCCCCTCCCCCGGCAACTTTCCCGGGGCACCCGCGCCCCACCCGTTTCCTTTGAGGCGTTTCTGTCTGCCCCACTCCCCCTAGAACCCCTTCTCCAAATCTCCTGCCTTTTGATGCCTCCTGGGGAGTTGGGAGTGGACCCCAACAGGTGAACCACGTACGGGATTCAGGTGTGGCGTTTGGGGGCCTCTGCAAGCAGAAAGCGTCAACTTCTTGGCCAAGGGCAGGTTACTCACAAAGTGCGCCCACTCAAGGGCACAGTACGGTTTTGTGCTTTTACAGAGGAGGCAGAGAACGCTCAAGGAGGTTGTGATGTGTACGCACTGGGAGAGGCAGGTCTCTTCCAACCAGTTCTCCCAGTCGCCAGGCCCTTGCAAACCCGAGTTACTTTTTCTGGGTAAACAAAGGGAATGGAAATGTTCAGCACTAGAATGAAGGTAGAGGGAACATAGACGCCACGGGGCCACAGATGCCTCTTCAGGCCACTAAGGACCACACAGGTGCCTGCCTAACTCATGTCTCTCTCCTGTGGCTCTACTCTGAATAATGTACACGGAAAGACAAGCCGGTGCCTGGACTGTTTTGCGAGCAACCAGATGCATTCTCCTTCTTCTCCCTGATGCCTCCCTTGGGAACAGGGTGTGGCAACCGTGCATATAGATACCAAGCAAAGCATGATCATGTTAGTGGGGTGGGGAAATTATGAGAACCTGGTAGTTATAGTAGGAAGGCTCACATTTGCAGTTTTGCTTGCAGCTCCATTAACTGCAGTGTGACAAGGAATGCACCACTCAACCTGAACCTTAGTTCCCACCTCTTTAAGGGTGAGAGTATCATTGAGGTGGAAATGCTTTCTAAATGGTTGCTGGTTATATCCCTATTGGATATTGACATGAACCCTGAGCAGAAATGGATTCAGACTGCATCTTCATAGGCCAGTTTGGTCTGTCATGCTGTAAACATTTACTGACTGCCAACTATATGCCTGGACTGGCTGAGGCAAAGATAAGATATGGTCTCAGCTGTCAGGTAACACAGTCTTGTGGGGAAGACAGACACAATTTTGTAGTAGCTAAAATGTTGTAGCATTGCCAACACAAGAAAAAAATGTGAAAATACCCAAAACTTATGAAAGGGAGAAATTGACTCTGCTGTGGCTCTTGAAGGGTGAATAGGAGTTTTCTAGGAAGGTGGGAAGGCAGCAGAAAGAGCGTGGAATTTGGCAGAAGGACAACAGTGTGTGCCTGAACAGCACAAGGCTGGTCAGCTTTGTCCATTGAATGTCAAATTAAATTAGCTATTTTCCTAGATGGGAAGCAGGCTAAGCTTTGGGGTTCCCCCAACCAAACCCTTATTCTTTCCCTTCATTATCCTTTTTAATTTTCTTTTCTTTCCCAGTAGAACTTGATGTTTTCTTGCTGAGGGATGTTCGTCATTGTAGGAAAGATGTTAACTCACTCAGGTTGAGTGTTCTATTACCCTTCCCAGATGGCATTTTGTATTCTTTAGGAGGATGTCTTGAGAGGGAAAAATATCTGACTGTTTAAAAATGGGGTTCTGGATAGAAGAGCATTCAAGTCGTCTAGATGCAGTTTGGGTCGGTACAGGTGCTGGGAGTGACCTTGCTCTACTGCTGAAGGGCATGGACAATTTCAGTAGTTGAGATCTTTTTTTCTAATCATCTCCCAGGCCCACCCCCCACCAAGGAGAATAAATGCTGTTTAAAAAACAAACAAAAAGTGATGTCCAACAACTTAGATTTGAATGCTAGTTCACCTTGTATGGGCTGTGTAGCTTTGGATGATTTCCTTAACTTACCTGAACTCCTGTTTTTTCACCTCTAACAGTGGATTAAATGAAATTGCATATAATAAAATACTTATCTTTACATAGTTCACCTTGCAGGTGGCCAGTGAAAAGGTTCCTGTCCTCTGAAAGGCAGGCAGGCAGATGGAGATTTAGCCGGCCTGTCCTGGCTCTGTGACCGGGTGCTGTGCCTGCAGTCTTTATTAATAAGTCATTCATTACTCTTGCAACAGCACTCTGAGCAGGGCTTCTGATTGATTCCTGAATTACTGGAAATTGTTTGGAAAAAAAAAAAATCTCCTTGCGCTTTGGTAAACTTAATGGTACTTGCTAGTGAACCCCAAGCAGATTATTTCAGAAAGAACGTAATTTTTATTCTGTTGTAGCTCAGCCTCAACACAACAGCTTTTTCTTTGCAGAAAAGGTTACATTTGCTGGAGTTCAGACTGAAGATTGGGGCCAGTTCATGCACATCTGTGACATAATTAACACTGCCCATGATGGGTGAGTACAGTGTGTGGTTCATGCATTTGCTTTTGGTTAAGAAGGATCAGAACTGAAGTACATTTTCTCTTGCAAACTCGGTGGTTTTCTTGTTGAAACTTTTCATCACCCCTTAGGCACTTGCTGCCTTTTGAAGACATGTCAGGTTGAAATATTAGGACAGCCGCTTGTTTCAGCTTGTAGAATATCTGAGAATCCATTATAATTTTTCTTCTCTTTGCCTTTTCCTTAGTAGTTTCAAATGTTGCCTCTGTGAGGCTCAAATTCCTTGGTCTTTAAAGAGAGATTGTTTCCCTCTTTCAAAATTTCCCCTGCTCTGATTGCCCATACTTTTTGTTACTGTAACTGAACAATGTTATCAAGAAGCTAGTGGACTCCTGGTTGTGACCTGTCTCTGGGCAACTATCATTATTAATCAGGAAATTATCTAGCCGTCCTTTTTTTCTCTCGCTGTCACAAGACAGTTTTCTTCCGAATGCCAACTCATCCATGTTCGTGCTATGCTCTTAAATGATGTGCTAGTTTTTATTATATTTTTTTAAAATTTTAGAGAATTGAAGTTTTAAAATCATTAAGAAGACCACCTTTTGTGAAATATAGTCTGAATTTCAGGTTGTGATAAGGGATATGATTCTGTTAATTTTCATAGCGAAAGAGATTTAGTTTACTTATGTTAAAGAAAACATTACACTTAATTATTAACCCTATCAGTGGAAAATTCTTATGGTTAGTATGTTAAAGTGTTTTATGTTTTCCCTATAATCTTGTTTCCATATTTGGTTCCTCTGTGAACTTTCCTTCATTGATAATACAAAAAGGAAATATCAAAGTAATTTATTTCCTTTTAAAACAATATCTTTATTCTAAGCTTTTCCAAGAGTTTAACCTTAGATTTTATGTAGGATTTTTTTCCCAGAAATATAGATATCTATATGATTTATATTAGTTACAATTCTATATATACCTATGTGATATTACATAATTCCATTATCATATAATAGAAATTGTACCCATGCAAAACAACAGTTGTGGAAGGTAATAAACAGCATTTGTATCTTTTTTGTTGTTTTTACTGATGTATAAGATGTACACCATAATGACTTGATATTTATATATTGCAAAATAATTACCACAATAAGGTTAGTTAACATCCATCACCCCATATAGTTACGAACTTTTTTTCCCTTGTAACAAGAACTTTTAGGATTTACTCTCCTAGTGACTTTGAAAATGCCATATGGTAATGTTAAAACTGTAGTCATCATATTGTACAATATATCCCCATGAACTATTTATCTTATAACTGGAAGCTTGTACCTTTTGACCATCTCAAAGTAAATTTTGACCCTCTACTTACACAGTTCTTCCCTTTGTCATATAAAATTGGAGCATATCAGAAGCTGACCTCATTAGTAGTAATCCCTCCTACATCCCCTTGCCTATACGGTGCTCTGGAAATACTACAGTCTTAAAATGAATAGCCCTCTCTGTTTGGGGAGTGACATTTCCTATAAACTGGTTCTGTGTGTTGATGGATGTAGATATGCATACATTTCACGTGCAGTGTTTTCTAGGTAATTCTCTTCTATAGATATTTTAATTCTCACAAGGACGTGGGTAGTTTTGTCTGCCTCCATGTATGAGGAAATAGGTGTGAAAAGTTAAGTGATCTGCCCAGGAGAGCCAAGGCCTTGGTCTCTTCCTTAGCCATTCCTCTTTGCACAATGCAAATTGCTTTTCAGAGACTCAGTTTTCAGCAATACCTAAATTGATGATTTCACTGTATTTATTGCCACAGGCCAAAAGATGCAGTAAAAGCTTTGAAGAAAAGGATTTCCAAAAACTACAATCATAAAGAAATCCAACTTACCTTGTCAGTAAGTACTCTGTTGTAATGAAGACTCTAGGATTTCCAAGCTACAGTCACAGTTTTAGTTTTGGATTAAAAAAAAAAAATTCTGATAATCAGTAGGTTAGCAAAAGCTGTTTACAGTATGAACTAAAACTGTTTAATGAGAATTGCAGAAATGAGAGAACTTTGTCGATTTTAATAGTGTTTAATTTTGTGGAAAGAGAATGTTCTGGAAAGTCACTTTTTCCTGGAGATGGAAGACTTGTAGATACAAGGAATTTGTATATGCGGTACACATGGGGGAACTGAAGTCTTGAAAAATGCCTCCCATTTAGGTTTCTACCTCCCTCAAATACCTTTGTGGAATTCTGAGGTGCTGGCATGTAATTAAGTTTCATCCCAAGTTCTGTTTGGTATAACTGGAGAATGTTCTTTGGTGATTTAAGCAATTCTCCTGTGGGCCTTATTGTCTGTGACACTTTTTTGACGTGTTCCCTTTTCCCCCCATCCTTGGCCACACGACCTCTTCAGTCACTCTGGTGAGCTGCCCTTTTTATGTTTTGCAAGCCCTGCCTGCTGCCTGTGAGTGAGCTGTGGCTTTCTGATTTCTCCTGCATGCCTTTGTTTACCCAGCCCACCGCAGGCCACATGGCTATGGCATTAATCAACCACATCGCATTGCTCTTAGGGGCTTTGGAATGCTTATCAAGAGGCTACTTGGCAGAGCTGAGCATAGCCTGTGTCTTCTAGGTCCACCGGGGGGAAAACTTCTTCCATTTTGGTTACTTGGAGAGTTAACTGAATAAGAAGATATAAAATGAGTTGAACAATCTTAGTGATGCTGTTATTGAAGAAACCCTTCAGTCAAGGATCTGAATGCAGTTTTAGAGGCATTTTCCTCCTTCACCTTTTTTTAAATGGCCACTCCTTTATTCCTAATAGGGGAATAGGAGCCACCTCAGGGAGGTCACAGAAGGGAGGGAACTCTGGGGAGAGGAGTAAGGCACTCCAGTAGACATTGCAGAACATTTGGTCATGTAGAAATACATCTTTGCCTGGCACTTGGTTGATTCTCTGAACCACCCCATGAAGTCGTTATACAACCATTTCACAGATGAAGAAACTGAGACTAAGGTTAAGTGATTTTTCCCCCCTAAGGTTTAAGTGGCATAGGCTTGTTTTCAACCCAGTTCTCGGCTTCTAATTTCCATGCCCTTACTCCATGTGGTGTTGCTTCTCAGAACAAATCAAGCCCCTTGAAAGAATGGGCTACTGTGCTTTATCTGTGCCTTCAGCTCCTTGGCACATGGTGTAACACCCAGGATATCAGTGTATCAGGTGTCAACTGAATTAATTAATGATTAAGTGTCCTTCAGCCCCCATTCCACCCTCCTGGTATCCAGGAAGGCTCAAGGGCCGATGGAATGTACTATAGAAAGATATGTTGCCTGCCGTGCCCTCAAATGAAGTGGGTCCTAGGATATCTCAAGGTGGCTGAAGTTTAGGAGACTTGACTGAGGAAGACACGAGCAGAAGATGAATTTAATGCCACCTTTTCTATTTCAACCTGTGGTGTTATTTCTCTTTCTTATAGTTGTTTATTCTGTACTGCATTTGTCTCTTTTTCCTGTTGTACCCAGCCTGCTGCTTATTTCTGTGGTTCCCCTCACATCTGTCTCCATGCCCTCCTTCATCAGAGTTCCTTCCCTCTGAGGATGAACCAGGACCCTTCCCTGAGGAAGTCAGGTTATTCCAGAGTGTCATTTCTTCTGGCCCTCCCCGTTCTCTGTGGGTTCCCACTCTGTCTTCCCTGCATGTAGTTTGACGTCTCAGGCCTTCCTGCCAGCTAGCCACCTGTTCCCATTACTTTTACTTGTTCCACCTCGGATAACTGTACATCGTCCACCTCACAATTTCCACAGTAGCACATGAGAACAAGCAAATCTAACACTTGTGCCAACGTAAGGGTGAGAGTTACAGGTTGGGCACCAGAATAGCCCTCATTGTTAGGGTCAGAGTTCATTAAGGTGCCTATTTCTTGCATTTTCTTTAAATGGACCTTTGACTCTTGATAGCTACATGCCATTCTCCCCAAGTCATATATTTAATGGCCCAGTCACCTCACCTCAGAGGTAAGCACACTCACTGCACTGCCAAGTTATGTTTAAGGCCTCAGAACTGCCGTTAATATTAATTTGAGCCCGACAGTTGTGAGGGAAATTAGTCATAGAAAGAATCCAATGTCTGTCAAAGGCAGTTATGTGTTTACCAATAAACTCTTTAAAAACGAGTCCCTATATATGACACATTTTATTAGTATGAAGTGATGAGAGCCTGTCAAAGTCTATTGTGAATGTTCTTTGTATTATCTGTCACTTGGGTTCTCCATGGACTTGTTATCCTTGATTAGGTTTTTGATGGAATTTGACTAGGCTGTGATTTCCTACCATCACTTGGTGGAGCAGTTTTTTCTAGAAGCCAGTAGTTTTTTGTTTTTTTTTTAAGCATTTTGTTACCAGGCTTTATACCAGAGGCTAGCCTTTTGAATGAGTCAATTGTGGTAAGTCCCAGTAAGATACTATTATTGTCAAATGGAAAGTGGTTGAACGGATTCCCGGGAATCAATCAGTTAATAGTCCTTTGTGGAGCCTTCCCAGGTGGTGAACCATGGGGGGGCTTCAGAATGAATGTAAAATGTGTTTATTCCTCCAGGAGCTTTGGCGTAGAATGAGCTTGTTCCCTAGGGTGGCTGCACCCTGGTGTGGTCTTCAGCTCTGGATGGCCCCAAAGCCTGGTTTAAAGTACTTGGTTTCGAAATTTACTGTGTGAAATATAAAACTACCAAGTAGCTCTTTCTCTTCCAGCCTTTCTGAAAAGAATGCTTCTGTCAGCTAATCGACACATTCTCTCCTGATAAGAAATTATTCATGGAAGAAGATGATCAAAATAGTTGCTATTTATTAGTGTCCTGCTGTGTGTCAGGCTCTCCATCTACATTATTATATTTCATATAAGCCTTATAAGAAGTCTCTAGAGGGAGTTAGTATGCTCATTTTGCAGGTGAGGAGACTGAGGCTTACTTAGTAAGGAAAAGTGATTTGCCCAGTCAGGCATCAAAGGAAATCAGTAAAGCCTGAAGTTGTCACATTCTTTAGTCTCTCGGTCCCTAGGCTTCTAGATTCTGATCTCACCTCAGATTAAAGTTTTTGGTTGTCCTTTTTCCAAAGGTAGGTTATCTGAAAACACAATCTGAATACATAAATTGCACCCAATTTCAAAATGTGTAAAGGCCGCATATTTATTTTTTCCAATTTGTCACAATAGGTTTTATTGCTTATCTAAGTGGGCTGGGAGGTGAAAGACTTACCGGTGACAGTCTGGAAGAGGTGATGTACAAGTAACTAGTCCTGAAATTATAGATTCCAATGGAAGAACAAAAAGGACATGATCTCCAGATGTTAACATTCTCAGCATTTCATGTTGATTCTTTGATGTTGTACAGGGACTCTCCTGGGAATGTTACCTGTTATCATATAATCTTAGCGCTCCAAACATAAATTGGTTTGTGGAATATTTAGCAGGAAATGCACTCTTCATTTTACTATTAGGGAAAGTGAGACTTGGAAGCTATCTTGCTTAAAACTGCGTAACTGGTTGGCTGAAATATTTCTGTAAAACCCCATTGAACTAGAGGCACTTTTCCTCTCAGCATTTCACCTAATAAAAACTCAGGATAATAAAAAAACTTAGTGTAATGTATCAAGCAAAAAGTCATTTGTTACTCAACTTTTCGACTTATGTTTCTCTAAACAACTTGCATTAAAATAGATTCATCTGAGTGTGCTTTGTATTTTGATTTTATTTTCCTTTGCCTTAAATATTTTCCCTGTGTTTCACATAGCCACGCACTCAGCTTCTGCACTTTCTGATCGCCTTCTTAGCCACATTGCACTTAAAGCTACAGTTTTCATACCTTCTTTCTCTATTGCTGTTAAAGTAACATGATACAGAGCATGGTGTAAAGTCAATTTTAGGGCTTCTCTTCTGCGCTATGCCTGTCTTCAGGCAGTTCTTAAATACCAGCTCATTCTTTCTTAGTTTGAGTTCTGCTCATGTTGCTTTACTGAAAATGTGTTACTTTCCAGTGTGACTAATGACTTCACTAGTCAACAAACCTGAGTTTTTCTCAGTCCATATTCTTAACTGTTTGACAAACCATCCTTCTGGAAACTGCCCTCTCTGGACTTGACCAGTATTATGTTCTCTTCATGCTTCCATTTCTTTTTGTCGCTATTAGGTTGACTTCATTTTCTTCGGCCTTACAAGTAAACGCCATTGTTCCAGCCATTCCTCTTCTCTGCTTATCAGAGGCAGCCTTGATACCTAACTTGTGGCCTGTCTTCTGAACTGTTGCTGTGCATGAACAGCTCTCAGCTAGACATCTCTACTTGAATTTTCTTCCTTACAACTCCTACGCTGTGTTACCTGTACACATATTTTTAATACCATTTACCTATCTAGAATATAGCTCTATACTCATTTGTATTTTTCTTAGCTATTTTCCAGAGCCTAGTCTAGGACTAGCCTTTTCCAAAGTCTTCAGACCACCTGGCCCTGTATTATTGCATCTGTCTTTAAAGGTCTATAGCTAGGATAACTAATTCATCATCCAGACTAGGACATTTTTGAGAGTGGAAGGCAGTATCCTCATTTAAAAAGCTGGGACAACAGGAGTATACCAGGACTTCCAAGGAAAAACTGGGACAAAATGTCACCCTGTCTAAAGCCCTTTTTTTTTTGTTTGTAATTTCTGTTCAGCCTTTGGGGTTCACTTTGGCATTTACCTTGTGTTGTTACTAACGCTCCTATGATTGTGTCCTGACTCCCTCTAATCAGTTATAGTATTCCTTCTACTTCCTCACATTCCCACACCTAACAATTCGTCATCTATTTTTGTAGACACTAAGTTCTGTTAAATAGAGTACTGGTGGAAATCATTGCTTAGCAATTTTTACTTTATATTTAAGGGGTGGTTTTGCCAGGCAGATATAATGTTTCATTTTTCTCTCTAATTTAGCTTATTGACATGTGCATGCAGAACTGTGGTCCAAGTTTCCAATCTCTGATTGTGAAGAAGGAGTTTGTTAAGGATAGTCTAGTCAAGCTGCTGAATCCCAGATACACCTTGCCATTAGACGTTCAGAATAGGATCTTGAGTTTCATTAAGGTAAGCCCATTGTATGCCTTATGGGATGGTAAACTTCTAAGATTACAGTTTTAATTATGTGTCTCCCCTTTGGCTTAGTGACACTTTACAAACAGAATTGAGCCAGAAGCTTTTTACTTTTTTATTTTCCATGTAACAATAACTTCTTAGCATTGGGTGGTGCTCTTTTTCTGAAGAATTTGTAATCTCATTTTACTACTTTTCTCTCAGCTTCTATGTTATTCATGTCAGGTAGGAAATACAGTGATGTGTACACATTCATTCAACAAATATGGGAACTATGTTCTGGAATAGATAACTGACTGCTTTCAAAGTTATTTCGTAAACGAGCTATGGATGTTACTTGAGAATCTATTCTGGGTTCTGCACAGCAATAAAATAGTATCTATTCTAGGGTTTCATTGAAATGTTGAGGCATGGGAATTTGATTAAAAGTATCTTGTATTATTCTAGTCTCTGAAAATGTACATTTTGTCCGTGGCATTCAAAAGTAGCTTTCTCTTTCTGAGCAAGGTACATAATTGTCCGTCTCTCATTTTTGGTCATCAGCTTAAGAACTGTGTTTTGTTTTTGATGCTGTTTTAACTCTGGAACCATCTCTTGAATTCAGGCTTGGTCACAGGGTTTCCCAGGTGTGGATGTAAGTGAGGTGAAAGAAGTGTACCTGGACCTTCTTAAGAAAGGTGTTCAGTTTCCTCCCTCTGATGCAGAGCCTGAAACAGGAAGAC
This sequence comes from Manis pentadactyla, assembly GCF_030020395.1. Lineage (NCBI taxonomy): Eukaryota > Metazoa > Chordata > Mammalia > Pholidota > Manidae > Manis > Manis pentadactyla. The sequence continues at coordinate 161,484,985 of NC_080022.1, read as the reverse complement.
AAGAGGTAGGAGGCCTTTCTTTGACTGATGTAGAGTAAGAGAGTATATTATGTGGGTCTTTTCTCACTGGAAGGGAAAACCCTAGCTCCATCCAACTTAAGCAAAAGATGAATTTATTATAAGGATATTGCAATATCTCACAGACTAACCAAGCCTCAAGAAGGTTGATGGTAGCTGGATCCTTAGAGCAAAGAACCAAACACTCAGATGCCTTGCTGTCTGCTTGTCTTTGATCAACAGCTGTATTCCTCTCTCACTGCAAGTTAGCTTTTCCCACATAGTAGATAACATAGCTGCTCAGTTTTCATGGTACAACTTTAGCTTTTTCATATTCTAAGTTCATAAACCTTGGAGAATGAACTGATTGAACCAACCCGGGTCAGTTTTCCATCTCTGAACAAATAAACTGAGGTCCTATAAGAACATGGTGCTCCAAATGGAAGTCATTCGGATGGAGTAGAGGAGTAGAAAGTTTCCAAAATAAAGAATGGTTCTAGGTAGGCAAGGGTCTCTACCATAGGTAGTTGTATAATAAACTTGTTGTTTATTAATACTGTGCCTATAGGAGCATTTCTAGATACTCTCATGCATTCTTTCTCAAGTTTGCAAGTAATTTTCAAGGTTTTGAACTTCTTGTACTCTGAGTACTGATCATAATTCAGCTCTTAACCTTGTGTAGTTACCATAATAAGAAAGAGTAGTTCTCCTCTTCTGTAGATGATGAGACTGAGCAATTCAGGTGTATACCAGAAGTCTACCCTTTGTGGAGGCTTTGCCTTGAGGGCTAACTCTTCTACTTGGGTGGGCTGCTCCTGGCCACTACCCCCTGCCCCAGCTTTTTAACTCTTCATGAGCCTGCCCACCATGCCCCTTTTTTTCTTTCTTCCAAGGTACAGTATAGTAGTGGCCTAGGACCTTGCTACTCAAAATGTAATTTGGGGTGTAATGGGTATAATCTGAATGCTTGTTAGTCATATTCCATCCTTGACTAAATCAAACTTTTCATGTTGGGGGAAAAAATGCCAGGTGACTTCTTAATGCCAAAACGCACTGGCCTGGAGCCCTGCGCTCTGGGCCTTCCACCCCCGGTTGGAAATGAGGCATTGACTCATTGGTATTCATTGGTGGAGAAGGAGAGGCCATGCCAGCTGTGTTTTTAAAAGACTTGATCCAAAATGACTTAACATTTGTTTTTAAAAACCCAAAGAGAGGGCAGCAATGATCACACTTGGCAGTTTTTCTTATAGACTCTCGGAATAAACTAAGGGCATTTTATTCAGTTTTAACTCAGTTGAGAATAGCCACCTTTTATTGAATATTTATTATGGGCCCACCATTTGCTTAGCACACTTCTGAAAATGCTGTGCAGGTTGCACATGTGATGATTTCCTCTGGGCTAACTTACCCTCTACCCAGGACTTCGGTTGAGAGAAGTGATTGAGTTACGTGAATGGAAGAACTGGGCTTGGGGTGGCTGTGTTAATTCAAATAATATTATTTCCATTATTTCCTGTTGATAGACTGTTGAGATCTCATCAAGTCCAACAACTGTCCCTACTGCACCAGCTCTTCCTCCTGTAATTGTTCCTAAGAACTCTACTATTACATTGGTCCCAGAACAGGTAACAATAGCAACAATTTTATTTATTGATGACTTTTTCTCAATCCTAAGCACTTCATATACAACCGTTTGTGTATCTTAACAATGTTATGAGGTAGAGGTACTTCACTGTGTTCATTTTACAGCAGAGGGAACTGAAGCTTCATAATATTATGTGAGTTAGCATAGTTCTGTTTTAAGTGGAATTAGTCCCATGGATCCTTGCCAATTCTGGAGCCCGAGCTCTTATCACCTGTGCTTGGCTAGTGGCTTTTGTGTCTTTGTGGAGGCTGGGCTGTGGAATGGATCTTTATCAACCAGTCAGTTGCTGGTGTTCCTGATAGAACTGTCCCTACACCATTTCAGAGAGCTCAATAAGTGGTGGCCTTATGACTAGCATTAATTTAGCTAACCATATTACATTTACTTGCTTGCCTATATCTGTTTATCAAAGGTCCAAATGAGCAATTGTTATATGAACTTCATTTCTGTCTTGCTATAAAGGAATTGTCATTTAAGATTTGTGCTTTTATTACTAAGTATTATATAAAAATCCGTGTGATTAATTCCTTTTAGAATTTAATCCTAAAGAAAAAAGTGGTTGTTTCTTGATTATTCCCTCTCTAATAGCATAAGAACTAAAAAACTTCATTTTTTTTCCCCATTGGTTTCCAAGACACCCAGACTAACATTTGCCATTTGTCCAGGTTCCTAGCAGAGTCACCTTTTCCCTTCTCCATATTGTTTCTAATCTCTTTTCCCCTTCATTTTTAACTTTCCTAGAGCTTATTTTTGGATTTATCACAAAAGATCTCCAGTCCCTTTAAAAGGTGACAGATTGTACATTTATAAAGTAATTGTCTATCTATTTATATAAATTTGAAAATGTGAGATACTGCAAAAGCTTTTGTCTTCCAACAGATGTCCCCTGAGAGCGGGAAACAAGGTAGCTATTCTTTATAGTTCACACTGGCGATTATATTGTTCTCTACAGATTGGAAAATTGCACAGTGAATTGGATATGGTGAAAATGAATGTGAAAGTGATGTCTGCCATACTGATGGAGAATATTCCTGGGTCTGAAAATCATGAAGACATAGAACTTCTGCAGGTACAGCTTGATTTCAGGGACAGTCAGTCTCAGCATCTCTTAAAGTTACACTCTAAAGTCAGAGCCTTGGAGATGAAGGCACCTTAATATTGTCTGTTTCATCCTCCCACATTGTCAATTGATTCTAAATTTAACAAGAAGCTTCAAGGGTGACTTAATCAGAAATAGGACAGTACCTTAGAACGTGATTCTCACCCTCTTGCAATAAGTAATTTAACATCATTTAATCACTTACAGATTTGGTCCTTTATAATCTCTTATTAGTCTCTAATTGTTTTAAATATATAAGAGTTGCTTGTCCATCCATTCAACAAATATTGTAACTACAGTGTGGTAAAGAATATGGAAGTGAGGAGATTGTCTTAGTCCTCAAGGACCTTATGCCAGTGAGACAGTATCAAAGTAAAATTTAAAAATTAATATCAAGATAAGAGAGTATGTGGCAAATAAGTTTTCAGAAATGGCCATAGCAATATTTCTAGTTCCACATGGTCTTCCCGGGCCTTTCAGAGCTTTAAAGTGAAATGATTTATGACTTCTCTCTTACGTTTTTCATCCATCTGTGGCAAACACTCCTTAAGTAAAAATGTTCACTTAAACATTCCACTTACCTATGTGAATCTGGTTTATACTCTGAAACGCCTTTTTGTGTCACTCTTTGGGTACAGATGTTTGGTTGAGTTTGCAAGGATAATGCTAATTTGTGGGCTATAGTTCTGATGCCAGAGTTTGAGTGGTGTGCTGCCTTGAATAGTAAGGAGATTCAGGTCATCAATCAACATTAAAACACGACTCATGGCCAGTTCAAGTTGAATGGGTTTTGGCATCGGACCAACTTGTTTACAGGACCTATTGAATGTGTAACTTTATTTTTCTTTCTATGCTTTTCCTTAGTTACACATAGATATCTGGTGTGGGGAGTGGCATTCTTAAATTCTTTTAATGGTATTTGAGTGTTTTCTTGTAATCTAAATTACCTCATAAAAGAAAACTTTCTCTATTTACAGCTGATATCAACTGGATGAGGGTTTCTTCCCTCACATTATATTATTCTGACAGTACTGAGTTAATAAGAATAAAGTCCAAGGATTTCAGGAGAGCCTAGACAGACCGTCAGGAGACCAGAAGAGAATATTCAGGGTCTGATCATGTAGGTGGGATCAGACCAGCTAAGGATTGGAAGTAAGAGTAGCCTCACCGAGGCAAAAGGCGCCCTTCCAGTGTGACTTTCCCAGAAGCCACCCTTACTAACCTCAAAATCAGAGTAAGAACGACAGGCCTTGGGCATTCACATGGAGATGAGAAAGCTCTGTCTGTCCTAGCAGCTAACTTCAGGAGCAGGGAACTTCCCATGAGGTGGTAGAGCCAGAGGAAAAGGACTGGGCATAACTGGTGGTTTCCAAGACAACCTGGAACCTCAGCAGTTGGAAGAAGAAAGATCAGTGCTCACTCGGGTTTTTAAATGAAGGAAGGAGTCACATCCTTAGAGATGATGCAGTAAAGCTGTTAGAGTTCTCAGGAAAAGTACTTATTTTCCTTTTCTCCCTCAAAAGCTGAGGCTGAGATGTCACTTTCTTTGCCATTTTCCTTTGTGGGGCTGAGCTTTTTCTCCAATTGACTGATTTAAACAGGGAAAGGGAAACTTGGTTTTTTCTGCTACTCACATCCAATGCTTCTGACATCAAAGGCTTGGGTTTTTTTCCCCACACCAGCTAACTCTTCAGTGTCAGCCAGGTGTCCTACAGCTCAATCCATGCTGACACAAACTACCCTGAGTTAGCACCAGGTCCCTGTCCCGTAAGACTGCCTCACTTCGGACACCTGTTGCAAGTCTGCATCCCCCATATTTCTGGCCAACTGGTTATAAACTGGGGGCTCCCACAACCCCCTCTTTGGGTTTGATAATTTGCCAGAATGGTTCATAGAGCTCAGGAGAACACTTACATTTACTGCTTATATAGGATATTACAGAGAATACAGATGAATAGCCCAGGTGAAGAGATACACAGGGTGAGGTCCAGAGGTTTTCCAAATGCAGGAGCTTCTGTACCCACGGAACTGGGATATACTACCCTCCCAGGACAGGATGCGCTCACTAACCCAGAAGCTCCCGAAACCCTGTAGTTCATGAATTTTTATGGAGGCTTCATCACAGAGGCTTGATCAATCATTAACTCCATCATCTCTAGCCCCTCTTCCCTCCCGGAGGATGGAGGGTGGGACTGGGAGCTCCAAGCTTCTGGTCATGCCTTGCTCTTTCTGGTGACCAGCCCCCATCCAGGAGCCAAGCCACAAGTTGCCTCATTAGAATAAAAGATGCCCCTATCACCCAGGAAATTCCAAGGGATTTAGGAGCTCTTTGTCAGAAACCAGGAGCAGAGACCAAAATATATTTTTCTTCTTTTACATACAGGTTGTAGCCATTTAGGTGTCCCAGCTGTATATGGGGGGGTCTTTGATATATCTGCCCATCTTTTTCAGGTCCCAGGCTTTGTTTTCTGCCTCTCGTGGTTATTGGAAGTTGACAGATGGGTGCCTCTCCAGCCTTTGTGCCTTTATTGTCTCTCATATCTTTGGATCCTATTTGTTTTTTCAGCCTTCAAGAATTTCTCATGCTTTCCTGGAAGTTTAGGCATGCATGTTAAAATATTTTTATATGCATTATTTTTAGGTATTTTATTATCAGATCAGTTTTCAGGATATTGAGTATTGTGCTATGCAGGAAACCAAAAGCTGTATCGCTTTTTTTAAGTTAAGGTAAAAATTCATGTAACAAATTAACTATTTTAAAGTGTACAATTTAATGGCAGTTAGTATATTCACAATGTCATCATTCCCCCTATTTAGTTCCAAAACATGTCCACCACCCCAAAAGGAAGCCCTATAACCATTAAGCAGTCTAGGCCCAGTCCCAGGCAGCCACCTGTCTGCTTTCTGTTTCTCTGGGTCTCCCTATTCTGGGTCCTTCCCTTAAATGTAATCATGCAATATGTGGCCTTTGTGTTTGGCTTCTTTTATTTTATTCTTTTATAATGTTTTAAAGGTTCATCCATGCTGTAGCATATATTGTTCCATTCCTTTTATGGCCTGATAATATTCCACTGTAAGGACATAGTGCATTCTATTTATGCATTCATTAGTTGATGGACATTTATGTTGTTTCCACTTTGTGGTCATTTTTAATGATGCTTCTGTTGAACATTCATGTACAAATTTTTGTTTGATACTCCTTTTTGTTACATACCTAGGAGTAAAATGGCTGGGTCATATAGTAATTCTAACTCTATGCATAACTTTTTAAGGAACTGTCAAACTGCTTTCCATAGTGGCTACACCATTTTATATTCCCACCAACAAGGTACAAGAGTCCCAGTTTCTCCACTTCCTTGCCAACACTTGTCTTTTTTTTAATAGCCACCTAGTAGGTGTGAAGTGGTATCATTGTGGTTTTGATTTGCATTTCCCTAATGAGTAATGCTCTTGAGCATCTCTGTATAGCTTTTTTTCAAAAGTAAACCAGGTCATAGTTCCTTGCTTGGAGCCCTCTAGTGGTTTCTCACTACACTTAGAATAAAACCCAGCCTGATTCTGGCCACAGAGCCCTTTCTGACCAACTCCTGCCTGCCAGACCTTCAGTGCACACACTCTTCACTTCACACTGACCACCTTCCTGTTCCTTAGACACACTGAGTTCATTCTTGCCAGGGGGCTGTTTCATCCGTGACTCTCACGCCTTTCCTGTCCTCTAATGTCTTCAGCATTACCTCACCATTCCAATCCTAGTTTGTTACCTCCTCTGAGAGGTTGTCTCAGACTCCCGAGTCTTCAGACTTTAGACTTTTGTCAGCCACTTTCTGCTGTCGCCCTTTCATTCTTCACATAGCCCTCTGACACCTATTTTGCATATTCATTCAGGTCTCTTTGGCTACTAGGATGGAAGCGCCACAGGACTGTCTTATTTACTGCTCAGGTTTGGCTCCCAGGGCAGCGCCGGGCATGATACAATCACTCAATAAAAATATTTCTAATAAATGAATGGATCTTACCCTAGGTTTTATGTGGCTTGAAATTAAGATCTTTATCCTTGGCATGAGAGATTTTTACCTTCATTTATTTTTTCCAATGGGACAGTTGTCCAAAAAACATTTACTAACAGTTCATACCTCCTCCATTGATTTCAAACACTCCTTTATCACACTCTGTATTCTAATACAAGGATGTCTTTCCAGAGGCTATTTTGTTTGAGCTGTTTATCTGTCCCTGTGTTGGCATCATACTATTTTGGTTGCTCTAGGTAGGGTTTGTCAGCCACATAGATGGCATACTCAATTTGAGTAATTTGAAGAGAGTTTAAGCAAGGTACTGTTTATTTGGCCAGATCCTGCAAAGTTCAGGGACACCACCAGAGCTAGTTCACTACTCTGTACTATTAACCACATTCCCTAGGCATAAATAGGCAAGAGGGTACTTCTGCCAGAACTCAAAGAATCATAGAGAAGCAGCCTGGAGGGTAGCAGTGCCTTTGGTGTAAGGAGTGGAGAGAAAAAATACCCAGACCTCACTCCCCTCCCTGCCTCCCATGTCCTGCCAATGCATCCTGTTGGCTGAATCCAGTTAGAGGCAAGAGGGCAGGGGACCTGGAGATGTGTTCCCGACAGGCCAGACCCAGGGCACAGAGCAGGGCAGAGTGTGGACAGTAGATCTCCAGGGCAAACGAAAGGCACCCAGTGCACAGAAAAAGTCTCTGCTCGAAAATTCCTTGGCTCTTCTTGTGCATATATTTTACTAGTGAGCACAGTCTTATTACACAGTTTGTTAATATTAAAACCATTCTAGTCTTAGAATGTCTTCCTGTTTGGTCTGTTGGCACTTACCTACTCCTAGCCAGCTGTTCTGTTTCTTTGGTGCCCGTTTTCTGCTTCCTTCCATCTGAAATCCAGTGTACTTACTTGGAATCCCTTGTCTGCTCCTCCAGTCCACACTGACTAGTTAGATTCTGCCCTGCTCATTAATGGGGCTCCTGTTCTTGTTGGACTTTGAACTTCCTTAGGAGAGGAAACTGGATTTTTTTAGTATGCCAGAATGAAGTACAAAGATTCTGAGGCTACAACCGGTCAAACAAGTGCTGTGATGAGTTAAGAGGGCCTGCTATTATCACAGGAATGAGATGTTGCAGCTCATGTTCTTGCATTTGCTCTCTTGGCATAATGCGCTTGGCTTTGGACCACTTTGCTCTTACCATGAATGGCTGACTTCCCCTTCACCGTAAATTTGAGTCTTTCTTATCTTGTTTTTGCCCAGCCCCCATAGAACAGTGAAAGAAGGGAATGTTTCCATCTTCTGTAGGATAAAGCAAGCTTTGATTTTGAAAGACAAGAAAAGAAACCCTTACTGCGACTTAGTAGAGAAATTTAAAATCATGTGAATCTAAAATTTCATCCTCTGAAGATCATTTATAACCAGTTAGGAAAAAAAACACAAAAACCTGAGAGTAGAATACAGTCATTCTTCCCTAAACACTTTGTCTTTACCACTCAGGAACTTGTGCAGCATTGAGTAGAAGGGACTCTCCCTGTTGTTGAGACCCTCTCCCTTCCTTTACACAGGAGCCTGTATATTCAGAAAGGGTGTGAGTTACCCACACAGCGGCAAGTGGTGGAGCTGGGGTGAGAAAACCTTGTTCTCCTGAGCCTGCATACTATCGATTATACCAGCTTGTTTTTTACTTTGAACCCAGAATTGATTTTCTAGTATAGATAGCTAGATGTGGGTGTGGATTAGATCTACTAGATTGGAAGCAACTTGGAGGCAGTAACCAAGACCTATCCTCCTAAATCCATATAGCTATGCATAGTTAGAGTGTATGCTTTGTACACCAAATGAGTTTATTAAATGTCTGTTGAACTAAGTAGATCAATGCTCTGTGTTGAAGAATGAAAAAGAAGAGCTAAGGAGTTTCTGCAGACAAAGGCTTTCAGGAAAATGAAATGTTGACAATATTTAGTTGAGAAAAGGTGTTGGAAGGGTTCTGATGGGTTATTGATCTTGAGGATTATCTTGACAATTTGTCATTCACTCAGTGGAGGCCTGTATAAGGAAAAAGACTATGAACAAGTTATGCTGAGAAATGTTTGGTTTTAGGGCGGGGGCATTTTTATTTTGAGCAGATAAGATGTTCTCTGAGGCTCTTGCAGTCTGGGTGGGGAGTACTGGGAGAGAGAAAATATGTTATGGGCTGATAATAGAAGTATTGCCAACCAGATATTATTTCCAGAGAAGGCCCTCAGCAAACACATTTCTTCCTTTTTTTCCAGGGAGATGTTCCGGCACTTTTATTTTTCTTTTTGTTGAGTTGCCCTGTGTTAGTGAATGGGGGGATTGCAGTTGAGCTCAAAGTGCAGAGGGATTTCCTTCCTTAATTCCTGAGTGCTCTGGGAAGCAGGAGCCATCTGGATGTCAGAAAAGGAAGCGCAGAAGGAGCTCCTTTGTGTTTTGCTCCAAAGACTTTGAATTGATTGTTAAATTCACTTTAACTTAGAAGCCTGTGTTTTCTTTGATATGGTATAAAAGGAGGTGATTCCAGGGGCTCTGTGATAGACATATGCACCCGCAGCTGTTACTCTGTGTTTTGACTCTCCCCCAGCTCCCCACATCCACAGCTCTGCAAGTGCCTGCAGTGGGGAACTCCTGACCCATCCATTTGGTCCGTGGTGCTTGATCTATACTCTTGCCAGGTGGCTTGGCCCTCCTCTGAGACAAACATCAATTGCAAAGATCAGAGTGGGCTGGCTTTTGAAGAGGTTTTTCACATTCTGCATTGCAAACTAGCTGAAAGAGTGGTGTTCCTTTTATGTTTCCATTCCATCTGTCCCTTGAGAGGGCAAGGAAGGGTCTTCATGTGGCTGGGAGCTATTGATGTTGGCTGCAAATTCATTTCAAATTAATTTCTACACTTTGGTCACGGGCATCAAACAGCCATTGTGTCAGCTTGGTCTGGACATAGCTGTAGCAAGGCTGCCAGAGAGCAAGAAGAGTAGTTTCTGTGCACTCACTAATGCAAGACAAAGGGAACATTCTCATTTAGCATGGAGGTTATATTAAATGTGGTTCTTAGGTCTTCCCTTTGTGTAATACTGGGTCCTGAGTAATGGTTCAGGTATTACAAGATTACATTAGTTTCCTGATTAAGCATCTAGTGATATCTCCTTAGGCAACCATAATACATTTATTGACTTCCCACTGTGTGCCAGACGCCATGGGGTTTCACCGACACATTCCTATTTTTAAAACAACCCTACAAGATGGTTGTTATTATCCTTGCTTTATAGATGAAAAAAAAATTAAAAACTGAGGCTAAAATTTAACTATAAAACTGAGGGTAAAATTTAACTAACCCCCATGTCAGGTTTGTGTATGGGAAAGGCCTTTGGTTTACAAAGTCTAAACTGTGTTCTTTCTGCACTTACCAGGAGGCCATACCTGAGCCAAATTTAGCCCACTACCTGCCTTTTCTTTATTAAGATATGGCCACACCTGTTTGTTTACATATCATCTATGGTGGTTTTCATGTTACTTGGCAGAGTCAGGCAGTTTTGACAGAATATACAGTCCACAAAGCAGAAAATACTTAATACCATCTAGACCTTTAAGAAAAAAGTTGGTCAACACCTGCTGATAGTGACCAAGTTATTAGCAAATAGGACTGTTTTTCCGGCTGTACATTGTAGGTATAAAACCCAGAGTCTATCATCCATCTCACCTTTTCCCCGCATTTTATTTCCTTTTGTCTTCTAAATATTTTTGTTACGAACCTGTGGAAGGTAGTGGCTTTTACCTCTGAGTCCCAGTGCTGGCTATTAATGATTTGATTTATTTATTTTGAGATTTCCTGTCAGTCTTGGAATAGACTGTTTGAGACTCTAAATGGTTTCGTGAGGTGTATGTGTTTCAGCGGATCATTGTTTGTTGAGGGGAAGAGATCAAGTCATGTAATAGTGTGATGATTTAGCAAGCTCTGCTGCTTTCATTTTGAAAGGGGAACGTGCCTGTGCTTCAGCCTTATGTTAATGTACTATTACATTTACAAGTTCTAACCCAGGTGGTTTTGAAGAAATACTATTGTCAGTGTTAGGCTCCAGGCTTAGTGGAGGTTTGCCCAGGAGGAAGTCTGTAGCAAGGCAGTAGTTTTCAAATGTCACTATGTGTAAGAAACACTTCGGGATGCTTGTTAAAAATGTAAATTCCCAGACCTTCAGCCCTGGAGATTCTGAATCAGGAAGTCTGCTTTAGGTGCCTCTGATGCTTTTGAGAAAAAGCCAGTTCAGGTAATGGAGTCATGACTGAACACAGTGACTCTAGGGTCATCAAATTAGGATAGTATCCACGACTGGTTTTCAATCCTGGTTCAGTTTACCTTGAACTGTGATGATGTAACTGTGAACTTTAAACATTTGTTTAAGTAAAACAGAATAGAAATTTTAAGCTGCTGTAAATGTAACTACTTCTTTCCTCCACTCTCATTAATAGTGGCAATAGCATTTAATGTTTTATGTAATGCTTTATAGTTATAGAGTTCCTCATTATGCACATCTCATTTGATTTTTATGTCACCCCTTGAGGTAGATGTAGCAAGTAGTGTCATTTTCACTTATCAAATGAGAAAACTGAGATTTATAAAACAAGTGTTTTTTTTTCCCCTAACCTGGTAGAGCTAATAAGCAGTACCTCTAGAATTCCCATACACTACTCCTAATTTCTAGTCTAGCATTACACGCCTTGTACCATGAGACCTTATGATACCTATAATTTTTAAAGGAAAATAGAGTCATTTTATAACTCATTGCCTTTCAATAAAAAGGATGAGCTGTCCGTAGTTAAATACTGTGGTAATCTCCCATAGGTGACTCAGGGTGGAGGCCATGAAAGGTATATACAGATAGGCAAATGAGTTGCCGTTATAGAACATTCCTAGCATGGAAGAAGAAATCTCTCTCCTTTCTTTGACAGAAACTTTATAGGACAGGTCAGGAGATGCAGGAGAGGATCATGGACCTGCTCGTGGTGGTGGAGAATGAAGATGTAACCATTGAGCTAATTCAAGTGAACGAGGATTTGAATAATGCTATCCTTGGATGTGAGAGGTGAGCAGGTGGTGCACCCTCTCCCATCCTCCTCCAAGTCTGCTTTTCACCACCAGTTACCCAGCATTCTTATTAGAGTGCCTACAAGGTCGAGCAGTCAGGAAGATCAAAAACAAGGTCAGGACAAGGCTGATCAGGAATCTGTGCTGTCCTGGGAGCTTATGGAATGGCTTTGCAAGAATGCCTGAGGAGTGCTGGGAGCGTTCTCGGGGAGTGTACACACCCAGCCTGTAGGCAGGGCCCGGATGGATCTTCCTCACCTTATACTGTCTGCACTGAGCACACCGTAGGCTCTCAGGGATGAATGGTATAAACAAAACATCTTAGTAAAAGTTAGGTTTACCCTAAATTGGAGATGGAGAAGGACATGGAATGGTAAGTAGAAGAGGGGAGGATATATTTTAGGGAGAAAATGGTTTATACAAAACCAAAGCAGCCAGTGAAGAAATTTTGTCTGTGAACATGACTTCAAAAATTCTCCATTGAGAAAAGCACAAAGGCAAAAATTTTATATACTCATAATTTTGTCATTAACGTTTCAGTTCTCTTAAACTTTGTAGTTTTGATCACATACATATATTTTTGTTTCTCCTTTGATTTTATTCACTGTATAGAAGTATTTGTGTATTCTTTGTTTTTTTTAAATGCTTTTGATAAACCATTATTTTTAATGGCTGCATAATGCTACGTGTTTCACAGTTCACTTACTATTAGGCATCTAGGTTGTTTCTAATGCATTTATTTATCAAAATAATAGTCTTATAATGTGTTGTAATAGTTGAGCCTATAGTAAAAAAAAACCACCTTAAATCATATAAACAAATATACACACTTGGAAATTGAAATAAATATAGGAGGTCTGTTTGGTGAGACTAACAGCCTGATTTAATCCAGGTTGGGAAAAGGAAGGTAAGGTTCCTATGAGGAAGTGCCATTTAAGCTGAGAGCTCCAGGACGAGGGGGGCTGATTAGACAAGGAGCAGAGCAAGGGCCTGAGCGGTTTGTGACGCTGCGGGGAAGCAGGACAGACCCAGGCAGGGAGCTTGTTCCCTCAGGCTCACACTGGCTGGTGGCTTCTTCCTCAGTCTTGAAGTGCTGTACAAAAACATACATAGCTTCATGTGAAATCTAAAAAACCCAAGTTCATAGATTAGTGGTTGCCAAGCAGGGTGTGGGGTGGGGAAAATAGGTGAAGGAAGTCAAAAGGTAAAACATTTAAAATTAAGAAAAAAACTACAATCACACGTCTTTATGGGCTCTAACTGGATCCTACTTTGACCACACCAACATTGAAAAGCATTTAAATGCTATTGGGGGAAAATTTGAATATGGATGGACATTAGTTACTATTAAGGACTTACAGGGGGTAATAGAATGGTTAAGTAGGTGGTTATGTTGCTTTTATTCTTAGAGAATGCCTTCTAAAGTATTAAGGGATGAAATATCAAGTCTATAATTTATTTAAAACATTTCAGCAAAAGATAGGTAAAGCAAATGTGACAAAAGATACAGTTAATTAAGTTTGGCTGATGAGTACATGGGTGGGTATTCATTATACTAGTCTCTTTACTTTTCTGTGGGTTTGAAAGTTTCCTAATAAAAAGTTAAATCAATCTGAGTTAACAATTTAGTTGTTTTACAGAAGTGACATTATTTCAGTGCTTTTAAAATACTGCCTAAAACAAGGTGCTAAAGGTCTATTATGAGGGAATTGAGGGGAAAAAACATAGCTTCAGGCAGTTCTGATCTCTTTCCAAACCTATCCATAGGGCTTTTTATCATAGAAATTCTGCAGCCTCTGAAATCCCCACACTTTCTGTATACCCTTGTATCTCAATAGGAGTAATGTTGGCATTTTGGGTGGGACAGTTTTCCTAGTTTTCCTTTTATAGCCCCTACTTTACTAAATTCCAGCAGTGTTTCTGCTAGTTAAAGTGGCATTTCTAGACCCCATAGGGGCACCGTTTCTGTTGAGAATTACTAGGAACGTGTAATTGTACAGTGACTATATTTCCAGCCAGCTGAAGAATGAGACCACTGTGACATAGGGAAAGATGTGAACGGGCTTGGGTTCAATCTTGCTGATGATTTCAGACAAGTTGTTTAACTTTTCTAAGCCTTAGGTTTTTTTCCCTATTAAAAAGGATAATAGTACCTATTTGGAGGGGTTTGTTTTTGTTTTTGGGGATTGAATGTTAAAATGTATATAAAAGCACCTAGTGTAGTGCTGGCACATTGACCCTCATTAAGTGTTAATTTTTTGTCCTCCTTCCCATTAATGTCCCACTGAGCCTTATAATTTTCTACTAGATTTTTTTCCCACTGTTCATGAAACAAACCAAGAGGATCAGTGAAATAAAACCAATAGCTATGAAATGATACATTGTTTCCTTCACTACCTCATATTTGTCACCTACCGGTGCCGGTGACAGCAGCCGCTCACAGGAAGAGGCAGCAGGGCTTCCGTTGAGGATGTGAGCCCAGTGATCAGTGTTCCCAGCACTGAACAGACCCACAGCCCTTGCCCTTTGCTTTCTGCAGTGTAAGTCTTTGTAAGTGGAAAAGTATCTAAGGAAAACCACATGGTTTTCAAGAGAGTGCTGCCTCCTGGTTGTCGTTTTGGAGAATCCTATTACAAACCATAAAGCCACTGACTAAAAGCTTCCTCCTAGGGGCAATGTGTGTAGGGGTTTGGATTACTTCTGTGAACAGCTCACTCTGCTTTGACTTGGAACCACGTTGGGCCAAAAGTAACTGCAGAAAGGTATTCTTGCCTCTTGAAAAAATAGTGATTTGGTGTATTAGTTTCCCATTGCTGCCATACCGAAGTACTGCAAACTTAGTGGCCTTAAAGAACATAAAGCTTACTACCTTACAATTCCTAAGAGTCCGAAATGGGTCTCAGTGGGTAGCATCAAGGTGTTGGTGGGGCTGCGTTCCTTTTTGGAGGCTCTAGAGGAGAATCTGTTTCCTTAACTTTTTCAGCTTCTAGAAGCTGCCCCTTGGCTCATGACTTCTTTCCTCTGTTCTTCAAAGCCTCACATCGTTATCACTCTCGCTTCCTCTTCTGCTGCCTTTTTCCACATTTAAATCTCCCTCTGTGATTACAGCAGGCTCATCTGTGTAGTACAGTATAATCTCTCTATTAAAATCAGTTCACTAGCAACCTTCATCCCGTTTGTCATCTAACCTAACATATTCACTGTTCCATCAATTAGGATGTGGTTATCTTGGGTGGGGGCTGGGGGCTGGGAACATCGTTTTGCCTCTCAGTCTGCCCTGTTTCCCAAAAATTTACATCCATCCCACATGAAAAATACATTCACCGTATTCCAACATCCTCAAGTCTATACTCATTACATCCAGGGACTAGTTGTGTAAATTAGGAAATGAAAATTTGTAATTCAAGACTTGATTGGTGAAGGTTGTTCATACCTAGCACATAACTAGCATACAAGAACTCAATGCCATAAGTAGATGGAAGAAAAAACACGTGTTTTAGAAAGGGAAAAATCCTTAAACCTAAGTGCATGTTCTAATTTAAGCTTTCAAAGTGGTTAGGTTCATGGAGTCAATATGTTAAAATACTAATACTCTGTCTTTAACACAACTTTTAGTTTGCAAAGCATTTTCCTATCATCCACCTCTATCCATCCATCCATCCATCCTTCCATCCATCCATCCATATATATCTTGCCCCTGAATATGACTTTCTGAGGAAGTGGTTCAAATGTTATTCTCTTAAAAACCGAGGATCAGGAAGTCATTTCCATGGTCATGTAGCTACTCAATAGTAATGCTGACACTTGACATTTCTGCCTTCAACTTCACTATTCTTTCAAACCTGTTCTCTTATTTTATGTATTTAACTGCTCCTCCTTTATCCCCAGAGTATAAGTAATATAAAATTAAATTGGTAAAGGTAATATTTTTAGTAGGTATCAAATGTCTTATAAAAATGAACATCAACAGTGAAAATATGTCAAGTGTATTTGAATTTTTAGGGAAAATTAATTTGTAATGGGAAAATTAATTTGTAATGGCAAAATTGGAAACAACTGAAATATTTGAGAATAGGAATAATTAAATTAAATTTGTGATACCTTCACAAAGTAAAATACATAGCCACCAAAAATTGAATTTCTGAATAACTCAGAAAATGGTCATAACATAATTGAATTAGGATATAGGATTATATAAAGTACAATTTCTACTGTTTAAAATAGGTTAACTTACAGAAAAACTGGAAGGAAATAAATCATAATGTCACTAGGGACTATTTCTGGGGATGGAATTATTAATATTTTTAATACTTGTCCATTTTCTCAGTTTTCTCTAAAGGCATATTACCTCTATAAACTAGAAAAAAAGTAAAGTACTTAATTGGGAATGGAGTGGGGATGAGGCTGCTTGTCTTTGTCCTAAATATTTATGTATTAAATTGTTAAATATTGTAGTATCTTCATGTCTGTTTCTTTTAAATTCTTGCATTTTACTAATTCAAACAGGTTTGCTCGTAACCAACAAAGGATTTTAGAGCAAAATAACCAGAGAGAAGATGCCAATGTAAGTATATAGAAATGTTATAAAGTAAAAATTGAACATTTTATGAATTATTAAGTAAAGAGCAAGTTTACTTGAATCAAGTCTCAAAAAAAAGACATTGATTAACGTGGAGTGGTTTGGTAGTGTGGAGTATTTGCCTTAATAACTTGATGATACCACATTATTCCTAAGAGGTCATAAAATCTCTGGTCAGGCAGGGACCCATGGGGGTGGTGAGATGGGATTAGTACTAGTGTTGCCTGTTGAATGGAAATTCTCCCTCAAGATGCATCCAGATTAGCTCTTCCTTTCTCCAGGGAAAGTCTTGGGGGAAAGCCATAATATGCTACCTGACACATTTGTTTCTAAATTGTGTTTTTGTTTGTTTTGTGTTCAGAGGACCAGTGAACCTTCTGCCCCATCCTGTGAACTCCTTGACCTAAGTCCCAGCCCTCCCATGAGTCGGGCCTCTCTGGGAGAACTCAACACCGTGAATGCCCAGCTTTCAGACTTAAGTAAATAAGCAGATGGGCCTTTTCAGACCAGCAGAAGAACTTGATTGAAACATTTCACCTTGGTTTCATGATTACATGCAACTTGAGAAGGACTGAAGTCAGTTTGAATATCAGAAAACTATCAGGAGATGTAATTAATTCTTGGCAAATGTTTAGGTCAAACCCAATACAGGAATGGCACGTAGCAGAGTAGGTCCTTGAAACTCATCCCACAGGCTTAGAATCTCATGGAATTTACCTGGCCTGCTTTATAGAGGTTGTTCAGTTCCAAAACCAATACTTAAATCTACTTTGAACACACACATTATTATTATCTGTGGGTTCCTCTGTTATGCTATTGCATCAGGTAAGAGATTATTTGATGCAGATTAAGTCAGGAATTATGAGGTCTGATCCACATGGTGGTGACATGTAGAGAGAAAAGTGCAGGCTTTTGAATTAGGAGTCCCCCAGTTTTGCCACCACCTAGCCACTCAACCTTTGAGACATTCCCACTTTGAGGTGTCTCACCTAGGATTATGGGAAATTAAGAGTTTGGGGAGGTAAGGGTAAAATGCTTTGTATATACCATAGCATTTTACTTTTGTGCTTGGCAGAACAAGACTTACAAAATTCCTGCCACTGTGGATCGGCTTGGGATTCTAGAAAACCCAGTACAATACTTGTTACCTTTACAACATCATCCATGGCAGGGAATTCCTCTCTTTCCAGTTACTATCAATGGTGTTTTTAATTTGTTTGAAGAAATCCCATGATTTTATGGTGATAGCAATCTTAATCTCTTTTTCTTTTTTACTGTAGAAAATTCAACAAAACAACTAACTGACAAAGTGTTTTAAAACCAAACAAGTCTATTTTGTGTTCTAGATTTCAGCTCTCCTAGTCCTGATGTAACAGACAACTTGAAGCCCAGTCTTTATCCAGATTTGCTAGCCTTGGAAAATACAGAAACACCCCTGTAAGTATGTCAGTAATACTCTAGAACTAATACCATCTCATTCTTATTACTCATATTTAAGAAAGCATGAATGGAAAAAGTAGAGACTTAGGAATTGGACAGTTCTGAGTTAGAAGCTCAGCACTACTCCCTGCCAGCTGTGTGACCTCGGATGAGAAATTTACCAGTGCGAGCCTTTGTCTTTCTGCTAAAAATACTCTTCAGGAGTCTTACAGATTCTGTGAGATGCTTTAGGTACCTTTAATATTGGAGTGAGTAATAAGTGTTCAATAAATGACCTATTTCTGTTATTTTCAGTGGTAAAGGAGGTAGGGGGAAAGCAAGGGAAATAGAATGACAAGAGGGAAGAGAAATGAGGTTCAAAAAGAGTAATGGCCGTGCAATTACAGAACACATTTACATGCCAGGCACTTTGCTGTTTGTCTTTATTCCATTTAATCTTCACAAAAGTTCTTGGGTCACTGCTGTTATTATCATTATTCCCATTTTATAGGAGAAAAGTCTGACGCTTAGGGAATAGAATTTGCCAAAGTTCATGTAACTTTTAACTAGCGTGTCTGATGAACTGATAGTTCACCATAAAAGAAATACAAACAACCCATAAACATATGCAGTGATGCTCAACCTTACTTAATAGTTACAAAAATATAAATTACACTAAAATAAAACTTTATAATCTCACAGATTAGCAAAAGCCTGAATGCTTATATGCTTTATTGGCTGTGGAAAGACAGTATCGCAAAATCATGCAATTCTTATGAGGGGCAAGTGGCAATCTCTTAAAATTATAAATGCATTTACTTTTGAGCCTGCAGTCTCATTGTTAGAAATTTATACTCCACAAAATGAGGTATTTACAAGATTATTCTTTACATCAGTTGAGCAATAGCTAATAACTGGAAACAACTCCATTACTCATCAGTTGGGGACTGGTTAAATAAATATCTACATGATGTATTAGCATACTGGTGGTGAAGAAAATTAGGCTCTCTGTGTGAGGGATAATAACCAATATATTTATTGTTAAGTGAAAAAAGGTGCAAAGTAATATGTGTATACTATTTTGAATTTGTGTAAGAAAGTGGAAAATATAATATTTGCCTGTTTACATAAATAAGCACACAGTGGTCAAGAAGAGACAGGATAGAGTAGATAGAGCAAAAAATAAACAAGTTGAATTTGCTTTACACCAAAGCCTATATTTTTTTCCTTTTAAATGTTTATGTTTTAAGTAATAGGCAATGCATTTCCATGATTCAGGTGTCAAAACAATATAAAAAGATATACAAGGAACAGTACTTGATCTCATCCCTACTCCTGTCCTCCCCATTTCCCCTCCTCTGGTGTCAGACCCTGCTCCCACCCAGGGAACCACTTTGTTAGTTTCTTATTTATCTTTTCTAAGTGTCTTGAGGTAAATATGAATATGATTTTTTTTCCTTTATTAAATAAAATGCAGCATGCTATACATACTTTTCTAAACTTGTTTTTCACTCAACATGTTGGCATATCTTGATATAAAAACATACTGTTTTTATATTAATAGATTTAGATTTTGGCGGGTTGCCTAGTGTTGTATTTAAACACTTGTGTGCCCAATTTATGAATTAAGTTATTCATGTAAGAACCATACAGCATATAATATTTATAGAAAAGGCTGTGTAAAATTGGTGTTTGCTTCATGTATTTTGAAGCTGTTACTAAGCACATCTGCATTCAGGATTGTTAGGTCTTCTTTGTGAATTGATTCTTCTTTATGAAGTGTTGCTCTTTGTCTCTTAAAATTTTCTTTGCCCTGATATCTACTTTGATATTTATGTAGCCATTCTGGCTATAGCTTTTGATTGGTGTTTGCATGATACATCTTCTTCCACTTTTTACTTTGAACTCTATCAAAATATTTTAAGTGAGTTTCTTGTAGATAGTATATAGTTGAGTCACATTTTTATGTAATATAATTTGTCTTTAATTGGTGTGTTTAGATCATTTATTTTTAATGTCATTATATGTTTGGATTTAGGTTTACCATTATGTAATTTTTTTTCTGTTTCCTCATTCCTGCAGTCTTTTGTATTATTTGAATATTTTTAGTATTCCATTTTATATATTGTGAGTTTATCTGTAACCTTATGTAGTTTATGTTATGGAAAGTGGGGACTGGTTGCTTTAGGGATTGCAGTATACATACTTTTTTCATGTACTTAGAACCAGTAAACACTTGAAGAGAAATGTAGAGAACTTATAGATCCTCCCTTTAGAGTTATTGTATATATTACCTCTGTATGCTTTGGGAAAAAAATATGAACAGTGTTACAATTTTTGCTTGCAACCTTTAAATGTATTTTAAAGAAGTCAAGAAGAGTAGAAAGAGTAGAATAATTTATTTACCCAATATTTACCATTTCTGTTGCTCTTATTTTCTTCTGTATAATTTCCCCTCTTTCTGAAGAATTTCCTTTAGCAATTCTTTTAGAGGAGGTCTATCTCCAGTGAAAATCTCTTTAAATTTTAATTCATGTGAGAGTCTTTTATCTTGAAGGATATTTTCACTGGATATAGAATTGGGAGTTGACAGTTCTTTTCTTTCAGCGGTTTTTAAACATTGCTCCACTTTCTTCTGGCCTAAATGATTTCTAATGAGAAATCTGCATTCATTCAAAGCATTGTTCCCCTACCAAAAATGTGTTGTTTTCTCTGGTTATGCTTTCAAGAATTTTTTTTTTCTAATTTTGAACAGTTTGATTATGACGTCTCTGGGCATGGATTTCTTTTGGTTTATTCTGTTTTGGGTTTGCTGAGTGTATTAATTTCCTGTGGCTGCCATAAAAAATTACCACAGACTGGGTGGTTTAAGACCACAGGAATTAATTTTCTTATAGTTCTGGAGGCTAGAAGTCTGAAATTCAGCAGGCCCATACTCCCTCCAAAACTCTTAGGGGAGAAGCCGTTCTTTGCCTCTTCCAGATTCTGGTGACTGGCATTCGCTGGCTTCCTTGGCTTGGGTCACATCGCTCCACTTTCTGCTTCCACGTTCAGGTTGGCTTCTCTGTGTGTCTCAAATCTCTCTCTGCTTTGTAAGGCCACTTATTACCGGATTTAAGGCTCGCTTGAATAATACTGGATGCCATCTTCATCTCAAGGTCCTTAACTTAATTACATCTGAAAAAACCCTTTTACCAAATAAGATAATATTCACAGGTCCAAGAAAGGGCAAGGACATACTTTTGCGGGAGACCACTGTTTAACCCACCACACTGAACTCGTTGAATCTGTGGTTTTATGTCTTTCCCCGGATTTGTGAGGTTCTCAGCCTTTATTCAAATATTTTTTCAGCACTACAGTTTCTATTGTCCTTCTGGGACTTCTGATGACACAAATATTAGACTTGTTGTCATTGACTTACAAATCTCTAAGAGTTCTTCCTGGTACTTTTTTCACTCTTCTATCCCCCTCCCCCTCTTTTTTTGTTAGGTTGGATAATTTCTATTAATCTGTGTTCAAGTTCACTGACTATTGCATTTTTAAATTCTAAAATGACCGTTTGGCTCCTTTTTATAGTTTGTGTTTCCTTGCTGAGACTTTCTATTTTTACATTTTTTCCAAGAGTGTTTACAGTTGCCTCTTGAAGCATTTGTTTAATAGCTGCTTTAAAATCTCAGATAATTTCAACATCTATGTCCTTTTGATATCAATGTCTGTTATCTTTTCACTTACAAGTTGAAATTTTCCTGACTTCATATGCCTGATAATTTTGGATTCTATCTTGGACACTTTTAATACTGTGAGACACTTTCTTTTAGTTAAGTCCTGTCAGGAATGTTGGTATTTTTATTTTAGATGGCAAACAACCTCTTTAAGTTCATGCTGCAGTTTCAGCCTGCCTTCTGTGTACTGTGATCCCAACATACTTATATTTTCAAAGCTTTGCAGTGCTCTTCAGATCTTTCTCACACATGTACCATCCAGGGGTTATCTAAGGTCTGGATGGCAGGTAGTGTGCTGTTCTCGCATTTTTGGCATCCTGACTGGGATCAGATCCATGAATACACATATCAGGGGGTTAGCCTCGGATCTCATAAATGACTTTGAAGTTGTCAGCCCGAATTCCTCCCTCTTCGTGATTTCTCTGGTACTTTGCTTTCTTAAGATTTCCCCTTTCAGTTCTCCAGTCAGAAAGCTGGAGCTTTAGTTACTCTACTATGCCACACATTTTGTCAACTGAGCTTTTGTCTGGAGCCAAGGGGAAGGACAGAAAGGAAAAAAGACACATTGGAGGTTTGCCCCATCCTCTTGGGGTCACAGATGTACCTGTTGGAGAAGACAGTTCTCCTGCAGGTCCATTGCCTCTGCTGTCACTGCAGCCCCCACAGGATTGTCTAGAGCTTGGCGTGTTACAGAACAGAGAAGAGAAAAAAACATCAGGGGTGAGGGGGCTGAGTGATCTCCACACCCTTTCTGAGTATTAGGATTTCCCTTTCCTGCTCCTTGAGTGAGAATGAGAGGGCTTCTTCTGTTGCTGTGTCTGTCCTCACTGCCCATTTTTGGGTTTTAAACTGCATTGCATTTAGGTTAAATAATAGAGGGGCAAAAACATGGTAATAATTTACCAATAATTCAGTGATAGTTAAATTCTGGTCTTCTTTCCCAGTCAGCCTGTAACTATTTACTTTTTAGTCCTCAATTATTTGCTGTATCCATTCTGTCCAGGTTTTATAGTAGAATTCAGTGGGAGAGAGAGGTTGAAGTGTGTATGTTGTGTCTCACCAGAACCAGAGCCCTCCCCACTTCCTTCCTATCCTCTGTTCTGCTTCAAAAAATGGAGTGGTCGCTACTCTGATGGAAAGGCTGAAGGCTCTGTTCTTACTAGTGTCCTAGGCACATGCCAGGACCTCAGGGCTACTACTGCCAAGGGACAGTGCTTTATCTTTACTCTTTGTTATGTGGACATCATGATCTGGTGGGCACTGAAACCAGATAGCAGTTGTTACATAAAATTAATACTTGTGTGCAGCCTGCAGATACTTTGTAGGTTTTGTTTTTAGACCAGGAAAGTCATCTTACTTTTTGCATTTGTGTTCTCACTGTAGGGTAATCATGCTGTGTTATCACACTATCCTAGGTTTGCCCCAAGGACCGGCCAAAACCTTGCCTCAGGTCATACATATGAGAATGTAAGTAATGAAACCCTTCTTTGACAGTGCATCTAGTCAGCAGGTTACCATGGCTAAACAGGAACTAGCTCCTGATCACTAATTCTCATATTCTGCTCAACATTTCTTTATCCCGTGTTGCTGGAACCCTTGTTAGGACTTTTCCCTATCTTTTTTTAAATCTCTTAAGATAGGTTGGCGTCACACTTCTGTTAGAAAGATGATTAAGAATCAAAATTGCTTCAGTGTTGTTTTTATCAGCTGTCTCTTCTTTCCTCCCACCCTCTTTGACAGACTTCAGACAGGCTCTCATCCCACACTACTGGCGTAGCTCTTTTCAAGGTCACCAGTGGCCTCCATATTACCAAGTTTCGTACTGCATTTTTCAGTCCTTATCTCACCTGATTTACCAGCAGCAAGTGACAAAGCCGATCACTTGTGGCTTTCAGACACCATTTTTGTTCTTTCCTTGCCTCACATCTACTTCTCCATCTCTTTTGCTGACTCCTCCTCCTCTACTGGCCTTTCAGTGTAAGAGACCCCAGAGCCCAGGCTTCAGACTTCTCTATCTGTTCATTTTTCCAAGGTCTTTTGGTCTCCTGTTTTGAAATAGCATCAAATTCTAGCAACTTACAATTGGTATCTCCAGCCCATACCCCTCTAAATGTCGAACTCAAATATCCACCTTCCACGTAACATTTCCTCTTTTCTTCCCAGCCCCAGCCCCTCACCTGCTTTTCCTGCAGTCTTCCCCACCTCAGTAAATGACTACTACACTATTTCAGTTACTCAGGTCAAAAACTTTGGAGCAATCTTTTTTCAAAAGTAAAGTCATATTATGCTATTCATCTGCTCTAAACCACCAGTAATTTTCTTCCTCACTCCATTTTACTCCGCAAAAGCGTGACATGTTGATCTGACCCCTCCTATTACACCTTCAACCTCACTCCTCTCCGTTGGCTCACTCTGCTACAACCACACCGGCCTCTCCTACATCAGAGCATTTGGCCTGTGTCCCCTCAGATAATCTCATGGGCCACTTCAGAGTCAGGCTGTGCTCAAATGTCCCAATGGTGAGGCATTCCCTGACTACTACTATCAGAGCAATATCCACCCCACATGTCCTTCCTGTTACCCAGCTTTTTTCTTAGGGCACTTGCTATCTGACATCTATTTGCATTTGTTCATTGTCTCATCAGGGTGAGAATTTGGCCTCTTTTTATTTATTGTGCCTGGCATCTAGTAGGTGCCTAGGACATATTTGTGAAATGGAAGAGGAAATTTAGGAAAAGAGGAATCTCTAATTAAGACTTTAGTCTTTATCCTATTGGTCCTGATTTGATAATGTCACCTTATACCTTTCTATTGGGTTAAAATTTTTTTTTTTCCATTTGAGGCTGAAATTTTATATTCAGTATGAAACAATAGAATCTGGCCCAAGAGATACAGTCCCACTTTTTTCTTTTTAAGTGAACTTTTTAAAACATTTTACATTTCACCTCATGGAAAATGAGGTGCAGTGGGCATGAAACCAGACAGAAAAGTGGTGAATTTTGTAATTATTACCTAAAATACTTAAGTAATAGTTCATCATTACTAATTCTTGAAAGTATAGCAGTTGAGAGTATGTTTTTTGGAATAGTGCTACATGGAAGCCTAGGAATCTAAATTATAAAAAAGAAGAGCTTAATGTAGCATGTTTACTTGAACATGCACTATGCTTTCTTCAGTTTCTGGAACATTCAAATTCAGTATTACTACAGCCCATCAGTCTACAGGCCGTTCCAGCAACACCATCACACCAGAAGCTGCCATCCTTGCCCAGCAACCATCCAGGTACTCGAGACTTTATTTGTACCAAATAAGGACCCGTAGGTGAATATGTGAGTCTGCCAGAAATTTGTTGGTAATTGAAAGATACATTGAGAAGGGAACATTAGGGGAGTTCATTTGCATTTTTAAGCTCCATGCATTTTAAACTTCAAATTCAGGACATACTATTACGACTGACATTAAGAGATTGTGTTGTGCTGAATTTTGTGTTTTGAGCAGTGAGGCAAATGAACCTTCAGATGAAGCTGGGAAATCCATTATATATAGATCTGTTGCACTGGGGAGTAGCACTGAAACGCAAGTTTGTTTCTGGTTGTCAGTGTTTGTTTGAGGCTTGTTTGAAGTCTAAATCATAAAGAGAATATTAATTGTGCATATGTTCTCACAAAGCTCAATGTGTGTTTACTGGTCTTTTTTTTTTTTTGGCCTAAAGCATTGACAAAGAATGATCTCCAGCCACCCAATTACTACGAGGTAATGGAGTTTGATCCCTTAGCTCCTGCTGTCAGTACAGAGTAAGTCATTTACAAAATGATTAATTTATTTTTTGTCTTCATTCCCTTCGGTAGCAGAGCCAATGGGGCTTTGTTATACATTTAACTTTGTTTAGGTCTTGGCAAAAATTGATGACCTTATTAAAATGACTTATGAGGTTTTATGGAGGTTGTTGCTCTTAATGGTCTTATCATTCTCGGCCTTGTGACTGAAAAAATAAAAATGCTGGGGTTGCACAGTAAGAAATAAATGGAACCATCATGTGCATTAATGGTTTCCTTCTAGCTGCCTTGGCAGAAAGTCAGGTTCTCCCCAGCTTGAGAAGGGCATTATTCACTGGTTGTTGACATTAAATAACACCACATTGATGGGTTCACTGTTCTAATTGCCCCCAAATTCTTTAAGAACTTGTTTTTAGTCTTCACTACATATGTCAACAATGTGTTTAAAATGGTAATAAAGTTAGTGTAAAATTTACTTTTAACTTGAAATCCTTAAAGCACCACCATTTTATGATTTCATTCGGTCAAGTATGTATGTTTATAGGATGGTAAAGGCTCATTAGAGTCTTAAGATACTTTGCTTTGACTGATGGTTATGCCAACAGTGTTAAAAATGATTAATGCAGGTTTATGGAAATCATCGTTCAGAAATGGCAGCCTGTATCTTGCTTGCAGCTTTGTTTTGACTTATGTGGAATTTAAACTATGTATTTAAAAATTAATTGCCAAAAGTTAAAAACTGGGATATTTCAAAAACTATCTGGCCCTCTGGATTCTTTTGATACTACAGCAATGCCAGGCCTGCCTTTTTACATGCTGGCAGTAGGTTAGGGATAAGGAGAGCTGCCTATTTAAGATAGTCCACCAGGCCCTCACTTGGCTCCCTGGGTTTTAAGGTTTTAACCCCTGGTTTTGTCACCAATGTGTAGTGAACCATGTTGGGATAATTTATGACTAAATATCAATAGACTTAGGAACTCATTAAGTATTTTTTCCTAATTTAGGATTGTGAAATTTCCCTAGGTCATTCTGCTTGATTAAAATGTTACTGAATACATTAGTGCCTTAAGGAGTTAGAAATTAGCTCAACTAGGTATTCTGTCTAGAAATGGAATGTTTTCTTAATCAGTTTCTGTGTCTGAATATGAAGCAGGAAAGTTTATTATATTCCATTTAATTGGGAGATCATTTTAAGTAGATACAACAGTGCAACAGGTATTAAATGGAAGAGAGAGAGTTGAAAAGCTGGAGAGGTGAACCTTTGGAATTCTCTGCCACTGTGATTCTTTCTGGAGGGGTAGGGTGTCTGGGTGTCTCAGTTCCTTTCCAAGTTACAGGAAATCCAGAGAATATTTCTCTAAGGAAAAGCACAACTCTTACATAAAAAGTTCTGGGATTTTCACCTCACTGATTGTCCATGAACCCCAGGTTAAAAATTTCTGCTCTAGCAGTACACAGAGTAGAATATTTATGAAGATATACACACACACACACACACACACGCAGTACACAGAGTAGAATACTTATGAAGATGCACACACACACACGGTTCATTTGACACACACACACACACACACACACACACACACACACACACACACTGTTCATTTGACAAATGGCCTAACATTGACTGTGTGCCAGGTATAATGACTGGTGAGTGCTTAATTTATAATGCTGAACAAGAGACATGCTCCTTGTCTTCATGGAGGTTAAATCTAGGGTGGAGACAGAAATAGTATCAGGCAGACTTGTTTTTTTACAATTTGTGTTAATGATATGAAATAATATGGTGACTTGAAAATTTATAACAAGATTAACTAATTTAAGTGACAGAGAAAGCTTGAGGAAGTGACATTAAGGTTGAGACCTACAATTGTTAGTCTAGTGACACGTTTGGAAATCACTGTTACAGGCCCAGGGAGCAACTTGTACAAAGACCCCAAGAAGAATGAGTTTGGATACTTTCAAGGAAATGGAAAAGCCAAAGGCAAGAGCAGAGAAGAAAAGGGAACCTATTACCAGATGTGGAAATTGTGATTTGGAGACAAAAAGAAGGGAATGCAAACTGATAAACAATGCTGAGAGGATAAGTAAGATAAGGACTGAAAATCAGTTAATGGATTAAGGAACAGGAAGTCATTGGTGATTTTAGTGAAAGTCATTTTGTAGGTTGATGGGGACGCAAGTCAAATTTCAGTGCATTAAGAAGAGATAAAGTACAGACAGTAAGTGCAGATAACACTGCACACTTAAACGTGAAGGATGATGGAAGTGGTTTGGCAGAACATTACTGAGCTGATCATTCTAAGTAGACTAAGTGTGATTAAGGACTGTATTGTTTTATAAAATGGGAGATACTTGAACATCTCTCAGAGGAGAGAGGTATGATCTAGTAGAAAGAGCGAGAGGCTGAAGATTCAGGAAAGGAAGTAACTAAATGAATAAAATGTTTGGGAAACCAGGGGTAGACAGGATTCCAGAAGTAGATGATGGTGTAGACTTGAAGACACCTTGATGGGAAGATGAGCAAGTTTCTGTGTCAAGGTATTTCATTTATTAAGAAGTAAGATTTCTGCCTGAGAGTGAGAAGAGGCAGAGCAGAAATTTGAGGGAAGAGTAAAGGAAGTTGAAGTAGTTTTGTGGAAAGAGACACAAAATCATTAAAATTTCTGGACTATGCTGGGGTCTCAAGAAGTTGGTGATCATAGCTTCACAATACTATGATTTTTATGACATTTTTCTCCTTAGTCACATTTTGCTACTTTGTGTATAAGAGTGTTGTATTTGTAGGTATAGATATTTTCTAACTACAGATATGTGTGAGACACATATAAACAGTATCATAGAAAAATTTCTATATATACAGTAGAAAGATGTGTCATAAGCTAAATGTGGCTCAGGAGTATGGACTATAATAACATAGGTTAAATAAGAGTAAATGTTATAGTATTTTTTGAAATGTTTTGAAACCGGGAACAATATTTTTTAAAGCAGAAAGCAACCTATCCAAATTAGAGCCATATTTTTCATTAAATTACCAGTGAAATGAATTGGATATATAAGGCATATATTTATAAAATGCATGGGAATTGCAGCAGTAGGCTGTAAGGAAGCTATACTATAAGCTTAAGGGCAGAGATCTTTATTCACTGATGCAGCCTGAATACATTCTAAAATGCACCAGATTTTTAGTTGAGACGTAACTGATAGATAACCTGTCTGCCATGATGGCTTGTTTCAGAGCTGTTTATGAAGAAATTGACGCTCATCACCACAAAGGAGCTCAAAGTCACAGTGACTGTTGAGGTAAAGACTTGAACTTACAACACTTATATTCCACATTCTACATGATTTCGTTGTAATTATCACTTTCTGTATTTAGTATTTTCATTTTATGAGGGCAGTCGGAGTTTCTGACACTTGGAGGAGTTAAATATTACACATGTTCCTTTGAATCACTCCAATTGTCACAAACTATTGGTCACTACATTCTTTGTGACCTTGCTAGCTAAAAACAATGACTTGGGAATGCAGAAATTGGTTTATGGTATAGAAACATTAATGCTGACAAAAACAGATTGATCAATGGAAACGTTCTAGTACTGAAATCATACATTTGTCTTTTATCAGTTAATACCTGTTAACTGGAACCGCTAGAACTTGTTCCTTGTTAGTCCAAATAGGTCTACATTCTTCCCATCTGCTGTGCTAGTCATTTTGCTTTATTTATAATGATGCAGAGCTACCAGTAACCTGTAACCATCCTTATTCCCCTCAGACCCTCCCCATTTAAGTAGTACATTCCCTCCTTTCTGTGACTCTCTAGTTATCAAGGAATAGGAAAAAGAAAGGAAAGGATGGAGGTTGTCGGTCTGTTTTTTATTCTAGGTGAAAGTGGATGACCAGCATTAGGGTGCCAACTCTCTAAAAGAATCAGCTTTGAGGTCCAGAAGACCTACCAGCACATCAAAGCCATGGTGGAACATTTCTCCTCTGCAATAATGAAGTTTAACAGAAGAGTAATAATTCCTGAGTAACATCTGTGGTTCTTGGCAACAGCTCAAGCTTGATCTCAGAAGTACTTGGTTGTAACATATATTCACTTAAAACTTCAGCAGAAGAAAAACTCACTATACTAAGGTCAACCAGTATAATTGAAACATGTTTCACAGGCCTTCCTACATTTAGAAAAGGTCATCACACAGCTGTGGTAAGAGTAGATCAAGATTGTTTCATTACAAAATAATTCTGAATAGATCTAAGCACGAAATGTGAGAAAGTCTATTATGCAGGAAGACCAAGTGCCTTCATTTAAAGTTAAATGTAAATGTCAGCCTATACTTCTTTATAAATAATATTCTCGGTTAGAATTATGAATTGTAAAGGCCTTGATGATTGTAGTTTAATTATATTTCAGGTATCCTGAAGAGGTTTCTGGACTTACCTTTAAATATGATTCTTTATAATACTAAATGTTCCTTTTTCCCCATTTTACTGAAATTTAGTATTTCTTTGGAACAGAGACTACTGGGAAACATTCAGAATAAATTGTGCATTTGTTTATGTCATAAATTACAATGACAAATAAATTACCATTGAAACAATCTGATAACATCTCTTTCTTTTACAGTTTGTTCACAGAAGAACTTGTGATATCAATTAATCGTCACAATTGCACTTTTTAACATTTAGGGACTTGGAACTATCACACAAAATGCTAGAAGCCTAAGTGAGCATAGTTATGCATTTTATTTCCTTCTCATGATACTCAAATTGCAAAGCAATTAACTCTTCAGTAAAATCGCCCTAGCTCTTAAAGGAAAAATACAATCAAGTTTGAAATCAGAACATAATCTTTGGGCAAGCTAGGAGAACTCAGGTGTTCCTCTTCCATTTTGAGCTTTTAAAATGTTCACAAAGAAAGTAGTAACCAACTACTTCAGAAATAATAATAAAAATGGTCATAAGTTATGATCTAGAGCTAAAACAAATAACCCTAGACACACTAAAAAGAAATTCACTGCAAGTATGAAGGGCTAATAATTAGGGGAAACAATGAATTATGCTGAACCATCAAGCCCATACCAACATATCTAAGAGACTATTTCTTTTAATACTACTAATAAATCTATGGTTTGAACAGTCAGACATTTTAAATCTAGGCATGTGGATTCCTTAGAATAGAAACCTGAACCTGTTCTCTAAATTTTAAGTAGGGTAAATTAGTTTGGAAAAAAAATCATTACATATTATTTAAAACAGAAGGCTTCATGTTGTTGTAAATAGTTCTCTTCTGAGAAGGTAAGATACATGATTTTTCAAAAATCACAAATATGAAGTAAGACATAGCTGCTAACTTCAATTATAGCCTGGAACTGGTAACTTGTACCCCTCCTTTGCTTCAAAAAAAGTGTAAGAAAGTGTGATGAGATCAACATTCACCATTCTTGGATCTTCTGCAAATTCAGGATCAATGTAGAAAAACACTGGCATATCTACTTCCTCTTGTGGATTAAGCCTTTGTTCTTCAAAACAGAAGCACTAGAAGTTATAGAAAGGTATTTGTTATTTCTGTTCTACATAGAACAGAATGGTTCATTTCTTGGCTTTAATAAACATACTGTTAAATATAATCTTTAAGTTTTGTGATAGAATAACAGCATCTTTTCATCTCAGACTGAGTTTTGCTTTAAAGATTGAAAACCAACAAATTAATTCTTCTAATCTTAAAAGCAGATACCCATTTTGTTTGTCTCAACCTTTGCATAGCTGTTACAAACAAAGAAAAAGTTTGAAGTTCAGAAGACATGAATTTTCAGAAACTAGTACCTACTAAAACACTGCAGTGAATTTAGTACTGAACAGTTTTATGTACTTTTATTATATTCTAGAACATTTGCATTTAATTGTACCTGTATTTTATTGAAATACTGTCCAGCTTCAAACGGCACAACATTGTATGTAGAAATTCCGATTACTGGTTTGTCAGTAGGATTCTTAGCTTTATAAAATGCCAGTGCAGTCTCTCCTGGTACTACCTGTTTTAAGGAAAATATATATTATCAGTACTTCAAATCTCACACAGCTCCTAATTTCCCCACTAGCTGTATTTTCCCTATCCATCTGACCATAATGTCTAATCTAAATGAATGTTAAGGGTCAGTAAAATAAATGTGACTAGTACCCTGAATATTTGATTGTCAAATTTTACTTGGATATGTCTGTGTCCATGAAGTACCAGTGCTCTACTCACATAATCAGTTTTGGATTGTCCTCTCATATATCTGAAGTTTTCAAGCAATATCTGCAAATTAAGTTATTTAAAATGTGTCCAAGGACAAGCCATGCCTATTACAACCCTAGTCTAACTTCTCAACACTTATACCTGAATGTCATTATTACTGACTACAGATTCTTTTTAAAAGGTTACTGATATTAAACTTGGCTTACAACCAGAGTAAAACTCTAACTGAATAGAATTATTTAAGCAAAAAGCACTAATACTTTGAGAGAATAACAGCTGAAAAAAATTACAAAGCTTTAAAAAAATTAGTTTCTAAAGGATACTGTCACTTGTACCAGTTCAGCCACTAATACCTTGTATGCTACTATGTGATTGTAATTAATAATTCAAAATCATAACCTATAAAACCCTCAATCACTGAAGAGATTCAGTCCTAGTTCACTAACCTGGGGAAACACTAATATTTGTAAGGATTTTCTAATAAGCATTACAGTTAAGCTTTTTTGGCTGTGCCTCAGTTCATGGGATAATTTCAGTTAAACCCTCTAGGAAACCTTTAAGATATACTCTTTCTGAAGTAGCACATGACTATTTAGTATGATTAAAAGATTCCCAATTTTTTTTTGAAGGGACAGGGATATTTCTGATGTAAATCAAAATCACTGTAATCAATGAATTTCAGCTTTTTTCCTCTTATCATCTATACCCAAAGAAACGTCAACTACATAGCATGACAGCTGCTCCTACTCTCAAGATCAGTGACCAAAGAACTTAGTGTAACTCTTCATATGATTCTAATAAAGACAGGTGATATTTTCCATTGTTCCAAACTGACTTTTATTATAGTGCTGTGTAGTTTACACTGTTACATTAGGTAATGGGCACCATCAAAAAGTAGTCTGAGAATAAGAGAACTACAGTATTGGAAGTCTGTCAGTATTTTGAAACTAAATTTAGATAACTCCTAAATTGTGAAACCATTTAAGTGATAAAAAGAATAACTTAATAACTACTTTAGTCACTTACATATATTTCTGTTTGCTGAGGTCTGAAGTTCCACTGGAGACTTGCGTGCACATCTGCATTGAAGGTGACTTTAATGATGCGATCCTTAACAGGCACCATGTTTTCAATCTGGTCTGATGAATGACCTGCTACTGCTGATCCTCCAAGTCCAGTAGTCTAAAAAAAGATATTAAAGTATAATATGTTAAAATTGTTAGGTGCTGCTGATGTATTTATTAGATAACAATTTTTATCTGAAACAACTTTAAGAATCTAGTAGAAGCCAAGTTTATATACTTTCACTGACCGTTTTCTATGAATGTATATAGTTGGACCACTTGTAGGGTATCAAAGGCCCATACTTGTTAACCATTCATATCTTTTCAATAATCACTTGGTTATCTGGCATAGTCAAAATGAGTCATTTGGGAAAAAGACTCTTCACTGATAATACACTCAGAATTTTTAGCATAACTTCTTGTTAAACCTACTTTCCTTTATTGCTTGTGCTTTATATCAACTATTATTCATTAATAGAAATTACCCATAACCCTGACATTTCAATGAATCTCTTTAGTTCCACATTCCTGTATGGTCTTTTTCCATATTATAACTTCTATAGTACAGACTAGTTTGTAGTTTCATTTCCATACTCTGCTTTTCTTAAGCATCTTAAGTATTTTTCCATGTTGGTAAATGTTTTTGTAATATTTTTCTTACACTTCTTCATATAGTACAGTTTTTATAAGTATCACCAATTAATCAGAGAACCTGATCCCTTTGGCCACTGAATCAACTAATCATAAATCATTGAGACAATTTGGGTCTGACAGGTCTTGCCTATTTTCATTGCCATTAATTATCTCCTTATCATCAGAGATGTTTTAAAAAAATTCCTTACTTCAGGGTCATCATTCTTCTGATGCTTGAGGGTTGCCAGAATTCTGGTCTCCAGGTAATTAATCTGTTACTATACTAGGAAAAAAATACCAAATTTGAGACTAGGGAAAGACTCCCAGCAAAATATAGTAATACTAGTTTCCACTTGTTACACAAATAAACTTCACCCAAGTGTCATTCAACGTTATAGAATTACAATCCTAAAAGATGCATCAGAAGGCAAGCCTTTATTCTTGTTTAATAAATAAGTGTGTTCTGGCCAAGAGGGCTATATATGTTTAAATTTTAAGGTATAACACCTTTTCCTGAAGAATTTGAGTCATTTGAAAAAAGATTATTTAATGTATTCTTTCTCGCAGGTAGTCTTTGAATACAAATTCTTCAACTTTGTAAATTTTGATTAGGGAAATTAAGAATATAAAAGGGTACTGAGAATATGTCCAGGGTTCTAGTCTAGTTCCGTCACTAACTCCAAGAACTAAATAAATAATTTTCTTTGGACTCCACTTCCCATACTCATAAAATGAGGTCACTGTATTAAATTGTTTATATAATCACTTCTGTGATTCCAAAAGTGAAAGAGATGCTCTTTTGAAAAAGGTCCCTATTTAATATTCAACTTGGTTTATGTATAGAACTACACAACAATTGTCTTTACTTTCCTGCTCTGCACTTGCACACACATGCACAAAATACTGTCATGCACTTGAGTCTGGAGCAGGGTTTCTCAACCTTGGCACTAATGACTTGCAGTATTTTGGGTTGGGTAATACTTTGTTGTTTGGGTGGGGCTTGGGCAGTGGTGGGTGTGTAGGAGCAACCTGAGCCTCTGCCCACTTGAAACACGTTAACACCCTCCATGCTCACCTCCCAGGTTGGGACAATCAAAAATGTCTTCAGATATTAATATTCCCTGAAAAATAAAATCGACCCTTCTCCCCCAGTAGTTTGTGGAGATCTATACTTGATATTTTAGATTCGGTTCTGCTTATGATTCAACCAGCTGGCAGTCTGGGGGCTCATGCTTGGTCTGGGATAGCCTCTGATGAAAACTAATTCACATTCTACACTCATCCTCCAGAAATCAAGCTATTGCACTTTCCCACATCCAGGCAGGTATTAGGAGACTGAAAATAAAAGGTCTTTTGACTAATGCTGTTTAGTCATTATTGAAGATAAAGGCAAGTTAATCTCCGTAAGGACAGGGGAAGTAAACCACTCATTAACAACAGTGGCAAGAAAGAGCAAAAAGAGCAATTAACCAGTGATTCCTAAACTTTGCTGCACAGTGGAATCACCTGAAAGACCTTTAAAAAATTACTAATGCCAGATTCCAATTCCAAGACACTGATTTAAATGGTTTGGGATGTGACCTGGGTACTAGGCTTTTTTAAAGCTCTGCAGATAAATCCATGTACAAAAAAGTCTGTTGGGAACCACTATCACTTTCCAATGTGCAGCTCTAACCTGCGGCATGTTTTTTAAACAGAAATCTCTGGCCCTTATTCAGACTTCATAATCAGAACCTCTTGGGGAGGGGAGCCCTGACATATTTACTTAAGAAGTTCCACAAGTGATCCTAAAGTCCAGCCAAAGTAGCAAACTGCTACTTAAGAACTAAGGAGAATATATATGAAATAGGTGAGGTTTGTATCTCAAACATTAATTTGCATCAAAATCAGCTAAGAGACTTACTAAAATAGACTGTGGGGCCCCGTCCCAGAGTTTCTGATTCGGTAATTCTGGAGTTGGACCCAAGAACTTAAGACTCAAATTGCAGAACCTGGGGGCCACACTTTGAGAACTGCAGTATAGTTTCTGGTCTAAAAGGACGCCCAAGGTAAGCAAGTACTGTTACATATTAACAGGAGAGTAAAGCCTCCAAGGCCTAATTCACGCCTCCATGAATGGATAAAAAGTTATTCCCAGTGTAAGCACAAGTAACAGGCGCTCCCATCTCCAGGGTTAACCTCTGCAAATAAATCATATGTGGTTCACAGAATAAATGTGTTGACATAAATTACATTTTAAAAGGGGGCACGTGTGTGAGCAAGCAGGAGGGTAAGGCAGGTTGCTGGGCACTTGAGCGCAGACGGCGGGCCTGCGATGAGCTACTTCCACCGTGCAGTGTGGCTGCTTTAAGTATGATCACTAGAGAATAGGGTTGGGTTCTACTCGTTGCTCTGCCAGTAGTTCCTCTGGTGACCTTGGCAAGTCGCTTTAGGCCTGTTTCCCCTCTGGCCGACCACCGAGCCATCCCTCCAACAGGACACCGTGGAGACGGGTCTGTCCTGCACCTCCGCCCCCCAAGACGGCGCGTCCAGGGGCAGCTCCGGCCCCTACCTGGCAGTAGAGCCGGTAGAGGGGCACGGCGGCGTAGGACGCCCCCAGCATGCCCACGGCGGCCGCGGCCACGTACGTGAGGACCGTCTTGTTCCGCCGCCGCCAGTCCTCCTCCTGCGCGCGCGTGAAAGGGTTCGTGCTCTTCGGCCGCAGCGGCGGCGGCCCCACCAGCTCCCGGGCCGGGCTTGGGCGCTTCCATGTCCCGAGCCGCCTCAGTCCCCTCTCACCACCTCGTGTTCCACTTCTTCCCGGCCGGGGACACGGTTCTACCCTCTCCGCGACCCTGGTCAGAGACCCAGGGTGACTCCCGCGCCAGCCACAGAGAGCAATGTACCCCCATCCCGGACGCCAAAGCCCTCCCATACGCCCGGAGAAGACGCCCGCCGTTCGGGGCCGAGAGGCCAGATCTCGCGAGCCTTGGAGTGTCTCGCGATGTCTGGGTTGTGCCCGCCGCTGCCTTGGCTACCAGGCTCCTCGGGTGGCCGCTCTTGCATTCGGGCTACGGAGGCCGGGTTGCCAGATTACGGGTAAGCTTGCGTTTTCCTTCACGACCGTTCCTCTCACCTTGCTTCCCTCCAGTGCCTATATAACTTTTAGGTAAACTCCTTATTCTCTGGCGCGTGCAAGCACATTATCCTTTGGGTTTGTCTGACTGATATTCCTAAACTCCACCACCCTTTGTCTCGACCTAACGGCCCCAGCTGCCCCTTACTGCGCTAGAAGTGGACTCAGGGATCACCTCTCCCAGGAAGCCTGCCCGTGTTAACAAAGCCCGTTCAAACACTTAAACGTCGAAGTTTCCCAGACCCTGCGAATCGGTTTCCACTGCCCTGGTACCCCTTAACAACCTGTCCAGTAAAAGTTACCAGTTCTGAGCGGGAGAGACGTTGTCAAACTGAAGTTTGTTCAAAAGAAAATGACAAGGATATGAAGATCATTTAAGCAAGGATTGAAAGAAATGGGCATTTTTTTTAGTGGGAAAAAAATCCGTAGGGAATGTAATATCTTTCTGCAGTTGTCCCACAGGACAATCTAGGATCTGAGGGGTGCAAACGATATAGCCCATTTTGCTGTAATGAAAGGGAGTATCTTTCTAGGATCGCTGTAGAAGTGGTGAAGAGCCCACATTCTGAGGTTATGCAGGTTTGGAGTCATACCCGGTTACCCCTCAGCCAGTTATTTGACCTCACTAAGACTTGGTGGACTTACTTGTAAAGTGGGAATCATAATAGTAAATGAGAATATGCGTGTAAAGTGATTTTCACAGTGCCTGAGGCATAGAAAAATTTAGTGAACATTGGACTGTTTCGAATAAAGAGCAGGCATAATTAACCCCACTTTATGGATGAGGAGCTTGAGGGTCTGAGACGTTAAATGACTTTAAATCATTCAGCATTGATTTATTGCACTCCTACTGTGAGCCAGACCCCTACTGTGTTCATCCTCCTTGGGCTGCATCACAGCCACACAAGATAACTTCTGTTACGGAGTGTACTTTCTGCTGAGGCAATCAGGAGATAATAACCAAGGAACAGATACATAAGTAAGGGAATTTCAGATAACAATCAGTACAGTGAAGACAATGGAACAGGATAGTGTAATTGAGCGTGAGAAGTGGTAGTAAAGTCTGAAGCTGTGACATTTGAGCTTAGTCTGAATGATGACCACCTATACAAGACAATTCGAAGCCATGCAAAGGCCGAGAGGCAAAAAAGAGATAGATGGCCTTGAACAAAAAAAGGAAGCCAGTGTGTTCTACTATAGTAAGCAGGGAGGAAAATGGTAGGAAATGTGGTCAGAGCAGATGTACAGGGGACAGATAATACAGAGCCTTTTAAACCATGTCGAGAAGTAATAGGTAGCTTATTGGAGAGTTGGAAGCATACAAGTGATGTGATTTGATTCACATTTAAAAAAAGACATTGGCTATGTTGTGGAGAATGGACTGGGGGTCGCGCATAAGTGGAAGTGGAACAGTTAAGAAGCAATTGCAGAATTCCAGGTGAGTGATGGTGGTCACCTCGAGTGAGTAGCTGATTAACTTGTGGTCACCGGGCCAGAAAATTGCAGAGCAAATAAAATCCAAGTATCTCTGATTCTTTTCTACCCTGGCACAAAAATTTCAAGATTTCATGATTAAGCAAATTTATTCATATTAGTTTATGAAAATGTTTGAAAATCTCTTTCATCTATATCTACCTTAGTTCTTATACTAGATTGTCAGCTTTTTTAAGACAAGACTTGTTATATTTTAAATTTCTTACAACATCAATTCCCCATAAACCCCATTGCAAATGCTAATGTTACTGAAACAACAATATATTCCCTTCCACCATTCTTTCTCTCCAGGCAGCCTTTCCGTGTAGCAACAGGTGGCAGTAAAAATATGTCAGTAATAGTGTCTTTGTCTTGGACTCTATTTTGTTCTGTTTGGTAATTGCAAGTGAAATTATTCCTTTCCAAGGTACAGTAATCTTGATAGCAATAAAGTGGTGTTGGCTGCAATTCTTATGAGTTTGAGTGTGCTTGTGATATTGCATAAATCATATGATAACTAATGCTAAATAATGGATTCTACCATGAATGAATTAGGAACACCTCAGGACAAGGCTAGTATAACCCTGTTCTGCAGGTATTGATTGCAAACTTAAACTATGTGGGACTGGACTGACATTTCAGACTTGGCACCTTCAATTTCTAATACCAGACTTAGGCAGTAAATAATTAAACCTTGTGAAGCCTTTCTAGTGAGCTATGATCATGTCCAATTTTACATTGTAGGTAAATAGGTTGTTATTTTTCATATAAACCACTTTAGGAGTGGGGTGTGAGCAAGTGGGTGAAGATGGAAAAAGAAGGAAAAAAATGGAAAGAAAAGAAAAAACCATTTTGATAGTCACAACTATTATTTGATTATTGGTTTTCAGGCTTTCTGAAGACATAAGGATTAATTATAAAGATATATTTACAAAATTTGGTTTGTATTCACAATTTTTAGTTTTTTTTTTTATTAAGGTATCATTGGTATACAATCTTATGCTCAGGTTTCACATGAGCAACATTGTGGTTAGACATTCCCCCCTATTATCAATTCCCCACCACATACCCCATTACAGTCACTATCCATCAGCATATAAGATGCTATAGAGTCACTACTTGTCTTTGGGCTATGCTTCCTTCCTCGTGCCCCCCCTGTATTATGTGTGCTAATCATAATGACCCTTAATCCCCTTATCCTTCCCTTCCCACTCACCCTCTCCAGTCCCTTTCCCTTGGGTAACTGTTAGTGCATTCTTGGGTTCTGTCCTCTGCTGCTGTTTTGTTCCTTCAGTTTTTCCTTTGTTGTTATAATTCACAGATGAGTGAAATCATTTGCTACTTGTCTTTCTCTGCCTGGCTTATTTCACTGAGCATAATACCCTCTAGCTCCATCCATGTTGTTGTAAATGGTATGATTTGTTTTCTTCTTATGTCTGAATAATATTCCATTGTGTATATGTACCACATCTTCTTTATCCATTCATCTACTGATGGACACTTAGGTTGCTTCCATTTCTTGGCTATTGTAAATAGTGCTGCGATAAACATAGGGGTGCATATGTCTTTTTGAATATGGGATCTTGTTTTCTTGAGGTAAATTCCTAGAAGAGAAATTCCTGGGTCAAATGGTATTTCTATTTTTAGTTTTTTGAGGAACCTCCATATTGCTTTCCACAATGGTTGAACTAGTTTACGTTCCCACTAGCAGTGTAGGAGGGTTCCCCTTTCTCCACATCCTCGCCAACGTTTGTTGTTGTTTGTCTTTTGGATGTTGGCCATCCTAACTTGTATGAGGTGATATCTCATTGTGGTTTTAATTTGCATTTCTCTGATGATTAGCGATGTGGAGCATCTTTTCATGTGCCTGGTGGCCATCGGAATTTCTTCTTTGGAGAAGTGTCTGTTCAGCTCCTCTGCCCATTTTTTAATCGGATTATTTGCTTTTTGTTTGTTGAGGTGTGTGAGCTCTTTATATAATTTGGATGTCAACCCTTTACTGGATATGTCATTTATGAATATATTCTCCCATACTGTAGGATGTCTTTTTGTTCTACTGATGGTGTCCTTTGCTATGCAGAAGCTTTTTAGTTTGATATAGTCCCACTTGTTCATTTTTGCTTTTGTTTCCCTTGCCTGGGGAGATATGTTCATAAAGAAGTTGCTCATGTTTATGTCCAAGAGATTTTTGCCTATATGTTTTTCTAAGACTTTTATGGTTTCATGACTTACATTCAGGTCTTTGATCCATTTTGAGTTTACTTTTGTGTATGGAGTTAGACAGAAGTTTCATTCTCTTACATGTAGCTGTCCAGTTTTGCCACCACCAGCTGTAGAAGAGGCTGTCATTTTCCTTTTGATGTCCATGGCTCCTTTTTCATATATTAATTGGCCGTGTATGTGTGGATTTATATGTGGGCTCTCTATTCTGCTACATTGATCTATGAGTCTGTTCTTGTGCCAATACCAAATTGTCTTGATTACTGTGGCTTTGTGGTAGAGTTTGAAGTTGGGGAGCATAATCCCCCCTCACTTTATTCTTCCTTCTCAGGATTGCTTTGGCTATTTGGGTCTTTTATGGTTTCATATGAATTTTAGAACTATTCTAGTTCCTTGAAGAATGCTGTCAGTAATTTGATAGGGATTGCATTGAATCTGTAGATTGCTTTAGGCAGGATGGCCATTTTGACAATATTAATTCTTCCTACCCAAGAACATGGGATGTATTTCCATTTATTAGTGTCCTCTTTAATTTCAGTAGTGTCTTGTAGTTTTCAGGTTATATAGATAGGTCTTTCACTTCCTTGGTTAGGTTTATTCCTAGGTATTTTATTCTTTTTGATGCAATTGTGAATGGAATTGATTTCCTGATTTCTCTTCCTGCTAGTTCATCGTTAGTGTATAGGAATGCAACAGATTTCTGTGTATTAATTTTGTATCTTGCAACTTTGCTGAACTCAGATATTAGATCTAGTAGTTTTGGAGTGCATTCTTTAGGGTTTTTTTATGTACAATATCATGTCATCTGCAAACAATGACAGTTTAACTTCTTCCTTACCAATCTGAATGCCTTTTATTTCTTTGTGTTGTCTGATTGCTGTGGCTAGGACCTCTAGTACTATGTTGAATAAAAGTGGGGAGAGTGGGCACCCTTGTCTTGTTCCCAATCTTAGAGGAAAAGCTCTCAGCTTTTAACTGTTAAGTATGATGTTGGCTGTGGGTTTGTCCTATATGGTCTTTATTATGTTGAGGTGCTTGCCCTCTATACCCAGTTTGTTGAGAGTTTTTATCATGAATGGGTGTTGAATTTTGTCAAATGTTTTTTCAGCATCTATGGAGATGGTCATGTGGTTTTTGTCCTTCTTTTTCTTGATGTGGTGGATGATGTTGATGGCTTTTCGAATGTTGTACCATCCTTACATCCCTGGGATGAATCCCACTTGATCATGATGTATGATCCTCTTGATGTATTTTTGCATTCAGTTTCCTAATGTTTTGTTAAATATTTTGGATATATGTACATCAGAGATATTGGTCTGTAATTTTCTTTTTTTGTGGTGTCTTTTCCTGGTTTTGCTCTTTGAGTGATGCTGGCTTCACAAAATGAGTTTGGAAGTATTCCCTCCTCTTCTATTTTTGGAAAACTTTAAGGAGAATGGGTATTATGTCTTCTCTAAATATGTGATAAAATTCATCAGTGAAGCCATCTGATACAGGGGTTTTGTTCTTGGATGGTTTTTTGATGACTAATTGAATTTCATTTCTGGTAATTGGTCTGTTCAGATTTTCTGTTTCTTCCTTGGTCAGTCTTGGAAGGTTTTATTTTCAAGAAAGTTGTCCATTTCTTCTAGGTTCTCCAGTTTGTAAGTGTATAATTTTTCATAGTATTCTCTAATAATTCTTTGTATTTCTGTGGTGTCTGTAGTGATTTTTCCTTTCTCATTTCTGATTCTGCTTATGTGTGTAGACTCTCTTTTTTTCTTGATAAGTCTGGTTAGGGGTTTATCTATTTTGTTTATTTCATCAAAGAACCAGCTCTTGGTTTTATTAATTCTTTCTATTGTTTTATTCTTCTCATTTTTCATTTTTTAGTATTTTTAATGTATAATATAAATTAAGGAAATTACAGCTTATATCTTAACACAGTAGTTACTAAGCTGTGTTTCTTGTTGTTTGCCTAATAAAGCTACTGGATCAATTTAGCAATGTGAAATAA
The DNA here is from genome assembly GCF_030020395.1 of Manis pentadactyla. NCBI lineage: Eukaryota > Metazoa > Chordata > Mammalia > Pholidota > Manidae > Manis > Manis pentadactyla. The sequence goes on along the minus strand of NC_080022.1, from coordinate 161,442,891 downwards.
CTAACAATTATTCCAACAGTACAAACAGCTATTTATTTGGCAGCTATTTATTACAATACTTTCCTTGTACCTGAAAGAGGAAGAGTAATATATTTGAATAAATAATAAAAACAAATGAACAGTAGTTTGATAAGCTGGGTAATCACTGTTTTACAATAGTGCACAGTAATGTTAGGAAGTTGCCTCAGTCAGTCTTGATATCTTAGTTTCTTATTTCCTGATCGCTTCCTTTAAGCCAGCATATTTGAGGTGCTAAAAGATCTTGAGTAAGTTTATGTGATTGACAGATAAGATGAAATAAAAACAGAAATCATTCATCCAAAGAAAGCATTTATTTTTTTCAGGTAATGTATATCAAGATCAGGGCCAGCTTCATAAGTATGTGACCTGTGCAGTTGCATAAGGCCTTGCTCTTAAAAGGGCCCATTGCTTACATATAAGAGATAGGTAGAGAAAATGTTAGATATAGAAAGTCCCAAAGTGATTGACATTTTGACATAATTCAAGCTAAAGCAGTGTCAGCCTATCTGGAAAAAGCGGGGTTAAAAGGTGAAGGCAGAAAACCAGGGAAAATGCAAAAGCAGAGTCCAGGCTCAGGAGGTGGAAGGTAAGAGACAAGGCAAAAGGCGAATTCAGGTCTCCTGAGAATAGTCAGTATATATGAAGTAAGATCAACTAAAAATCCAAACTCCTTACATGGCCCATAAGACTTAACCCTGTGGGCTTCTCTAACTGCATCTCCTGTCTCTCTTTCCCCATTTATCATGCTTCAGCCTGTTCTGTAAACAGCCCAAATTTGTTTTGCTGGCATGAAACCTGTTCTCTGCCTGGAATTCTTTGTCTCTCAGTTTTTTCTCCTGTCTGATGTATTATTTGGATATTAGCTGTGGAATTCCACTACTTGATCTAAATTAACCCCCCTCTGTCCAGTCATATTTGATCATTTCACCTTTGAGTATCTGAAATCTAGTTCATGTTGACGTCCGCTCTTTTATTGTTTCTCAACACTAGAATGTAAATGCCGTAAGACAAGGATGTTGGCTTGTTCGCTCTAATGTCATAAGCATTTAACATAATGCCCGCACATAACTGTAGTGAGTAAATGTTTGGTGGATGAGTGCATGAATGAAAGCAGGCAGAAGGCAATCTGGTAGTCTAAGGAAACTTAAAGAGAAATGCCCTGTTGCTCTGATGAAGATCTCATGTTTCAAGGAGCATAGGACTCTTGAGGCAGTTTTCTGGTGTTTCCTCTAGGACTAGGCTGTGTGTTACAAGCAGATGTTATCCAGCCCCCAGCCCCCCAAGACAAATGAGCGAGCGACACTCCTGAACTGCTTAGATTCTTGAAAGAAAAATATTGAAAAGCAGTGGGAATATTAGCTTTGGGTACAGAGTAAAGGAGATGGTAAAATAAGCCTTTGATTCATCTTTTATATTTTGATTTCCTGAAACTTTCATGTCATTTTGAAAAGATCAAGTAAGTAAAGTCTAGCCCAGGGAAGGGAGTCATTCCTGATTATAGCACCCTAGGATTTTGTAAATAGCTAATGGAATCTTGAATCTCCTCCCTGTTAAAAGTGTATAAAGTGTTGGCAGAGTTTCTAAACACTATTATTTTTTTTTGTCTCTTCAAGTATAAAACCAATCTATAGGTTTAACTTAACAAGAAATATTTACAGTTTTAATATTGGCTCCAGCAAATCTGTAAATAGTAGGCATTTCCAGCTCCTCAGTCACAGAATCCAGACATATTTTCTACTGGGTAGACAAACACCATCATAACCCCCTCCTCTCTTGAAATGACCTTCATGTAAAATTTCACTACACATGTACTTTTTTCCCTCTGCTCTAAGTCCCTTCCAAATGATGTGATTGCTGGCTACGTTGTCCCATTCATGAACCAGACTGATCTTAGAGGTACATGGGCGTTATAAAAAAAAATCCTCCCCTTGAGAAACATTGTGAGGCTTGTAGTTTAGTGAGCCTAGAATGGAATTTTTGATTCTTAGAGCCAAAAAGGATCCTTTATCATTTTATGAATGATCTTATCATTCTGTACATGAAAAACTGGGCAGCAGAGTAATTAGTGGCTGCTCAAAGTCACATGGCTAGTAGGTAAGAAATGGATCACAGGCTTGGATATCTTGACTTCTAGACCAGTGCTCTTACCAGTGCAATGCATTTCTAAATATCAAATCAGTGTCAAGGAGAATTTCAAAGTGTTTGTTTTTAAACAGATTATAGATGGTTAATTTCAGAAGCAGTTAACATTATGTACTGTTTGTACTGTTAGTTTCTTTGCTATAAATTGTATTTCTTTTAAAATTATTGCAGAAGAAAAGTGTATTATATTTATCTTTACTGCTTGTCAACTTGCTTACGAAGGAGTGGTCATAAGAAATTATTTACCAGTTTTGTTTAATAAACACTAGATTTAGGTTGTTTTTTCTTTCAACTTGCAAAAATATTTGCAAAATAGCTTACTTAGCAAATGGACATAAGAGAATGACATAAAGGGAAAATGACATTAAAGCAGACATAACTAATTTTAAATACTTAAATGCAAGAAAATAACACTCAAACCTGATAACTAATTTGATATTTTTCCTTCATTATTAAAATAATAAATCAAAGTAAATGTCCTCATTGTGGAACATTCAGAAAGTAAATAAAGAAGAAAACAACAGTAAATAAAAATAACAGTAATTCCAACTGTTGGTTATTATTGTGTACATTTTAGTGTATGTTTTTACATAAATATAATTTTAAAAGATAAAATTATTATATTCATTTTATTTTTATTCTGCTATTGCTTTTCACCTGCTAATATACTGGGGACTTCTTTCCAAATCAACAAATAGGAAGGAATGGACTTACATGATCGTTTTTGATGACTAAATAGTATTCCTATATGTGGATATATTGTAAATTACTTAACCAGTTACCAGTTGCATATTTAGGTGGTTTCTGATGTTTTGTCATTATTAACTATTCTGTGATGGCATTCACAAAGTAATCAATATTTTTATGTACTTGCTGGATCACCTTTTGCCACTGATAGGATGTTAAAGGGACCTAGTGTCCTGGCTTTTATAGACAAACCCTGAATTTGAATTTTCCACCATTACTGATATCCTGTCTCCTCAAATGCTCTCATTAAAACGTTTTTGTTCTCTCACTTTTTCTAATACTTTTTCTTATTGTTCATAATTATTTGTTCAATGTGCTGTACTTTCACTTGAATATTTTATAAGTACTGCTAGCCATACTTAGCTATCTTTCTTCGATAGTTCTGACATAAGTCAAATCTTCTTGCTTGAACATAACATCACAGAGTATCCTCAATGTCATTGTTGCTTTATCTGAAACCTAGTTGTTTTATACAGTATGTGAACTTGAAAAAAAATTAGATCTCTCCTTTAGGCACTTGGAAGGCCTGAGGGTGAGTGTTCTCTCCTATGAAAAAGCCCCTTGAGCAACTTTCTTTCCTTCTGTTCCCTCCCTAAAAACATAAGCATAAAAAACATAAGCATAAACTGTCACACTCAGTAAGGAACTAAAGATTCTGAACTGAACAAGATAATCTGATGGATCTTTAGAGGCATCTAGGGTACTACAGTGATAGCTCAATAAGTCTTCTAATTAATTGTCTGTAAGATATGTGTGCATGTATATGTGTTGAAGTGTTAAATAGGATACAGTTGGATAAACCAACATACTGCAGTTAAAAATTTTCAAGTAAAATCAAAAACATAAATTATGCCTGTTTTTAGTTTCATTTTAAAATAAAGACATTTAATCTTATAGTAGAATTTAGGGTGGGAGGGAAATTACTTTCTAGAAGATAAATTAATTTCTTAAGAAGATATTCTTAAGGCTTCCCCAAAAGAGTTTTTGACATTTACAAAGTGACAGATGTTCTAAAGGCATTAAATTGACCAAAAAAAAAAAAGAGAGAGAGATAAAAATGCCCAGGAATTAATTAAATAAGAAGTGTACAAGACCCATATGAAAACAACTTTAAAACACTGTAAAAGATCACTAAAGAAGACTTGAACAAATGGAAAGGTATACCAAGTTTTTGGATAAGAGATTCAGCATCATGAAGATAGATACCTATACTTCCCCAATTAGTTTGTAAATTTAACAGTTAGCATTATTTTTTTTTGTTTTTAAACAAGATGAGATTTTGAAGTTAATGTGTAAAAATAAACATCTAAAAATAATGAGGATAATTGGTAACAAAACAGCAATGAGGGGGGATTAGTCTTACCAGATACAAAAACATATAAAGTCTTCATCATCGATGAAGTGTTGGTAAATGAATAAATAGGCTAACCAATGGGCCAAAATAAAAAGTATAGAAGGAGGTGCAGATACTCATGACATTTGGTGTATGATAAAGGTTGTATCTCAAATCAGTAGGAAAAGATGAACTAGGTATTAAGTATGACTGAGACAACTGAATGAACTTTTGGGAGAAACAGATAAGAATTTAATCTGTATGTTATACTGTTGGATAGACTCCAAATGGATAAAAGATATTTAAATGAGACCACAAAAGCACTAGAAGAATAAATAAGAGAGTTCTTTATAACTTTGGAGTAGGCAAGGGCTTTCATTTGACTTAAAGCCCAAAAAATGAAAGATTGATCAATTTAACCATAGACTTTCATAAAACAACAACAAAATCTACAACTAAGACCAAAAGGAGCTAAGTATATTTGTAATTCTTAGTGCAGGCAGAAGGAAAATCTCCTAAGATTTAAGAACTAGAAATTAGACAGGAAAAATCCAACAATTAATGGAAAACTTGGCAGAACATATAAATACACAGGTCACATAAAGGAGATGCTGAATGATTCTTAAAGCATTACAAAAATGTTCAGCGTCACTCAGACTACCTTAAGATACTATTTTCATCAACAAGACTTTAAAAATCCAAAAGTATTGTTAAACACCATGTTGGTGGGAATTTGGAGTATCTGGCACTATTAGCGGGATGATAAATTAGTACAAGCCTGATCAAGGGCAGTTTGGCAATTTCTATAAAAATAGCAACTGTGTATAAACTCTGACCTATTTTTGTGAATTTATCTTACAGAAGAATTTGTACACATGTGATGTGACCTATGTATAAAGCTTTCATCTAGCATGTTTATAATAGCAAAAATGTGAAATAATGTAAATATCTATTGATAAGGCCATAAATCAATATGGTCCAACCATAAAGTGAAATACCATGCAGCTGTGAAAAATAAAAAATAGTCAGGATGCTCTATAAAAATATGGAAAGAATTCCAAGCTACTGATTAAGTTAAAAAGCCTAACAGGTTACACAACAACGCTTATAGTATGCAGGACTACTGCATGCTCCAGAGGACCTGCTCGTGTCGGAATGCATTTGACTCATGATTTGATTGTACAATGTACAGTGTGAATAGCTGGATACTTTGTGCTTGATTGTAGTTACTGTCTTAGTCAAAACAAAAGTCAAGGATCAATGTTTATTTATCCTTATTTGTGCATAAAGGAACTAAAAGGATTCACAAGAAACTAAAGCAGTAGTTACCTACGTATATGGAAGTTGTGTGGAGATGGATAGGATGGATGTAATTTATATATATATGTACATATCCCTACTGAATGTATTAACTATTTTTTAAAACTAAAAGACAAGACTATTTTACATGGCATTATGGTTTTTTAGTTTTATCACATTAATATTTATCATCTTTTTTCAAATGTTTTCATCCCTTTCCCTTTCATTTTTTCTATTTTTAATGATCCAGTAAAAAGAGCTAGTTTTAATAAGTATTGAATGTCATCTCTCTGAGAATATAAATTATGAAGTTGGTTATTCAGACATCACATGGGCAGATTGTTTTTTCTGATGAGATTTCTAATTATATGGAATCAAAACTTTTAATAAAGGCATAAGTAAAGAGATTTATATATCAAAATAAAGCTCTAATTTAAGTTTTCTGAAATAGTGTCATCTTGTAATAAAAGTTTTCGCCAGTGTTTCACTTTGTCTTGGTTTTGCTGAACTAACCTTTTCCCTCTTATGAGTCACCAAACTAGAAAAACAATGTATTTTCCTTGAATTGGCACATTTTTTGTAATAGAATAGAATGTTTTTCTTCTGTGTCATTCACTAATAATGTGAAGTTGCGGGGGCAGGGGTGGGTTGTGTAACATACTAGCCCTGTTGGTTGAAGACCTTGTTAGAGTCTATAAAGGAAGGAGAAGGAATCAAACTTTTTTTAAAAAAAAAAAAAGCCTGCTGTTTGGGTGTATACGAATAAACCCATTTCTGTTACTGTAAAAAAAGGTTAATCAACAGGATCATCTCCATAAAAGAGAGACAGCGTATTGATACTGTTGACACTCCTCATCTTACACTTTTAGAGAATGAAGCTTTTCCATGTAAATTAATTTCCCAGCATGCTGTACTAGAAATGCTTGGGTTTGGCGCTGGACAGAACTTGACTCAAATTCCACATTATGACTATTTAGCCTTGTGGCTGTGGACAAGTCACATAATACGGTGCCTGGCTGAACTGGTATTTAATGATGACACCTCTGTTCTGGGTTAGGTGGCCTTCCTCCATGCTCCCATAGCACCCGGTGCACACTACTTACACAGCACTTAGCACCCTCCTGATGTCTGGTTATTTGACTGTCTCAGGGGCCAGTCTTTGCTTTTTAATCTCATCTCCAGCACTTAAGATACTGTCAGGCATGTTAGATGAATGGAATTACTTAAACACTCAGGTTTCATTTTAATACATAAAATAGAAATATTTTTAAGTGTCTTAAGTATGACATTATATGGAATATGTTGTAGAATTTAACAGTGACACATCGATTAGACTTGGACTCTGTGCCCAATTAGGACAAATCACCACTAGGCGGAAATCTTAGTCACTGTGATAACCCCTGGCAAGACTGCTCAGTTATTCACATCTCCATTAATCCCCACTGCAACCCTTTGAGTTAGGGTTACTATTTATATGAAGAAACTTGAAGAGGTTAGGTGACTTTTCTAAGGCTATATGACTAGCATATAGCAGTACTGCCTTTTGAACTCAGCTTTTTTTTACTTATGGCTAATGCATTTTTTCATATTAAATAAGATAAATGCATTTAAAATACTTAGCACAGTGTGTGACACATGGTGCCAATAAATGGTAGTTGTTACTATTACTGTTACATCAAAACTTTCTCCCTTGAGGTTTGAGACTATGCCTCATGCATGTAATATTAAAACAATCTGTAGTGAACATATGAAAACTGGGTTTTTAGAATTGAACTCTTCCATGGCTACATCAGTCCTGTGGACAACTGTAGTGGCTCTTGTCTTTGGGTCATTATTCAGTCAAAGCCCTAAGATTGTAAGGTCCTCTGCAAGTCCCCTTCTTTTCCCATGAGGTAAGGAGTAACCTTCTTGCTTCCTGGCCATTGGACTTTGCTCACAGTGGCTTGATGGCTTTGTTTCTCTGCTACTTTTGATCTGCAGGCTCCCACTGTTCCGGTTGCTTCCTATGATAGAGACTGTGAAAGTTGAGGCAGGTTTTTAACACCTAGGCAAGTGATACAACTCTATGTCAGACTCCCAGAAGGTCATTGGCACTTTCTTCAGGGTCCATTCAAATTACTTACAGAAGAATCTGTGATTCTTCCACATAATGGTTGGAGAAGAGAGAACTAATCCCTTTGGTTTCAGTTCTCTGCCTCAGTTTTGCTCTCTCTAGAACTTTGGGTTTCTAAGTCCTCAACCTTTCTGGGATTCTACAAGATAAGTTCTTTCTGCATCTGCCTCCCCAAGGCCAGAATTTTGCCATGAATGGGTCACTAGAGTGCTCAGTTACTGATTTTCCCCTCAGTTTCTCAGAGGTACAGCATGCCACCTGTGTTTACCCCAGTATACCATACACATATTACCATTTTCTATATGCGTGCTCAAACTTAGTGTCTCAGAACCTTTCCCTAGCTTTCAGTTCTTTCAGTCCTCCTTTGTCAATTATCACCCACCATCTTATTTTTTTTGTCCTTTACAAACTTGTTGAAAATTTTCATCTGATAGCTCTTTTTCCATTTATTCTTAAACCTTACGAGTTTTTAGTGTTTGTAAGCCTTTGCTCTTATATTAGTGTGCTCTTTGAAGGGAAAGAAGATATATGCCAAGGTCAGGCTGCCATTTTTAACTGAAAATCAGATTCTCAAAAAATTTAACTTTGATTAATTGATCAAATTAATTAATTTTATTACGGTGTAATTGATTTATAACAAACAGCAAATATTTATAGTGAGACAATGTGGTAAGTTTCAACATGTATACCCATTTGTAAAACCATCACTGTAATCAAGGTAGCTATTGTACCTATGAATAAACTGAGGCTTGGGGAAGCCCAGAAGCTCGAATTGGAACCCAGGTCTGTCTGATATCAGGGTCCATGCTCTAGGCTCTGCAGCCTGAGTTCTAGCTGGTTAAACAATCTCTGACTGTTTCTCATTTGTGTAGGAAAAGTGCACAATTTCTGAGTTTAGTTACTCAGTTCTCTAATATAAGGACTGATTGTGCTAAATGAAGTTTTTGTCCTTCATATTTCTTATGCAGTGATGGTAAACCTCTGTTCAAATACAGTTTTTTCAATTAAATGAAATGTCACCATTCTCTATAATTTTCACAGTGGAGCTATATGAGACATTAAAGTCACATATATATTTTTTTCTTTTCATAGGAAAGTATTTCAAGTTCATGGAGTAATAAGAGTAAGAGTGATATAGGATCTGCCGAAAATCCCTCCAGACAGTTGGTGAGACAATAGGAATTTCTGTTTTCTTCAACAATGTCTTATATCATTTTGTAGACATTCTGACTATAAGCTTCTTAGCTGTGTACTCAAAGAGACATCTTCTACAGTCCTTTAGTATGTGGTTTTTAAGCATACTAATATGGAAGCTATAATAGTTAGCTAAAACTTAGCTGTATTCTTCACTTCCAGAAAAATGCAGATTTTATACAGATGTAGTTAATGATAATGATATAGATGTTTTCTTATAGCTGTACCCCCAACTGTGTGTACATTTCTCAGATATTATCAGCAATGGTCAATATGCCATAGTCCCATACATATAAAATACACTTAATGTCTATATACAGGCACATATTGTTTACATGCCAAGTGTATGTACTTTTTTGATGCAAAGTTAAAATCAAATTTGACTATTTTAAGACATAATTTATTTTCTACTTCTCTATTCTTAGGAAAAGAAGAATTTCTAGACTCTTCATTAAGATCTTCATTCACACAATTGTTAAATCCAAGGCTACTGAGGTGAAACCATGAATAAAAATACATCTGCTGTGGTATCATCTGGTCTACTTGAAAAGTAATTTTTAAATTAAATTCAATGTGTTTTGAACTATCACAGTTTGAAATACATAGAATATTAATGAACTTTTGGTTGAAAATTTTATACAGCTAACTGTGGTCTAAAATAGCAGTAATGAGAAATTTGATCAATAATTGCCTTTCATGTAAATTAGTGTAGGACTATATTCTGCCTTTTATTTTACAATTATTTATATAGATTGCTTTTTTTAAAAGGAGTGATACAACTTTTTGAATATCTAAAATATAATTCAAGTATAGAAGTAACATAATGTAAGATTAACTTTTGCTGAGTAACAAACCATTCCTAAGAGCCTTAAAAACAACAAGCATTTATTCTTGTTGGCTGGGTAATTCTTCTGGTCTGCACAAGACAATGTAGGATGGCCTCATTCACATGTTCTGGGGCCTCATATGGGAAGGCTGGATGCCTGGTCTCTTGACCTGGTGTCTCATCTTCCAAGAGGCTAGCTCAGGTTTTTTCACATGGTGATGGAATGAGTCCCAGCAAAAAACCAAGTGTTTTTCAAATGTTTACTTCTCTCACATTTGCTGGTGTGCTATTGGTTGAAGCAGTTTAAATCCCAAATCCAAATTCAATCTGTAGAAATACTGAATTTACTTTTTAAAGGAAGGAACAGTAAAGTCATATTCCAAGGATTTTGCATACAGGGTTGGGAAGAATTGGTGACCATTTTTGCAAACATGTAACATGCATATAATTAGGTATATTCAGAGAAGTCTTGCCTCCATTCTGCCTTTCACTATGTGCCCTCACTCCTCCTGTAGATAACTATTTTTATTCTTGGTTCTTTTTCAGTGCTTTTTTTTGCATAAACAAATACACATACATATAACTACACATATTTGCTGTATAGTTTTTTTCCACAGTGTTATTATTTAGTCTGTGCAAAGTTGCTCTGTACATTAGACATTCTTCCTTACACAGTAACCAAGTGCACACCAGTCCTTTGGCTCATACTCATAGGTCTTCCCTGGAGAGGGGTGTCAAGCCAGTTAAACTTGATGTCTTTCTTTGATGCCTCCTCCTGGCAGCACTAGAAAGCTCCAGTCTCTAGTGGGCACAGGCCCAGCCTGTGTGGTGTGCAAAGAGCTCCATGCACAGAGCTCTGTCCCTTGCTGGCAAACAGTTTTACACTCTAGAAAAGCACAGTTTTGTCCAACTACTTAGGGAATATGAAACAGTAGTATATATGGGAGATTATGTTTGAAAGAAATTCACCGTTTGAAGGAAATTCACATTTAGAGGGTTTAGAGGTTATTGGAGGTACAGTGAGGTATCTTAGTTCCCTCTTTTTCACCTCTCATTTCAGGCTTCACTCATTTATGCCCTGGCAACTTAGTATTTCAACAAGAATGGGTTGAGCTTCTGAAATCTATGACAGTAGAACAATTTTGGACCCAGTCCTTTCTGCCTCTTTTTCTTGCTAATTGACTGTTGCCCTAGTAACCAGAAGGCCATCCAACACTAGAGCTGAATTCAGTGTAATGCAATCCTAAAAGATGTGCTATATAAGGAGCAAAATATTTAAAAACAGGGAGTTTTGTAAGTTTTTTTATATTTCAATTTCATTCTTTTTTTACGATTTAACTTTTGAATAAGTTTTCTTAAAGTTAGAATTCCTAAAGCAGAAGTTAGGAAAGCTTCTAAAAGCTGTAGTCACATGTGAAATATGAAGTAACTTTTTAAATAGCAGGTTCAGTTTTTTGATATGTGTGAAGACAGCTGGAAGCCCTATATTCAGCAATGGCTTTAAGACACCAACAAAGCAGATTCTATACCACGTTTTCCCTCTGGAATAAGACAGGCTGAGCTCACATTGTTCTCCAAATTCATAACCTTAGCCTACCAAATTAACCTTCCAGATGTTGACTCTTTTAGAAAAATTATGGTAATAATCTTAAGGATTTTGTAAATATTAAATTGAATGGCATAATGTATGTATATTGCTTAGCACAATACTGAATACATCATAGGTAAGCAGGCAGCCCTAAGCCTTATTTCAGGCTTTGTTTAAGTTTTCTTTGACCAGTAAAAGTCTCTGCTTAGACAAATTAGAGTGTTCATAAATGCAAATTGGGGGAGTATCTCTTGCAGAATATTTTTGACTGTTCCTTATTTTCTAATGTGTGTAATTACAGATGGAGCAAGTGTGTTAAACTAGGAAGAAACTTTCTAAATTAAAAGGATAAACTTTTGAGATTGATATAGAGGTCATATTTTGCTTTAAGTAGCAGCAAACATTTCTTCCAAAATCATTTACCCAACTCATTAACATATTTAGCTTTGAGATCCTTTAGTGTAGTCTAAAAATCAGCTAAAAGCAAATCTCTTTAGTCACCTTTAAAAAATCTTTTAATTTATTTAAATAATATTTTTTGGGAAGATTAAAGATGGAGGCATGAGAGGAGAGACAGAGTCTTCCTCCTAAACCTGGATTCAATTAGAAAATATAGTTGGTGCAACTAATCCTGAGAGAGCAACAAGAAAGAGGACGGTGCCAGACTGCATACACCTGGAGAAAAGAGCAGACCTCACTGAACAGGGCACCAATACTGCTCCCCTGTGACCCCCGACATTGCTTCAGGGGCTGAGCAGCTCCAGAGTAGAGCTTCTGGACACTAGAAGGTGCCATATACAAATATGCAATGCCAAAGGAACCTGGTCCAGAGTAAAATTAATATAACCCAGAGAAAGACCTAAATGACATGGACCTTATGACTCTTCCTGAAAGGGAGTTCAAAATAAAAATCACCAACATGCTAATGGAGGTATGGAAAGATATCCAAGAACTCAGGAATGAATTCAGGTCGGAGATCCAATCGCTGAAGAGCATGATGGAGGGTATTAAAAGCAGGTTGGATACAGTGGAGGAAATGATAAATGAAATAGAAACTAGAGAAGAGGAATACAAAGAAGCTGAGGCACAGAGAGAAGAAAGGATCTCTAAGAATGAAAGAATATTGAGAGAACTGTGTGACCAATCCAAACGGAACAATATTCGCATTATAGGGATAACAGAAGAAGAAGAGAAAGAGAACGGTATAGAAAGTGTCTTTGAGGAGGTAGTTTCTGAAAACTTCCCCAGTCTGGGGAAGGAGATAGTCTCTGAGGCCATGGAGATCCACAAATCTCCCAACACAAGGGATCCAAGGAAGACAACACCAAGACATATAGTAATAAAATTGGCAAAGATCAATGATAAGGACAGACTATTAAAAGCAGCCAGAGAAAGAAATAAGATCACATACAAAGGAAAGCCTATTGGGCTAACATCAGACTTCTCAGCAGAAACCTTACAGACCAGAAGGGAGTGGCATGATGTATTTAATGCAATGAAGCAGAAGGGCCTGGATCCAAGATTACTTTATCCAGCAAGATTATCATTTAAATTTGAAGGAGGGATTAAACAATTTCCAGATAAGCAAAAGCTTAGAGAATTTACCCCCCACAAACCATCTCTACAGTCTATTTTGGAGGGACTGCTATAGATGGAAGTGTTCCTAAGGCTTAATAGGTGTCACCAGAGGAAATAAAACCACAGTAAAGAAAGTAGAACAGCTAATTACTGAGCAAATGCAAAATTAAATTATCCCCAAAGTCAATCAAGGGATACACAAAGAATACAGAATATGATACCTAATATATAAAGAATGGAGGAGGAAGAAAAAGGGGGAGAAAAAGAAAAGAACCTTTAGATTGTGTTTGTAACAGCATATTAAGTGAGTTAAGTTAGACTCTTAGATAGTAAGGAAATTAACCTTGAACCTTTGGTAACCACGAATCTAAAGCCTGCAATGGCAATAAGTACATACGTATCAATAATCACCCTAAATGTAAATGGACTGAATGCACCAATCAAAAGACATAGAATCACTGAATGGATAAAAAAAACAAGACCCGTCTATATGCTGCCTGCAAGAGACTCACTTTAAACCTAAAGACATACACAGACTAAAAGTGAAGAGATGGAAAAAGATATTTCATGCAACTAACAGAGAGAAAAAATCAGGAGTTACAGTACTTGTATCAGACAAAATAGATTTCAAAACACAGAAAGTAACAAGAGACAAAGAAGGATATTACACAATGATAAAGGGGTCAATCCAACAAGAAGATATAACCATTATAAATATCTATGCTCCCAACACAGAAGCACCCACATATGTGAAACAAATACTAACAGAATTAAAAGGGGAAATAGAATGCAATGCATTCATTCTAGGAGACTTCAACACTCCACTCACTCTGAAGGACAGATCCACCAGACAGAAGATAAATAAGGAGACAGAGGCACTGAACAACACAACAGAACAGATGGACCTAACAGACATCTACAGAACTCTACACCCAAAGCAACAGAATACACACTCTTCTCAAGTGCACATGGAACATTTTCAAGAATAGATCATATACTAGACCACAAAAAGAGCCTCAGTAAATTAAAAAATATTAAAATTTTACCAACCAGTTTCTCAGATCACAAAGGTATGAAACTAGAAATAAATTACGCAAAGAAAATGAAAACTCCAACAAACACATGGAAGCTTCACAACATGCTCCTAAATAACCAATGGATCAATGACCAAATAAAAACAGAGATCAAGCAATATATGGAGACAAATGACAACAATAATTCAACACCGCAAAATCTGTGGGATGTAGCCAAGGCTGTGCTAAGAGGAAAGTATATTGCAATACAGGCCTACCTCAAGAAAGAAGAACAATCCCATATAAGCAGTCTAAACTCACAATTAATGAAACTAGAGAAAGAACAACAAATGAACCCCAAAGTCAGTAGAAGGAGGGACATAACAAAGATTAGAGCAGAAATAAATAAAATTGAGAAGAATAAAACAATAGAAAGAATCAATGAAAGCAAGAGCTGGTTCTTCGAGAATATAAACAAAATAGATAAACCCCTAGCCAGACTTATCAAGAAAAAAAGAGAGTCTGCACACATAAACAGAATCAGAAATGAGAAAGGAAAAAGCACTATGGACACCACAGAAATACAAAGAATTATTAGAGAATACTATGAAAAATTATATGCTAACAAACTGGATAACCTAGAAGAAATGGACAACTTTCTAGAAAAATACAACCTTCCAAGGCTGACCAAGGAAGAAACAGAAAATCTGAACAGACCAATTACCAGCAATGAAATTGAACTGGTAATCAAAAACCTACCTAAGAGCAAAACTCCTGTACCAGATGGCTTCACTGAATTTTATCAAACATTTAGTGAAGACCTAATACCCATTCTCCTTAAAGTTTTCCAAAAAAAGAAGAGGAAGGAATTCTTCCAAACTCATTCTATGAGGCCAGCATCACTCTAATACCAAACCAGGCAAAGACACCACAAAAAAAGAAAATCACAGACCAATATCCCTGATGAACATAGATGCAAAAATACTCAACAAAATATTAGCAAACTGAATTCAAAAATACATCAAAAAGATAATCCATCATGATCAAGTTGGATTTATGCCAGGGACGCAAGAATAGTACATTAGAAAATCCATCAACATCATCTACCACATCAACAAAAAGAAGGACAAAAACCACATAATCATCTCCATAGATGCTGAAAAAGCATTTGACAAAATTCAACATCCATTCATCATAAAAACTCTCAGCAAAATGGGTATAGAGGGCAAGTACCTCAACATAATAAAGGCCATATATGACAATGACAAACCCACAGCCAACATTATACTTAATAGCAAGAAGCTGAAAGCTTTTCCTTTAAGATTGGGAACAAGACAAGGATGCCCACTCTCCCCACTTCTATTCAACATAGTACTGGAGGTCCTAGTCACGGCAATCAGACAACACAAAGAAATAAAAGGCATCCAGATTGGCAAGGAAGAAGTTAAACTGTCCCTGTTTGCAGATGACATGATATTGTACATAAAAAACCCTAAAGAATGCACTCCAAAACTACTAGATCTAATATCTGAGTTCAGCAAAGTTGCAAGATACAAAATTAATACACAGAAATCTGTTGCATTCCTATACACTAACGATGAACTAGCAGAGAGAGAAATCAGGAAATCAATTATATTCACAACTGCATCAAAAAGAGTAAAATACCTAGGAATAAACCTAACCAAGGAAGTGAAAGACCTATACTCTGAAAACTACAAGACACTCATGAGAGAAATCAAAGAAGATACCAATAAATGGAAACACATCCCATGCTCATAGATAGGAAGAATTAATATTATCAAAATGGCCATCCTGCCTAAAGCAATCTATAAATTCAATGCAATTCCTATCAAAATACCAACAGCATTCTTCAACGAACTAGAGAAAATCACCCTAAAATTCTAAAATTCATATGGAACCACAAAAGACCTCGAATAGCCAAAACAATCCTGAGAAGGAAGAATAAAGCAGGGGGAATTATGCTCCCCAACTTCAAACTCTACTACAAAGCCACAGTAATCAAGACAATTTGGTACTGGCACAAGAACAGACCCATAGACCAATGGAACAGACTAGAGAGCCCTGATATAAACCTAACCATATATGGTCAATTAATGTATGATAAAGGAGCAATGGACATACAATGGGGAAATGATAGCCTCTTCAACAGCTGGTGTTGGCAAAACTGGACAGCTACATTCAAGAGAATGAAACTGGATTACTGTTTAACTCCATATACAAAAGTAAACTCGAAATGGATTAAAGACTTGAATGTAAGTCATGAAACCATAAAACTCTTAGAAGACAACATAGGCAAACATCTCCTGAATATAAGCATGAGAATCTTCTTCCTGAACCCAGCTCCTCGAGAAAGGGAAACAAAAGTAAAAATGAACTCATGGGACTACATCAAACTAAAAAGTTTTTGTACATCAAAGGACATCATCAACAAAACAAAAAGTCATCCTACAGTATGGGAGAATATATTTGTAAATGACATATCTGACAAGGGGTGAACATCCAAAATATATAAAGAACTTACACACCTCAACACCCAAAAAGCAAATAACCCAATTAACAAATGGGCAGAGGATATGAAGAGACGGTTCTCCAAAGAAGAAATTCAGATGGCCAACAGACACATGAAAAGATGCTCCACATCACTAATCATCAGGGAAATGCAAATTAAAACCACAATGAGATATCACCTCACACCAGTAAGGATGGCCACCATCCAAAAGACAAACAACAACAACAAATGTTGGTGAGGATGCGGAGAAAGGGGAACCCTCCTACACTGCTGGTGGGAATGTAAACTAGTTCAACCATTGTGGAAAGCAATATGGAGGTTCCTCAAAAAACTAAAAATAGAAATATCATTTGACCCCAGAATCCCACTTCTTGGAATATACCCAAAGAATACAACTTCTTAGATTCAAAAAGACATATGCACCCCTATGTTCATCGCAGCACTTTTTACAATAGCCAAAATATGGAAGCAAGTTAAGTGTCCATCTATAGATGAATGGACAAAGAAGAGGTGGTACATATGTGCAATGGAATGCTATTCAGCCATAAGAAAGAAACAAATCCTACCATTTGCAACAACATGGATGGAGCTGGAGGACATTATGCTCAGCGAAATAAGCCAGGTGGAGAAAGACAAATACCAAATGATTTCCCTCATTTGTGGAGTATAACAATGAAGCAAAATTGAAGGAACAAAATGACAGCAGACTCAGAGGCTCCAAGAATGAACTAGTGGTTCCCAAAGGGGAGGGGTGTGGGAGGGCGGGTGGGGAGGGAGGGAGAAGGGGACTGAGGAGTATTATGTTTAGTACACATGGTGTGGGGGATCACGGGGAGAACAGTGTATCACAGAGAAGGGACATAGTGGACCTCTGGCAACTTGCTACACTGATGGACAGTGACTGCATTGGGGTATGGGTGGGGACTTGATAATATGGGTAAATGTAGTAACCACATTGGTTTTTTTTTCATGAAAAACCTTCATAAGAGTGTATATCAATCATACTTTAATAAAAAATTAAAAATACTAATAATAATATTTTTCAAGTATTTTTCTTTGTTCTACTCCAAAAAAATAAGCATTATTGCTGTAATTTCTTTTATGGTTTGTTTGTTTTATAGAAAAAATTTTAAATATAGATAACAAAATCCATTTGATTGCTTTTGTATCATCATACTTTTAAAAATGTAGTTGCTAGTATGTACTGAGTATTTTGAGTTACCTAGATCTAAGAATTTGATTTAACAAGTAGTTTAAAGAAAAAGGTATAGACCTCTCGGCTAACCTGTGAGTGCTAATTTACTTTATCTTAGGGATCCTGCCTTTCAGATGATTACTGTTACCCAGGAAACAGGCCTTGGTCTGAAGATCATAGGAGGCATTAACCGGAGTGAAGGTCCCTTGGTATATATTCAGGAAATTGTTCCTGGCGGAGACTGTTATAAGGTAAAAATGAGAATAAAAATAACCTCACCAAAAAAACGAAAGCATTGGTGATGAGGTTTGTTTTCCCACTTCATCAGCAAATTTTTAGTATTAACTGAGTGTCTGCTGTGACCGTTTCTCAGTGAAAGAGACTGGAAGGACTAGAAGATGGGCCTTTACCCTCAAGGAGCTTTAACCTAACAAATGAATAAGAAATAAATATGAAAACAGACTTTAGGTTCTAACTAAAGGTTATGTGTATTTTTAATTATATGCTGTTTAACTTATTATCCTAAGTCTGGTTGAGTGAAATTATATTTGAACACATATCTATCCACTGCTATGAGTTTGGATAAAGATGATCACTTAAACTTGAACTACATTCATTAGCCTCTTCTAAATGCAAAAAAAAACAAAAAACTCAGCAAATAAAATCTGCTGCTCCTTTTTGAATTTGCAAAAATTCTTGTTGAGTTAGTTAATTGCATCATTCATTAGTTCCCACATGAGAAATTAGACTTGGAATTAAGATGAGAAAATATCTTTTTTTAGTAATTAGAAACCCTTACTCTCTTCTTCCCGTAAGAAATAGGTAATCATGAGTTCCTTTTTACTCTGGTTGCTCAGAAGCTCTGACCCCACTTGAAGCAGGAAACCAACTTGATTAACAAACTGGTTACTATATTTGCATTCTCATTTCTCTGGAATTTCACTTGCTATTTCTGTTTTACTAACATGATTCTATATAACTTTTGTTGAAAATTGCTTCCAGTCCTTTTTGGAGAGAGATGGGATAAAAAATTTAATAAGATATTTTGTTAATATTAAGCTATAAAGCATGAGAAAGAATCCTCTTATCATTGCCCATATTATTGTTGTTTTTGTTCTAATTGTTTTTGTTTGAGTAAATAGACCAATCCTTACCCTGACTCCCATGCCAAACACTTGTTTAGCAAACAGTTTATCTCTTCAGCTGGGGTTTTTTTTGTCTTGTTAGGAGATAAATCAGTTTCACCAATAACTTCCAAAGCAATAGTAATGATATCAGTTGTTTCAGGCTTGTTGAGATAATAAGGTATCTTCCAAATACACTTACCAAACTATAAGTATTCTACAATAAGTTTAGGATATCATAATGACATAAATTTTGCTATTAATTTTATAATGACATAAATTTTGGCTGTTGATTAACCAACTAAGAGTATACTTACGTGCTAAATTTAAACAAAATCAAGCAAAAAATGAAATTTTCCTTGTGAGAATTGAGATGTTTAGTACTACTTTAATTTTAAAGTTGAGGGTTGTATGTGTATGTTCATTCAGTATGGCTAAGATATTTTTTTAGACTGCATCTGATATAATAAAATAATAAATGGTGCTGCCTAACAAGTGATAAGAATTTGCTTTTAAAGTAAGCATCAATTTATGCTTTTTTACCCATGAAAAATATTTGTAAAGTAATTAATTAATAGAAATAGTTCTGAGTGACTCTTCATCTACTGTCAGTAATAGCAAACTAAGAAATTATACCTCTAATATATACTTTTTCATGATTTTCTTAGAATTCGATTGAAAGGGTATTTAAAAGCAAAACCATTTAATGGAGCCATATTCTGTATTTACCACTAGAGAGCAGCACAGAGTTATTAATGTTCTTTGATAATATCTGGTCAAGTCTGAGAGACAACAGTCAAAACAAAATAAGGTGTAAACAGAGAAGAATAAGTAGGTTTGCAGTGCTTACATTTATTTCTGTATACTTCCTTGGGATATAGTTATATGCATATTTACTCTGCAAATACAAATTATGCAAATTTATTTTAAAATACTTTTATTAATAGCATTTACTGTGTTCTGAATAATGTTAGGCATGTTAATAAATTTCTGATATGCACAAAATTTCTTTATAGTTGATGTACAGTAGGAAGCACAGGCTCATAAAGTTAACATTATTAAGTTGTTGAACTGAGTAAGTGTTAATATTTTTTAAATACATGAATGCTTTTACCTGATCTAATTTTTTAAAATATTATATCATTTCAGAACTAACAATATCAACAATCTCAGGCTTACAGATGGATTATATTCCATTTATATTCCCAAACTTCCTATGTTAGGAGGCTATTAGAACTCTAATCTTCTTTAATTAATCATGGTTAGCTACCAGATCCCACCCCCATGCACACAAATGTTTTCTTCCTGGCATATATGAAATACAGTGTTGTTTAGTAACCAAAAAATATATATTCAGAGTTCAAACTTGGAACATCTTAACACATTTGTCCATTGCAAGGGGGAATGAAGATTCTCCCAGCTCTAAGTGGTAGAGCAGGCTATAGGTGGGAGCAAATAGAGAAATGTTGAGAACTCCAAGATGCCTTTCATCCCACCAGCCAGTCCCATATTAGTCTGGAGTCCACACCGTTCAACCTTAGACCATTTTCTGGCTGAAATATTCCTTTGAGCTTCATACCTGCATATCTAATTGCTTGATCAACATTTCCATTTGGTTCTTTTTAAGGCACCCAACCCACCAATCTGAGGCTCAGGTCTCCTGATTGTCACACCACACCCTCATCTGCCCATCAGTTCCCAAACAGAGCTTCTTTCAGTGTTCCAAGTTTTAGTAAATAACACCTTCCAGTTGCACAAAGTCAGATAACCCAACAGCAACCTAACTACTTCCTTTCTCCTAACACCTATATCCAATTCATTAGCATCTCCGTTGATTTTTTTTTACTCTCTAAATATCTCTGGAGCCCAAAAGTCTTCTTCATTTCCACTGCTATCACCTTAGCTTAAAATACCATTAGTTTTTAGTTAGAGTTTTCAAAATAGCTTTGTCTTACTGCCATGCCTATTTCCCTTCCTACCTATCTTACTAATACTTAGTTGCCTGCAAGGCTCTGTGTAAAGTGACTTCAGCCCTCTACTTCTCTGGCTCTCTATCTTTATGTATCCAGAGTGGCATTCTTCCAGTTCTTGAAAGTTCTTTCTCATCTCATGCTGTTCCCTCTGCCTGGGAGTACCAGCTGTCGCCACCAACATTACTTCCAGACAGCAATTCAAAGACTACATTCTCAGGGATGTGGTCCCTGTTCCCTTAAATCTAGATCAGGTTTTCTTTTTTTTTCTTAAATGTGCTCATAGTTCTTCTTCCTTTCCTTTATATCACCTGTTTTAGTTTGTAATCATATACTGATATATGTGATTGTTTTATCAATTCTGCCTGAACCACAGACAGTATGTTTTCTAAGTGCAAGTATCTGATATTATTCACAGTGTTATCTTTAGTCACCAGTGTGGTGCCTGACACATACTAATTGCTCAATTAATATTTATGAATGAATGTATGAATGAGTAATCCCTAAGCCATTCTGTCACATTCTGAAAATTATTGATCTGTTTACCATTCCTCTGCCACTGTCTGGGCTCTACACCAACGTACCTCTTTGTGTCAGATTCTGAACAACACTTTGACCTTTTCATGTTTTGTTTGTTTTTCTGTTAATAATGTAAAGAAAGCAGGCAGGAATCAGAAGTTTTTTTTCAAACCTGATGCAGCATTTAGCTGATTCTAAAACTCACGTACTAAAGCACACACATACAAGACATATGAGATGGGTCTTACAATCAGTGTCACAGCATG
This sequence comes from Manis pentadactyla, assembly GCF_030020395.1. NCBI lineage: Eukaryota > Metazoa > Chordata > Mammalia > Pholidota > Manidae > Manis > Manis pentadactyla. Next base: position 161,421,433 of record NC_080022.1, on the reverse strand, counting down.
ATTAACAGCATTTTTTTTCTCTTACTGCTACATAAAATAATTGTGTGTTATACAATCAGTATTACCTTAGATTTGAAAATTCAGGACCTTTTTTTTTTTGTCAAACCCTATAATAAAGACAAAGATTACACAGATAAAGATACTAATTGTTAGTCATTGTTCACAAAGGATTGAAGTAAGGCATAGTAACTTTCAGAGGAAGTCTGTTTTCGGAATATGTTGAACGTATCAGTAGGACTGAGACCAAGGCTGTAAAGAACCCATTACCCTTGGTGGATCTAAAGGAGTGGCAGACCACGCGGGGCTCGCTTTGCAATGTCACTGTTTTTTCTCCTTTGCCATTATTACTTCTGTCAGAACCTTCTTAACTTCCTCAGAGTGCTTCTTGGGCTTTATTAGTTTATTGTAGACCTATGCTGGGAAACAACCATGAAGAAGACATGGTTCTGGCAACCGAAGAATCAGTGCTGCTGGTTTGGAAGCTGAATTAATATGCTCTAACGGGAGAAAAATGTTATGTGAACAAAGACAGTATGAAGTAAGTGCAGTAATAACAGAAAAGTAAAAGTGTTTCAGGAGCAAAGAGAGAGGGTCAACTAAGTATATCTAGGGAGTTGGAGAAAACTTAGATCGGAGATAATGTCTGAGTTTGTCTGTGAAGTTTAAGTGAGAGTTCTTGGGACAGAAGTGGCTGGGTTGGTGGCAGCATTCTAGACAGGAATTATTATGTGTAAAAGCGTTAAGGTTTGAAAGATTATAGCTGAGTTGAAGAACATTTTCTAAGAATAGAATAAAGACTTTATATGCTGAGAAGGGAAGGTGGATATAGGCCAGAAAAAGTAGGTTGCAGCTAGTTTCTTGTCCTGGGTTTGGGAAGTCAAGGAGTTTCAACTTTACTACCTGTGGGCAGCCATCAGAGTTCCTTAATCTGAAGAATAACAGCTTAAATTTGTTATCAGTGTGAAGATTGCCCATAACAGACACGGGATTCTGGGTCAACTCACCTTTATTTAACACCTACAATGTTCTAGGATTTTATGCATGTTATTTAATTATTATAGTAACCTTGTATGATAAGTATTCATCCCTATTTCATAGCTAAGAAAATGAAATCTCATTGAGATTAAACAACTTGCCTAAATTCACATTAATGGTTGGTAATAAAATAAATTGACAGTTTATGAAAGTATGGGAGAGGAATCTGAAGGCTTGTCGGAGCTTTTCAGAGTCAGGTGGTATAGTTGGTTTCTGATAATATGGTAATGTTATTTAGAAAACTATGTAATAGTATAATCTGACATGAGTAGTACTGATAGTTTTTAACAGGAGTGTTTAAGTGGTCAGGAAATACATTATTATGTCAACATCTTTATAAAGGTCAATGTGAAAAAACGTAGACTTTGAAGGTAGGTCTGTGAAAGTGCTTTTTGGCACCTGGCTTGTCATATTGTACAGTTGCTTAGTAACTACTGAATCACAATCTAGACAGTGTGGAAGAGGCCTCAGCATATCCTTGAAGTTAGTGTCTTCACATATACATTTATCCAGCTGGGGCAGAATACACTGATTTTGAATGCCAGACTTTTACAGAAATAGCTTTGTTTTAGTTTGCAGGTTCTGACTTTTAAACAGGTTCAGAAAGTCACATGATCAGCTAAGATCTTATTGTAAGAGGCAAGGAAAAAAAAAACAACACTGCTGTGAGTACTTTTTAGAAAAAGTATACAAACACTGGAAGCCTCAGTCAGAAGGAATTATTCTTCCTCTCTTCTCTGACTCCTGTTCTGCTAGAAAATGCTACTTTAATATAAGATATATTAGATTGCTTTAATGGGAGCATTTTTCCTCTGTACTGCTAATACCGTACAGTCTGAAAGGAGAGTGTGGGAGATTTATTATAAATCAGCCTAAATCCAGAAAATAGCCACCTCTATTCCTTCTGTAGCCTTTTTTCCGGCAACCCTGACAACCAATAGTGGTTTCTACAAGATACATGCTACAGGAGCTGCCTTAAACACTTAGAATTTAGCTCTGTGTTCTTTGTGGGTGAGACAGTGGACCTCACCCATCCCCTCCTCTGTCTTCTCACTCTCATTGTTTGTGAACATCTAGCTAGCAAGTTGAGAACTCAGTTTTGAATTCAGGTCTATCTGGTTGCCATATCTCATGCTCTTTCCACTCCAGTTCACTGCCTATACAGGCTCCTGCTCTAATGAAAGACAGTTGAGCTGCCATTTGACTTATAGTCATCATTGTATAATTTCTCTTTTCAAGGAAGATTAATAAAAGGAAGGAACAGTTAATACCAAGAACATTTACATTAACACAAAATAGACTAATTTAATGTCTACTACTCCAATTTTGAAGGAACCTTTCTTTCCTGGTTGGTGTCATTTAAATGCTTTATACCAATAAAACAGGACTTTCTTCATTTCCCCTTTTTTCCCTCTAAATTGTTGACAGACTTTGGGATACAAGTCAATGGTAGTATAGTCATTAAGTTTCAGATAAAATATACCATATTAAACTGATTCTAATGAATGATTTTGTGGATTCCAAATGGTCTAGAGCTGGATTTAACAATGACATTTATTTAATTCTATATATTAGTTAATTAACTTTAAAATTAGATTAAAAATTTCTCTATTGACCCCTACTTCCAATACCAGTTTTGGAGTATAGAACCAAAATATAATTCAGCTAATTGGGCACATTCTTGGGGCAAATGTCATGAGCTTCCTTTTTATTTGGGGGACGGAGAGTTCCTTTTCTTTTTCATAATGTAATATTTGACACATAAAAAAGGGTATTTGAACATATATCTAACTTATGAAGCATGAGAACAAAATAAACACCTACAACTCTACTTAAGAGTTTACTCCTGAAAAAGAAAATTTAAGTACTATTGAGGCTTCCTGTGAGCTTTCCACATCACATTTCCAACACTCCCTTCCAGAAATAAGCACTCTAGAATTGTATTTATTCTTCTTCAGCTTTTATTAGCTTTATCTTTTTGCCTTTGGCAAAAGGTTGTTTTTCTTATTTGTTACTATTTCACCTTAACCTTACCTAGAGTGATAACTGACCTCAAGCTAAAATTTAACATATTAAATTGCAAGTTAATGTATGTAATGTCTAAGTAGAGTCTGGGGGATAATTGATCTAAATGCATATGTAACCAAACTCTGTTGTAAGATTTGGACCCAGGCAATACAGAACTATTTACAAAATCTTACAAACTCAGCTCTTTCATTTTACTATAGAAACCATATGGTAGATACTTTCTCCATATTTCTTGGTCTTTTCCAACATTACTGTTGTGTTTTATTCCCCAGACATTTATCAAATGGAAAAAAAAATCACTTATGAAAAATACAATTGTATGTTATGTTCTTTGACTTTACTAGTTATATTTAATCACATATTTATAAAATCCGAATCAGTTTCCAAATTTTACATATTTTAGAATGAAATCACTTTTTGGTTTAATTTTTAAATAATGCTTATAAATCAGAAAGGTCATAGGGTCATCATATATTTAGATTATGTTTTACACAGTATTTGAGATAACATGTTCCCATAAAATTCTTTGATATTTTATATTTGCTTTCCTATGTATTTCAGTATTCAGTGTAATAGATAATACTAGATGTCTTTTTAAAAAACAAAAATAACTATTGTTATTTATCAATAAAGTAACCATAAATCATCAGTATTATATATAATACAGTTCAGATCAAAGATAAGTTTCCAAGAGATTTATCTTAAAGGTAGATAAGACTTTGAAAAAAGATACTTCCTTGAATTTTTGGAATTTACCTTAATACCATAAGAGTGAAAATACAGCTTTTTAACCATATATATTTCACTAGTTATAGAAATAATATGTTCTGTCTTTGTACAAATGATAAATTGAGAGGTGTCTTGGGAATTGAAAATGTAGAGAGTGCATTCTTCTTTTCCAGTTTGAATTAACGGAAAGAAGACTGAGAAACTCCTAAAAAATATGTTAAACATTGTGCTTGATATGTTAACTCAGTTAGGCTAGTTATTGGCAGAGCCGTGACTGAGCAAAGACCAAAAAAAATGGTCTTTTTCATAGATCGTGGCTAAAGCTATGTGTGCAACCAACCAGACTGAGTCACAGGAAGGATAGCAGACCCAGGAAGGATGAAGTTTGATCATAACATGAGATATGAGTAGGATCAATATAATCAAGTTCCTTGACTTAATTTTTTTAAATCCTAAGTGTGGAATAAATCTTAATGGTTTAAAATCTTTAACAGTATGAAAGACACAAAAATGCTCAGAAACTGAACTGAATTGGTCTTGTATTCTGAAATGTCCTAGGTTATCTGGCCTGCTTAATCACAGAGTCAAAGCTGTATCTTTCAAGCTTTTAAAATAGGTCTCTTTTTCTGGTGTACCAGTGTGTATCTTCAAATATTACAGATTTTCTTTCTTTAAAATATTCTTCACTAAAACTTTCTTTCCTTTAATTGCAAAAAATTGCATTATTTTTTAAAAAACATCCTCAATATGTTCTTAAAACATTATAAATGTCACTATCTTTGTCAGGATGGACGTTTGAAGCCAGGGGATCAGCTTGTCTCGATAAACAAGGAATCTATGATTGGTGTATCATTTGAAGAAGCAAAACGCATAGTTACCAGAGCCAAGCTGAGGTAACTGTCCTGTTCATAGGGTAGAACGAATCATTTACTGTCTTCTTAAAAATAATAATGTAAGATGTCTTAAGTACTTTAGACCCTAAAAGAAGAATCTTTTGATAATATTTGAAACATTATCTTAAAATTCAATTGTACTATATCCATAATATATCCATTAAGTAATTTCTTTGTAATGCTAGGTTAGAATCTGCTTGGGAGATAGCATTCATAAGACAAAAATCTGATAGCGATCATCCAGAAGATCCACCATGTCCATCCTTTTTACAAGCTTCAGGAGAATGTGGACCTCAAACCTCAACATTTAGTCTTCTTTCTTCTCCCTCGGAAATACTAATTCCAAGGACCTCATCCACTCCCAGAACTACAGAAACTGTTTTACGTTCTGTTAAGATAAATCAGGTAATCTTAAATTTCTCTGTTTATTTGTACAATCCATAAACCCCCTCCCCTATATGTTTTTATGTTTGTTAGAAATACACACACACACACACACACACACACACACACTCATATAAGATCACACACACATATATAATACAGTTTGTTAACAAATTGGCATTTCCTTGAAAGATCTTTTCTTTTCTTCTTTGTAAGATTTTTATATTTTATTTTCAATAATTATAACTCCAAGCCAGTGTGTCCTTTGGGAAATCATGATTGGAATGGCATCACAAAGATATGACTTGATTTTTCTCAGAACTATGTTAGGAATGTCATATATTTTCAGACAGTCTGAAATGGTTTAATTCATCATCATTTCTGTTTTCTGCTTGACTAAAGATGGGCAATCTTCCTTTTTGTTTTTTAGCTTCTTTCCTACACTGTGAGGCTAATCCTAATCATCCAGGGTAGGTGGACAGTGTTCCCTCACTAGACTATAGTTCACCCTAGTAGAAACACAGAAAGGGCGTTTGTATATCAAAATTGATACAATAAATTGCACTAATTGCTACATTGCCCTAACAAATCAAAGTTACAAAACAGAGCAATACTCTTTAAATCTATGTTACTGTAAAACAAAATAGGAAACTCAGGGAGACTTTCAGTCTGTTGCATAAAATTCATCAAAGGTAACTTCAGTTTCAGATCCCAGAGTATAAGGTTTCTGTCAACCTCTTCTACTTTTTCATTTAAAGTTATGATTCTTTTTCAAAATAAGGTGAATGGCCTTATATTTTCTTGTCCTTGGACATGGCAGAGCTGAAATTTTAATTCTGAATTGCTTTGTTTGAAGATGAATATAGCAAAATTTTAAGGTTTCGTATTTTGGGGACTATAATCTCTTGAAGCATTCTTTCTATGTTAACATGAGCTTCTAGTCTGGTCTTTGACCTACCTTAGAAAATGACATTTCAAGTTCCTTGTTTTCTTTCATAGGTAAAAACTGGATACAAGAAAACAGAGCAGACTCCAGTTGCTTCTTTGGACAACAGCGCTACAGATACGTCTAATGCAGGTAAATGCACATTTATTTCCTCTTTCCTGTTACTTTTTTTCAATTTCTCTTTGTCACTGAGGAGTACATAATGTGACTAAATAGACTTTAAAGAAGGGTGTGTTATGCCTTTTTTTCCTTCAGTGAATAAAAGAAACAAAATGAAAGTATTATGCAGTGGTCACTGTTAGATTATGACTTAACTGGAAATTTTCTTGAACAAAGGATTGAATTTTAAAAGATGCATTATTATAACAGTGTCTATGAAGCTGTAATAATCCAAAAACTGTTGAAACCAAATAATGGAAACTCTTCTATAAATGAAGATTAGATTGCCTTGTCCTTTTAGTGAAATACTGGTGAGGTATAGTAAATTCATCTTTTGGAAAAACTATAGAAGGGAGCTTAGCTTAAGAAAATAAATATTTTTGTTTTTTAAGAAGCGATTATATAGTTAGAACACCAGTATTGTGAATTTAATATTATTGATTCTTAATTACCATGAAATGATTTATTGACTTTTTAAAACAATAGAGGATTAATTTTGTAAGCTACCCATAAAAAGGGATTTTTATGAAGCTTGTCAAGTGTCTTTGACTCAAATGTTAAGAGAAAATCCCTCCTATTATTCTTTCCAAAAGTTAGAAACAGCAATAAAAAAATTGTACTTAAAGAAAAGTTAATTGTATATTCTAAATTATAGTGCAATTTGTTGCATATATATTTTAATTTTTAATAGCATTATCTAGATCTGAAATACAAAATAAGGCAGAGTTAGTATACTTAGTTTCTTAGTCTTTTTGGACTACTATAACAAAATAGTACAGCCTGAGTAGCCTGTAAACATTTCCCACAGTTCTGGAGGCTGGAAGTCCAGGACTGAGAGCCTTCTTGTTGCAGACTTCTCATCATGTCCTTGCACGGTGGAAGGGGCTAGGGAGGATGTGGGGACTCTGAGAAGGACACTGACCCACTGATGAGTGCTCCACCCTCATGACCTGAGCACCTCCTCAGGGCCCCACCACCTGCAACACCATCATCATTTGGGGTTAGGATTTCAACATATGAATTTTGGGGTGGACACAAACATTCAGCATAACTACCATAGTTAACAAGTATTTCCCTGTGGGTTATAAGCAATCTTCAGCCATAAATTATATGCCTTTTTACTTAGTGGGATTTGTTGACTCAGAAACTTTTTAGTTATTATTCCCTTTACATAATTAATTTCCATTCTTGATATTTTGTTTTTATTTTAAACTGGGAACCATGTGAGGAAAAAAAAAATAAGTGAAAGAAGCAAACAATACTGAGGAGACATTTACATAACATCTTTTTTTTTTTTTTTTATTGAAGGGTAGTTGACAACAGTATTACATTACATTAGTTTCAGGTGTACAACACAGTGATTCAACATTTATATACATGATAATTCTAGGTACCAGCTATCACCATACCAAGTTGTTACAATATTTTGACTATATTCCTTATGCTATACATTACATCCCGGTTATTTTACAATTGGAAGTATATATATTTTGTGAGGGCATCTCTCATATTTATTGATCAAATAGTTGTTAACCACAATAAATTTCTGTATAGGGGGGTCAATACTCAATGCACAATCATTAATCCACCCCAAGCCTAATTTTCGTCAGTCTCCAATCTTCTGATGCATAACGAACAAATTCTTACATGGAGTACAAATTCTTACATAGTGAATAAGTTACATGGTGAACAGTGCAAGGGCAGTAATCACAGAAGCTTTCGGTTTTGCTCATGCATTATGAACTATACACAGTCAGTTCAAATATGAATATTCATTTGATTTTTAAACTTGATTTATATGTGGATACCACATTTCTCTATTATTATTATTTTTAATAAAATGCTGAAGTGGTAGGTAGATACGAGATAAAGGTAGAAAACAGAGTTTAGTGTTGTAAGAGAGCAAATGTAGATGATCAGGTGTGTGCCTGTAGACTATGTGTTAATCCGAGCTAGACGAGGGCAATAAACATCCATGTATGCAGAAGATTTCTCTCAGAACATGAGGGGGGAGGTTCTAAGCCTCACCTCTGCTGCTCCCCATTTTCTCACCAGATGGCCCCCTGCGACTGTGCCTGTCTTAGGTTGTTCCTCCCTTGAGGAATCTTACCCATCTCTGGCTAACCAGTCATCTTCCGGGGCCATACAGGGAAATGTGAAGTTGGTAAGTGAGAGAGAAGCCTTATTGTTTGAAAAGGTTAGCTTTTTACTTCTTTGCATATTTATGCCCTGTGGCTTCTATGCCCAGCATTTGTCTTGAGGTGTCTTTACCACTTGGAAGAATTATGATACTCGGTAAATTCGACATGTGGCACGAGTTCTATTTAAAGGTTGTGATTAGGTAGGAAGAAGAAAAGCTATAGAAGTAGCAGGCAGAAGAAAACCTGGGAAGATTGATTATTTCTTTGACATATCTTCTTGTAGAGTAACTTTAGCATGGATAGGTTTTAAACTACTAATTAAATTGTGCACACACATTAACATAATAGGAATATAGTTACCTAACCAAAGCATACCTGTAATTACCAGCCATCTCCAGTGAAACCAAGAAAACCAGTTAGGCACCTTAGGCATTTGTGAAAACTTATCTATGATATGGTGGATATTGTCCGACTGAACTTAAACAGTCTGAGAGAATTCAGATAAACTAGAATAACCCATTCCTGGGGACTGTTCATATTCCATATGTTCTTTTAACGATAAATAGTCTGTGGTTGTAAGATTTTGGAGCGCTACAATTTGCACTTCTCCTAATTCTTGGTTGAGTTCCAACAATATAGATCCAGTCCGATTTTTGTTTTACTGTATACACAGGCCAGCTTAGATATCTCCTTCATCATTCCCATGGCAAGTCCAGGAACTGATGGGATGAGTGCATCTACACCTGTGACAGTGCGTGGATCTTTGTTGGAGTTTTTTTTTTTTTGCTGATCATCTTCTGTCATGAGTCTTCCCGAGAGTGCTGATGTTGGAAGTTCTTTTTCATATCGTATCTTAGTTCATTTTCGGGGTAGCCCAATTAGGCTTTGATCCTCTGTATAAACACAAACAGACCCTTTGCCTACACTTTTATATGCCCTTTATATCATTGTGTAGAACTCATTAGAGGTCACCACATAGGAACTCCTTTTTTTTTTTTTTTTTTTAATCATTAATCTACACTTACATGACGAATACTTTGTTTACTAGGCTCTCCCCTATACCAGGTCCCCCCTATATACTCCTTTACAGTCACTGTCCATCAGCGTAACAAACTGTTGTAGAATCACTACTTGTCTTCTCTGTGTTGTACAGCCCTCCCCTTTCTCCCACCCCGCTATGGATGCTAATCTTAATACCCCTCTTTTTCTGCCCCCCCTTATCCCTCCCTACCCACCCATCCTCCCCAGTCCCTTTCCCTTTGGTACCTGTTAGTCCATTCTTGAGTTCTGTGATTCTGTTGCTGTTTTGTTCCTTCAGTTTTTCCTTTGTTCTTATATTCCACAGATGAGTGAAATCATTTGGTATTTCTCTTTCTCTGCTTGGCTTGTTTCACTGAGCATAATACCCTCCAGCTCCATCCATGTTGCTGCAAATGGTTGGATTTGCCCTTTTCTTATGGCTGAGTAGTATTCCATTGTGTATATGTACCACATCTTCTTTATCCATTCATCTGTCGATGGACATTTAGGTTGCTTCCAATTCTTGGCTATTGTAAATAGTGCTGCGATAAACATAGGGGTACATTGGTCTTTCTCATACTTGATTGCTGCATTCTTAGGGTAAATTCCTAGGAGTGCAATTCCTGGGTCAAATGGTAGGTCTGTTTTGAGCATTTTGATGTACCTCCATACTGCTTTCCACAATGGTTGAACAAGTTTACATTCCCACCAGCAGTGTAGATGGGTTCCCCTTTCTCCACAGCCTCGCCAACATTTGTTGTTGTTTGTCTTTTGGATGGCAGCCATCCTTACTGGTGTGAGGTGATACCTCATTGTAGTTTTAATTTGCATTTCTCTGATAATTAGCGATGTGGAGCATCTTTTCATGTGTCTGTTAGCCATCTGTATTTCTTTTTTGGAGAACTGTCTGTTCAGTTCCTTTGCCCATTTTTTAATTGGGTTATTTGTTTTTTGTTTGTTGAGGCATGTGAGCTCTTTATATATTCTGGATGTCAAGCCTTTATCGGATGTGTCATTTTCAAAGATATTCTCCCATACTGTAGGGTTCCTTTTTGTTCTATTGATGGTGTCTTTTGCTGTACAGAAGCTTTTCAGCTTAATATAGTCCCACTTGTTCATTTTTGCTGTTGTTTTCCTTGCCCGGGGAGATAAGTTCAAGAAGAGGTCACTCATGTTTATGTCTAAGAGGTTTGTGCCTATGTTTTCTTCCAAGAGTTTAATGGTTTCGTGACTTACATTCAGGTCTTTGATCCATTTTGAGTTTACTTTTGTATATGGGGTTAGACAATGGTCCAGTTTCATTCTCCTACATGTAGCTGTCCAGTTTTGCCAGCACCATCTGTTGAAGAGACTGTCATTTCGCCATTGTACGTCCATGGCTCCTTTATCAAATATTAATTGACCATATATGTCTGGGTTAATGTCTGGATTGTCTAGTCTGTTCCATTGGTCTGTGGCTCTGCTCTTGTGCCAGTACCAAATTGTCTTGATTACTATGGCTTTATAATAGAGCTTGAAGTTGGGGAGTGAGATCCCCCCTACTTTATTCTTCTTTCTCAGGATTGCTTTGGCTATTCGGGGTCTTTGGTGGTTCCATATGAATTTTTGAATTATTTGTTCCAGTTCATTGAAGAATGTTGCTGGTAGTTTCATAGGGATTGCATCAAATCTGTATATTGCTTTGGGCAGGATGGCCATTTTGACGATATTAATTCTTCCTAGCCATGAGCATGGGATGCGTTTCCATCTGTTAGTGTCCCCTTTAATTTCTTTTAAGAGTGACTTGTAGTTTTCAGAATATAAGTCTTTCACTTCTTTGGTTAGGTTTATTCCTAGGTATTTTATTTTTTTTTGATGCAATTGTGAATGGAGTTGTTTTCCTGATTTCTCTTTCTGTTGGTTCATTGTTAGTGTATAGGAAAGCCACAGATTTCTGTGTGTTGATTTTGTATCCTGCAACTTTGCTGTATTCCGATATCAGTTCTAGTAGTTCTGGGGTGGAGTCTTTAGGGTTTTTTATGTACAGTATCATGTCATCTGCAAATAGTGACAGTTTGACTTCTTCTTTGCCAATCTGGGTGCCTTGTATTTTTTTGTTTTGTCTGATTGCCGTGGCTAGGACCTCCAGTACTATGTTAAATAACAGTGGGGAGAGTGGTCATCCCTGTCTAGTTCCCGATCTCAGCAGAAATGCTTTCAGCTTCTCGCTATTCAATATAATGTTGGCTGTGGGTTTTTCATAGATGGCCTTTATTATGTTGAGGTACTTGCCCTCTATTCCCATTTTGCTGAGAGTTTTTATCATGAATGGATGTTGAACTTTGTCAAATGCTTTTTCAGCATCTATGGAGATGATCATGTGGTTTTTGTCTTTCTTTTTGTTGATGTGGTGGATGATGTTGATGGACTTTCGAATGTTGTGCCATCCTTGCATCCCTGGGATGAATCCCACTTGGTCATGGTGTACGATGGTTTTGATGTATTTTTGAATTCGGTTTGCTAAAATTTTGTTGAGTATTTTTGCGTCTACGTTCATCAGGGATATTGGTCTGTAGTTTTCTTTTTTGGTGGGGTCTTTGCCTGGTTTTGGTATTAGGGTGATGTTAGCTTCATAGAATGAGTTTGGGAGTATCCCCTCCCTTCTATTTCTTGGAAAACTTTAAGGAGAATTGGTATTATGTCTTCCCTGTATGTCTGATAAAATTCCGAGGTAAATCCATCTGGCCCGGGGGTTTTGTTCTTTGGTAGTTTTTTGATTACCGCTTCAATTTCATTGCTGGTAATTGGTCTGTTTAGATTTTCTGTTTCTTTTTGGGTCAGTCTTGGAAGGTTGTATTTTTCTAGGAAGTTGTCCATTTCTCCTAGGTTTCCCAGCTTGTTAGCATATAGGTTTTCATAGTAGTCTCTAATAATTCTTTGTATTTCTGCGGGGTCCGTCGTGATTTTTCCTTTCTCGTTTCTGATACTGTTGATTTGTGTTGACTCTCTTTTCCTCTTAATAAGTCTGGCTAGAGGCTTATCTATTTTGTTTATTTTCTCGAAGAACCAGCTCTTGGTTTCATTGATTTTTGCTATTGTTTTATTCTTCTCAATTTTATTTATTTCTTCTCTGATCTTTATTATGTCCCTCCTTCTGCTGACCTTAGGCCTCATTTGTTCTTCTTTTTCCAATTTCGATAGTGGTGACATTAGACCATTCATTTGGGATTGCTCTTCCTTTTTTAAATATGCTTGGATTGCTATATACTTTCCTCTTAAGACTGCTTTTGCTGTGTCCCACAGAAGTTGGGGCTTAGTGTTGTTGTTGTCATTTGTTTCCATATATTGCTGGATCTCCATTTTGATTTGGTCATTGATCCATTGATTATTTAGGAGCGTGTTGTTTAGCCTCCATGTGTTTGTGAGCCTTTTTGCTTTCTTTGAACAGTTTATTTCTAGTTTAATGCCTTTGTGGTCTGAAAAGTTGGTTGGTAGGGTTTCAATCTTTTGGAATTTACTGAGGCTCTTTTTGTGTCCTAGTATGTGGTCTATTCTGGAGAATGTTCCATGTGCACTTGAGAAGAATGTGTATCCTGTTGCTTTTGGATGTAGAGTTCTGTAGATGTCTATTAGGTCCATCTGTTCTAGTGTGTTGTTCAGTGCCTCTGTGTCCTTACTTATTTTCTGTCTGGTGGATCTGTCCTTTGGAGTGAGTGGTGTGTTGAAGTCTCCTAGAATGAATGCATTGCATTCTATTTCCTCCTTTAGTTCTATTAATATTTGTTTCAGGTATGTTGGTGCTCCTGTATTGGGTGCATATATATTTATAATGGTTATATCCTCTTGATGGACTGAGCCCTTTATCATTATGTAATGTCCTTCTTTGTCTTTTGTTACTTTCTTTGTTTTGAAGTCTGTTTTGTCTGATACCAGAATTGCAACACCTGCTTTCTTCTCTCTGTTGTTTTCTTGAAATATCTTTTTCCATCCCTTGACTTTAAGTCTGTGCGCGTCTTTGGGTTTGAGGTGAGTCTCTTGTAAGCAGCATATGGATGGATCTTGCTTTTTTATCCATTCTATTACTCTGTGTCTTTTGATTGGTGCATTCAGTCCATTTACATTTAGGGTGATTATTGAAAGGTATGAATTTATTGCCATTGCAGGCTTTAAGTTTGTGGTTACCAAAGGTTTAGGGTTAGCTTCTTTACTATCTTACTATCTAACTTAACTCGCTTGTTGAGCTATTATAAACACAGTCTGATGATTCTTTATTTCTCTCCCTTCTTATTCCTCCTCCTCCCTTCTTCATATGTTGGGTGTTTTGTTCTGTGCTCTTTTTAGGAGTGCTCCCATCTAGAGCAGTCCCTGTAGGATGCCCTGTAGAGGTGGTTTGTGGGAGGCAAATTCCCTCAACTTTTGCTTGTCTGGGAATTGTTTAATCCCTCCTTCATATTTAAATGATATTCGTGCTGGATACAGTAGTCTTGGTTCGAGGCCCTTCTGTTTCATTGCATTAAGTATATCATGCCATTCTCTTCTGGCCTGTAGGGTTTCTGTTGAGAAGTCTGATGATAGCCTGATGGGTTTTCCTTTGTAGGTAACCTTTTTTTTCCTCTCTGGCTGCCTGTAATACTTTGTCCTTGTCTTTGATCTTTGCCATTTTAATTATTATGTGTCTTGGTGTTGCCCTCCTTGGATCCCTTGTCATGGGAGTTCTGTGTACCTCTGTCGTCTGAGAGGCCATTTCTTCCCCTAGTTTGGGGAAATTTTCAGCAATTATTTCTTCAAAGACATTTTCTATCCCCTTTTCTCTCTCTACTTCTTCTGGAATACCTATGATTCTTATATTGTTCCTTTTCGATTGATCACTCAGCTCTCTTAAAATTCTTTCATTCCTGGAGATCCTTTTATCTCTCTCTGCATCAGCTTCTCTGCGTTCCTGTTCTCTGTTTTCTAGTCCATTAATGGTCTCTTGCATCTCGTCCATTCTGTTTTGAAGTCCTTCCAGAGCTTGTTTTATTTCTGAATTCTCCTTCCTTAGTTCTTGCATATTTCTCTGCAAGTCCATCAGCATGGTTATGACTTTTGTTTTGAATTCTTTTTCAGGAAGACTGGCTAAATCTATCTCCCCAGATTCCTTCTCAGGGGAAGATGTAGCAGATGCCGAAGCTGTCTGGGTTAGTCTTGTCTGGATCATATTTTTTTGCCTTTTCATGTTGATAGGTGCTATTGACTGTCAGCTGGGAGGGCCAAAATTTTCACTTGCTACTGGCCTTTCTTTAATGGGACAACTGCGACCCCTAGTGGCTTGTCTTGGGTAATTGCATGTAGAGTGGGTCTTTGTGTCTTACAGGGCCGGAAGGGAGAAATTTCCCTTTCTGTGGGCGGAATTTGTCTCAGGCTGCTTCTCTGCTTTAGCAGCACCAGGTGGGTAATGGATGGGGGGGCTGCTTGACTGTTTGCCTCCGTGAGGGATCTCAGAGCTGTTGCCCAGGGGTTTAGTGCACCCGGTTTGCCCTGTAATTTCCAGCTGCTGTACTGTGACCTGGGTTGTTTCCATCAAGCTGTTAAGTCCCTGTCCCTTTAAGACTTTCAAAAAGCCCCCGCTTTTCTTTGTCACAGGGGCATCAGCTTCGGCACCCGCTCAGAGGTCTTACTCCCTGTTCCCCCAGTATCCAGGGCCCCCTGGGCACGTACTGTGTCTGCGCTCTGGCCCGTATGGCTGGGGCTGGGTGTTCGGCAGTCCTGGGCTCCGTCTCCCTCCCGCTCTGCCTCCTCTTCTCCCGCCGGGACCTGGGGGGAGGGGCGCTCGGGTCCCGCAGGGCCGGGGCTTGTATCTTACCCCTTTCACCAGTCGCTGGGTTCTCGCTGGTGTAGCTGCAGTCTGGCCACTGTCCTGCGTCTTCTGGCCTCTCTTTTAGGGCTAGTTGTGTTTGTTGTATTTTCAAAAGTATATATGTTTTTGGGAGGAGATTCCCACTGTCCTACTCACGCCGCCATGTTTGCTCCGCCCCCATAACATCTTTTTTTTTAAAGTAATTGAACTAAATGCCTCTTTTAGCCATTTACTTATTCAGTAACCATTCGCCAATATGTCATGTGTGCAGAAAATATAGTTTAGTAATAATTATGGAGGAATTAGGTGTTTTTCATGAGATACTTGATATGTTATAAAATCAAATATGGAAAAAAAGAATCTTCATTATTCAGGTTAGCAACCATATATATGTTTGGTCTGTGTGTCTCTGCTTCCTTTATTGAATGACTCCTGTCTGCAGTGTTCTGCGTTAACTAGAGCAGGGTATAGGTGGTTTCAGTAGTCTAATGAGCATACCATCTTGTGGATGAATAACACATTTGCTCAAATAGTGGAAAGACATGAGCAAAGTAGTCTAAGGAAAGAAGTATGGGTGACCCTTAAACACCATGGTGTTAGAGGTGCCAGTGGTCAGAAACCTGCATGTGACTTGACTCCCTAAAAACCTAACTCCTTAATACAGCCAACTGTTAACCAGAAGCCTTATCACTAACATAAACAGTCAATTAACACATATTTTGTATATTATTCATATTATATAATGTGTTATTTCAATAAAGTAAGCTAGAGAAAAGAAAATATTATTTCAGAATTGTCACAAATCTCCAAAAAATTTTGCAGTATACTTATTGAAAAAAAACCCACATATAAGTGGACCTGTGCGGTTCAAACCCATGTTATTCAGTGGTCAACTGAAGTAAGTGGCCTGAAGGTGGTGTAGGGAAGCCACAGTAGTTAATCACCAGACTCTGAATGCAAACTTAAAAATTCAAATTTTTGTTCCCAACTTATTAGCAATATAACCTTGAAATAGTTGCCTCATGGAGTTGTAATGAGTATTAAATAAGATCATGCATGTCAGCACTTCACATTGTAATTGGTACGTAGTATATTTTGCTCAGTAAATTTTGCTGTTACTGTTATTAATATTACAGAAACTGCAGACTACAGTGTAGCTCAGATAATATTCCAGAGCATGTTTTTAGAGCAAAAGTGGAAACTTTTATTTTGAATTCAATTTTGCATCCTCTTTCCACCCCAAAAACTAGTGCAAAATTCAGACATTGTCCAGACCTTAAAGGAAGTGCTAAGCATCAACTGATGGATGAAGGTAGGAGATCATCATCATGAGGAAGGGAAGCACCATGAGCAAAAGCACAGAACTAAGGATAAGCTTCATGTCAGGTGACCCCAGGAGGCAGGTCTGATTAAAGCCAAGGAATCTTGAAGTAATGAGTAAACTGAGGTAACAATTTACATCAATGTCTATAAGAAGCAATGCTAGATTTTGAAATGGAAAAATAATTTAATGAAAAATACGTTTAAGTGAGTAGGCTACATGTAAAGTAAATATTAAAATGCTATTATAATGGAACATTTTTCTAGGGTAGAAGTTGCACTGACTTAGTCTCATTTTCTTCCACATAAATGTAGCATGCCAATTGTTTCTGGGGGGAAGAAAGCAAAATCAATGCTAAATTATCTCTAGGAAACTCACATTGTAATTTGTCTAAATACTTAATTACAGGTTGTTCCCAAATTAGATCCTTAACCATCACATGTGGACTCTTTCAGCTAGTTGTTATTTATTCAAAAACATAAATGAGTTTTAATATTAACCTCAACAAAAATAAGCTTAATGAGACAGATCTGCCCCAGTTTCTATCTCAAAATCATTCCAAAGTGTAAAACTAGTTAGAATTTTTAAATCTACGTAATACTTGAATTCGTTTTTTAAAACTTTTTTACATAAATATCTTATTTTGGAATCCATAGTTGTTTACTTATTGCCATAAGCTGAATAACACATGAGCCTGTGAGCTAAAAGCATAGTAAAGACATTCCTAAGGAAATCAGTAAAGAATTATTGCATGAATAAATACTACTGTTTAACTTCACTATAGCACAAGCCTTAATTCTACTGCACTAAGGCTTTTGTAACTGAAACAAAGTAGTGATGGGGAAAGATGTCCATGGAGGGTTCATGGTGTTAACCAAATGATCCTTTCCTTTATAAAACATTCCCTTTCATCTCCCAAGAAGAGTAAAGGAAGATCCAAGAGAACAATAAGCTATACTTTGAAAAGTCTCAGTTCCCCAGGGACGAGCAGATAAAAAAACATGAGGCTGGAATTGAGGGATGTAACTGACAAATGAGGAAAGCTCTCTTTGAGTGGCTTTTTGGGCCAAGCTACTCTGATACACCAAAGCATACTGGATTTATGCACAGGTCCTCCTAAGATTTTGGCTCAGAGCAAAAGGTGTAGGGGAAGGTTGACTGGAAGAATGTGAGATCTTGTTAAGCGTATTGTTAAATGGGGGATTTGTATAATTTTACGTTAAATCTTCTGTTTAAATACAATGTCTCTATGTTTTAATATTCATAGTACTTTATAGTTTCCTAGTAGTTGTCCATGATTTTCTTTTTTTACCTTTACAATTTCCGTAAGGTGATCTGTTTTTTTCTTCCTACTTTGCAAAGGAAAAAATTGATGATGAAAAATATTAACACATTTAAGAACATTGGCTTCAGGAGTCACAAGATATTAGAATCCTGACATGGTCACCTACTGTCTGTGTGATCTAGGGCTAATTTCTTTATCTTTATGGGCCTTGGTTTCTTCATCTTTGGAATGCAGATAATAACACTTATGTCAATGTGGTTATTGTAAAAATTAATGAGCTTTTATATGCAAAGTCTTAGTGTACTGCCTGGCTAAAAGTAGGCATAAGTAAGAGCTGATCTGTTATTTCCACCGTTACACAGAGCAACTTTTTATGCTTAGATGTAGAAAAACGTAAGTGAGAATGTTACTGGTTGAGTTTGTTTTCCTTGGTTCTTGTTCCTGCTGCAGCAAAGAATTAAAAGGTAGAGACCCAATAGTGAAGCAGAGTGAAAGTTTTATTTGAATATGCTCTAGGGGAGGAGCAGGCCAGAGTTAAGGTAGACAAAGGTTCCTGAACTTTAAGGTGGAAGGCCTTTATGTTACTTCCTGTCAGGGAGGCACGTCTGACGGGCAAGGTGGGGTTACTTGATTTATAGTTCCTTCTGTATAGTCATCCCTCTCAGTGAGTATGTCCTTTCCCCATGCTAAGGTGTGATTTGGGCAGTTTTTAGTCCTGTCCTTTGCTATCTAGTTGCAGAGGAAGTTATCTCCCTGCAAAACCATTGTTGTCTTCACATGGGACCCCCTATCTGGCCAGAGTTTGGGTGGCTTTTTCTTTGAATGTTACCAGTAGGGGGCTTTCTCTGAACCTCATCTTCCAATTTCCAGCTGCTTGTGTCTATCTTTCTACCTAAAGTGCCCTTTTGTTGGTGTGTTTCCCTGTCCCTCCCTGTCTCTTTCTGCTCTCTTTTGCTCTCATCCCGTCTCCAGCCCTTCCATATACTTACACTTGAATTGAGTAATTCACCCTCAGAGTTAGTCCTAATCTGAGACCGTAACTAGGTTAGCCTGGGTGCACCTTTGTTAGTGTGCTTTAATGGTATGTCAGGCACCATGCTGAAAACATTGTCAAGCCTCACAAGTCCAGACCTTAAAAATGAAAAATAAAGTTTGACTTTTCTGCTGTTTGGTCTCCCATATCACTCTACTTAACACCGATCTTTCATGCTACACTTTAGGTTTGGCACAGAATTTCTCTAACAGAAAAAAATGTATCTTGTATATATTATTTTTTCCCATAGCCAATGATGAGGTATCAAAATAACAAGAAACTTTGTTGCTCTTACTAGAATTGTAAAAATTCTATTATACTAAAATCAGTCTTTCTCAAGGTTTGATTCCATTTGAAGCTAAAAGTCAGTACCATTTTTTTTATCATCTTGACACCTATAAGCTATATTCAAGATTTTACATAGAATGTTAAGGATGTGTTAAAGGTTTAGAGGAACACTATTTATTTTCATATGCGCTTCTTATGTTCTTAAGAAAGAGAATGCAAATCATTTTGTACTTAGAGACAGATGCTCTGAGAAAAAAGAAAAAAATTAAAACACTGCATAAAGATGTGACATTTTAAAAAGTTTTTCATCTTCCTCTTGTTTCTATGTAGAACTAGTAAAATATCATTTAAAAGTGTATTTAGAATGGTGACAGTTTAGATATAAGGATTGACATAAATTATAGGAATTTGTTTTACAAACTTCAGCATATTAAAACAAGTAATTTTCCAAGCTCTAGCCCCTTGTGAGCACCTGGTTTCTTACTCATGCAACAAGGACAAAAGCTTATCTAAATAACGATGGTTAATTGAGGTGGTGTTTAGAGAATGGGTGACAAGTGTGTGAGACACAACTCTTGAAAGTCCCTTGATGCTACTTGAAATATAGCCCTTATGTAAAGTAAGATATAGGATTTTTAGTTCAAAAAGTTCTGAAGCTATATTATACTTCATGTGCAAACTTGAAACAGTTTGCATTTGTGAGTTTTTCCATAGTATCTCCAGAACTCACATAACAAAACCACTTTTGCCAGTCAAAGAAAGATTACGATCTTTTTGAATTTCTCATATGATCTTACTTACTTTGGAAGAAAGCAAAGACTTTTCCTTTTACTATTAGTAAGGCATTGTGATGACAGGGTAGTGGTAGGATGTATGTGTGTCTTTTAAATTAATATTTCCGTGGGACTTAATGCATACTTGGCCACTCTTTTTATGTCACATTTTAGGGCTGAAGTGAAGCGGGCCTATGTGATACATTTTAGATTTAAAGAAAAATCATGAAAACAAAAGTGAGAACTGCCAACTTGTTAGCCAGAATTATTTTTGGACAGCAGGAGCCCAGAACACATCTTGTCAAATGGAAAGTCCTATTCCAATTAAGTTTCCAATTAATGTGTACTCTGTTGTCTCTTAGATATTACCCCTGCCTGGACTGGTAATTATGGAACACGAGGAAAGAAGATTTCCCTAAATTCCTCTGTTCGCCTTAAGGCAGAGAAACTGGAATTGGTAACTATCTAAAATTTCCATTTTGCTTCCATAAAATAACAAGGAAATATTTTTATTCTTTTAAGGGATAGAGAACTGGAGCCATTAGTTACTTATTTGCAATTAAATGAGTGACAGGTTTAAATTATTTAATTCATGTTTGAGTTGGACAGTTCATGGTGGTTCAGTACTACAAAAGATAACTAAAACCTTTGTAACTAAATTGACATCAAATTAATCAGTTTCCTCCCATCTGGGAATAAGACAAATATGATGTTTTACCTGTAGAATCAAAGTAAACATGGAATAAATTATGATAAATTATTACATCTCATTAAATCCACATTCTGTGTAGATTCAGTTCTTTGCTTTTATTCAAAATATATTTAGTGACTTAGTAGAACATTCTTTGTTTTCAGTTTGAAACTGTATTTCACTTAATAAATATTTTTTTCTAAGTCCAAATGAGTTTCTATTTACCCAAATATTTCCTAAGCTACTCTGATTTTTTTGGATAGTTACATTTTTATATAAAATATCTGTATCAATTCATTTTGAAATAGGTCCTTCTACTTTAGTTGGTACTTTTGTAGACAGATACGATTTTATTATCCATTACATATTGAAGGTATTTATTATTCAGTAATAGATAAGAACAATGTCTTAAGTATTTAAAATGCAATTTTTTTCTTTATATTCTATAAATATGTTACATATAACATCTAGAAAATTAGTGTTATAATAAAATTTCACAAGGAAGAGGTGCTGATCAACTATGTGGTTATTAAGTAATTAGCCTACTCAGAACAAATTTTAAGAAAGACAAAGAGGTTAGAATTTGATGAAGGAATTACCTGTCAAGACGTATGTATGTATGACATTGTCTTCATGAAATTCCCTTTTTACTAGTCTAAAATTTTTTATCAGGATGTACTGTAAAATGATTTGTAACACTGAACTAGTTATATATTAATTTCTTGTCTGAGAAATGGATTGCCTCTTTTCATGAATACTCTGAGAATGATTTAATAATACATATTTTAAATAACTTCACCATTGTTATTTTTAGTGATAATATTTTTTAAAGTGTTTTTATGAATACTGTGGATCTCATTTGATCCTAACATTAAACCTAGAAGTAGGCATGGTAAACATAGCATATAAGAATACAACTTATTAGTTGGCTTGAAGATGAATTATTACACTTCAACACTACCTGTATTTTTGTACCTGATAAAGATGCTTTGGGATACAGATGCCGTTTCACTGATATTTACTTTACCTCTTGCCATTTCTGTAACATTTGAAGAAAGTTGTAGTAAGCAATGGCATACCCAATGTCTGATTATAGTTAATGAGATGTTTTTTGTGTTAGGTTAGGAAGCATATGACTAATATTATAAAGAAGTGACATTTTTAAAATTCATCCTTCAGACATCAGAAAAAGTTAAGGACATTTATTGGCCAATTAACAAATTTGCATTTTTGTTTAAAGTTAAAAGATGGCACTAGTTATTCAAGAAATTTTTGTTCCACACTTTTTGATCAAAAATAAATTATTTCCAATTTAAATTTATAAACTTACTGACATGCTGTATTCATCTTGGGTAAATTTTACTCTCAACAGAACTTTCACTTATTACTAGTTTTAGCTCTAGATCAATTTGCATTGTAGTTAATTGCATTTTGCAATTATTACTTAATATAGTGAGTCACCATATATTGAGTACTGTGATAGGAGTTCTATTTTCATTACTTTTGCAAAATTTTTTTTACTTCTTTATATAAAAATATCAGCCATATATAGAATGATTATATTGTATATGTACAGTTTAAAGTGTAATAAAACACACATGTACCTACCACCCAGCTGGGAAGGAAAACCTTCGGTATTGCATGTTTATTTCTTCTTGATTATATTCCTCTCCCTCTCCCTCTCCCCAAGGGGTAACTCTATTCTGAATTTTAACTTTATCATTTATACGCTTTCTAAATTTTGATTTATTGAGATATCATGTGGTCAACGAGTTTGTGTATTACCTTTCAACTTTTCTTGGGTATTGTCCACTTGGGGTATTTGTAAAATTCTCACTTCCTCTAGAAAAATCCAGCTCCTAGAAAAATTCTTGGCTCATAGCTAAGCTCAGGAAATAATTGTTGGATTGGTGAATTGTTTTTCTAAAGAGTTTTACCAATTATCATTCCCACTAATCTTTTATAAGAGTTCCCATTGCTCCACAGACTTTACACTATCTTATTATAATGTATTTATATTTATTTCTACCATCTTATTTAAAAATTTTTTTCTTTGTTCTTTTTAACACTTCTTTTTTATTGTATTCTTTGGTTTGATTATGCTTCATTATTTGGTTGGCTGTTTTTGCATTTTCATATTTCATATTTTAGAAGTTATGCCTTCTCTTGCTTTTTTTCAGTCATCACCTTAAAATTTGAACATGCATGTTTAACTTAAATTAATTAGTCTAAAGTTAGTAAGAACCTTTACCCTTCTTAAAGATAAACAAAATATAGTATACACATACAATGGACTATTATTGGGCTATAAAAGGAATAAAGTTCTAATAGATACTAATAGATAAAGTTCTTGTAATTTAAAGCTCAATGAAAGAAGCCAGACACAGTTGCAAATGGTATGATTGTTTATGTGAAATGCCACAATAGGCAAAACCATAGAAACAGAAAATATGATATTAGTGGTTGCCTGGGACCAGGAGATAGGGAAGTAGCAAGTGACTGCTAACGGTATGGGGGTTTCTTTTTGGGGTGATGAAAATTTTCGAGAATTTGCAGTGACTGACGTACACATTTGTGAAGCAATTTGACTGTACACTAAATGGTGAACTTTCTGTGAATTATATCTCAAGAAATCTGTTATTAATAAAATGAAAAAACATTGATTTTTTTGGTAATGGTACATTATGGTACCATTTACACAAAAATTAAAACAAATATTTTTTAAATATTTATTATATGTATTTATGAAAATATGAAGTTATGATATAAAAACATGTCTGGGGAGGGGTGGGGCGGAAGATGGCGGCGTGAGTAGAGCAGCGGAAATCTCCTCCCAAAACAACATATATCTATGAAAATATAACAAAGACAACCCTTCCTAGAATAAAGACCAGAGGACACAGGACAATATCCAGACCACATCCGGACCTGAGAGAACCCAGCGCCTCACGAAGGGGGTAAGATACAAGCCACGGCCCCGCGGGAGCCGAGCGCCCCTCCCCCCAGCTCCCGGCGGGAGAAGAGCAGGCAGAGCGGGAGGGAGACGGAGCCCAGGACTGCCGAACACCCAGCCCCAGCCATCCGGGCCAGAGTGCAGGGCCCCCGATACTGGGAAAACAGGGCAGCAAGAACAGTGAGCAGGCACTGGAGGCTGGGCGACAGAGGACATAAGAAAAGCGCGCGACCATTTTTTTTTTTGCTTTTTTGCTGCTTTGTTTTGGCGAGCGCTTTTTGGAAGTCTTAAAGGGACAGGGACCCCAATATTAGGGAAACAGGGCAGAAAGACCGGTGAGCAGAGGCCTGAGGCTGGCACCGGAGAATAAAGAAAAACGAACGACCACCTTTTTTTTTTTTAATTAAAAATTTTTTTTTTTTTTTATTAAAAAAATTTTTTTTTCTTGTTTTTTTTTGTGGTCGTTGTTTTGTTTTGGCGGGTGCTTTTTGGAAGTCTTAAAGGGGCAGGGCGGGCCACTTAATCCAGAGGTAGGGAATCCGGGATCTCTGGGCACCCTAACCCCTGGGCTGCAGGGAGCAGGGAGGCCCCTTACGGAGATAAATAGCCTCCCAGCAGCTCCTGCTCCAACGCGACTCCACCATTTTGGAGTAGCTGCCCGAGCCAGGCCACGCCCACAGCAACAGCGGAGATTAACTCCATAGCAGCCGGGCAGGAAGCAGAAACCCTGTCTGCGCGCAGCTGCGCAGCACAAGCCACTAGAGGCCGCTGTTCTCCCAGGAGAGGAGGGCCACAAACCAACAAGAAAGGAAGTCCTTCCAGCCGTCACTCGTCCCAGTTCTGCAGACTATTCCTATCACCATGAAAAGGCAAAGCTACAGGCAGACAAAGATCACAGAGACAACACCAGAGAAGGAGACAGACCTAACCAGTCTTCCTGACAAAGAATTCAAAATAAGAATCATAAACATGCTGACAGAGATGCAGAGAAACACGCAAGAAAAATGGGATGAAGTCCGGAAAGAGATCACAGATGCCAGAAAGGAGATCGCAGAAATGAAACAAACTCTGGAAGGGTTTATAAGCAGAATGGATAGAATGCAAGAGGCCATTGATGGAATTGAAATCAGAGAACAGGAACGCATAGAAGCTGACATAGAGAGAGACAAAAGGATCTCCAGGAATGAAACAATATTAAGAGAACTGTGTGACCAATCTAAAAGGAGCAATATCCGTATTATAGGGGTCCCAGAAGAAGAAGAGAGAGGCAAAGAGATGGAAAGTATCTTAGAAGAAATAATTGCTGAAAACTTCCCCACACTGGGGGAGGAAGTAATCAAACAGACCACGGAAATACACAGAACCCCCAACAGAAAGGATCCAAGAAGGGCAACACCAAGACACATAATAATTAAAATGGCAAAGATCAAGGACAAGGAAAGAGTGTTAAAGGCAGCTAGAGAGAAAAAGGTCACCTATAAAGGGAAACCCATCAGGCTAACGTCAGATTTCTCAACAGAAACCCTACAGGCCAGAAGAGAATGGCATGATATATTTAATACAATGAAACAGAAGGGCCTTGAACCAAGGATACTGTATCCAGCACGACTATCATTCAAATATGACGGTGGGATTAAACAATTCCCAGACAAACAAAAGCTGAGGGAATTTGCTTTCCATAAACCACCTCTACAGAACATCTTACAGGGACTGCTCTAGATGGGAGCACTCCTAGAAAGAGCACAGCACAAAACACCCAACATATGAAGAATCGAGGAGGAGGAACAAGAAGGGAGAGAAGAAAAGAATCTCCAGACAGTGTATATAACAGCTCAATAAGCGAGCTAAGTTAGGCAGTAAGATACTAAAGAGGCTAACCTTGAACCTTTGGTAACCACGAATTTAAAGCCTGCAATGGCAATAAGTACATATCTTTCAATAGTCACCCTAAATGTTAATGGGTTGAATGCACCAATCAAAAGACACAGAGTAACAGAATGGCTAAAAAAGCAAGACCCATCTATATGCTGCTTACAAGAAACTCACCTCAAACCCAAAGACATGTACAGACTAAAAGTCAAGGGATGGAAAAACATATTTCAAGCAAACAACAGTGAGAAGAAAGCAGGGGTTGCAGTACTAATATCAGACAAAATAGACTTCAAAACAAAGAAAGTAACAAGAGATAAAGAAGGACACTACATAATGATAAAGGGCTCAGTCCAACAAGAGGATATAACCATTCTAAATATATATGCACCCAACACAGGAGCACCAGCATATGTGAAACAAATACTAACAGAACTAAAGGGGGATATAGACTGCAATGCATTCATTCTAGGAGACTTCAACACACCACTCACCCCAAAGGATAGATCCACTGGGCAGAAAATAAGTAAGGACACGGAAGCACTGAACAACACAGTAGAGCAGATGGACCTAATAGACATCTATAGAACTCTACATCCAAAAGCAGCGGGATATACATGCTTCTCAAGTGCACATGGAACATTCTCCAGAATAGACCACATACTAGGCCACAAAAAGAGCCTCAGAAAATTTCAAAAGATTGAAATCCTACCAACCAACTTTTCAGACCACAAAGGCATAAAACAAGAAATAAACTGTACAAAGAAAGCAAAGAGGCTCACGAACACATGGAGGCTTAACAACACGCTCCTAAATAATCAATGGATCAATGACCAAATCAAAATGGAGATCCAGCAATATATGGAAACAAATGACAACAACAACACTAAGCCCCAACTTCTGTGGGACACAGCAAAAGCAGTCTTAAGAGGAAAGTATATAGCAATCCAAGCATATTTAAAAAAGGAAGAGCAATCCCAAATGAATGGTCTAATGTCACAATTATCGAAATTGGAAAAAGAAGAACAGATGAGGCCTAAGGTCAGCAGAAGGAGGGACATAATAAAGATCAGAGAAGAAATAAATAAAATTGAGAAGAATAAAACAAAAGCAAAAATCAATGAAACCAAGAGCTGGTTCTTCGAGAAAATAAACAAAATAGATAAGCCTCTAGCCAGACTTATTAAGAAGAAAAGAGAGTCAACACAAATCAACAGTATCAGAAACGAGAAAGGAAAAATCACGACGGACCCCACGGAAATGCAAAGAATTATTGGAGAATACTATGAAAACCTATATGCTAACAAGCTGGGAAACCTAGGAGAAATGGACAACTTCCTAGAAAAATATAACCTTCCAAGATTGACCCAGGAAGAAATAGAAAATCTAAACAGACCAATTACCAGCAACGAAATTGAAGAGGTAATCAAAAAACTACCAAAGAACAAAACCCCCGGGCTAGATGGATTTACCTCGGAATTTTATCAGACATACAGGGAAGACATAATACCCATTCTCCTTAAAGTTTTCCAAAAAATAGAGGAGGAGGGGATACTCCCAAACTCATTCTATGAAGCTAACATCACCCTAATACCAAAACCAGGCAAAGACCCCACCAAAAAAGAAAACTACAGACCAATATCCCTGATGAACGTAGATGCAAAAATACTCAACAAAATATTAGCAAACCGAATTCAAAAATACATCAAAAGGATCATACACCATGACCAAGTGGGTTTCATCCCAGGGATGCAAGGATGGTACAACATTCGAAAGTCCATCAACATCATCCACCACATCAACAAAAAGAAAGACAAAAACCACATGATCATCTCCATAGATGCTGAAAAAGCATTTGACAAAGTTCAACATCCATTCATGTTAAAAACTCTCAGCAAAATGGGAATAGAGGGCAAGTACCTCAACATAATAAAGGCCATCTATGATAAACCCACAGCCAACATTATATTGAACAGCGAGAAGCTGAAAGCATTTCCTCTGAGATCGGGAACTAGACAGGGATGCCCACTCTCTCCACTGTTATTTAACATAGTACTGGAGGTCCTAGCCACGGCAATCAGACAAAATAAAGAAATACAAGGAATCCAGATTGGTAAAGAAGAAGTTAAACTGTCACTATTTGCAGATGACATGATACTGTACATAAAAAACCCTAAAGACTCCACCCCAAAACTACTAGAACTGATATCGGAATACAGCAAAGTTGCAGGATACAAAATCAACACACAGAAATCTGTGGCTTTCCTATATACTAACAATGAACCAACAGAAAGAGAAATCAGGAAAACAACTCCATTCACAATTGCATCAAAAAAAATAAAATACCTAGGAATAAACCTAACCAAAGAAGTGAAAGACTTATACTCTGAAAACTACAAGTCACTCTTAAGAGAAATTAAAGGGGACACTAACAGATGGAAACTCATCCCATGCTCGTGGCTAGGAAGAATTAATATCGTTAAAATGGCCATCCTGCCCAAAGCAATATACAGATTTGATGCAATCCCTATGAAACTACCAGCAACATTCTTCAATGAACTGGAACAAATAATTCAAAAATTCATATGGAAACACCAAAGACCCCGAATAGCCAAAGCAATCCTGAGAAAGAAGAATAAAGTAGGGGGGATCTCACTCCCCAATTTCAAGCTCTACTATAAAGCCATAGTAATCAAGACAATTTGGTACTGGCACAAGAACAGAGCCACAGACCAATGGAACAGACTAGAGAATCCAGACATTAACCCAGACATATATGGTCAATTAATATTTGATAAAGGAGCCATGGACATACAATGGCGAAATGACAGTCTCTTCAACAGGTGGTGCTGGCAAAACTGGACAGCTACATGTAGGAGAATGAAACTGGACCATTGTCTAACCCCATATACAAAAGTAAACTCAAAATGGATCAAAGACCTGAATGTAAGCCATGAAACCATTAAACTCTTGGAAGAAAACATAGGCGAAAACCTCTTAGACATAAACATGAGTGACCTCTTCTTGAACATATCTCCCCGGGCAAGGAAAACAACAGCAAAAATGAGTAAGTGGGACTATATTAAGCTGAAAAGCTTCTGTACAGCAAAAGACACCATCAATAGAACAAGAAGGATCCCTACAGTATGGGAGAATATATTTGAAAATGACACATCCGATAAAGGCTTGACGTCCAGAATATATAAGGAGCTCTCACGCCTCAACAAACAAAAAACAAATAACCCAATTAAAAAATGGGCAGAGGAACTGAACAGACAGTTCTCCAAAAAAGAAATACAGATGGCCAACAGACACATGAAAAGATGCTCCACATCGCTAATTATCAGAGAAATGCAAATTAAAACTACAATGAGGTATCACCTCACACCAGTAAGGATGGCTGCCATCCAAAAGACAAACAACAACAAATGTTGGCGAGGCTGTGGAGAAAGGGGAACCCTCCTACACTGCTGGTGGGAATGTAAGTTAGTTCAACCATTGTGGAAAGCAGTATGGAGGTACATCAAAATGCTCAAAACAGACTTACCATTTGACCCAGGAATTCCACTCCTAGGAATTTACCCTAAGAATGCAGCAATCAAGTTTGAGAAAGACAGATGCACCCCTATGTTTATTGCAGCACTATTTACAATAGCCAAGAATTGGAAGCAAACTAAATGTCCATCAATAGATGAATGGATAAAGAAGATGTGGTACATATACACAATGGAATACTACTCAGCTATAAGAAAAGGGCAAATCCAATCATTTGCAGCAACATGGATGGAGCTGGAGGGTATTATGCTCAGTGAAACAAGCCAAGCGGAGAAAGAGAAATACCAAATGATTTCACTTATCTGTGGAATATAAGAACAAAGGAAAAACTGAAGGAACAAAACAGCAGCAGAATCACAGAACTCAAGAATGGACTAACAGGTACCAAAGGGAAAGGGACTGGGGAGGATGGGTGGGTAGGGAGGGATAAGGGGGGGAGAAGTAGGGGGGTATTAAGATTAACATGCATGGGGGGGTAGGAGAAAAGGGAGGGCTGTACAACACAGAGAAGGCAAGTAGTGATTCTACAACATTTAGCTATGCTGATGGACAGTGACTGTAAAGGGGTTTATAGGGGAGACCTGGTATAGGGGAGAGCCTAGTAAACATAATATTCGTCATGTAAGTGTAGATTAGTGATAGCAAAAAAAAAAAAAAAAAAAGGGCAGTTCCTGTGTGGTAACCTCCAACGAGTTCTACACAAGGGTATAAAGGGCATATAAAAGTGTAGGCAAAGGGTCTGTTTGTGTTTATACAGAGGATCAAAGCCTAATTGGGCTACCCCGAAAATGAACTAAGATACGATATGAAAAAGAACTTCCAACATCTGCACCCTCTGGAAGACTCATGCCAGAAGATGATCATCAAAAAACCCCAACAAAGATCCACGCACTGCTACAGCTGTAGATGCACTCATCCCACCAGTTCCTGGACCTGCCATGGGAATGAGGAAGGAGATATCTAAGCTGGCCTGTGCATATAGTAAAACAACAAAATTGGACTGGATCTATACTGTTGGAACTCAACCAAGAATTTGGAGAAGTGCAAATTGTAGCGCTCCAAAGTCTTACAACTACAAACTATTTATTGTTAAAAGAACATATGGCATGTGAACAGTCCCCAGGAATGGGTTGTTTTAATTTGTCTGATTTCTCTCAGACTGTTCAAGTTCATTTGGACAATATCCACCATATCATAGATAAGTTTTCACAAATGCCTAAGGTGCCTAACTGGTTTTCTTGGTTTCACTGCAGATGGCTGGTAATTACAGATATGCTTTGGTTATGTAACTATACTCCTATTATGTTAATGTGTGTGTGCAATTTAAGTAGTAGCTTAAAACCTATACATGCTGAAGTTACTCTACAAGAAGATATATCAAAGAAATAATCAATCTTCCCAAGTTTTCTTCCGCCTGCTACTTCTATAGCTTTTCTTCTTCCTTCCTAATTACAACCCTTAAATAGAATTCGTGCCTCATATCAAATTTACCGAGTATCATAATTCTTCCAAGTGGTAAAGATACCTCAAGACAAATGCTGGGCATAGAAGCCACAGGGCATAAATATGCAAAGAAGTAAAAAGCTAACTTTTTCAACAATAAGGCTTCTCTCTCACTTACCAACTTCACATTTCCCTGTATGGCCCCGGAAGATGACTGGTTAGCCAGAGACGGGTAAGATTCCTCAAGGGAGGAACAACCTAAGACAGGCACAGTCGCAGGGGGGCCATCAGGTGAGAAATTGGGGATCAACAGAGGTGAGGCTTAGAACCTCACCCCCCCGTTCTGAGAGAAATCTTCTGCATACGTGGATGTTTTATTGCCCTGGTCTAGCTTGGATTAACACATTGTCTACAGGCACACACCTGATCATCTACATGTGCTCTCTTACAACACTAAACTATGTTTTCTACCTTTATCTTGTATCTACCTACCACTTCAGCATTTTATTAAAAATAATAATAATAAAGAGAGAAATGTGGTATCCACATATAAATCAAGTATAAAAACCAAATGAGTATTCATATTTGAACTGACTGTTTATAGTTCATAATGCATGAGCAAAACCGAAAGTTTCTGTGATGACTGCCCTTGTACTGTTCACTATGTAACTTATTCATTATGTAAGAATTTGTTCTACATGTAAAAACTTGTTTGTTATGCCTCAGAAGATTGGAGACTGACAAAAATTAGGCTTGGGGTGGAATAATGATTGTGCATTGAGCATTGACTCCCCTATACAGAATTTTATTGTCGTTAACAACCATTTGATCAATAAATATGAGAGATGCCCTCACAAAAAAAAAAAAAAAAGGACAGACTTCCAATGGTAAAATAAATTAGTAACCGGGATGTAAGGTATAGCATAAGGAATATAGTCAAGATATTGTAACAGCCTGGTAGGGTGATAGCTGGAACCTAGAATTATGTATATAAATGTTCTACCACTGTGTTGTACACTTGAAACTCATGTAATGTAATACTGTGTGTCAACTACCCTTCAATAAAAAATAATTATTAAAAAAAAAAAAAAAAAACATGTCTGGGAACGCTCTATAAGCAACTTCATAAGAAGAATATTGAAAATATAAAATTTTGCCAAAAACCAAGAGAAAATGTTTGCAATACATATTACATATAAAATGCTAGCATCCAAAATGTGTGAAGAAGTCATATACACTAAAGAGATTTTTACCCGTGTTTATACAGTATAAGAATGTTTATTGCTGCATTGCTAGTAGGCAGAAAACCCCAATGTCCATCTACAGGAAAGTGGATGAATAAATTGTGGCATAGTCATCTAATCAAATATTTATGTGTTACTGTTGCAATAGCCTATGATAGCATGTGTGAATGATAAAACCGATCCTGTAGAGTAAAAATAGCAGGTTTCAGAAGACTAAATACCACATTTTTATGAAGCTAAAAAGAAGCAAAACAAAATAAGTTGCTAGAGATACATAAATATATGTGTGAATAACCATTTAAAAATTAATAGTATGGGGATAACAGTTTATTAGTAGTGGTTACCTGTAGTAGAGTAGGACATTAATTCAACAGTATTGGCAGTTTTATAATTCTTAAATGGATTCATAGATGCTTTATTTTATTGTCTTGTCTATATATATATATGTACACATATGTTCCTACATACACACACATATATGTTCATATATGTTATTAGTATATATCAAATATAATAAAATACTTGGGAATCTTCAACCAAATAACAGTTGTTCCTCTGGGGAGAAGTTCAAAAGGTCTTTTGCAATGTTTTGTTTCATTCAAAACCTGTAGTAATATGCTTAAATGCTAAGCTTTAATGTACAGTTTAATAATGCATGTAATGTAAAATGTTCAGAACAGAAAGCTGTGATATATTGGTAATTTTTAAAAAACATAGAACTGTATAGTGATTTACTTTTTGCAAAATTGCATACCTTTTGCATATATATATATACATTTATGTATATATGTGTGTATATATATATATTTAACATATAGGAGCTATATTCTTAGGAAAAAACCTAAAACATTAATACACCAAACTGTTAAGAGTGTTTGTCTCTAGAGCAGTGGTTCTAAAGGATGGCAGTGTGGGGGTTTTGCCTCAGAGGGCATTTGGCAATGTCTTAGAGACATTTTTGGTTTTCACAGTTGGGAGAATGCCACCAAGTTAGGAATCACTAACAAAAAATATTTCCTAACTCTGTGTATGAAAATTTAAGACATATTGATAAATAATTTGTAAGTCGAAAACATTGCTAATAAAGAAGCTTAATTTCACTTGTAATTAGGGGAATCCAAATTAACAAATGACATCCTATTTCCTATCCAGCATATTGACAAATATTAAAGTGTGAAAACAGCAAATGCTGTTAAGAATATAGAAAAACAGAAGTGCTTATATACTAGTGGTGTGCATAAATTAGTATCACCAGTTTTAATTTTACAATATCTAATAAAGTTGACATTATATATACCCTATGACTCAGCATTTCCTCTTCTAGGGATTTACTATAGAGAAATTTTTACACGTCTACACAAGGAGACCATATAATGTTTTGTAATAAAAACAGATTTGAGTAATTATAAAAGCCCATCAGGAAATTATAATAAATTATATTCATACAGTGGGATACCATTTAAAATTAAAATAAGTAAACTAGTTTTGCAGGTAACAATATTGAGCAATTGTAAAATCATAACATTGAAGTAAAAATAAAAACAATGTGTAGTTATCCATTTGTATTATATTTTTCATGTAAAATTTCAAATGCACTCGAGTACATATTATTAGGGCTTATATGTAGCAATGCATTAAATTATGGACAAGAAGGATGTACCAACCTTAAGATAGTGGTTACTGATAAGAAACAGTGGAGGAAGGTCTCAACCAGGTCTATAATGTTTATTCTTAAATCTGCATATAAATTTCAAGCAAATAATCAGTAAGTATGAATAATTGGGGGTTCTTTGTATTATTCCCTTTCCTTTTCTCTTTTACATTTGGAACACATTTATGACTGAAGGACAAGAACACCAAAAGATAAGAATTACTATTCCATGTTATGCAAGGCAAATATTTATGACTGTGTGGACAGGGTCGGCAAATAATGCTAGGTTAAGCACTGGAATCATTTTTGAAGGCATCTTTCCTGATGTCTCCTCTTCCTCCTGTCTCCTCTCACTGTGCCCAGCCACCCTAGTCATTAACCAGTTTGTTTTTGCCATATACATCCTGTTTACACTTCTGTTAATTACATATCACTCTAGTTACATTTATTTACCTGGTACTCTCACCCTAGAGCCCATAGCTATATCTTGTTTGCTGTGTCTTTTTGCATAGTTTGCATTTGACAAATAGTAAGCACTAAAGAAATAACTTGTTGAATGAAATGATGAATGCCTGAACAGAAGAAAAATTATCCTTTCCTTTTTTTCCTGTACTTTTCTCTTCTCTTTCCTTTTCCTTTCTTGTTCTTTCTTTTCTTTTATTCTTTTTCCCAAAGAAAGAAGGAAAAGGGACAAGAACTAACTACCCCTACTCTTGAAAAACTTTCTGCAAGTACCCTACAGTACTTTGTATCTCCTTGGCCAATTTGTAGTCACATGGCCTCATCAAGCTGCAAAAGGGACTGGGAGATATCTTCTAACTGGTTGACAATGTTTCTAGCTAAAAATTATGGTTCTGATATAAAAAAACAAAAGAATCTATTAGATTACAACTGGAATACAACTAGCAGACTCTCAATTTTTAATCGGCAATGGGTACTAAAAGAAGAAGGTAGAGAGAAGTGGGTTATAGAGAAAGCTTTTAACTTTACTATTTGTGTAAGCCTGCCCATAAACAAGCCAAAAATGGTAAAGTTTTGTATTTAACCCAATTCCTATTAACTTTAGTTTTGGTCTCAAATACAAGATAACAAAGTATCTATGTGTTTTATGGTTGCACTTACAGAAATTAATGTTAAATCTGATTTAATAGAATTTCTTTGTTATTTTTTTCCTGCCGTATCACATATCTTAAACTAAGAAATCATTTGAGTTTTAATTTTAGCGCTATGCTTATGAATTTCGCATCAGCCAAGGAGCTAGCCTTGCTTAAAAAAAAAAGTCTGACATGGTGATGGAATCAGAAAGCTATTATTTTATAGAAAATTAATCCATAAATAGCAGACTTCTGTAGGTATCTAATTCTGGTCAGTGCTCCTGATATTCATTATTTTCACTATATTGTAACATAAAGTTGTAATGAAAAGTTTTATTCTTTGCAGATTTGAAGAATTGCTTCATATGAGTCCTTTCTCTTCCAGGCCTTAAATTATCTTGGTATTCAGCCCACGAAGGAACAGTACCAAACCCTGAGACAGCAAGTGCAAGCAGATGCAAAGGGGACAGTGTCTTTTGGAGGTATGAAAGGTTTATCAGGTTGTATCATCACAGAAATTTGGTCGAAGTTTTATGAGACCTGCTTTCACTAAAAATGCCTCTTCTTTAGAAGGAGAGAAAGAAAAATAAAACCACATTTATTTCAAGTTCCTTAGTCAGTAGTCTAAAAACTCCACTTGAATTATTGGCCTGACTTGGTCAGCAGAAAGAACATTCTTAGAATCTTTCAGCTCTGAAATATTATTCTATCATATTCTTTTTTAAAGTTTTTTGGCACAGGCATTGTTTCAGTAATAACAAAAGAAACAGTACAAAATATAGAAGTCCTAATTACCCTGTGAAATTCTAATTTTTCTTTAGGTAATAAAGATACAATAACTATTTTTATGATGCTCTATAATTACTATTAAATGTTGCATGATGCTGACATACTTAGTTGATGTACTACAATATCAAACCTTTCTACTATTGGGAATTTTGTGGCTTCTCAGTAACTGATATTATGAATAAATCTGTATATAACATCATAGCTTTTTCTCTTATTTTTCTTAGGGTAAGTCCCCACAAGGGGTTTGAACATTTGGTACATATTAAGAAATTGTTTTCTAGGGACATTTTATGTATGTATTTGTCCTACCACTAGTAATGTTTGAATATAACATTTTTTTGTATCCTTGGCAGCATTAAGTGTTTAATTTTTAAAAAATTTAAATTTCCAGCATATTAGAATCACAGGTAGAGTATGCTCTATACAGTTGATGCAGTGTTGTATTATTTTAAAAATACATTGCTACAAAAGGAAATTCACTTTTTGGTTTTGAAGTGATGAAAAAAAAACATACTTGCTCCCCTTTCCTCTTGAAAATTACCCCAAAATAATGAGAATTCTGAAAACAGAATTACATGTATAACTAAAATTCATACCTGAAGAAGTTTATGGTTTGCTGGGACTGCAACAGGTAGTCTTAACAGTTGTTAAGAGAATATGCTTTAGAATCAGACCTTAAAGGAATCCTGCTCTGCTACTCATTTGCCAAGTGGTTTTCAGATATTTAAAATGGTTACTGTGTTTGAGCTGCAACCTCTAAAATGGAGTGGGTAAGAGGACCTATCTCAGAAAATTGTTGTGAGGGTGAAATTGCTAATTACCATGCCTGGCATAACGAGGCTGTTACATAAACAGTAACTGCTGCTAATTAATATTATTAAACCTTAATTTTTCTTAATTTCTTCCAGCTAGAAAAGCTGTAAATCATATCATAATAGTGTCATATGTTTCAGACAAAGTTCTCCTCATGATAAAAGAGTTAGAGAAATAGATATGCCTATGGTATTTGTTTGCTTTATCATTACCTTAACTGATTTATTAACTTCAGCAAAGTTAACTAAAATAAGTTAGAACCAGTTTATTTCTTAACTTATTTTTGAACTTATATTTACCTGCCACTTCATAATACCATTTCAAGGTAATTTATTTAAGTAAGTTAAATTTGAAGCATTAGTTATAGCATATGGCTTCAACTTCATATAGAAAAAGATAAAGATTTATTTAGATGAGGTTAAATGCTTAAATGTTCTTACTGAAATGTATTCCATTTTAGATTTTGTCCAGGTTGCCAGAAACTTGTTTTGTTTGAAGTTGGATGAAGTAAATGTTGGTGCACGTGAAATTTCCAGCATATTAGAATCACAGGTAGAGTATGCTCTATACAATTGTGCTGGTTGTACCTATATCATAAGTCCTACATGTTATGTGTCATACATGTAGACTTTTTTCACTTTTTTAAATAAAGCATGCAAATTACACATGCTTCTTGAATAAATATATAAGTTACAGAGTAATTTAAAATCAAAAGTGAAATTTCATCTTTATCTCTTCTGTTTTCTCCTCTCACTGTCCTCTCATGCTGCTCCCATCCCTAAATCTACCACAGAAAGTTACTCGTAAGTGTATATTATACCCTCTGAAAGTTTACATTCTGAACCATCCTCCTGTAATCATCATCCAGGTCAAGAAACACATTAAAGAAATTACCAGGACCCCAGTGCTCTTACACCCAGTTACAGGTGCTGTCCCTTACCCCCAACCCTCAATCAAGATAACCACTCTTCTGCCCTTTAACAGCATAGATTGGATTTACCTGTTCTGTGCTGTATGTAAAATGAAATTGTGAAGTCTGTTAACTTCCTAAGTCATTTGCTCTACATAACTTTGCCATTTATATTGTCAAATCTTTCAGTCCTTTTTCATTATGGATTTTTGATATATTACTAAGGGAGATCTTTCAGTGTGTATTTTATATAGTTTATATATTTAATTCACTCAAAATTTATAAGTGTCTATGCATTGGTTTGGGCCCCAAGTGGATAACCACTTGCCCTTATTTTACAGTCATTTATTTAATAATCATCCTTCTTCACTTTTACTGCTAATTTGAAATGTGAACTACATCATACACTAAATTTCTTTCTAGATACAAAGATCTGTTTCTAGACCTATCACTCTGTTCCATTGAACCATTTCTCTCTGCTAGTATATTATTTTAATTATTCTGGGAGCATTCTAGGTTCTTTATTATTTGGTGAACTAAGTCCTTAATTTTTTTTTAACTGGTTTTGATTTTCTGCATGATTTTTAGATCATTTTGCCATGAAAATAAAAATTCCATTGGGACTTTTTTTTAAAATAGGAATTGCATTAAATTTATAGAATGATTTGGCAGAAAAGAACATGGTTTATTTCTCCATTTAGGTCTTTGCTGATGTTTTGGAAAGAGAAATTATGTCTTCTTCATATATGTCTTGATGATTTCTTTGTAGGTCTGAATAGATATGCAAAAGTTTTTGACACTATTGGAAATGTGATTTTTTTATCATTGTACCTCTTGATTGTTGATTAGTAAAGAGTAATTTTTGAATATTTTGTGTGGTGCCATTTTATTGAACTCCCTTTCTCCAGCTGTGTTTCAGTTATTTCTCTTGAATTTTCTAGGTAGGCATTTGAAATTCATTTCATTTTTGACTCACAAATTTTTGCTTTTTCTGAGTACTGTTCAATAGGATCCACAAATGTGAGTGACAAATAAACTTGCATGATATCTGAGCTACTTTACATTTTTAATTTCTTAAAAGTAGCTAACATTATCTTATTTAAAAAATAAATTTTACATCATTTCTATTTTTCTAGAACAGTTTAAATAAAAGAAACTCTATCTGTTTCTTTAAAGTTTGAAAATATGTTATATAACAAGTGATTTGGGCCTAGATCTTTCAGGATAGGAGACATTTCCTACTCTTTAATGTATCTAAAGTTATTTTAGCCCAGTTTTTGTCCTTTTCTTAAATAATTTTGTTGGTGTATGTTCTTATAGAAAGTTTTCCCTTCATCAAGGTATTAATACTTAGTAAGATTAACATGGATTTTCTTTCAGGTTTTGAATCATCATTGACTTGTAACTCTTGATATTTGATAAGACACATTCTCCTACCTTGTTCTTCTTTTTAAATATTGCTTTGGCTAATTTTTGCTCTTACCCATATAAGTTCCAGCAAAAATCTTGCTGTGTTGAATTTATAGATTATATGGGGAAGAATCAACATCTTTATAAATTTAAATCATCTGTGAACATGTTTGGTTTCTTATATATCTATGTCTTTTTGAATAACATTTGATGATGTTTTTTTCCACAAAGAAGCTTTATTAATATTTTGTTAGACTTATTTCTAATTACCTTATACTTTTTTTTTACCATTATAATAAATAGTGTCTTTTCTTTTAAAGACTTTATTTCCCTACAGCCATTTAATGTTCACAGCAAAATTGAAGGGAAGGTACAGATATTTCCCATACGCTCTGCTACCCCATATGCACAGCCTCCTCCATTATCAACATCTTTTCTCACCAGAGTGGTATATTTATTACAATTGATAAACCTATATTGACACACCATCATCAACTAAAGTCCATGGTTTATGTCATGGTTCATTCTTGGTGTTGTACACTCTATGTAGGTTCACACAAATGTATAATAACGTATTGATCATTATGGTATCACATAGAGTAGTTTTACTCCCCTAAAAATCCTCTATGATCTGCCTATTAATCTCTCTACTCATTTAAGTTTCCTCCATGTCTTTTAATTCCATGTCTTTTAACTGAAGTTCTAAGACACCCATATTATTAAGTCCCCCGCAAATACACACCATTGCAGTCACTGTACATCAGAATAATAAGATGCTACAGTCACTACTTGTCTTCTCTGTGCTATACTGCCTTCCTGGTGATGCCCCTACATTATGTGTGTTAATCATAATACCCCTTAATCCCCTTCTCCTTCCCCACTGACCGTCCCCACTCCCTTCCCTCTTGGTAACCGCTAATCCCTTCTTGGAGTCTGTGAGTCTGCTGCTGTTTTGTTCCTTCAGTTTTGCTTTGTTGTTATACTCCACAAATGAGTGAAATCATTTGGTACTTGTCTTTCTCTGCCTGGCTTATTTCACTGAGCATAATTCCCTCCAGCTTCATCCATGTTGTTGCAAATGGTAGAATTTGTTTTCTTCTTACGGCTGAATAATATTCCATTGTGTATACGTACCATGTCTTCTTTATCCATTCATCTACTGGTGGACACGTAGGTTGCTTTCATATCTTGGCTATTGTACATAGTGCTGCAATAAATGTAGGGGTGCATATGTCTTTTTGAGTCAAGGACTTTGTTTTCTTTGGGTAAATTCCTAGGAGTGGAATTCCTGGGTCAAATGGTATTTCTATTTTTAGTTTCTGGAGGAACCTCCATATTGCCTTCCACAACGATTGAACTAATTTACATCCCACCAACAGTGTTGGAGGGTTCCCCTTTCTCCACATCCTTGCCAGCATTTGTTGTTTCTTGTCTTTTGGATGTTGGCCATCCTAACTGGTATGAAGCGATATCTCATTGAGGTTTTAATTTGCATTTCCCTGATGATTAGCAATGTGGAGCATCTTTTCATGTGCCTGTTGGCCATCTGAATTTCTTCTTTGGAGAAGTCTGTTCAGATCCTATGCCTATTTTTGAATTGGGCTATTTGCTTTTTAGATGTTGAGGCATTGAGTTCTTTATATATTTTGGAAGTTAAGCTCTTGTCGGATATGTCATTTACCAATATATTCTCCCATACAATAGGATGTCTTTTGTTCTGATGATGGTGTCCTTTGCAGTACAGAAGTTTTTTAGTTTGATGTAGTCCTATTTGTTCATTTTTGCTTTTGTTTCCCTTGTCCGAGGAGATGTGTTCCAGAAAAAGTTGCCTGTGTTTATATTCAAGAGAGTTTGGCTATGTTTTCTTCTAAGAGTTTTGTGGTTTCATGACTTACGTTCAGGTCTTTGATGCATTTCAAGTTTACTTTTGTATATGGAGTTAGACAATAATCCAGTTTCATTTCTCTTCCATGTAGCTGTCCAGTTTTGCCAACACCAGTTGTTGAAGAGGCTGTCATTTTCCCATTGTATGTCCATGGCTCCTTTGTCATATATTAATTGGCTGTATGTGTGTGGGTTTATATCTGGGCTTTCTATTCTATTCCATTGACCTGTGGGTCTGTTCTTGTGCCAGTACCAAATTGTTTTAATTACTGTGACTTTGTAGTAGAGCTTGAAGTTGGTGAGTAAAATCCCCCCAGTTTTATTCTTCCCTCTCAGGATTACTTTGGCTATTCTGGGTCTTCTGTGGTTCCATAGGAATTTTAGAACTATTTGTTCTAGTTTGTTGAAGAATGCTGTAGGTATTTTGATAGGTTTTGCATTGAATCTGTAGATTGCTTTAGACAGGATGGCCATTTTGACAATATTAATTCTCCCTATCTATGAGCAGGGTATGTATTTCCATTTATTGGTGTCATCTTTAATTTCTCTCCTGAGTGTCTTATAGTTTTTAGGGTCTTATACCTCCTTGGTTAGGTTTATTCCTAGGTATTTTATTCTTTTGATCCACTTGTGAATGGAAATGTTTCCCTGATTTCTCTTTCTGCTAGTTCATCGTTAATGTATAGAAACGCAACAGATTTCTGTGTATTAATTTTGTATCCTACAGCTTTGATAAATTCAGTTATTCTAATAGTTTTAAAGTAGATTCTTTTGGTTTTTTTATGTGCAATATCATGTCATCTGCAAACAATGACACTTTAACTTCTTCTTTACCAATCTGGATGCCTTTTATTTCTTTGTGTCATTGGATTACTGTGGCTAGGACCTCTAGAACTATGTTGAATAAAAGTGGTGAGAGTGGGCATCCTTGTCTTGTTCCCCATCTTAGATGAAAATCTCTCAGCTTTTCACTGTTAAGTATGATGTTGACTATGGGTTTGTTATTTATGGCCTTTGTTATGTTGAGGTACTTGCCCTCTATACCCATTTTATTGAGAGTTTTTATCATCAATAGTTGTTGAATTTTGTCAAATGCTTTTTCAGCATCTATGGAGATGATCATGTGATTTTTTTTCCTTCTTTTTGTTGGTGTAGTGGATGATGTTCATAGATTTTTGAGTATTGTACCATTCTTGCATCCCTGGAATAAATCCCACTTGATCATGAGGAATGATCTTTTTGATGTGTTTTTGAATTCAGTTTGCTAATATTTTGTTGAGTATTTTTGCCTCTATGCTCATCTGGGATATTGTTCTGTAGTTTTCTTTTTTTGTGGTGTCTTTGCCTAGTATTGGTGTTAGAGTGATGCTGACTCCATAGAATGAATTTGGAAGTATTCCCGCTTCTTCTACTTTTTTTGAAAACTTTAAGGAGCATGGGTATTAGGTCTTCTCTAAATATTTGTTAAAATTCAGCAGTGAAACCATGTGGACCATGAATTTTTTCTTAAGTAGTTTTTTGATGACCAGTTTGATTTCATTGCTGGTAATTGATCTGTTCAGATTTTCTGTTTCTTCCTGGATCAGTTGTGGAAGGTTGTGTTTTTCTACAAAGTTGTCCATCTCTTCTAGGCTATCCAATTTGTTAGCATATAATTTTTCATAATATTATCTAATAATTCTTTGTATTTCTATGGTG
This sequence comes from Manis pentadactyla, assembly GCF_030020395.1. Lineage (NCBI taxonomy): Eukaryota > Metazoa > Chordata > Mammalia > Pholidota > Manidae > Manis > Manis pentadactyla. Next base: position 161,379,579 of record NC_080022.1, on the reverse strand, counting down.
TCTGTAGTGATTTCTCCTTTCTCATTTCTGATTCTATTTATGTGTGTAGACTCTCTTTTTTTCCTGATTAGTCTGGCTAGAGATTTATCTATTTTGTTTATTTCCTCAAAGAACCAGCTCCTGGTTTCATTGATTCTTTCTATTGTTTTATTCTTCTCAATTTTATTTATTTATGCCCTCATCTTTATTATGTTCCTCCTTCTACTGACTTTGGGCCTCATTTGTTCTTCTTTTTCTAGTTTCATTAATTGTGAGTTTAGACTGTTCATTTGGGTTTGTTGGTCTTTCTTGAGATAAGCCTGTATTGCTATATACTTTCCTTTTAGAACTGCCTTCACTGCATCCCATTGAAGTTGGAGTGTTGAGTTGTTGTTTTCATTTGTCTCCATATATTGCTTGGTCTGCGTTTTAAATTGGTCACTGATCCATTGATTATTTAGCAGCATGTTGTTAAGCCTCCAAGTGTTTGTGGGCTTTTTTGTTTTCTTTACATATTTTATTTCTAGTTTTGTACCTTTGTGGTCTGAGAAGCTAGTTGGTACAATTTCAATCCCTCTGAATTTACTGATGCTCTTTTTGTGCCCTAGTATGTGATCTCTTCTGGCAAATGTTTCATATGCACTTGAGAAGATTGTGTATCCTGCTGCTTTTGGGTGGAGTGTTCTGTAGATGTCTACTAGGTCCATTTGTTCTAATGTGTTGTTCAGTGCCTCTGTCTCATTACTTATTTTCCATCTGGTTGATCTGTCCTTTGGAGGGAGCGGTGTGTTGAAGTCCCCTAAAATGAATGCATTGTATTATATTCCCTCTTTAATTCTGTTAGTGTTTGTTTCACATATGTAGGTGCTCCTGTGTTGGGGGCATAGATATTCATAATGGTTATATCCTCTTGTTGGATTGACCCCTTTATCATTATGTAATGTCCTTCTTTGTCTCTTTTTACTTTCTTTGTTTTGAAGTCTATTTTGTCTGATACGAGTACTGGAACTCCTGCCTTTTACCCCTATTATTTGCATGAAATATCTTTTTCCATCCCTTCACTTTTAGTTTGTGTATGTCTTTGGGTTTGAAATGAGTCTGTTGTAGGCAGCATATAGATGTGTCTTGTTTTTTCATACATCCTGCCACACTGTGTCTTTTGAGTGGTGCATGCAGTCCATTTAAATTTAGGGTGATTATCAAAAGATATGTACTTATTGCCATTGCAGGCTTTAGATTTGTGATTACCAAATTATCAAGGTTACCTTTTTTACTAACTGCAGTCAAAACTTAACTCTCTTTTTATGCTAATACAAACAGAAGCTAAAGGTTCTTTTAATTTTTCTCCCTTGTTTTTCTTCCTTCTGCACTCTTATATGTTAGGTGCCATATTCTGTACTCTTTGTATATCCTTTGACTGACTTTATGGATAGCTATTTAATTTTGCATTTGCTTAGTAATTAATTGGTCTGCTTCCTTTACTACAGTTTTATTTTCCCTGGTGACAGCTATTTAGTCTTAGGTGCACTTCCATCTAGAGCAGTCCTTTTAAAATACACTGTCAAGACTGTTTGTGGCAGTAAATTCCCTCAACTTTTGCTTATCTGGTAATTGTTTAATCCCTCCTTCAAATTTAAATGATAATATTGCCGGGTAGAGTATTCTTGGTTTGAGGCCCTTCTGTTTCATTGCATTAAATATACCACTCCCTTCTGGCCTGCAAGGTTTCTGCTGAGAAGTCTGATGATAGCCTGATAAGTTTTCCTGTGTAAATGACATTTTTTCTCTCTATGGCTGCTTTTAATGCTCTGTCCTTGTCCTTGATATTTGCCATTTTAATTATTATGTGTCTTGGTGTTGTCCTCCTTGGGTCCCTTGTGTTCTGAGATCAGTTCACTTCCATGGCCTGAGAGACCATTTCCTTCCCCAGACTGGGGAAGTTTTCAGCAAGTATTTCCTCAAAGAGACTTCCTATCCCTTTTTCTCTCTCTTCTTCTCTTGGTGCCCCTATAATGTGAGTATTGTTCCTTTTTGATTGGTATTACTTCTCTAGTTCTCAGGTGTTATGTATTTATCTATCTAATATTGACATTCCTAGAGATCTTTTTTCTCTGTGTCTCTCAGCTTCTTTGTATTCCTGTTCTCTATTTTCTATTTCATTTACCTTCTCCTCTATGTCTTCTAATCTGCTTTTAAATCCCTCCATTGTATGTTTCATTTCAGATAATCTGTTTTTCAAAATTTCTGTCTCCTTCTTGAGGTCATCCCTGATATCCTGAATATTTTCTATAGCTCTGTGAGCATGTTTATGATTTTTATTTTGAAATCTTTATCAAGAAGATTGGTGATTTTAGTTTCACTGAGCCCTCTTTCTGGTGTTTGTGGTATTTTGATTTGTACCAGTTTCTTTTGTCATTTTGTATTTCTAATGGTTACTATAGAATAATAACTTGGTGTAGGCAGCACCCTCTATTGCTCTGAAGCTCTACACTTGAGCTGCCCAGCACCTGGAGCAATGCCAGGGGTCACAGGTAGCTGTGCTGTTGCCTGCTGGTAAGAAAGAGCTCTTTCCTGCTTCCCAGCTGTAGTGCCTGCCTCCACTGCCAGGGCCAGTGGGCCAAGCACAGAGGAAGCATCTGCTACATTAAGCCCCTGTAGCTTCCATAGGTAGGGCTTCCCTCCTGCAGGCCTGGTGCAATGTCAGGGGCTGCAGATTCAAGAACTGGTGCCATCTGGGAGGAAGGAGTGGCAGTCTGCATATCGCAGTGGGAGGCCTCAGCACTGCATTGCCTGTCAAGGGGATGGGGCGTCTGAGGCTCCTGAAAGTTCTTAAACTGCTGGGCTGATTTTACCTGGTAGACTTTGTCCACCTGTTCCTTCTCCTGAGCAGCAAGCTCTGTGTAATCCTTGCCCCTGTAGCAGCCCTCTTGCTGTTGGGAAGTCTTTCAAAGCACCCACCTTTCATTCATCCCAGAGCAATCAGTTATGAGTACCTGTTCTCCACAAGTGGCTGGAATCTCAGTCTCTCTGAGTGTTCTGCCTGTCTTTGTTTTCCAACCCCTCTAATCTTCAGAGAACCACGGGAATGTGGGTTTTTGCTCCCGGAGGAGATATCCAGGGGTGGGTGTTTAGTAGTCCTGGGCTTCCACTCCCTTCCCACTACATTTTTCTTCCTTCTGCCTATGAGCTTGGTTGGGGGAGGGCTTGTGTCCTGCCAGATGGCAGCTTTGCTACTTTACCCTGTCCATGAGGCCTTCTCTTTTCCTCAGATGTAAGCCATTTGTTGCAGTCTTTCTTTCTGGTCCCTCTTTCAGGATTAATTGTATTCCCTGTATTTTCATGTTATGTGTGGTTTTGGGAGGAAGTTTCTGCCTCATTTCTCTTGCCACCATCTTTTTCCCCTCTCAGGTGTTAACATATTTATCTACCTAATGTTGACTGCATCACAGAGCATTGCTTTTTTCCTGCCAAACAGCTTTCAAAGCTACCACATCCACTTTTGATGAGGAAGAGGAAAGGTGGCTTACAACATAAGTGAAGTGGGGAATTCACAGTGTTTTGTATGAATGAGTATATGCAAAGCTTTCTTAGCTACCGCAAAGAAATATTCGTATTCCAAATTAGAAATTTACTTCCTTCTTACCAATAAGATTTTAGGACAGGTATGAATGTATTTAGTCTTTGATATTTTGATAGCAAAAGCAAAGTGCAATGATAATTGTGCAACGTCTTCTACATGTCAATAATTTCCTGCTTGTGGCTTCAGATCAAAATGTTGTGCAATAGACATTATAACTTACAGTTTATAAGATTTCTTTTGCTATATTCTGCTTGTCAACACACAGAAGATATCCCTGTAAATATTGGCTTCCTTTTTGTTTCCACTTAAATCCATAATAAGCATACATTTTATTTTACCACACTCACATATATAATTGACACAAAATTCTCAAATCATTACTTATCTTTTCTACATCATCACATTCTTATTTAATACTGAACTCTATTTTGTTAAATATTTGGTCTTACAGTTCATTAGTAGGTCATATACCACAGTTTGAAAAATACTACAAAAATTACTGCTTGTCAAGCAGCCCATAAGAAACAAATAGAGAAATCTCATTATTGTGTGGTATAATTCCCAATTTGGAGCAAGTGAGTGCTTAAAAAACAGTCTGTGCCTCATCTGAAGTGTATCAATTGATCTGTGGCTGAAGATGCTGACAATTCATGGAGGTGGGGGATTCCACTGTGGTTACCCTTCAACCATCTTTGTTTCTTCTCAATTTCTTCACAAACAAGAGTCAGTTTTATAATTCATCTATAGGGACTGTGTTTTTCTTCCTCATATGTTTCCCATTTTTTTGGCTTGTGTTTTCCTTATCTTTTAAAAATATTTTTGATGAAGCAAGATGAACACATACTGAAGTTCAAAAATCTCAAGTATATAACTAAATGAATTTCTACCAGCATCTCATGTGTAATCACTCTAAAGGCTCCTTTGTGCCAACTTCCCAGTCAGCTGCCACTCCCACCTTTATAGTGAAGCCACTATTCTGACTATATCATATAGGTTACTTTTCCCTATTCTTAACTTCGTAATAAATAGAATCATACAATATGTACTCTTTTATAACTAGTTTATTTTTTTCATCATTTTGTCTAATTCAAGATTTCTTGAGATGTTGTCTTTTAAGAATAAAGAATTGATGAGTCAATATAAGGCAGTTCTACTTTTGTTTAGTTGACAAAAAATTCTGGTTTGGGAATAATATGGCATGTAGAACCAAAAATATAATTATCTTACTGTGATTCTAATCATCATTGCTATATTAAAAATTCATACAGTGCTACACCTGCTGCTGGCACAAGGTTACACACAGAAAAAGCAAGGTTGGAGCCTGCATTTAGTGGAATTCCAAATTTAGCAACAGCAGACTATAGTCCATCATAATATGATGGGTTTACCACACTAATCAAGTATCCTAAATGGACTGTCTTAGAATCACATTGAGAACACTGTAAACTCCCTAACTGTAGACTTTTCACAATTTGTGTTCTTGCTAAATGGATTTAGTGGATTGCCACCAGCATTTTAACAAGTGAAATAGAATAGAATGGAAAATATCAAAGTGAACAATATGTGGTATGAGTATCATATCATGACCGACTTATACTGCGTCATGATAGAAATAGTATTGCTCTCTATGTGTAGCAGTAAATACTTTATAGCAACTTTACTAGATACTCATCTGTAAAACATTAAATATATATTGAATAACTACAATGTGCATGAAATTGTGTTAGGTACTCTGGCACATGTTACTCAAATAAATAAACCTTGAGCCTATCCCTCAAGAAACTTAGGGTATAGTGTAAGGAAAATCATGTACACAAATAACTATAGTTAAAAAATATATTTCTTGATAAAGCCATAGTAATAATAGAACTTAGTCTATTCAGAGGAGATTCATAGCAGAGCTGGCATTGGACTGAATTTTGAGTGATAAATAGGATTTTCTCTGCTCAAGAGGTGAACAGAGAGTGATGAGAGTATTTGCATGAACAAAAAATATATATAATGTTATGGTAAGGGAAGAGTAATCTATTTTTTAAAAGATAATTGGGTACATGCAGTTCAGTGAAGGAAGTTAGGACTGAAAGGATAAATGTTAAACTTAGAAGTCTGTACTTTGCTAGTAGTCAGTGAAGAGCCATCAGTGCGAATAATGACATAATCATAGTAATATTTTAGAAATAGTAATCATATAATAATTTTGGTTATCTTGGAAGGGAATGAAACCAGTTGGTAGTCTAGATAAGGGGACAAAGGAAAAGATTCCAAATAAAGAATAATAAAGAATTAAGTTACTATGAATGGGAAGAGAATGGAAAGGAATGGAAAGACAGATCTATGATATTTATCAAAAACAAGTATATCATCCAAAAGTCTTGCATTTGGATGTAAGAACCAAGGGAAAATTAAATAAAGATAATGTCAGAGTTTCTATTAGGATGATTAATAATATGATGGTACCATTAATAGAAGGGAAATAAGGAAGGTGGAGATGAAAATGTCGGGTAATGTTTTAGAGTAAATTCAAGATGCTGACAGCTATGAACAACAAAAGGCCACAAGAAAGAAGGAAGGAATTGGACACCAGGAGAGGGATTTGAGAATGTTGGGGGGATGGTAGTTGAAGCTTAACACTGATTGTTCAGAACTTGTACAGAAAAAGGGGGAAAGAGACAAACTTTGAGGAAACTTCCCTTTCCCCATGTAAGGAGTTGAAATGAAATTAAATCATTAGAAACAGCCTAAATATTCTGAAGGGTAGATGAGATAGTGGTATATCAAAAACTATGGAAAAGAAAGTTTCAAGAACAAATGCCTTAAGCAGTGTTACATGTAACAAAGAGCTTAAGAAAGTTGATGGGGAGGACATTTATTTTGTCAAATAGCAATTTATTGGTAACATTGCAAGTATTATTTTTGAAATGTGGGGATGGGAGGGAATGTGTGAAGCAAAATATAAGCAGTTAAGAGGAGTGAGCAGGAGAAATGGAAAGAGAAAATAAGGGAACACACAGACATTTTAAGGAAAAGACATAATTGAATGGGTTCCTAATGGAAGGCTTTATTAATAGAGTTAGAGTGAAATAGAGATTGTTGGTTTTTCTGTTTAAGATGAATTGAGGTTGGGAATGTGGCAAGTGGAATAGTGGCTAAAAATTTATAATAGTGGAGCCACAGTGAAGGGGAGTTTAGATCAGACCTAGTCAGCACAGTCCAATAACTTCCTACAGTGTCTCTTGGTATCTCTGTAGGAGACTTGAAAAAGCAGAGGGGAAATGATTTACATTGTAATTTACCAGGTATTACAGAAATCTAGGGGCCTTAGGGTCTCAAATGATATGGGGAGAACCAGACAGGAAAGGAATGTGGAATGTAAGAAAGTAAGAAGTATGAAGTCCTGAGTTGGAGGTAGATTAGAAAACAGATATCTATCTGGAATCATCGAAGTTAAAAAGCAACAATTCGTTTTATTTGCTGCTTGCTTAGTTGAAGCATATTTGAACTCTTTTAAAAAGTCACCAAGCATAAAGAGGCTTTTCAAAGAATTCACAAGTAACATCTCTGGTCAGTTCTCTGGCTATCAGTTTTTGCTGCTTAGCCTAAAATAGCAGTAGCATTATAACAAATGCTTATAACAAATAAGCAAAAAAATTATTTTTTTAAGTCATGGTTGTTCTATGAGTATTCTAGTGTTTTGCCTTCCACAATGGTATCATGGGTTCTTTTAAGCCTGATTTACTCCATGTTTTTTTTTTTTTTTTTAGATAATTATTTTTTTATTGAAGGGTAGTTGACACACAGTATTACATTACATTACTTTCAGGTGTACAACATAGTGATTCAACATTTATATACATGACAATTCTAGGTACCAGCTATCACCATACCAAGCTGTTACAATATCTTGACTATATTCATTACATCCCGGTTACTTATTATTTTACCATTGGAAGTGTATACTTTTTTTTTTTTTTTTTGTGAGGGCATCTCTCATATTTATTGATCAAATGGTTGTTAACAACAATAAAATTCTATATAGGGGAGTCAATGCTCAATGCACAATCATTAATCCACCCCAAGCCTAATTTTCGTCAGTCTCCAATCTTCTGAGGCATAACAAACAAGTTCTTACATGGAGAGCAAATTCTTACATAGTGAATAAGTTCTTACATGGTGAACAGTACAAGGGCAGCCATCACAGAAACCTTTGGTTTTGCTCATGCATTATGAACTATAAACAGTCAGTTCAAATATGAATACTCATTTGATTTTTATCCTTGATTTATATGTGAATACCACATTTCTCTCTTTATTATAATTATTTTTAATGAAATGCTGAAGTGGTAGGTAGATACAAGATAAAGGTAGAAAACATAGTTTAGTGTTGTAAGAGAGCAAATGTAGATGATCAAGTGTGTGCCTGTAGACTATGTGTTAATCCAAGCTAGACAAGGGCAATAAAACATCCACGTATGCAGAAGATTTCTCTCAGAACGGGGGGGTGAGGTTCTAAGCCTCACCTCTGTTGATCCCCAATTTCTCACCTGATGACCCGCCTGTGCCTGTCTTAGGTTGTTCCTCCCTTGAGGAATCTTACCCGTCTCTGGCTAACCAGTCATCTTCCGGGGCCATACAGGGAAATGTAAAGTTGGTAAGTGAGAGAGAAGCCTTATTGTTTGAAATGGTTAGCTTTTTATTTCTTTGCATATTTATGCCCTGTAGCTTCTATGCCCAGCATTTGTCTTGAGGTATCTTTACCACTTGGAAGAATTATGATACTCGGTAAATTTGAAATGAGGCATGAATTCTATTTAAGGGTTGTAATTAGGAAGGAAAAAGAAAAGCTATAGAAGTAGCAGGCGGCAGAAAACATGGGAAGATTGATTATTTCTTTGACATATCTTCTTGTAGAGTAACTTCAGCATGGATAGGTTTTAAGCTACTACTTAAATTGCGCACACACATTAACATAATAGGAGTATAGTTACATAACAAAAGCATACCTGTAATTACCAGCCATCTCCAGTGAAACCAAGAAAACCAGTTAGGCACCTTAGGCATTTGTGAAAACTTATCTGTGATATGGTGGATATTGTCCAACTGAACTTGAACAGTCTGAGAGAAATCAGACAAATTAAAACAACCCATTCCTGGGGAATGTTCACATCCCTTATGTTCTTTTAACAGTAAATACTACAATTTGCACTTCTCCTAATTCTTGATTGAGTTGCAACAGTATAGATCCAGTCAAATTTGTTGTTTTACTGTATACACAGGCCAGCTTAGATATCTCCTTCCTCATTCCCATGGCAAGTCCAGGAACTGGTGGGATGAGTGCATCTACAGCTGTAGCAGTGCGTGGATCTTTGTTGGGTTTTTTGATGATCATCTTCTGGCATGAGTCTTCCAGAGAGTGCTGATGTTGGAAGTTCTTTTTCATATCAAAACTTAGTTCATTTTCGGGGTAGCCCAATTAGGCTTCGATCCTCTATATAAACACAAACAGACCCTTTGCCTATACTTTTATATGCCCTTTATACTCTTGTGTAGAACTCATTGGAGGTTACCACACAGGAACTGCCCTTTTTTTTTTTTTTTGGTATCACTAATCTACACTTACATGATGAATATTATGTTTACTAGGCTCTCCCCTATACCAGGTCCCCCCTATAAACCCCTTTACAGTCACTGTCCATCAGCATAGCAAAATGTTGTAGAATCCCTACTTGCCTTCTCTGTGTTGTACAGCGCTCCCTTTTCTCCTACCCCCCCATGCATGCTAATCTGAATACCCCCTTACTTCTCCCCCCCCTTATCCCTCCCTACCCACCGATCCTCCCCAGTCCCTTTCCCTTTGGTAGCTGTTAGTCCATTCTTGAGTTCTGTGATTCTGCTGCTGGTTTGTTCCTTCAGTTTTTCCTTTGTTCTTATATTCCACAGATAAGTGAAATCATTTGGTATTTCTCTTTCTCCACTTGGCTTGATTCACTAAGCATAATACCCTCCAGCTCCATCCATGTTGCTGCAAATGGTTGGATTTGCCCTTTTCTTATGGCTGAGTAGTATTCCATTGTGTATATGTACCACATCTTCTTTATCCATTCATCTATCGATGGACATTTAGGTTGCTTCCAATTCTTGGCTATTGTAAATAGTGCTGCGATAAACATAGGGGTGCACTGATCTTTCTCATACTTGATTGCTGCATTCTTAGGGTAAATTCCTAGGAGTGCAATTCCTGGGTCAAATGGTAGGTCTGTTTTGAGCATTTTGATGTACCTCCATACTGCTTTCCACAATGGTTGAACTAACTTACATTCCCACCAGCAGTGTAGGAGGGTTCCCCTCTCTCCACAGCCTCGCCAACATTTGTTGTTCTCTGTCTTTTGGATGGCAGCCAACCTTACTGGTGTGAGGTGATACCTCATTGTAGTTTTAATTTGCATTTCTCTGATAATTAGCGATGTGGAGCATCTTTTCATGTGTCTGTTGGCCATCTGTATTTCTTTTTTGGAGAACTGTCTGTTCAGTTCCTCTGCCCATGTTTTAATTGGGTTATTTGTTTTTTGTTTGTTGAGGCGTGTGAGCTCTTTATATATTCTGGACGTCAAGCCTTTATCAGATGTGTCATTTTCAAATATATTCTCCCATACTGTAGGGTTCCTTTTTGTTCTATTGATGGTGTCTTTTGCTGTACAGAAGCTTTTCAGCTTAATATAGTCCCACTTACTCATTTTTGCTGTTGTTTTCCTTGCCCGGGGAGATATGTTCAAGAAGAGGTCACTCATGTTTATGTCTAAGAGGTTTTTGCCTATGTTTTCTTCCAAGAGTTTAATGGTTTCATGACTTACATTCAGGTCTTTGATCCATTTTGAGTTTACTTTTGTATATGGGGTTAGACAATGGTCCAGTTTCATTCTCCTACATGTAGCTGTCCAGTTTTGCCAGCACCATCTGTTGAAAAGACTGTCATTTCGCCATTATATGTCCATGGCTCCTTTATCAAATATTAATTGACCATATATGTCTGGGTTAATGTCTGGATTCTCTAGTCTGTTCCATTGGTCTGTGGCTCTGCTCTTGTGCCAGTACCAAATTGTCTTGATTACTATGACTTTATAGTAGAGCTTGAAGTTGGGGAGTGAGATCCCCCCTACTTTATTCTTCTTTCTCAGGATTGCCTTGGCTATTCGGGGTCTTTGGTGCTTCCATATGAATTTTTGAATTATTTGTTCCAGTTCATTGAAGAATGTTGCTGGTAGTTTCATAGGGATTGCATCAAATCTGTATATTGCTTTGGGCAGGATGGCCATTTTGACAATATTAATTCTTCCTAGCCACGAGCATGGGATGAGTTTCCATCTGTTAGTGTCCCCTTTAATTTCTCTTAAAAGTGACTTGTAGTTTTCAGAGTATAAGTCTTTCACTTCCTTGGTTAGGTTTATTCCTAGGTATTTTATTTTTTTTGATGCAATTGTGAATGGAGTTGTTTTCCTGATTTCTCTTTCTGTTGGTTCATTGTTAGTGTATAGGAAAGCCACAGATTTCTGTGTGTTGATTTTATATCCTGCAACTTTGCTGTATTCTGATATCAGTTCTAGTAGTTTTGGGGTGAAGTCTTTAGGGTTTTTTATGTACAGTATCATGTCATCTGCAAATAGTGACAGTTTAACTTCTTCTTTACCAATCTGGATTCCTTGTATTTCTTTGTTTTGTCTGATTGCTGTGGCTAGGACCTCCAGTACTATGTTAAATAACAGTGGAGAGAGTGGGCATCCCTGTCTAGTTCCTGATCTCAGAGGAACTGCTTTCAGCTTCTCGCTGTTTAATATAATGTTGGCTGTGGGTTTATCATAGATGGCCTTTATTATGTTGAGGTACTTGCCCTCTATTCCCATTTTGCTGAGAGTTTTTATCATGAATGGATGTTGAACTTTGTCAAATGCTTTTTCAGCATCTGTGGAGATGATCATGTGGTTTTTGTCTTTCTTTTTGTTGATGTGGTGGATGATGTTGATGGACTTTCGAATGTTGTACCATCCTTGCATCCCTGGGATGAATCCCACTTGGTCATGGTGTATGATCCTTTTGATGTAATTTTGAATTCGGTTTGCTAATATTTTGTTGAGTATTTTTGCATCTACATTCATCAGCGATATTGGTCTGTAGTTTTCTTTTTTGGTGGTGTCTTTGCCTGGTTTTGGTATTAGGGTGATGTTAGCTTCATAGAATGAGTTTGGGAGTATCCCCTCCTCCTCTATTTTTTGGAAAACTCTAAGGAGTACGGGTATTATGTCTTCCCTATATGTCTGATAAAATTCCGAGGTAAATCCATCTGGCCCGGGGGTTTTGTTCTTTGGTAGTTTTTTTATTACCGGTTAAATTTCGTTGCTGGTAATTGGTCTGTTTAGATTTTCTGTTTCTTTCTGGGTCAGTCTTGGAAGGTTGTATTTTTCTAGGAAGTTGTCCATTTCTCCTAGGTTTCCCAGCGTGTTAGCATATAGGTTTTCATAGTATTCTCTAATAATTCTTTGCATTTCCGTGGGGTCCGTCGTGATTTTTCCTTTCTCGTTTCTGATACTGTTGATTTGTGTTGACTCTCTTTTCTTCTTAATAAGTCTGGCTAGAGGCTTATCTATTTTGTTTATTTTCTCGAAGAACCAGCTCTTGGTTTCATTGATTTTTGCTTTTGTTTTATTCTTCTCAATTTTATTTAATTCTTCTCTGATCTTTATTATGTCCCTCCTTCTGCTGACCTTACGCCTCATCTGTTCTTCTTTTTCCAATTTCGATAATTGTGGCATTAGATCATTCATTTGGGATTGTTCTTCCTTTTTTAAATATGCTTGGATTGCTATATACTTTCCTCTTAAGACTGTTTTTGCTGCGTCCCACAGAAGTTGGGGCTTAGTGTTGTTGTTGTCATTTGTTTCCATATATTGCTGGATCTCCATTTTGATTTGGTCATTGATCCATTGATTATTTAGGAGCGTGTTGTTAAGCCTCCATGTGTTTGTGAGCCTCTTTGCTTTATTTGTACAGTTTATTTCTAGTTTTATGCCTTTGTGGTCTGAAAAGTTGGTTGGTAGGGTTTCAATCTTTTGGAATTTTCTGAGGCTCTTTTTGTGGCCTAGCATGTGGTCTATTCTGGAGAATGTTCCATGTGCACTTGAGAAGAATGTATATCCTGTTGCTTTTGGATGTAGAGTTCTATAGATGTCTATTAGGTCCATCTGCTCTACTGTGTTGTTCAGTGCTTCCGTGTCCTTACTTATTTTCTGCCCAGTGGATCTATCCTTTGGGGTGAGTGGTGTGTTGAAGTCTCCTAGAATGAATGCATTGCAGTCTATTTCCCCCTTTAGTTCTGTTAGTATTTGTTTCACATATGCTGGTGCTCCTGTGTTGGGTGCATATATATTTAGAATGGTTACATCCTCTTGTTGGACTGAGCCCTTTATCATTATGTAGTGTCCTTCTTTATCTCTTGTTACTTTCTTTGTTTTGAAGTCTATTTTGTCTGATATTAGTACTGCCACCCCTGCTTTCTTCTCGCTGTTGTTTGCTTGGAATATGTTTTTCCATCCCTTGACTTTTAGTCTGTACATGTCTTTGGGTTTGATGTGAGTTTCTTGTAAGCAGCATATAGATGGATCTTGCTTTTTTATCCATTCTATTACTCTATGTCTTTTAATTGGTGCATTCAGCCCATTAACATTTAGGGTGACTATTGAAAGATATGTACTTATTGCCATTGCAGGCTTTAAATTTGTGGTTACCAAAGTTTCAAGGTTAGCCTCTTTAGTATCTTACTGCCTAACTTAGCTCACTTATTGAGCTGTTATATACACTTTCTGGAGATTCTTTTCTTCTCTCCCTTCTTATTCCTCCTCCTCGATTCTTCATATGTTGGGTGTTTTGTGCTGTGCTCTTTCTAGGAGTGCTCCCATCTAGAGCAGTCCCTGTAAGATGTTCTGTAGAGGTGGTTTGTGGGAAGCAAATTCCCTCAGCTTTTGTTTGTCTGGGAATTGTTTAATCCCACCATCATATTTGAATGATAGTCGTGCTGGATACAGTATCCTTGGTTCAAGACCCTTCTGTTTCATTGTATTAAATATATCATGCCATTCTCATCTGGCCTGTAGGGTTTCTGTCGAGAAGTCTGATGTTAGCCTGATGGGTTTTCCTTTATAGGTGACCTTTTTCTCTCTAGCTGCCTTTAAAACTCTTTCTTTGTCCTTGATCTTTGCCATTTTAATTATTATGTGTCTTGGTGTTGTCCTCCTTGGATCCTTTCTGTTGGGGGTTCTGTGTATTTCTGTGGTCTGTTCGATTATTTCCTCCCCCAGTTTGGGGAATTTTTCAGCAAGTATTTCTTCTAAGATACTTTCTATCTCTTTTCCTCTCTCTTCTTCTTCTGGAACCCCTATAATACGGATATTGTTCCTTTTGGATTGGTCACACAGTTCTCTTAACATTGTTTCATTCCTGGAGATCCTTTTATCTCTCTCTATGTCAGCTTCTATGTGTTCCTGTTCTCTGGTTTCAATTCCATCAATGGCCTCTTGCATCCTATCCATTCTGCTTATAAACCCTTCCAGAGTTTGTTTCATTTCTGCGATCTCCTTTCTGGCATCTGTGATCTCCCTCCGGACTTCATCCCATTTCTCTTGCGTATTTCTCTGCATCTCTGTCAGCATGTTTATGATTCTTATTTTGAATTCTTTGTCAGGAAGACTGGTTAGGTCTGTCTCCTTCTCTGGTGTTGTCTCTGTGATCTTTGTCTGTCTGTAGCTTTGCCTTTTCATGGTGATAGGAATAGTTTGCAGAGCTGGGACGAGTGACGGCTGGAAGAACTTCCCTTATTGTTGGTTTGTGGCCTTCCTCTCCTGGGAGAACAGCGACCTCTATTGGTTTGTGCTGGGCAGCTGCACGCAGACAGGGCTTCTGCTTCCTGCCGGGCTGCTATGTAGTTTATCTCCGCTGTTGCTGTGGGTGTGGCCTGGTTCGGGCCTCTGCTCCAAAGTGGTGGAGTCGCGTTGGAGGGGGAGCGGCCTGGAAGCTATTTATCTCCGTAAGGGCCTCCCTGCTCCCTGCAGCCCAGGGGTTAGGGTGCCCAGAGATCCCCGGATTCCCTACCTCTGGATTAAGTGTCCCGCCCTGCCCCTTTAAGACTTCCAAAAAGCACCCGCCAAAACAAAACAACGACCACACACACACACACACAAAAAAAAAGTGGCCGCTCGTTTTTCTTTATTCTCTGGTGCCAGCCTCAGGCATCGGCTCACCGGTCTTGCTGCCCTGTTTCCCTAGTATTGGGGGCCCTATCCCTTTAAGACTTCCAAAAAGCGCTCGCCAGAACAAAACAGCAAAAAAAAAAATGGTTGCACGCTTTTCTGGTGTCCTCCGGCGCCAGGCCACCGGAGCCCGCTCACTGTTCTTGCTGCCCTGTTTCCCTAGCATCCAGGGCCCTGCACTCTGGCCCAGATGGCTGGGGCTGGGTGTTCGGCAGTCCTGGGCTCCGTCTCCCTCCCGCTCTGCCTATTCTTCTCCCGCCGGGAGCTGGGGGGATGGGCACTCGGCTCCCACCGGGCCGGGGCTTGTATCTTACCCCCTTCGCGAGGCGCTGGGTTCTCTCAGGTGTGGATGTGGTCTGGATATTGTCCTGTGTCCTCTGGTCCTTATTCTAGGAAGGGTTGTCTTTGTTATATTTTCATAGATATATGTGGTTTTGGGAGGAGATTTCCGCTGCTCTACTCACGCCGCCATCTTCCGCCCAGCCTGATTTACTCCATGTTTTAAGCTCAAAAGTTTATGATCACATCCCTAAAATCCCAACCCATATTTTCTCAAAGTAAATTATTAGAGCTCTTTATCTAGATGATCATTTAAATTTGAATTGTTTATTTCACTTGTTAGGATAACAAGATGAATGATGAGTAGCAGTACTTCCCAGAAAGTGCTTTGCAGACCTTAGTCCCATGAGATGCAACAAAATAAATAAAGGCAACAGTTGTGAGGAGGTATAGTATGGTCAAATAATTGAGGAACTGCAACAAGTTATTATGTTTCCTTTTGGGGTGTTCAGAATGCTAATTCACACATCAAGGCTGTTGGAAGCCCTTTAGGAAAGAAAGTTACTTTTTTCAAAATCATATAATTCTCAAACTTACCTGACCACAAGGACTACTACTACAATCACCATCACCCAATTTTACTTGTGCACAAACTAGTTAACATCTTTGGAACACACTTTGGGAATTATAGTTACATTTGAAAATGTATTTTTAAAAACTAGTCTAAAACAGCATAAGAATGAATTCTATTGGTGTGTGTTGAATACCTACAAATGAGTAGAATAACAGAGACAGATAAAGAGCATGAGTTCTGGAAAAAGGTGGCAGAGTAGGAAGGCAAGGCAGAAACCTCCAAAAAACACAAAGAAGAGGAAAATACACCAAATACAACTGCAGAACATCCCACATACACCTGAGAAAGAAGACAAGACCACACAGAAAAGGATAAAGTGGCAGAGCCAAGATGGAGCAGGACCCAAGCCCTCCTCCCACCCCAGCCTACCAGAGGGAGAAAGAGAAACAGAGCAGGGAGGGAGTGGAGCCCCGGACCTCTGCACACTTGGCCCTGGAGGTCTGTTCCAGGAGCACAGCCCACATGACACTGGGGTAATTAGCAGGATTGGTCACCAGCTACAGGTGGAACACTCTGGGAGGCTGAGACTCCAGCCAGTGTGGTGGGTAGGCATGCTCTGCCAGTCCTGAGACCCAAAGCAGAGGCAGCAGCAGTGGGAGGGGTACCAGAGGGTGAGGGTTGGATGGAACTCTTTGCTCAGAAGAAAGGGAAGGTGACTTACCTCTTCAGCCCTTCCTTGGCCTAAGAGATTGGGAACTCTCAGGAGTCCCAGATGCTCCATCCCCCTTGCTGGCAACGCAGCCCCAAGGTCTTCCCTGTGCCCATTGCCAGGAGCCAACTAACTAGGCCCAGCAGCAGTGTCAGCAACAGGCAGAGGAAGAGTCTCTCAGCTTCCTTGGCTCCATTTCAGGCCAACATGGGAGGTGACTACAGGAGCATGCCCTAAGAGCTCCTTCCTCCATATGATTGTCCAAACCAAGTGCTATGTGTCTGGCCCAGGTAGAGCCGCATATTAGCCCACCCACGCCACTATCCCTGCAGCCCCACCATTGCTGTGGCCCCACCAAGAGTGAGCCCAACAGAGACTCCTAAGCTGATCACAAAGGCAGCAGCTGAAGCAAACTGCCAGCATAGACAGAAAGATGCCCTGCTCACTGCATGCCAACAGGTGGGGCACCTGAAAAATAGAACCTGGCACTAGAAGGTAAAGAATTTAGAGCTCCTGAGCACCATAGGACACCTTCTTCATAAATCTATTACTCTGTAAGCCAGGAAGCATAGCAGAGCCATCTAGTACAAAGGAAGAAACACAGAAACCCTGACAAAGTGAGTAGGCAGAGGAATATGATCCAAACAAAACTACAAGATAGAACTCCAGAAAGAGGGCTAAATGAGATGGCAATCACCAATCTTCTTGATAAGGATTTCAAAATAAAAGTCATAAACATGCTCATGGATTTACAGAAAAGTTCACGATCTCAGGGAGGGCTTCAACAAAGAGAAAAGCTGAAAAAGAGCCACTCAGAGCTGAAAAATATAGTCTCTGAAATGAAACATATAATAGAGGGGATTAAGAGCAGATTAATTCAGGTAGAGGAGACTGAAATGAATAGAAATTAGAGAATTAGAAAATAAAGAAGCTGAGAAACAGAGAAAAAAAAGGATCTCTAGGAATGAAAGAATGAGAGCTATATGACCAATCCAGATGAAACAATATTCACATAATAGGGGTACCAGAAGGAGAAGGGAAAGACAAAGGGATAGAAAGTCTCTTTAAGGAAATAATTGTTGAAAACTTCCCTAATCTAGGGAAGGAAATAGACATTCAGGTCATGGAAGTCCCAAATCCCTTAATAAAAGGAGCCCAGGAAGACAACACCAAAACATACAATAATTAAAATGGCAAAGATCAAGGGTAAAGACAGGGCTGAAAGCAGCCCAAAGTTATTTACAGATTCAATGCAATCCCTATCAAAATACCAACAGCATTTTTCAATGAACTAGAACAAATATTTCATTTGGAAGCAAAAAGGACCCCAAATAGCCAAAGCAATCCTGAGAAAGAAAAACAAAGCTGGGGGGATTATGCTACCTGACTTCAAGCTCTACTACAAAGGTACAGTAATCAAAACAATTTGGTACTGGCACAAGAACAGACGCACAGATAAATGGAACAAAATAGAGAGCCTAATATAAACCCATGCATATATGGTCAATCAATATACGATGAAGGAGCCATGAATATGCAATGGGGAAATGACAGCTTCTTCAACAGCTGGTGGTGCCAAAACTGGACAGCCACATGTAAGAGATTGAAACTGGATCACTGTCTAACTCCATACACAGAAGTAAACTTGAAATGGATCAAAGACCTGAATGTAAGTCATGAAACCATAAAACTCATAGTAGAATACATAGGCAAAAATCTCTTGAATATAAGCATGAGCAATTTTTTTCCTGGACACATCTCCTCAGGCAAGGGAAACAAACTAATAAAATAAACAAGTGGGACTACATCAAACTGAAAAGCTGCTGTTCAGCAAAAGACACCAACAGAACAAAAAGGTATCCTACACTCTGGGGGAATATATTCATAAATGACTCATCTGATAAGAGGTTAACATCCAAAATAAAGAACTCATGCCTCAACACCCAAAAAACAAATAACCTGATTAAAAAATGGGCGGCGGACCTGAACAGGCACTTCTGCAAAGAAATACAGATGGCCAGCAAGCACATGAAAAGATGCTCCTCATCACTAATCACCAGGAAAATGAAAATTAAAAGCACAATGAGATATCACCTCACACCAGTTAGAATGGCCACTACCCAGAAGACAAGAAACCTCAAATAATGGTGAATATGTGGAGAAGTAGGAACTTTCCTACACTGTTGGTGGGAATTCAAATTGGGGCAACCACCATGGAGAGCAGTATGTAGGTTCCTCAAGAAAATAAAAATAGAAATACTATTTGACCTAGTAATTCCACTCTTAGGAATTTACTGGAAGAAAACAAAATCCCTGGTTCGAAAAGATACATGCACCACTATGTTTATCGCTGCATTATTTTCAATAGCCAAGATATGGAAGCAACTTAAGTGTCCATCAATAGATGAATGGGTAAGGAAAATGTAGTGCATACACACAATGGAATATTATTCAGCCATAAAAAGAAAAATCCTGCCATTTGCAATATCATGGATGGATTTGAGAGTATTATACTCAGTGAAATAAACCTAGTAGAGAAAGACAAATACCATCTGATTTCACTTATTTGTGGAATATAAAAATAGTACAAAACAGAAGGAACAAACCAGTAGTAGACTCATAGAGACTGAAAAGTGACTAGTGGTTACCAAGAGTGGAGGTTAGGGTAGGTTTGGTGGGGAAGGGGAAGGGGATAAAGGGACACAATAATTCACAAACACAATGTAAGCACAAATGTGCACTGTGGCGTATATTTGAAATGAACATAAGATTGTATATTAACAGTACTTTTAAAAAAATGAAATATGAGATCATGTAAATTATGGACAGTGGTTCTAGATACCCAGGAGAAACTGTCAGGCCAAAAGGAGCCAGTAGTGTTTAAGGAAGATATTTCTCTTAAAACTTGAGGAATGACTCCTACTTATGTTATTTTAGGATTTACAAAGCAAATCTGAGTTTACCATATCCATTCCACCATGATTTTTCTTGGGCGGTTAGTAAAAATCACAGACTAATATCAGACCTTCATGGGAATATTGACATAGCCATTTATAAACTACAAAACCTTAGGCAAGTTAGTAACCTTTTGAGCCTGTTTCATCTTTTGTAATATGGAGACAAGGTTATAGTAAGAATATAAATGGAATAAAGGTAGTCCTTCTAAATGTGTCTGCACATAGTAAATTCCTAATAAGCTATTCATATTATTTTTATTGTTTTTTACTGCATTCACCTCTCCTATCCAAAGGGCCCTGCTTTAAGCCCGTCTTACATAGTTATCACTTTCTCCACTTAATCCTTTAAATTATATTTTCTATTGTTTTTTTTTTAGTTCTGTCATAATTTCCCTGTAGATGACTATAATTCAACTTGGATTTTTATCTCTGATTAGATTTTCATTGTTTTTCATTTTGTATTAACTGTCAGAGATCATACTAGGAAAGAAATTGTCTGTGTGCTATATTTTGTCATTACCTATGTATGAATTATTAATATCTTAAATCCACAGTTTCTGTGCAGGAATCTTCAAGCTGTTTGACTGTTACATTACACTTCATTTGATTAAAACAAGACACATAA
The DNA here is from genome assembly GCF_030020395.1 of Manis pentadactyla. NCBI lineage: Eukaryota > Metazoa > Chordata > Mammalia > Pholidota > Manidae > Manis > Manis pentadactyla. The sequence goes on along the minus strand of NC_080022.1, from coordinate 161,359,585 downwards.
TTGATTAATATACTTTACTGGGTTCACATAAACTATCTCAGTTAATAATGTCCTGCCTCTTGTCAGCCTTAGTAGCTACCATGTACTTGGAGTGGATGTCTTTGGGGAATAGTTTAAATTGGAAACTTATAAAATCTTTTTGACTTTATAAACACAGTCTTTGTTTTTTAAACAAAAAAACCAAAGTTTTTTATTATTAAAATAATCATTATTAAAATAATCATAAAGATGACAAGAGAGTCTGTATATCTTATAACCTCTTAAATTCCATTATAAGCAACAAGAATGTAAATAAATGAAGTTACCCCAGATTACTTTAATACTTTCTTTTATCAAATAAAATGACTCCAAAGTAAGAAACTGAATTTTGTTATTGGAATGCAAAACCTGAAAACTCATCAAAAAGGCCTTTTACGTTAGTTCTTATAATTAGCATCTAATGCATAACTTTTCTCTTATGTTTTAATGTTGACAGCATCTTCCCTGTGATTCCTTAGAAGCAGATGAAAAGGAAAAACTTAAGCGTGAAAGACATGATGCCTTGGAAGAAGTGAATACACTTAAGGTAAATCTCCAATTTAGCTTCCTCACATTTTGTTTAGAAAATAATAAAACAAAGAAAATGATCTATTATATTTTTAAGAAATAAATGTCAAATATTTAATGTTAATACTGATATGATATTGGTGTCTATTATTAGAAATAAACATCAAATATTAGAAGTAAATATCAGTTCTCTACAGGCCTGTTGAACAAGTAAATATCAAATATTTGATGTTACTGTTGATATAATACTGATACCATATTTGTTTCTTCAGTAGGCCTTTAGAGAGTTCATTATTTAGCTCACATACTTACTCTTTTTGTTTCACAATATCCATGTAGGCAGTATAAACAGCAGTTTTTGCTCGTACCTTCTCATCTGGCTACTTCTCACCACTGTTTTTTCCTCACACTGCTGGCAAGGATGAGGATCCAACAGAGACTGGATGAGGAGCCCATAAAGAAATCCATGGCAACTTAGGATCCTCCAATGTTCATTGGGAAATACATTTCTCCCATGTTCATCAGCATTCTTTGGACTTCTTGTTTTATTAACATAATTTGGAATTAAGACAAGATGATTTAAGGAAGAAAAAACACAGTATGTCCCAAATATACTTTAAGATTTTAATTCTCTTTATCAATTTTCATTCTGTTTTTAGTAAAATATTAAATTTAAATTACCCTGATTTTTACAGAGCCCCATTATATTTTCCAAATCTTCAAGATAAGCAATATGACCACTTGATTTACTATTAATACACCATAAGAATGTATTTTAAAGTACCTTTAATTATCTTCTCAAATAAGTAAAATTCATAAAGAGAAATAATTAAATATTAATTTAATTTTTATTAGAGCAAAGTATTTACACCAAAAAAAAAAATTTCTTACCTTAGCTTTTAAATTCCAACCTCTAGAGGAAATCATTGTTAAACATATCTTATTTATCTTTTCAGAGACTTTCTCTGTATAGCCATATATTTTTTTAAAAAGTTGTATTTTAACTTTTACATAATTGCTTCATACATTGTAACCTTTTTTACAACTTGTCCTCTTTTTTTGTTTTTCTTAGCATTTACCCTGGGCTACTTTCCAGGTTAATATGTACAGATCTACCAAATTTTTCTTAGTGTAGGTTACTTAGCCAGTTCTGTATTGATGAATATTTAGGCTATTTCCAATTTTTTGTTATTAAAAATAATCCCATCATAAATAACTTTGTAGGTACATCTTTGGACAACTCTACAATTATAAAAGTACAAATTGAATAAATTCCTGAAAGTGGAATTGCTTTATCAAAAGGTAGGAACACATAAATTTTATGTATGTTACCAAATTCCCTTTCAAAAGGTCTTACCAACTCATGTTCTTTCTAAATATATGTGAGTATTCCATCGCTAAAGGAATATTTTATATACCTCCTTTTACAACTTTGAAACCGTTACCTTTACACATTTCTTAGTATAACAATTAAGAGTTAAGAAGAGAAATAAAATTTAATTTTAAAGATAAGTTGACAGTAGTTTCTTCCTATTCTCTGAGAAAACATCCCCAATATTGGTTATCTTAGTAAGAGCAATTTTATAAAATTCATCTCTTCATAAATGGTTAAATCTTTGGTTCTTCAGAATTTTCAGAGGCTTTCAGATCTTTGTCATTTCCTTAATATTTATCATTATTAAATACAATGATAAATTCAGTTTTTTATTTGAATATCTGTTAATTGCTAGAATTTTAATTTAAAACTGTATTCATGTAAAATTTAGTAAGGCTTCTCTGAGGAGCTAGTCAGTAAGTCAGCATTCACATTTAAAGTTTATGAAATGTAACTGAGCATGTCCTAATGTGACAAAACCAGAAATCCAAGATACAACATATAATTTCCTTTACCTGTGAAACTATCTAATGCTGAGAACCAGTTGTTTAGCTATACAAAGGAATGTATAAAGCAATAAATATTTCATTTGAGATAATGTTTGTACTTTCAGATTTTTTACTTGTATATACACACACACAAAAATAAGGTTGTTAAGTGAAGTTCATAGAAAGTGTAGATGTTCTCTCATTGCTTCCCATTATCCTGCTATATCTCTATTGTTCATGTCTGATTTGAGGTACAGATAAAAATGAAACCAAGATAATTTGATTGCAATGACTAATTTTTATTTTGCAAGAATGATTTTTAAGAGTGCTGTGAGCTTTACTTAAGTTAAAGCCATTCTGCAGAGTTGAAGTTGCCACTGCTTTGCAAAGCTGAATGAAAATAGAAATATCTTCTTCCGTTTACAGATGCAAAAACTAGGACACAGAGAGTGAAGGTAACTTACCAGACCATAAAAGTGTGGAAGCCAGCAATTTCTTGGCACCTGGTCTGTGGCAGATTCATTAGACTCTGCTATGTTATATTCATCTTCATATACCTTCATTTCATTTCTCAGACAAAAATGAGTTGAAATATCCCAGAAAGCAGATTGCCTCTTATAAACATTGCAATGTTGCCATGAATATTTACCACTCAGTTTAATCTTCAAGCAATTCCTCTGCTCCAGTTTATAGTATAATAGTTCTTAAATTACTCCTAGTATTTCTAATTTGATCGATAAAATGTGGATTTTTTAATGATATAGTTAACGAAATTGAACTTTTCAGGATATATGCTTAATTTTAAGTTCAAAGATAATTGATATGCATGTGAAATATTATTCTGCCTTAATAACTATTACTCCATATTTTAGTTATACCAGTTACATTTTCATTTTGTGGATAATCTTCCAAGAATTAACTAAATAAGGAAAATAATAGCCAACCTTGTTTCATATGTCCTCTTCAGTAGAGGAACAGACCTTCTAAGCTAAAATAATGATGCTATTTGGTAATGGTAGCTGTTGCTTAAAACATAGTTAATGTTTACACATTTAGACCCCAACTAACTTATTTTGGTCCTCAGATTTTGAGATTTTACAAATGGCTATTTAAAGTAACAAAGTACAGTTAAGTCACAGTTATACTGCAAATAACTAATTACTTTTAAATGGTATCTATAAAGCCAGAACAATGACTAGGAACTACATTTTCAGATTATAGCAATTAGACACTTGGGGAATTATAAACTTTGAAATAAAGCCCTAAAAGTGACACTCATTGATACCTTTATAACAAGTTATTAATATAGTGGTTTTTAAATATAGGAAAAATTACTTGAATCAGAAAGGCAAAGGAAACAATTGACAGAAGAACTCCAGAATGTGAAACAAGTAAGTGATGTATTGTATACATGTGTTTTGTGTATGTGCGTAAACATGTCAGGTATAATTCTAAAGCAGTGATGTTGTGTAATATCCCAGTGCTTACAGATGTGATTAATATAGTATAAAATAACATAGATCTTAAAAGCAGTCACTTTCAGAGGCAGGACCTGTGCTGAAGTCCTGCTACTAGTGCTCAAAGAAATCGCTTTCAAAACAGATGACTACAGACTGAAATGATCAATTTCATTGCCTTTCATTCTTTTTCCTTTTTCTTTTCTTTTTCCCTTTACTTTTATTCTGTTATACCTCATTCTGTTAAAAAAAAAAAAACAATGAAGCAAGAGTTCAAGACAGAACATTTTTTACTTTTATTTTATAATGAAAAGTAAACATTTTTTTCACTCTGCATTATTCTTCAAAGAATTTTAGGTTACTTACAGCAAAACAAATGCAATGGAATTATCATGAAATAGATATAGAAATAACAAACAAATATTAGTAAGAGTAGGAAATGAAGAGAACATTGGTAGAACTCAGTGCAGTCACCTGATTTTCAATGTTTCAATGTTTCTCCCCAACATTATTCCCCCAGAAAACATAAAATTGACAAAGAGAGCAAGTAAAACCATACAGGAGACCCACACCTTCAATATGTGGCAGAAAACACCATAACCTTCAAAGTACATATAAATAGCATAAAGAATTCCATCAAATTCCTGCAGCTTGTCTGCTGCTGAAACGTGGGATACAAAAAGCAGAAGAGGTAAGCCTTAAATGACTCTGAAAAAGAATAGGGAAAAACAAAACAATTAAATGAACTACAAATAAAGTCACCTCCGGAAAGAAAAAAATGCAACAGTTGATGTCAAAATATTGAATATAGGTCAGGATTTGGTGGTTCTAGGACTTGACAAAGGGTGTGCAACCAGAAGGGTCAGCCTTGGAGAATTATTTTTTCTGGGGAAGCATCAAGTAAATAGAGATGGAGTGGTGCCCTTGGAAACCAGACAATGAAGGGAAAGAAGAAAGTACAAGGGGAAAATTAAGGATCCTGCAGAAATTAGAGATGAGTAAGACCTAAGAGACCTCTCCATCTACCCACAAGACCATCAACAATATGATTCATTAAAGAAACTGCACAGAAGAGGGCGCCGTTGAGCTAAGGAGGCTTCCTATAAAAGAAAAAAGAATGGGATAAACATCTGTTCCATTGTTACAAAACAACTGTAAAAGTCAGGTACTATGAATTAAAGTATCCTCTGCTGAAGATTCTCCAAAACAGTCCACCCACAAAGCTGAAGAAAACTGTTAACACAATAGTTCAAACTCAATTCAGTAGTCTCAAATTGGTGCTAAGAAAAAATGCTTCAAATAAGAAATAAAAAGCAATTAAGAATAGAAATTGATAAACAATAAGAAGAAGTACAATGAGAGTGGATAAAATTCCGGAAAGAAATAGAAGGAAAAGACAAACTCATATGAGAAATGAAAACTAAATTACAAGTTGCCCAAGAAAGAATATAGCCAAATGAAAAGGCATTGAAGACCAGAAAAATAACCAAGAAAATGAGTGAAATAAAGAAGCAACAGAGTTTCTTGAAGAAGTAAAACCAAACAGCTATTGCTGTTTATATTTAGAATTTGTAATCCAAGAAAACTTTCCAGAAATAAAAGAAGATATGAATGTGTTATTGGGAATAAGGAAATTTGACCTGAAATGATTAGCTCTAGGACATATCCAACACTAAAGCTATTAGACTTTAAAGATTGAGGAAAAAAATGCACAGTGCCTTCAAGTGGAAAGATCAAATAATACACAAAGGCAGTAAAAGTGGACGAGCATCAGCCTTCTTAACACAACATGCAAACTAAGGCAATAGTGAAACAACATTTCAAGAAGCTAAAAGAAATGTAAACCAAAAATATTGTATATGGCCACGCTGAGTTTCAGATATCAAGGCCACAGAAAAACAGTTTGGAATGTGCCAGTATTAAGAAAATAATATACACATGTAGTATTATTGAGGAATCTAGGAGAGGATGAGTGTCATCCAGCTAAAAAAATTTCTGGAATAATTTTATCAAGAGTTTCCAAAGAATAAGCATTTCATATGTTTTCTTTATAGCTGAGACTAAAATGAGAATGAGTTCACAGGTAAAAAAATTATATATATGTATATATATAAATACTACATGTCTGATAAAAATCAAAAGATGCAATTTACTTTTAAAATAAGAGGATAAAGTATTTTTAAAAAGTGGGGAATAGAATATGATCATCCTGTTGTGTAAGTAAAGTATAGTAGTTAATGAATATCATTTAAAACTGACATAGTTAAAGAGAAGGTAAAAATAGAGGGGGTTTCAGGAACTGCCAAAAATAGTAATAAAAAGCTAACCTACAGAATGAAAATACAAGCCTTCCTAAGTACCAAAAGAATTTTTTTTAGAAAGCAAAAGGAACACACACAAAAAAATAAGTGCTAGAACATGGGAATATTTGTGTAAGAAAAAAATGAATCTCAACCTCCACCTCATATCATACTCGATCTAACTCTGAGTGGATAATGGATCTAAACAAAGAAGTAAAACGATTACATTCTTGAAGAAACTTTTATGACCTTGGATAAGGAAAGTTATCAAAGTTTGTGTGTAAAATTATTAAATTTTACTATATGTAAATTCTGCCTCAACAAACTTTTTTTTCTTTAAACTATGCCAATACCATCTTTCACCCATCAGATTAGCAAAAATTCAAAAGCTTAACAGTAGGCTGTTGCTGAGGCACAGGCATTCTCAAACATTACTGGTGTGAATGCAAATTGGAATACTACTGTGAAGGAGAATTTGGCAATACTAACAAATCTATGTATCATTTGCTTTTCAACCTGGCAGTCTCACATCTGGGAATTTAGATATGGCTCTAATAATATTAAAATACATATGTATGGTATCCATTATTGTCTTATTTATAATTAGAAAATATTGCAAACCACCTTAATCTCTATGCAGAGGCATTGATTGAAGAAACTATGGTCCATCCGTACAAGAAGTGTTGTGCTACAGCAGGGAAGTATAAGGAAGGTCTCCCTTAAATAATCTGGAGTGATTTCCAGGAAATATTATCAAATTTTAAAAAAGGAAAGTACAGTGCTGTCTTTTATTAAAAAATTTTAAATAATATCTTTATTTATACAAAAGAAACCAAAGGGAGGATAAACTACCCAGCAGTGAAATTAATTTTCTACAGCTTGTAGACAGAGTGCAAATAAAATGCAAGAGGGAGTGACACCTCTCTGAGAATACTTTCTTCCATAATTTTTACTTTTGGGTGCATGTTAATATTCTACACATTCAAAAATATGTAAAGAAATCAATAAAGATAAGGAAGGGAAAATGAACTTAAAACTACAAGCAAATTGAAACATGAATCCGTTTGTATTTCAAATGAGTATCATATACACATAAAGGAAAATAATAACCATTCAAGAAACTTAAGAATGCAGTATTTATGTACAATGTTTGACAGGATGGGGTTGATTTGGAAAACAGTTACAAACAAATCCTAAACTCTTTTTAGCATATTTTTTTGTTTTAGTGGTATGGGTATAGCAACTGAATTTTAGATGTATTATATATGTCATTTTACATATAGTTTTAGCAAATGTATTGCTTATTGTTGAGTGCCAGAATCTCAGTGAAAAAACATAGACATACAAGACAGAATAAAGTCAAGAAGTCCTATGGGATAGACTTGGAAGTATCATTGTGAATGTATGATTTCTAAAATATATATGTGTATATGCAAATGTATATATATGTGTGTGTGTGTGTGTGTGTTCCCTAGCTCTGTCACCTGAAAGAGCTGAAAAACATGCACCCTAACAGCAATGAGCATGTAGCATATCTAAGTGCCCAGATACCATTCCACACCACTCTAAGGAACCCAAGTCCTTAGAGAAATGACTGATTTCAGGGATGCAGGGGAGTAATAAAAGATAAACTTGGAACATCTCAACTTGCCAGAAAATAAGGAAGTACTCAAAATAATAGGGGCATGTCACAAGGAACAATCTTGGAGGGGCTCACAATGGCCAAATCTAGAAGAACATTAGCACCACAATAATTAAATACAGTAGTGAATTATAAACCATTAAAAAATAGCAATTCATTAATTCATAACATGAGCAAATAGATTAATTAATTAATAGGGAGAAAGGAGGACTCTCACATATTAGACTGTTGAGTGATGACTGCTAACTGTGGAGAAGCTGCCAGGTTTGGGAAGTAAGCATTTTGTGTCTGTTTTCTTATAGACTGGATCAGGTTAGAATCATCAGATGCTAAATCCAGGGGGAAATTTCTTTGAAGAGCAAAATATTTACATGTTTATATAGTTTTAAAATAGTCTCTATAAACTACTAAATAATTGCTAGGGAAAATAATCATACAATGGTGAAATCAGATACCACCTTGTGAGTGCTAAAAATTGATATCATTTATGAAGAACACAAGGACATTGTGTGACTCCAAACATGGTACTTGCCAAGGACACAGCATTAGCTATGTCGTATTCTGACTGAGAATGTGTATCCTGAGTCTAGACATAAGGAAGCATCAGGCAAACCCAAAATACGAGGTAGTTTTATTTTTAAAAAAGAGTTTATAGACGTTCTGGAGATTAAAGATGGCAGCATGAGAGGAGAGCAGAGGCCTCCTCAAAAAACCACATATTATATGAAAATATAGTTAATACAACTAATCCTGAAAGAGCAACAGGAAAGAAGGCTGCACCAGACTGCATACAACTGGAGAAAAGAACATACCTCATTGAACAGGGTAATGTACCAAAGCTGTGATCTGGCAGGACCCAAGCCTTTCCCCCACCCCAGCTCAAGGGTGGGAGGAAGAGAAACAGAGAGGGGAGGGGGTGGAAGCCTAGGACTGCTGAACACACAGCCCTGGAGATCTGCTCTGGGAGCATAAAGTTACATTGCATAGTGCTCTGGAGATTAGTAGGGTTGGAAAGGTAAGATAGGCAGAATACTTGGAGAGACTGGGATTCCAGCTGCTTGTGGAAAACAGGGATCCACATCCAGCTGCTCTGGGACAAAAGAAAGGCAGGCAGTCTAAGAGGCTTCCTAACATCAAGAGATCTACTAAAAGGGTAAGAGCTTGCTGCTCAGGAGAAAGGAAAGGTGGATAAAGTTGTCCAGGCACACACTGCTCAGCACATTGGCAACTTTCAGGAGCTTCAGGCACTCCATCCCCCTGGATGGCTACACAGCTCCAAGGCCCCGCACCATGATATGCAGCCTGCTGTGACTTCTTACTGGCCAGCACCAGCTCACAACCAGCAGCCCCTGCCCTGGCATCAGGCCAGACAGACAGAGGCCCTGCCTATAGCAGCTACAAATGCAAAGCATAGAGGCTTACACCGGTGCATTCAGCTTACTGGTTCTGGCAGTGGAGTCAGACACAGCAGCTGGGAAGCAGGAAACAGAACTTTCCTCCTGCCAGGCACCAGCACCGCTCCCCTGTGACCTCCAACATTGCTCCAGAGAGCAGAGCTTCTGAGCACTAGACAGAGCCACATACAAATATGAAACATCAAAGGGAACTGATTCAAACCAAAATTCCACAAACACCAGAAAAAGGGTCAAGTGAAACTGAACTCATCAATCTTCCTGAAAGAGACGTCAAAATAAAAATCATAAACATGCTCATGGAGGTATAGAAATATATTCAAGAACTCAGGGAAGAATTTAGGACTGATGTTCAATCATTAAGGAACACATTATCTGAAATGAAACTTACAATGGAGGGATTTAAAAGCAGATTAGATGTAGTAGAGGAGATGGTAAATGGAATAGAAATTAGAGAAGAGGAATACAAAGAAGCTGAGGCATAGAGAGAAAAAAGGATCTCTAGGAATGAAAGAATGTTGAGAGAACTGTGTGACCAATACAAAACAGAACAATATTCACACTATTAGAGTACCAGAAGAAGAAGACAGAGAAAAAGGGGTAGAAAATGTCTTTGAGGAGGTAATTGCTGAAAACTTCCCCATTCTGGGGAAGGAGATAATCTATCAGGCCATGGAAGTGCACAGATCTCCCAACACAAGGGACCCAAGGAAGACAACAGCAAGGCATATAATAATTAAAATGGCAAAGATTGCGAGCCGGCGCGCCCGGGCTGGGAGCGCGCACCAAGGCAGGGCAGGCGCCGGCCGCTGGAGGTCGTGCCGGCGTCCCGGTGTCCGGCCACCTCCCCAGCCATGGTGAAGCAGGCGGCCACCTGCTGCACCGCCCCGCGGGCTGCAGCGTTCCCACGCCGGCACACAAGCCTTTCCAGTGGGGGCTGCTGGGTGTGCAGCCAGGGCAGGATCCATCCCCGCCGCTGCACCGAGGCCGGTGCCCTTCCCGTGCTTCACCAGCCGGACCGCACTCAGGGCCAGGGTAGGTAGTTCATCTTGCAGTCTCTTCTACACAGCCACCAGCCACCTTTTATAATATAATCACACTTCTGATGCCAGCCACGATACAGTAATACATATTGTATTTATTCTTCTTTCCTAAACAATTTTGATGTTGGACAAATTATATGAAGCAATTGTTTTCAAGAATGGAGCAATACTCGGTGCAGGGCTGTGATCCAAGTGGAAGCATGTGAGGCAAGCTCCACGTTCATCTTGGAGTTCTCTCGAGGAGGGAGTGTCTTTGAACAATGTACAGGGACGTGGACACCAACAGAGAACTGAGGAGAGGAAATGAATCAGGACTTGGGGGTGCTGGGGCAGCTGGAATTTGTGGGGCAGAATATTGGAGAGGAGGCTTCTGAGCAGAGAAGGGACTTCAGAAATCTTCAAGGTGGTCCCCTAGATTCTTGCTGTGTTTACTAAGTGGTATTTACACAGGACAAAACTCTGAGGCTGTGCAGAGAACAGCCATTGGGAAGCAAGTAGTGAACTGAACAGAGATTATGGAGGTCACACGGTGCTGGAACATGTAGAGTTCTAATCTGCCAGAGTGAGGAGACCTTACCGAACACCTTAAGCATTTGCCTGAGGCCACAGAAAGGCCACACTTTAGGAGTGGGTTACTGTGGCTTAGATTAAGAACCACACTAAATCCACTGTAACAAAACTTGAAAATAAGCCTCATTTTGATCAAGATTATATGCCAGGTAACTGCAGAATAAAACTCAACACTATTTAAACAAAGTATTATCTGCATTATTCAGCATACAATAAAAAAGTCATTAGACATGCAGGACAGTGTGACCAAAAAGGAAGAGAAAAGGTCAGCAGATACCAGCCCATACCAACATAATGTAAAAACAGATAGGAATTTCAAAAGAGAAATGGAAATTTAAGAAACAACCAAATAGAATTTCTAGAACTGAAAAAATATAGTATATGAAGTGAGAAACTCATTGGATGGATCTAACAGCTGTTTGGGCACTTGAAGAAAATATCAGTAAACTTGAAGATAGATCAATAGAAGCCATTCAAATTGAAGCACAGAGTGGAAAAAACATTGAATTAAAATGAAGCCTCAGAGACATGTGAGAGATAATATCAAGTAGTCTAACATATGTGTAATTGGAGTTCTAGAAGAGAAGTTGGGGCAGAAAAATATTTGAGGAAATGTCCTCAATTTGGTGAATGAAATCTCAACTTACAGATTCTAGAATTTTCAGGAATCCCAAGCAGAGTAAACTCAGAGAAAGCCGCACCTAGACACACCAGAATTGAATTGCTGGAAACAAAAGATAAAAATAAAATATTGGAGCAACCAGAAGTAAGAAGATGTATTACATAGGGGAACAGAAATAAGGATACAGCTGACTTCTTATCAAAACAATGCAAACCAGAAGACAATGAGACATCATCTTTAAAGTACTAAAAAAAAATCCTTCGAAAATAAATGTGAAATAGAGATATTTTTGGGTTTACAAAGTTTAGAGAACTTACTCCCTGCAGACTTGCAGAACAAGAGTCATCAAAGGGAAGTCCTTAGCCTGCAGGGAAATGCCACCAGAGAGGATATGGATCCATATTAAGAAATGAAAAGTGCCAGAAATGTGAAATATGTAGTAAATATAAAATAATTCATTTTCTCATTTTAAAATTTCTTTAAAATAGTGTTTTAAAGCAAAATAATAGCAATTTATTGAGGAATTTCTAACATTTGTATCAGTAAAATGTATGACAAAGACAAGAGAAGGGTAAATGAAAGAATACATACAAGCAATAGAGAAAAATCAACAAAAACAAAAGTTGGTTCCTAGAAAGAGGAATAAAATTGATAACTCCCTAAGAAGACTAATCAAGAAAAAAAAGAGGAAACCAAATTGCCAATATCAGAAATGAACGAAGGCCTATTACTATACACGTTACAGACATTAAATAGGTAGTAGTGGAGAATTAAGAAGTTATGTCAGTAAATTCAGCAAATTAGATGAAATGGATAAATTCCTTGAAAGATATAAATTACTGAAATTGACACTAGAAGAAAGTGAAAACCTGAATAGCCCTAAATTTGATTAAAAAAAAAAATTGTAATGGAAAGTTTTCTCACAAAGAAAACTCTAGGCCCAAAATGGCTATACCAGTGAATTTCAGAAAACATTTAAGGAAGAGATAGCATTAATCTGACACAAACTCTTTCATAGAGGAATATGAAAAAAGAAATACTTCTCAAATAATTTTATGGGGCCAGCATAACCATGATTTTAAAAAAAGGGGAAGTTATGAACCAGTATTCCTCATGAATATAGGGACACACAAAATAGCAAAATGCAGCACCCTGAATACAGCAATATATAAAAAGAACAATACCTCATTACCTAGAGGGGTTTATCCCAGGAATGCAAGGTTGGTTTAACATGTGAAATTCACCACATTAATGAACAAAAAAAGAAAAATTATATGATCTATTCTGCAGAAAAAAACATTTCACAAAACTCACTGTGTATTTATGATTAAAAACTCTCAGTGAACTCAGAATAAACGGAAAATTCCACAATCTGTTGAAGGACATTTTCCAGAAACACACGGCTAAAATCATTCTAAACTGTGAAACAGTCGATCAGGAATACAGCAAGGAAGTCTGCTTATACCACGCCGTGTAGCACATACTGGAAGTCCCAGTCAGTTCAGTAAGGCAACAAAAAGAAAAGGTAGAAAGTTGGAAAGGAAGAGGTAAAATTATCTTTGTTGGCAGAAGATGTAATTCTAAGTAACCTATGCAAATGCAACTGGAACTAATAAGTGAATTTAACAAAGCCATAGGATATGTGGTGAACATGCAAAAATTAATTGTATTGTTATATGCTAGCAAGAGTAATTGGAAAGTAAAATTAAAATATCAGTCACAAAAAAAAAATGGCAAAGATTAAGGATAAGGACAGAGAATTAAAAGCAGCCAGAGAGAGAAAGAAGATAACATACAAAGGAAAACCCATCAGGCTATCATCAGACTTCTCAACAGAAACCTTACAGGCCAGAAGGGAGTGGCATGATATATTTAATGCAATGAAACAGAAGGGCCTTGAACCAAGAATACTCTATCTGGCAAGGTTATCATTTAAATTTGAAGGAGGAATTAAATAATTTCCAGATAAGCAAAATTTACCTCCCACAAACCATCTCTACAGTGTATTTTGGAGGGACTGCTATACATGAAAGTGTTCCTAAGGCTAAATAGCTGTCACCAGAGGAAATAAAACCACGGCAAAGAAAATAGAACAATTAATTACTAAGCAGATGCAAAATCAAATCAACTACCCCCAAAGTCAGTCAAGGGATAGATGAAGAGTACAGAATATGACACCTAATATATAAAGAATGGAGGAGTAAGAAAAAGAAGCAAAAAGAACCTTTAGATTGTGTTGGTAATAGCATACTGAGTGAGTTAAATTAGACTAAGGAAATTACCCTTGAAGCTTTGGTGACCATGAATCTAAAGCCTGCAGTGGCAATAAGTACATACCTATCGGTAATCACCCTAAATATAAATGGTCTGAGTGCACCAATCAAAAGACGTAGAGTCATTGAATGGATAAAAAAACAAGACCCATCTATATGCTGCTTACAAGAGACTCACTTCAAACCCAAAGACATACACAGACTAAAAGTGAAGGGATGGAAAAAGATATTTCATGCAGCTAATAGGGAGGAAAAAAGCAGGCGTTGCAGTACTTGTATCAGACAAAATAGACTTCAAAACAAATAAAGTCACAAGAGACAAACAAGGACATTACAATATGATAAAGAGGTCAATCCAACAAGAGGATATAACCATTATAAATACCTATGCACCCAACACAGGAGCACCTACATATGTGAAACAAATACTAACAGAATTAAAAGAGGAAATATAATGCAATGCATTCATTCTGAGAGACTTCAACACATCACTCACTCCAAAGGACAGATCAACCAGACTAAAAATAAGTAAGGGGACAAAGGCACTGAACAGTTCATTTGGACCTAACAGACATCTACAAAACACTCCATCCAAAAGCAGAAGAATACACATTCTTCTTAAGTGCACATGGAACATTTTCTAGAATAGATCATATACTAGGCCAATAAAAAGCCTCAGTAAATTAAAAAGGATTGCAATCATACCAGCCAGCTTCTCAGACCACAAAGGTATGAACCTAGAAATAAATTACACAAAGAAAATGAAAAAGCACACAAACACATGGAGGCTTCACAACATGCTCCTAAATAATCAATGGATAAATAACCAAATAAAAACAGATGAAGCAATATATGGAGACAAATGACAACAATATCTCAACACTGCAAAATCTGAGATGCAGTCAAGGCTGTGCTAAGAGGAAAGTATATTGCAATACAGGCCTACCTCAAGAAAGAACAGCAATCCTATATGAAAAGTCTAAACTGACAATTAATGAAACTAGAAAAAGGAGAACAAATGAGGCCCAAAGTCAGTAGAAGGAGGGACATAATGAAGATTAGAGCAGAAATAAAATCGAGAAGAATAATACAATAGAAAGAATTAATGAAAGCAGGAGTTGGTTCTTCAAGAAAATAAACAAAATAGATAAACCCCTAGTCAGACTTATCAGGAAAAAAAAAGTCTACACACATAAACAGAAACAGAAATGAGACAGGAAAAATCACTAGAGACACCACAGAAACACAAAGAATTATGAGAGAATATTATGAAAAATTATATGCTAACAAACTGGATAACCTAGAAGAAATGGACAACTTTCTAGAAAAATACAAACTCCCAAGGCTGAACAGGAAGAAACAGAAAATCTGAACAGACCAATTACCAGCAATGAAATTGAATTGGTAATCCAAAAACTACCTAAGAACAAAAGTCCTAGACCAGATTAGATTGCCTCACCGCTGAATTTTATCAAACATTTAGTGAAGATCTAATACCCATCCTCCTGAAAGTTTTCCAATAGCAGAAAAGGAGGGAATGCTTCCAAACTCATTCTATAAGGCCACCATCACTCTAAATACCAAACCAGGCAAAGACACCACAAAAAAAGAAAATTACAGAACAATATCCCAGATGAGAATAGACACAAAAATTCTCAACAAAATCTTAGCAAACTGAATTCAAAAATACATCAAAAAGATCATCCATCATGATCAAGTGGGATTCATTCCAGGGATGCAAGGATGGTACAATACTTAAAAATCTATGAGCATCATCCACCACACCAACAAAAAGAAGAACAAAAATCACATGATCCGTCTCCATAGATGCTGATATTGTCAAAATAGCCATCCTACCTAAAGCAATCTACAGATTCAGTGCTATCCCTATCAAAATACCAACAGCATTCTTCAACAAACTAGAGCAAATAGTTCTAAAATTCATATGGAAGCACAGAAGACCCTGAAGAGCCAAAGCAATCCTGAGAAAGAAGAATAAATCTGTGGGGATTATGCTTCCTGACTTCAAGCTCTACAAAAAGCCACAGTAATGAAGACAATTTGGTACTGGCATAAGAACAGACCCATAGATCAATGGAACAGACTAGAGAACCTAGATATAAACCCAAGCATATGTGGTCAATTAATATACAATAAAGGAGCCATGGATATACAATGGAGAATTGACAGCCTCTTCAACAACAGGTGTTGACAAAACTGGACAGCTACATGCAAGAGATTGAAACTGAATTACTATCTAACTCCATACACAAAAGTAGACTTAAAATGGATCAAAGACTTGAATGTAAGTCATTAAACCATAAAACTCTTAAGGAAAACATAGGCAAAAATCTCTTGAATATAAACATGAGCCAATTTTTCCTGAACACATCTCGGGCAAAGGAAACAAAGTAAAAAATGAACAAATGGGACTACATCAATCTAAAAAGCTTCTGTACAGCAAATGACACCATCAGTAGAATAAAAAGGCATCCTACAGTGTGGAAGAATATATTTTCATAAACAACATGTCTGATAAGGGGTTAACATAAAAAACCTATAAAGAATTCACATGCTTTAACCCCCAAAAAGTAAATAACCTGATTTAAAAATTGACAGAGGATCTGAACAGACAGTTCTCCAAAGAAGATATTCAGATGGCCAACAGGCTCATGAAAAGATACTCCACATCACTAATCATCAGGGAAATGCAAATTAAAACCACAGTGAGAGATCACCTCACACCAGTTAGGATGGCCAACATCAAAAAGACAAGGAACAACAAATGCTGGTGAGGATGTGGAGAAAAGGGAACCCTCCTACACTGCTAGTGGGAATGTAAATCAGTTCAACCATTGTGGAAAGCAATATGGAGGTTCCTCAAAAAACTAAAAATAGAAATACCATTTGACCCAGGAATTCCACTCCTAGGAATTTACCTCAAGAAAACAAGATCCCATATTCAAAAAGACATATGCACCCCTATGTTTATTGCAGCACTATTTACAATAGCCAAGAAATGGAAGCAACCTAAGTGTCCATCAGTAGATGAATGGACAAAGAAAATGTGGTCCATATACACAGTGGAATATTATTCAGCCATAAGAACAAAACAAATCCTACCACTTACAACAACATGGATGGAGCTGGAGGGTACTATGCTCAGTGAAATAAACCAGGTGGAGAAAGACAAGTACCAAATGATTTCACTCATTTTTAGAGTGTAGCAATAAAGCAAAACTGAAGGAACAAAACAGCAGCAGACTTAGTCTCCAAGAAGGAACTAGTAGGTACACAGGAAAGGGAGTGGGGAGGGGCAGTGGGGAGGGAGGGAGAAGGGGATTAAGGGGCACTATGATCAGCACATATAATGTAAGGGGGTCATGGGGAAGACAGTATAGCACAGAGAAGACAAGTAGTGACTCTATACCATCTTAATACACTGGTGGACAGTGACTGCAGTGTGCTGTGGGGAGAGAGTTGATAACCACATTGTTGCTCATGTGAAACCTTTATAAGATTATATATCAATGATACCTTAATATAAAGAAGTAAAAACTATTTGCAGTGTGTGCAATTGGGGGGGATGTGGAAAGAAGGGGTTGTGTTCTTCAAAAATGTTAATACCATTAAATAAAAAAAGGAAGAAAGGCAGTAAACTGTTACAGATTAAAATAAGCTAAAGAGACATGAAAACTAAATAAAATACCCCAGACAGAGCACTAGAATGGGGAAAATGCTGTAAAGGATATTATTGAGTCAGTTGACAAAATTCGAATACAGATGAAAGATTAAAGTATTAAATCAGTTTCCTAAATTTGATAAGTGTACTATGGTAATGTAAGAGAATATCCTTATACTTATGAAATTCTGAAGTTTTTAGGAGTAAAGAGCCATGATGTATACAACTTAGCCTCAGAAGGCTAAGAAAAACATTGTATGTGTGTATATTTACATATGTGTGTGTGTTTTATATATGTGCCTATGTGTGTGTATACTTGTGAGAGAGATTGAGAATATACAAAATCTAACCACCTTATAAATCTAACAACTTATAAATATCATTGGCTTAAAAGAATACTTTGTTTTGCACTCATGAACACGTTGGCAAAAGGCTGAGTCTGGATAATTAGGTAAATCTGGGCATGAGGGGCATGAGGATGTTCTTTGTCCTGCTTGTATTCTTACAACTCTGTACATTTGAAATTATTTCCAAGTAAAAAGTGTTTAAAAGTTTTCTATTTTTGGCCAATTTGGGGTCCCCAGTTTATTAAATATTTTTGTACTTTGGTTGATATGCCTTTTTAGTTCTTTTAATTCCATTTCTTCAATATCTGCATCAGTTTATATGCTAGGCCTTTTTACTTTTAGAGTTTCTTTATATACTGGAAGTAGACATCTATACATCAATTTTTGCTTGTAGAATAAATTACAGTGTGTGGTTTCTTCCTACATTTAATTAAAATTTTCTTCTAAATGCTTGGGACTTAAAGCTTTAGAATATCAAGTATACTTGACAAAATAAGTATTTTAAGGGCAGGTTAAAACGTAAACCTAAAGAAAAATAGCAGTTTTGCTTTCTTTTTCTAGCAATACCTTCATTTTCCACATGAGGCCCTCCTGTATTTATTTCTCTGAATGGGTTAGTTTCTGTTACTAAGGAAGGTCAGAGCTGTACGAATAAATATTCTAAGACTAATCGGTGTCAGAATTTAATAAGATTCAGTAGGAAGAAATGGGATATAAAAAAGAACAGGAAAATCTTATATTATGAATGGTGACTTGACATAAACAATATATAGTATATAATGGGCTTTATTGTTAGACTGTGTAGATTTATACTTTGTTCCTGCTTGCTTTTGACCTTGGGTACACTACTTCACCTTTCTAAGCCTTTGTTTCCTCACATATGAAATGAATTTGATAATAGCATCCCTGACAAGAGTGTTAGCGTTAGAAGTATTAGGAAATATACATGGTACAAATGTACATAGCACATTGTAAGCAGCCAACAAATATTAACTATTATCATCATTATTATAAATAATAGAAGAAATATTAGGTGCTGAAAAAAAGGTGGAAATGATTTGTTTTAACCATTTGATTTCAAGGAGGAACACCTAATTCTGGCAAAAGAATAAGGAGACTTTTTATAGAAAAGGTAACACATGAACTGAGCCAGACATAAAAGGGAAGAGCATTCCAGGCAGAGAACACAGCATCAAAATCATGGAATCAAAGAAAAAGTCTTGTCTTTAGAGTCAAAATGGGCCATCTTTTGTACACTAACATCACTATTTATTATTTGTTAATTTTTGTATCTTCATGTCTAAAAATATGATAATATTAGTCTTGTAATTTGTTCATAGGACTTGAGAGTTTAAGAACTTAAAACTGTCAAGAATGTAATAGATTCCTAAAAAATAATAAATATTTTTTGTATTCCTTTATCATTATCATCATCATTCTCATTATTAAAAGCCAAGGCACCTGAGGGAACCATGGGCAGATGAAAGTGTTAGGAAATGACATTTAGATAGGAATGTTGGGACCAAAGCATTTAGGCGCATGGATAACAATCTAAGACTTTAGACAATGTACTGCCACGAAGATATTTGACACGGAAAAAAATTAACTAGCTCCATTTGTACTCTGACCCCTCTTTCTTCATGTTCATATCTAATTTGTTGGCCATACTTTTAAAAAACTGCATAATTTTATCACTTTTCACCACTTCCATCAGTGGTCTAAGTGACCATCATCTACCTGTGTTGTAATTAAGCTTCCTACCAGATCATTCTGCTTTTATCCTTGCCTCACCCTCATACCATCTAATCTGAACACAGCAGCCAGAAATATTCTTGTAAAACTTCACTCAGAGTAAAAGCCCAAGTCCTGTGAGTGGTAGCCTACAAGTAAATGGCAAAGCCTAGGAGAGCCTACTTGATCAGCAGTCGTATTCCCCCATCCCCACACATTCCTCTTTGATGACCCCACCTCTTACCACTACTCTACCCCTTCCCCTCCCCTTCTAGTTCCCAGCCCCTCCCACCTCCTTGTACCCATCACCCCAATACCATACCAACCGTCACTGTGTGTGACAAGTTTTTTGATATTACTGATTGCTTTCTTGTATGTTACCTACTTGTATTTTTACCTTTATATCTCCCAACTAGAGGGTAAGCTTTGTGAGGACAGCTATCTTTAATTTGTTCTCTGATTTATATTACTAATATAATATTAATAACTGACACAGAATAGGTACTCAATAAATATTTGGTGATGAAGGGATGAATGAAGACTGTCTATATTGTAAGATTAATCTCTTATAGTAGTTTTGGAAATCACTGAAGACCAGATAAGAGACTTTTATAATAGTCTGGACCAACACTGTCCAATAGAAATATAATGAAAGCCACCTATCTAGTATTAATTTTCTAGCAGTCATATTTTTTTAAAAGTAAGAAGGAACAGGTTAAATTATTTTAAATATATTTTATTTAGCCTAATATATCTAAATCATGATCATTTTAACTTGTAGTAATATTAAAAATCTATTGAGATATTTTTACATTCTTTATTCATACTGTATCTTTGAAGTCCAGTATTACTTTATACATATAGCATATAATGATTGGTACACTAAATTTCCATTGGAAATATTGGAGTTCTTTAAGATAATACATGTCTGAAGTATGAATTAGATAGTGTCTTCTTTATCACTTGCGTCACCTAAAGCTGAAGAAAGGTACTTACAGTTTTTCAAATTTTCAGTCAGTTGATTACTGATATTGTTAGAAAGTTCTTATAATCTATAGACATTTGTTTTGTGGCTTAATGGAAAATCTTTCTTTTTTTGTGAAATATGTCTTCTAGCCTTTTATCATAACTGAAATTACCCTCTCAATCTAAAATGGGTTTACTCTGTTGTGCAAAAATCTAAGCCATTTTATAGCTGACCAAAGTTACAAATGTTGAACATTTACTTCTAATTTCATTATCTTAGTTGACTGTTAAGAGAAAACTTAACAAATTCACCATGCAGTTTGCAAACATGTCTCTTAATATTGTTCACTTTTTATGTTCTATATTTTTTACAACAGCTTTATAAATTGCAATTGGATTCATCGTATAATTTGCAATATACCTTCTTTTAGAGAGTATCTTAAATGATGCAGTGATTAAAGTGAAATATAGTTCTGCCGAAACAAAAAAATTTGTAGGATGGAAAAATATTTTCAAGCTCTTAGTTTGAAGTACAAACTAATTAAAATTAGATT
Source organism: Manis pentadactyla (assembly GCF_030020395.1). Lineage (NCBI taxonomy): Eukaryota > Metazoa > Chordata > Mammalia > Pholidota > Manidae > Manis > Manis pentadactyla. Next base: position 161,338,577 of record NC_080022.1, on the reverse strand, counting down.
AAGTTAAAAATTCAGTTCTCCGGTTGACTAACCATACATTTAAGTACTCAACTGTATTTTTAAGCCACACATGGCTAATGGCTACCACAATGGACAGTGGACATACAGAACTCCACTTCTTTGCTGCTCAAAAAGTGGTCCAGAGCCATCAGTATCAGTAACACTTGGAACTTAGAAATGAACAGTCTCAGTCACCATCCCAGACCGACCAAATCAGAATCTATATTTAACAAATCCTCAGGTGATTCTATACACCTTAAAATTTGAGAAGCACTTGTCCAAATAATAAGCAATGAGGATTTAATAAGCATTGAGTAATTGCATGGTCTGTGTAAAAGATACTATGAAAAAGTCAGCCAGACTTAACAAGGATAGAGTGTACAGTAATAGAGAAGTCAAGGCTTTGTAATTTGATGATTGAGAGGCTGTAATGATACAAATAACAAAGTAGGATAAATGAAATTGAGAGTAAAGATGTTTTAATTCATAGTATTATTTAATGTATATTTTCCAATATTAGCAAAAAAAATTAAATAATATGTATAAGTTTGTGTATAAAAACACATGCATACATACTGACATAGTGATTCATTTCAGAAACACACACTTGCAGTAAAATATATGCTCTCCAAAATCAACCCTAAAACTGTCCATTTTTAAGTATATTGACCATGCCTACCATTCAGCTTCTCTTAAGTAAGTAGAATGATACTATTGTTTAAGAGGATTTTAGTGATACTGACTAATTGTTAGTGAAAGAGTTCCTGTGCTCTGGTGAACATACTTAAATTCTTCCAAGGATTAATTTTGTTTTAAATTAGCAAGAGTTTTTTAAAATTATAAATACAGAGTGTGTATAACTTTTCTCTTAAAAACTTTTAAAAACCAGAAATTTTGAGTTGTATGAAATTTGGCAAAGTTTCTTTCCTTTTGTTAGTATTCTTTTGAAGATCTTGACATGAAATCAGTTCAGTACTGATAATTACATCATATAAATCCTTTAAATACTTAGGTAATCTAATTATTAAAACACTACTAGATTGCTTTTCAATTTGTTTTACAATGATGGTTACCAGTTGCTTCCAGAAGAAGAAGACAGCACAATTTGATATCCTTTGTTCACTCACTTACAAACTTTTAATTGAATTATTACGAGATAGTGGCCTGATCGTAAAAACAGAATAATCTTCCCTTTTGAAGGTACATTAGCTATCTTAAATTACAGAAGTTACTTTGCCTTCGTTGAGTGTAGTAACTCTCCCCCCAAAAAACAATGAACAACTAAAAGAGAAAGAAAAGGGGAGAATGGGGAAAAGGAAGGGAAAGGAAGAAAAGAAATAAGTAAAAAGGAAAGAACAAGCTGTGAATGGATCCTTTTTACTGGAAGATTCAGGTACATTGTCTTTTTCAACCAAGGATAGCTACCAGAACACTTAACTGTTTTGTAAAGAACTGGCTGTACTGTTCTCTATAATCTAAGTATTTTTGATGTTGTCATGCCTTACAGAATAACCCAGCCTTACTGTCTAAAATCATGAGCATAATTTCCCATGAAATTTTACTTCTTCTTATTTTTCCTTCAAGTTCTAACAACTTTTAACAGTCATGGGCCATTCTTCTAGCAACTTCCTTTGATCAACAACTTTCTAAAACCTACTCATATACTTAAGTTGTTTTCAAGTTTCTTTCAGGATAGTGTTATGACCTAAGGCAGCAAAGAATTGGTGAACGGTCCAAAGCCAAAATATTTAGCTTGTCTGAACCAGTCTTTGCTCTAAAGAAATGTGGAAAATTGTTCATTTGGCAACTTCTCCAGGTTCAGATAAGCCCAGTTGTAGTTGGCCCCACCTGTGCAAAGGCTGGGCTGAATGCTTGAGGAGAGAAGTCGTCCTGAGGCAGAAACACAAGGTGAAATTGGCACAGGATTCTCTGTGGACCATTGAGGTTGAACATGAACTTAGTTAAACAGGTGGTGCACCCGGCATGTGACCAGTGTTTCAGTACTTTTACTTCAAATATATCTCTAAAATGAACAACACTGTTGGGTTATTACTAAAGAAGTTTTCACATTTTCACACTTTTAGAGGTTGTGTATTTCTTAAAGAAACAGTAAAGCCTGTAATTCTTAGAATTGGTATGAATTCCCATGTCCTTTTTAATTCATTTTTAGTGATCTGAACTTCTTACATTATTTCACTCCAGCACTAGCAGATATTCTAACATGCCAGTCTCCTTAGAGGGAAAAAGAAGGAAAAGTATATATATTTGACTTGTTAGTCTCTTCTAAAAGGGGATTGAAGTAAAATGTTTCTATGTTTCCATTTCAGATGGTTACTTGTGACCCCAAATTATCAAGTTTGATTTTCTATTCAAAACCCTCTTTACAAGGATCCTTCATGCTACCCTTTAAAGCCACAGTCACCTCCTTCCAGCTCCCTAGTACCTGGCAGCCAACCACTTCCTTTGCCCTAATGCCTGACAACCACTAATCTAGTCTCCATCTCTATAAATCTGTCATTTCAAGAATGTTATATAAATGTTATCATACAGTATGTCACTTTTGAAGATTGGCTTTTTTCACTCAGCATAATTCCCTTGGGACCCATCTAGATTTTGCTTATATCTACAGTGTCTTCATTTTTATTGCCTAGTGCATATAAAACTGGTGAACTCTTATTAAGGTTGGTGGATTTTACCAATGAAGCTTCCTAGTTGTGATATTCTGTAGTAACAAAAGATACAACTGTTGCAGAAGGCTTCAGGATAAGTACAGGGAACCTCTATGTATTATTTCTTACAACTCTGTAATCTATAATTGTCTTTCAGTGATTTTTTAAAAGCCAAAAAGAAAAAAAAACTGAGAAAATAAGTTATAAAGCTCTGATAATTACAGACAGAAATCTGAGTGGAGAAACTTACTAAACAAACTTGGTTGGATTTAATTATTTTTCAACATTAATTCCCTTTTTGTGAATCAAAAATTGACCCTTGTATTCTCCAACATTAGAGTTTGCCCAAGAAACTGCCCAAGTTAAAGACAGCTTGCTTGGCAAAGGAACACAAGGACAGCCCAGTTGGCGTTCCTGTTTGCACAGACACCAGCCATATCCAGTGACTCACTGGAGGTGAATGTAACATTCTAAGCAAGCATTGGCAAACAAAGATGTCTATTTCAGAATCCCCATTTCCAAATAGTTGTTTCTTTTTAATGTAGAAAAATTCTGACCATTTAAAAAATTCCTGGAGAAATTTTATCCTGTTGCTATTACACAACCCATTTTAATTGTGTAAGATTAATTAAAATCATGGGAATTTCATGTTGGAGGAATTTGGAAGTGATCTTACTTTTTACAGAAATCTTCCAGTTCATTTGACTACAGTATTTTCTGTAGTTGGTTGGCTTAGTTAGAAATGATGTTAGGGTTCTGGGTTCCCTGCTGTGAGCCTCTAATTTTCTGGCTATCGGGGGCCACATTCAGCACTCTTTCATCAACTGTTTCACACATACCTCTAGTAACTTATAAAGGAGACTTGGCAAGGGAACTTTAAAAACATTTATTAAATCTCATTTTTTATGGATGGGCTGTGAAATCTAGTCATTATTTACAAGGAGCTCTCAGTCCAACAAGAGAACAGAGAAATAGGGTAAAACCATCACTTCTTGGAAAGCATTTCAGAACAGTTGTCAGAGGGATGTTTGTATATCAAAGTACACATTACCCCCTATAATTTTCCTTATGTAACTAAAAACAAACAAGTACAGATCTCTAAAATTCAATCAGTCAATTGCTAAGAGAGCACCTTTCAGGGAGTATTTTAAACATTTTTTACAAGATGCCAAACATTTTATGTTCCTTAATGTTAGAGCAATATATATTAATTTGGCTGACAAACTAGTAAATTTTACCCAAGGAGGAAGTAGTGATAAGGCAGCTGATACTATAAAATTCTTATCTTGGCAGTTTACTATGTAAGAAACACTTTCAGTACTTTTACTTCAATATGGGACTCATGACATTGTGTTAAGTAATTTATTCACAAACTGTTTTAGAATTAAAAACAAGACTTCTCTAGTCATACCTAACCCTACATAAATAAATTACCTTCTTTGAAAAATACTGTATTTTGATTCTGTGTTACCATGTAAGATACCAAAGATCGTGGATGACCATGGGTTCCGAATTAGATTGTGAATTCCATCATGTTTCTTCAGTATTGAAGGCAGCATGTTTCCTGGTATGAAACTGACTTTGTGTCACTCACTCCTGGCCATATGCCCTTTATGTTATCTAAATCCCTTTCCTACCTGAGCTTTTTCCTTTTCACTTCTCTTGTATTCTTAATCAAGAACTATTTTTCTCTTTTCCCCAGATCATTTTATAAGCTCCCTTTACATTGTTATTATTAACCCTACTTCTATGAAATCTTTCATAAATATTTTCCCCTATATACAAATTACCTTTCTAATTTTTCCAAAGTTTTTAAACACAGGTGTTTTTGTGTTGTCAAATCTTTTTCTTTGTGATTTTTTTCTTTTTCAAAACTTTTGAAAAGTCCATTCCTTGCCAGATTTCTCATACATATTAACCTAGTCTTCCCCCTATGTCTGCCTTCATTTAACCTACCTAAGAAATTACTTTGTGTTGTATGGTATGAGATGAGGGGCTACACTTTACTTTTTCCCCCAAAATAGTTTGTTGTCGCAACTATTCATTGTTTCATGGTATCTCCATTACCATAGGTGTAATCTAGGGTCTGTTTAGGACTATCCGATCTTTCCAGTTGCTTTGTTAGTAAATATTTACTGAGTGAATGAATGTTGTATCTAATTCTTTGTTCAGAACCAACCCTTCTAACTCTATATAGACCTTAGTCCTTGGGCAGTGTCCCACCTTGTTTCATTCTTTCTTGTTGTTCTTGCTGTTTTCAGAATTTGCTTACTAGTTCTCACTGATTTTTTTTTCCTTCCAAAGCAACTTAAGAATTTTATTTATTATTTAGAGCTTATTATATCTAGATTCATATTTAGAACTGTTGGTCAGCTTCCTCCAAAACAAAGTTTGATAAATCTAATTCCAGTTGAATTAAAATCTTAAAATTATATTTGGAGGGAATACATTTCAGTTTTGAAGCCAGATCTTCCTTAAATCCCAAACTTCAGTTAAAGTTTAAATGTTTAATAACTGAAAAAGTAGTCTTTGAGCTGTACTAGGTTTTGCTGAACAAGGTTTAAATTCTGATTATGAAAGGAAATTTCCAATACTATAAATATTCCCTTTTGGTACATTTGTAACCATAATTGGAGATGTGGGAAAAAGTTTTTTTCTTTTATGCCAACCTTCACTCAGCCAGAAAATACACATTCAGGGTTAAATACGGTGTCAAAACTGTGTTTTAACTAACTTTATATTGTAAACAAGTTCACATGGTAAAATTTATCAGATAAAATGGACTTGTGTATCTGTCTTTGATTAGGGACTTCTGTTTATAAACAAGATTGAAAATTGCTTCTTTGATTTTCTTTGATGTTCAAAGTCAGAACTCAATTTTGCACCTTTTAGAGAATGAGGCAGCTGCAGGTAAAAAAGTTGACAGCTCTTGGGAGGGTTAATTAGAGCTAATTATAATTTGATTGACCTGCTTTTCCTTCAAAAAGCTTAACCAAATCTTCCTTTGCAATGTGAGGGTTTTGCTTTTTCATACAAACTAAAGAAAAATCCTTATTTCTTGGATTTTACATGTATCTATTATTTTTACACACTTTACAAAGAAGTGTCACAACAAAAATCATAGAATCAGGGATGTGAGTGGGGTTGGAAAGGACCTTCAAGATTATGTAGTCCTTGAAAGAGCATGTATTATATTAACTTATGATGGAAAATTGTGATTTTTAAAGAAGTATAAACTAGTGTGCACAATTTTTAAATATTTAAATTTTTGAATCTGTTTAATGAAAAATCAAAGAACAAAATTGTCAAACACAATAAAGAGTAACTGTCCTTTTCAACCTTGATATTTCTTCATTCCACTTAGTTCTGATATGATTTCATTTGCTTGATAAATACTATAAAGTGATTGTTGTTTAATTTGTATATAAAGAGAATATAATGAAATAATTTGTTTTTCATTATGTGGTGTTTTTCATAGCATGTTTTATGGTTGTTATTACAACTATTTAAAAGGAATATAGTTCTAATATTCCCACAAAATTAAAACCTTTTATGAAGAATTTTCCTATGAAAGCTTATACCTAATAAAGTTCTCTCAGGTGATTATTATATATGAAGAACAAAATAGTCATTTTCACTGATTTTTTACTCAGTTATCTCTCATATTTATTGTAAGTGAGCATTTGTTTCATAATAGATAAGGTTTTATTCTCAAACGGCTTGTGTTCTAATTTGGGCAGTCAAGACCCTATGACTTTATAAAGTTAGAAAGTAAAATAAAGACAGTTTAAGATAGTCTATGATTAATTAAAGACAACAGATATTATAAAAGACATAACAGATAAAGGAGAGAAAATCATTGTAAACTGAAGTGGTCTGGAGAGATTAGAAAAGGTAAAATCTGAAGTGAATTTTGAAGGATAGGTGGGAACTGGATGAAGGAAAAAGAAGAGAAGTGTGAAAGGAATAATATGCTGAAAAGCTTCTTGGATATGGGAGAGTTTAGTCTGGGAAATTTGGTAAGTTAATGTATTTGGATATGGTAATCATGGAAGAGAGTTGAATGTGCTAACACTGCAAAGATTGATTTAGAACAATAGTGGAGAGCCTATGGAGATTGAGGATGTGTTTCATCATGTACCATATACTTAGGTTTGTTACCTAGGCAATATTTTAGTAAAATCAATCCTTCAGAAAAATGCAGAGTACATGATAGTGAAGAACACAGCAAGTGGGGTGATCACTTACATGATTTTCATAGTACTTAACCATGACATGATAAAGACATAAATCAGTAATGAGGTGGTAAGAATGAAAATTATGGAATGGCTGCAAATATATCATAAATGAAGTCAGTGCAGTGCTTAATAACTGGTTAGGTATGGAGGTCAAGTAGTGGGCTAGATACATGCCTGGAGAAGGAGTAAGAAAAGGGAGGAAAGAGCACATAGCAGAGACGTATGCAAAGTTTTGTGAATTCATTTTCTTCCCTAAGCACTTCCATGTTTAAGGAATGAGTTTTAGATTTATTGATGAATATCTGCAAATTACTTTGAAATCACCCATTGAGAAGAATATTATACATATTTTCATCAATCCAATATGTAAGTTAAGGAAACTAGGTATAACCTGCTTTTAATCACTTTTCTTTCAACAGCCTTCTTCCTGCAGTAATCCGTAATCTTTTTTACAAACAGTAATGGGATCAAGAAGGGTTTTCAATGAGTGGACGTAGGAAAATAATAGGAGAAGTATTCTTTTGGGCTTGGTAGCCTAAGTTACATTACACTAAAACATACATCTCTTTGCAGTTGCCTTTTCTCCCGTCAGCCATTGACATTTTGAAAGATTTACTGATTAGCTTAAAAATTACAGAACTTGTAAGGTTAGTGATGAGGACGTGCTAGCCTAATTATAGACGTGCAACTGCTATTAGTGCTTCTTCCTTCTACTTCAGGGAGCCCTTGCGACTCATAACTAGAGAAGAAAAGGTTTTAGATAATTGTTGCTAACGTTTAAAAATTACATGTACACATTACGTTTCCCAACAACTTCTCAAAAGTTCAGTAACTAGTATTACTAATTGAGTGCCTCGGGAAAGCCCTTAATAAATCTAATTTATTTCTAATCACAGGTGGTTATGTACATTTTTCAGAAGCAGTAAAGAGAAATGGAATAACTAGCAAGAACTGTAATTCCTTTAACGATAGTTCCTTTAACCCCCTAAGAGTTGTTTAGATCTTATATAAAGTAGGTGTTATTTCCCAGTGTACAAAGGAACAAACTGAGTCTTAGAGAATTACACAGACAGAAAATGAAAAATCACAGATCTAAGATTCTGGCCTGTGTATGGCTCACCTAACACAAGGTTTTTTATTCTGTATCATGCTGTCTTGTGGGGGGAAAATGCTGTACATGACAAAACACAAAATACTGTCTTTTGTCTGAGCTTATTTTGCACTCCGTGTGAGTTTATAATACCCTTTGTCTCAACACAATCACATAGTTAAATTCAAAGTATTTGTAGCCTATAAAAATTCTTGTTAGTGTGAATTATATTTTCAAAGAAAAATTTGATCTGACCTTCCCTGAAGATTTGGGGTTGTGAGGTGAAAAGACCTCATTTTATAATGGGACAGTATGAATTGAAGATATTTCCTCAATGTCACTAAAAAAATGTTGTAAAATACTTGACTTCATAATTCAGGGCTCTTTTCTACTACATTTGCTTATACTGCTTAGTATTAAAAAGCATAATGCTTATGTCAACTTTTCTGATATACAAAATTACATCTTAGTTTCTCCTTTATATTCTAGCTTCCTAAAGCTGGATTAATTTCTACCTAATAACAAAGTAAATCAGTGAACTGGCTGCAGCATTCACCCTGATGGGATTTCAGTCTTATGGTGAAGTTCTGGGAAAATTCTGGCTCACTTGTTACTGACATAGAAGGCTTTACAGTTATTTATTATTAGAGGATAGCTAGGAGAAAAAGAAAAAATGGACTTACGTGATCCTGTATTACTAAATACAGAACACTGCTGCTATCTTTTCTTTACTGCTTCCTCTAAGAGTCGTCATTTCAATGTATTAATCTTTTAAACAACCATTCAGTGGGAATTGGGCTAGAACTTTGCTAAGGGGTCACATTTGCCAACCTGACAGTTATACATTTACAAAGCATGAATTTATTCAGCATCAAAACCTCTGCATCTTTTACCACCCAACTGCATTTCACACTGTATTACCATCAGTGCACTATAATGGCTAGATAAATTCCATCCAGATTCTTCATTTAATTAACTAGGATTCTTTGAGCAAAAATAAAAGTGCTGTTTTTATAGAGGAATAAAAGCTGCATGAAGTTAGTGTGAAGGAGACATATCATCAAATTAGTTATTCTTCATTGCAGCTATGGAGAATTCTCTGCCCCTCCTCTTTCATTTCAGGGGCAATATATTTTTTTCTAGCTTGATTGAATGGAAAATTGGGAACAGTGGAACAGTCTTGAAAGTGTTTTGGTGTATTGTAATGGCCACATCCTAAACTCTTGCAGGGCTGAACACTGATGATATTGTTATTTACAAGTCATTTTTTAAAAAACAGCTTCTGTAGTTGGAGAGGCAGTATGGAATAGTAGCCAGGAGCATCAACTTTGTAACCAGACTGCTGAGGTTCAAATCCCGGGTCAGCCACTTACTAGATTTGTGATTCTGAGCAAGTTATTTAACCTTTCTGTGCTTCAGTTTCCTCTTTGTTAAGCAAGGATGATAATGGACACATCTCACACAGCAGTATGTGGATTAACTGAGCTAATTTAAACACTTAAAGTGGTTAAATTTAATTACTTAAAATAGTAAAGTTTTACCTCCTGTGTGCATAGCAACAGTCTGATGTGAAGTTGATCAAGCTGTGCACTGATGATTCTTGATCACCTGAGCTGAAATGACTGATGTGGCTAGGTAGAGGTCCTTTTATTTTTCCCAGATATTTCTTTGTAAAAGTACCCTTTTGTTATAAGACAGTTGCTTTTAAAAATAAGGAAAGAAAGTTCTTTGAATTAAGGGGTTAGTAAGCAATTCGCTGGTCACATTGCTCCATCCTGCACCTTCTACCAGATTTAGCTTTCTAAAGCACTGTGTTCTCATCAATTTCTGCCCAGAAAGCTTCCAGACTTCCCCAAATGAGTTCCTTTGCCTATCATGCCATATGTACCAGAGTTTAGCCCTTTCTCTCCTTCTCCATAACTTTTTTTACCCATTGCTTCCCTATAGGAAGTATCTACTCTATTCAAAATTGATCTAGTGCCTTTTCTCAAATGTACCACCATCCTTCTTACCTCTCTTCCTTTGTTCACGTTGTTCTATTCGTCTAATATGCCCTGCTCTCTTCTTCCACTTATGTAAGTCACACCTGATGTTCTCAGCTGAGCCAGAAAAGGAAGGTATCTTTTATCCCCTTTGTGTTTTTTACCACATAATATGATTGTCTGGATGCTGGAGCAGCTAGTTAAATGTTAATGATGTTGAAGTCTCTTGTTAACTCTACTTCCAAACTGTATTTAAAATCTGAACACTTCACACCATCTCCATCAATATCACCCTCGTTCAAGCTTCTATTACTTTATGTCTGTCCCCTTCCTACTTTTTCCTGCCGCATGCTTGCCCACACTCTACAGTTTACTCTCAACATAGCAGCAAAAGTACTCTACTTAAAATTTAAGACAGATCACATCACTTCTCTGCTTAAAACCCTCCGGTCACTTCCTGTCTCACCTCGAGTAAAACCAAAGTCCTTACTACAAAGCCTCTTATGATCTGCCAATCCACCCCAGCCCCATCCCTGCCCCTCACTCCTGTCACCACTTTGCCTTCATGTCCTACTACTCCCTTCTTCCTGTCCCCTCTCACCCTCCACTCCTGCCACACTGGCTCCCTTGCTGTTCTCTGAAGATGCAAGGGCAATGCCATCTCAGGGACCTTGTGCAAATTTCCTTCTGCCCAGAAAGCTCCTCCTTGGGAAATCTTCCTAGCTCCATCCTTCCTGCAGATTTCTGATTAAGAGCTCCTCGCTGATAATCTCTAATGTGCTGTCTGTCTCCCCAAACTGGAGTGCAAACTCTGGGGAACATGAGGGAAGACATTTTGTCTATTTTGTTAGATGCTCTATCCTCAGTTCCCAAAACAGAACCCAACACATAATAAGTACTTAATAAATAGTTATTGAATGTGTGAATGAGAAATTGACCCTTAAAAATATGTCCATATTCTTAACTTTCCCTCCACTTCAGCTATATTTAGGCTCAAACAAAAACAAGTGTCTTATAATAACTGAGAAAATTAAAATAGCCATAGTTGAATATTAGCCATGGCAATTGGAGCAGAAAGTTCCATTACAGAGAAAAGAGATTTCTGCATCAAGTAAAGAAAAAGAAATGGTTTATAGTACAATAACTGCCATGTTCAATTATATTGGTGTTCTGGGGGACTGTAGTTGATTGACCCAGCACCAAGGCACATTTTGAGAGAGCAAGTGGTTTTGGTCACCCCATCCTCTTACTAAGGTGGAGAGTATAGCTAGTACATTGTTGTTTTGTTTTGTATTGTTTTGTCATCTAGCAGCAGAGTGAAATGGTGAGAAGAGCACTAATGTTGGAGTCACGCAGACCTGGGTTTGAATTCTGGCACTACTATACTATGTGTCCTCAGACAGGTTGTGTAACTTTGCTGTGCCTCTGATAATGTGTAAACTGGTTTTTCTTAATGCCTTTCTCTCAGTGTTATTCTTAAAGGTTGAATGAGAGAAGACACATGAATCACCTGAATTATAACATGCACTTCACAAATGTAAGCATTACATCCTGTAGAAATAGTAATATATTTTGCTTCTGAATTCTACCTTTTGGCTTAAATCAAAAGGGAGAAGTAGCAGTTAGATTGATGTCTAGGAGTAAACTTTGGCTCCTGGAGCTTGGACCACAGGGAAGCCCACAACACTATAAATCTCTCAGCAGTATCTGATGAAGCTGCCAGAACCTTCCTAGAACATGAGCCCTACCACCTACTCAAGTTTTGTGGAAGCCTGCTCTTTTTACCTTTCGAACCAATTCTTATTCTGTTTTCCACTTTAAATTATCTTCTACTTCTCTTATTTTCAAAATGTTGTGCTAGGTGTGTGAAGGTGGAGGTTCCATACTGACAGTTATCCAAGAAATCTACAAAGGAAAAATAAGATCAGGTCGCTACTTTACATATTAAAATGACATGAATGTTAATTTTCCAATTGCGATTTGAGGAACACAGGTATATTGATTAAATTTTGGAATTATAACTTCCAGAGGGAGGAGAAATTTTGTTTAAACCACTGAATTGTTTTTTATGTGGCCTTTTTTTCAATTGCATTAATTTTGAAATCTTTAGGAAGCCAAAGCTGTAGTTGAAGAAACGAGAACCCTGAGAAGTCGGATTCATCTTGCTGAAGCTGCACAGAGACAGGCACATGGAATGGAAATGGACTATGAAGAAGTGATCCGTCTGTTAGAGGCTGAGATTACAGAGCTAAAGGCTCAGCTTGCTGATTATTCTGACCAAAATAAAGTAAGCAAAACAGTCCTCTCCCTAGTTACCATGGTTTCCTTGCCGTTGTCATGTATCCTGTTTTCATTTTCTTTTCATCTGCACTTCTAAACTAGGTCAGTGTTTGTCTTCTGTTATTCAGTGATAGGATGATATGTCATGATGGGGGTAATGTGAAGGCTGTGAGCCTCCCTTTATCCAGATAGCTTTGCGGTGGAAAAGCATGTGCCCCAAATTTATTTGGGTCAATGGTCAACATTGTACAGCTCCAGCATTAAGTCCTGGAACTATTTAACATTTAATGGATTACATCGGTTTTCTCCTTTTGTTCCTAAATTTGCTAATTTGTCCTGTGGGAGTGGGAAAAGGAGGAGAGCCTAAGGATCATTTTTTTTTTCTCTTTGATTAGAGCACTCAAGGAAGTGTGAAAGTTAAGTAACTTTTGCCCAAGGCCCAAGATAATTAATAGAAAAAAACTGAGTTTGAATTTAATAGGCTCCAATTTCCATAGCAAAATACTGAATGCTTTTTAGAAGGCAACGTGAACTTTTTTTATGTGAATTTTTTTTATTATGTGTTTTTTAACATAACATATATACGATATTCATTGAATGGTCTTCAAAAACTACAGTAGACATATACATTTTTACTTCACTGCAATAAGGTAGAAAATTAAATCAAAATAGATATTTTATAACTTTATAGAGTTCATTATAAACATAATAGGTGTTTATATCTCTAATCCAATCAACTTTCAAAGAATATAACATAAATTTTAGCAATTTATTTCTATGTAAGTATAAAAGAGTTAAATAATTTAAATATGCCAAGTGGAAATAAAACCAGTTTTACAAAAACAAAATACAGAAGAAAATCTGAAATTTTCTTTGGTTGGCATTTAAGAGTTACTAATATATTTCACATCTATCCATTTAAACCAATTCCAAAAGAAAGCTGATGTTCCTATCATTCTTTAATAAAACCACAAGGCCAAGGGAAATCATATTACTTAGGAAAACATCAATGTTTAGGAATATTACTTATATTTATTATTTTTGACCCAGTATTTACATTCTGAAATAATAGATACATGCTTATTTCATATGAGTAAGCTTAACATGATTCTGAAAACATTCTGGGAATTACCGAAATATTTAAAGTACTTCTTAATAATATATTTACTTTTGAAGGGGTGATTAAGTCTTTAAAATACTTTGTTTCTAAATAATATGATATTCAAGGAGTTCAATTTTTTTCTAAAGCTTAGGTTATTTGCAATTTTCCCTTCCATCTCTTAGCTGAGAAACATTTCTGTCCTAAGTAGTCTGATAATATAATTTAGTTCTCTTTTTTAGCACAATGGGATCTCTCATGCTTTTCCTCTTAACAAGGAAAGTCCTAAATTAAGCCATTAACCTATCTCTGAAAACAATCTTTTCTTTTTTCCCCAAAAATATGTTAAACATGGGCACCTCAACATTTTCCAAACACAATGCCAGTAGAAAAACAGAAGGAAACTTTTTTTTTAACTGGTTGAGATTGCTTGAGGAGACATTGACCGAGATGTTACAAGATTCAGATTCAAATATTCATTTTTAAGACAGTCTTTTTGTAACAATGTTTTTATTTTTCACAATAAGTTTTAAAGTATTTCTATATTTGCTTACTTATTTTTTAAAGAAATAAAACATTGCCATTACCTTTGAAGACCCACAATGTCCCTCTGCAATTGTATTCTCTTCCTTTGTCTCAGAAGTAACCACTTTCCTGGATTTAGTGTTAACCATTTTCTAGGTAATTTTACCACCTATGTGTGTATCCCTTACCCATATGTTGTTTAGTTTTGCCTGTTTACCAACTTCATATGAATAGAAATATCCTACCTATACTATTTCAACTTGCTTTTTTCACTCAGAGGTTTGTTTTGTAATTCATCTCTTTGAAGTTTATAGTTAGTTCCTGTCTTCTCATTGCTTTTTTGTATACCCCGTGAATGAATATACTACAGTGCATTTGTCATTCTGTATTTGAAGAACAGTCCAATTGTTTCTGTTTTCTTTCATTATGAAAAATGTTGCTATAAACATTTTGGTGGATTCATTCTGCTTCACGTGTGTAACAGTTTTTCTTGGGCTTATATCTTGGAGTAGAGTTGCTTGGTTGAATAGTGATCATTGATCAACTTTACTAGGTAATACCTAATTGTGAATTGTGTTTAAAAGTGTTTGAACTAATTTTTACTCCCACTTGTAGTGAATGAAAATTATAGTTTTACCCCACAACCTTGTGATATGTTGTTTTCTCCTACTTTTACTTTTATAACAATCTTGTAGGTGTGATAAGTGTATCCCATTGTGGTTTAATTTGAATTTCCCTGATTACTAATGACTTTGATTCATTGATGTGCTCAGAATAGCTGGCTGATTGTCTACATCTTTTCTCTAGTCCATTTTCAATAACGTCTGGTTGATAGCCTGAAATCAACCATGGTTGTGTTACTTGCACCCTCAAACACTATAAACCAGGGTTTTGCTTCTGCCCCAGATAGCCAGTTAAACATTTATTTATGTATTTGTTAGGCATTTATGTTTCTCTGTGAAATGCATCTTCATGTCTTTTAACTATTTTTCCATTGGATTATTTGTCTTTTTCATATTGATATTTAGTGATTATTCATATGCTCTGATTAATAATCCTATATTAAGTTGTATGTTATTAAAATCTCCTGAATTTTTGGCTTGCCTTTCACCCAGTGGTGAAATGAACAGATATTCTTACTTTTCATGTTCTTACTTACCAATCTTTTCCCTCATGTGTCTTTTTAGAGGTCTTTCCATTCCCAAAGATATTCTTTTATATTTGCCTCTAAAAGTTTTGAAGTTTTGATCCTCTGTTATTGGATTTGTGGCATTCTATGGGATGAAGATCCATTTTATTCTTTCTTTATTCTAAATGAATAACCAACTATCCCAGCACCATTTATTTAAAAGTCTCTTTTTTCCTAATTGATCTATAAAATCAGCTGTCATATATCAAGATTTCATGTGCATAGATCTTTTTGCCAGCTCTCTATTCTCTTTCATTGGTGTTATTTGTATATTCTTATGACTACTATATCTTTTAGTCTTGATTTCTGATCACCCTGAGTAGTTCTTTTTCTTTAAAAGCATGTTGGCTACATGACCCTTTGATTTATAACACATATTTTAGACTCAGCTTATAAATTCTACCAAAGAGGAAAAAAAACTATTGGGATTTTTATGGAAAATATATTAAATATATAGATTAATTTGGGAAGAATTTACATACTTATGATTGAGTCTTTATGAACATCACTGAAGCACAGAAAAGTTCATTGCATTTCAACCAGAGAATCTAGTCTGTAGGATAACAACTACACAATTTGTTGGTGGTTGCTTCATGGCTGATATATGGCCAGTTTTTACAAATGTTCAAAGTGAACTTGAAAATAATTCTTCAGTTGTTCGGTGTATTGTTTTTATATAGTCACTAAATGAAAGTCATTAATTGTGGGGTTCAATTCCTCCCTAGTCACATTAATTTCTTTGTCAGAGAAATGTGTTAAATCTCCTTTGGGGTTTCTTTTTTTTTTATTTTCTTTATGTATTTTGGAGTAATGTTATTAGCAACATACAAACTTAGAATTATGTCATCATCCTTTATGAAACGTAACTCCTCAATCTAGCAGTCTTCTCCCCTTACTGCTTATTTTTTATTGATATTTTTAAAAGTACAATAGCTTTCTTTTGGTATTTGCCTATTTTTTTCATCTTCTAATTTCCAATTTTTTAGTATCTTTATATTTTATTTCTCTATATGGTAAACAACATGCAGCTGAATTTTTTCCCATATTAGTAATTTTTTACCTTTAATTGGAAAGATTTTTCCATTTACATTCTTTTATTTTCTAATGCATTAGGCTATGTTACCACCTTATTTTGTAAATTTTGTTTTTCCTGTGTTTTCTGTTCTTCATTTCTTGCCTCTTTTTCTATTTGATTAGTTCAGATTTCTCCTGTGTTCCCCCATTCCCATTACATTTATTTCCTTCGCTGGTTTAGAAGTTATATACTCTTAATTTTTAGTGATTATCATAGAAATTTTAACATTTATTTTAACTTTAACAAAACTAAACTCTAGATTTACCCTTCTTCTAACATTATAAGCACTTTAAAACATAAATCCAATCATCCCTTCCTACTTAACTTCTATTTTTGTCAGTATTTCAGTTCTTTCTTGACATTTAACCCCATAAATTAGACACTCATACAATTTATTTAGTACAGTCAACCTTTGTTTAAGTAGACCCCAATGTGTACCATTTCCTATGTTCAACATTTTTTCTTGCATCTCAGACCTTCTTGCCAAAATTATTTCTCTTTTCCTGAAGTACATTTTTTAGAAATTCATTCAATGAGGATCTATAGATAATAAACTCTAGTTTTGTTTGTCTGAAAACATTTTTATTGAATTCTTGCTCCTGAAATATATTTTCGCTACATTTAAAATGTTAATGTAATTTAAATTGTTTAAATTTAATGTAATTTAAAATGTTGGCATTTAATTTCTTCCAGTGTTTTTATTCTATGGCTTTGATATCAGCTGTCAATCTACCATTTCTTTACAATCTGTTGTTTCTTTCTAGATTATTTTAAGACCTCTTTATCATCTATGCTCAGCAGTTTGGCTGTGATGAGTCATGTGTTGACTTGTTTTATTTATATTGCTTAAGATTCACTGAGTTTCCTAATCTGAGGAACAGCATCTTTTGCCTTTTCTGAAAAACCCTAAATTGTTATTCTGAGCTGTTCTCTTGCATTTTCTCTAATCTCTCATGTGTAATTCAGATTGAATGTATACTAGATCTTCTTTTGGTTATTTTCTTCTTACCTCTTCTCATTTCATACTTTCATTTTTATCTTTCTGCTCCATTATAAAGTGTTTCATTACCTCTGTCTTCCAGTTCACCTATTCTCTTTTCAACTGTATCTAATTGAACATTAAGTCCATAAACTGAGTTACTAATTTAATAATGACTACATTTTATTTTTAAGGTTGATTTTTTTAATGTCATTTGGATCTATTTTGATAGTTCTTATCCCTATATTATGCTTTAAATTCCTTCTTAATTTTTAAAACATATGAAACATTATTTTGTGTATCTGATCACTCCAATATCTGCTGTCTTTATAGGTCTGATCCTGTAATTTGGTTCCTTCAGCTGATTTTCATTCATGGTAGCTTATTTCTTGAGGTTTTGTTCTTTTGACATATTATATGTAGGAATTCTTTAAGATCTGAGTTTAAAAAATATCCCTCCACATAAGTCTTATGTTTGCTTCTGCCAGCCTGGGACCAATTTAAATTTTCAGCATATGAATTCACAGGCCACACAGGTAGTTTAGTACTGAACTCAAACCTGCATGAGTGAGGGCCTGTATTTAGAAAGTATTCAGGGGATACTTTTTTTTAACATTCACCAGATCCTAAATTAAAATCATGTTTACTTCTGTGAGGTTTCTTTCTTCCTAATTCACCCATTGAAGTCCTCCAATTTGTCATTTGTTCCTGATGAAACCCCAAAATGTAGGCCACCAGGAATCAGCATATACCCTCAGAGCAAATTTTAGTGCAGTATACTCTGACAAGTAGGTTCACTGGCTTTGCTGTTGCTTGTCTTCATGGAATTCCTTTACTTTCCTGCCAGTTTAGCTTTATATTGGATTATATTACATTAAATATATGTGTATATTGTCAGAACTTCTGGTGTGCTACACTGGTAGGGGTTTCTGTTAGCATCCAGTGAGGCATATTGTCAAAAAATAACATGAACTAATTTAAAGTACTCATTATAAGAATCAGTAAAGTCATATGCATCTTACCTCATAAAATTTGCAACATCCTCTGCAGTTTAACTTTTAACTATACAATTAGTTAAGTGTCTCCCAAAATCAGAAGATACATGTAATAAGAGGGAAAGTAAATGATATGTTAATGTTGGATATGAGTTAATAAAACCTGAAAATAGAATCCAGTAATGTAAAAATCAAAGAAATGTGTAAGATGTTCCTCTTGATATTTCTCTCCAGGAAAGTTTTCAGGAGTTAAGAAAGAGAATCACAGTACTTGACTGCCAATTACGAAAATCAGAGATGGCAAGAAAAACTTTTGAAGCATCCACTGAAAAACTTCTTCATTTTGTAGAGGTAAATGTTCCTGTTGCATTACTCTATATCCATTTTAAGAAATGTGTAGATGACTGACTTCTAGCTAAAAGTGAAAGTGTTTGATGGCTAGTGAAACATTCTCTGGGTTCAAAATAGCAATGCTGACTTACAGTCAGATTTAAAATTACCTAGATAATGAAAAGACCAGCAAACATAGATTATTAAGAGAAATAATGGAGACAGAGTAACATGATCACAAATACATACTATGTTTTAATGAACACTTTGCTAAAATTCTTGGTATTATGCAACATTATTTGATAAATATTTACCCTATAAAGAAGTGTTCCTATAGCTATTATGTTTCTGGGTAGAATTGCATGTTAGTGTAATTGATTTTCCCTTCATTTTCCCACCTTTTTAATAAATTTGGGAGGGGAGTTTATAAATTAAGCAAAAAAAAGCAAGAAATTTGTTAAGCAAGAAAAAACATTTTAAAACTATCAAACTTACATATTTCCTTTCTATCTTGTTTGTCTCTAGGCTATTCAAGAAGTATTTTCTGATAATTCTGCCCCTTTATCAAATTTAAGGTAAGAATACTTAAGTGCTTTCTGCAGAGTATTGCCACTGATTACATTTTTCATGTGGTAACTTACTAAACTACTAGTCTCTTAAATAGTCTTAAGATGCTACATAATTACTACTGGATGTTATTCTTTAATGTCTTATAGGAAAAGATACAAGGACAAGTTATTTTTGACCCCATTTCTGCAAAAAAAATTCCTAGAAGTATTTAGCTAGTTGTTGAAACTTAGTACTCTGAAGTGAGGTAGAAATCACCTATCTTGTTTTAGTTAGGAATTCTGTAAAGATGAGATTAACTCCAAATTCTCTACACACCCTGTGTATGAATAAAAACTCCTATACTAATCACAGGTGCACTGTGCGAGGTCAGACTCAACCCAGCCGATCAAGTATCATGGCAAACAGAGTTTTATATAACATGTTCATACACTCCATTTATTTCATTCAACATTCAGTAGGCAGAAATAAAAGAAATGTATTTGGAGAATGCACCTTAACTTTGTTACTATTCAGAGATTGTTTCTTGATTTAAAGTTTCTTATTAGGAGCTACAAACACATTAATAAGATTTATGTATTTCAAACTGCAAGTTTATGGGCATTTTGATGTGATGAAAGACATAAACAAAGAAAGTTTCCTGTTTATACATTTCCAAAACAATTTTTTTCCTCATCTTATAATAGCTGCCACTAGCAATGACTTCTAGCAATGTACACTTCTAGAAACATAGGAAAACTCTACCCTTTACCATGAAAACAGCAGTTTAATAAGTGAAGATAATTCATTGTTTTATTATATTCTAGGTTTGCACATAGAATTTTTTTAATTTAGAAGAATATTTATAGTAGGACTTTTCAACTCATTTTAATGTACTGTTTTGTTTATTTTAATGAAGAAATCTGACGATCTTTTCATTGTTACCCATGCTACTTTTGATGTAAGATAATTATGTGAATTCCATGATAATTATTTTCAGTAAGGATGTTAAACTACTCAGCAATCAGATTCCCCTTGTATCAGTTAGGTGTGCCCCACCCCCACCCAGACCCCCTACCATGGTCTCATTGTGACCTTAAATAATAATTCAAAAGTTTTGGTTTTAAAAATGAAGGTTAAAAATGACCATTTAAAAGCCAGAGTTTGCCCTTGCCTTAAACTGGTTCATGATAAAAAGGTAACTTTAAAAAGCAGTATTAAGCAACTTTTCACTATGTCTGGAAAGTTAAACACTACTAAAATTTGGTTTAGTCTTTTGAATATATTGTATCTTCTGTAACAGATACAAGCGTTGGTCATTCAACACAGAGTAAAGACTCTGTATTTGAATTTTAGAATTAATGCTTTAGTTTTTCCTTGTGCACTAATACCATCATGCTTAAGAAGATGGATTATAAGTAATGATGATTTTGTCATGAGTTTAGAATTGTTTCTTTTCAAGTAAAAGTTTTAGCATAATGACTTTTTGTAGTAAAATCTTGCATTTTTAATTATATCAGGATGCATTCATTTTAGGTGACATTGCATTTTTAAAAAGTGACATAAAAGTTCTATGCTGTTTTAGTGACAACAAATGGAAAGGCTTGAGGGAGAATTTCAGGAGTAAATACATATATTGAGTTTATATTTACTGTTACTAGAATTAGTAGTAAATACCTGTTTAATAAGTTTATGTTGAAGTGCTTACTTTCAATTTTTATAAAACTAAATGAAAGGTCACATCATTTTAACATAATACAAAAACTCACTAAATAAGCCCAACAAGTGATTTAGAAGGTGGGCCACCTTCTATTCCTTCCTCTGTATATATGAGGTCAACCTAATTTTTAAAATATGCCTATTTATTATATAATAAAGAATTGAAAACAGAAATACTTGTTTGTGTGAATTACTTCATTTATGGCTATAAGAATACAGTATGGAAATATTTTTGTACACATTTATAACTAATAAGAATTTGGATTTAGCAAAGATAGATCTTATTTACTGTGTAATATGTATCCTTATTTTATTGCCCTTATAGCGAAAGAAGAGCTGTGTTAGCTTCTCAGACTTCCCTCACGCCACTGGGAAGGAACGGACGTACCGCAGCACTGGCACTTGAATCTAAGGAGCTTGTTAAATCTGTTCGTGCCATACTTGATATAGACTGTAAGTTTTCTGCATCTTTTTACTTAAAAAAAAATTCAATGAAACAAAAGAGGAAAATTTTAAGTTTGACAGTTTAGTTTTATTAAATATATTGGTTTGCCTACAGTAAAATTGATACCTAATTGATAAAAATCTTAATACACTAACTGTAGGGGGAAAACACTTGCTTTATTTAAAAACCTCCAAATGGCTTCCAGCAAAAGATAGCTAATTAAGACACGTCTTTACACGTACTTCCATCCAGTCTATTAGAAATGAAAAGATAAATATAAAAATAAATCCTCATCTCTGGAAACTGGGAAGGGTGGAATCTACAATGAAGAATTTTTAAATATACAACAAATGGAATAAGATTGAATGTCCAGCCCAACTAAACAAAAGATCCTAAAACACAATAAAGGTGAAAGACAAAACTGCTGAATCCATGATTTAAGTAGAACTATGGAAAAATCTCCAGGATCCCACACAGGGGAAAAAACTAGGGACAGATGTGGGACAGTTAGCAGGGTAATCAATTAAAAAGCCATCCAGTTCCCTACTCATCAGAGCTGTTGCCTCAGGCATTTACTCTAAGCTTAGGCCAAGAGAATACCTCTTAAGGAACTGCATGATCTGTCACTGGACACCCCCAGCATCAGCACCAAGCTAAAAAGAGAAGCAGAGCAACTATCTAAGTAACTTCCAACATCCCAGCAGACAGGGAGATCCTTAGGGAAAACTTCAGTGATTGGACATTTCCATCCCTCCCTCCTCCTACTCCAGGTACTTTGCCTGCTTTTTAATTGTTTATTTTTCTGTCTCTTTCCTTGATGTCACTCTGTCTGCTGGTTATCTTTGTGCTGGCCTCTAACATTCTGCTATCCCTCTGCTTTGCCACTGTTAATCTCCCCTATGCTGAGGACCAGATATCAAATATATATAAATATTAATTATATAGAGAGAAAGATAAAATTCTGTGGTAACTAAGTATTAAAATAGTAAGTTTGTGGTAAAGTCCTAAGTAGTAAATGGTTTGTCTTTGTATCCGGTAATATCCAAAGGCCCCTTAGATATTTTGACTTAAGGACAATGTTATGGAGGATTGGAAACCATTCCTCTAATAATATCTGCTCAATTTCTGCAGTGAGTTTTTTTAAAACTTTTTTACAACCTATTTGATTTCTTAAAACCAAATTATATTTCAAAAGCCCCACAAGAACTCTTTATGTTTAAAAAAATCTGTGGTTTTTAGAAGAGGTGAAAATAATCACTCCTAATGTATTATGTACAAGTTCAAAATTTTATATATCAGACATTTTTAAGTTAGAGTGGGAACAGAGGAGGGAAACACCTGCACAGATATAGCCCAGTGGGCACTGCCAACATGAATTTTAATTACCTTGCTAACATTAACCTTCATATTTGTCAAACATGATTATTCAAAGAAAATATTTGAAACTCAGCAGAACTTCTTTGGAAGAAAAGTGAGAAATTCCATCTGCACTTTTTATCTGTTTCAAGATTATACCTATTCTGCTGTTTAAAACCAGTGAAATAGTTTCTATGTTGTCTTTTTATTTATTTGTTTGTTTGTTTGTTTATGTTTTGGTATCATTAATGTACACTTACATGAGCAATATTGTGGTTACTAGATTCCCCCCATTATCAAGTCCTCACCACATACCCCATTACATGTCTTTTTTATTTAGAAATATAATTGCTAATGTTGACATACTTTCCTAGTACTTTTATAATTTTATATGACGTATCTTTTAAGTTTGATAATGCAGGTACTCAGCTCATTTTTCTTTCTCTTTAAGCTGTAGTTTTTTCTACATGTAATGAAAAGCAGAAAGTTACTACCATGAGGCAGATCATTCAGCCACCTGAGCCTCCACCTCATTTCTTTTGCCAAGGCCGTCTAGTCATTTCAAGTTACAATT
Organism: Manis pentadactyla; assembly: GCF_030020395.1. Classification (NCBI taxonomy): domain Eukaryota; kingdom Metazoa; phylum Chordata; class Mammalia; order Pholidota; family Manidae; genus Manis; species Manis pentadactyla. Next base: position 161,315,486 of record NC_080022.1, on the reverse strand, counting down.
GAAAAATATCTCTTGGGTAATTGCCTCTACTTTCTTCTTAATATAAGTACACTCTAGGATGATATACTATGGGATTTCCTTGGAAATGAGAGTAAGATTTCTTAGGTCTTCCAGCCTAAAACCAACCTCCAAGGAATACCTGGAAGACAATTCTGAACCTTTTTTGAGTGGTGGATTCCACTGAAATCTGGTGAAAGCCTTCTTTCCAGAAATATGCAGTAAGGTACATTTTGCCTCCATTTTAAGTGTGTTTATGATCCCCAACTTAAGAATCCTGATGCAGAAACATAGAGAACATGAATGGTTTCTACAGCATAACAAATATGGGCAACCAACCCTCATCAGAATACCTCTAGCAATGGAGTGGTACGTAAACAATAGCGGCAGCCTGCTATAGCAGTGTGAATCTGCGTAAACCATGTTCTTCAGTCTCTGGCGTTCCAGAGGTGTCCCGGAGAGCACTCCAGTTAGTCATCTGACTTTGTGGGCAAATGACTTAACCTCTGGGCTTGTTTCCTCCTACAAAAAAGTAGAGATCATAGTATCTGAAGGGACAGGATTGGAGGATTAAATGAGACACATGTAAAGTGGTTAACAGAGCACCAGTAGTATAAGGTGTTCCATAAATGAACGTTACTGCTACTGTTGCTAATGATGGTACCCCAATATTATTATCATTTAAAGTAATTAATTTAAATGTACTTTTTCTCTTGACCTTTGAAAGGATATGTGGATCCTTTCAATAAAAAGACAACATAGAAACTATTTTGCTGGTTTTAAACAGATAAAAATAATTATTTTCTAAAGCTTCTTTCAATTTGAATACATTTGAGAGTAGATGGTAGATGAGAACTTTGCTTAATGTATAACATTGAATGTTATTGATTTTAAGTTAGAATGTAATCATCACAGGAAACTGTGGCTAAATGTCTGAATCAACATCTTATCTTTCAGTTGTTTATTGCTAACTGTAAGGAAACTTTGGTCTGTTGCATTAATTCCATTGAAAAAGTATGTGGACAGAATAGGCATTTCTCATCAGTTTTGAACCTCCTGGAGGTGCTTTTATTATCTCCATTGATATTTATTGGTGGATATTATAATACTTTAGTGTACTCTATTTGAAATAACTACTTGTTTTGAACCATAATCTTTGATTGACATCTAGATTGACAAAATAATTCTATAACAAAAGCAGAAAGAGGCAGTTCTATTTTTAAAATGTATAATAAAGCCATATCTGGTCAAACATCCCATAGGAGGTGGTTAATAAAAAAAGAACCTACTGACTTCAAGGTAAATTGGCAGCATAAGCACAAGCATCTACCTTCCTTTAAAATTCCTATGATAATGATAAGTAGAATATAAAATAGAGTAAAAATCTTCAAAAGGACTAGCAGTTACAGGCAGATCCCGAAAACTTTTTGATATAGGGCACGTAGGACCATATAGCAGAAATGCACCAAGGGCCAAATCTGCTGAATAACAGTAGTGGTTATTAACAGGAGGGCACCTCTTAATGCAGTCTAATTTGAAGGGGTAATGAATAAAGTCAAAGACTGGCTACAGGGTAGATGGAATCTTTCTATTTTTTATCTTGGTGAGTCAAAGGCATTTTTGAAATCCTCAGATTCTGTGTCGAGCAGAGGGCGAACTGGGGCTTGGTCCTTTAGGCAGCATAGACATACTTTAAATCTGGCACACACTGGGGCATAGAGGGAGCTTTAAATGTAAATAAAGGGATCCCAGCAGAGTGGCTTCTGCACCAAAAGCCACATTGCTCTGCATGGCCGCCTCTGGTCCCAGCTTGCCTCTTGCTCCCTCACACCCCTGCATTATTATTCTTGCCAGGCAAATGCACACTGGCCAGTTCCCAGCCTGACTTTTGAGAGCATGGCTCCAACAATAACTTGGTTGAATGTCAGGGTAACCAGGGATCCTGGTTATATATCCTTTCAAAGGTCAAAAACCAGTTCAGGTTAAGCACTCTTTACCTACACAGGCTTTTATAAAGAGAAACTTATTATATATGTATATAAACACAAATACTTTTCTTTCAAGCTTTTATAAACATTTATATACATAATGTACCAATGTATGATTATGAAAAAGCCCACAGTATTAAAGCAAGAAAATATAGCTTTCAAGACTGAGAATAGACTTTTGGCCAAGAGTGGTTTCATGCCAAAAATCTCCCCATTCTGCTCCTACACTAAGAAATGATATTTTAAATTGTATTTGTATGTTTAAAAGATGAAAACCAGAAAGGGAACATCTCCCTGCTCCAAAAACAGAGTGTAAACCTATAATGATAAGTGAAGTTTTAAGCTTCAAGATTGAGATGAGCAGCTGAACAAAGGTTTCTATAACTGAAAGACCCAAATGAGGACTGAGCAAAGGAAACAAGCAGGAATCTTCTGAAGAGAATACACTTTCTCTTCTTAAATTACTCATATATTAGGCATTTAAAAAAATCTCTCTAATTTAAGAGCCATCTGGGCCTGCTACTAAAGTTGAAAGTAAATATTCTTATCCACTACAGGTGGTAATATATCTTGGCACAACATTCTTGGGAATCAATTTTGTAGTATATATCAAGAGCTTTTAGAATATCTATTTACATTTTTTGGAAGTTAAAAATACATTTTAATGGTCGTGAAGTTTAACTTAGTAATTCCACCTGTTGGTATCTTTGGAAAGACAGTAATGAGAGGCCATATTACAATACATACCTAAGTGTTTTCATCACAGCATTTCTTATAATAGAAATATGGAGGTTCAATTCTTACAAATTGGTTGAACGATTATGTAATATTTATTCAACCAATTGGAAATTAAGATGATCTGTTCCCCTACCAAGCAATACCATCTGATTACAAATATTTGTGTGAGCCTCCTGCATCATTTCAGGTGTTCCTATCTGAAATTAGCAATATTTTAACTTGTAAAATTAGATTGTCAGTAATAGCTGTTTTTTGTCTTTCTATACAGAAGCTAATTAGAAATTACTTAGGCAGACAGGAAAAGGTTTTATGAGAAAAGAGGAAACAGTACTACGACACTTGAAGGACTTCATAATTTTTCTTTTAGATCCAAAACTCATACTTGATATAGCATCTCTCACTATATTTACTCTCAGTCTCAAACTATCATCATTGCTTTTCTTATTTCCCCCGAGCATATTTTTATTATCTAATATGAACTTATCAAAGGAAAAGCCATATGTCTTTGGCAAAATCATCTGTGCGATTGAGAATGGGCACCACGTTATTTCCTTCTCCATAAAGTAATCATGCTCTTTCTATATCTTACAGAATTGGGGAAAATGTTCCAAGCATAAGAGTAGTTTATGTGATTCTGATGCCATTTCAGACAATTTCACCTGTTTTTGTAAGGCAGACCTGTTCTCTAGTAACTTGATTATTCAGAGCCAGATAATAACCATTGTAAATATTCATGGTGTCTTATTCAAGGAAAATGGTAAACTCATATATTCTCTTGTGTTATTTCAAATTGAAAGTAGGTCACCTCAGTGATGTTCCATTAAGAAAACATGTCAAATCTAATCTTGGGTGATTTCTGGAAAAGAAACTATACTTGGGTTATTTAATGTCATTTTAAACGAGCAAATTATTGTTAGCTTCAAGAAAAATATGTACTTTCTTTCCCGGTACAATTTTATTTCCAGAAAAAAATAATGATAAAAACATATCACTTAAGAAAAAGTATTTAGATTCATTACTTTGTCTCTTCATAAGCTATTTATTGAGCATCTACAGTGGGCCAGACCCTGACCTAGGCACTGAGATACCACCATAAACAAATCCCTTCCTGTCAAGCTGCTTCAGGCAATTGTAAGAGTAGAGATGGACAGACAAGTTAGCAAATAAGTAAATAATTCCAGAGAGTTTTATGCATATAATAAAACCAGAAAATGTGTAAGTGGGAATGCTACTCCTCTTTGAAGAGGTGACATTTGAACTAAGATCCCGCCAGGAAAAAAAAACCTATGGGAAGGGTTTTTCAGGCCAACTACAAAGCCGTGAGTCAGAAGCAATCTTGGACATATTTGAGGGACAGAAAAGAGTCTAGGTATCTGGTACGTATGAGCAAGCATAAGAGTTGCATGAAATAAGGGTAGAGATGTAGAAAGGACCAAGATTGTATAGGGCTTGGAACACCATACTAACACCATACTAAGGAGTTTGGATTTTTTTTTTCTTTTGAGTGTCATGAGAGCCATTGATGGTTTTAAGCAAGACATGAAAAATGATCAGATCTACATTTTAAAAGAGCATTCAAGCATTTGGTTGAAACAGGCCTATTAAGAGTACCAAGAGTGAAGAAATCAGAAAGACTAGTTGGCTGTTGCAGTGGTTGACATGGAGACGGTAGTAGCTCGGGCTAGGTTTAGAGTAGCAAGGAACAAAGACGCATTTGCAAGATAAGATCAGTGCATATGACATTTTGGACCACCTGAAATTCAGTAGTTAATGTTTAAACTTGATATTCATGTGCATACTGGGCCAATGAGTAATTGAAAAGTCCAGAAACACAAAGCGATTTTTTTTGTCATCATCTTGGATCTTAAACTACCTCATGTTCCCCTATTGCTCCATCTGCACATTAATTAACTATTGGGTATTTGCCTTTTTTATTAAACAAATTCCTGAGAATTGAAGTGCTAAAATTACTTAATAATATCAAATCTATAGTAACCATCTACAATTCTCTGTTGTTACATAGGAAGCAAACATAATACAGTTTATCAGTCATAAAAATCAAAGAGTCACCCTGTTTCCAGTATTTAGTATTCACAAATAAATATCTAGTGTGACTCAGTCCCACAGTTATCATATGATATGCGTTTTCTTAGAAGATCATTTCCAGGAAAATATTTCAGATATATACTTTAATCATATATACTGCCAGCAGCCATAAGTTTTGAAGGCATGGCTAGACAAGAAGACGTAATTTCTCCCATAAGGCCAGAATATAGTCATCAAGGGGATTGCAGGATGTACTGTATCTAGGATTTAATCAAGTAAAAGCCAATATACAATAGTACTAACATGGTTACAGACTATAACACAAAATTATTTCCACCCCAAAGTCAGAAAAACACAAGGACTGCTTCAAAAATTACAGAAGGCATTGATGGTAAAGCATATTAAATTATCTTGTCCAAAAAATGAAACTGCAAATCCTTTCACAGTTAGAATCAGCTGTAATACAATGTCTAAAGTGTAGTTCATGTTTCATTCCTGTAACTAGACAATCAAAATGTAAATGATGCAAGAAAGAAATATTTTCCCTCAAGGCCTGAAAATGTCCTCATCCAAACTGTATGCATTCTTTTTGGTTAATGAAATAGGTGTTCTCCAGAGTTCATATGAGGACAAAGTATTAACTCATCTTAGAAAAGACGCAGCAGTAGCAGTTGTGTGCAATAACAGTTCTAAGAATTAACTATTAAATATGATAAAACTGTTCAATTTAGATCCAGAAGACCCTGCCTTCAACAAAATATTAATATTATTATTATTACAGATAACATATTTCAAAATAGTATCATTGATATAGAAGGCTTTAAAATTTTTATCAGTTTTACAGTTTAAAAGTACAATTTTACATCAATATGTCCTCACAGCAGCCCTGTGAGATAGGCATGATTATTTCTGATTTAAAAAATAGGAAACGATCAAAACTCAGTGAACTTAAATGATTGGCTTAAGTCACATGCTGGGAAAGGACAGTGCCAGACTCTAAGTCAGGTCTTCTAATATTAAGTTCTATGGGTCTCACAGGGGTATAGTTAAGTCATTATGTCACAATTGAGTTGGCAATTTTTTTTCTTTTTGGAATATATAAATGGCAGGGTGTCTGTTACTCAATGGTATCTCGGACTTGATAACATACAATGACCTCTCAGAGTCTTAGCTTCCTATCTGTAAAGTGGAGATACAATTTTCATAAGGTTTTTTCAAGAATTAAGTGAACCTAATAAGAAAGCACTTCATGAAGTGTAAAAGCAATATGTAAATATAAGATTATGTTTTAGAGTTAATTTTTTATTTTAATTAGAATCATTAACCAAACTTTACCTCATTTGACTAATTTTCATGATTTATAAATATTCAGAATAAAAAACATTGCATTGGTTCATGGAGCTTTAATAATTTCCAGTAAGATATAGAAAGGATACCTAACTGATTGATAGCACTAGTTTATTCAGGAGGTCAGGGGAGAGAATACCTGTTTTTTCATTAGAAACCTCTGTATTGTTTGATTTTTTTTTTTTTAGAGTGAGTGTTATTCTGAAATTTAAAACATCTTTTAAAGATAAAAGAATTTTTAAGCATCATGGAAACCTTAAAGTAAGAAATAAAAGCTGTTTTTGGAACCATTTACAAAACAATGCATAAAGAAGGAATAATAAATGTGCATAGAGAAAGATCTTAAAACTAAGGATATAGAATCAAGAACTGAATCTTAATATTTTTCAAAGATATGTGACTTTATGAACTTACCCAACCAACCAACTTTACCAGTTAGATTTAAAAATGGTTAGGTCTTGGAAATATACATTGCTATTGGCATTTCTCATTTTTTAAATAATAACCCTGAAATGCTAACAAAAGTTAAAATCAAAGTAGGATAGAAAGAGAACATTGGGAGTGAGAAAACCTGCCTCTTGGACAAGACCTTTTAAAGCTTATATAAAGTCCTCAACCTCACTTTTCTTCATTTATAAAATGGAAAGAATGAGCACTAAAGAATAAAATGAAGTGGTGTTAGTGAAATTGCCTTTAGTTTTCACAAAAAAAGTTAGTCGTTTACACCTTAAATTCTATCTTTATCAAAAAGATGGATTCATTTTTACTGGGAGAAAGGCAGACTAGTATAGTAAGCAACCTACTGGAATTCGAAGCTTGAATTCCAGCTCTCCTTCATAATAGATATGTACTTTTGCGGTTCTGTAATCTCTCTGAGTCTCATTTTCTTTATGAAAAGGGGGAGACCAGCAACTCAGAAGGGTTATTTTGAGGATGAAAGATCATGCAGCTGATTAAAGATAATGTTTACAAAGTGTCTCACATCTGGTAGGTACTCAGTATATATCATCATTATCATCAATATCATCTTCATTGTCATTGTGTAAAAGGGGTATTTTGTCCTTATAACCTAGTCTGGTATGATAAACTATTCACTGTCCCCCTCCTTTTTGTTTTTGTTTCTATTTTTTTGGAAAGCTGAAAATCTAAGGTGTTGAAAGAGTTCTGAAACTAACATAGCTGTATATCATCTATTATTATTAAATTACTCCACTGAGAACATGTAGGAAACCATGTTCTAACACTCCTGAAAACAACTGCAGGGTAACATTTCACTCTTTAAAGCAGCAATAAAGAAAACCAGCTTCAACTCAAATTTATTTCATGGATATAAAGTTTGAAACAATAAAGAAGTTTATGTCTAACTGGCAATGTCAGTGGCTCTCTGTAATTCTTACAGTCTTATCTATGGCCTTGCTGAGCTTCAAATTCCATAGCAAATGATATGGCCTTGCTGAACTTGTACTGAATATGGAAATACTAAAATTGCCCAGGAATGTGTGCAATAGCCACCAGTTTACTGCAAACCCTTTAACTAGATTTTCACAGGCATTTCACCGATACAAGGAAAGACTGAGCCACATGTATAGCTGGTAGAAGAATGTTCCAGACAAGTACAAAGGCCCTGAGGCAGAAGAGTGCCTGGCATGTTTGAGAAAAACAGGACAGTGTGGATGGAGAGGTCCAGTCTGTCATAGCATCCAGTCCTCAGCCTAACTGATTTCAGAATGGCCTTTCCTAAGCACCTAACATTGGCCTTCTCTCTAACTCCAGATACCTTATTTCACTCTCCTGTTACTCTCTTCACAGGACTTCACACTATTTTTGTTTGTTTGTTTTTTTACTCATTGTCTGTCTCCTCTGTTAAAATATGAGTTCCTTGAGAACAGAGATCTTGAATATCCTCTTCACAAATTAGGGAACACCTAGAAAAGTATCTGGCACATAATAGGCATTCATTGTATTTTATAATTGTGATTAGTATCGATTTAATGAATATATTTAAAACATATGAATCTTTAATATATGTGTTTTAATATCATTTGCTTAGGAGTGAACTTAAAATAATGAGCACCATTTTTGTTCACCAGGGGCCATATATTAACAGTGACTGTCAATCTATAATGTTAGTAAATATGTGAGGAAACCAGCGCATTCATACACTGTTGGCAGATGTTACTCGATTCAGCTCTTTTGAAGAACAATCTATTGTGTTTCTAGGAGTCTAAAATGTACATTTTCTCTGACCCTTCAGTTTTACATCTAGGAATTTATTATACAAAAATAAATACCCATTCATATGCATGAATCTAACATACAGAAATACCCACTTGTATGTATGAACTGATGTCAAATAGTCAATTCTTTCCACAAATATTTGTTCGGTACCTATGCATCAGATGCTGAGATCAGACTCTGCTAATGTTGAGGGTGTCTCTGTCATTGAAAGCAAGCAGCTGAAGCTTACACCTGAAGTTGGTGAGATGTGAAGAAGAACAGAATTAACTGTTCTCTGTCATACATACCCTGGTTAGGTGCCACACACCAACAGCTGGGACTTTCTGACCAAATATTTTCACGAATGATCACACCTTTTTTCACAGCAACAGATCTGGTAAAAGAGAAGTGAGACTGTTGGCAGTTTCCTGTATAGAAAGCCATGACCATGAGTGAGAGTGATGTGCCATAAGGAGTTTTAGAGATGAAACAAGAAAGAAACCAAGTAAATCTGTAAGAGTGGACCTCAGAGAACCCAGGCAGAAAAAGAGCAGGAATAGTGCTTTCATAAAGTAGACCATAAACTAGTGCATGCTAAGCTGCTAAATAGGGAAGCACCTCAACTGCTGTAGCATCTGGTAGAATTGTCGTTCTATCAAAATAATCTAAAGAGGATGTGATGCTTAATTATGTATATATCTGCACATATACCACAGATTCTGTGAAAGCCATATTCTTTTGTTTTACTTTTAAACTTGGATAGAAAGGGTATGTTTTCATGTTTAGAGGCCATAGATGGGAATGTGGCTTGTGGGGTAAGAAATCCTAAAAGATGAACTCTACTGCATACATTTACTTACAGTCTCAGTAAGAAAGAAAAAGAAGAGATACACAAACGAATCAAGGGAAGCTTCACAGAGCTCTTTGATGAGTTTACGTGTTTAAACAAATACACAAAAGCTGGGCAAAGACATAACTTGGAACTAACAAGATCTCTTATGAATAGTGGCAGGAATGCTAAAGCCAGGATTAACTTAAGCTTTTGAAAAATTTAAATTTGAGAAGAACTATTATTTGAAACAGTAATAAGAGAAAGATTTAGAATGTTAAATTAATATAAAGGGGAAAAGTCTAAATAATGTGGGAGACACGCTTGGGGTGCTCCCCATGATCTCTGCTTCCTGATATTCATATCCACGTGTGGTCCCCTCCCCTGGATTATGTGCAGGACCTGTGATCTACTTGTAACCAATAGAATGCTGCCTTGCAGAGGACTCATCTAAGCCCTTCCCAGACTCCTGACCCATAGAAACTGTGAGATAATAAAATATATATGTGTGTGTTATTTTAAGCTGCCAAGTGTGTGGTAGTTCATTACACAGCAGTAGAAAATACCATGAACTGCTGCCATTTTCTTCTGTCTTCCCAGTTAAGAAAATAACCTTCAAGGTGGCAAGGCTAAACTTTTCCCTGGAATAAAAAATTCTCATCTATTAGAGGAAGAGATACAAATTACATTCTTAGAACTTTGAGTCAACCTTCACAATTCCCATTAGATGCCTCTTTTCTGTCTCCCCCACCTCTTTGATTCTTTTCTATCCAATCAAAGGAAGTTTGGTGGAAACAGAAGGATACTCCTTTAACCAGGTTAATTAAGACATCAGCCTCCAGAAGCAGATAGCTGCTATTATGTTAAAAATGCTGCCATGAATCTTCCTAAGGGAAGCAGTTGTCCCTCCTCACCATGTGAAGTCTCACTCACCTTAACATTCCCAGTACCTATGGCAGTGCTTGACACTTAGTTGATGCTCAATGACTGTTTGATGAGTAACAATAAAGTTACTTGACCAATAAATCCAGTAGGAAAGAAGAAAGCCACCCTTTCCTACTGTGGTTCTTTTCCTTCTTGGACTTTTGGGAATGAAAAGGCAAGCATATTTACTTGTGTCTGGGGAAGCAAATGAATAGACCTTGAGAGTACAGAACTGAGTGAATTGCTTTTTACAAATAAAAAGAACCTTAAAAACCTAATATCGATACTGATTATTCCATGATTCTCTTTTTCTTCTCAGTCATCTTCTTAAATGGAGTTGTGTTTAGTTTTATGAGACATATTCAGTGTTGGTTGATGCCAAATACTTAATTATCTGATTCCAAATGATATTGACATAATGGACTCATTTGTTATATCTCCTTTCTCTTTCTTCACATCACATAAAAGTGCAAACCTTTTGTAACCTGACAATAATTGAAATGGCTTTATCTTTTATTTTATTTTTAGCTTACTTTTTGTAGACCTCTAGTGAAATGTAATTTTAGGATTATTTATTCCTGTTTGGTACACTGAATGAATGCCTGGTACATCGAACCTCATTACTAGCAATTTGTGAATTTTTATGACTACTTTTGTTAATTCATCCCTAATTGCCTTGTTGGACATTTCTGATGACAAAATGCCCAAAAGATTTGGTTTCATTTACATAACATTAGCAGAAAATGGGCAAAAATATATGCTCCATTGCTTTTACTGTCTGCTTCAGAAACATGGAATTGTTTTAATTGGAGGAAATGAAAGTATTTCAATTCATAATATCATTATTTATGAATTAGGAAATTACCTGTTGAACTGAAACCTTCATTTTTATAAAATGGCTCAGTGGCTATGTATATTGCCTAAAAGTGTGGCTAATCTGTAAAATTTTAACAATTGCTATTTACTTCTCCCCTACAGGCTTTGATTTTTAATAAATAAATCAGACCACATCACTGCCCAAGTCAAAACTCTCCAGTAACTTCCCATCTCACTTAGAGTAAGATCCCAACTACTTACCATAGCTTACAAGGTCCTTCATTTATGGCCCTGACTAGCTGTCTGATCCCATTGTCTACCACCCCTCCCCTGCTTATCCTATAATAGCCACATTGGTCTTTTTATCATTCTTCAAACATGCCAAACTCATTTCCACCCCAGTGCCTTTGCACTCAGTGTTCCACCTCCCTGGAATGGTCTTCCCTAGATCTTCACAAGACTCACTCTTGTACTTCATTCAGCTCTAATGCCATCTTTTGAAAGAGGATTTTCCTGGTCACTGTATCTAAAATACTAGGCCCCATTATTACTACCAGTCACTCATGATTCCTCAACTTTTGTTTTTCTAATAGCACTTATAGAACTAAACAACAATTGAATAAAGAAACAAGGAAGACAAGTAAAAATGACTCTGAATTTTCAAACCTGGGTTATTATAGGAGGGTGATAGAATCATTAAAAGTCACAAGTAACTCAGAAGGAAAGACAAACTTAAGAGAGAAGAAAGATGAGTTCTGTATTAGACCTTAGAAATGCTGATAGACATGTAGACGGAGATTGGGAGAGAAGGCAGTATTGGAGGTGTGGTTTAGGGGATTACTCTTGTAGTTCCAACATTGAAGCACTAATTTTGCAGAGAAGGGATATAACAGGAAAAGAAGAAAGAGTCCTTTGGGAACAGCTCAGAGGAGGAACAGGGGCTGGATGGGAAGCAGTCAGGATGATAGGAGTAGAAATGAAGAGTAGATTATCGGGAGGTAAAAAAACAAGCACAGGGAGAACAGAATTTCGAGGAGGGTGTGTTAAGAGTGCTAAATGCTGATAACAAGAGGACAACATGTGAGAAATAGACTGACTGTGACTGTAAGCATTTGTGACCTTTAAGAGAGAAGCTTCAGTATATTGGTGAGGGCAGAAATACATTTTACACCAACACTGTCTTGAATGTCAGTTTCATCTTTCTTCTGTGATTCATAAGGCATTTCAACATCTCTTGATCATTTTATAAATATCAGTTACGTAACTAGTTTAAAAGGTATAAGACTAAGGAAAAAAGGTATAGGAAATTGAACTGACTCTACGTCAACCCTCCAACATATATTAGAAGTTCCTTAATTTGAACAAATTCCTGCTTGTGCACAGGTTTCTGTGACTTTCTAGTGAGGGATGCAGTGTGCTCTGATAGCTGTCAACAGAGTGTCATTTAAGTGTGTACATAGTTTTTCTAAATTGAGAAGTGCTAAGAGGGAAAATGTTAGTTAGGCCAGCAATATTTTTATTTTATTGTCTGCTGACATAAAAATGTGTTAAACTTTATTTTTGTAATTTTGAAAAGATCTGAAAAGAATGAATAAACAGGAAAGAATATTCATAATCCATCACCAAGGGACAGTCATTATTTACAGTTTGACCTAGTTATGTCCAGTCCTTTATTTCAGCATTTTTCAACTTCTAACACTTTTGTGTTATTTTTATATAGTGGGAGAAGGAGTATAGTGGACAACAGCATGGGCTTAAGAACCAGATAGCCTGAGTTCAAATCCCATCTCTGCCTCTTATAAACAACAAGATCTTGATGAATTTCATAACCTCTCTGTTCTTCAGTCTCCTCACCTGTAACATGTAGGAACAGCTAATTCTTTTAGAAACTTATTTGTTCTAATGTCTGGTCTACAAGACATAGTTGATCCCACAGTCTTTCCACCTTTCCAGTCTTACTTGTTCTGTTTTCCTCTCCATTGGCACTCATTGGAGAGCTCAGACCTTTGGTCATTTTATCTGTCATTCTGATGTTCTGTACTTGTGTCATTTGTCTTGATGTGCAAGTATTGCTTACAAATAAAGTCTAGGCCAGGAGCCACCTTTCTTCCTGGAGACTGAGCTAGGATGGGAAACTGAGGAACCCAGTTTAGAATTATACTTGTCTGTCAGGGCCTGGAAGTTGCATTGCACTGTGCCCTCCCTTTAAAGTCAAATGTGGCCTGGCTGTGTTCTGAAATAAAGAAGGATAATAAACTAATTAAAGCATTTGATTGTATCAGAGTTATTATCCTAAAAATCCATTAACAATACAGTGATAATCAAATGGCTAGATGGGCCGTTAACAGTAATATGTCCTGTAGGGCACCACATTACTGTGTGTGCTGTGTGCAGACTATTGTGACAGAAATGTTTCTGAGACTAGGCTAAATGTGAACTATATAAGTAATAGAGAACCCAAGGGAAAACAGTTTCTTCTTTTGTTTACTTCAGGAAATGATTAGAATTTAAGTATCCTTAAAGAAAGGGGAGATTAGGAAAAATGGCCTTGTTAGCCACTTGGTTAAAATAATTGGTCAAATAGCATCAAGGCAAAACATGGCCATAAAAGATAGGACACCTTTCTCATGGCCTCCTGACTGAAAACAAAACAAAGCCCTGAGTCTTCCCCATCAAACGCAATGGGTCCTTTGGGTATGACAACTAGAGCTGTATTTCCCAGAGCCAACCATGACTTTGAGTGTTTTGGCACCGTTTCAATTACCCTTTCTGATTTGGGGCTCAGAAAAAAAGAGTTGAAGTATCTATAATATCCTTTGTTTTTGAGTAAGGTTTTTGTCAACCTTAGCCTTTATTGAACACATCTTTGCTCTGTCCTACTACTGTAATTTGGGTTGTTGTCCACAGGGCGATCTGTCTTTATTGAAAAGGTGTTGACTAGGTTCTGTGAAGTGCACTGTTATATATGCTTTAGGTTGGAGGGTTTTTGCTATTGTATTATTGCTTGAGAAGATGGTGAGTTGACATTAACTTAAGGAAACAGACTGCTTCAGGTTTTTCTAAGTATCTTGCAGTAAATCACCCTTCAAAGACTTCCTTAGGAAACACATTGGCCCTTTTTAAAAATACAAATATATTATATTGAACATAGTTCTTAAATCATCCAGCTCTTTTTCTAATCTGAAGATAAGAAAAAATTTATCAATATGTAGTATGATTTCCTAGAGATTTAAAAAACAAAAAGCTTGGATGTTCTTAATCCAATAGGGCTATCAGTTTCATAGCTCTCTGTGTGTTTTCATCTGCTAGGAGTTGATGAAAAGGAAGGTCACATTTGGGTGGCTGTTTATGGTGCTCCACCTCATCATCTCAAGTTTTCTTTGAGTCATTACTTACATAGTTCTTCTCAAATAGAAGAGCAAATTTTGTTGATGTGCTTTCTGAATTTTTAACAACGCCTCTTTTTTATTCTTAGGAGTAGAAACCATTGTTTGTTTTCTCTTTAATGAAATGCAATGACACAGTTATTTTTAAAATATGCTGTTTAGTAGAATATTTGAATCTCTAGCCTAAACACAGTTTACAGTAGTAACTCCTCAGCAGAGTTCTGCCAGGAGTGAATCTGAATTTCAGAGTTCTAAAGCAATTTTAAAGGGAAGCAGACCTAAATAAAGAGAATGTTATTAGGATCTAGAAATGTCATCTTCTAGCACCTAAGACTATTAAATTTACAATTCAGGAGTCAAATCTGAACTAAATTTGACAAATCAGAAATGATTCATGTGCGCATTTAACTATGGTGGGAAATGACAGGGTACGACTTCTTCAATTCTTTTCTGAATTGTTACAAATAGTTTAGTTTAGTGCAGTTTGCCCTACCTTAGTTTTGGTATCCAATACAGGTGTAAAGGTGAACTGCAGGAAATAGTGCCTTGTTTGGTTATTTATATTTAAACTAAATGTCTGAGCTACTTTATGTCTCAAGAACTAAAAAGCTTAATGGAACATTTTAACTCAGGAGGGGGAAGGGGGCAAATACCAGGGCAAAATACCTTTGAAGCTGAAATCAGCCAAAGGGAGAAATAAAGTGGGAGAAACCCATTTATTGCTTACAAGCAGTCATTCACTTCTGCTGGCCCCTGTCTCTCGAGACCCGGCTGCAAAAGAGAGGTTGGCCCCACCCAACCTCTCCGGTCCAGATATGCCCTCGCTCCCCCTTGTAATTACCTGCCAATATGGAGATGGGCTACTTCTCTCCACCCCTTGGAAACACCTATTGATATGGAGATGCACTAAGGCCAGGCAAGAGATTCTGGAAATGTTGCAGTTTTACCCACAAACATATACATTTATAAACATATTTTCTTAAATACTCAAGGGAGATTCTGCCATTTACCAAAGACTTGATAAATGTACTCCAAATATTGCTGTAAGATATATTTGCATTTGAGGACATAGCTTAAATGTTTTATAGTCAAAATATTTTGTGGTGTTTATGTTATTTCCAAAGGCCATTAGTGCCTAAATCTAGCACACAGATATGTGTTTACCATAATATTACAATTAGAAAGCCATGAAGGCCAGCATATCTGCTGGAACGCCAGGACAGCAGGATGCTTTCCTTTCTGTTTGGTAGTTGCCTGGCCATCTCACAGGCCAAGTTTGCCTACCCTAACTCCACTGCCTGATGATACTACAGAGATTTCACTGGTATTTAAAACAGTTTTGAGGCATCCAGATAAAAGATTCTACAGAAGCACAAATTTTACTATCTGTCTTTCTGTCTAGTGGTTACTCTTAGTACACATTGAATATAAACTTCCTTGAGTATGAAGGTAACATGTTAAGACTGTGGAGAGATCAAAAGAAATAATTATGGTTATAGATAATTATCACGTAAGTTAACCAAATGTAATTACAGGGCAGTTAATTGTTAACTTTTGTTTAAACATGGTTTTCTTGGGTGGAAGGCAAAAAAAAAACCCCAAAACAAAACACTGGGCCTTTGTGCTGTAACAGTGCTCTGTTATGTGACCTAGATTTCAAATCTCTCTAGTATTTCCTGTACAAAACCAGTATATTCCCTCTCTGCACACCTACCTAATAATAAAATATGAGTCAGCTACCTAGAGACACTGGGAAACATTTTTAATCAAAACTTTTTATTAAATGAAAAACAAGTACACAATGCTATTATAATGCAGATGAAGTAATAAGCCAAGTGTAATTAAGAATATTTCTAGAGGGAAATTTCTCAGGAGGTGAATATTTAAAAATTCACTCTTAAGTTATTTTTTTCCTTAATAATATATTCTTTGTATACATAAAGAAAATTTTTATTTCTATTTTCAATGTAATCTCAAAGCTCTTGGTAAGCAGAAACCATGACTCTTTAATTTGGTAATGTACTAAACAATTTTTTATCTACTCTCTTTAAGGCATCTTTGCTGTTATTACAATCTGCTGTTATAATCTCAGTCCCTTTTTTTTTAATGACTATTTATACTCTGGAAAAGAGCTATTCAGTTCCCTCATATATCAAGTGATACCGCAGATTACAGCTATCCCAAATCCTTTCCTCTTGGCTCAGCCCTTAATATAAAAAAGACTAGTTGTGAAATCTTCCCTTTGTAGCCCATCCAGGTTTTGATGATGACCAAAGATCTTAAGTGATCATTACGTTATAACATTACTGTTAGGAAATTGGACAAATTCCACGTTACTTCACTGAACGTGCATCATGTAGTCAAGGCTTCTCAACACTCTGGCCTTGACCACATAGTCCAGGAGCACTTGAGAATTATGTATCTTAAAGAAACTTAGGTCCATCCAAATTGACTGCACTAATAGAATAAAAATATGACAATTTTAGCTGTATCTAAATAACATTAAATATCTGTGAATGAAATACTAACTCATCTGACTGTTCCCAAAGATACAGATGTTCACATTATGTGGGCAATACAACTGATGAATGAATGTTCTTAGCTTGTGTTTGAATTGTTACCACCATAGTCTGAGTATTACTGTGTCTCCTATATTATTATATCTTCTGTGCCTTCCTTTCTTCAATAAATATTGATGGATTACCTACTAAGTGTCAGACACTGTGTATTGAGTTGGGGAATAAAAACAGACATGGCCTTCCCCATACACTTGGTGGGGAGTAATTGAACATTTTATAAGTTTAATTATGTTCTCACAAATTGTGTAAATGTTCTAAAGAACAAAAGTAAAGTGTTAATTGTTTATTCAGGAAACATTTTCGGAGACCAGTTATATGTCAGGCATTTTTTCACATAGACAGGGATGGATAAAACATGGTCCCTACTCTCATAGAGCTTATGGTTTACTTGGGGAAAACAAATAATAAACAGAAAAAACAATAAATATATAATTTCAAACTGAGAAAATGCTACATGGATGTAGTACACATGTGGCTCTGATAGAAATGGAGGGAGGACAAGGTCTGTGTGCATAGTGAGCTGTGAGTTCAGACTTGAAAGATGACTAGGAGCCAGCCATGTAATGGGCTAACGAAAGAGCATTCTAGGCGAGGCAAATAGCTGCCAACTCCAAGTAATGAAAGGAGGCCAGAATAGATTCATTTAGTGAGATGGGGAAAACTGGGGGGAGTGTCAGCTTTTGAGAAATAAAAATATTATTTGCCTATGAAATAGCCAAGTGGAGATGTTACTAGGAAGTTGCTTATACTAGTCTGGAGTCAGGAGAAAGGGCTGGGCTGGCCAATTTGAGAGTCATCAGCACATATAGAGTGTTTAAAGCTCTGAATATCATGAAATCACCTGAGATAAGGA
The DNA here is from genome assembly GCF_030020395.1 of Manis pentadactyla. Lineage (NCBI taxonomy): Eukaryota > Metazoa > Chordata > Mammalia > Pholidota > Manidae > Manis > Manis pentadactyla. The sequence goes on along the minus strand of NC_080022.1, from coordinate 161,297,766 downwards.
TATAAGTAGAGAAAAGAAGGGGATCCAAGACTGAATCATAGGAACATTTAGGTCTATAGAGAAGGAAGAAACAAGACTAAAAAGGAGTGATCAGAAAGATAGGTGGAAAATAAGGCAAGTGCAGTATTGTGGAAACCTGGGAAAACTGACTGGTTTTAAAAGCATATGCTTTTGAATAGTTAAGTAATTGTCCTGGCAGATAGTAAAAAATTTTTAAATAATTCTCAATAAATTATAAAATACTCCATAGTTATTAATAGTATGTATATTTTCTTTCTTTTTAAACCACTTCCTCCAAAAAGCAGAAACTGGCTTAAACAGGTTAATCAGCTCACTCCAGTCTTTCTGTAAGACAGACCAGTGTGCAGGGATCATGTCTGCTCCTCTCACAGGCTTCTCTCCAGAACTGCCGTGAACTTAAACTGCTGTTGGTTTAAATGTGTGTCAGAGTTGCTTCTGTTTGTTTCCAAAACATTTAATGCCAGTTGTACTTGCTATTATAAATTTATGGTGTAATTTGTAACTTAATGAAATATGAATGTGGAAAGAAAAACTTGTTTTTACAGAAACTAAGCTGAATGCTGTAGAGAGATTTGATAAAGTAATAGTGCTATTGATTAGATGTAAGGGAGTCAACTGTAAAAAGTTGAGGAGAAATTATGAAAGTCTAGAAGAATTTGGCTCTTAGATTATTTCATAACTGTTCTTAATTGTCAATTCACTTTAAAGAAACTGAAACTGGAAATGATAGCTTATGCATTTTGAGTGTGGTTTCTGCAAAAAAGCACAGAACAGAACCCTAATCAGAGGACTAATCAACAAAGAAAAGACTTTGACCTAATAAAGATTGGCAAATGAATATATATGTTTTGGTTTAAGATAAAATATACAAATATAAGTATGTACAATAAAAATATATCCATATATATATGTGATACCTTAACTGATGGCTTATTTTCTGTAGCCAAATATCTTTGTATCCAGTTCTACCAGATCTCCAGTGATACAAAAATGAACTTTAAATCAGCCTATGTTCATTACCAAAATGTATTAATTGTCATTGAATAAATAGAATCTTCCACTATCATTTTATTCCTTTCATGGTTTTGATATTTAAGAACCTCAAACAAGGAAAATGAGTCTTTGGATATTTTGAATTTTCTGTATATATGCATTGTGTTTCTGCACCTAGCCTTTGTATTTCTTTTATCATACTGCACTTTTGAGAATGTTTTTGATCACTCATCAAATCAAACCATCATTATAATCTGACTTTTTTTCTTAATACATAACCACAGTTAAGGTTATTGAGGCATAGTTTTCAAGAGAGAAATATTATAAATTAAAAGAGTTTATCCCCCTGATTTCTTAAATTATCTTTTCAATTAATTTCAGACTTTTCCAAGATATTTAAAGGAAGTGAGAAAGAGTAATTTTTAGTACTGCTACATTTAAATATCAGTTCTTACTGTTCTCTAAACTTAGCTGCAAGCATTTGATTCTTTTATCAGCAGTAATATTTTCAAATTAAAATCCATATTTAATAGGTTGTCAGTAGTGTAGACGGCAAGTGATTAAAGTGAAGAGGTCATAAAATAGAGTATAATAGAAGCCAGTGATCTAAGGGGACATAGAAATGAAATTTAAAATTCCCTGAGTTTATAAATTAGATTCATAAAGTAGGTTTGATTGAATTTTAAATTCTGATTTTTGCATGTACACACCAATCTGATAACCAAATACAATATTTGTGGTCCCTACTTATAAATAGCTACATGCCATTCTATTACTTGTATGTTGCTTAGGAGGCAGCTTCAGTGTCAGTACAATGCTTTGAGACATGATTATTATATATAGCATCAAAACTTAAGTCATTGACCATTAGATAGAAACAACAGGGAGACAAATTTTGGCTCGCTTATGAACAAGAACCTTGGACAAATAGACTCATCCAAAAAATGTGAAGTCCTGTGTTTCCCATCACTAAAGGGCCTAGAAAAAAATCACAGAAGACTTGTTGATATTTTGGGTGAAAATGAAACTGCTGAAATGTATATGGCTGCTGCAGAGCAGTGAGCATTTTGTGCAGTAAGCAAAGGTCATGGGGCCTGAAATACAACCAAGTGGATGTTCTGGTATAGGACCACATTTTCTAGAGGAAGGAGGGCCTTTTTATAATTTTTACAGAAGGACCACTAGCCTTGCAAGCTCTATGCACTTAGAGTTGTATCAGCTCAGAGGAGGCACTATTTTCTAGCCTTTACACACAGAGGGAGGACCATTTTCAACCCAGAATGGAAACTTTCTATCTTGTTTTTATGTATCACCATAGGCTAGCAGTGGTCCTCTTTTTATACATGTAGGTCTTCCCTCCATTTCCTTCCCTCACACACAAGAGTCTGAGTAAGCAATGAAAGGAAATGAATTAAATATTCAATTCAGAAAATCATATTTTTGAAACCAGGTATGTTGGTGGAAGACTCAGTACCCTCAAGAAGCTATTCTATGAGGGAGGGATAAAATATTTGTGCAAATTATCATAATGTGAAGTTAAGATACTAAGTATTTTATGAATGGTACAAAGTACCAATAGCTGAGAATAATAATGAGGGAAATTGCTTTAAAATCAGGGAAGTGTTTATAGAGAATGAAACAGTTAAGATTTGACTTTGAGAAAATTTGAACGGTAGCATGGAACCAAAAGGAAGTTGGGGTGAATGTGAGGTAAAGGAAAACTGTGATAATTTGAAACCACTGAAAGGATTATGAGATGCAAGATTGAAACAAATATCTCATTATTTATGCCATTATAAGCAACCACAGTTGTGAGAAAATATCTTGGTAATAACAACTGTATACTCAATTGTGCTGATACCCTAGGGTCCCCAAGGCCTCAAGCACACTCGTTCTGAAAAACCTGGTACCTTAGTATCTTAATTAACCTTAGTCCACTCTCCTGTTTTCTGTCATTTGGTTTCTCTTTTTGTCATCTATTGCAAACTCAGTGTTTGCCCTACCAGGTATGTCACATTAGAAACTGTAATGGCAGACAATTGTTCTCACAACCTCCTGCATCCGGGGGTAACTACAAACCCAGTTCTGGACAATGAGATACAAAAGAAAGTCTGCTTAGGAGCTTCTGGGGAACCTTTTAATTAACAGATAAAGACAGATGGAGCTGGCATACATATTTTTCCTTTATTCCTGCCTTCAGTGTGGATATGATGCCTGGAACTTTAGAGGCCTTCCTGCAGTCCCAGGGTAAAAACTGTGAGGATGAACGGCCTATACAGGAAGGATGCTAGAGTAGAAAGACAGAACGAACCTGGGACTTTGAAGTTATTGCTGAGCCTTAAAAGTAAACTTAAAATCTACTTATCCCTTAAAGTAAACTCTTAGAAGTAAACTCTTGTTTGTTTGTTTGCCCAGCTAATTGGGTAGTCTGTCACTTTCACCTGAAAGCATCCCTAACTAATATGCCACATTTTTTCTAAGTCTCTCCAGGCAGTATTGCTTTTCTTAAAAAAAACCTGAAGGTAAGTGTTCTTGGGATGTGAATTCTTAAGAAACCATTGTTGAATATTTATGGTACATCAAAGACTATACTGTGTACCAGAAAGCAATACAAAGATAAATAAAACATGGTATTGCCCTCAAGGAACTCATGTTTTACATGAAAGAGTGGTAAGTACCATGATAGAAACTGGTACAAACCCCAGAAGTACCAAAGGGAAGGGAAAGATGAACTCTGCCAAGGAAATCAGGGGAAATGCACACAGGAGACAGCATTTAGGCTGGTTCGGGATCGATGAGCTGAAGTTTACAAGGCAGAGAAGAGTTCCTGACTCTAGGCAGAGTTAATCTTGACCAAGTGCACCGATGAGTGAAGAGGCATGGACTATACTAAGAAAAGCAAAAAGTTGAGAATAGTCGGAACATTGTATTTATTCATTTATTTATTTTAGGAGTGGCTGTATTTAGAAATGAAGGTAGATTTTACTCCAGGCAGCTGCTTGTACTTTCATTTAGTTATGTGTGATTTCCTAAGCAAATTAAAATATTAAAATTAGAAAGGGATTGCTTTAAAAAAGGTAGAAACTTCTAGGCATTTTTGAAGCACTTATTTAACGAAGTTTTTAGTTACAAGCATTTTTTCCAATCATTAAATATCATCCTTAAATTTCCTTAAAGATCATTATCACAAATCAAGGTGTACTTGCAAGTAAGAAACTAAATTTTTTTAATTGGAAAATCTCAGAGATTTCACTAATTCCTCCTTTGCTTTATTCAAATTTATGTGAGTTTATATTCCTTGTATTTCTTTGTTACCCCTCTTCTTTTTTGTTATTATTAACTAAGACAGGCATACAACTTGAAGGAAAAAAGTTTGCGGAAACTCCAGTCCCAACTTATCTGGAAAACCCCCAATTCCCACATAGTAGTTTGATAACCTCCTTCCAAAGTACTTATTTTGTCAGGATCCATAGAAGCTCTTCTTTTTGTTCGGTAATTTATTAAAATAATCCAATGAAGAGGAAAAGAAATCATTAGGGGTCTTACTAAAGTGGAATATGACAGTATAAGGTCAAGGGGAGAGTTGGCACCTAACTTACTTGGAACGTTGTCTACATCAGTCAGATCAAGTCAGCATGTACAGTGGACCCTTGAACAAGGCACAGATTAGAAGTACCAACTGCTAACATAATAAAAAAATCTACATGTAACTTCTGACTACCCAAAAACTTAACTATAGCCAATTGTTGACTGGAAGCCTTACCAATAACATAAAACAGTTGATTAATACATGTTCTCTATGTTATATGTATTCTGTGTTGTATCCTTACACTAAAGTAAGCTAAAGAAAAGAAAATGTTTTTTGAAATTGTCACAATCTCCCCAAAATATTTCCAATATATTTATTGAAAAAAATCTGGGTATAAAAATCCATGCAGTTCAAACTCATGTTCAAGAATCACTGTAGAAATAAAAATGGACTATAATTGCATGTGTTTTTTTCCTGAATTACCAGAAATTATCATCATCACTGGTCAGATGAGAGATAATTCTCATATTTAGTAGCCTCTTATGATACAGATGATCTTTATTAAGTGCTCCCAGATGGAGAGAAAGGATAAAAAAGAGTTGGAGTATAGAAATGAAATATGGTGACCTATTGTAAACAGAACAAACCAATTGATTACAACAGCGGTAAACATAGGAGAGAGATAAAGAGATAAAACAACAGCATAAAAAGAGAAATATGACTTGAAATTTTAGTAGATAGTATGTTCCTAACTGTACTCAGTGCTTCCTTATTTGTATTAACTAAACACCTTTTATTTTATAATGATTAATTACTACTCGCTGTTGTGGGTCAACCTAAAGATACAATAAGAAGAACCTGGGCCCAGGCACTGTGGACATATATTATTAAAGGTGTTTAGGTTAAAAGGTACGTGAGGTCCCATAATACCATGAGGAGAGATGTAAGTAATAGTTTTATATGGGGAATCTGAGGGGTAAGATGGAGATTCAAATGACTGGGCAGGCTGTGAGGTTAGGAAGTGTGGAAATTGAAGGAAGAGTAGATGAGGTCCATGGTGGATCAGGAAGCTGAGTCTGCAAATAAGGTGTGTGGGTTCAGGACTTACTTTTACATGACACCTGTTTACATGCTATTTTGAAAGATATGGCTCTTGAAGACATTTGCAGACTAGACTTTGATTTTACTAATAGTTTTATATATGTAAGCTTTAAATAATATTAGATAGGAAAAATAAAAGAGTGAAATTGTTTTAGAAACACAGTTTGCCCTCCAGCCTTACAACAGATTTACTCAAAGTGCTGGATGTAGCTCAAAACAACTTTGTTTTTATTATACTGAATGGCAGATTTTATTTTTCTGAGTTCAAGAAGAGTATGAAATTTAAAGAAGAGTATGAATTTCTGTAGTCAAGCTGAAGTAATTCTGTCAAGTAATCTGAAATACCAGTGTGCAAAATTTGAATCTGTTTTTATAGTTATATTAGTTAGCTTGGGCGAACATAGCAAAATATCACATATTGGGTGATTTAAACAACACATTTTATTTCTCAGTTCTGGAGCCTGGGAAGTCCAAAAATTCAGTACCAGCAAGATAGGTTTCATTTTGAGGCCTCTTCTCTTGGCGTGTTATCAGCCACCATCTCTCTGTGTGCTCACATGACCTCTTCTTTGTGCACCCATTGGGTGGGAAGAAGGGGAGAGAGGTTCTCTGTGGTGTCTACACTTAGAAGTAGTTCTGTCAGATCAGAGCCCTGCTCTTATAACCTCATTTAACCTCTGCTGCTTTCTTAGATGCCCCCATCTCCAAATGCAGCCTCACTGGAACCTCGACTTCAGCATATGAATTTTGTGGGGACACAAACATTCATTCCATAACAATAGCAAACTGTTAATCAGGCAGTAATTAATAATTGTGAGTTAATCTATACCTACATTTGAAAGAGATATCTGAATACATTTATATTCTGCACAGAAGCTCTTTCCTTTCATTGTTATTACAGAATGGCATAGTGGATGATCAGTAAATTAGAAGTTATATTACTGTCTTTCCCTATAATTGACTCTATGACAAAGCTTTTTTTTTGTTATCATTAATCTACAATTACATGAAGAACATTATGTTTACTAGGCTCCCCCCTTAATCAAGTCCCCCCAACAAACCCCATTACAGTCACTGTCCATCAGCATAGTAAGATGCTGTAGACTCACTACTTGTCTTCTCTGTGTTGCACAGCCCTCCCCATGCACCCCCCCCACATTATACATGCTAATCGTAATGCCCCCTTTCTTTTTCCCCACCCTTGCCCTCCCTTCCCTCCCATCCTCCCCAGTCCCTTTCCCTTTGGTAACTGTTAGTCCATTCTTGGGTTCTGTGATTCTGCTGCTGTTTTATTCCTTCAGTTTTTCTTTGTTCTTATACTCCACATATGAGTGAAATCATTTGGTATTTGTCTTTCTCCACCTGGCTTATTTCACTGGGCATAATACCCTCTAGCTCCATCCATGTTGTTGCAAATGGTAGGATTTGTTTTCTTCTTATGGCTGAATAATATTGACAAAACTTTTTTACCTATTTTGGTGTTAATCTCCAATCTGTAACATCAGACCATTTAATAGAGGATTCCTAACACCTCTGTCCACTCAAAAAACCTATGATTCTGAGAGTCCCACTTCCACTATGGCTGAATAAACTCCTGGCAGACTAACCACCCTGCAGAACCCAGTTATGAACCCTGGAAATACAATAAACAACTACCAGAAGCCTCTGGAAAGTAAATTATATCACAGAGATTCCAGAGATTAGTCAAAACTTGGAAGAAGAAACCAACATAGGATAAATTTCTTGTTCCACTTTTAGTCTGAGGACAGGACCCAGGGCTGAGACTAGGGTGAAGCAAGTGAAGCAGCCTAGGTGCTGCACTCTGAAGGAGATTCTCCCTCTTGGGCGCTGAATCAGCACTTGCACAAGCCATATTGTCAGCACCTCCTTAAATTTTGCACCCTGGAAGCCTTGTTTGCATCACCCTACTCCAAGCCCTAGCAGGAACCATGGGACAATAGCCTATAGTCTTTGTGGTCCGTGGAACTAGCAAATGATGTTTGGGGCAACCACTACGGGAAAGTGAGGGATGGGAAGGCCAGAGAGGAGACAGCAGATACATGGACCCCCAAATTCCATGTATAACCATGGCTCAAGTCTCTGACTCACTCAACTACATAAGCACAGGGAAGATTTCAACAGCCCAGCCAAGTGGGGGGCAAAAATGAACTGAGATATTTGAGCCACTGCCCAAGAGATAGAGCTTATAGCTTGGGTCCAGCCAAGTAAATTTACTGCTAAAACAAAAATAACACCTCTTCAGAGTATAACAGAATCCAGAATTTTCTACAGTGTAACATTCAAAATCTCCAGAATATAAACCAAATTTACTCAATATAAAAAGAGACAGGAAAATGTGACCATTCTCAAGAGAAAAAGCAATAAGTAGAGGCCAGCTCCCAAAACACCTAGATGTTGGAACAAAGACTTTAAAGTACTTTTGTAACTATGCACAATGAAGTAAAGGAAAATATACTCAATGAATGAGAAGATATATCTAAGCAGAGAAATAGAATTCAGTTTTAAAACTGAAGGAGACTCAAAAAGTAAAAATTATATTTTTAAAAATTGAACAGTGGTAGCCTCTGGGGGAATGGTGATAGGTATCAACCAGAAAGGGATCTTTCCTGAGGAATCAGGAAGGTTCTGTATCTTGATAGGGTTTTGATAGGTATAAGCATTTGTCAAAATTTGGTGAATGCACATTTAAGATTTATGAATCTCAATGTATGTAAATTTTACTTGATATCAAAGGAAAAATATTTGGATAGGCTTCCCAGCTGAAAAAATCTCTAAGTTATACCTGCCTACAGCTGGACAAAGAGACTCTGGTACATGAGTATGATCTTCAAAATTAATTCAAAAGTGGTTATTAAATGACCATATTCCAAAGTGATGAACATTCCAGATAAAACATTATCTGAGAAGCATAGGAGGAAAGAAGTCAATAGTATGTTGTAAGAAATAGCTCAAGGGCTAGACTATAAGTGGGATTAATTGGACATGAAGATGAAATAGAAAGATTAGAGCCAAATTTCAAAGTGTCTTTTTTTTTATGGAGTTGTTCATACTGCTGCTTTGAAAGACTTTGCTCTTTTAAATTAAGAGATACATTTTACATACAATAAAACATAAGTGTACAATTCATTGAGTTTTAACAAATGTATACAGTTGTGCAACACCACCATAATCATGTTCTGGAACATTACCATTACTCCAGGACTTTGTCATGTGTCGTGTAATCAGTCCTCTCCATCACCGCTGGTCCCAGGCAGCCACTAATCTGCTTTATGTCACTATAGTTTTGCTTTTTCTAAAATTTAGTATTAAACATTAAGTATGTATCATCTCCCACTTGGTTTAGTGCTTTTAAGATTCATCCATGGTGCTGTATATGTCAATTGTACCCATATTGGGGATTGGTATTCCACTGTGTTGGTATTCCACAGTTTATTTATCCAGTCACCAATTGATGGACATTTGAATTGCTTTTATATTGGGGCCATATGAAAGCTAATATGAACATTCAAGTAGTGTCTTTCTGTGGATATGTTTTTTGAAAGAGTCTTGAATGCCATGCTATGAAAATTTTTTATTATTTTGTTTTAAGTGGTAATCAACTATATTGTGAAAATATTCTTTGCAGAGGAGAAAAAGAAAAATTCAAATCACTTTTATTTGAGTTTAAGTATTTAATATAATCAATATTGAGTTTATCCCATTGCATTATCATTTGAAAACTATTATTTGAAAAAGTGTCCATGACTCTGCTGGGGTGTTTTTACTGCTTTGCTTTAAATATTTTTAAAATGAATTTAATAAAAATTTAAATAAATCTTAAAGGCAAATATCCAAAAGAAGCTTTGTCTTTATGATTTGCTCAAATTTGTCCTGAAAATAATGTGGGATACTAAACAGATTTCCCGGTAAGCACAATTTTTTTTTTTTTTAATTTAAAGACAGGGATGCTAACAGCAAACGACTACATGATTAGCAGCTAGGGATGTTTAGATTGCATTATTTATCTTCAGGGTGGGAAACATCAGTGATCTTAATTTTATTTCATCGGTCTGTGACAATACTTCTAAAATTGTTTATCTGATGATCCTCCACTACCCTGTTGTCAAAATCCACAACTAACAGTTGTGCAAACATTTGTGAGAAAGTTCCCCTGGTGAGTACAAAGACCTTATAACAACAATAGAATTTCACACATGTGCAGGATTTACTGAACTGTCAGCCTTCAGCCTTCATGGGAGGCAGATTTGTTACAGTCAGTCAACAAATATTTCTTGGGCACCCAGTGTGTGTGTGTGAGGCACTCCAGACTCTACCAGGCCTTTGAGAGTAAGCACTCAACAAATGTGAGTAGAGGAAGTGTTGAGGGAGGCTTCTGCAGATCCAGGGCCTAGCCAGGTAAGGAGCCAGGGGCTCTGCTGCTAATGTTCAGAGGTTACCATGCTGGAGAACGTGAGGGAGATTTTGACGAGCTATGCCACGGGTAGCTTGATGAGACTCCAAGTCAGACAGAGAGGATCTGGAAGGTCAAGCCTGCCATTTCCAAACCCACTTCACCCGATCAACTTTACCATGCCTGAATTTAATTTACCAAAATCCCTTCCTTTTATGTTTCTCGTTCCTCCTCTTTTTTTTTTTGTAATGGTCTACAATTATATACACAACTGTAAGATTTCATAGCCAGTTTTGTTAGGAGCAGTATGCACTTTTTAAATCTCATTTTATCATCTTTTCCTACCATCTAGCCTCTTGGTTTCCTTGCTTGCTTCCTTCTCTTTTTCTTTACCTTTCTCTTCTTTTATTGCTTTCTCTCCCTGACCACAGAATGTAAGACAAAACAGTTTTTAGATTTGTGGATTTATTGGGGGGAAAGTTTATAATTTTGTGACTGATTTAAATGTAGATTACTTTGATATTTTATACATCTCCTTTGGGAGAAAACTGAAATCAGTTATGATGTTCTTTTTATCTATATGTGGACTTGGATACCGTTTTGTCAGTGACATTTCTCTTCCTGGGGAAAAAAAGTGTCCCACTTCTGATTTAGACATTATATGAAATAAATAATAAGAGCATGGTGGTAAGCAGAATTCTGAGACAGCCCCCCCAAATTCCTGGCCGCTGACATACACACACTTTCTACCAGTTGTTCAACCAAAAACTAATTTAGGTGCGCTATGAAGAGATTTTGTACGTTTAATTAGTTGACCTTAAGACCGGGAGTTATCCTGGTAGGCCTGACTTAATCACATGAACCCTTTAAATCTGAGTCTAGAAAAATCAGATTAGAAACATAAAAAAGGTTCTACTAGTTAGCTTGAAGATAGAAACATGAAAAAAATTCTTGCTAGCTTGAAAATGGAGGGGGTCACATAGCAAGGAATGGCAGCTATTTCTAAGTGCTGAGAGCAGCCCCCGACTGAACTCCAACAAGAAAACTGGGACTTCGGTCCCACAGCTGCAAGGCACTGAATTTTGCCAAGAATGAAAGTGAATTTGGAAATTTTCCCCCAGAACCTCAAAATGAAAACTCATCCCAGCTGACACCTTGATTTCAGCCTTGATGCCCTGAGTAGAGAACTCAGTCTTCCCATGCGACTTCCAACCTACAGACTGTGAGCTAATAAATGGATGTTGTCTTAAGCTGTTGAGTTTGTGGTAGTATGTCCTGCAAGCATAGAAAATGAATGCAACCATGAATGGTATGTTTGCTTGAAAGCTTGCTTACAGAATACTTAATTTTTAGAATTCTGGTATTCTGGTATGGGATACTTTTATAAATATGGTTGAGAAAGCCAATAACATTCTGTAGAGATATTCATGAAATCACGTTAAGAGATATATTTCTCAGCATTTTGACCTAGTTAATGAGCTGCTGTTCCTATTTCTTAGGTCAAGTCTGTCTACCTCTTGTACTCAGATAACCTGTTGGTTATAGGAAAATAGTAATGTCCATTTTGGACTACCCAGATCTTAACCAGTAGAAGTCAAGCTTGCTTGACAGCAACTTTAGCACCTCTGAAGTTTTCAGTTTTCCTGAATGAAGTAGAAAAGAGGTGTGATTCACTTTTTTTCCTTATATTTCACTTTTTTCCCCATTAGTTCATATTCAGTAGCCACTGACCCCTTAATATATTTATTATTGTAGTAATAGCAGTACTTTAAAGAAATCTTATTTATCTTTGCACACAAGAAAGAATTAGGAACCCTACACACACACACATACACACACACACACACAATCTCTTTAGACTGTTTATGCAGAGATCTCACATTGTTGTAAGGAAAATTTCAGCAAGTTTTATGCTGAATTTATTAGTGGCATTTTAATGAGAATTTAGTACTAATATTAATGCACAGAATGAGGTCTTTTGTATGTTACTGGTTTTAAGCAAAACAAACTCAAACCAGATCAATGCCCCAGCATTGTATAAATGCCCAGAGACAACTGCCAGTGAAATTCTATATTCTCATCTTCAAGCTGGGTCATGAGATGACAGTTAGTAGTGGAAGAAGCAATATTTCAGCTGGCTTTTCAAATGTGTGGACATCAAAGTTCAAGGAAATGACCCCATGATTATCACAAGGAGTAAAAGAATTCCAACTGTGAAAATAGTGAATTTTGCATCCATTGGGAAGAGGAATGTAGAAAGTGAGCTTTTTCCCTCCTCTGAAGTGTGTATTAGTGTAGTTTCATTTGCCCAAAAATAGTGACAAGATAAAGAGGACTGTGAACCACCAAAAACTTCTAAATTTTTACTGTATTGTTCCAATATTACAGCTTTTAACTTGCTTAGTGAGTGACTTCTAATGAGAAATTACATATCTAGTTAACATTTAAATTCTGAATTTGAGAAATATAAATATAAAAGCATGTAAATAGTCATACATTATAAATGTCACTTGCTTTTTTGTATTCTTGTTCAAATGATGACGTATGTAACCATGTAAAAAAAATCAAGTCACAGGTCTAAAATCATGTCCGTTAATACAGCGTTTATACAAATCTAATTTTGAGGAGTGTTTAAAGCACAGTTCAGGAAATCTATAATTCTTTTAAGAAACTAGGAATGATTTTTATATTTAAAATACTGCACTATTTGGCTTTTTATAGGTTACAACCTTCTCTCAGTATAACAGATTCCTTTTTCATAGGAAAATTAGCTAGTAGTTCTTTTAAAATTGGCACCGCAGTTCAGACCTACAAATTAACTTGTATAATCGTAAATCTAACATAAAATGTCTCTAAAATAGACTGCTTTGTGAGCCTAAAAGATTATTTTCAGTTCCTTTCAAAAGAGCATTTCTCTGGGAAATAATGCAGAGCTTGAGATGTGGGAGTTTTGTTTTCTTTTTTGCGTTCTTCAAAAAGTTAGGCAAAAGTATTGTTTGACCATTTAAAAATACTGATTCTTGGCAATGTACATGGGAGTTAGTTATCTGGAAGCAGTGTGGCAATGGTTAAAGGCATAGGCGGTAGTGCCAGATTGCTTGGGTCAGATTGTGACCACCCTTTGTTAGCAGTGTGACAGTGCGCCACTTACTTAAACTTCTTTATCCCTCAGTTTCCTCTGTAATATGAGGTTAATAGCACCTATCACAAATGGCTATTGCAAGGATACAATGTGGTAATATTTGTAAAATACCCAGAGGAATATCAGGTACATAGAAGCTCCATGTACACATTTGATAAGTTAATGGTTTATTGTTAAGGCAGTGATTTTCCACATTACGAAAGGCTGATGGCAGTTTCATGGAATCACCTTTTGGATTAAACAGTATTTCGATCCTTTGATTTTTGGAAACTTTCTATTAGGTCCAAGGAGTTAAGAAATGGGTTCCACAGTGGTTATGTTGGAGCTAGCCCATACTGGCTTGCAAAAATTTTGTGAGCAGATTGTCCAACATAATCATTATTAAAAATTAAAATCTTTTAACTAAAAATTAAATTATATTAAAATAAAAATAAATAAATATTCAACACTTACCATTTCCTAATGGTTTTCCTGTATTTTACTATTATCTTTGTTTTTGAGGTTATTTATACCTGTTGAATCTGGGAATATCATATCATGTTAAACTACCGCACATTTCTTCCCAACTCTATAGTCAGTGACATTACATTAGTAGCTAGAAATCAGTCATGATAGGAGTATTTACACCACAGAAATCAGCAAATGCTGCAGACTAGGGTTTCCTTCTCCAAAAGCTGGTTGTAAAACATTTACCATCACACTACTCAGTGAGGGTCATAATGTGCCAATGGTTTCTGTTGTTCTTTTGCTGAATGTTAGTGTGAGTGAAATAGCAACTGTATAATTTCTGTATTGAGGAGAGGACAGTAAAAAGTATATCTACACCTTAATGGAGATGTCCCCTGTAGGTAATTTAAATACTTTTCCTATGTTAAGCATCCAAATTACTCTAGAATCATGACCTATGAAGAATGAGCTGTTATTTTCATTACTATGAATAATAATGGTCCCCTTCTATATATCATTATCTAGTTTATATTATCTAATAAGATCTCATGATAACCCTATAAACTAGGCAAGATTACTGCTATTATCACTAAGGTATAGAAGAGAAAGTTGAGACTCCATGAGGTTATTACTTTCCCATGCTAATTCAACTTGTAATTGAGGAATGTCACATAGATTCAGACTTTCCAACTTGCAAATAAAGTGAAAATTCCACCATATGATGTCATATTCTTTAGTGAATCCTTATTAATGGTGAATTAGAGATCTCTCACATACTCTTCCCTCCTCCCTTTCTCCCTCACTTCATCTCCCCCACCTCTCCTTCTCTTTCTCTTCCTCTCTAGATATCAGATCCTAAAAGTTAAATGTATTTTGAGTTTTCATAACAATTACACTAGTGTTTTTAAAATAAATTTGGCTCTGTTTGAGCTGAGAGTGATGGTATTGTCTTTGTTTTATTCTTAGAATTTTCATTGTCCAGATTGCGCCCCATCCCAACTCCATCTATGGTCCATATGAATTCAACACCTTTACTTTTCATTCAGTGCCTATCTTTTTTCCACCTTACCATTTTTTTCCACTCCCCCATGCACTTGGGCATCAACAGATAGTGGTTCAAACTCCCTACTACTTCCTCCCAGTTCACTGTGGTCTATTGTCCTCAATTAGATCACCTGTCTATTTTCTCTACCCTCAGCCTCAACTGTTGCTTTTACTCGTCTTCTCATTCAGCATAAAGTCTGGTATCCATTGTTCTAATCATCCTTGCAAATCCCCTCAGTTCACGTGACTGTCTGTCCTTTCATCACATCATTTAACAAGACTCCAGGCCCTGCCAAGCCCACTCGCCCACCTTCTGCATGATAAACACAAGTAATGAGCATTGCTGCAGTTGTACCCATAATTGACTAGATTCCACTAGATTGTTTAATGTATAATCATAATTATTTTAAAGACCAATATTTTTTCTATCTCTGGATCTGGTTCTGTTGGTGGTTTTATCTTCTGACAATGTATCTTTTTTTTTATCTCTTTTCTAGGTGTCTCATAATTTTGATTGAATGTACAAAACTGTAGACATTGAGATAAATATTATTTAAACCCAGAAATGGGCCTGTCCCTTCTCTGTCAGTGAGTGAGGGGGTTATTCACTCTCGTTTGTAGGCAAGCTGGATTTGCATTTTGTTTCTAGAGCTACACTGAGTTAACCACAGACTTGAAATTCCTCCAGTCGTCTGCTGTTCTCTTGTGAGGTCTGGAGTGCTGGGGGCTTTTCCTCAGTATTTCTGCTCCGGACTCAGCTGGCAGCAGGCTCTGAATACCTGCATTAATGATTGATGTCTGCTCTCTTGCCTTCCCCCAGAAGTAAGCAGCTGTCACTTTTTACTCCATGCAAGGTTAATGGTGGATGTGGGAAGTGCAGGTGGAGAAGAGGCTCTTGGTTTTCCTACTCTGGTCTCTGCTTTAGTCAGGCCCTGTGGCTGCATCTCAGGGTGGGACTTTCTCAGCTTTCCTGACCCTCCTCCGTGGCAACCCTACCTCCTACTCAGTGCTCAAGTGAACTTCCTGCTTCTCTGCTTGTGGAAGTCAAACTCTGCTTTGTACCAGTGCAGGATTCTGGATTTGAGAGGTTTCCTGCACTTGCCCCTCCGGTGACTTAGTGTCAGAGCAGGGCGACCACATCAGGTTTTCATACTGCAGACCTGCCAGGACAAACATTATTTTCCTGAAGTCAGGGCAGGGACTGGTGGTGTAGTAATTTCTAGCCCCTTTCCCAAGGAGCAAACGGATTTTTCTTCATGGCACTGAGAGTCCTCTCCAGCTCCTCCAGAGGTCCTTGCTTCTCCCCCAGCAGCAGCTGGCTCTTACTTCACATCAGAGGAGGGCCCCAGGGTGTCTGCAGGTTTTATGCCTGTCTCCCTGATCACCAGCTCGTACTCAGGCAGGGCCCAGAGCATGGATGGTACGCCTGTGCCACCCTTGAAACTTTGCAGATCCTGCATGAGCTTGCACCAGCCAGAGGCTGTCTCGGGTCTCCTGCCCACCCACGGTCGTTCTTGTGAGCAAGGAGCTGTTTGGGAAGAGCAGACTCCTTGTATCTAAGTCTCCGAGGATCTAAACTATCATGCCAGCCCATAATCAGGCTTTACAGATTTGTTAAAATTTTACTTGTTTTCTTCTTACCCACTTTGATGGCAACACCTCCTCTTCCTGTATACTGCCAAGAGAGAAAGACATGAGCCCCATCTTCCCTCGAGGGGCTTGTCATCCTTTGGAATTCAGTTCTCCAGAGGGTCAGCTCAGGTGAGGAACTCAGTCTCTGAAGAACTAAAAAAAAATTTTTTTTTTTAGGTTGTGCAGCTTTTCCCCACATATGGTGGGAGCAACATTCTCTTGAAGTTTTCTTCATCTTAAACAGAAGCAGATCTTCTGCTTCCTTTTTAAGAAACTTTCAAACAATTTAAACATGGCCTGCAAAACCCTGCATAGTCATATTTGCCTGTCTCTACAGCCAAATCCTAAATCACTCTCCCCCTCCTTCATTCACTATGCTCTGGGAACAGTAATCTCTCAGTTCCTCAAATGTGCCCAGCTCTTTCCCGTCTCAGAGCCTTTGTACATGCTGTTCTCTCAGCCTAGAGTGCTCCCCACCCCCCGTGTGAACCTGGACAACTCCAGCTCTTCCAGGGATCCCTCTTGTATCTTACAGCCCCTTAATCCAAATTGGTACATAAATGACCTTACTCTTTTTCATAGCTCAACAATATCCCACTATCTGGATATATCATCTTCACTCAATCCCAAGTGGTGGTTATTTAGATTATTTCCAATATGTTGCTTTTACAATTAATCATCTAATACATAAAGCATGTCTGCAGGAAAATTCCTGGAAGAATTGCTGAATGAAATTGTACATGGAGACAGCTCAGCCTAGTGGCTAAGAGTCTGGGCTCTAACACCTGCCAGCAGTACGACCTTGGGCAAGTGCCTCCACTTCCTCATTTGCAATATGAGGATAATGATAGTACCTCTCTTAAGAGGTAGAATTATGAAGCATAAGATAGGTGGTACATGTATAGTGCTTAGAACAGTGCCTAACATATATCCACTCAATAAAAGTTAGCTGTTATTATTAGCATTTAAATTTTTAGATAAATATTGACAAGTTTCTCTCCATAAATGTTATCAGTTTGTACTTCCCCCAGTATGAGAATGACTGCCTCTTTACATCCTAAACACAATAAACTACTTTTTAATTTTTGCTAACATGAACATGACATCTCATAATAGTTTAATTTGTATTTCTCTTATTAAGCATGAAGTTAAGGATACTTCCATATGCTTAAGTGCATTTTATTTCCTGTGTCCTGAATGTTCCACAGACTCCTGTCATTAGCCATTTTCTTACTGATTTGTAGTTGTTTATGTATTAGGGAGTTTGGCCTTTGCACTACAACTTACTCTTTCATAGTGCATTCAACACTTTCCTTCATAGAATATATTCCTATTTTGAATGATGTCTTTATTTATGATTATTTTATAAAGGCTCCGTAAGATCAAGGTTCATGTTTATTTGTTTATCATTGCATATTCAGCACCAAGAAAAATGCGGAACATGTAATAAATGATCAGAGACGTTTAAAGAAGGGGCCAATATGACAAAGAGAATCTTCGTATTTAAATAGACTGGGAAATGGGAAGGCAACTATTTTGTATGGAAATGTGATGAGTTCAGTTTGGGCTATGTTGAATTTTAGGTGACAGCCAGTATCCTAAGTTGACTGTGTATAATACTGTTGCTTTGGCGAGATACTTCTGAAGGTCTGGAGTCATCACCGTGAAGTGGCTGATGAGAACCAGATGATCCCTAAGGAAAAAAATGTTCTGTGAAGGTTCATAGACAAACCACTCCCAATCAGAAGCAATTCAAGCTGTAAAGTTTTAAAATAAATATGAAGAGAAACGGAAAAATAGAAACATTATATATTTGCAAATATAAAGAAATGGGGAATGTAGAGAAATTTTCAATGCTTTGAAACAATAATGATTATTGAAAAGTATTTAGATAATGTTGTAATGATACCCAAGTTACTCACTGTGAAGAAATGAAATCCTTTACTAATGGGAATCTCAGTCCATTGTAATCATATAAACTTGCGGAAATCAAAAGTGCTCTTTTTGTATAAAGTAAGCTATTTGGTTTAAATATATATTTTGTTTTTCAGTTTATGATTGAACAATGATTGTGTTTTCTGTTACTGAAGTATCGCTGAGAGATAGTTACTATCAATTTAGCCTCCAAGTCTGTTTTTTTACAGATTCTATTAACTGCATGAAAAATAAGAAACTGTCAGTCTTCTAAAAAGAAATTCTTATTTTTTCAGAACAGAGAATTTATCCTAAAATAAACTTATACATATTATTTAATATAAAAGAATATCTTTATGGCTACAGTCACTGAACAACCATTTTTACTTAAATGAATATGAACTAGTACCTTTATTAAGTCTCTTATGAAGTTACAGTCCTTATTTAATAATTGTAAGAAAATAATCAGGTCAGAAATCCTATTCTGTTGGCATAGAGAGTATGGGTATCCCAATGTCAGTCTCAATTTTCAAATGATCCTGTAGATTAAAAGATACTAAAATGTATATTTTTTTTAAGTATACTTCTTCCTGTAAAAGAAATCTGTGACTTAAAAAATTAGAAGCGTGAATATAACTGTTGGATTGACAAGTCATGTAGGCCAAAACCTTTGTCACATTGGAATGACTTTCATTTAGTTTTTAGCTGTCTTTGCCTTATTGATCAGAAATGGTATTTCTAAGCATTTTGGGCATGAAAGCAAGGTTCTTATGTAGTCATCAGATTCTTCTCTGCAGGTAAGGGACTTGTCAGTGATGAATAAAGTGATGTGTAATAGACACAGAAAGTGTGAAGAAAGAAAATAACTCTGCTTGAACTGGTGCAGCAGCAGCATTTTATCATGGCCTGTCTGGCTGGGCGTGTGCTGGACACCAGAGGAGATGGATATAACGTCACTTCAGGGGCTTTTAAGAAGCAGTCATTTGCTTATGCTGAGGTCCCAGAAGTGCTTATTTTCTACTGAAAATAGGTGCATTTATTCATTAAGAGAAAGGAAACTCCTGGATGGCTAGTGTTAATTTACAAAGGAAATAGTTACAGAATTTTTGGCCAAGGTCTTATTTTATACAACTTGTATTAGAAGTCTGGAAATAAATATAAAATCAAGCTTGTTTTGTTTTTCTGAGTCATAAAAACAGCATCCTTAGAGCTGTTCTCAGAGAATATTCTTGAAGAGGCTAATGGTAATAGAGTAAGGTTTTATTTCATTCAAATAGTTACTGTTCCTGCATTTTTGCTCTGCCTCATGTTGAAACTTGTGGGTATGGAAGTCAATGGTTTGTTGTTGTTATAGTTCAGTTACTTTCCAAAGAAGTAGGCTACCTGAGCCATGGAGTCTGTTCTTTAGTGTGTAATGTATCTGATACCCATCAGTGTATCTTATATCCATCTTATATCCATGATAAATTAGGATCAAAGTACTGATCCAAAAGGTGGATTGAAATCCTTAGCAGTACTCAGAGATGTGTGTAGAGATAGAAACCACTGTGTTCTAAAGAGGTACCACCCGTAAGTAAAATCTAAGAGAATGTGGCTGCCTCAACATGGGCCTGTTGTCTTCGTATCATGAGGACAAAAAAGTACTCATTTACAGAAATCAAACTTGTTTTGTTTGGACAAATAATTGCTTACTTCAGTCTGCATCTCATAGCTAACTGACTATTCTCAATCTAATTACAGATGTAGAAGCTAAGTTTAGCAAATTGTTCAGCCACTTATGTTTAGTGCACAAAATTCTTAATTAACAAAATTTAAAAACCGGTCTGTTGTAAATTGTTTCGCTAATAAACTTTCAAATTCATAAGGTATTTTATCTTGTCCAAAAGCTACTTTCAAACCCTTGCTGATCTGTCTTTCATGTACCGATTCCCTGTGGAGCTGTGTGGAAGGATGTAAAGGGAGCCAATTAAAGAAAATTCAAGCCAGAATAGACAGGCAGGGGCCATCTTGTCCATCCTTCTGCCTCTAGGCAAAAACCACCACCGCCTGCACAAAAAAATTTTTGCTTGAATCCTGCTGACAAAAATGCTCACCACATGTAAATGACGAGTCATAATACAGTTAATGCAACTAAAGCAGATTGTTAACTGTCCAAGACTTGTTTATTGTGTTCTAACGGTGCTGAGTATGAAAGCTCATCTGAATTGGCTTAAGTTCTCCTTTCTAGAAAATTTATTTTGTTCAAGAAATGTACTCATATAATTGTGAAGATGTGGGAGGTTTGTATCCAGGAAATAAAGTTATCTTTATCATCTTATTAAATGTATTTTTGGTTTCCTTTCATTCTAGGTCTACCTTACGGGTGGGAGGAAGCTTACACAGCAGATGGAATCAAGTACTTCATCAAGTAAGTGCGAGCATCTCTACCAAGTAAGCAATTTTCTTCACATCTGGAGAGAACCTGGAAGTTGCAGAATAATCAGCAAAACCAAGAAACCCTCTTAGAGGTTACAAAAATTAGTAACAAGAAATGAAGTCTCACCATTTTCATTTCATAGGATTTGAATGCTAATACCAGATATCATTCAGAGAAAAAAAAACCTGTAATTATTTCAAGTAAATATCAAAAAAATTGGAACAGGATCATCATTTGTACTTAAATATTAGATGCCTAAATTCACTCCTGGCTGAAAGTGTTAATAATTATGAAAACTTAATGACGAAGTGGAGAAAAAAATCTACTTTGTCTTAAAACTTCTTAATAATACTAATAAGAGCATTTTAAAATACTTTACAATGTACATAGTTCATTCATTCTGCAAATACTTTTTAAGCATTTGCAGTGTACCAGGCAAGGCTGCATGCCTTGGAGATACAGACTAGTTCTCTGATGTCATGAAAGTCATGCAATAGGAAGGAGAGACAGACAATAAATAACTCAAAAGATAAATGAGGCAGCATATGAACAAACCTTATCTCAGTGGATTCTCAGAACCCCCTTTGAGGTATGTGTACCTTATTTTCCCTGTTTTATAGATAAAGAAAATTGGAGCCTAGAGCAACTGTCAAAAAATCCACAGCTACTAAATTACCAAGCCAGAACAGAATCAGATCTTCTTTTGATTTGATTCCTTCTTTGATTCACTCCAGGATTCTTTCTCCTGTACTAGACTGTTACGATAAAGACCTATCTGTGCAAAACTTCAACAGGAATACATTTTCTAGCTGCTGGACTGGTTAGCTTTACCCTGGACAAAGCAGTCTGATAGACCTGATAGACAAAGCAGGTCAGAGAGAGTAATGAGAATACAAAGGGAAGTCACAGTAAGCTCTTAAGCTCCCACAAGACTCTGTTATAATGCCCTTTTTAGCAAATTATTCTTGGTATGTATTTGGGAAGGAAGAGGGAAGATATATCATTGCTGTCCTCTCAAATGTACAAATATTTTCCAAAGAAATATCCAGAGTTGGATTCCCAGCCTCTGTGACTTTACAGTTTCCCGTCTTGCTCTTGCTCTTGCAGAAGGGAAATACTGCCTACTTGATAGAGGCGTTAAACGTAAAGCACCTAGCATAGAACTTTGAAGACAATAGACACCAATAAATACTCATCATTAATTTACAATATGGAGAAACCATAATGGTGAAAAAGTAGTGAAAAATCATATGACCATTAAAAATATTGAGAATTCAAAAGCCTCATATTTGAAAAGATTTAAGGAAAAACTAGAGATAAACTTGGTAAAGTGTTTTCATGTTGTATTTTTTTATTGTGGCCTCTAGCAAAAAACAGTTAATAAAACAAAGATGTACTTTATAACAGAGGAGAAATGGGCTTTTGGAAAGCAGACTCAGGAATTCCATGCAGAGGTTACATTTAGCAACATCCTATTCACTTCCAGAATCATAGCTCTTCTGGAAGGGAAGTTGCACTCTGATATGCTGGGCTGACGCTGTTTAGTTCCTGAAAAATGTGAATCGATGTACTATAGGTCTGGCAGGGAAATGAAAACCACATTCAGATTTGCATTGGGCTTCTTTCTTATATTAACTTTGTAATGAGTAAGGAAAAAGACACGAGGGGAGGGAAATGAGCACTTACTGAGCTCTAGCTGGTGTTCCACAGCCTCACAGGCATGTGTTACGAGGATGGCGTCATGACAGTGGTGAGCTGCCTCCTGCCTTTCTAGAAGACTCATGCCCGTCTTCTAGAAACTCTCCATATGAAATGTGATTGAAGGAAGGCAAATTAACATTCATTAACTGGGGTTCTGAATTCAAAGGCCTTTGAAAACTGTCAATAAAGGAGTCTGGACACTGTGGGGAATTTTTTTACCTAAGCTTAGCCTTAGCCATCTGTCAATACATCCTGACCCAAAGCTGAGCATTAGGGCCTGGCAAGTGCTGTAAAAGAAAAGAATATGAAGGGCACATATTCCAACTACCAAGAAAGAGGAGGAAGCCAGAGATGGCCAGCCAAGTATTGAGTGTGTCCCATTGCCTGGTATCTAGCTGGCTTAAGCCACCGTCCCTTGCAGACTAGAACAGTAGCCATGTGCCAGGGTCCTACCACAGGGAAAACAGCATCCAAGGAGAAGAAAGGGAGAGTGAACAAGCCCTCTTATGCCCTGAGATCTAACTCACAGTCCCTGAGGAAGGAATAGAAAGAGATTCTACCATTCACTCCAGTGCAGGAAGACATCCCTTAGAGGGTGTTTGAGAAACCCACCAATTCTCTTTCTTGACCTTCATCTTGACTCATAAGAAAAGCAGAAAAGAGGTGATAAGATAGATGTGTTCCCCAAAGGACAGTGATGGGTTTCATTGTCTCACCATTAGAGTTGGAGAAACTATATGGAAAAGAGGTACATAAGGTGGATTTGATTACAAGAAAGCCATCTGGTATAGGGGAAAGAAGAGCCTGGGCTTTGGACTTGGAGAAACTTGGGTTCAAATGCTAGTGTCCTGCAGAATAGCTGAATGACCTTGGGCATGTTTACTTAACTTCTCTGGACTTTAATTTCCACATTTACAGAATGAAAAGAATATTAACACTTCAAAGGGTTATTATCCAGAATGAATGAGCTTATGTAAATAAAAAGGCTCGCATAGCACCTAACCCAAAGTAGCCCTTTCAGTAAAGGTTAGCCCTCCCTCACTCTAACTTTTTGTTGGAGCCTACTTCCTGGCTCTGAGCTGCCTTCAAATAGGTAATGTTGCCAGATAAGCAATGTCTGCATAAGCAAGCATCTTATGTCTTTCC
The DNA here is from genome assembly GCF_030020395.1 of Manis pentadactyla. Taxonomy (NCBI): domain Eukaryota; kingdom Metazoa; phylum Chordata; class Mammalia; order Pholidota; family Manidae; genus Manis; species Manis pentadactyla. Next base: position 161,274,269 of record NC_080022.1, on the reverse strand, counting down.
TAAAACTATTTAGCTTTTTGTGTTGTTTTCTGATTTCCATCCTCAAAATTCTGAGCCTGGATAGCCTTAGCTTTTTAGGTAGAAGTGGCTCATTTACCAGGTTAATGTACTTTGGAGGCAAGAAATAACAAATAGTGAATTCAAATCATTGCCTCTCTCACCTTTACTTAATAAGAACAGTGGCTGAAACCACCCTTCCAGAACACTGGAGGAGATGATGATCTGTATACATATTATATCTTCCCTGAAATTGACATGTGTCACTGTCTTCCCAGAAATTGAATTGTTATATCTGATGGAAGCTAAGCCTCAGGCAAAGGAATAACTGTCAGTGCTGTCCCAAGAATGCCCTGACGAATATAGTCCTCATTGAGTATTCTTGTCCATCCACATACTCACTGCATACCTATTAATACTTCATGGTCATCACTGAAGTTCTAATGCAGAGAAGAAAGCATTTTACATGGTATAAACAAATTTAATGGAAGTGTTGACTAAAATCCTTAGCAGTACTCAGAGATGTAGTGGACGGATAGAAACCACTGTGTTCTACTGGCCAAAGCCGTTTCATAGAACTAACACTGTATATGTCTGTACATATGTATGTGTGTATACCATATGTGCATATAGGCAGGGCTTCCTCACTTCCTCACTCACTCTCTATATACCTACATATCTATCTCAGTGCATTCAAGGAAAACTGATTTTCTCCTTAGAGAGGGTTGCAGCATTCTTAAATTTAATGACAAAATGTCAGTTTTCTTGATGGTGCTCTAAATAAATTATCAGATTAACTTGACCATTTTTCCACCTGACTTCTTATCTTCCCTTTGAAATTATATCCTATTACAGATTTATAGTAATCTTTTGATAAGATTCCACTTTAAAAGTTCTTATACTTTATATATATGCAATATAATTCAACAAAGTTATTCTGAGAGTTAGGTTTGATAGTAAAAATGAATTTAAATATTACAAATTAGGCATTACTGCTACATTGTTTTCATCATATTTGTTTATTTTTCTGTTGAAGGATTGAGATTCAGTGTTACTGATGATCATGGTTGTATTAAATCTCTATTGCTAAATAAATTTCTCCCAATTTTTGTAGCTTAAAACAATAAGCATTTAGTTTCTCACCCAGTTTCAGAGGGTCCAGGATCCAGGTATGGTTTTGCAGGATCATTCGGCTATCTCTCTGGGTTTCTCATGGAAACCAGGAGTCAAGCTATTAGCCAAAGCTGGGAACTGAGGGTGGCTTAGCAGGGCTGGAAGATTTGTTCCAAACACAACATGGCTATTGGCAGGAGGCTTCAGTGTCTCCCCCCAATGTGGACCCACAGGGCTGCCCACAACACGGCGGCTGGCTTCCCCCAAAACAAGGGACAAGAGGGAGGGTGAGAGCAAGACAAAGCTGCAGCGCCATTTATGACCTGCCTCAGAAGTGAGTACACACCCTCACATCTACCTCATGCTGTCGGTGGGCCAGACCAACCCTGGTACCGTGTAGGAGGCAACCACACAAGAGTATGAGTGCCAGAAGGTGGGGTCATGGGAGCTGCCTTAGAGGGTGCCTACCACAGTGCTGTTCGAGAATGTGATATATACAAAGCATAGGTACATGTAATCTGTACATATGTGTATATAATAATACAAAAATCTCAGTATTTGATACTTGCTTCCAACATTGTACTGTTTATTTTTCAAGTAGGTATAGTCATGTTTTTAAAAGTTACTTAAACTTGGCTTATAATTCTGCATGTATTTGTTTGCATTGATGTGCCTTTGTATCAGATCCTAAAGTGTGAGCTATCACTTCTCATGTTATAAAACCTGTTCTCCATTACATAGGAGACAATATGCTTACAACATTACAAATACCTATCTGTAGAACCTAAGAAGTGCATAGTTTCTGAATAAACCAAATTTCCATCTAGAACAGGGACGGTAAGTAGATTTCAACTCACTGTCTCAAGTGCTCTTTAGCAAAGAATTCCAAAGCAATATTCCATCTCACTTATGTGTGCCTTGATCCATTAGAGACATCTGCTCTGGGTACTGGGGGGCCGAGGAGTGTAGGACATGTACCATGTCTTTGTGATCTTTGGTCTTCCAAAGCATATTGCTAACACAGGAAGTATGCCAGGATGAACATTAATAGTGCAAATAGTAGGTTGGAATAACATTGATAACCCCCCCCAAGTTCATACGAGATACTCAGTATATAAGAGCTTTGCCTTTATGATTCTAAAGGATAACTGATTTCCAATAGGCATGGTTTCTCTCTTTTCTCTCCAGTCAGAGTCTGTTAATGACCCTAAATGATTGCTGAACTTAGGATAAGACAGTCTATTAGATTTTTCAACATGGGAAAGAATATAGATAATAATCTATGTGAATAAAACTTACCATTGTTAGCCTACTGTATTGAAGTCTTAAGTTACATTGTGTCATCTCATTCATAAAATAAATAAAACATAGAAAACACAAAAGAGAAAATTGAAGTTTATGTTTGCTTACCCCCCTAACTTTATTTTGTGAGTAGAGCCCATTTGGGGTAATTCTGCTGTAATTAGAAATAGGGATATTGGAGAGCAGAGAGTGAAGAGGATGGGAGGGTTTCTAGAGTGGAAATAAAGAGCCACTACATTTGACTTTTCCTAAATCTTTGAGAGATTATCCATTTTAGTGGACACTGTCAGGAGCCCTCCCTCTAAAGAACTCATTAATTTGGCTGCTTTGATTTGTTTTGGATGATTTAAGAAATACCCACTGACGGACTGCTCTAAGTATAAGGGTCACTCAGTGAGGGTTCAGGGCAGTTTCTGTGCACCTGACTTCAGCCCAGGTAAGGAAAACGCATGTAGGCCTCTCACTCGGCTTTGCATGTATGAGAATCTGAATGTTTCATTCTTATTAAGATTATAATGAAGAAATCAAAAGACCACTTGAAGGAGGAAATACAGACATTTTAAATATTTTGTCCCCTATCACCTCTTATCTATGAATATATTGTAAGGTATTGAAACCACTAGTTTGGATGTAACCATCTATGTGATGACTGGTTTAGAAAGTCCGGCAGCTAGTACAGGGCCCTGTATGTTCCGGGATGAATAAATATTTGTCAAATGAGTGAATATTGTCATTGGCAATTTGGGGGAGCAATTTGGTGAGAAAAAAATAAGGGCTCTCATATCAGATAGACCTGGATTCTAATGTTTCCCACTTTTAGATGTAACGTTGGTATAATTGGCATTATTCCAATTATCTGTACCCCCATTTCTCATTCAAAAACAAGGATAGTAGTTTAATATCCCAGGATTAAGAATTGACTAAAGTAAGGGTGTAAAGTCCCTGGCAAAATACTGGCACATGGTGAGTACATAACAGATGTTAGCTCCCCATCCCTTCCCTTAATTTATAGTATCGCTATTTGCCCATGGAGGAGTTTTAAACGATAACATTTGCACAGCTGCAAATAGAAACCGGTAGCTAAAACCTACATTTATGGCACTCTTTGGCCAGCCAACAGCCCTGTGACAGGAGCCGTGAGGTTGCTTTGCTCAGGAGCCTGAGACGACTTGCTGTGGATTTTCTATAAATATCTACGAAGGGGTGTAACATATGAAGTGCTGTATGAGCAACTGTCATTTAAAGCAAAGGCCAGCCAGCTGGCTTAGGTTATTCAGAACGGCAAAACCCACTGAAATGAATAAAACATCCAGAGCTAAACAGCCAACGTGAAACTCTTTTTTCCCCCACTTAACCAGTGATAAGTATTACTGAGGCATGAAGCATGTTTTTTAGCACTTAATTGGGATAATATAATTAAGTCCTCTAGATTGTGTCAGGTAATTTGGAAATTAGTCATCTTTCGGGGATTATACTTCTTTTTTGCCAGGTGTGGAATTCTCTCTTCCTCCAGACCCTTTATTTAAATTTACTAATACTAAAATTTTTGTCAAACACTTTGCCTTTCAAATTTGATTTCTGTATTAATCTACTCAGGCTGCCGTAACAAAATACCACTGACTGGGTGGCCTAAACAATGGTAATTTACTTTCTCGCAGTTCCGGAGGCCAGAAGTCCAAAATGAAGGTGCTGTCAGGATTGGGGTGTAGACATGTACCTTCCCACTGTGTCCTCACATGGCCTCTGCTCTGTGTGTACATGGAGAGAGGGATCTCTGATGTCTCTTCCTCTTCTTAGAAGGACCAAGGAACTGCCCTCCAAGATCTCATCTAACCCTCATTACCCCACCCAAAGGCCCTGTCTCCACATCTGGCAACATTTGGGGGGCAGGGCTTCAACATATGTATTGGTGGGGGAGGGAGCACAATTCAGTCCATATCAGTTGCTTCTCCCTTACATTACTTTCCATAAGATCTCTAGCACCTTGTTTTTCTTCATCTAGCAATTTCCATTTCAATGTAGCATATAGTCTTTCTTCCTATAAACTTACCAAGTTTTAGGCATATTGTAAGAATTAATCAAATTCTTTTCCCTAGGCCCTAGGCGTTAAGTGGAAGAAACACCTGCGGGGAAGAGGAGTGTAGTAAGCGGAGCAGTGGTTCCCAGCGACGTCCATGTGCTAATCTCCAGAATCTTGGAATATGTTAGATTACAAAGGGGCATAAATGTTGCCAGTTTAGGTGGAATTAAGGTTGCTGACCAGCTCATCTTAAAATAGGGAGATTATCTGGGCGAGTCCAATCTAATCACAAGTCCTTAGCAGTGGAAGGAAGAGGCAGAAGAAGAGAGGGAAAGAGATGTGACAATGGAAGTAGGGTCAGAGATATACTGCGTTGCTGACTTTCAGGACGGAGACCACAAGTAACAGAATCTAGGTGGCCTTTAAAAACTGAAAAAGCACAGAAATAGACTCTTATCTAGAGCCTCCAGAAAGGAGTGTAGCCTTGCCAACACCTTGATTTTAGCCCAGTGAGACCCATGTGCTACAGAACTGCAAGCCAGTAAATTTGTATTGCTTTAAGCCAATACATTTGTGGTAATTTGTTACTGTGCCAATAGAAAAGTAACACTGGAAATTAGAGGTGGAGGGGAGAGGGTAATGGTTATGATGGACCTAGAATGTATTAGGCATAGAACTAGGGGACTTAGATATGTTATCTCTTAACACTGTTGAAGCAGGTATTATGTATGTTTTCTAGAGTAGGAAACTGAGGCTCAGAGTTTAAGTAACTTTCCCCAAGTCACACAGGTAACCCTGTTAGTAGATGGGCAGTTTGGAATTTCACAACCTCTGCTCTGTGTGTATGAAAGAATAGTGACCCTAGTCTGCATCTAATCCCTAGCACTGCTACAGTGTGACCTTGGACTGGGTACTTGAACTGTTTTAGCTTAGTTTCCTCAATTGTAAGGATTGTAGAGAAAAGTAAGATACATGAGATTTGTATGAAAAGCAAATTATGAAATCGGTATCAAAGAGCATTTTAAATTACAAAATACTTATCCGATGTAAAGTCTCCAGCTGCCATATACCTGAACATCCATGTTAAATGAATGAATGACCTTGGATATGGATAGCTCTGTTTTCTTGGATCATCCCTGGATTTTGTTACTTAGCCTCAGTATTAACCAGATTCTGCTATGAAAATCCCCATCCTTTTGTTAGGCGTCAGATGCCTAGAAACATGACTTTGTCTGCATTTTGAATCATTTTAGAGGCTGAAAATTCTAGTATGATAAAATCACCTCCGTAAAGATGAGGGAATGATGGGAGGGCGAACTCTTACCCAAACCACTCACATCATGTTTATTTGTCTTTGGCAGCATTTTATACTCTAATAGTTAACCCAAGGTTGGTCTAGCTAACAATAGTGTTTGTTTGATATAAATAATTATAACTTAAGTTTACATTTAAGTCTAGATATTTAGCAAATAAACTCTAGTCAAGATTGTTTTAAGTATCACAGTAATTCAGTCATTAGCTACCGCCAAATGCATGAAATAGGCCTTTTCAAGTTACTTGGATATGAGAATATTGTGTAAGGGCTAGGTGTCCTGGTTATCTGGTGACTTTTTAAAGCTATTTAAATAAACCTATTTTTTTCCTGGTAAAGTTGAATTTTGATACACATATTTCTGAATCATTTAGGGCAAATCCACTCACTGCATTATCACATCTGAAGAGTGTTTTATCTGATCCTCAGTTATAAATAGGCTGATCTACCACTTTTGAGCATTTTTTACTCTGTGATATAACAGTGGTATTTTATCAGTGGAATGTTTAATGGATCTGTGCATCAAACTTTATTGACCCCTGCTTTCTGTGATGCTGACACTGAGGCTGTAAAGATGAGTAGGACACTTCCCTGCCCCCCAGAAGCTAACAGCCTAGTGAGCAAAGATAGACATGCTAAGAATTGATTGCCACACAGTGTGAAAAATCTAAGACTGCTGGGGAAGCAGGTTTCACACAGTATTTTTTATTCATACTTAGTAAAAATAAGAATTTTGTGGCAAGTGCTTCAAAAATGCTTTAGACATGTATTCTGGGATCATTGAATTAATCATTTAACCCATCTTTAATTATTTCATCTTGTAAAGCTGAAGAACCCTTCATGGGTGGTCTTTAATCCATCCCAGAACCTCCAAGCAAGAAGAATGTATTCTGCTTTATAGCGCTCACTCTCAAGTGACTTTTGCACTTACAAGCAAACACTATGGAGTCAGTAATACTGATAAAACAACCTCAAGACTTTAGACTAGAGTCTCAAAAGGACCCTCTTAAAGTCCCTTCCAGCTTTGTGATTTTAGGATGTTCTTCTCTAATATATTTTGTATATTCCTGTTTTTATATTTTTGGTGTAGTCAGTTTAACTTTGGAAGAAAAATTATATTGGCATAGTATATAATTAGTTAAAATTTTGTGTTTCAAATAATTTTAGTTTTTTAAGATTTCAAATTTGGTAATCAAGAAAAATGCATCTAGTCAGATGTTTATTAAACTTATTGGATACATTAAGTGAAAGCCTTATGACTTGTGTTATAATTCTTACTACTTTAATAAGAACATTAAAATTAAAGTAGTTCTGTATTTCATGTACTTCTACTCATAAATGGGAATTTAATTTGGCAATGGTCTTGCAACTTTGTTTCTAATTAAATTTAGTTTCTATTAATATTCTGAGATTTTGATTATTGATGTATTTAAAGTAACAAAAAAATATATTTATTGCCTGTTTTATTGTAGAAAGATAAGCTCTTTGGTTTATAAAAGTTATGCATGTATTTACTGGGAAAGTACTAGTAGCTTCATCCTAAAATACATTCTTCCTGCTTAATAGTGATTTAGAGGGACCCTAGCTGCTATGACCAATTGCCACTTTTCAGTGGCTTAGCGCTCATATACCAGTCAATGCAGATTCCTGGCTGATGGGTAGCTTTGCTTTTCTTTGGGTGGTGATTTTAGTACCACAGCTCCTTCTAGCTCATGGTTCTGCCTCAGAATCCTCTGATTTGGTTAGTGGGTGAAGAGTAAGAGTAGAGAAGGCACTCCAGCTTTCTTAAAACTCTCGGCCCACAAGAGCTAAATATCAGTTTTCTCACCTTCCATTGGTGGGAACTAGTCACATGCTCACATAAGGATGTTAGGGTAGCTGGGAAACGTAGTCTCTGCCTGGGCAGCTGCCTCCTGGTGACAGCTCTACAGTATAGAATGCAGAACACAGATTTTAGTGGGCACACCCAAGGAGTATATGAGAATACACTAATATACCAACTGTAAAATTCTATATAATTTTTTATTAGTATCTAATAGTTAAGTATATAGGTACTAATGTCAGTAGTGAATGTTCTTTGAGGTCTTCTGTATTTTTTTTATTCTGTCATGACCAAAACATCATCAACTTTTAAGAGTTATCCAAGGCTGTAATCTATGAATGTAAAACCATTTACTTCTTTTAAAAATATAATATATCAGCATTGTATCTAGGATGTTTTATGCAATTCTGTACAATAATTGACAGCAATCTAAACTTATGTATATTATTTTTAAAATATAATTCATATTTTTCTTTTTCTCAGGAATTTTTTTTCAGTTTTCATCTTTTTACAAGTTTAGTGACAACAATTTTTTTCCAATATAATGCACAAGTAATATATTACTGTGGCTTAGGTTCTTGTAATATATATAATGGAATATCTGAGACCTAAAGATTTTTTAATTAATTAGAATTTTTTAATTTCTAAAGATACCTGCTGTAGTTTTTACAGAAAGTGCCATCAATATATAATAAAAATAGAATTTGTCTTGAAGACTACAACGATTTGGGTGGGATCCTGCTAATATGTGATCAGAGCCTCACTGGATTTCCAAATGCCTAATTATAAAATGCTTGAAGTGATAGTTAACAAAATTCATTAATGAGAAAATTTTTTTTAGGGGTATAGTTCCAAAATTATTTAAGAGGGAACTCTATATATCAGTGGGAACAAACTCCTTGTAATTCTCTCTTAAACATGTTTTGCAATAGTTACTTTATATTACTAGTCTGTACTCATCTCATTGATGACTGAAAAGATTGTCTGAAAAGATTACCTGCTGCCTCCACGGGATGTGGTAGCTTTGTTGTAATTTTATTGACACAATTCACTTTCTGTTCTTACCTTTTGTTTTCAGTCGAGATTATTTTTTAAGTATAAATGTTTTATGTCATTACTACTTGCAGTTTATGGCCAATTGTAAAATTTTCCAGTATTTCAAAGATATTGGTGCCAGAAACAGATTGAATTAACATACATTTACTTATTTGTCTTTATTCTCTGGTTCATATGAGTATTATGCACATAAAGATTATCCCCCCACCAAAAAAAGACATTGGAAGTTAATTATGTTGGTTCATTATTCTGCAGCTCTATCTTAAACATAATAAAATAATACATGCAGTCTTGTGTATTCACAATGATATATAAATAGTGCCATTTACAATGGAAGACTAACAAAAGAACCTCTTTCATCATCATAGACTGTTGTAAGAATGAATTTCTACTAAACTAGCATACCTTTTGTGTTTAAACCACTTCTCTTCAAGCTGCCCTATATTTTACTTTGAAAGAAAGCATTTTGCATTAAGAGGTAAGAAACATATGGAGGGTAATTATAATAGGATTTAAATAATTCACTTAGATTCTTTGCCAATAAAATAAGGCATGTTCTCTTAGTTTTTTTTTTTAATAAGCTCTAAAATATGTCTTTCAATTTACTAATATTATAAAAGAAAAACGAAACACTGTCATCCTTCCAGGTCGAATATTGCTGTTTTCTAACAACAGTTTGGCAATCATTCAGAAGCAAGTGGTATTATGCTTTTTAGCTTTTCAAATATATCTGAACTGCTGTTGATTGCTCTCCAAATCAGGTCAGACCCACTCTCTGCAGGAACATTTGCTGGAGATACTGTATGTTCAGATGGAAGATTTTCATGTTGCATAGTCAGCCTCATTTATTTTCCAGACTTCTAAATTTTTCATACTAAGTAGCAGCATCTCACTTTATGAACCATGGGGTCTTTATTAATTAAACAGAATCAACAAGAATGATTTATTCTCTCTTCTTAATTGAATTACCAAACACACAAATCAGAGAGGAAATATTCCTAATACTAGAATGTTCTCCAAGCCAGTAAATCTGGGATTATCTCATCCTACCGATTATGTCAAAGCTCTTAGTTACAATGCTCACTAGGACATAAAATTGAGTGGTATACACACAAATGGCCCCATTCCAGCATCATAGGAAGAATTCCAACTTTTTCTTGCAATAATCAGAAAACTAATTATCAAAAAAGAAAAACCAGTCCTGATCATTTTTTGAATATCTGCTCTTTGCCAGGCATTTTACATGCATTGTGTAAGTTTTAGAAGCATTGGTTCTGGATGTTTTTACAAAAGGCCCAGGTGTAAAATGTGTACTTGAGGCATAGGACACTATCCCTCTGTTGCTTATTTTTTTCTAGCAAGTAGCTGTTATAATTGCATGTTTGGTGCTCAGGTGTGTGTTTTATAAACATGTACAGAGAAGTATATTGTGATCATAAGATTACTCAATTAACATTTTATGGTATTACTTTGGATTTGGAGAAAGATCAGATGTTGATTTGTTGATTTAAAAGTAATTAATGAAGGTTACTGGCAAGGATGACTTTCTGGTGGAACTTTCTAATATTCATTGTTCAGAGTCTATAACTACATTTTTTTCTTAGACATTTTGCTTTGCTTATTTTAAATTATCAACATAATGGAATGTCCATAAATGGGCATTTATAATATTTCAAGCATGAGAACATTGTTTTTTAAAAAGTCAAATAGGAAAGTGTGCATCCAAACTTATCCCTCAGGTGATTTTTCTTGTCTTTCTTCTTTCCCACCTCCCCAGTTAGGGGACATTATAAGGAAGGGGCAATTTATACTAGTTTAAGTTAAAGACACTTTTTGGGCTAACATATTATAAATATGCTGATGAACATTAAATATACTGAGATTTTTAAATTAGCATAACCGTCTCTTCAAGCGTCTGCCTTTTGATTTTAACAGGTACTTTGCACAGGATGACGCGTCCTCATTTCACCTTGCAGTGGCATCCTGGCCCTCTTACACTATACGCATTTAGTATTTCTTTAAAACCACTTTCAATTTAGGCAGGCTCCAGCTTTATAAAGACCTGAAAATGAAGTTAACCTGTGTAGAATAAAATGGTTTAGTAAGTTTAGCCTCCATAATAAGAAATTCCATTAAACCATTTTAAAGAGATAATAGTAATGTGGATTACCGTCAAGAGAATAATGATCCTTTGTAGCACTTAACCACACACTCTGCGGTTTTATAATCATGAAAATGTCTGGGTCGTGCCGCCTTCACCTTGACTGTTGAACTCTTGCACCCCATTGTAAAACCATCTTCTTCCATGAAAATAGGTATTTTAAATATTTCAACTGAGGACTTGATCAATCCATATTGTGGAATGTGGATATAATTTAGAGTATAAGATTGAAAACAAACCAACTCCAGAAATGACAGTGAAACTGACCATTTGTATTAAGTCCAACATTTTCAGTTATTGTCATCAACAACCAATAACAGAAGTGCATTTCTGTAATAGTTCCCAAATTGTGTTTGTGGAACCCTAGCCCCATGTCTGTTAACAGGGACATGTTAGTTTGAGTAATACTACATCTCTTGGAGAGTCATAAGACCCAGTAGTATATTTAAGTCTCGGAAATACTACAGTAAAGAAGCCTCCCTAACTATGTTTTATGTAGTGCATCTCAAACTTATTTGACCATAGAGTTCTCTTCTTCGTATAACATTTATTAAAAACCTTTGTAACACATTTTGGAAGTGTTATTCTGTACTACAGGAGATACTTTGATATCCACAATCTTATTTGATTCTCCTGAGTGCCAGTCCTCAGACAGACTTGATCCAAGACTTGGTGCTGCTTCTGAGGCTGAGCTTGGGTGGGTGGGGTAGTGGAGATTGACCTAGAATGGAGAAGAGCTGTGGGATAAATAGGGCTAGAAAGAGTGACCAAGGAGAAAAAACAAATCAAACTAATTCCAGAAGCTGTCTGTGCAGCACTCAAGAGCTGGGCAGATAGTGGTTGATTCAGGAGATTCATCCAGCTGAAGTTGGACACCAGGTCTGAGGAACACCATCCACCAGACAGGGGCATTCAGTCTTCACCGTGTTGCTTCATCGCTCCCTAAACATCCTTTTGTATATATTTGCTTATCTCTGCTGTGTTCTTTCCTCAAATGCCTAATCATTTGTTCTGAAAACACATTAGACACCATAAATTCAGAGGTTAAAAACATAGTCCCTGCCCTCAGGGTGCTTCATATGCAGTAAGAAGGCCTAAAAGTAAACAAGCATTTATAATATATAGTGTAATAAGAGATAAGACCAATGGCACAGATTGGAGGAATCTTCAGGGAGATTTGGTTCTTTAGAATTTGCATCAGTGAGCTAGATAAGATGGGAGGGAGAAGATTGTAGCAGAGAAGAAAGTATTGTTGAGGCAGGTAAAAAACAAAATGTTTTGTACTATGGAGTATGTATTTGATCCAGAAGGCATTGGTTGGCACTGAGTTTTCAGCAGGTGAGCAATAGTGTATGAGTTGCCAGTTAGAAAGCCCTCTTGGCTGGAGTGAAGAATGAATTAGCAAAGAACTAGAACAGAGGCAGAGACATGCACTATTCCAGTGACCCAGCTTATAACATTGGAAAAAGAGAGAAAGGAAAAGATTCCAGAGACGTTACAGCAAGACAATCACAGGACTTGCTGACTGGCTGAAATGTTAGGTTAAGGAAAAGCGGGAGTCAAAGATGACATGTTCCCCTACATTCCTTTTCACCAAAAAAGAAAGAAAAAGGTTTTGTTGAACCCTAAGGCATTTCTAAGACGTTTTAGAACTATTGGATCCAGTTCCAACTGCCGCTTCTCACAGGGACTACACTAGGGTGGAAGCATTGTCACTAGGATCAGTACTTGCATGGACGGTTAGGACAGCCTTTCAGATTATAATTGAATTCCTTGTTCTTCTCAAGTCATGTAACACAGACCACATCCTGGATCCATCCTGTGATGAGTGCACTGAACCTGTCTTGCTCGGAGGAAAATGAAGAGGATTATTCCAGAGAACTTCCCGACCAGAAGAGCTAATGGTTTTCTGTTGGAAGCTGAACTCTGTGGTCTTCTGGGATCTCAGTCTACATGGATGGTCTGAGACTCAGCCATCTAAAATGGGAGTAAAACACACACACTACTTCCTGAAATTGTGAAATGGAGACTCTTTATTTAGGCTATTTTGTAAAACTTTTTGATATAACTGTACACATTTACAAGATCAGTTTCCACTGTAGTAGTACTTTAAGAATAATCTAGTCATATTTTTAAATCATATATAATTAGATTTTATAATATGTATAATTTTTCACATATAATTAGATCCTTGTAATTTTACAATATAGTTCTTTGTATCAAATAACTATGTATCAAATACAATAGATTTTATAATTAAGACATTGGAAAATTATGTGGACATAGTGAAACACTTCATTTATTTGAGAATTCAGTGTTTAATATTTTAATCCTAGAAAAGTGACTTGAGCAAGTTTTTTTTTGGGTTTCTTAAGAATCACATTTAGGGAACCATCTCACAGACTACTGCATATAACTTACATCCTTACAGGGCTTTCTGATACACAAAATGCTTTTCAGACACTGTTTTTATTTAAACCATACAACATGCCTGTGAGGCAGAGCCAGCAGGTATTTTTATTCTTGCTTTTCAGTTAGGGAAATAGCACTAAAGAGAAATAAAGCACCTTGTCTTGGAGCTGAGACTCACACCTAAGTCTTCTGATTCTGTGTCCAGGCCCCTTTGCACCGCACCTTGCTGTCCCTGCAGAGGGAGATCCAGCCCCACACACAGGGCCGCAGTTCTGCTGCTGAGGCTGAGTTCTGCAGCTGTGTGCTCCTGGGTCCACACCCGTTCAGGAGTCACGCTCTCTGGTCAAACATGGTCCCCGCATAACCCTACCATTCCACTGTAGGCTTTCCCCAGTTCTTCACCCCCAAACACTCATTAAGGACGGGCAGGACTGGGTGATGTTTTTTTAATAGGCCTCTTTTTCAACAACTCACATTTTTCTGAAGTCATGGGACTGGCCATCAGGCATTTACTCTACTTAGATGCTCTTGACAGAGGGAGCATTTGAGGGGAGGTGATGAAGAGGGACATGTGGAACCTTCTTTTCTATCAAAAGAAACATCCTTGAATTCTTCTGCTGTGAGTTCAAGACCGACCTCATTGTCACTGATGTCCCCTCCAAACTGATGATACCTTTGACCATATTTTGTTGTAAGAATGCTGCTAGATAGTTTCTGGAAGAAAGGAGCCATTGACATGGAGAGCTAAAGATTTTCTCTTAGTTTAACAATTTAAACCTGGGACTGGGAACTGGGGTGGACTGGGAAGGAAGTCTTTTTAAATGTCCTGGACATTAGTTACCAACTGAATAATAAAAAGGGATTTATTCCAATCAAATATTACTATATTGTTAGGTAATATACTTAAAAAGAATCACTGATTAATCAGAATGCCCTAGTCCCAAACCATGCCTGACAACACTGAAAAGTCACTGTCACTCTGCCCTCTTCTCCTCCCCGCCACCACGGCTCTAACCACCCCTCCTCCTCCACCTGCCCCCCTTCTCTCTTGCTCTCCCTCCCTCTTGCCCTTCCTCCCCACTTCTGAAATACAAATAGGAAAAAGGGACTCAGAATCTTGAGGATCACCTGATTTAGTGATTTTCAAACATCTGTTGATGAAAAAGATTCATTTTTCAATTGAATTCTCATGCAGAATCCCAATATATGTAACAGATATTTTTAAATATTGCTGCCCTGCTTGAAACAATATTGAGGCCTGGAGCCCATTAAAGCAGCCCCCAGCACGACTTGCGCTAACCTGGAGCTCCTTATAATATAGTGGAAGGATCATCAATTGTCACCATTTTATGGATGAGTAAACTGAGATCCTAAGAGTTCACACGCTAGTGGCCAGGTCACACAGCCCCTATGTGTGGAAGCTGGGGTCGTGAAGTCCATTCTCTGAAGCCCCTGTGCAGAGCTGCTTAAATCGTTTGGGTGTGACACGGTGGGCAGAACTGGGATCTGTGGGTCAGTTTTACAAAGAGGCAGATCCCAGTTCAGGACAATAAGGAACTTGCTGGTAGTTGATCTCATCAGGAACGAGTGCCTCAGGACAAGGGAGCACTATCCCAGGAAGCGTTCAGGAAGACCGAGCACTCAATCTGAATTCCTCATGGGAACGTTGCTGAAGGTTCAGCGTCCCCGTTGGCTGGACCGTGTGAGTGCTGTCTGAGGTTCCTTCCTCTTTATTCTTCTGTGACCTCTAACCCAACAGACAAATGCCCCAAGGGGGGGCTCTAAGAAACATATGGTGGGGACTCATTAAGAATCCTTATCCAATGCAAACAGAACTGTAAGATTAATTTTTGATGAGTTGACACTTATATAACTAGTCTTTCTTTAATATAAAATCAATCCTATTGATATGATCACCATTAAGTCTTCTGTGTTGATCCACTGACTCAGATTTCAGGGTTATAAAGAGTGACCAGGTGTAGTCATCCTTACTCATTTATTCTCAGAATATTTACTGAGCACCAACAACATGCCAGGCATGGCGCTAGGCACTGTGGTGATGTAGAGAAGAAGTAGCTGACCATTTCCTGGATGCTGCTTGCCATTGGTTAAAAAGCAAAAAGCTTCTCAGGTGGCCAGAACTGAACAGCTTCTCTTTGATTTTTGAATTTTAAAAATAACCTGTTTCAATTTAAAAACGTCATATAGAACTGAATGAAGTAAAAAAGAAAATAGCCAATCTGACTTTCCAGAGGCAGCCACCACTAATACTTGGATGAGTATTTTTCCTCAAAGAAAGTCATATGTTGAGCAGCTTTCTTTTGACTTAAGTATTGTGGTCATTTTTTTCATGTCAATACATAGATTAATGTCATATTTCAAATGTCTGCATAATATATCACTATCCAGATAACTACTAATTTCTGTAGCCAGCATCTATTGATGAACATGTAGGCTGTTTTAAGTTGGCTTCTCTTACTAACAATGTCACAGTGAACATTCTGTGTGTCCAGTAAATCTTTTTCTTCATGTCTGTGCACTCTTCTGCCAATATGTCCATAGTGGGAATACATTTGTAAGTAAAAATACCCAAGTCCAGGGTCTGTACATTTTAATTTTGGTAGATATTCATAAATTCTCAGAAACAGGACCATTTTACACTACCATCAATACTGTATGAGAGCTTTTTTTCGTACATATTACAGGATTTTTTTTTACTTCATAGATTGCCAATAACTCTTTTCTGCTTTTGTCCTTAGAAGACTAATCCTCTTTCCATCATCGTCAAAGGTCCTGAGTTTTTTCATCATTAGGTTTTAGTTGTCCCTTAGCAGCAAAGACTGACTTGCCGTATGTTGAATACATCATTACTCTCATCTTTTTACTTGAAAATACTGAACTCTCCTACTTTATACATAATGGTGGTGAGGACCAACTTTTCAATGATGTGTCCTGGGTGAGAGCCCTTGATAAAGGCAAAGCATAGCATTTACAAATGCACGTGCAAGTTCTTTAAGCCTCAGTTTCCCTGTCTAAGAACAATAGTAATTCCCTGACTCTTCCCAGATCAGTTAACTCAGAAACCATTCCCTGACTACCTGCTAAATGCCAGACAAGATGCAAGGTCTTCAAGTTGCCATGGTGAATAATTCTGATTCCCAAATCAAGAAGCTCATAATCTAAAACCTTTCTCCTTTCTTTTTTTTCAAAAACCTTTATTTTTTCTTAAAGGAGAAGGAGGTTAAGGGTTTGTTTAGTAAGAATCCCTGAGGAGAGACCCTTTTTTACTTATTAAATTTCAATAACTCCAAAATAATATTAGTGGCACCCCTTGACTAGAAATGAAAGAAAAGGAACATATTGTATGAAGGGCCTCTCATAACAAATGCTAAGCAGCTGTGAAAATACAGAGTCAAATGATACTTTCATAAACTGTTTGCAAAATTAAAAAATATTGTCTTTTTTCTAGAGGGAAATGAGCATGTTTATTTTCCCTGCTAAGTGAAATGCAACTTTTTCAAGGGTCAGCAAACTTGAGTTTTACAATATATAGAACAAAAAGAACTGAACTACCCAAACAACTTACACACACTATCACCTGTAAAGTTTGAGAAGGTGAAAAGAACTTTAAATAGAACATGCCTAACATTAGAAGTAAACTAAGATGTTTTAACCACAGCTGTCCACATGTAATGTCATTGTGTCTGCATCATGATTATGTAAATATTAAATGCAATTATTTGCTTTCTTCATATGACCTTTTACATTGAATCAATACTACTTTTGCTAATTTGTTTTTTAAGTTTGGTTTTACTCTCAGGGGCAGGGGTGGTCTGAGGGAAAGTATGATCAGATTAACAGCTCTGACACCCCCATTCCCATTCCCCCATCACCTAATTATTCTCTATCACTTTACCTTGTTCACTCCTTTTACATTATTTGTCTATTTGTAATTATCTGTTTATTGTCTGCCTTAGTATTGGGAGTAAGCTCCATGAGGGTGGGATTTATCTGCTTGTTCGCCACTGAGGAGGATCTGGCGTAGTGCCTGTCACATGGTAGGTGTTCAATATATACTTGTTAAATTGAATGTGTAGTGTGCTGCACATAACTAAGATTTAGGCCCCAGTGTAATTCTCATGCCCTTGTATTCATTTATTTACTTAAATACTTAACCCAGTGCTACTAGCTCCCAGACACTTCGCTAAGTACTAAGGTCACAGTGCAGAGCAGACATGATCCTAGCTGTTCCATGATTATTTTTTATGCAAAGGCATTCAACTGAAATTAACCAAAGTATTTTTCCATTTAGTCTTTCTTCTCCTTCCTAATCCCATACTTGAATTTCAAGGACTTTTGATCTGTAGTGTTTTGAGAAAGGGATGTGACATCAGAAAGCACTGGAACACATGCTTTTCTTGAGTTTCGAAAGTCTGGCTCCTTAGGAAACTAGAAAAGATTCATGGTGCAGATCAGAGATTGGAGAACATGTATGATGCAGAAGAGCAAGGCTTTCCTGCTGTCTGTCTAGGAAATAATTCCCCTGGTGTGGGAGGGAAATAAAAACAGAAGTGTTGGTGGGGCTCAGGGAATGCACCCGGGCCCCACATCCTGGGCCACTTTCCCGGAAGCAGCAAAACCCCAATTATATTTGTTAGTTTTGAGAACAGGGGAGACCCATTCTTCACAGTGTGCTAGGGTAGAAGCGATCGCATTGTGTGCCTGGATGGATGACGCCTCAGACAACTGCAGTGGGCTCCTTCCAGACGAGTGGGGCCCAGGTTGGGCGGTCACATTGATTTCTGTGAACCTAAAAGGATCACAGGAGTGACAGGAAGACGCACTGGACCTATATAAGGAGTTTCCATTCAATCCCCACGGCCTCTCAGTGGACCCAGTTTGAACAATGACATCAGACCATCCAAACCCAGAGTGCCTGGGCACCAGATAAGCCTCCCAGAGGTTAGCAGTGATTTCAGAGAGTAGAGAGAACTGCAAACCGACTGAGATTAGTGTTGGTGAAGATCACTTAATCCCTACCTCTGATGTTTCCTTCCTTATGGAAGGAGCTCCTTTATTACCTGGATAATTACAAGGTAGCGATACCTTCCCACCTCTTTCCCATACCTTTGCGCATCAGTCTACATACCTAGACTGTCAGAATTCTCTTTCTGAAACAAATTCGAGTCTATTGCCCCTTTGCTGCTCATCAGTAGGTCCGTAGTACACACCATTATCAGACCCCTTCCTCTTTCTCTCCAGTCTGCACAGCCATTCAAATAGACTGCTCTGTGACTGGGGACCTTCTGCCTCATTCCCTCATTGGATTCCTTCCCATATCCTTCGAGACACCACTCTCAGTTTACCTCCTCTGTGAAGACCTTGGCATGTGCTGCCTTCCCCACACCCAGCACTGGCCCTCTGCAGCTGCCCCCTCTGCGTTCTCCCATATGTGGCCAGCTCTTCTGCCCATTCAGGAGCGATAGAGCAAGAACTTCCACCCCAAGAGGAGTTGCTGACCTGTTTGTCTAGACATGCATCGCATTACTACATTTATTTACTAATTTACTTTTATCTAATGTGAGTTACTGAGTCTTACAGGCTTGAGATATGGCCCTACCCTCTCTTTGTGCTTTCTCTCTCCATGCGGTAACAAAAATCAGAACTCTGGTAAAAGCCAACTAGTCTTTCACTGTGGCTGTACCACTCAACATCAGCCAGGTGAGTGAATCAGGTTGGGAGGCAAATGGGAAAACAGAAAGGTGGCTCAGGTAGTTTCTTAGTTGGTTGCATTGGGGTGCCTTTGTTTAGAACCCCAGAGGGTAAGGTTAGTTGGGAGGAGTGACACTCTAAAATCCTACCCTATTCTAACACAGCAAACCTTTTAATAAAGCCTCTATCATAGTATATTTGCAATTAATTTGGATGGGAAAGGGAGGTGTGTGTCTCTCCTACTAGATTTGAGCCATTTAAGTCAGAATCCACATATTATTTTTATCCCTCACACAAGACATGGCACAGTAATAGTCACTGGATGTTTACAGAACAAATTTTAAAAGTGATTCATTCTTTCCACAAACTCTTTTAGCTATTTCCTGTTTCTGGCAGAGAAAGACAAAATGAAAAAGAAAATGAGATGGGAGTTTAACTAAACATGTCTACACTAACCAGTTCTACTAACATTGGAACAATATAATGGATTTGCTAAAGAAGGTGTATGCTGAGTAAATCTGGCCATAAAACTCACAGTATGATTGCAGTGGAAGGATTGTAAAGCACATGCTCAAATATTGTTGATTTGCCCAAGGATGTGAAAAAAGACAACAGAATGATTTTGGTACGGAAGGGTACATAAAGCCTAAAAGCAAAATACAAAGTTACTGCATTTCAAGGCAACCAAACTTTGGCTCTTCTAGGTTAATTAATCATGTTGCTGAAGAATTGATGGGCACAAGGGAGCTGTGTTTTGCCACAGTTCTCTGAAAGTGCAGAAATTATCCCATCTATAATGAAACCCACTGGAATTGTTTGACTGTTGCTGTTTCACAATAGACAAATTCATCTTTCATCAGCAAAATATGGGAAGGAAAAACAGGAAGACAAAACAAATTGGGTGGATAATAAAGTTGCCCTGGCATATAAACATTTCAGGCATTTCCCTGAAGTGGAATATGGAAAGATATTTGTAGGCAAGCCCTATTTCTATATACTGAGTAGTTTTATCGTTCAGGGAAGTGATTCATGCATTTCATCTAATACCAGCTTTTAATATTCGTGTGATGATCACATAGGTTATATGTCATTTTGTGATCACCACAAAAAATAAAATAGAAAATCTGGAACCAAATTAAATGCATTGATTCTTCTCTGAATGGTAAGTGCTCAATACAAGGAAAATCTTAAGGAAATAGGATGCGTGTGCACACACACACGCACACTTAGTATATGTGTACATGTGTGTGTGTATATATATATGTATATATATATGTACACACTCTGGAGGAATAAGAAATTTTTAATAGACTGAAGTCTATAAAACTTCAAGGGTAAGACCACTCACCAGTGGAACTCCTACAAATCATAGAAGGTGAGATGTCTATGAAGTTTATCCCAATTTCCTCAATGTTGCTAAGGCTGTTCATTGATTATATTTCTTCTGTTTCTTTGAGTTTCGGATTAGTACTTCACCAAATTTAAGACCCCATCAATTATAAGACTCACCATTATTTTATGTATCATAAAAAATGAAAAAAAGCATTTAAAATGTTACATAGTACTTTGAACTTTTGTCTTATGTAAATCTAAGAACTGTTTGAACATAGATTTTTATTGTGTGTATATATAAAGTGAAATGCAAATAAATTGTGATACCTCCAAAATTTATAGATACTCAGAATGGAACTCTAATGAATCTCTTTTTTGAATCAGAATTACCACATATTTCACACTAGCATTCTCTCTGCCATCAAAATGAGAAGGTCCTCTCCACCTCGGTCTCTGGCAGTTTTCTCCCCAAGTGTTCGTCATCTGTCCTGCAGTTTTCATGCTGGCAGTTTTTTTTATCTTTTCGACAGGATGTAACAGAAGATTTTTAGACAACAATCAGGATGCATATTCCTTCTTCAAATAGTCCATAAATGCTTTATTCAGTGGAAAGTAAAGGAATAACAGTCCATTCATGCCATGGGAAAAACAACCAAGTTCATGCAGGCACACACAGACAGCTGTCATGGTCACCTGGCCCGCAGCTGCTGCAAAACATCACTGATGGTGAGACGCGTCTTGTAGTATGTTCCGTTCCCCTGATGAGCACTCATGTGAATTAGGGAAAAAAACAGTAGGGAAATAGAGAAATAGGACCAACACAAAGGGAAGTGGAAAAAACCCACACAAGGGTGCGGTGTGATATCATGTGAAGCACGTGGGGGGCAGGCCGGGGAGGGCACTTTGGCTCAGTCCCACAAGGGAGCCCCGGAGATGATGTATGTCTGTCCTCAGCTGTCCAGGTCATGGCCCAGGGGACTGGCAGTGCTTATACCCCTGGACCATCAGTCATTGGCTCGGTGTGGGAGGCCTGGGAGGGAGATGTAAACTTCCAGGTACTTAAAGCTCTGTGTAGGCAAAGTGGGTTCTTTGCTGCAGCCCTCCAAAAAAAGATACAGGTGCCAGATGTTGGCAGTGAAAGCACACAGAGCTGAGGTTCGTGAGAGTGGTACCGGAATCCGAGAGCGCTGACAGTGTCTGTTACACACCCCAATTTCAAGGACATTTAAATGTGAAAAAGGTGTGCCTTACACAATCGATGGAATACGGTATTGAGGATCAAATTTCTTTGTTCCTGGCTCATCCCATAGCATCCTTAAAATTGAGTTAAAGATGAAATGCCTTAACAAATGAAAACAGAATGGCCTTTCTGAGAAAGTCTTTAATTCAATCAAAATGATTATAAAATCTATTCCTAAAAAGAAAATAGTTGGAAGAAATCAAATGATTTGTACCCCCACACTAAGGAAAGTTGAATGTCTAAACTATCCAGGACAGATAACTCTAATAATCTTTTCAGTGAAGTGAATCTTTAAGGCTATAGACAATTCAGACTCTCTCAATAATCTATCCCAGTGCCACCTTTCCTGCCAGTTTCAAAGAAATTGGAAATAAACCTCCCCATCTGTGGTATGACACATTCCTATAATTATTGGTTGATTACTTAAGATATGATTTTTAAAAACAGCATTTCTAAAACAGTAATGCCTTATTTAGTGAAGGTACATGCCACTGATATTCTCAGGGCATCTATAAATCATTATAAACTTTCTGGAAAGCAGTCTTGGAATATTGAGAACACTAAAAAGGGTTAAACTTTTTGACTCTGTCATTCCACTACTGTGAATTTATCCTCACAAATTATCACCATTTTAGGCAAAAAGTCTTTTACTGAAAAGGTTTTCTGAAGCATTATTTAAAATAAAAATAGACACCTATATGCCTCAAACCAAGGGAATGTCTAAATAAAATATGGTATCTAACATGACAGAAAATGCTTAATAATATTTAATGACCCAGAGAAAGTATCACCATACAACATTAAGTGAAAATTAAAACAAAAATCTGTATACAGTATGATACCAACACTATTTTATATATAAATACTATAGAACCTGAAGAAAATACTAGATGACATTATTAATGATACTTGCTCATTATATTTTCCTGCATTTTTAAAATTCTCTACCGTGAGCATATACTTTATAAGAAAAAAATGTTAGCAATTTTATGCACATATGGAAAAAAGTGTATCTGATTTGATTATATTTTTTATTTCCCCTTACATTTTCTAGCAGAATTTTGGCTTTAGAACTCTGTATACAATCCAGGGAAAGTTTATACTGCTACAGGGGCTAGAAAGATGGATGACTGCATCCAATAATTAATTATTCTGGAAACTAAGAGAAATAGATTTGTATTTAATATCCATGTCCACTCCACTTGTGTGGTCAGATTCGGTGCATTTGATGTTTATGTGGGATTTTTTATTTTTCTTGCTGGAAAGCTAGAGTTATCACAGAGGTGGTATTTCCCTTTTCCTTCTCTGGGGAGGGCAAGGTTTGATGGCAGAGTAAACTGTGAGGCCCCCACTGCCGTTACGGATATCAGGTTAAATATTCCCCAGCAGTGTCATGACGTGAGCCATCCTGCAGGGCACCCAAGTTTGCCATCAGAATCTTGCTATTGTCAAAGATTCTGGACCTATTTTCTCTCCATTGAAGACATTTGTGCAGTAAAAATAGAAATGGATTCCAACAGAGCTGCAGCATCTTTAGGCTTTCACATTACCTCTGCACATAGAGCCAGGTCCCAAGTAGTCTTACTTTGCGCACAGTGCCTGGTTCAGGGCTGTGCCCCAAAAGCAGCCTCCGAATAACCTCTTTGCAGGAAACACAAAACAAAAAATACAAAAAAACACAAGGTGATATAAACTGGTGAGTCCCTCTAGTCCAACTATCTTTCAAATGGAAGGATCCTTTAAAGCATTCCTAACCCACAGCCATTTAGGGCTTTGCTGGAATCTTTTTCCTATGAGGGAGGCACTTGTTAACTCCTTTTAAAAGTTCTCATTTTGCCTAACCAAAAGATGATTTTTAAAAAATCTCTTTGCTTATAACATTCAAACAAGGTACTGATTTATCAACAAGAAATAGCCTGTGAATTAGCCTCGCCATGTGGATTTCCTTTGCTGACCGGGGGATGCCTCCCCACTGGAGACTAGGCTGGATGCCAGCCACTTTGACCGCATCCCACCGTGGGGTTTTGTGGTCCATCTGAGGAAGATAAACAGCATCATCTACTTAGGAACTGTGACTCCTGTCAGGTTATGGGTTGAATAGTATCCTCCCAAAATTCCTATGTTGAAATCCTAACTCCCAGTACCTCAGAATGTGACTTTATTTGGGAGTAGCCTCTTTACAAAGGTAGTCAAGTTAAAATGCAGTTATTAGGGTGGGCCTTAATCCAGTGCCACTAGTGTCCTTATAAAAAGAAATTTGCTTACACACTCACAGGGAGAATGCCATGTGAGTCTGGAGCTGCGCTGCCACCAGCCAGGGGCCTTCAGGAAGGTAGGAGAGGGCCCGGAGGAGAACCTCTGTGCCTTCAGGAGGAGCATGGCCTTGCCAGCACCTCGGTCTCTTGGCTCTCGCCGCTAGAACTGTGAGACAATACATTTCTGTTGTTTAAGCCACTGAATTTGTGGTACTTGGTTCCAGGAGTCCTAGCAAATTAACACCACCTCTCCCCTACCCCCAAAATCCAGAACTACTGCCTTTAAATTAGAAAAAGTAATCATCCAAGTATTAACTACCCGGAGTGATGGGCATCCCCTCTGCTCATTCCCTGCGGATATGAGGTCTTGTCCTTTGAGAGCAGAAGTCAGCACTCGTGGAGGCCTGCGTAAGACTCTTGTGGAGTGAGCTCCCTAGACTGAGTACCCTCTGTGGATAAAATGAAGGTTCCTGCGGCCAGGATTCTCCCCTGGCCCTGGTTGACTAGCTCACTACACTTGTGAGGGCAATATGTCATTATTGACTCTATCAAGAGCCCTGCCCAGTGCTCTGGTGACATCATGGCACGGCTGCAAGGCTGCAGGAGAGCAGAGCAGAGGCTGGAGTGGCGGCAGTGCCAAGCACCGAGATTGGGACGGCTGTGTGGGCAGAGAGGTCCAGAGGCAGAGACTGGCTTGCTGCATGCAGACTCATTCTGAGTGAACAAGATTCTAGTGACTGGCCTACCTCCATGGAAATAAAGTTGGGTATAACCCTTTCACCCCAAGAACATTCTACTGTCATTTCTTTGGTCACACTGAATCCATAGTGAATTTGCCCGGGGCTGAAGCCCATTGGCAAGACACCTGATTCAGCTGAGTTAAGAGTAAGAACAAACCTCCCAATGGCCCGCTGGGTGATGCTCAGGCCTCATATATGAAGTGGGTCATGGTTGTACATTAGAATCATCTGGGGAGTTTTTTTTTTAACTCACAAGGCCTAGCCAAACCCGAGACCCATTAAGCTGAACCTCTGGGAGTAGGACCGAGGCACCTGTCTGTGTCTTAAAGACCTCCAGGTGATTCCACTGTGCAGCTAAGATTGAGAACCACTACCCCAGCCTGTTGAGGGATCCAGGTGACTAAAAGCAAGTTACATTCTTGGGTGCATATATTCTTAGAGTCACAGAATTAAAACTGCAGCCTCAGTGAAAACAGTGGCTGCGACTGGACCCACATACACACACACTCCACCTGCAGGATTGCCTTAGGTAACACTTGCTCTGTTTGTGTATCTTAAAGACTCCCCAATTACTGTTTGTTTTTTTTAATGTTAATAATAATGCTACCAACTCACATTTTTATAGGATCTACCATTTAAAGTCTGTTTCTCATGATAACCTGATGAAGCAGGCAAGGTAAGCATTTTTTTTCTATTTTGCATATGAGAAGACTGAAGCTCAGATAAATTATGTGACTCTCCCAAGTCTGGTTGGAGTTACCAGCCTGTCCCAATTTCTCCGGGACTTTCCCAGTTTTAAAACTGGAAGTCCTACAACCCAAGGAAGCCCTTTGGTCCCAGGCAAGCCTGGGTGGTTGGACAGCATGTACCTACAACAAGAGGCCCAGAAGAGTCCCAATTATCTGCTCGGAAGGACTGCAGCGCTTGTGTGAACCAAGCCTTCCTTTTGCGGGGAGAAGAAGAGCCCTGGGTAAGTCTTCAGAGTCCTTCTGCTCCTAAATATTTTGAGGGGCTGCCAGGGGCACAAAGAAGAGTAACTGTGTTCTCTGTCCCAGCCAAATCCCCAGACCACCATCGTCTGATGGAGTTTATTTCAGTTCTTTGTTTTGATTTTTGTGGTTGGGTTGTTATAATTTTGATTTATTTAATATTTTTTAAACATTCATGTACAGAACTGACTTTCTTGTGGGGATGAGGTGTGTAATTCTATGAATTTTCCACCCATATACACATATGACCACCAACATAATGAAGATACAGAACAGTTGTCTCTCCCTGCAAGCTCCCTCCTGCTAGCCTCTTCTAGACACTCTTTCACACCCAAAATTCTGCTCCAACAGTCATGCTCCATTCCCCATAACCACAGTTTTGTCTTTTCAAGAAAATATAAATAGTCATAAGGTGCGTAACTTTCTGAGACTGACTTCTTTCAGCATAATGCCTTTGAGATTCATGCAGGTTGCTGCACTAATCGATCGTTTGTTCATTCTCATTGCTGAGGAGTGGTCCATGTGTGGCTGGACCAGCCTGGGTTCTACTCACCCACTCACCCATTCAAAGATGTTTGTGTTGTTGCCAGGTTTTGGTGATTATGAATAGAGCTACTTTAAACATTCTTGTACTGGTGTTTGTTTTTCAATGTGGTTCTGAAAACCCACATCATATGAAATTTGTATATTGGTTTTCGTGTAAACGTAAGTGTTCACTTCTCTAGAGGAAATGCCTGGAAACAGGATTGCTTGATCGTGTGGTGTATTTGTTTTCTATAGCTGCCATAACAAATCACCACACACTTAGTGGCTGAAACAATGCAAATTTATTACCACAATCCCATAGGTTGGAATCCCAACACAGTCTTACAGTTCTAAGTCCAAGCTGTCAGCAAGGTTGCACTTCATTCTTGAGGCTCTAAAGAAACGCATTTCTTTGCACACTCAGTTATGGGCAGAATTCAGTCCCTTGCAGGTGTAGAACTGTGACCCCTATTCTTCCTTGGCTTTTGCCCCTTTTCCTCCACCTTCAAAGCTAGCAATGGCTGGTTACATCCCAATCACAACATATCACTCTCTGACCCACCCTGGAAAGATTTGCTGCTTTTAAAAGGACTAATGTGACTAGATTGAGCTCACCCACATAATCCAGGAAAATGTCACCATTTTAAAGCCTGTACCCTTAACCACATTTGCAAAGTCCCCTTTCCTTTTAAACTAATGCTGCCATAGGATCTGGGAATTAGGACATGAGCATCTTTGGGGGAACATTATCCTGCCTATCACCTTTTCAAGAAACTTCCAAGCTGTTTTCTAGGGTGGCTATACCATTTTACATTCCCTTCTGCAGCATAAAAGTTCCAGTTGCTCCATGTCCTTGTTAGCACTTGGTATTGTCAATATTATTTTGTTTTAGCCCTACTTCTGGGTATGCAGCAGTATCTCATCATGGTTTAAATTTGCATTCCCCTCATGGCTAATAGCATTGAACAACATTCCATCTGCTTGTTTTCCAGTCTGTATATCCTCTTTGGTGACCTCTGTGGTCTGTTCACATGTTTTGCCCATTTTAAAAATGGGTTGTTTGTTTTCTTGTTACTGACTTTTTATTTTCTGGTTGCAAGTGCTTCGTCAGATAAGTAATTTTCAAATATTTTCTTGTCTAAGTCTAGTTTTTCTATATTTCATCTTTGTACACATATAATTTTCCCACATCTTGGGTTCTGTTAAGATTAGCCTAGATTACAGAGTGATTCGATTTCAGATCCTAAGCCAGTGTGTTTCAGATTTGAGAATGGGTCTGCCTTCTCCTAGTTATTATAGATCCCAGATATGCCCAAATCACAGTTCAGGCCATTTCTATATAGAGAATACAACTTTTGCCGCATCAGAAACAAGTGTTATGAGATCACAGGATCTTAAAGGAAAACACTGATGCCTACACTCATGGCATCTACAACTCTTTCATACCAGTGTCCTTACAGTCTGACAAACATTGTGGCTGTGGGCGTGGCCTTCACAAGTGAGCCATTAGGGGAGTCAGATGACAGGAAGTCAGAGTGAAGTGGGAGAAACTGAGAGCACTGCAGAGTCATTCCTAAGCAGTGGGGAGAGATTTCCCCGTACCACTGAGGTACATAGACAGATAGACACCAGATCTCTTGGAACAATATGACTTCTGAGATCTAAAGACACCTGCTGATGCTCATAGAGGACGTGCTGAAAGCAAGTAGAGAGGAAAAATTTTATTGCAAGCTTTTTGGGAATTCTTGTCTACGTCTCTATAATAAGGCAGCAATCTGGATCTGTCTTAAGAATTACCTCCAAGAATCTAAAGTTGCCAGAAACCATCCCAGAGAATTTGAAAATCTTTATCTTACCTGTACCAAGTAGAATAGTTTATCAGTCAGAAAACCTGGCAGGAAATAGAAGCCACAGATGGTCCAAATGAAGGCTCTACTTGTAGATATGTGATTCAGGGAATAATCAAAATGGTGAAGCACCCAGAAAACAATGATAGTTAGAAGCCATCTCCACCTTAGGGCTGAGGGGTAAGGAAAATGTGTTGCCAGAAACCACTGAGAATGGGACCGTGGAGGAGCTGTAGGTGTACAGGGGCACAGCTGCTATCAGAACACTGCATCAAAGCAAGAAGGGAAGCCTTGCCTTCCTTCACCCCACCTCCTCCTGTGGGTGCTTCCCACTGCTGGAAGGAAGCCTGCCCAGCACACTGAGCAGGAGAGCCCAGGGAGGCTCCCCACTGGGCTTCTCTTCTCCCTGGAGCTGCAGCAGCAGATGTAGGATGAGCAGCATAAGGAGTAATCCATGTTGCTTGATTTGAGTGCAAGAGAGCTGCTGTCTGAGAAATATCAGAATGAGTAAACAAACCATCCCTCCTCAGGTGATTCCTAGCAGCCTGCCTTCTGGGGACACAGATTCTGACCACCCATGAGATGTGTACAGTCCTTACTTTCACAACGCCTACAGTCCAGTGGGGGAGGCACAGCGCACACCCAGCAGAGGAGAGGAAGATGGTATGGTGGATGCACATTGTGGAGACACCAGAGTCAGACATGAGACATCAAGGAGGACTTCTTGGAGGGAGTTATGTCTAAAAGGAGATTTAAATAATTACTAAGTATTAGCCAGGCATGTGGGAGAGTGGAAGGTGAGAGACTCTCCTGAGTAATGTCAGGGAAATGAGAGAGAATGTGATACAGCAGGGTTCAGTATAGCCAGAGAATAGCTTTAGGGCCGGGCAATGGGAATGGACTGAAAATAAGTCTAGAGAAGTGAGCAGGGCCAGATCTCAAAAGACCTTGTGAGCATGTTAAGAAGTTTGACATTACTCTAAATAAAAAAAGGCATGAGGGATGGAAAGATTATAAGCAGGGTAATGGCATGATCAGATTTTTTTAAAGCTCTCCAAGGTGTGAAGGACAGATGGGCAAGTAACAAGAGAGGACCAAGTTTTCGCAGACTGGCCCCCTACCTGGCTGAGATTCTGCCCGTGTCTCAACATTCCTAAGCTTCAGTTCCCTCACCATACAACACAAATACAGTCAGGCCTGCCCAGCCTGCCTCCCTGGATTGTTGCAAGCAGTGGGTAGGCCTGAATGGGCTCTGGCAACTGTAAAGCACAGTCCTAATGCCAAGCAGTGTGATAAAAAGAAAATGTGGCTAATACTATTCTATTTCCCAAGGAAATTTGCATAGTCCTCTGACCCATTTCCCAAAGACCAGAGAGAATATTGGGAATGAAGCCCAGCAGAGCCGGCACCCTGAAAGGAGTGTGTGCGTTCCATGGATTTCGAAATGGAGATCCTGCCCTCCTGACTGTGTGGCCCATGATCACTGACCAATAATGTGAACTGATGAATGGCTCAGTGGTGCTTTGTTTTGTCTTGTTTTCATTTTTTCAAATTCTCTAAGACCACAGAGGGAAAACTAAATGAATGCCATATGCCTATTAAAAATCCCTCTGACATCTTTTATTATAATGGAAGATGACAATGGTTATCAGAGCAGAAGGAACACGCTTGAGTGAAAGCAAATACAAAACACCTTTTGGGAAACGAAACACCTCCCTGTGACCTTTGCAGCTGTTTAGCTTCCTGAAGGACTGAACCTGGAGCTGCCTAAGGACAGTCTGACCGGGATTTTCCCTCGCTTCTAGAAGTGTGCCACTCCCCCTCTCTGGGCCTCGCAGCGTTTTGGATGTCACAGTGATCACGTTTTTTCCCCAAGATAACATGAAATTTCACTGGAGCTTAATGGAGATGAGCAAATGATCACACTCAGATGTCACTGGTATGTTACATGGGAGGAATGACAGCCATTCCACAAAGTGCAAATCCTCTGAATTTTGTAACACAGTAAGAAATAAAATAGCAAAAGCTACTATTTCTGAGTCCCCACCATGCATTCTGCCTGTTCCAAGTAATTCACACGTATCACCTCATTTAATTACCCTGACAGTCCTTTAAGGTGGACATTATCAGCCCATTTAACACAGAGATCCAGATACATTCATTGATCACAAGCCACATGACTTGTGGATGTGAGAATGTTTCCACATTAAAGCTCTGTGGTCTTGGCAAAATTATTTAACTGCTCTAGCTTCATCTGCAGAATGGAAGTAAGAAACTGAGTTCATAAGACTGAATTATGAATCAGACCTTTTTACTTCATTTACTGTACTAGGGTTCTCCAGAGAAGCAGAACCAATGGAAGATATATATATATATCTAGCTCATAAATGTATGTATATGTGATTTATTATAAGGGATTGGCCCACACAATGACTGAGGCTGAGAAGTCCTGTCAGCTGTACACTGGAAGCTCGGGAGAACCAGAGGTGTAGTTCTAGTCTGAGTCCAAGGCCTGAGAACCAGCAAAGGCAAGTTCCATCTGAGTACCAGAGAGAACTGATGTGCCAGCCTGAAAACAGGCAGAGAGGAAGAGTTCTTCACTCAGCCATTTGTTCTCTTCAGGTCTTCAGTGGACCGAATGAGGCCCACCCACATTGTGGAGGCCAACCTGTTTGACTCAGAGTACTAATTCACATGTTAACCTCATCCAGAAATACCCCCATAGACACCCCAGAAATAAGGTTTAACCAGATATCTGGGTACTCTGGGGTCCAGTCAAGTTGACACATAAAATGAACCATCACACTTCCTAATGGCGCTCTGTTAGCAGTACTTCTGCTAGTGTTAGTACTGTGGACTTGGCGTTCCAGGTCTGTCTAGCCACTGTATCACCATTGCCTAAAAACCAAAAACAGTCATCAGTATAATGCTAATGAAATCAAAAGCCACATATAATTTTTTCTTCCCTCTGGAAATTTTTTAACCTCCTGCTCATTTAATTTACTTCATGGCAAGGGTTCTGACCACTTGGACCGTTTCCCCTAAAACTCTTGGGAAAAGGTAGGAATGCATGTTAGGAATTCAGAAATAGGAGAATGCCGCATATTGCTCTCTAGAGCACTAAAAAGAAAAAAGTCTGATTAACAGCTTCTTGCCAGCCCTCTAGGCAAGGGCTGTGAGTGTAGGTAACCAAGGAAGGAAAAACTTACACCACCAATTAAAAGAAGGCACATCCTTGGACTGAGGCATCTCATTAGACTCTCCCATATCACACTAAATAACCAGAGAAAACCAAGTTTAAATCTGAAGGCAAAAAGCTATATATATACATCCACACTACAAAATGTTCCATGGCATTTTCCTGGACCCCAAACTATATTTCATTTATTAAGGTGCCCCTTTTCTACCCACCACCCCCATGCCTGATGCTGGAGTCAGAAAGAGCCAAGCCTGAAATGCAGCTCTGTATACTAGCCATGTTACCTAGAGCCAGATATTCATCTGAGCGTCAGATGCTCCCTCCATTGGGCATAACACCACCTCCACATAGCCCTAATGAGCATTAGGGAAGGTGCTTGACTCTGTCTGGCACTTATTAAGCCCTCCATAAATGTAAACTTCCTTTCCACTCTGGATTCCCCCACTCAGTAAGGGAAAAATAATCTCCTTAAATTACTGTTGTTTTTAGATGACTGGAAAGATGGCATCCATTCTTCTCATTCATCCTTTTATAAGGATAAAGCTAGAACTGAAGGAACCTTCAAGTCCCCTGGTTACCAAGCCATGGTCTCCTGAACCTCCTTAGGAGTTGTGGGTGAGAGAGCATGTTCGGGTGAGATTTCTACCCCTACCCACCCCACCACTTCAACTTGAATTCATTTTACTTGCATTATGCATGCATGCTTCCATTTAAGATTTCATTTTAAAAAGGATGCTTCAAAGGATAATTGCAAATCACTAATCTAATACAAGTCAATTTTAGAGAAGAGAAAACCGAGACTCTGAAGACAAAGCAACCAAACCCACAAACATTTGAGAGAGGGTCAGAATTAGCACACAGGTCTTGGCCCCTGAGCCACCATGCTTTCTGTCATTATAAGCCGTAACACCTCACTGTGACCGCTGTGGGAATGGCCATATGGCATGAAAAGAGAGCCTCCATCATTTCAGGGATGCGCAGGTCGGCCCAGGTTTACCCTGAGGGGAGTTTCCCCTGAAGGTACTCCAGACAGGAAGAGAGGCAGTTTTACTTGTAGCCTAGAGTTCAGATGGATACACGAGCTGTCCCACACAGCCTAGGGAAGCCCAGACCCCACTTCTGGGTTTCTATCCCAAACTTCTTCCTACATCATGTCAACTGACACAAAATAATCCAAATTTTGCTCTGTAATTAAAAAGTTGAGTTCATTCAATTTTGCAGGAGATCAGGGGGAGGGGTGTGGAAACTGGTAGAGGGGAGGTGCAGGGGTTAGACTATTAATCTCATAACCTCTATGACACTGGCATCCATCTTAACCTTCTCCCTTGTTTCCCCTCACCTCCTCTGTCTATAATTGCCACATAAAACTCCAAATTTTTCTCCTATTTTGTAGTTAATCAGTTTTTCCCCACTTCTTGAATATACAAATTTATCAAGGTGCTCAAAAGATTTGAAACAGGCTTCATGCTATCCATAAACATCCTTCCTAGAATATAGTTGTGGTTATAGAAAGAAAAACAATTTTAACATAACCTGAAATTCAGTTCTTTTCTATTATATGAAAAACAAAGGCAGCCATGACAAAAATGAGAAATTACAACCATGGTCCTAAATTTTTCCTACTTAAATTTTACCTTTCCTTTGGAATGCTCTCATAATTCTTCTTGCCTCTATCTTGCTCAGACCCCAAAGAATGTTATATTCACCTTAAAACCTACAACACAGCTTGGACCTAATTTCTCTCCTTGGTCCCCTTAGTCCCCCCAAAATTTGTATGTTGAAACTCTACTCCCCAATAGGATTATATCAGAAGGTGGAACCTTTGGGAGGTTGATTAGGATCAGATGAAGTTACATGGGTGGTGTCCTCATGAATGAAATGAGTGCCCTTCTAAGAGTCAAGAGATAGTTTGTGTCCTCTCCTTCTACTATGTAATAATACAAAGAGAAGTTTGTCATTTGCAACCAGAACCTAATCATACTGGCACCATGATCTTGGACTTCCAGCATTAAAACTGTAAGACATAAATTTCTGTTGTTGTTAGCCACCCAATTTATGGTATTTTGTTATAGCAGCCCCAAATAACTAAGATACCACAAAAAGATTAGTAAAAGTCTATAACTACCAAGCTAACAGAAAAGGGAAAATGAAACAATGAAAAAATTCAATCAATGTGAAAGAAGACAAGAAACAAAGAATATGAGGATATCCACTGGTTGGCAAAAATAGAAAGCTAACATTTAAATGAGAGTCAAACAGAATGTATCAGTGATAAATTAAATGTAAACAGACTAAATGTTCCAATTAAAGGCAAAACTTGTCAGACTTCAAAATAAAACAAAGCTCAACTATAATATGTTCACAAGTCATCTAAAATATGGAGAATATTAGAAAAGAACATAAAAAGTGAAAGAATAAAAAAATATATACCATGCAAAGAATAACTGAAAAAAGCTAGTAGAGCTAAATTAATAACAGAAAAAGTATACTTTAAGCCCAAAAGTATTACAGATGAATAAAAATAAACTTCATAATAAAAAAAGCTTTTTTAATTTGTTTTTATTTGCTAGGTAGATATGACAGTTATATATTTATAAGCACCAAATAAGATAGACCAAAAGATAGAAAACAAAAACTGATAGAACTGAAAGTAGAAATAAACAAATCCAGCATGTTCATGGGAGTTTTTATCATACCTCTTTCAGTAACAGCATGAGTAGTCAAAAAACAATTAATAAACATACAGATTATCTGAACAATCTGCTGGTAAACATAACCTAACGGCCCTATATGAACATTCTGTGGTGATTATACCATACACAGTCTCCCAAAATACAGTGAAGTAGTTAAAAAGCTTAGCCAGTGTCAAAGAATTGAAATCATACAGAATATATTTTTAGGCCACAATGCAATCAAGACAAGAATCAATGATCAAACAACTACAAATTCCCATGTGTTTTAAAATTAAGGAATACCCTTCTAAAGGACACATTATTCAAAGAATGAAATCAAAGTAAAAAAAATAAAAAAATATTTAAAGATGATCAAGAGTATAACTCATAAAAATACAGGATACATCTTACAGGAAATCCTTACCTTTAAATGTATGTATTATAACAGAAGAAGGACTGAAAAGTGATGAGCTGAGCCATCATCTCAAGAAATCAGGAATAGGAGAGCAAATTACAACCAAAGACAATAGAATACAGGAGAAAATAGTAGAAACATGAATTGAGAAAAGAGAGAACAAACTTAACAACAGAAAGAATCAACAAAAACCAAAGTTGATTTTTGGGAAAAAGTAATAAAATTGATAACTACCTAACAAGACTAATCAAGAGGAAACAGAAAAATGAAAATAACAAATGTTAGGTGAGCAAAAAAGGAAAATCATTACAGATCTTATAGATATTAAAAAGACAGCAAGAGTAAATTATAAGCAATTTTAGGTTATTAAATTTTAAAGCTAGATAAAATAGAAAAATTCACATGAAAAATCTGTTAAAACTAACACAAGAGAAGATGGAGTATATGAATCATTCTACAACATCAAAGAAATTAAATCCATAATTTTAAACTTTTTACAAAGAAAACTCACTACCAATAGCTTCACCAGTATATTCTACCAAACATTTTAGGAAGACATAGCCAATTATATACACAAACTGTTTCAAAGAACAGTGTAAAATGAATGCTCCCAAACTCATTTTAGGAGGCTAGCAAAAATCTTTATGCCAAAATCTGACAAGAACATTATAAGAAGTGAAATTGACAGGATGATCCTAGTCATGAAGATGCAAAAAATCATAAGTAATATATCAGCAAATCAAAGCCAGCACTGTTTTAAAAGGTTAATACATTATAACCAAGAAAAGTTCATTCTAAGAAACCAAATACTGGTTTAATATTCAAAAAATTGAACAATTTATACTCTCCACATTAACAAAATAAAGGCTAATTATCATATCCTCATCTTAGTGCAGAAAAAGCATTTAACTGAAGTCATTTCCATCTTAGGATTTAAAAATCATAGCAAACTCAAAATTGAAAAGAACTTTCTTAATCTTACAAAGGGTACCCACAAAATTCCACAACAAAAATCGTACTTCTGGGTGAAGCATCCCGTGATACACCATCACCTTCAGGGTGATTCCAGGCCACCCTGTGGTCTGCTGGCTCCACAAATGAATTCTGGGCCCCGGCCACAGACAACCATTTGCAGCTTCCCAAACTGCAAAGTCGAGTAGGCCAACCCCATTCCACACGTTCTCTATTAAACAGAGGTCTTGCCTCTCAAATCATTGCTGACACTAAAATATCAATGAATGTATGACCAAAATATAAATGAAACAAGTAGTTTTGGAAAAATGCCTTTAAACACTGAATGCCATGAATAGGAATTTTCAGGATAAGAATAATATGTGGAAAGAAAATCTCTAGCTCTATTTCACGTTAACATAAACAGGAAAAGAGGTTTAAAAATTAATATATAATATTAATTTATATAAGCATTAATATATTAATTACTATATTACTATATAGTAATATACATTACTATATTTTAAATATTATGTTAACATACATTACATTATAATATATATAAACACTATATATAATATATAATATACCACTATATTAATACTTGTATACCACTATTACTATATAGCAATATATTATATATTATGCTTATTATACTTATAATATACCACTATGTATTAATACTTCTGTAACACTAGTCAAGTTAGAAAAAA
Source organism: Manis pentadactyla (assembly GCF_030020395.1). Taxonomy (NCBI): domain Eukaryota; kingdom Metazoa; phylum Chordata; class Mammalia; order Pholidota; family Manidae; genus Manis; species Manis pentadactyla. The sequence continues at coordinate 161,238,484 of NC_080022.1, read as the reverse complement.
CTTGGGTGGTTTTGTTTCATAAATCAAAACACTAAATATGAATGTTGTAAAAATAAAAATTTATAATGAAAATATATCCTTCCTGGAATCCAAATAGGAAAAATATGCAGTGCCCCAGATACAAAGGGTGCATGATGCTTATCAAGAGGATACAAAAGTGTGAGAAGGAGGCTAATTTGAGGATAAAAAGTGAACTCCTGATTGAAGAAGAGATAATAAAATGTGGAAATCATTCTATCTGTGTTGTAGTGCATGGCCATTGGAGGCAGACAGACCTGAGGAGAAATACACAATGTCCTTAAGATCATCTGCTGATCTGTTAGCCTCTCTGAGGGCCACTTGTCACGAAGGGCAAATGACAGATGGATATACTATCATATAGATCCCCCTACTATGAAAAAGTCCTTTTCTCCATTTATTTCTCTTGCCCAGCTTCAAAGCTACAACCTCATTTTCACAGATGACAAAACCCAGCAAGTCAAAATCCTCCAAAATTCCCTTTAGAGATCCAAAGTAAAAAGGGCTCATTCCTCAAATCGAAAGGAAAAAGAAACCACAAAGGTAACCATTCAAATAAGCCTCCGCAGCTGTGGGGCTAAGGAATTCACTGGCCTGAGGTGCCTTATGCAGACAGAATATTTTGCACATCTGTTCCAGACCTCCGCTGAAGCTTCTGCCTCCCTTGCGGAATTATTACCATTTTAATGCACAGTGAATGGCCAGCTTTCCCTCCAACTAGTTGTGCACAAAAGTAGGCTGCACACTCACTCCTAGGGAGGATGATTTGCAAAAGGAGGCCAGCAAAGGAGGGTATCCAGGCATATGCATAAAGCTTGCCCAGAAGATGACTTATTATATTAGAGGTGATCAAGCTTCAGGAGGAACTAAGAAAACTCTATTATGCTGTTAGGAACATGCACAGCCAAGTATGTGCTGAACTTGGTTCTTGCCAAGGGCTGATGTGCTGTGCTGCTTATTGTTTTTATAACTCCAGGGCTCTATGGAACCCATTCTTAGAATGCCAGAGATTATGACAAGTCCCAGATTTTAGGAGCCAACCCAAACCTGGCCGGGCTCAGAGATGGATGATATGCCATCTGGGAGTTGGCCCCTGTTCCTCTCTGAAAGGATTGAGGAAATGTGGTCGGACCACTGACGAAGCTTACCTCCCAAGGTTATGAGACTGTAATAAAAATACATCTGAATTCTCTCCAGGGGAGGCGGCCAAGAACTGGGAGGAGGGGTAGGAGCGTCTAGAGGAGGTGATGGCTTTACCTAGAAGGAGATAAGCTCTGGCCCTCCAGACTTGTCAGTCAGGGATTTAGAAGTGCTTAGAGGGAATGAAGACACTCACAGGAAATAATCCTTTCAAAACCTTCTTTAGGACAGGCAGACATAAAAATTAGAGAGTAAAGATCTCTGCTCTGCCTGAAGAGCCCAGAAGGATTAAATCATAGTGACCTCAGTATTAAGTGTGCCAGACACTGTGCTGAGCTCTATAGGCATTATCTCATTTAACCTTCGTGATGTTCTTGCAACAGAGACTGTCAATTACTTCCTCCAGTTTACAGAGGGGAAAACTAAGGCTGAGAGAGGTTATGCAACGAGCCCAAGACCCAGAAGCAGTGAGTGTTGAATTCGCACCTGGATGCTGCCTCTCCACTGAAAATAATCCATAACCTAACAAGTCATTTAGCATGCCATAAGAATTTAGAATAATTATTAATGAAATAACAAATTAATACTGAATAAGGCAGGTTAGCACATATACAGGGTCAGCACTGGATTGAAGGACCTGGCACTAATCAGCTGTGTGACTTTAGGTAAACTGCTTGACCTGTCTGGGCCACATTTTCCTCATCTAAAAAGAGGAGTTTAGACTAGATACTCTTTGGATTATATGATATGATGAATAAGTCAGATGGTGAGCCAGAATTTAAAATAAGTATCAATCAAGTCTAAACCAGAGGTCCCAGTGTAACTTTGACCCGAGTGCCTTCAGCTACATGAAACTGCTTCTGTTTCCCAGGAGAAAAAATGCATGGTGGCTGGAAAACACACACATCCTTCTAGAGCACCCTGGGGCTGGCTGGAGAGGACACTGCCATTAAGAGAAGGGCCCTTTATCACCGTTGCCCCTCCATCCCCAGTGACCGGATAGTCCCATTTGCCTCCGTCAGGAACACTGCAGCCGCTCCTCATTTTAAAGGACTCCATGAAGGGTTTCTCTTTACTTAGCCTGGTGGCTTTTTCCTGGCAATTGAAATGTGAAGCTCTTTTTCACCAAAATGACCACATAAGGACAGGAAAATCCTATTCGAATTGCTCAGAGCAACACTATGAATGTTTTGAGGTGCTCCTTTTCTCTCATTTCAAAAATTCCTTTTTTTTTTCTTTAAAGGCATTACGTAATAGTACGTGGGCAGAACTTACTGGACTATAGAATTAGTTGTTTTTACATTTGTTACTATGTATCTTGACCTTATCGTACCACTGAGTCATTTTCTTAGTCGCCTCCTGATTCAGTTTCCATCTGACATACCACTGAATTCCCTACCCAGCCTCCATCAAAGCCTCCTCCTCTGGGAAGCCTTCCTTGAGTCCCTTGCACAGATGTGGGGATTTTTTGAAGGAATGAATTATACTTGAGGCCCAGACCCACAATTTTTTTCCCCTTGGCATTCTTAGTACCTTGCAAAGTGGCTGATAAAAGGTAGGCACTGAATATATATTTGGTGAATGCATGTTGAAAGGATGCTTCAAAATATCAAAACATTAAGTAATAGATTAAATGAAATATAAAGTATGACAATACATATTTTTAAATAACGGTTATCCGTAGATCTACAGCCAAACAATAATTATACTGATGACCCTTTTTTCTCTTTACACTTTATGAAATTATGTGACTCGAACAGACCCTGTGTAAGCTGAAGCCAAGAACAGATAGTTTATCTGGGACACAGGAATGTATATTTCTTAAAACTGCAGATACATGTACATCAGAGCTTACTTTGAGGTTAACCCAGGTCCTACCACTGGATGAAAGGATCAACCAGCAGGCATTTTATGATAGTAAATGATAAAATAGACTAGTATGTATATACATTTTATGCATTCATATGACGTAACTTTCTTAATTTTTTCATTATTTCTAGGCTGTGTGGTTCATCTGCAAGTTTTTCAGATTGTCTCAAATCCTCAGAAAATTTTCTGCTGTATTTATTGAAAAACCTTCTCACAAAGTGGACCTGTGCAGTTAAAACCCATTGTTCAAGGGTCAACTTTGTAAGACTCTTCCCTGTGCTACTCAAGCAGTGAGATTCTGTGGACTATGAATTCAGTTGGGCCTGGGTTGAAATCCTGCCCCTTAGGAGCTCTGTGACTGTGGTCCTGCCACTTACCCTTCTGGCATCACTGCTGTTGCTAGAAAAGTAGAGATAGTAACACTCATCACATATTTTTAAAAGTAAGCATTCAGTAAATGTTAGTTTCCTTCTCCTTGGGTAGCAGTCCTCTAGGGGAAAAGAACTGATAGGGAAACTTCCCAAACTGTAAAGAAATTGGCCAGATTTCCACCTGGGGAAGGAACAGTGACAGTAGGTAAGTTAGGACACAATCCCAACCTGTGTGGGGAGGGACGTTGTTTCTCAGGCAGCACCAGCTAATTCTCTGGACACCAGCCAGGTGTCCTGCAGTTCTGCTCGGTTCTGACGCCAGCTACCCAGAGATAGCACCAGATTCCACAGCTTGAAGGCTCAGTTCTGCAGGACTGCTTTCTACCCCCAGCCCCACTCCAGCTGCCAGGGACAAGACTAGGTTAAACCCATGCTTTTGACTCACAAGCTATAGAGTGGAACTTCCAAAGACCCCCTCCCTGGGCTTCAGACAACAGCCAAAATCCAGGTTCTTTCCTATGCTTCTGACTGCCTATAAATCAGTCTCCCAGACTCCTTCCTCCAGTTTGATGAATTTGCTAGAACAGCTCATAGAACTCAGAGAAACATTTTATTTACTAGACCACCAGTTTATTATAAAAGGCTATAACTCAGGAACAGCCAAGGAAAGAGGTGCATAGGGCGTCTATCAGGAAAGGGCACAGAGCTGCCACGCTCTCTCCAGATGTGCCGTTCTCCCAGCGACTCTACGCATTCACCAACCCAGAAGCTCTCCAAACCCTGTCCTTTTGGCTTCATTACTCAGGCAGAATTGATAAACTCACTGGCCACTGGTGATTGATTCAACCTCCAGCCCCTCTCTCCCAAGGTTGTGGGGATGAGACTGAAAGTTCTTACCCTGTAATTACATCATTTCCCCCCACCCCTGGCAACCAGCCCCCTTTCAAAGGTGCTGTCCAAAAGCCACTCATTTATGTAACATAGCTTTATGCTCTCCACACTTAGGAAATTCCAAGCGTTTTAGAAGCTGTCAGCCAGGAACTGTGGATGTAGACCAAATATATATGAGAAATATATTTTGGGCATCCAAGTGGTCAAACATATATTTCTTATAAATCATAATATTGCAGTAGGAATCCTCAAAAATTGGAATCTACATCGAGTCATTCATTTTAATTCTACGCATATTTATTGAACACCTACTCTGTGACAGATTGTTGTGAGCCCTGAGCATATGGGAAGGAATAAGAGAGACAGTCCCTGCTATCAGAAAGCTCACAAACTATCAGGAAAGATGCTTATTGAACATGCACATACCTGTGTGATGAGTATTTTGAAGGATGCTATGGGAGCTTAAGGAAAAATAGAATCTAGTCTATGCTATGAAAGAGAATGTATCTGAAAATTCCATTAATGCCAGTTACAAATGAATGAATAAAGGTAAACCCTGAGGAGACAGAGATTTAAAAAAAAAAAGAAAAGAAACTATGAAGAGTCCCTGACACCTCAAAATCCACTGGGTAAGAACAAAATAAGTGGCAGAGATGCCAAGTGATACAATAAGAAGCTTTGGAAATAAGAGGAGAGAATGGTGGCTCTGCTACTGAAGGGAGAAAAAAAGCACACCCAGGAGGGGTCCCAGCGTTGTAGTTTGCAAGGCAATTTCTATCCTACCTCCTGAGCTTTTACACTGAATATAAGTGATGCCTGCAGTGCCAGCTGGTATTGTTAACAACTCGAGGCATTAATGTAATACAGTGATGCCCTCGGAAAATAAATAGAGCTGATAAAGAAATTAACGTGTTCAAAAATAAATGCATGATCTGCTGACTTGTTCACATCTCCTTCACACATGATGAAGTTTACTCAGAACTAGTAAGAAAGAATACAGCAGTAAAGATAAACTCACAAGTGCCAGCCAGGGGAAATGTCAGTGTCCCCTCCCTAGACCCCTGTCCTATGTGACTGAAGAGCTTGCCGTACCAGAGCCCTTTCTGGTTTTCAAAGTACCTCCACATGCAGGTTTCACTGGTTCTGCCCAGCAAGTCCTAAAACCAAGCAGCACAGATAGGTCATGCCCTCGATACAGCTGAGGAGGCAAAGGGAATATTAGAACCCAAGCCTTCTGATTTTCCCTCCAGCGATCTTCAGATACCCCAGGGCAGCGCCTCGCCATCTGTAATGTGCACATGAGCCTCAGGGGAGCTCATGCAGAATCGGATTCCTAAATCTGGGGGTGAGGCCTGAGATTCTGCATTTCCACCAGGCTCCTTGACATGGATACTGCTGGAGAGAAGGCAGTCTTCACAATGAAAGATAATCATAGTCTGTATTGTCCAGAAGAAATTATTTCAAACAGTTAAGATAATGGATGATCCTTCTTACTTTCTCAAAATACCAAGTAGTAATCAATCTCTCAACACCTTTTACCTAAGCGATGCCAATACCCCTGTGACATACTGGGGCTGTGGGAGGCTTCTGCTATAGTTTACCTATCTCAGCCCTTGCTCTGGGCTCGGTCTCTTCTTATCTCTTTCTGGGTCTATCTCAATCTCTGACCCTCTGGCTCTATTACCCTCTCTCCTACCTGACCCTCAAACATTAAATTACATGTCCAACAAGTGAGGCTCATAGTTTGCACTCTCCATTGTGTTCTGCCTTCTGAACAAACGGCAGCTCGCTGTGCTGCCTTCCAATATAATAGGCAATGACAGTTCATCTACATAATTAATCAATCAATACACACTCCCTAACTGCTCCAATGTGCTCAGGAGACAACTATGCTTCAGGATGGCTTCCCTAGAAACAAAACACAAGATGGTTTGGGACAAGAGAAGCACAGCATCAAAATGAGGGCATACTTAGATTAGAGTAAGTCAAATTGGAAGTGAGAATGGGAAGAAAATATGTTCAGTGCTATGAAGTATGGAAAGAGGTGTAAGAAAGCCATTTCCCTCTAGGATACTTTAAATCTAGTGGAATTGGTGAGTATGCTTACACTCCTATTTATTAATGGTAGAGGTCAGTTATTAGCTTATTTGTTTGATTTTGCCATCCAGCGTTCATTCCCCATTTGTGAGTAAGGCAGTAGGGGTAATATGTGCCCATCGCTCACTGTCCGAGGAGGCTCCCAGTCAAGCCGCCTTCCTGTCACCTGTTAAGGTGTGAACATGTGACAGAAGCCAAATGAATCAGACTGTCTCTCTGGAATTCAAATTTCCAGCAGAGTAACATGAAGACTGAAATAGCTGGAGCCAATACCCTGATGGCAGTGCGCCAGGACAAACTTCTATCAATTCTTGCCGGAGCTGCTTTGTCTCCGACCTGAGTGTAGTTCTTAAGCTTTTCCTTTGATGATGTAAGTAATCCCATGGCTTTCCAGCAGATCTCTGTTCATGTAAATTGATGCAATATAATGATTTATAAGAAATATGTATTTTCTCCCTCAGATGACCAAATTATATTTCTTAAGTATATTGGTCTTCATCCACAGTTCCTGAAAATGCTTTAGCGCCATAAAGATGAAATAGGTGTCTTAGAAGGTGACTTTCAGACCCCACCTAAGGGCAGATGCTGGTTGCCAGGAGGACCAACCATGTGATGAGAGGGGCGGAGCTTCCAGTCCCACCCACTCCTTTCCCTCACCCCTGGCCTTCAGGGAGGAGAAAAAGGCTGGAGGTTGAATCAGCCAATGGCCAATGACTTACTCATGACTATGTAATGAGCCCTCAGTAAAAACCCAAGAGAGTAGCATTTTGGACCCGTTTCCATCACCTTTTTGCCCTTTCCAGAGATCTTTCATGCTTAGGGAAAGAGAACGCTTCCATGTGCCGCCAAGGCAGGTCCCAGGCTCCACAGAGGGAGGCTCTTTTGTTCAAGACCTGGCCCTACGTAACTCTTCATCTGGCTGTTGATCTGTATCCTTTACCACATCCTTTCATAAACCGGTAAAGGCAAGTAAGTGTATCTGAGTCCTGTGAGCGCTCTAGCAACTCAACTGAACCTAAAGAGTAGGCGGGTTGGAACTTAAAATCTGAAGCTGGTGGGTCAGAAGCAGAGGTAACAACAGCCTGAGGATTGAGACTGGCACCTGAAGTGGGTAGTCAGGGCGTGGGTTAGGGGAACGTCCTGTAGGACTGAACCCTTAACCTATGGAATCTGATGCTATCTCCAGGTAGATAGTGTTGGAATTGAGTAGACATCTCAGACACCCTGCTGTTGTCCAAAAGTTACTTGGGGTCACGTGTGAGGGAATCCCCCCTCCACTCCCATATACTGGAATTGGTCTCCCAACACCTATTCATTTGGCCAGAGAGCTGTTTAAATCAAGGAATTCTAATTTATATAAACACCTGTGTTTGGCTAAGGGCTATGCTCTATGCTTTTAGGCATTATGTAATTCAATCACCACCCAAATCCAAAGGAATAGGTGCTATTGAGTCCAATAAGGAATATTCCCTCTCCTTGAGTTCTGAATGAACTGAAAAAAAGACAAAGGTACCAAACATCTCATCTTTATTATAGATAGAGCATATATTTTCGGATGACTGGATTTGCCAATATTATACCCCAGAAGTAAATAAACTCACATAGGCACTCACAGCAGACCTCCTGATGGAGATGCAATCCTCTATAAAATATATGGCTTGGAGCAACAGAGAAGTAGACATACTTCATGCGGGCAACTCACTCTCCAGAGGAGCCAAGCAAAAGCTGAGCGGAGCACCATCAGTTTGTTCTTCCTGCATTTACCAATCAAGTCAATTTCTCCGTTCTCTCTGTCCCTCCCAAAGTGCAAAAGGAAAGAGACTAGGGCTCTTGCACCAACTGAGCTCCTTCTGCATGGAAGGAAATCCCTGAAGAGGAAAAGAATCACTCTTCCCAAGAGTGATTAGTCTCCTTTTTAATAATCATAACTATACTTTATATGGATTACCTCATTTTTAATCCTCACAGTAACCCTCTGAAGTATCTCTCTGAAGTATTAGTATGGCCCTTATACAGATGAAAATACTCAGGCTTAGGAGGTTAATCAACTTCCCAGGGGACACAGCTGGTAGGTGGTGCAGCTGGGACTAAAACCCAAACATTATGACCCCTGCTTTTGGTGTCTTCTTTCATTGCACCAGAAGATCCTCTCCAATGAGGAAACTGAAGACGTATATACCAAGAGAAGTATATTCACTAATAATGATTGGTGGAGCCAGATTTCAAACTTGCAGTCAGATCTGTCTACAGCAAAAACCATGTACTTAACCACTAAACAAATGCACACAAGACTTGAGAAAAATTTGAGTGACAACAAACACTTGGAAAAGAGAATCGTGCATTGAATGTGGAGTGTTCATGAAAGCTACATGGAGGGCTGGTGTTTTGAGATGGATATTCAAAGGTTGGCAGGAAATACATTGAGGAAGACATTCCAGTCTGAGAGACCAGCATAAATTCTAGATTTCTGAGCAGGAAGTGAGCTTGGAAAACATTGAGGATTCCATGAGGCACCTGAGGAAACAGAGGCCCAGAGGTGCGGTTGAGCGGAGGAGGGAGAAGGGAGGCAGCCAGATTAGATGGAAGGACCATGAAAGGGGATCAGAAATAAAGTTGAATAGATTAAGTGAACCGAATTGTGGGGATTTTAAACCAGGCCAGAAAGTTTGTATTATAAGATCCTTTGGCACAGTTTGAGAGAACAACCTGCCACACAACCTGTCTGATTCTCATCCTGGTCTGGAGAAGGAGGAGCCAAAATTTAAGACAGCCACTGAGGGGACCGGGGGTGGACCTCAGTGCAAGAGGGAGGTGATGGGAGCCTGATGAGGGTGGTGAGATACAAATGGAAAAGGAGCGTGAATCTGCAGGCCACGCTGAAGCCATCTGCAATTGGTAATATGAATGACTTGAAGCAGGCCGAGGAAAGACAAAGTGGAAAACACCACTTTCTAAACTAAGGGATGTGAAAATATCACTTGGAAAAAATGGGAGAAATAGAAATTTGCTTTGGAGGCCTCCATCTTTTCTTTCTGGGCCTCCTCCCCACCCCCTTCCCCTTCTCCAAGACCTGATCTCAGGAGCAGGCCTAACAAATCCCTGCAGCATGGTGTGTCTGACGGGCAAGGACTGAGGCATCACCACTCCCAGGGGAAAAAGCACTGATATTTGTAAGAAGATATTTTTTGATCATCCCAACTGGAGACAACCAGCACAAGCAGCCAACAGAGGAGAAATACGAGGGGAAAAGGAAGGCCCTCCGCCCTTGGGTAATGGTGCCATGCTGGGGCTTCCCGTCGCCTGGTGCTCCCAGGGCACAAGGCACCCTCCAGAATGCCTCACGGGGATGCCCACATTCAGCCCTAACAGCAACCTTATGAGGCTGGCACTGTAATTCTCATTCTAGAGAGAGGAGGGAGGCGTGGCTGGGTTACACAACTTGCCTTAAATCACATCGCCATGAAGCGACAGCCGGGACATGAACCCAGGCCGTCTGGCTCTTAGAAGAATAGTCCTGATGACAAAATGAGAAGTTGGGGCAACATGAGGAGACCACTGTATCATCACTTACAAAACTTCTTTTAAATAGTACAAATTCTTATTTTTTTATTCTAGTTTAATCTTACCCAGGAGCGATAGATGATAGACAGATAGGACCTGAAGCTCCTTCTACTGGACCTGCCCCTTGTCCCACACTGCTGCCTCTGAAGCTCCTGCATGGCTCCGTGGAAACCCAATCTGAACACAATTGCAACGGAAAGCAGCTAACGACTTGGCCCTCCTGCTCTCCTAAGAGTTAAGAGTACACACAAGGAAAAGCAGAAATGGAAATATCAGCTTTATTGATGGGGCTTTGCAAAAAGATTGGAAAATGCTGTGGGGCATCCTACCTTCTTCCCTGAACCAACTCACTCTACTGATGCAGGTAGAGACAGAGGGTACGAGTGTCCATCATAGATTCAGGCAGGTCAGAGGTCAAGAGAACAAGATACAAGAGGCTGGGCTGTAGATGAGAAATGTCAGGCTTTTACTCTTCTAAGCCACCTTACACATTACTGGGAGAGATGGGGGAGAAGCAGGTGAGCTGCACAGCTCTAGGGGCACTATTCCCATAGAATACAATCTGAATGATGTCCTTGGGTGGAAGAGTCAGGGCTATATTCACAATATGTAATGACTTATACAGCCCAAGGATCAATCAGTCAATCAAAATGGGACTTGGACCTTAAGTAATGTGCTTGTGCAGACCACCTTAAAATCAATGTGGAGGGGAAAATGGGTGAGAGAAGTTAAAATCTAGTGGAAGGCCCACAGTTAAACCATATCTAAATGGGTCACCAGTCAGCCTATAGATTGATTAGGTGCCCACACCTGGTCCTATCAGTAGGGTCCCAGTCAGTTAGTACTCAGAGGGTGACTTAAAAGGAAGGAATTCCTCACATGGAGTTGAGAGGGTGTTGTGAATGTCAGCCTTTCATGTTTACCTTCATGCATCCCCAGTATCTTTAAAGCCCAGTTCAAAAGCCTCCATGACTGGAAATAGGAACATTGTTTCCCTTCTGAATTAGCCCTCATAACAGTTTCTATCTCTTTTATGATATTTTTACCCTGATCAGTGCTTTCTTAATGCACATCTCTTTGCTAGATGAGACTGCAAACTTTTTTCGCAAACTTCTTTTTTGCATACGCAGGGATTATGCCTTATTCATCCTTGTGTCCCAATAGTTCTCCAACAGTGGTGATATTTGATTGTTACAAGTGGGGGTATGGTTGGGAGAGGGGAGAGGGTGTTACTGGCATCGAGTGGGTAGAGGGCCAGAGTGCTGCCAAGCATACTTCAGAGCACAGTTCAGCCCTCCCCACAAAGTCCCATATGTCCAAAATGTCAACAGTGCCAAGATTAAGAAATCCTGCTGTATCCCTAGTGCTTGACACATAGCAGGTGTTCAATAAATGTTTTTTAGTGAATAAATAGATGAATGAATGGTTTGTATAGCCTTAAGTAGCTTATTTCTTGCCTGAATTCCCTCATTATGGGTTGGCTTGGGGATGGTATAATTGTCTGTCTCTGGTCAGTCATGATGACCTGATTTTGTAATATGGCACATGATTCATTTTCTGCTTCTTTCTGTCCTCCAATGGTGCTCTACTACCTATAAATTCAAATGCACACTCTTAAGGGTGACGAGCAAAGACTTAAGGATGGTACACTCTTATCATGTACCACTCCCCACTGCATACTCCATACGCCAGCCAGCCCCACCAAATTCTGTGCAGCTTACAGTACATACAGTGCTATTTAGAATTTCAGGGCTTTGCAAAAAATCTTTCCTTGGCATAGAATTTTCTGTCCAACCCTATACCACATCTATGTTGAGTTTTCATTCACTCAGTTCAACTTGTCTATTTTACTTTTATGTATTGCCTTATTCAACACAGAGAATTGATCAGGCTTTCTTTTGTGATCTTCTCTTGCATTGCTCCTAAATACAAATTTTATGGTGTTATATTGTACCTCTTAACTAAACTCCTTTAAGAAATATATCTAACTAAACTCCTTTAAAATATATATCACCTCAGCACCTGTCTCCATTCCTGACCATAGGAATAATTCATCAATAACTATTTGATGAATAAATAAATAAATAAATAAATAATGGGTGGACGGATGTTCTAAGAATAGGTTTGTTTAGCTAGAATAGACTTGAGGACAATCCTCTGAGGTTTGAGGTCTAAACCCACAAATGTTGGATAAATCAGTTGAATCTGTAGATTAACATGTTAAATAGCCAAGTCATAATAAGGTTATGATGAAGAATATGCATATGTTCTAGCATCTTTGTAATAAATCAAGCCAACAGTTCTCCTTATTGATGGTTCTTAATACAATAAGCTGGATCCTTAGACCTGAGTGTGGCAAACTCAAATGCTTTGGACCAAGGGTACATATTAAAATCATCTGGAAAGCTATTAAAATATTAAAACAGAGTCTCTTGGAGGAGGGAGATAAGGTGTGATTTAATAATAATAAAAAAAAAACCTCCCAGGTAATTCTAATGTGCAAGGCAAGGTGAACTGCCATATAGATCTTCAGGAGCTGTGCATAGAGGGAAACACTCCAAAGACTTAAGAGGCAATAGGAAAATGTGGTTCCACTCAAAATGAAAGTGACTGAGAGAAAATGTTCTACTTTATACAGGATGGGATGGACAGTGGGAACCAAGCCGCTCACTTCTATCAGGGGACCTACAGTGGAAAAGTTGACCTGATTTCTCTTAGAAATTCAGGCTAGGACAGTGAGGAGCATTGTAGAGAGGATCACAGGCCAGCTGGATGGGAATGCCAAGCCCTTTGATTTCCTCCCAACTCCTTCTCCAATATGGGAACAATATGATGCACAGGTGTGGTATGACTGTTCCTATACACCACATGAAGCTCATGATAGAGATCTTAAGCTACTTTTCTGTCTTCTTTTTGCATAAAGTCTTAACTAAGGGTGCACTAAGGGTCAAAATCATTAAGAAAGAATTTTGAAATCAAAGCTTTAGAGATAAAGCCCATGTTTTTTGTTTATCATAACTTCCACAGGTGATTTTCAGGGTTCATTTCTGGTTAACTATAACTACTTTAAATGAACCAGCATCTGATATCAAGTCCATTCATCAATTCATCAAACTTAAAAGCAAATAAGAAAGATCATTATCATCTGAAAGTACTGAATTCCCGCTTTGGGGTGGTTCCTTTCCAAAGGCATTTATTCCTAAATAAACCAAAGAACATTATTTGGAGACCAAGTGGCATACAGTTCCATCCAGGACATGAACTGCAAGTAGCATCTCTGTTAACAGTGACAGCATCTGTTCTGCATTTTCCACTGGAAAGCAGGTATTTCTCATCTAACTCCACCGATTCACACTTTGGTGTACTAATAAAGTCTAAGACAGATTCTTTCCACGCCAGTGGATTGGGTTGGCCCTTCGTAATTACTGAGATTAATTTACAGATATATTTAATAAAAATCTTTCAAGAAAAAAAGCATTTGTTTTGCTTGTGAACTGGAGCATGGGCGCATGCAGCCAACATCACGTGTATGCCAGTGGCCATTTGCTATGCTCTTTTAGGTCTACATCTGCTGCTGGTTAGCAAAAATTCCATTCACAGCTGTCCAGAGGAATCAAATGTCCAATTAGCATTTCTTGCTCAGTGACAGGATTCTGCCCAGAACAAAAATTTTAAAACAGAAAGTACAACTGAACAGAAAGTTTTGTTCATATTCTTGCTGAAAACAGTATTCTGTGAAATCTTGAAAGTTTCAGGAAAAATAAAAAACTGTAAGACACTGCACAGTCCTCTAATAATGTATTTTTTCCTTAGTTGCAATTAAGTTCAAAGTATCTCAGTTCATTATATACATGCCTTCCTGATGAAAAGCCTGGTCTCTTCTTTCCTGTTCCTCCGTTCTGAGAGAGCATCCACATCCTAAGTTTGCCATCTACTACAAATAGAAGGTGGAGTTACCTCCCACTTAGAAAACTGTCTCCCACTTTTAACTTAAACTTCTAAGGTTTCAGGAAAATGAACTGGGCCTAGTCTTTATATTTCCCTTAGCGGTGATAACCAGAATTTTTTTTGTACATATATGTACAGTATGCTAAGGAACTCAGAAAAGTCACTGGAATTCTAACTCAGGAGTACTCACAGTAGAATAGCCCAGAAGGTATTTGTGTTCCTCCCTTATTCAAAACCTTTTCAGTGGTTTTCCATTTCACATAGAATAAAACGACCAAGATCTAGCATGACCTAGCCTTTAGCTGTCTCTCCAGTCTCAACTTGTGCCTCTCTCCCTTTGGCTCACGTGCCCCAGACACGCTGGCCTAATTTCACTTCTTTCTCTCAGCGCACCAACTTCTTTCCACCCCAGGGCCTCTGCATATGCTGCTTCACCTGAATACTTTCCCTACTCCTGCCTTATAGCTTTACTCCCTCTGATAGATCATACCTATCTAGCTCCACTGTCCTCCTGTTGTAAAGCCTTTCTCATTTCCTCCTTCATTTCTTTATATCACTTATGATAGTTTGTAACTAATTTTTTTATTTGGGCACATTTTTTTTCTTTTTGGCCACCTATCTCCCTATAGAAGAAAAGACCCAGAAAACCAGAACTTCAGACTTCTTTATTATAGTATCTCTACTGCCCAGCCCAGTGCCTTTTACTTACTAGCATCTCAATAAATTTGCATTATTTATAAGAATTTATGAATACAGGCATAAACAAACGAATGACCAAACCATGCTTTACAATGGAATGGGCATCTTCCTTCTGTCAGTCACAGCTAATGAAACTATCTTAGGAGGCCTTCCTGAATAAAGGCCTTTCTGTGTAAAGAGGAAGTTAAAACTTTTAAGAGGACTTAAATCCCATAATAATAACAGCCATTTGTATAACTTCATAACTAACAAAGCTCTTCCCTGTACTTCCATCATTATAATCATCCCTATATTTTAGGAAGAAAAATCTAAATACAGAGTTTCTGTATCTCTGTAGTTGCCCCAAGATCACAAATTAGTAAGGGACAGAACTAGGACACAAACCCAGACCCACAGGTACCTAATCTACCAGTCTCCCCCGGCTCACCACCCCCAGCCTCCTCCCTGCCTCATTATTCTGTCTTGCTATCAAGTTACTCCTGCAAAAGTCTGGAGACGATTTTTGGAGGATTCTACCCTGAAGGAGAAATACAGTTTGATTTCAAATTTGATTGAATGTACAGCTAAATTTACCTGCTAGAGAAAATCCATTTTCTAGGAGCAATTTCTGCATACAATTTCATCAATTAACAAACATAATGCATATGCTAAAAACAAAAACAAAACCATTTTTAAAAAGACGGTGGAAGAGGCAAGGAAACAGAGACCAATTTCTCTCTCTAATCCCATGGGTAAGTCCACTGCTATCCACCTTAGTAAGGAGGGTCCCGGAGAGGAGACTTACCACATGCTTTTTCCTCCGGAGAAAGTTGTATACAAGCTTTGCCTATTGGAAATACCCCCATAGTTAAATTGTTCTGTTCACTGTCATTTCCCCACGCCAAAGTTGATTTTTATGACAAGATTCACTGTTCACTTGCAGCCTAGATGTTTCCATGGCAGCGTGTAAGCTGCGGCTGCGGAAAGAAGCTTCCCTTTCATAGTTAGACTGGTGTGTAGAGCAGTAATTGTGAGAGCAATTTTTAAAGTCAGCTAAGCTTTATTTGTTTAACATGATGATTGTACTGTCTTTATTCTCATGTTTGTTTTAAAAATGTTATCTCTTACTACTATTACTATGTTTTATTCAAACAAAAAAGATCAAAATTAAGAAGAGGGGAAAAAGGTAGAAGGAAGGGAAGAAAGGGGAGGGGAAGAGAGAGGAGGGGAGAGCAGGGCAGGGAAGAGAGGAGGCCAATGTTCCAGGATGCCAGTGTCTTGTGTTATTAATGAAAATAAATTTTAAGATCCAATTTCTTTTTCAATATGAAGATGCTTTGTAATTATAGCATTTTTCATTCGCATCAACTTCAAGTTCTCTTCTCAGCATGCCTAGGAAATTTGAACATGTTCCAGGGAAGAAGTTCAGTCAAGATGTAACTACTAGGTCATAGTGAAGGAAATGTTCACAGCAAAGGCAGGGAAGCCCAAGCTAAGCGTCACCAGATCTGCTCTATCTGTATCTGCTTCCTCAGCAGTTCTTCTTTCTCATGTGAACTTTTGAGCAGAGAACCATGGTGCCAGAACCAGCAGCCGAGCAAAGCTGAGCATGCAGGGACATAGCCGACTGTTCTCACCTAATGCAGCTTGCAACAAATTTAACCTGAAGCATATTTCATAACGTTCAGAGTTCTTATTATGCTGCAGGAAAATTAGTATACATGGTAAACAATTCACTGAAGGGTGGAATTATATTTACATCATCAACCATCAGCAAGATGTTTCTCTTTTTCTCTTGTCCTTCATACTTCAGTATTAACACTTGTCTTAATGTCAATAATTTGCCTTTAACTTGTTGAATATAATCAAGACACAGAGCTATGGGGACACACACACACACACACACACAAATGGTGCCAGAGGTAACTCGAAACCTGAGACATCCTGTGTCCCAGACCCAAATCCTCTTCTCCACCATGCCTCAGATCTTCTCTTCTCCCACCAGCACAGCCCTTTCCACAGTCTGCTCCAGTGGCCCTTCAATCTCGGGAATACCTGATCTGTACATTACACAACTCTCAGCCCTAGACCTACTCTCTCAGATGCCTGAGAGTCCAAGGAAAAAGCAAAGAAAACCTAATTAACTATTGCGTATCAGGACTTGCAGTAGGTGCTTATATGTGAATGATCTTGTCTAAAATTTTCAAGAATCTAGCCAGTCTTATATTGCACATATTTTTATAAACATAGAAGTTGAAGTTTAAAGAGTGATTTGCTCAGGGTGACAAAGGTTCTAAATGGTGAAACTGACCAGGAGTTCAGACTCCAAATTCCATGCCCTCTCCATGGCAACATAAAAAAACTGTTGAAAATGGGGTTGCATAAGCTGCTATTTAGGTTAGGAGAATGTAATAGACATTGCTTATTTCTGACCAATACCTTGTCCCTTAGGATCCTACCCATCCTCTACTCCATGTGATTCCATCAGAGCTGAAAATGATTGATCCTTCTCTAATCATGCTGCAAGGTTGTCTAGTCGTGGGTCTGCATTCTTCTACCAAATCTAAATGGTCCAGGGGGTGGGCATAAGAGCCAAGCAAGGTTACTCAGCGTTCATCTCTGGAAAATAATCAGTGGAGTATAGGAAAAAAGCTTCCTCTTTCTACTGAGTTTGCTAAGCTGGAACAATGCAGGCTACAAAGTTGCTGGAAGTTGCAGTTCCTGGCTATGGAAGGAGCTCATCTGGTCTAGTTGAGAACAAGACAAAAATCCCAGACGTCATGCTCTTTCACTTATTTATGCTTCTGGATGTATGGTTCTCCATATCTAGAACACCTGTTTGCTTTTTCCTCCCAAAGTGAAAAAGATGGCTGACTCCTATGTCATTTCAGGTGTTGGTTCCTTCAGGACCTGTGCTCTCTTTCCCCACGTTGAGTAAGATGTTCCTGCTTTATAGCACCTTTGTACTTACACCTACAATTGAAGTGGTTACGCAACTTTGCAATTACTGTCTACTTTCTGCCCCACCCTTTATATGATGAGCTCCTAAAAGAGAGTGAGTGTGTCCTGGTTATTATGTTCACATCATTTAGGAAAGTAATAGGTACCTAATAGATGCTCAGCGTCTGTAGGAATGGTGGATAGTAGGGGATCTCAGGTGAGTGTGTGTTTTTCGAGCTCTTGAAGGTATTGAGAATTATCCTCCTCAAACAAGTAGAGGAAAAATTAGCTCCAAAATTTCTGAAGTTCCAAATTCTCTGCATAAAACTAGAACCAGTGAGAATTGCAGGCAGATATATTTCAGTACAATATAAGAAAGACATTCTCAGTCACATGAATCCCCTTCACAGACTCGCTAGAGGTGTTCACGGAAAGGCTGCTCTGACATGTCTCAGAATTATCTTCTCTCTTCCACTGTTTCTCTTACAAAGTCAGCCCTAAGTCTTTGTGCCTTTGAAAGCAATCTTTTCTTTTTCTAACTTTGACTGGTTTTAGTATTTTCTCTTTGGTTTTGGTTTTTATCAGTTCTACGAAGTTCTATATAGATGTGAGTATTTTTTGTCGTCACTTGTTATGATTGGAGTTTATAGCACTCCTTGAAAATGTGATTTGATTTTTTTGGTCATTTTTGGAAAATCTCAGTCAATATCTACTCAGATATGCTTCTGCCCTATTCTCTTGTTCCTTTCTTTCTAGGACTCCAGCTATATGTACACAAGACCTTTTCACCATGTCCCTATCTTCTCCTATTTTTAACGCAATTCTCTCCTTGAATTATTCTGCGTATTTTCTTCTGACCCATCTTCCTGTTCTCGGACTCATTATCTGGGGCTAATCTAGTGTTAGACTATCTAGCTCTTAATTTCAGTTACTGTATTGTTCATTTCCACAGTTTTATTTGCTTCTTTTTCATAGTTTCTAGTTCCCTGCTGAAACTCCAGTTTCCTGACTATCCTAATCTTACTTAATTTAAAGCTCATACTTGATAACTCCAACATCTAGATTAACTCGATGACCCATTTCCATTTTTCTGGCTTTCTTTTTTAATTTATTTTTTGTTAATTCTTATCTCTTTGCCTGGCTCTTTTTTAAATTGAATTCTAAATACTGTGTATGAAAAACTACAAAGATAATCCAAGGCTATAAAAGATGTTACTGTCCTCAGAAAAGATTTGCTTTTGCTTGTGACAACTGTAATATATGTAGATTACCTATTAACCTGAATCCCTTCTAGCTGGGCCTCGCTGTAAAAGCTAGGGCTAGCCTATCTCAGGCTACATCTACTCCTAAAGTACACCCTTCCGGGGATTCCAGTGGAAAGCCTTGGGTATTTACCAGGACCGACTCTCCTTGGTGGACCCTGTACTCAATTTTTGGCAGTGCCTGCTCCATGTGAGTCAAAAGAAAACTCTAATTAGCTTCTCAGCTTCTCAGCAACCGTTTGAAACCAACTGGACTCAACTCTGTGGACTTCCTTTCCTCTGAGATTTTGCCCCCTAAAGTACTTGCTAGTTTGGCATCTCTCCAATACCTTCAAAAAGAGTACACATACACAAACACTGGATGTATCTTAAACTGTCTCTGGAAGAGTAAATGCAAGAGAATAGCCAAGGAATTTTTTTTTAATTAGGGAGTTTTTAAATTTATACTATAAAGTTTAATAATAAGACTATGATGCTGAGACAAGAATAGACAAATAGATCCAAATAACAGAAAAAAAAGTCAAGAAATGTTGGTTTTACTACACATTTATTATGTACTATATATAAAGGAGGCATTTTACCTTACATAAAATTAACGCCAGATGAGTTAAAGATCTAAAGAGTCAAACAATCATAATATTGAAAAAATCCAACCTAGGTTAACCCACTAAGTAAAAACAAATGAACAATTTTCCACATTAAATAAAACTTTTAGAGGGCAAAAGATACCATAGGCAGTGTTAAAAGGTAAACAGGTAAACAATAAACTGAGAAAGATATAAATGGCTAATATCCACAAATATAAACATACAGATATATATATTAAATACATAAATATATTTTTTATATATATATATAGGAAGAGACAGAAAGAGAGGCTGAGCTAGAGACAGAAACAAAGGACTCTAATACAAATCAACAAAAAGGTAAAAAGACAAACTATCCAGTAGAAAAATGGGGCAA
Source organism: Manis pentadactyla (assembly GCF_030020395.1). Taxonomy (NCBI): domain Eukaryota; kingdom Metazoa; phylum Chordata; class Mammalia; order Pholidota; family Manidae; genus Manis; species Manis pentadactyla. The sequence goes on along the minus strand of NC_080022.1, from coordinate 161,218,746 downwards.
GGTGAATAGACAATTTACATAAAAAGAAAATTTTTAAAACCTATCTGAAGATATCCAACCTCACTACATTAAAAAAACTGAAAAAAAAATAGAGAGTTTTTCAATCTTTCAAATTAATGAATATTTGTGTACATTCTTGGCTAGGATGTGAGGAGACAGAAGCTCTTGTATGCTCTTGGTGGAAAGATAAATTGATACAAATTTTATGCAAGACAATTTGGCGATGTTTATCAAACTTAACACATGCATCTCCTTTCACTTCTGGGAGTCTCTTCTATATAAATATTGATGCTTTGGTAATATACTCAAAAATTATTCCTAGCAGTGTAAAACTGGAAACTATCTGATAAATGCCCTCTGTGTAAAGGAACAGTTAATTAAATGTTTGTGCAACACATTAAATTGCACACTATAGATCTCTTAAAAGTACAAGGCAGTGCCATAATTACCATCATAGACCATATATTGATTAGTAAGAAAAACAAGTTACAAAAATTTTATAGTGAGATGTCTTTTTAAAAACTCCCCTGCTGTGATTATTACCTATATGTGTGTGTGTCTATGTGTATGGAAGCGGCTTATGAGTAAACTCAGTAACCAACAGAAAATGGCTGTGCATTTGTTTCCATGTTCCTCCTTCCCAGTCACATGATAATCATAACAGGCAGACACCACAGGCTCTTTTCTGACCACTTGAAGATATTGAGAAATACAGCCAGGTCGACTCAAAGCTTCCATGTCACACCCAGTTTCAAACCTCCCCCCTCTACTAGCACAATCCTGACCAGAGTCTGGACACCAGTAGAGGTGTAGGGGAAAATGTCTTTTCTATTACTCTTTCTCCCCTTCCTCTACCCTTTGCCAATACCTCCAACTGGGTCATGTCATGGAAAAGGAGATTTTAAAGGAAAAGAGTCAAAACTTCTGCTTGACCCCTGCTGTGATAATCCCAGTGTCTTCTCAATGACCTCTGTTGTGCAAGCATCTTATTTCCAGACCTCCCATGTGAGTCCTTTGGAAACTCGGATGGGAACCTTCAGCATAACACAAGGGAATCACTTTCTACCTGTCCTCCTACAACTGCCCACAGGAGTTCGCCCTATCACCTCTTACTTTTGGGGTCCCTGCACCCGACCAGGACATGCTTTGGGGCAGGCCCACTCAAGCTGGCTCAAGTCCAGAGATTCTCCATGTGCGAAGCTCACCCGTTCTTTCCCCACCGTGTTCAGCCTGCCAAACTGTGCCGAGCCAGGCAGCCCCAGACAGTCTCCTGCCCTCAGTCTTCTCCTGGAGGCAAGCAGTGTGTTGCCGATGGGTTTCAGCCCCAGGCAAGTTCGCTGTGGATTCAATGTGACCAAAGAAAATAACAGCAAAAAGTTCTTGGAGTGAAAGGGTTTATTACCTGGCTTGTTCTCCTGGCGGTAGGTGGAGCACCACGTCTCCGCCTCTGCCTGGTGCACTGGGCCGAGTGCTCTATATAGCGCAGTAATAGCTTATTGCCAAAAGGTGTGGAAGTCGTAGCCTAGCAACAGGTCAGTTACATCATCAGGTGGTTTAAGTTCAGTGAGGGTCCTAGCCATAGGAACCCCAACTTCCCCACAGTAGTCACCACTTACTCGTGTATGTGCCCCCTAAGCCCCCACAGACACATCTCAGGTTCTCCTTAGAACCCCCAGCCTCACTGCCCTTTCCCAGGACCCCACTCAGCAGGCATTCACCCAGGGAATAGGACCTCGGTCTCCTTCTCGCAGGCCTTAGCGGCTCACGTAGGGAGCCCCTGTACGGGCCCAGATAGAAGAGAAAAGCCAAGACCTCTCTACTCCAATAAATTCCTTTCAAATAATTTTACTTCAAATTGCTTCCTAGCTGATTTTACGTAGGCTGTTAATAGTGATGTCACTGGTCTCATTTTGCTTTGTTTAAGTGAATCCTGTGTGAGTGTGTATCATGCATCCCTTTAGAATATAAGTCCCTCATCACCTGTTATTTCATCTTTGGTACATTAGGTACAAATCCAAAATGAAAGGAAATGCCCCATGCAGCACCCTGTCCCAGTTACACCACACCCACTCTTTAATGCCCACTGCATACAGACAGTGTGTGTGAATAGGACAGAATGTGGAATACACTTGTAGATACCCACAGACTGTGAACACTGACCACACCTTTGCAGTAAAACTGGGGAGCCGGGTGAGGGGTGACTTCCACTTTTCACTCTATGTTTCTGTGTATTGTTGAATTTGCTTACAATAAGCATACAATTATTTTGTTAATTAAGAAAACAATAAAAAAGTAATGATAGCAATAATAACAAAATATTGATAATAGCTACCATTTTTAGGTCTCCAAGTACCAGACTCTGTGCTAGATGCGTTATTAACATTATCTGTTTTAATCCTCTCCAGGGCCCCATGAGTATGCCCTTTTGATAGATGAGCAAACTGAGATTCTTTGTGGCCAATTTAGCCAAAGTTTTAAGCTGTGCTGAGTTTAGAAACCAGTGTAGTCTGCTTCCAGAAATCTCTGACAGTTCTGCTGGTCTGTCCTCATTCTTCACAGCACCCAGCAGGGCGATGGGCAGTGAAACACTTTGTGTTGGTTGACTGAGAACTGACTCTTTGCATTTGTAGCACCCAGCACAGGGTCCCATGTATAAAGATAGATGCTCCATAAATGCTTGAATTTATTGACTGGGTTGAGGATCATATAAATTATCTTCAAGCAAAGACACTTCTGATCATGAAAGTGGGTGATACTCAAAGTTACAAAGGTACAACATGTGAAAATCAAGACTGTTCTGGGAAAACAAGACTGTACAGTTACCCTGCTGTTGGAAGGAAGGAAGGAAGAAAAGAGAGGGAATAGGAGGGGAAAGAAGGGGGCAGAATACATCCATGGTGTTTCATGATCCAGAAAATTTTTGTGTAGTGAATAAAGTTCATTCCTCCATGATTAGTGATGTGATGCTTGAAAATAAAATAGACCTGGGAGAGGTTGTATATGTGTGTAACTCAGTCCTAGTTATTCTAAGTTAGTGACTGCAAGTTCTATTTTACAAGGGGAGGGATGGAGAGCTATTCAGAAGGAAGATAACCCTGTTTATTTCAACTTCTGACAGATAGATAGTGACTGTATGAGGAGACCCAGTGGTACATCAGAAAACAAATGCCCTAGAAACACAAGTCTTTCTAACAATTTGTCTGACAGAGGAGAGAGCTGGAGAGGCTTGGGGCTTCTTGGCCCAGGGCTGTGTGGGGAACTGCTCGGGGGTGGCAGAGAAGCCGATTCACGTGTAGGCCCAGCTGAAGCTTGTAGATCCCGTCCTCTCAGCTGAGGAGGAAGGACCACAGCTGGGGAGTGACAGACCTGAGCAAGCTGCTTGGGCAGGTGGTTTGCACTTCTGAGCCTTCCTTTCCTCATCTGCCCACGAGGGCTCAAAACGCTTAGCTCACAGGGCAAGGTGAAAATTCAGGAAAACAAATATGTCAGGTGCCCACCTTCCTCACCAGGGCCAGTGCTTGTTCTCAGCAAAGAGTGAGCAGCCTGGGGCCTGTGTTCAACTGGTCTGTGCCCTTTCACATTGCTGCTGAAGCTTTGGATAAATGCTGCAGACTGAAAATTTGTGCTCCCCCAAAATTCACAGGCTGAAATCCTAACTACCAAGGTGATGGTGTCAGGAGACAGGGCCTTTGGGAGGTGCTTAGGTCATGAGGGTGGAGCCTCGTGAATAGGATGAGTGCCCTTAAAGAAGAGGCCCCACAGAGCGTCAGGACTTCCAGCCTCCAGAACTATGAGAAGTAAGTTGTTGCTGTGCATAAGCCATCTAGTTTATTGGATTTTTGTTATTTCAGCCAAAATGGACTAAGACAGACAAAACATCTTTTGTTAGTATGTCCTGCAGGTCACATCTTGGGACAAAAGACAGCTTTAGCTTGCTGAGAACATTGCTGTTCGTTCCACAATTTTGTCCCCTCTTCCAAGGGGATTCCCTTCCTGGAGTCAGTCACAGGCTTTAAATTCTGTGGGATTCAGAAAATCAAGAGGCAGGCTGAATGTATAAGGCCTAGCCCTTCTAGTGGAATGTAGGTTCACAAAATCAATTAGGCTAAATGTGCATGTGTGTGTGTGTGTGTGTGTGTGTGTGTGTGTATGTGTGTTTGTGTGTTTAGTGGGAAGAAAGGTGAAAAGGATTGAGGTCACTGATGACACACAGATTATCTCCCAAGCATGCTGTCTGCATCTAGAATATTTACTTGTTCTCAGCATTCAGGGAGAAGAAAACGGAATCACTGACACAGTGTATAAATCTAAATTTTCGAATGGCATTTTATGTTATTAAACCTTAATGAGAAAAGCCTGAGCAGATGAGCAGTCTAGCTTATTAAGCTAGTTTTTTGCTCTATTTTTCATTCTATAAAGAGATTCAAATTCCAAGCCTGCAAAAGAAAGAAGTGCTTATTCCCCTTTATGGAGTAATATGTTTGTTTTGTTTAATTTAAATTGGGCTTAAATTAGGCCTCAGAAGGAGGGAATTCATTAAAATCCTGATCTGTGATGTTGGCAAGTTGCTGTCTGAAAGCCCTCCTTTGATAGGGTTCAAAAGAGAAATAACAAACGCCAAAAATAAGATTATGGGTTTTTTTGATGTGCCAACTTATGTTTTCAACAGATTACAAAAATCATAAACTTAGATAAAGAAAAGATTAATTCTTGATAGGTAGATTTTCCCCCGACTTACACTGTACACAGACATTGTATACATTACATGTGTTTTCCTTCTAGTATTTTTCTATGAAGATATACTCATGCAAATCCATAAATACACATGTATGTGGTAAAATTGATATATCACATCATGCATAAATTTGTATCCTGCTCTCTTCCACTTAATCTTATATTATCATTGCTTCTGCCATTGAATATTATTTGAAGACATGCTTTTTTTTAAATGCTACATATTATCCCAAAGAGATTAGACGTAAGTCATCCTAAACTGAAGAGACCCCTATCATTGTCTTTAAAGACTATTTCCAATTGATCACCATTTTAAGAAATACATGAGAAGGAACTTTGTTTAAATATAAATTTGGAATCAGATATCTCTTTAAATTTGTAGAACTGGAATGTTTATATTCCAAAGAGCGCTCATGTGAAAGCTCGTGAAATGCGCCCTCACTCATGGTGCCTCCACAGGGTGGCACAAAATGGATACTCAATAAATTTCTGTTAAAAATAAATAAATGATTGGATGAATCCACCTGCAATGTGAAAGGACACTTCTTGTGAAATGTTTGCCCATGTAATTTGTCACTCTGTGACTCCCGTGAGAGGAGACATGGGCCAAGATTTCAACCTACCCTCACCAGCTCTGTGCATCATTCATTTCAGCGATGTCACTTTCTGTGCATGCTTTGCACATTATTATACCAGTGTTGGTGTTTGTGTAATTAGAATATTCTTCTTTTCAGGTTAGGGCTATTAGCCCTTCATTTTATTTGTTTGCAAATGGGTTTTCCAGTTTGTCATACACCTTTTAAATTTGTTTAATATTTTTGTAGCATATATTTGTAAGATGAACGACTTACATTTTCAGTAGCCAGCTATCACAATCTTCTTAACACTTCTCCTGTTGCTTTTATGCTTTAAGTTCCGGCTATCCCTAATTAGCTTACCATTTGTTAATTCTCTCTTCTTGTTTTCAGATTGTCAAAACTATTTAATCCACAGAAAATTCATCTGCTGGGAAGTATAAAAGAAGAATCTAACTTGAATTTTTTAAAATAGATTTAATCACCTTGGTAGTAGTTTTTTTTAAATCCCTTCCCTGTCATTTATAAATTCGTTTTCATCATACTTCAGTTTATTTAGCACTCCACAGCTCCCCATTCGGTTCCACTTATCTCCCTTTTACTTTTTGCATCTCAACTAGAAATTAAGGTAGGTGAGTTACTGTTTTGATATCTGGTGGTTCACAATCATTTAAATATTTTTAAACTATGTCTTCATGTTCGTTCTTTCAGATGGAATTCAGAATCAATTGTAAAAGCTTCCCCCACCAACTTAATACCCCACTCAGATCACATTGAACCTGCCAATTATTTGGGGAATGCCTGTTTTCTATATTAGCCCTTGGGAGCATGGGTTTCTCATGCAAGAGTTCAAATCTGCCTTTTGCTAGTTCATGTTATGTGGCCCTGAGCAAATTACGTGACTCCAGCCTCGCCTCAGTTTCCTCCTCTGGAATTTAAGCTAGGTGAGGGCAGGGTCATGGCGCCGTCACTCATGGTGTCTCTGCAGGGTGGCACAAAAGGGGTACTCAACAAATTTCTGTTAATAATGAATAAAAGATTGGATGAATCCACCTATAATCCTCCCAGAAACATTATGAAGATAATGATTCTTAGGTTATAGATCATGAGAGCTAGAAATGTGAAGTTCCTAGCATCGTGGCTCATACATGTTTAGTGTTAAATTCATTGTTATTAATACATTTATAATATAACATATTATGGTTATATCATGATTTATGTAATATTTATATCTCTTATCTAGGAATTTGGAGTTTCTCTCAATTTATTCAAATTCTTTTTGTATTTCTCATGTCTACAATTAATACCCACACTTTTACTTATGCTCATTCCTAGGTATTTGGGATGCTTTTATAAAAAAAAGATATTTTCATTGTATCTTCTGATTGTCTTCTTATCAAAATAGCTGAAACCACAAAACCGTAGGTGTCAACTACATCTATATTCCAAAGTGAGATGACTTTCACCTTCCAGGACTAGCAGAGGAGGCAGTGAAAAATCAATCCTTGCCCTTTTGCCCTCTTCAGCATCTACAGAGGTTAAATTGGGGAAGTGAGGAGAGTTTAGAAAGTAGAGACTTTTTAAAAGAGAGTAGTCTGCAGCTGCATCTCATTCCGCTCCCCCTTTCCCTTCTACACAAAACGCTCATGCACCCGTGGGGAAAAGACACAGGGTGTTCTCTTCTCATCCAGTCAAGTGAAAGTGGCTTCACTGAGACCACTCAGAGGACTGGATGTGTGTGGCCCAGAGTTGGGGACACACTGCCATGCTTCAGGAATTGTGAAGCAGCCTCAGATAGAAAGCAGAGTGCTATGGTGGAAAGGAGCTGTGTCCCACTGCCAGCACATCTAAGAAACCTGCTTCTCCCGGAGGCCAGGTGGAAACTGTGGGGCTATCCATGTCATCAGAAGACCTGACCCAAAAGATGCTGGAGGTGGGCAGCCTAGGGAAGAGTTCGTATGACTGTCCAAGAAAGCATGCCGCAAGTCAGGACACAGCAGTGAGATCCTTCTGAGCAGCAGGGGCTCTGCAAAGAGCCCACAAATACTCCAAGGGAGGGTCCCATCCACACGTCTTCTGAGCCCAAAGAGTGACGATGCCCAATACAAACAAAATAAGACATTTTCTGCCTCCTGCCTCTCCTTTCTCCCCACCCCATCCCTCACCCATTTGGACTCTGGAAGGGTCAGAAATGGCATTAGCAAGCAGGGTGGAGGAAAAGATACAACAACCCAAAGCTGGATGATGGGAGAGATTTACCTTCCATTGAAGTCTGGAATTTAGACTGGGCTGAGAATGTTCTGAGTACTGAAGTGACCAAAGGCTTTTTAATTATCTTGGAGGGGCCTAAAATGTCACAGGTTCTGCCCTGGATTTCATCGGGGAGAGTAGGAAGGAAGTAGCCCTTCAAAGTGAATATGCAGGAGCAGTGGTAAGAACAGAGTCAGGCTGCCTTCTGGGTATCACTCAAATCCTGATGTTCAACATGACAGTTACATTGTTCAAATTTTAGTGTCATAATAATAAACAAATCAGGAAAGGGGGAGGGTCAAACAAATTAGAAAAATGATGTTCAATGAATTAACCTCAGACAGTTTCTATGGGAGCAGATGTAGTTTTAAGTGCCTAAAGATCAAATCAGTAAATCCTAGTTTGGACCCTGTTCCTGCTCTGTCTACAGATGGAGTTACAACTAAATCATCCATGTCAGATGCAAATCCCCCTTAATTAAAAAACCTGTTTCTGGCACGCCCTTTGCCACCAAGAGCCCGAATTTAAATAGTGGATATTAATTATCAGGCCATAAAACTCAACAGACACAAAGAATATAACTTTTTCTCTAACTCATTTAATATCCAGACAGAGCCCTTCATGCTGTCTGATGTAGAAAACATAATCTATTCAGTCAGAGAAACTCAGTCAATTAATTAAGTGATTTTCTTTCCAGGCTCTTCCGACTAAGATTTAATCAGTGTTCTGCTCATCCCACCCCCAGAAGGGGCATTGAACTTTGGGAGGAGCTTTGCTGGATTGGGATGTCTGGTCTGCGCTGTTCCTCCTGTGTCTGAAGGAATTTGCTGGAACATTATGCACCCTGCACCAACCCTGGTCACTAGCTCGGGCCCCTTCCGTATCTGCCAGCATATGCGTCATCGCGCCCTGCCTTCCGCAGGCAGGTCCGCAGACGTCATCCTCCTCGTTCTGCTGGCCAGGCTTCGGTCGGGTAAGCCACCGTCTGGCAGCTACTCTGTGTCCCTCTTAAGAAGCATGTAGAACTTTTGGCTGTTACTCTGTTCCTTTCAGAGGCCATAAATACTTGTTAGTTGGGGGTTGGGGACTTGTGATCTCAAGCCCTCTCTTCCTAGATCTGCCCTATTCGCCTTTATGCTGTACAGCCGCTTCCCAAAATGGGTGTAAAAGACCTCCCTAAGGCGTGGCTATCCCACAGGCTAGCCTGGGAAGCGGGATGCAGATCTCCACCCCTGGCGTATCTGCCCTGCCCTCTGGGCCCTGCGCTGCTCTCTTCTATCTCTTCAGGCTTCTGCAGGGCAGAGGGAAGGGGCCACACCCGTCTCTGGGACTGACTGGCAGCTAAGGTCCCTGATCCTTCTCTTAAGTTTCAAGTTCCTCTCCACCCAGGCTGTCATCTTTTTCTATAGAAAACTATAGAAGGAATTAACTCTATACCTGGCTTCCTTCAGAGTTCTAGGCTTTAAAAAGGGGGGAGGGTGGGTGGAGAAAAAAGCCTCACCTCTTGTCTGTCCTGCAAGAAAAAAGACCTTATATTTCAAGACTAATGCCTCTGCTTTGAGTTTCAAGAGTCTAAGAAGTAAAGAATGAAAGAATTTGCCTCTTTTCTTTCCGATTTCCTCGTGCGTCCCTTCAGTGAATGTTCTTGAGGCAGATAAAGTTGCTAAGTCAATGGAGATAGGGCCATGGTGTGAAGGACGGGAGCAAACTTTAATATTTTAAAAATTTAATCTGTAATACATGTGTTTCAAATCTGCAGTTACCTAGCAAAAGTTACCACATGTACAACCACTTCCTCCCTACTCAGAGCCAACGAGAAGGAAGCCAGTAGTTTTAGTTTCCTGAGCCTGAGGGTGGGGACAGGAACTGTCTACAGCAGACATATGTATGTCCATTAACAAGAAAAAGTGCACTTTTAACTGAGCTCAACTGATGGAGGTCAGCCCAGAGAGGTTTATTCCAGATCTTTGCTCTCCTACATCAGAATTATCCCTGGAAAAAAAGGGTAGAAATGAAGGCACTCTTCCCCAAGGGGAATTATTGGTGGAATCAGTACCAGCTCTCAGCATTCAGAAAATCATTTGTTTACATGTAGTCTTAATTTTATAAATTTGACAATGTGAAATGAATGACAAAGAAAAAAATTCTACCCCTATGGTCCCTATATATTGGACAGTGAACACATTTTAACCTTGTAACAAAGACAGATGAATATGCATCTAAATGAAATCACTTTGGAATTGTCAGAAAAGTGAACTGGAAAGTACAAGGTCCCACCTCTGTTTATTAATCGATTTGAGGTATCTTAATTAAATTCTCCTTTGAGTCTGAAGAAGGTGAGGAGAGACTATCATGTATAACTTGAGCAAAATTCTCCAACAACCACATCATAAGTAGGGAGATAAAGTCTCTGGAACTTTCTGAGATAAAAGGAAAATGGATATTTTTCTCATCATACATAGTTTGAAGGACTAACATGTAGAAAAGAGATTTGGGCGTTCTTGTTCCACTAGGCAGAATTACGCTTACGTTTCAGAGAGGAAGATTTTTTTTTTTAATATAAACTTACTTTGTTTTTCCCAAGTCACACTAGCATGAAGGGAGCAGAGTGGGAATCAGGGAGACGGTAAGAGGGATGGGGAGCCACTGCGAAGGGTACAGCAATAACCCGCAGTGGTTTGAACTGAATTCAAATCCCTGATAGAATTATTGGCCCCTAAATTCTCTAGTCTCCCACCTTCCCCTTGAAGTTCCTGCCTGGGAGAGATGGGGTTCCTTCATTTGCTTCTTGCTGCTGGCTTGCCATTTTTTCATGTGACCTCAGTTAGCCATGTGGTGGCCTTGACCATCAGAATTTTCATCTTTGCTGCTTCTGCTGCATTCTTAACCTGGGGGCCCTCACTAGCCCAGCTTAGCCTTCTCACTGCCAGTGAAACAGGGGAGGATTCTCTCCCCCGCAATATTACATGCAATCCCAAGGGTAGCCTGGCTCTTGTCATTTTCATTCATCCATCCAACATTGTTCAACGAGTAGTTAATTAGCACCTGCTCCATGCCAGGCACTGGGGCTGCAACTAGGGAACAGTGGAGAACAAGCCAATGATGGTCACGGACTTCATGGAGCACCTAATTTAGTGTTGTGATAATCTTCCTTTTTCAATAAACTTCCATGAATCTCCTCAGGGACAGAGAGCAACAACTGGATGGCACTTTTTAGGTTGGCATTGAAAAGCTTTTATTCCCACCACTGGCTACCCAGCATCTCAGAAGCTTCTTGTCTCCTCACCTTGGAATGAATTTCCTGCTCACCCAGGCACTTTCCCCACACTTACCTTTCAAATGTTTTAATCATCAGGTTAAAGAAACTAGCTTTCCATTCCATTTCTCACCATTTTTCCCAAGAGAGGTAGAGGGTCCTTATGAAAATAGAATTTTATCTAATGGGCCAGATTTACATTGATCATATGAGAGAGAATAAGATAGAAATATCCTGATTCTCTGCAGTAACTTTGTTGACTAAAGGCAGAATCATCTAAGTGAAAGAAACAAAAGAATGCACCTAAGCATTCTTAGGGGTTGTCAGCAAATTAATGCAGAAACATGGTATGGAAAATTTCATAATATGATCCCAGCATAATAGATATTAATCTTTCTAAAGGAAGACTATGGCAACAAAAGAGGGTTAGTTAACCAACAAAGTGTAGAAAAATGGGGACATCCTAGGTACCTGAATGACTGTGTGGAACAGAGCCTCTTTACCAACCTGGAGCCACCTTAGACTATTTATATGAGGAAAATTAAATTCTATTGGGTAAACCATTATTCCTTTGGAAACTTATATGATACAACAATTAGCTATCTTAACTAATACACTACTATTGTTTTGTCAAATTAAAAGAGATGAGTCCATGTAAAATATGTAAGAAGTGCCTGGTACATAGAAAGTGCTTCAAATTTGCAGCTATTATTTTTTTTATTCTGAGCTAGACCAGATTTCTTTGATGCTGGTACAGGATTAATGATGGCAAAATTGATAAGTCAGACTCAGTTGAAGTTTCTTTATTTTTTAAATTGTCATAATAGGCAAAAGGCACTCCCCAGGATATAAATGAAATGTTGACCATGTGCTGGCACAAGTGAGCAGGTGTCTCATACTTCCCTTGCTTCTCAAGTGATACACCCAAGACGAGATGGGCTCAATAGCCCACATAGGGTGAGATCATTGTCAAGTCAGAAGAGCCCAGAACCTGACACTCACTGCCTTTGAGCTTAGGGATAGGAGGTGAAGAAGAGAGAGGGGCTACATCAGATCATATCTCTAAGGTGTCATTTGAGTTTAGGTTTATATTTTTTTGCTGAACCAAAGTTGTATATGTTCTTATTTTCCTATTTCATTTCTTACCATTCCTCTGGCTCTACTAGAGGTTCCAGAGCAGCAGAATAGGCTGTAACCTACCACATCCTATCATCCTTCTCCTTCATACAAATTTCTCACTTTCCAAACTAACATATATTTCCTATTAGCTTTCCTGCCCTCTATAACTGAAAACTAAAGCCCAAAAGTGAGGACACAAGTAGTGACCACAGGAGAGGAAATCCATGTTACAAATTAATATATTGACATAATCAGTTACCCATCATCATGCACCAGCCACTCTCTATCCCCCACCCAGCATTATTATTTTCTGTGACATACACAACTATCTGAAATTACATTTTTTATTTATTATCTGCCTCTTCCACTGACGTAACTAATCTTTTGAAGACAGAACTTTTATCTTGTTTGCTGCTGTATGCCAGCATCCAGAACAGTGCCAATCACAAAGTAGATACAAAGAAGCATTTTTTTTCAAATGAATTTGTTAATGAATGACTGTTTTCCTGGATCTGTTCAATTCTGGGGGACTGATCAAAGAGTTTCTATACCAACAAAGCTAAAGGCCCCAGACCAGACCTGGTATTAAGATCAAGTTATTTTGTGGGTACTTTTTGGGGTATCCAGATGACTGGAGTCTTTAGGCAAAGCAACTCTACACAACCATAAAAGCATTTGGGAATGGAAATTTGTGCATCACCTCTGTGGAGATGAATCTACTTCATTGTCACTCTATTATATTGCAATTCATTATTCCCCTTTCTGGGGTCAGGAAAAGATTAGAGTCCTTGGGTTTACTTAGCCTACAAGAGAAAAATGCTGAGAGGAGATATAATCTGCTCACTAGAGCAAATCTTGTCAAATTTATCTCATGTCTTTAGTTAAGAGTCATTAAACTGATGGATTTGGGGGAATGTTCTGCAATAAAGATTTTGTGGGGTCTCTCAGGTTATCCTCAAAGACAAGAAGGGAAAAGGTGGGTGAACTGGCATATGACTGAACGACCATCCCTGGAAGATGCAGCAGGAGTCTTTGGTGATGAATTTCAATGGTTTTGATATGAGTGCCTGGAAAATACACTGATCAAATCTGTGGATCACAGACAGACCTAAAAATAAGAACTAAAGTGTGGGTTATAAAAACAGGTCCAATAAATATCTTACTGAATGGTAACTATCAACAGAATATAGCAAGACTGAATTTATAAAGATAAGTATCAAGGCATGCACTTGGGTTCAACAAATCAATTACACATCCAACCCACCTAAGTTCTTTTAAATTAGCCAAACCTCTCCCAAGCTGCATAGCCAGTATCCTGGAACATCTAGTCTCTGACACCTTACAGAGCCCAAGTCTAGAACTTTCCTGCCTACGGCCCAGATAATACATTTCTCAACTCAGAATGTTACCTCAGCTCCTGACGGTTGCTCCGCTCCTTGACTAGCTGAACGCTTGCCTTTTGGCCCTGACCATGGGCTCTCTGCCGCTGTGATCTCATTTCCCCCCACATGACTTCTTCTGGTTTACCTTCCAGCCCTTTGAGCCCAGTCTCTGGGACCCATACTCGCATCTCCTCTGACCACAGATAACTTAAAGGAAGAATGCTTCAAGCACTGACCAGTCTTAATACACGTTAAGGAAATGCAGGCCCTTAGCTCATGAGAAGTGCAACGCAAATGATCTGATCATGAGTCAGGCTAACCAAACACCAATGTAGACTTGAGTCATAGTGCCATATTGTACTCACGGTGCCTATAGCTAGGAAGCTTGTTGCCTCTCTCTGTTCATTCTGTGATAGTCAGGCCATCTTGAGATAGAACCTGCTTCAGTGCACTGCACGTGTGTGGGTATCTCAAGAAGTAAAGGCAAGTGGATTTGAAACCATAGACTCTGAGTGAATATTTCCCATTTATTCCCAGGGAAAAAGAAAGCAAGAAATCCCCTTCATACTAAAGAAAAAAAAACAAAAATGCTGAATACACAGGTATGCTCAGTGCAGAAAATTTGGGGAAAACAGATAAGTACAAAGATATCTGTAACTTCATTCTTTTTCTTTCATTCTGTACATATATGTTTATAAGAACTGATTCATACTTCATTGTTACCTTTTTGTATTTTAAAATATATTAAAATGATTTGATCATGAAAAAGATTTTTCTATTGCAGATTCATTGAAGAATGCATGCTAGAACTTTTTAAAAGTATAGAGAGGGGATTTTTGTCTAAATATTAAGAAAATATGCACATATCCATGCTAATTTGGATGATTTTTGAAAATTGAGAACATAAATGATCAAAATTGGCTCAAAAGGATGTTCACTCGGCTGGATCTCTAACTTGAGACCCTGTGAATGGTGACCCTTGTCTATGTTGTCATACATCCATAGTGGGATATGCAAGAGCGTTTGTACGTTTGTTTTGTCAAAGGCAACCATATATCTTGGGAAGCATTTCACTATCCCCAAGTTTTCTTTGATAATGACCTAATTTTCTAAAACTGAAAGGCATCAGAATTCCAGCCACATCATTCAAGGTTCTAACGCCTCCCACTCCCCACCTTGGGCACTGTCCCACCCTCTCTGTAAGGGGAGAAGGAGGTGCCCTCCATCTGCCAGTGTTCCATCCCCTCTCTCTGTGAGTTGTATCAGGTGGCTGACTTGGGGAAGTGCCAAAGAAATAATAAAGACCATTTTCGGATTGGCTCAGGAAGGCGAGTGACTCCTGGTGATTTTCAGGCCAGATTCCAGGCTGTTGGCCAAAGTTAGGAGGGGGGATAGAGCTCTTAGTGAATGCTGTCTGCATACACCTTCCCAGACTCAAATTGCTGGGCCCCACAGATCATCAGCTCTCAGCTTCCCCCTCTGGGAAGGAATGGAAGAAAAGGTCAGCTGTTGCATCATTTGGAAACCTTCTAGTGTCTCTTTCTGATCCTGGCTTCCTCTCATGAGGCAGCAGAACTGAGTCCCCCAGAGTTACCCATGCAGCTATGGACCACTTAGTATTCCAGGTTACAGGGCCACCTGAGGGCACCCCTCTCAGGTTCTGGAAAGCATGTGACAGAGTTCAAAACCACCTTTCAGAGTGTACCGCCAAGCCAGACTAGTGTACTCCCACTGCCGTTTAGACCTAGTGAGGGCCTGCCCCTGGCCTTGTCCCCCCATGTCCTCTGTATGGAGCACCCTTTACCATCTCTTGAAGGCTTGCCTCACATTCCATGCCAGCTCAAAGCTGCCCTGCACCAGGAAGCATCAAACATTTCCCCTTCCAAATGTCCAGTTCACATGGCACCCATTCTCTTACCTCTTAGGGCTCTCTCTCTTTCACCTTTGTGCTATATGGACAAATGACTTGCCTTAACACCTCCCACCACCACCACCAAACTGGACTGTAGGCTTCATCATGGCACAGACCATGGCTAATGCACCTTATTTCCCCCACAAGCACTCAGCCAACAAATGCAGGATGCATCATTACCCTAAAACTGCCAGAGGTCCTGGTGTCTAGGGAAAAGCTGCTTAACTTCTGTTTCCTCTGAACCCACTTAATTTCTGCCACCTTCTGACGCTAGCTCCCAGGAGCTCCCAACTGAGCTGTTTCTCAGAATCAGAGAGAGATCCCTGGGTTCTTTCCTAGCACACACCCATGTTCTTCATGCTCACCCAACACCACCTTGACCTGCAGGCAGGGAGAGGTGCCAAGTGTACCTCTAAGCAACAGCTTTTCCACTCCCTCTGCAACATGAACCCATCACAAGACCTCTCTCCATTCACTTTAGGGAGCAGCTTAAGGCCCCCCTGCAGATGGTGCCAGCTTCTCGGTGAGGTGGTTTGGCAGGGTGGAAAGTGCAGTGGCCCATGAGTTGAAAACCTGGGCTCTTGTCTTAGCTTTCTCTGACTCTGATCTCTTGAAGAGCCACTTCTCCTGTAGATTTCTTCTGTGTAAAAATAAAATCAGTACCACCCAAACCTTTTCCAGCTTCCCAAAAAGGGCATGGAAAAATCAAACAAATAAAAAAAAGAGCTGTCCTGTTGAAATTAAAAGAGAGGTAGTTTAATCTTTCTTGCTTGATGTCTCCTTTGCCCATTTGCTCACCTCCAGCTGCCCCTGTGAGAGCTCCCAGGAACCTCTGACAGCCCTCCAGGGCAGTTTGAAGATCATTGCATGGCTAGTCACTGAGGAGTCCTCCTAACCTGAGTTTCTGATCCCATAATAGCAGTGGACAGCAGAGAGAGCCAATACGGTAGGGAGCTGGGGCCAGCAAAAGGCAATCGCGGAGAACCTGCCATCTATTCAGGGATGCAATCACCCATGTGTGTAGAGGGACCTCATACCAACATCCCAGGCCTTACCGGTGGTGGGGCTGCTTAAGGCCAGGGGCTGAATTTTCTTAATCTCTACATTCTCACCACTTAGCACTGTGGCTGGACCAAAGTGGTCATTTTTCTATCACATTCGATGACTCTCAGTAAGTATGAGTTGCTTCCCATGCCTCCTCTGATAAAGCATTAAGTTCTTCTGTGCTTTGTATCAAAACTAATTGTTTATTTATCTGTCTTGTTCCTGTGTTATAAGATACTTGAGTGCAAGGATGGTTTCTTATCTCTGTATCACAACCAAAAAGGACAGAATGAGCCATGAGGTGAAAAGTCAGGAGAATCCACTTAGAGATGTTCAGAAGTATAGAACAATATGTTTTAAAGGTGGGTTGGGGTTAAGACAGAGTGCCACACTCAGGTGGGCAAAAGGAAGGCTAAAGAGGGCAGGATAGTAGGGCAGACATCCTGAATGTGGGCTCTAGGGTCAGTGAGGCCTTGGTTCTAGTGAGTAGGTTCTAGTGTAACAGCATCATTTGTCAACTTGAGTGGATAAGATTACTCACCTCAAAAAGTACTTTTGGGGACAAATAACATGAAACACATAGAGTAGTTAGCACAATGCCTGGCACATAATAAGCTCTCAAAATATCAGCCATTATTACTTATGTTAGCTCTTTAAATAATATATTATTATTATTTATTAAACATTGGCTATTATTATTTTCACTGTTTTTGCCTGTTTTATTATTATTTCACTGTTTTATTTCATAAAACACTTACCCAAGTCAGCAGCAATTTCTCTATTTGGTAGATAACCCCCTTTGGGGGCTGTGAAAATAGCCATAAAGAATAAACTCTTAAACTGCTCACAAATACTTGGGCAATGTTCTAGTCTGTTCAGGCTGCTCTAACAAAATACCACAGACTGTGTGGCTTATAAGCAACAGAAATTTATTGCTCACAGTTCTGGATGCTGGAAAGTCCAAGATCAAGGTCACAGCATGGCTGCCTTCTGGTGAGGCCCCATTCCTGTTCATAGCAGGTGCCTTCTCACTGGGTGCTCACATGGTGGAAGGGGCTAGGAAGTTCTTGGGAGTTTTTAAGAGTGCTTGTCCCACTCAAAGGGCCTCCACCATCATGACTTAAGCTCCCGCTAAATGGCTTGCCACTAATGCAGTTATACCTAGGGTTAGGATGAATTTTGGGGGGACACATTCAGTCTATAGCAGGCAAGGTGTGCAGCCATAAAGAAAAAAACAAATCTAGAGTTACATAGGCATGCCTGACTGCCCCCCCATACACACACACACACACACACACACACACACCCCTTTTCCAGGTGCCCCTGGGATAGATTTCTGCAAACCATGTCTTATAGTAAGCACTCTTGGTGCTGTCCTAGGAATGATCCCTGAGCCAGTGTGGAGGAAGGCATTCTTACTATTGTTTCCCTTGAGAAGTCTGTGTTTGTTTGGGATGAGGAAAAACATGTAATAAAATGTCGTGCATGAAGTCTAACTAACCCTAAGAAACTGATCACCTCTTGGCTGGTGGTCTTCCTTCAGGTTGGCTTGTAAGTCTCAGTGGATTCACCCATTGAAACTATAATTGTAGTAAGTGCTCTGTTTGCAGTGATGAGATCAGGACCCTAGAAAATTCTTAATTTGATTAATTTTATTGGATTCCAACTTTTAGGATAGGATTTAGGAACACTGGTATACCCCTTAAACTGGACCATATGCTCTATGAACATTAGTAGGAATAAAAACAAGTCTCAATGAAAAAAATGTGCATGAATTGATAAAGTATTATTAATGTGGGCAATGGAGTACAAGAAACAGTATCCTAGTTCATTTATTCATGCCCTTGAATTCAAACTTCCCTGGTCTTTTTATACACTAAATCCATCCTTTACAAAGCAAAAGTGGATATATGTGAAATCAGTGCATCCCACTTCATAAACTTGGTTTATAGAAGTTCATTTTTCTTTTAATAATAAAATGTACATGACTCCATGGTTTACGTGCTGCGGAGAGACGTTCCTCCCTACCCTAGGATTACCTTTTCTGTGATTCTATGTTGTTGGGAGAACTAAGTAGCTGTTACTGGAAAGGGCTTAGACTAGAGTCTACCTCAATTCTAAGAGAATAGCAAGCATTCAGTGAGTATAATGTTGCCATTATCCCTTCAGTGTCATTCCTAGTATTTCAGTTTGCCCATTGGAGTCTGAATTTGGTGAGGTGATTTGAGGAAAAGGATGCCACATGCGTAGTAGTTGTCAAAGCTGTTCATGAATATTCCAGCTCCTTAACTTCCTGGCACGAGGTAGAATCACACTGAAGCAACCACTTGTGGGTAGGTGGAGCCACATGACCCATTCCGGCCAATGGGTTGTGAGTGGAATCAGTGCATGTGCCCTCCAGGATGGTACATTTCATAGCCGATGCAGGACCCAAGAGAGCTCTGTTTGTAGTCTGCCAAGACCAGCAATGTTTCAGATAATGGCTACTCCTCTCTCAGTCACCAACGGAGAATAATGACAAGGCGTAACAGAGTCCCCACCGATTTTCAATGCATGAACAAGAGAGAATTCCCTACTCTTTTAAGCCACTGGAATTTGGGTTCCACCAAATTGTTACTGTGACCCACCCTTCCCTATTTTGACTGATACACACCAGTAACTTGGTTATCGGAAAACAAGCTATTACTTGTGAGTGCATTGCAAAGGTGGCCGTGGCTTATTGATAATCCATAACAGTTCTGTACCAGGGGCTGTTTCTGTCACAGCATTTCCCAGGGTTTTTTTTTTTTTCAGGGAAAATATGGAGGAAGGGAAAATAAGGCTCCTCCTTTGGGTATTATGCTCATCTATGAGTTCCCGATGTTTAGATCATTCCTTGCTAACATTGACTTGGTGATATGGTGCCTCTGCCTTAACACATGCTTCATCCTCAATTTGACAGTCAAGGCTCTGTGACCAACACACTGCCTCTTCATAGCTGTGATTTTGGTGTCCTCTTCTACCTACTGGTCTCAGTCAGCACCATCTCAATCATCAGAAATTTTCAAACAATGTTGAGTATCAAAAGGGAAAGGAAAGGGAGTTTCCAGCCCTTTTACAACTTGACTCCTTACGCAAATATGCTCAACCCCACCCAGGAAGTTCAAGTTCTCTACCAGGGGAATGGCTAGCTTGGTCACGCCCCAAACTTGTCCCCCAGTTCCTTCCTACACACCAGGTGCTTGGCCCTTTCTCCTGTTCCCCCATAGCCCTGGGCAGAAACCTCTGATGACCACCTCTCAGGACCTCTGTAATTTTCTCTTGGGGCCCATCCCCAAGAGGAATGTGTTTTTTAATATCCTGGATTTAAATATTCCTCCTTTCCCTACCCCAGCTACCTAAGGTAATACCTGGTTTATGGGGCCTCACCACGGAAGACCTAGCTCAGGTATCACATTCAATGAGAAGCCCTTTTCCTATCTCCTCCTATCTCACACCCACTGCCCATTCCCCTATTTGTGTCCCCCTCACCCCAACAAATGTTTGCACTTGCTTATTGACCTTATTTATTTACCAGCTTTTCTTCTTATGGACTGACTCCTCTGATAGGCTGGGATTTCCTAGAAAGCAAACCTTTCATTGATTTTTATTTATTTTCATAGTCTGAACAACTGATGCATGCTGGTCTATCCTTATGCCCTTAATGTGTGTATGTTCAATTATCAGATGAATATTCACCTTGTATATCCACAAAAATTCACCCATCTAGTTAATAATTCAAAGTCTGTAGTATGATTCAAGCTATAGGAGAAGGGAGGAATAAGAAAGACTTTCAAAAGAAAGAAGTAGAGAAAAAACACAAACAAAAAATATATTGGGGTAGGTCAAAATCAACACTATTGCTGACAAACTGATAGGACTTCCTGGATATGCTGCGAGTCTTAATGTCTCAGGTGGACACTTTGAAGTTTCTAGTTTTGGCCTGTCCAGACCATAGGACATAGTAGTCCACCATTCCGGGAAGGGTGCCCTTGCAAGACCCCAAAAGTGAGTGTCTCCTAAAATTTTGCACTCTAGCAGCTTCATTTGCCTCACTTTAGTCCAGTCATGCCCTTAAATACACCTTGACCTGGAATTGATAGTTGTTGAAAATTTTGAACACACAGTGTACTGGAGGAGATCAGATCCTTCCCCTTATGGCATGAACATGCCAATGAGGGATTTGCTCGGTGTGTAGTGTGACACAGTGACAGAGCCTGCAGCAAGCACAGTGGGTAAGTTTGAAATCACTCTTGACTCTTCCCTCTCTTCCCTATATAACCAGTCAAGTGGTGGTGAGACTTGTTTCCCTGTCTTTCTGGGAAGGGGTGATAAGGGAACCAGCCACAGCAGGACAGAAGGAGGCTTGCAGATGCTGTGGGGTGACCGTAACTGGCTGGCTGACCCGTGAGCACACGTGAAAGACCCTTGGCTACTTGGATGATACTTGAAAAGGATGAGCAGGAGCCAGTGCAATTTCAATAATGACTGTGCATCTGTATCCACAGGGGATATAAACCTGGGGAACTTGGTTTCTTACATGTCCACTCCTCTCTAACACAAACCCTGCCATGCCAATAAACCTGGTCTCTAATCTTGAGAATACTACATTCATTTCTACCTCTACTCTTTTGCTCATACAGTGTCCAACCAGCTATACAGCCCTTCCTTCCTCTCCTGTTTATTTTACCTAATGTGATTAGGTAAGATAAAGCCCTCTTCTTTTTTAACCTATCTCCATCTATGTGGTCTCCTCTGCTGTGAATATCTGCCATGCTGTATTAGCATACACTTATGCACTTGACTGCATGCTGTCTCATATCATTATTTTAATGTTTTCCAAGTGCCTCTTATCTGCCTAACTTGATTATATTCCCTTTGAGTTCAGGGTCTTGGTCATGAATGTCTTCCGTTTTTCTCTAAGAGCCCTTGTGCTTCCACATATAGTAGGAATCTAATGCTCACTGGATGGGTGGATAAAGAAACAGCACATAAATGTGGTGTTTGTATACTTCCTTTCTATGATTCTGCCAAAATCATCACTTGATCTCTCACGATAACTTTTTTTTCTAGTACTGGAGATAGATTTTCCCAGAGGTGTTAATGCTCTTACTCACTCCCTCAAGGGGAAGGTATATAAAGCAGAGAAAATGCAAATATGTTGGCTGCATAATTTGGGGCAAGCCAAGAGCCATCACCCAATTCACACCTGAAAAGGAGGAAATAATAGCAACAGAAGGAGTAGTAGAAGTGATGTGAGGGGCACCATGATTGCTTCCTCAACAACCAGTTTGTCTTCTCGAGCTCTCCCCAAAGCACAGGGGCTAACGGATTAACCCAAGTGAATCAACACAATCTCATCTGCTGCTACTACTAGGTTCAGGTGCGGGCACTTCGCAACTTTTGGGAAGATGTTTGTGGCTGCCTCTGGAAAAGAAGCATCTTCATTAAAGTGAAAGCTTCCCAAAGCTTTAGTTGAAGCTGAGTGACACCCACTATAGAAGGCATGGCAGAGGAATTGAGAGAAAATGAAGTCCTTGTAACATTGTTTAGCTTCTGAGTCGAGCTATCCCTAAAGTTTACCCTATCCTGGACTTCAGTTAAATGTGACCTTTCTTTTCAAGCCACTTAGAGTTGGATTTTCTGTTATTTGCAAGGTAGTATAAACTATATACCTGTAATTATTATGATGACAATTAGCCACACCACAAACTCACAAGCTAATTGGGAGAGTGAAAATTAACCACAGATTGAAACTGCAGTGTAAACTTTATTATGCAGATGTTTGCTGCTAAAGTCTCTTAGTTGAGATGTCTTCCCTTAAGAGATAGAACTTGGAGAGGATCTTAAAGATGTAGAGGACTTGTTGGGTTGTTCACTTTGGGAGTTGAAAACATTTC
Source organism: Manis pentadactyla (assembly GCF_030020395.1). Classification (NCBI taxonomy): domain Eukaryota; kingdom Metazoa; phylum Chordata; class Mammalia; order Pholidota; family Manidae; genus Manis; species Manis pentadactyla. The sequence continues at coordinate 161,196,556 of NC_080022.1, read as the reverse complement.
TTACCAGAAAGCTTGAAACATTAAAATACAAACTGAACAGAATAGGAAATGTGACAGATACTGTACATGATAAACTTTCTAGAAGGAAATGATTTACATAAAACATGGTGCCCCGGCACAAAGTGCTAAATAACTGTTTATAAAAATTATTTTAGAAAATAAATTAATCCTATTGGTACAACATTTTAAAGTTACAAAGGTGTGCAAACGTGGAGTCAGTCTCTCTCCTTACCCTGACCCCAATGTACTTCTCAGTCATCCAGTGTACCTTTCTTTACTTTCCAGAGTTATTCTATATAGATCCAGATATTCACATGGTGTCCTCCGTACATACTGTGCTGCTCCATTTTATTTTTTATGTAACATAATGTATCTTGGAGGTCTCTCCATTATCAGTGTGTTTAGAGCTGTCCGTTTCTTTTTAACAATTGGAGAGACCTCAAATACAGCCCAATAGTAATTTACGTTTTCATGAATTTGACCGGATTTATGATTGGACATTTAGAGTGCTTCCCATCATTTGCGTCGTCCAACAGTGAGGTACCGATTATCCCCGCTGGACAGACACTTGACAGCTCGCATAAGTGTCAGCCCATCTGTAGGATAAATTTCGAGTCACGGAATCACCGACTCAAAGGACACAGGGACGGTAACTTGGGTTCTGATGTTGAGTGCGATGACGGAGTCAGCTCTCTCAAGTTGCGGGTCAGGACGGTGACCGCAGACCCGCAAGGTGAGCACCGGTCCCACTGCACCGGGCTGCCGCCCGCGGACCCCACGGCCAGTCCCGCCGCCCCGGGCCCGCCCCTCCGCGCGGCCCCGTCCGCCGCGCGCCCCGCCCCGTCCCGCCCCGAGCCCCGGGCTGGGAGCCCCGGCACGTGCAATTCCACGTGAGCCTCCGGGCCCTCGCTAAGACGGGGACAGCGCATGCGCCTGCCGCGGGGAAAGTAGGTCAGAGCCCTCCTCTCACGTGACCCGCTCCCCTCAGTTACCCTCGGCACCTCCCCGCAGGGCGCAGCAAGGATGCGCTCTGCAGCCAACGTGACGGGGCCGGCCGCGGGTGGGGGCGGGGCGGCCCGCGAGCGCCCGGGGCCCGCGAGGATTCGCCGGTTCTCCTCCCTCCCGAGCGCTCCGCTCCGAAGTCGGGCGGGCAGAAGGGAGCGCGGCGCGGAGCAGCCAGCAGCGCGGCTGAAAATGAATGCAAGAGGAAAGAGACCTCGAAACCCTGATACCGACTCAGGGCTGATCCATCTTCTTGCCGTTTGAAGCAACGCTGCCTGAGAGAAGGGAACTCGCGGCGCGTTCAGTGTAAATGGAAGCACACCGATCGTTTGCAGTCCCCAAGTGTACATAAGGTAATTCAGACATGCAAGGAAACCCACTTTGTGAAAGGAAATACAAAACAGTGTTAATGGTTCCTGCAGTTTTGCAGGAATATTCCACAGCCCCCATTTCTAATCTACCCACTGGCCCCCAAAGACACCCCCTCTAGAAAGGATTTAAAGCCGATTTCTCACCTTCCGCAAGAGAAGGTGCTGTTTCAGAGGTAAAGTTGGTGCTGATGGAGCGTGGGGGTGTTGGGCGGTGTGAAGGCAGCTCTGAATCAACTGAAGCCTGAGTTTTATGTATTAGGAATAATTTTTTCTTGCCCCCTCCCTTCTGATTTTCAACTTGTTGCGCAAACGACGGGCTCTGTTTTAATGAGCTGCCGTCCAGTGGGACAGACTGACAGGTACAGTCAATGGGTTTCAACGCAGGAGGCTCTAAACCGTTTCTCAGAGGTGTGCCCAGGTGCTGGGTACCCTGAGCCTTGGAGGCTAAGTGAGAGTTAGCTGGCAGAAAAGCAAGGCAGAGGGGGTAGAAATGTGTTCCAGACAAAGGGAACGACTAATAGTTACATCATATTTCCTCAAATAATTCTTTACTATAATTGTCTTAGCCATGCATATAGTTGGAATGGATGTTATTTCCATTGATGTTTTTGTAAGGCAGTCTTTATGAACATAGCTGTGCATCATGGTTTTTACCCGACATTTAAAAATAAATCCCAGGAGTGGGATGGTATACAAAAGCTAGGAATATTTTATAAAGCATTGTCAAAAGATTTCCCAAAAAAGTTGTGCTAATTTGTACCAAGGCATCATTTAAATGTTTAGCATTCAGGCAGTAAATTATACATTATTTATTTCAAATCAATGAAGATTAACACTTGAAGAATGGGATTAACATTTGATTTACTAGAATGCCATAAATCATAATACATATATATTTCTGGTTTTTGTGACCTGTGATAAAATTCTAAATGAATTCAAGTTTGAAAAAACTGAAACTTATCAGATCAGTGCATTTAATCCTTACAGGGAGCAACTTAGTATGTACAAGTGCATGGGGAGGGGAAGGAGGATAGGAGGGGGAGACAAACTAAAGTGCCACCAAATGCCTGTCTCTGTTCCTTTTTTACTGTGACTCAAGTAGTGCCAGACAAGCCAGAACACGCCAAGAAGTTTCCAAAGCTCTCTGCAAATGTCAGAATAGCAGCAGAATTAGAGGCCCAGAGGTTGACCCAAGAGGCCACTGTAACTGGCAGGTTCAGGAAGGCTGAACACGTGTCCGGAAACAAATTTCCAGAAACCTGCATGCTCCCCAACTCTGTCTCTGCTGGCATCTGCACTTGCAAGGAGGAAACAATGCTGTGACACTCAAAAAGACATTTAGGAAACAGGTAACAGGTAATATGGACAAAGAAAGCAGAATGTATCTTGCTTTTTGCTTGTATTAAGTGAGATGATTAAGGAAAACTGAAGCCTGGTGCAGTTATGATTTTGCAGGGACAAGGGTGTAGTTCTTCCTGTGGTGGTTTCTCTATCATCCCTTCTCCTCTCACAGTAGCCTTATACTTTAGGAGCAGGGACTTAACCTACCCACAGCTTCTGGGGTTGGCCTTGATCAGGGCAGTCCCATTACTCTTCTTGTAAGAGTTAAAGAATTAATTTAGCAAAAGTTCTTTGAAAAGCATCTGACACATACTTAGAGCTCAGTGAAAGTCTGCTGTTGATACTGTTCTGATTACCATTAGCGTAGCAAGGACTGGTGCAGTGAGAGGAAGCCTGGACTTGGTTCAGTGCTTATGTGGTGCCGTTCTTTCTCCTTGGATGGGGGTGAAGACACCTGTGTATGGATGCCATCTTTTCACCCTGAGGGGAGCCAGCCCAACCACACACGGGATAAACAAGGAGCAAAGGAGGCCACACCCTGATCAAATTGCGCTTGTCAGCCTGCTTTACCTGTTAACAGTTGTTTGAGCCAAACACATTCCATTTCTTACTGCAGTCATTGGACTTGGTTCCCTGTTACTTGCCAGCGGAAGCACCCTCACTGATACCAAGCCAGGGCCCATTTTAATAAAGGGTCATAATGATGACATTGGCATTCCGTTATGAGCATGAATTTATTGAAGAACTGGATTAAATCTTATCTCCATGGCAGATGAATACAATGATCCGATGTAACTGTTTTCCAGGGCTGCCATAACAAAATACCGCTGGGTGGTAGGACTGGTGGCTTAACCAACAGAAATTCATTTTCTCACAGTTCTGGAGGCTAGAAGTCTGAGAGAAAGGTGGTGGCAGGGGTAGTTTTTTCTGACACCTCTCTCTTTGGCTTTTAGATGGCCACTTTCTCCCTGTGTTTTCAGATGGTCTTCCTTCTGAGTCTCTCTGTGTCCTAATTTCCTCCCCTATTATATAAGGACACAATACATATCGGATTATTGCCCAACCTAATGACCTTACTTTTAATTAAATTACTTCTATAAAGACCCTATTTCTAAAGATAGTCGTATTCTAATGTACTGGGAGCTAGAACTTCATAATATGAATTTGAGGAGAGGGGCACAATTCAGCTCATAACATCCAACAAGACACGAATGATATAATATGAATCATTTAAAATCAGATCTTCACCCTTACTCTAATTCTGTTCCTCAAGGTTTTTCTTTAAGGGGAGAATGTGTGTATGTGTGTACGGGCTGGAGAAAGGAGAGACTGAGTTTGGAAGAGGATTGCTCTGAATATAGATCCAGAAAAACAGTATACAATGAATTTCTGACTAAGGCTACTCTTAAGTATCTGCCCTCAAATAACAATTCACATTGATGACAGGAGAGCAAATGTAAAGGCAGCTTTGGTTATTTTACTCCTTGTGAAGATTGGCAGTTTTTCTAAAGAAGGTTTTTTGGGGCTGATCTTTTTCTTACCCCCTCATTTAAGATTTCTTGGCTAAACTGTTAGTGCTTTACTGAAGAGTAGAATCTTGTTTCTGGACATGGTTGAACAGCCTCTTCTGTGTTCTTTCTAATTTCACTAAGGCAAGGTTCTGAAAAAGAATAAAGATCTTCTTCTGCATATTCGTAAGTTGGCCATTGAATGGCATAGGTGGTACTGTAAGGAAAAATTTTGTGACGTGGAAGAAGTCACTTCCCCACCTCGGGGTCCGTTGTTAAACATGTAAAATGAAGCAATTGGATGAATAGTTTCCATGCTAGGATGAAAAGAAAGTATTTCAGTTTCTTTGTTGGGCTTTGTGAGTGAAAACTGCATTTGTTGTTCTGAAAAATTCTTTGCTAGCATGGAAGTGCCCCACCAGGTACTCACAACAGTTAAAGAAGATGCGTTTTTCCAAGAATAAGATGATCCCGATCTCTTGCCTTTGAACATCTGCCTGTGTTTATTTCATTATACAATTCTTTTATTTTTCCCTAGCTGAGGAAAGGGGAAGGAAGAAGACTCATTTGTAGTGGAAGCCAACATTCAAAGGAAAATATTCCATTGTTGTTACTCCATGTACCGTCCCAGGGAAGGCATGCTCCAGCCCAGAGGTCTTAATCAGGAATGCACACCAAAACCTCTGAGATTTTTTTAATACACATGCCTTTGTCAATATTTAAATACACTCCACTTCTCACAAGTTTGAATCAGTGAGTCTGGAGAAGGGCCTGAATTTGTGGAAATGGTGGAAACTTCTACAGGTATAATGCTAGGCACCACTAGTTCTGAGCTGCACATTTGGTCCAAACCATTTCTTCTCATTAAATCATCCCCAGGACCATTTAGCCAATGATACTGAAACATCTTGTATTAGAATTATAGCTTGCATTAATGGAAATATATTTGCAAGAGGAAAAACTCTTTTTCCCAAAGTTACAGGTAAGGAGATGTATTGGTTAAGAAGAAGAAAAAAAAAGTTTAAGTAATTCATAAAATTTTACTTATTTTGCCATTCTAAATGCGGTTATTTCTGAAAGTAGGTGTAATGTTTTGCTACAGAGCTAACACACCCTACACAACAACAACTTTGTATGCAATTGCAATAGATAGCAATATTTGGTATCAGCGTCCTTTGTTAAATCACTGAGGTACATTCTGGAATTACAGCACTAAAATTACAAGAGGCTTGATTCCATCAACCTTCCTGGTGGGTTTACTTAAGGAAATTGTATTTATTTGCTGAACTGTAAATTAAACAGACTCTAGTTTTCCACTCCTCCAGACTTGGATATGGAATTTGTTCTTAATGGACTCCAGTAAAGAGCATCCAAGAAGAAAAAGAGGAAACATTACTCTTAAAAAAAAAAAAAAGATGAAGAATTTCCAGCTTCTTCCACAAATCCATCTCTTAGAGCAGTGGAATAAGCAGATATTTTGGTGTCAAACAGAACTGGGTTTAAATCCCAGCTCCCTCTCGCCACAGCTAGTCTATTTGTGTAGATCTTCATTGTACTTCTCCTTCTGAGATTTTCTGGTAGTCTTATGTGCACAATAGCAAAAGTCACATTCATGCAGTGGGGTGGCTGTAAGGCTCAGAGTAAAGATGTTGTATGTCAAGTGCTTGGCACATAATAGCCACCCTCAAGTGGTTCCCGGCATCATCATTAGTATTTTCCTAGGAAAAATATAGGTGTGTGTAAGTGAAGATTTACTTTTTCTTTATAGTTTTCTCTTAATGAGAGGGATTCAAAAAGAATTAGACTAAATTGGGAAAGCTCTAATTTGCCAGTTGGTAAATAGCGATGCCACCTCTGAAGTGGCTGCTCCTCTGTAGATGAAGCACAAACTGTGTACCAATACTGAGGTATATGTGACCTTCTCGAGGGACTCAAAGGAAGCCCTTGAACTTCTCTGACCTGCACATTAGCTCTGAATTGATAGCTTTACTGAAATCCAGTGGGAACTCATGATCCCTGGAGTTGAGTTGCTGCTACAATTTGGCACAATCTTTTTCAGTACAGGGAAGTGGATTCTAATAGGATATTTACAAGATTTCAGATTCTTAACAGAACCCCAGATTAGTAAGGACAAAGCAGGTGCTTATAAACAGTACCTTACTTAAGAGAGAAGGGAAAAAGAAAACTGAACCTTAAAAAAAATTTAACCTATTAAAGTACTGAACTTGCTTGGGGCAAATTCTTCTATCAGCCTGAATGTCCAGGAAAGTGGAAGCAGAAAGGAAGAAAGGCTGTGATGTTAATATCAGACATTCAAAACCAAGGGGAAGTATAACTACTATGCAGTATAACTATCATAAGTCTTTCTGCACCAAATAACATAGCATAAAAATGTAAAATATAACTCATATGGTTCAAATTATGTGTATAAACATCAACAGTTACCCTTTAAGTCAGGCTTGTTCCTTTTTAAGTGTTGCAGTATCTATAAAAGTAACTACATATTGGGACTCAAAGAAACACCTGATAAATGATCAGATGTAGACATAGTATTCACAGTAGTTAGCTCTGAAGATGGGGTTCAGAGTGACGTTACTTTTTTTTGTGTTCTTTTATATCAGTGAATATTTTATAATCAGCATGTATTATTCTTACAAGAAAAATAAGCTTAATTTAGAAAGACTAACAGTAACTGGATACTGTGTTGCAGGAATAAATATTAAGCATGTGTCCTGACATCATTTCATCCTTACAACCCCTAAAATAGTATGGCAAATATTGATGGATCTTCCTTTCCCAACACACATCTTTTTTCTACTTCTTCTATAATAATAGAAGTTTTAGGTAGACATGTACCCCCTAGCTAGAGACTACATTATCCAGCCTCCCTTGCTGCCAGGTGGCCAACTGATTGGTGGTGAGTAGAAAAGATGAGTGGAACCCCTGCTCCTCTTCCCTCCTTTAACCTTCTTGCTGCTAGAATATGAATCCAGGAGACATAGGGGTGATCATACTCAACCAAGCCAAAGAGGGCCATCCTTTGGGGAAGGGGAAATGCCAGAGAGAGAAAACCTGCGTTCCTCATATCATGGGGCCCCCGATCAGCCTTGGACTTTTTGTAATCAGACTGTTGTGAAAAGAAAAAATTATCTTCTATCTTGTTTTTTAAAGCACTGTTAATTTGGTATCTGTCAAAGCTTTCAAATCATTATTCTATCATTATTTTACATTGTCCCCCTCTTCTTTCAGTAACTGAACAGATTATATATTGTAACCATAATTATTTAAAAATTCATTTTATGTTTAATATGTTTCAGTAATCACCAATAATCTTTATATGCCTCAATATTACCCCTTCATAAATACTTTAATCATGCTTATTGGCCCTGATGATATCTTTTCATTCCAGAAGGGATTATGGGTGAACCCCAGCGTAGTTCTTATTTGAATAACAACTTGATTGTTTCTACAATTCTTGAGTCATGCCTTTTTCCTCTTAAGTTCCTGGAGATTTTTGTTTGTTTTGTTGTTTTATTTGTTGTTGTTATGTTGGGCTGAAGGGAGATCTAAGATCAGCCTGACTGTTTCCTTTTTTAAAGTAACCTACTCCTCTGCTAGATCACTTGCAGACCATAAACTTTAGAATAACAGCTTCACAAAGATGATGTGACAGCATTGGTCAATATTTAATCATTCTAAAAGAACATTGTAGACTTTCCAGTGTATAGATTTCTGGCTTCCATCATTCCATTTTCTTATTATATCACTTAACTTTTCTCTTTATTCTGTTATCACCTTCAGAAGCACCAACTATCTACCTTAAATTATCCACTCAACAAATATTAAATAAAGGTTGGTTACCAGTCTTAATATTACTGTGTTCCAGACATCATTCTAGATGCCAACTGTAGAATAAAGAACAGGATGGAGTTTCTACTCCATGGAGCATACCTTTTTTAGTGGGAGGAGGCAGAAAATAAGCAAACAGAAAACTAAACAAGATCATTTCAAATAGAGATATGTTTTAGGAAGAAAAACCATGGTGATGTGACAGAGCATAACTGCCATGAAGCAGTGATCAAGGGCACCTTCCATGCTTTAGCTGGACCCTGAATGGCTTGAAGCCATTCATCCAAAGATTCTCAGCTCCTCTTTCTTTGTCACACATCATATCCAGCCCCTAAGAAAAATCCTGCTGAGGACTTTTGAGAACTGATTTCACAATGTATCTTGAATCAGATTACTTCTCACCACCTGGACCAAGCTACCTTTATCTCTCAACTGGCCTCTCTGCCTCCCCTCTTGTGCTTATCCTCCCAAGTCTACACTCCTCTAGCATCCATAATCACTTCTGAAAAATCAGTCAGATTGTGTCACTGCCTTGCAAAAATCCCTACAAAGGTATCCTGTGACAGAGAGGGTTATTTTCTACCAGACACTGCTTATTTCTTCTTCTGCTACTAATAAAATTACTCAGTTTTAGCTAGGTACATTTCCAAGCTTCCCTTGCAGCCAGTGTTGGCCAGGTGACCAAATTCTGGCCAATAGGATATGAGCATAAGTGATGTGAACAGTTCCTGGACTGTGCCTATAGGAAGAAAAGGGTTGTCCTTTCCTTCTCCTTTTCCCTAGTTCTGTTGGCTGGCTTGCAGGCTCATGTGGTGGTGAGCTACCTTCCACCACATGGAGGGTGGCCAGCTCTGGGGGCTGGTAGAATAATAAGAAATGTGGTTCCTGACACTGTGGAGGCCCTCAGACTCTCACATAAGAGAGGAATCAACTTTTATATTTAGTAAATCATTGCTCCTTAGCAATGTGTGGTACTTCTGGATCAGGCCCTTAGAAGAAAGGGCCACCTTGTCTTTCCCTGATCTTGCCATCTGGGATGCAGATGCAATGGAAGCTGAGGGAGCAGCCATATTGGATTCAGAAATGGAAACATGATCTTGATCATGGCAGAGCCAACGACTATTCCTATGTGAGAAAGAAATTTCTAACCTATTAGAACTGCTGTGCTTTTGAGGCCTCTTCATTACAGCATCTTAGATCCTACCAACCTGCTATCTTTCCCTTCCCACTAAATTTGAAGTCCTTCATATGAAGACACGTGTGCCAGTCTCAGAGAGAGGCTAACACCTAGCACAGAATTTGGACAAAGTATGTATTAAAAATATATTAGTATCCTTCCCCTCTCCCCACTTCACTCAGCACATCATTTTAATGCCTGGAAGCCCCAAGGTCAGTGTGACTAAGTTTTAATGGGAATCTACATAATCAGAAAAAGTTGTTCTAAGAGAATAGTGGCACTACACATGTATGTCAGGAGACGTGTCGCTATATTTTTGACATTAAAAAGGCTCCAGTTTCTTTGGGAAGGTGGAACATTATTGATGTTGTGCCTTATAGCTCTTCATCCAGTCAGTGCCTTCACTTTCTCACTCTTCTCAGAGCGACTACAGGAACGAATTCATTAGGCATTCGGCGGCAGAAGCTCGACGTGTTAGCACAGCGCTGTGGCACCCGCTCTTTTCTTAGACTGTTAAGGTCTGTGAAGGTCAGCCCACTGTCAGGGCATTCATTAAACTGGGTGATGATAGGTCATGATTGGAAATGCATGGAATGGTGGGGAGAGGCCTTCTCTTGCTCAACGCACATCAGCTGCTGTCACTACAGGGAGAAGAAGGCAACCAACAGGGTTTCCACTAAATACTAAGAATGAGATTAGGTACTTTACGTACACTGTTGTCTTTGTTCCTCACAAGAGCCCTATAAAACAGTCATCACGGTCCCCATTTTATTGATGAGAACACTGAGGCTTAGAATATTTGTCTATTTGTCCACACTGAACAAGGCAGTTACAAAACCAGATTCTTTCACTTGTCTGTGTATCTTAAAAACTCATGCTCCTCCTCTTCCCCCACCCTACCCCCACCTCAGGCTTCTGACTGTGTGAGAAAGAGGTGTGAGCTTTGGATTGGGAGTCAGAAAAAAGAAATTCTCATGACCTTGAACACTCTGGGCTCCTGTCTCCTCATCTGAAAGTGGAAGAAGGATGTGGAGCCTGTAACTGGTGCAGGAATGACCCAAAGTGCTTCCCAGTCAGCATACCGGGCTCTGCTCCCATTCCTTATGTCCACACACATGCACTAGGCCACAGTTTCCCTGCACTCCCCAGGGAAGCCACAGATTAATTGCTTTGTTCACTAAATATTTATTGAGCACCTTCTAGGTACCTGACATTGTGCCTGGGTCACACTGATGAACAAGTTATGGATCTTGTTAGTAGGGGATACAAGCCATAAAAAAGCATTCACACATTTTAAAAAGTATCCAGAAAGAAACATATAAGGCTTTGAGAAGAGTAGCTCGACTTTGGAGGGCAGCCAGAGGGGGCATGCTTGGGAAGGTGACATTTAAGCTGAGCCATTCAGGCTGAGGAGGAGGTAGGAGTTCTAGGGAAAGTGGCAGGAAGAGTTCCAGGCAGAGGGAGCAGCATGTGCAAAGGCCCTAAGGCTGGAGAGAACTCCACAGGTTTGAGGAGCTGAGGCTTGAATAAGTAAAGCTTGAAATACAGTCAGGAGCCAGAATCTGCAGGGCAGAGTTTGAAAACTATGGTACAGGGCTTAGATTTAACTAAAATGCAGCAAAAAGCAAGAGAAGGATTTTAAATAGGGAAGAAAAGTGACCCAACACCCCCTGCCTTTCTTAAACCTAGTGCCTTTTTGGTGTAAATTCCATTGAAGTAAAACATATTCAGAAAAGTCCACATACATTATAAGTTCAGCTTGATAAATTTTAACAGTGTGGAAATCTCTATTTGCCAGCATCCAGATCAAGAAACAAACCATTACCCCAAGCCCAGAACCTCCCCTTAGGACTCGTTCCATTCACTTATTCACTGGCTTATGTTGAAGCTAGCTCCTAGCGGCTAGCAAGTGATGATCAAATTTTCAGGAATTTATGAGCTAATTCTTAAACACAGCCACTATTAAAAAGAAATATATATAAGCCTCCAATTAAATTAGTTGTTAAAAGCAATGGTAAGAACTTCTAGAAAATGCAAACAAATGTATGGTGACAGAAAGCAGGTCAGTGGGGCCTGGAGATGGAGTAGGGCAGGGAGAGGCAGGAGACAGGGGTCATAAAGGGGCACCAGGATATTTTAGAGGCATTGAATATGTTTATTACCTTGATTGTAGTGATGGTTTCATGGGTATATACAGGTGTCAAAACTTAACAGATTGTGTACTTAATCCTGTGCAGTTTATTGTAGGTCAGTTATATCAGAAATACTGTCAAAAAGAAAAGTGGTGCCTGGAACATATGCACAGAGTATTTGTCGAAAAGTTAATAACTAGACTAGGAGGGTTTAAGGATGGTGGAAATCAATAGTGTAGTTGGACAGTTGAGGTTATTTTAATCCTGTATTCTCGGGTGACATTAGCTGTTGGGGCTTTTAAATTTGTATGTGAGTGAGGTGCTGGGAAGGTCAGCTAACACACAGGAAAAAGTAATAAATATTCAGAATTCACCACTTACTACATAGTCTACGTTTGCTATTATTTATGCTCTTGAGGTTATTTGCATCTATTGTACCTGTCCAGTGGAAATCCCACATATGTGTGCTACAGCACAGCTTTTCCTGTGTATTAAGTGACATCATATTAGTAGCATGAAATTGGCCAAGATGGGGGTATTTACACCAGGGAAATCAGCCAATACTACAAATCATGGCTTTATTTTTTGGAGAACCAATTGTTAAACATTTATCAGCCCCCTACCATTCCCCAAAGAGTAACCACTACTAGCCTGGCTTCTAAACCCACAGAAACTTTATCCATAGCACATACTCTTTGGGATCCGATCTCTCTGGCTTCATCCATATTGTATTTGAGAGATTCATCCATGTTGTCGTGTGGAGGGAATTCACAGAGAGGAGAATGAATAGCAGTGGTACGAGGATGGGAGGCATGGACATTAGTAAAGAGGTACTTTCTGACCAGATTGTGTATCCATACAAATATTGGATGTATTAGATAATATCTAACAGCGGTGTTAGAAATGGAAGACAGAGTGTTGCGATGGAACCCAGTGTGATTGCCCTCGACCCCAGTGTCAAAGAGGGTCACAGCTTCAGGACAGTTTCTGAGACCAGGGGCTGCTGTGGAAGAGAAGGGATTGAAGAGGTAACATGTGCCTCACCTAGAGGGGGCACCAGCCAAAGGATTTGTAACTGATCGTTGGTGGCTTAGGGTATACAGGAAATGAACATATGGCAGAGGAGACGAGACTCTTCCAGACAAGGCAGATTGCAGCCATGAAATGAAGACTCCCATTACTTTTGGGTAAAAAGCAAACATTATTGTAGATCCTTTGTTTCAAAGACTGCTCTGGTTTGAAACAGGATGGGGAAGGTGACTAACACACAGGAAGAGAAAGAGGAGGAATTTTATCTGGATAAAATTATACTGATAAGATACGGGAAGGAGAAAACAGATAAGGATTACAGGGAGGAGATAAGGATTCTATGGAGGAAGGTTGATCATTTTCAAGGTTCAATATACAAAATTCTGAATGAGTTGAAGAGGAGGAAATATTTCCATTCTTTTGTGCTTGTTCGTTCATCCATACACTTAATATTTATGTTTCACTCAGTAGGCTCAGCGCATGTGTTAAAGAGGCAATGTCTGAGCCTAGAACTTTGCTTTTAGAGGCACAGCCTTACTCTGATAACTGGAAGGGATAAGACCAGGCTGTTCAAAGGAAGGTGGTGGTGGGGAAATTCGGAGCAGAGGCATGAAGCCTGCTTTTCCTCCCTCCCGCCCCAGGAAGGAAGATGTGCCCTGCCAGGAGGGAGAGCACTGTCTCCTTCATTTCTTATTTTTCAACTTACTAGTATCCTAGTGTAGAATTGTCTGGATATCATGAGAACTGGTGTCAAGATATGCTCTGAAACTGATCTAGGATCCAGGGCAATATCTCAGGGACCACATAAATCAGAATAACCTCTTTGTGGGTTGAATTGTGTCCCCCCAAAAAGATACATCCAAGTCCTGACCCCCAGTACCAGTGAATGTGAACTTATTTAGACATAGGATCTTTTCAGATATAATTAAAGGTCTCAAGATGAAATCATCCTATATTTAGGATGGGCTTTAAAGCCAACAACTGCTATCCTTATAAGAGAAAAGAGGAGGGATATTTGAGACACACAGACAGAGGGCAAAGGACATGTGAAGGCAGAGGCATTGACTAGAGGGATGCAGCCCCAAGCCAAGAAATGCCTGAGCCCCCAGCAGCTGTAAGAGGCAGGGAAGGATTCCCCCCAAGTGCTGCTGGAGGGACCCTGGCTTTGCTGACACCTTGAAGGTCTCCAGAACCGTGAGAGAAAATTTTCTGTTGTTTTCAGATACCAAGTTTGTGGTGACTTGTTAGGTAATTTTCCTAGGGAAAAAAACTACACACCTCATTAAAATGGCAGATACTTGGACCCTACCCCAGACACCTGAACAAGAATCTTTAACAGCAGGCCCAGGAATCTGCATTCTAATGAACTCTGGTAAAATTTGTTAAGTTTGACAGCCACTGATAAGGAACCAACTGAGTGTGGCATCTGTCTTTGGAACTACAGTGACCCGATCTCTCAAAAAACTTTTTTTTAGAAAAAGAGGAAACCCCATAGGCTGCCTGCCATTTTCTTAGCCAAGAACCCAGGATTATTAGGCAATGGTATGCGATACCCAGATTACTAGTTATTGGAGACTTACAATTACTTAACCACTGACTGCATAGCAACAGGAGCCACAAACCTAAAAGCATGGTGGCAGGTCTCATGAGACAGGAAATCTTTCTGATTCCATGTGTGCAGAAACTAATAAGGAAGGCGGGCTGAGTGGTCAGGGGTTCGTCTCAGCAGGTAAACAGAAACCCAAGCTGGAGAGGTAATGGAGAATCTGGGAAGCCTTGATAACAAACACGACTCACACTCAGATTTGGATGAAAGCTGACAGGCAAAGGAGGAAGGACTGAGCTCCTGAACTCTGTAAATGATACTGTTCGCTCCCTCAAAGGAAAGCAAGTACAAATAGTTGAAATGTGAGAGTTAGAGAAAACAATGCTCAGGCCGGCTGATGGTACCTCTGCATGACCCAGGCAGATGACTACCTTTTGTGTTGCCCCATGAAATCCACGTTTCCACCTTCAAGCACTTACTGAGTGCCTTCTGTGTGGTGGGTACAGTGTTAGGTATAGTGACAAATATCAAGCAGAAAGAACCACACCCTCAAGGAGCAGTGGGGGGAGATGGACAGGTGAGCAAGCATTTCAGGAGCACAAGGGAGGACCAGCTTTTTCTGGGAGCATCAGGACGGTTTCGGCAAGGAGTGGCAGCTGGGCTGAGCTGGGAAGGTTGAGATAGGCATTCATCAGACAGGAAAGGGAGTGAGCATGAAGGTATAAGTACGACAACTGATATTCATTGAGCTCGTATTTTGTGCCAGGCACTAGACCAAATTCTTTATATGCAGTGTTGCATTTAATCCTCACCTGTGTGATGGGTGTAATTGCTTTTCTTGTCTTCTTGCTGGGGAAAATGAAGCACTAAGAAGCTGAGAGACCTGCCCGGACTAGCAGAGTGTGGAGCCAGAATTTGAGCTCTTTTCCCCTGAGCTTCCTCCTGAAGCACAGCATGCTGTCTCCTGTGGGTGGGGTGAGGGGTGCATGGACAGATAGGCATCCCAAACTGGGGACCCCTTCTAATTCCATAATTCTGCTCTCACTCATTCACTCTTATTCATTCATTTATGACCCATTCCTTGGCCCCTCAGAGTCCCACTAGGCAGGGGAATCTGTGTAGGGGTAGGTATGGGGCAGGAGCCAGAAATGAGTGTGGAGATTGCTGCTCAACTGGGATAGGCCGCCTACTGCCCGACAGGAAGGGAGGTTCATTCCACATGTATCGTGGAGATACTCATGGCTCATAAACAAGGAAAAAGAACAAGAGAGAGTCAGTACTTTTGAAAAAACTTTAGTGGAAGATCAGTGAGGGTTGGGGAAGAGGGAGGGTTTAAGAAGAGCAGTAAGTGAGGTGGCTGTTGGGATCCCCTAAGGGAAACCTGAAGAAAGTCTTAATTAAGGCAGTGGCAGAGAGAAGGGAGAGGGTATTTCTGAGAAGCAGTTAAAAATGGCCTTCGATTTTAAATACTGCAGGGAATTCTCAAAAAGTCAAACTGGAGGCTAAGGAAGGAAGAAGGGTCAAGTCTTCAGCTTTTAGCTTGGTGACTGAGTAAATCGGTGCCATCAGGGAAGGGAGAAAATCCAACAGGAGGAAGAGTGAGTTGGTTTATCTGAGGGGGAGGAAAGAGGGGTGATAAGTAGGGTTATATTGCAAAGAGAATAAGATTCTTAGATATTAGGGACTTACTGTTGAATTAGAAAATTGTACTTGCCAGGCCATACTGTTACATTTTTTATTGTCTATATATTTTGATGGTTTGACATCTTAAAAACCTGGGGGGGGGGACTGCCCCTTTGGGGATTTCAGTGTCCTCATCTAGAAAATAAAGAATGCAGTGGGCCTTTGTGGTTTTGTCTGTCAAAGAGTCCCTCCTCTTGGGAATTGCTCTTCTTCTTTCCACTCCAACCATTTAATCCCAGTCGGAGGGGTTATGAAGAATGGCCATTCTTACTCTAGTGAAGTTTGCGTCCCAGAAACTGAACAGCTTCTTGTAGTTCAGAGTGAACTATTCCATGCCTGTTGACCCTGTGCTTGACATACTTTTCCCATGCCCCACCTCCCTGATCTACTCCTGTTCTAGCTACAAAACCTTCCTTAAGGCCCCTCGGTGAAGACTTCCCTGTGAAGCCCTTCCACCAGAGTTAATCATTCCCCCATTCACACTCCCTTTCTGTCTATCATTATGTGTCTCACACTGAGACAGGTATGTGGTTAGGTGGCTGTCTCCCTACCTGAGTGCAAGGAACCCCATAAGTCCTCATCACCCAGTGCTTAGCCCAGAAGAGCCCTCCATTAGTGTTTTGTGTGCTGAGGAGTGAACGAGGGTGTCATCTCAGGAAGACAGACCTGCTGGCAGCTCATCACTCTTCCCTGCCTGTTAAGAAAAAAGAAAAAGAATTAACAGATGGAGAAGAGTGTGCTTGGAGCCCAGGAGAAGCAGAGTCCAAAGCATCGGGAGCACTGCCTCCAGCACTCTGCAAAGCCCAGCAGATAGGACTCCTGGGAGACGCGATGGGTAGGAGTCGTGTCTGTCAGTAAGAAGATCCAGAACTACCTTGGGCCAGGCATGACCCCTCAGGATGCTTCCTCCTGTTTCTCTCACCCTAGCTATGAGTCCCCATGATGGAAGTGTCCATGTCCGCAGTAACTCAGTTGGGAAGAAGTCACAGCTAGGCTGTGCACCCAGCTGGCATTGCCTGATATCCCTATTGCTGTCCACTTGCTCCTCATTCTGACTCCCTGAGCTCAGATGGAGAGGGGGAAGCAGGGAGCACACTGTCCAGCTGACACGAAGTTTGAAATATTGCTGGAAGTGCAGACATACCTGGCATGCCCAGACCTCCTTTTCTGAAGGAAAACTGCACCCAAATAATCTGGTGGCATTTGGCTTTGCCACGTGTCTGAGTTAAACCATCTGCCTTGACCTCTAGTAATTGGACCGATTACCAATGTTCCAACAAAGACACCCATTTATAGGCATAAGTTTGGCCCATAATTTAGGGGATGGCTCATGTGAAACTCCCCCAGTGTAAGAACCCCATATAGTGTGGTGCCAAGGCCTATGAATCAGAGTCTTGTCTTGTAATGAAGCCACAGTGAGTGACAGGAAGCTGGTCCTGTGTCCCTGCATGAGAGGTCATTGTGCCAGCTCCCCTCAGGTCTGCAGGATGCCTGTACATGGTCCCTGAGCACATGTTGCTCTTAGCAGTTCTGTGGTCTTCCTTTCCGCCTGGTTAGCCTAACAACAAACTTATCACCTCAGAGCATCTGCACTGATATTTCCCTTGCATCTACAAGAAACTAAGATGCAGCTTGGAAATTATATTTTTGATTGTGCTAGCACATCAATTTTGCTAAACTGATCAGCCCTGCATCTTAAGTAATTTGAAACTAAATTCTGAGTCATGGTGATTCCCTACCTCTATAGCTCAGTTGTCTTTAACTTCAGCTATATTTATGAGATTTGAAATGATTTTAAAGTGTTAATCCACAAATTTCTATTCCTTACCCTTTAGTAAGGTACAGGGAATGGGCAGCCATTCCCTACTCTGGCTGAGGAGCTACTAGAACCTGCTGTATTTGATGTTGCATTGAACTTCAAACTTATATTTCTTTTGAAGACTGAGAGCAATAGACAGAGGCTACCCTAGTGACTGGGGGGAAAGGGTGAGGACAAAAGGACGTATGTGTTTGGATGGAAAGTAGCTTCTGATATCCTGGACCACATAAACAGATGTGTAGACTCACAAGTGGGAGCATTTCTACAAAGGAGCAGAGAAGCCAGAAAATGCAAAAACGCCTCAATTAAGAAGCCCTTACATTTGCTTAGCCCTCTGAAATGGACCACGCGCATCAACATGCGTTACCTCATTTGGTCGTCCTAGTGATCCTGCGAGCTGGGAGACACAGCCATTTGTTTATATTTCACACAAAGAAAACTGAGAATAGAGAGGTTATCCAAGGTTACAGGACTGAGGCAGCATGTGGGCCAGTTGCAAGAATGATGAGTTTATTTGGTGGGTGTTGGTCATTCATTTACGGTATGGAGGTTAACATAAGCACAAGCTTAGGAGTCAAAGAAAGCCGTTTTCAACTCATAGCTTCTCTGTGTATTAGCTAGCCATAGGACCAGAGTAAGTCACTAATGTCCCTGGGCCTCACTCTCCTCATCTGTGAAATGGGGAGAATAATGCTGCGTGTCCTGTGTGTTGCAGGTAATAAGTGAGATCATATATTGCAAGTGTTTACCACTGTGCCAGAGCACAGTTAAGCACACAGTAAGTGCTCCTTCTTCTCCTTCATGTTGTTGTTACTGTTTTAGTAGTAGCAGGAGGAAACGCTGAGGTCTGCCTGGTGGCAAGCCCAGTGCTCATTCTGCTGCAATGCACTGCATTAATTTTTTTCCCCTCTCCCCTTACCACATATATTTTCCTTTCCTTTCCTTCTCTTCTACACAATTTTCCTTCACCTACTTTTCTATCACACATATATAGAGTCTCTGGCTTAAACACTTACTACCTCTTTTGTCTGTCTCAGTCTTTGCCACACAAAGCTACTAGAGCACTGGGACTCGGAGAAAGAGTGGGAGAGGCTCACTGTGCTTCCTTACACAAGCCATGCCTTGGAGGGGAGCTCAGCATTCCCAGCACGTATTTTCTTGGTTGGGGTTTGCATGGTCCTGACCAAGGGACTAGATTTGAAGGTCTCCAGTAGTTTAATTAAATACAATTTTCCTTTGTGGCATATTAGCTGGGGTAGAGGTTTCAGGAAGGAGAGGAGAGACCAGCTGGGTTAGGCGTGTCCAGCTGAACTCCCTCGTGATGCCTTTCACTCCTGAATTAATTCCCTGGACAAAGTGCCCTTTCTGACAACAAGATAAACAGGTTCACCTAGAGGTTTGGCCCGCTGGTGTATAAAGCCCTTCATAACCACAGAGCTCGGCTCTATCCATCCTAGGCTCCCCCCACCTCGCCCAACCCCAGTAGGGTACAGTGGCAGGCATTGTGTTTTCAAGGAGGCTTCACACCCGCTGGGGATCTGAAACACAGGCGCAGCTTAGAGTGCAGAGATCTTTCTGCAGACCTGCAGGGCTGGGGCCAAATGGCCGTCTCTCCCCTGCCCTCCCTGGGCTGTGGAAAAGACTGCCTTAGCCAACCTCACTACTCAAACTCCTGAGATGACTGGACAGGTGGAAACCACTGGCTGGGCAGAAGGCTGATTTCCAGAGCTTCAGGGCACAGTAGGGCTGGGCTGGCATCTTTTAAGAAGTTGATTCTGAGAAACCTTTCTTCTGCGGTCATTCCTATTTTTAGAACAGTTCCACACCTCAGGAGCCTCTGCTATCCTTCCCTCCTTGGAGAGACAATTGAAGAGTTTTCCACTGACTTGTCAAATGTTCTTACAGTATTTATTTGTTTGGATTTTTCCAAAACAGAGATTTAGTTTTGATCTTTTTCTTTCTTTCAAGCACATGCAGGTTAGGACACAAACACTGAAACATTGATAGCTGTAACCAAAAACATCTAACAGACTCTGAGTATTTGCTTATATACATAAAAAGCAAGTTGGCATTACCTCTGCCTGTAGGCTCTTACTTAAGTTAATGTGGATAACTTTGTAGAAGGTCTTGTGACAAACCGAATGAGCCATTGAGAGTGAGCCATTTATTTCAGCCATGAACTTTAATGAACTTTGTTCTGTTGCTTGATAGGAATCAGAGCCCAGGAAATTTAGAAATAGCACTATTCTGTCCTTGGAGGTAAAGTACTCATTTTCCTTTGGGATCAAAGGTTTTGGTACCCACAAATGTAGTCAAATAATTTTCAACAAATGCATCAAAGCAATTCTAGGGGGAAATGCACATCTTTTCAACAGTTGCTGCTAGAACAATGGATAGCCCCATGAAAAAAACAAACAAAAAAACCTCAACCCCTATCTCAATGTTATAACCAAAAATTAATTTGAGATGGGTCACAGACCTAAATGGAAAAGCTTAAGCTGTGAATGTTTTAGAGGAAAATATCTCCAAGACGTGGGTGGTCAAAGATTTCTTAGTCCACAGAAAGTAATAACCCTGAAAAACAAATTGGTTAAATTGAATTTCATCAAAATTAAGAACTTCTGCTCACAGAAAGACAGTGTTAAGAAAAGTAACAGAACAAGCCCCAGATCAGAAGAAAATATTCACAACATATATCTCTGGCAAAGAACCTGTATCCAAAATACATAAAGAACCCTTAAAATTCAGTAATAAAAAAGACAACCCAACTTATTAAACATGGGTAAGGGACTTGAATAGACACTTTGCAAAGGAAGATGGACAATGATTAATAAGCATGTGAAAAAGTGGTTGACATCATTTGTCATCAGGAAAATTCAAATTAAAAGCACAATGAGACATGACTATGCACTAAAATCGACTAAAACTTAAAGAAACTCATACCACCAAATGTTGGTAAGAGTCCTGAGTGAGCAGAACTCTTCAACTGCCGCTGGAAATGTAAGATAATTCACCTACTACAGAAAGCTGTTTGGCAGTTTCTTAGAAAGTAAAATATGCATTTACCCTATGTTACATCAATTCTACTTCTATTTGTTTATCCAAGAGAAATGAAAACATGTTCACAAATTGTGTCTTCCCATTTCTTTTCTCCGTATCTTTACCCATGTCATTCCCTTCTGGAATTCCCTCTTCCTATTCCCATCCCCAATTTCCACATGTACAAGTACTGTGCATCCTTAATGTGCTGGTTTGAGGAACCCTTCCCTAAACAAACCTCTGTATCCTCCAAGCCTCTTTGGTTCTCTTTCTGTGTTTCTCTTAGAATGTCACTTTCAATATTGGTATTATGGTTACATATGGCAAATCCCCAGCTAGTCTGTAATAACTTCCCATGGCACACAGTCTCTGTTTTATCTTTGTACCTCACTGAGAGCTTTACACAAGTTATTTTGAACTAGTATTTAATGAATGAATGAGAGAACATCCGTCCAATGACACACTGGACCTAAGGTCAGAGGATCTTGGTCCAAGTCCTGGCTCTGTCTAGCAATGTCAGATAAATTTTATGATCTCATTTGCCTTTATTTGAAGATAAAATAACTAAAATGATTGTGGCACACTGTTACTTGGTGACCCCCCATCCCCCAATGAACTATGCCACCCAACTTCCAAGCCTTTGTGTAGTCCCTCCCCACATGACTCAAGGCTTAGCCAAGTGTTTCGCTTTGACCAACGGAACATTCACAAGCCTAGTCTTGATGCACATAGCATATAGGGGCTTATCTTGGATTGCTGGCTCTTGGCAGCCCTGAGCTGCCATATACAACATCTGACTACTCTGCTGGAAAGACCAGGTAAGGAAGAGACCATGTGAAAATGGAGAGGCATTGACACTACATCCCAGCATCCTTGCTGAGCCCCTCCCAGATTGCAGAATGATGAGAAATAATAAAGTAGTGATTATTATAGGCCACTAGGCTTGTGAGTGATTTGTTATAAAGCAATAGAGAACTGGGATCACTGCTTCCATCATGGAGTTGCTAGGACTAAGTGAGATGACATACACGGAGGGCTTCGGAAGTGGACTTGTGCTAAGCATGTGTGAGGAGCTGTTGTTTCTGAGCATATGTACAGGTTGGCATCTGTGCTCATTTGCAGAATATGTCCATCAGAGAACTAGCTTGTGCAATTTAAAGGGTCTCACTATCCCATAGGCATAACTTTCAGTTCGTTCTCCCCCTCCTCCCTCTTACCTGGGCAGTGATCTGCCACCAAAGGGGAGGGGAGGGAATGAAAAATAAAATAAAATGATTTACAAATAGGTCTACAGCCAAAGGAGGGATGATGTGCCCACTTTCATTTATCTTGTTAGGGTATGGGGCTAATTTGAGTACTAGTGGATGCTTGTAATTTCAGGACTCTACAAATACACTGGAGGATAGAGAAGGCTGAGCCAGAGAAAAAGGAGAGGGGCCACCATGGTCTAAAGGACGGGTCCTCAACCTGGTCCATGTCTAGAGCTGATCGGGCTCAAAGAAACTGAATCATATGAACCAAATTCCCAAGGGACTGGTTGATCAATCAAGATACCAATTTATTCATTTGTAATAAATTTTTAAATGACGGTGTTAGGCTCTCTCCAGTAGTAAGGAAAACATTACTGTGGGAAACCAGGTTACTTGAACCGATAAAGGTTTCAGGGACGAGTGAGGAAGGGCAAGAGACCATGAACAGGTGGTACATTTGGGATGTGCTGAGTACGCTAGTGGGCTGATACATGAAGTGGAGGTTACACATCCTTTTGGGCACTTGGAATCTGCAGTCTGTTTCTAACCAGGCTGAGAAGATGCTCCCAGCTCTTCTAGTTTGTGGGTTTACAGGTAGGTGGATTGAAGGCAGGGAAATAGCTTCTCCCTCTTCAGAATTATGGTGGAGAGGGAGTCCCTTCTTTTGTGAAAAACAATATAGAACTGAGGGATTTGGAAAGTTCATCAAATACCATTAGCTCCACACCCAGCTCAGACACCTTCTTTGGGATCCCTCTCCTAATAGTAAGTGCCCATCCATCCATTTAGCTCTTTTAGGACTGTATTATAATGTTCACATGAATGCTAGACCCTAAGCTATTCAAGTTCTTGAAGGTTAGAATTATGTCTTATTTATCTTTTTGTCACCAGTGCTGCATAGTCCCTGGCATACAGTTGGTGTTCAATAAACGTAGGTGGCATAAGCTAAAAGTCTGATGTTTTCAGAAGTTGGCTAAAATTTGAAACATTACAACACTATCTCAGTAGAGATATCTCATGCTACCTTACCTTTATAACTTGAGAGTGAGAAAGACGAGGTTAGATGCAGCTCAGAGAGAGAAGGCACTGGCCAGCAGTCACCCTGCCTGGGGCACCCTGGCTTTGTGGCCCTCCTGGTCTCCTGGCTTCTGGGTGCCTTCTCTCTTACCCCACCCTCCTGGGGGGCTCCAGGGAAGTAGAACCTGCCATATCCCATTCTAGAGACCTAACCCTTAGGAAGGCCTTTATTCTTCTTGAAAGAACATTTTCTTTCATCTGTGCCCATTCCTCCTTTCAGACCCTTTCCCAGATCCTGCTGCCTTGATATTAGCAAGGAGATGTGGGAAGAGAGAAGACTCTGCCTGTCTGTTCACAGCTTTCCAGGCCTGAGACCAGCGCCTGTGCCCACCCCATACCCACATCGAACATGGGGTCAAACTGACAAAGCAAGATGCTGCAGCTGCTCCTTTGGCTGTGAAGCCCAAGACCCCCTTAGGGAATACTTTACAAAATCATTTTAATGACCATGCAGCCCTTGTAACTGGACTCAAGCAAGTACCTTCATTTGCATTCTCCAGGAGCAAATATTCCTAAAATCCCTTTCAGTGTGTGTATATGTCTGTCCTGCCCTCATTCATTTCAGGCAAGGGCCTATCCATGTCAAAACCCCCCTGGACAGGGTGTCCAGCTCCATCAGGGACTCCCCTTTCCACCCTACTTTTTTTTTTTTTTTTATCACATTAGAACTACAAAGTAGTTAATTTTCGGTGGTTGTGGATCAGGGCAAGAGAGAGGATGCTAAGCTTAGCTCTGGCCAAGAGACATATTTAGAAGAGAATTTACCTCCCATTCGGTCTAAACCGGTCACTCTTAAACTTGGCTGCTCTTTGGAACCACCCTGGGAGCTTGAAAAACTAATGATACCCGGTTGTCAGCCCAGTGGTCTGATTTAATTGATCTGGGATGTGGCCGGGGCATTTATCTGCATATTTTTAACTGCCCAGATTATTCCCAGGTTGAAAACTACTGAGATAAATTCCTCATTCTTTTTCCGACCCTGAAAAAATTAGATTCTCATTTCGGGTTAATGGCCTAGGGTATCAAGCACCTGTCCCTTTGCAGTTCGCCAGCGCTGCACGGTTCCGGAAAAATCCGCGCGCGCGACGATGCTAAACGAGCGGCGGCGGGCGCGAGGGCGGGGCATCTCGTAGCCACGCCCCCGCACGCCTATCGGCGCGCGGTGCGGGCCCTGACGTCACTCTTGTCAGGACCGCGGCACATGGGCCGCCGGTTGCTCTTAGCCCGGCGCTGCGGGGCCGCCGAGCGCGGGGGAGCTGCGGCCGCCGGCGCTGGGAGGGGGGTGGGGTGGGACGGCACGCAGCCTCCGGTGCTGGCACGAGGAGCCGGGGCCGCGCGGTGCCTCGCGTCCTTCTGCAGCCGTCTGCATATTTTCTAATTTCTTTTTCTCAATTTTGAACATTCTACAAGACGAGGGGTTCGAGGCAGGTGAGAGCATCCTGCACATCGCGGAGGAGCTGCGCGCTCTCCCGGGACCGTCTGCACTGGGAACCCGAAAGTTTTTGTTTCTGATTTCTTATGCAGATGTATTTACAAAGATACAAGTGATTTTTTTCCTCCCTCGTCTCCACCTCCTTTGAAAGCGAGTACTTTTGGCAAAGGAAGGAGGAAAAAGCTCTGCAACATTTTAGGGGAAGGTTAAGGTGGGGTTTTTTTGAGAAAAAATATTGAGTGCATCGCGATGGAGAAAATGTCCCGACCGCTCCCCCTGAATCCCACCTTTATCCCACCTCCCTACGGCGTGCTCAGGTCCTTGCTGGAGAACCCGCTGAAGCTCCCACTTCACCACGAAGACGGTGAGCGCTGCCCTCCTGTCTGCCCTGCCCTGGGGAGGAACGACGCTCCTGGGGTCCCCCTCCTGGGCTGGGCACGCCTGCTGGAGCATCCATCCTCCCTCCCTGTACCCTGGCACCCTGGCTCTGCTTTGATGAAATTGAGGCGCTCACCCATCATCCCTTCCGTCCTCAAAAAATGGGACTCCCTCCCTGAGCAACGTTTAAAATAGCACTGGGGACCTGGCCCAGCCTCCCTGGGTCCAGCTGCTTCGGCTAGGTGGGAGATATAACTTGACAGGTCCGTTTTCCCTAGATTGAGGCTTATTGCACGCAGAGTGAAACCTCCAGAGTGAGGGCCGAGCTTGGGGCTGGGGAGGAGAAACCAAAGGGCCTGGTTCTATGGGCGGGGAGGGGGGGTCTCACTGCGTAGCGTGGGTTTGGGGATCGTGCTGATGTTTCTGTTATTAGTTGGTATTTGGAACTCACGAGGTGTGAGCGGGGACGCGCGTTCCCCTGTGCTGGGTAATTCCGCCAGGAGAGTGTTGGCTGGGGCTGGCGGGGGGAGTGGTCTCTCGGCTGGAAGCCGTGCACGCCTCCAGCCCTGACACTTTCCCCGTGCACTTTTCCTGGTGGGAGGGGAGCGCCAAGCAGGTTCACGTGTAACCGCGCAGGAGCCTTCTCTGGCTTGAGCCCTTTCTTGGTAAGTCCCAAACCTCTCCCAGGCAACGTGGGCTGGAGTGGGAGAGGAGGGGTCGGGCTAGGAGGCGCCTTACCACGCTGGTGCCGCCAGGAATTTGATGTTTGGGTCGATGAGGTTTCCTGCCTTAGATACACTGCAGCACATGCGAACTGTGAAACCCGCAGTGTTGAAAGATCATTTGGCTACAAATAGCTTCGGAGTACTCGCATCTTCTTTGCTAGCAGAAGACAACCTGTTGCATTGCTAGAGTGGAGGGGTTTGCTTTGCTGTCTGCAGAGCGTAGCTTCCCTTTAATTGTCCTTTAAGGAGTAGCACTGGGGAGAAAGGTGCTGCGTGCAGTCTTTTGCATCTGTGGATGTTTTAAGTCAGATTCTCAGGAGATGAGACTGTGGGGGATTAGAATGGATGGCGGTGGAGGCTGTCTCTCTGAGGAAGAACTCAGAAGCCAAATTCTGTAATCCCAGTACTAGCATGGGCAAAATCCAGAGCACTGGTTAAAGGTCCCATGGGACGAGTGATACTTGCATGTAGAAAGTAGCTGCATGCCCCCATCATAGGTATGTAATCACCTTTTCCAACAGCTGCTTTGACAGATTGCATGCATGTAAAATTTTTGTAAATTGGATCATACTTAAGCATACATGTGGGAAAGAGGAGGAATAAAACACTGGGGTGTTTTTTTTTTTCTTCTTAAACTCCTTTTGTAAAATACAGTGTACTCCAGTGGCTTTAGAAGCAAACACATGTGGACTCCGGAAGTTCTCAATTTTCTTCTCTGCCATTACGAGGCCTCGGTCAAGTTCCTTCAAGTCTCAGAGCCTCCATTTCTTCATTGTAAATGGAGAAGATTGCTCTTTGCAAGTTTATCATAAGATTTTTGGGAGATGATATATGGAAAGAACTAGGTGTATAATAGCTCAATACATGGTTTCAAAGAGGGGTGGAAAATCCCTGCTTTACCAAAATTAGAATCACCAGCTCACAGATTAATTCAGGCTAAGTCCGAATGACCTCATATTGTAACTGTAATGAATTTCCTGGAAGATAAATCATGCCTGGTTATCAGCTGTTTTCTTAAAAATCACAGCAGTTCTATGCAATGGTATGTGACCTTCCCTTTGTGGATTTAGGTTATTTTGTCTCCTCAAATAATGCACCGAAGACTGTGTTCTCTTGTTTGTATCCTAGATCAGTATGTAGCCCTGTCCCAAGGACTAGTGCCTTCTTTCCAAAGTAAATAGGAAGATGTTGAAAAACAGGCAGAGATCCATGTCCTGCTTGAACTTTTAACTCTAGATCCACAGAAGCCAGGTGCCAGAGAAGAACCCTGGCATTTGTGAGAAGTAGTTTTGTAGAAGAGACCAGGAGGGGTGATAAAAAAGTGAAACATTTTCTCTCTTCTTTTTTTAAAGTCCAATTTTCCCCTTTTTTTCTGCAGCATTTAGTAAAGATAAAGACAAGGAAAAGAAGCTGGATGATGACAGTAATAGCTCGACGGTACCCCAGTCGGCATTTTTGGGACCCACCTTATGGGACAAAACACTTCCCTATGATGGAGATACTTTCCAGTTGGAATACATGGACCTGGAGGAGTTTTTGTCGGAAAATGGCATTCCCCCCAGCCCGTCCCAGCATGACCACAGCCCTCACCCCCCCGGGCTGCAGCCGGCTTCCTCAGCTGCCCCCTCCGTCATGGACCTCAGCAGTCGGTCCTCTGTACCCATTCACGCAGGCATCCCATCCCCGAACTGTATGCAGAGCCCCATCAGACCAGGTAAACTCTCATAAGGTTCTCTGTTCAGCACGTGAAAGTGAGGGGTGGGGGTGGGGCATAAATATCTTAACAATCAGGAAGGCTGTAGCTCTAAAAGTGGATCCTGCATTTCACTCACTAACATCCCACTTCAGTGAGCATCCATATCATCTGGAGGGTCAGCTAAATGCAGATTCTACAGCCCTACGCTTAGAAGTCATGCATCTTTAACCAGCTTCCTAGGGGAATCTGATGCAGCTGACCCAAGGGCTGCAGTTTAAGAAAAACCAGCCCACAGTTCCTGATGTGGGTCATTTAGGCACCCATCTCACCTCCTGTCCCTTTTCCTCATTGTCCGGGCATGTATAGATACCAGGAGCTTGTTGAATGATTTGGATAGACTCTCTATAAAGCTGTGGTTTACCTATGTTCATTCTTTGGCCTTAGGAAAAAAAAATGTGAATTAGGGGTGTGAGGCAGACAGCTTTTCATCTGGTGTTGTCAGTGATTGAGAAATTGAATCAGAAGCAGCTCTCAGTTTAAGCGTGGCTTAGCCTTCCTCAGCACCAGGCCCCATCTCTCTCTGTCATTATTCCTATAAACTAAATTGTTGTGGCCTTTTTTTAATTTTTTCATATTTATCTGTCTATCACACTCAATCTGCTTTTATCAAAGCCCGTAAGACCACAAGGTTGGCTGTAAATGGTGTTGAAATATGTGAAAGATCCCCTGGAATGACCAGAACTTTAAAACCCGCTGCTAAGTGCTCAGATATAAACAGAGGTTGCAGCAGCTCCGGCTTCATGACTTTAGCACCCTGTAAGGACAAAATGAACAGTAAGAAAAACCATTTCATGTGCACAGGTCACCAAGAACAAAGATTCAGCCAGATAAATTGTTAGGAAGGTCGCTGAGCTGAGGGCCTTAGCTGCAGGAAAAGACAGACGCGAGACAATAGGAGGCTTGTGCTAGAGATCATTCCTGAACCCCGTGTCCTTTACTGGGGTAGAATTTCTGTGACATGCAGAGCGAGATTAAAATGGAAGGAAATGATGCAAAGGAGAAAGAGAACACCCCTGTCTTGAAATATTGGTATTGGGGTTAAAGTCTTCCCACTTGGATCTCTCTTTGCTGGCCCCTTCTACAAAGCCCACTTGGAATTATACCTCAAAGCTACAGGCTGGAAGGGGAATTAAGTCTTAACCTCTGGCCACCCCAGGAGGCTACAGAAGCCTAGACACACTCCTTTATGTGCCCTGGAGCCTGTGTTACTTGGAATACTCAGCACCGTTGTCTTCAGTTTCTTCCCAAGAACAGACAACCAGTGAAATACCTTTTTAAAGTGGGAAAACAGACAGGGAAAAGGGAACCGAGCCCTGGAAGAAGGGGACTGAGCCCTGGGAGAAGGCACTGCTGTGCTTCATTTATTCTGCTCTGCAGATGAGACCACTTTGTAGCTGTGTGACCTCAGAAAGTGACATAAGCTCTCAGAGCCTCGGCTTCCCTTTGTGTGGAAGGGTATAATTTCTAGTTGGATTCTTATGAAAATTAGAGATAATATGCATAAGAGGTCAAATGCCTAGCACTGAATATTCTGTTAATGAGAGCCCTTGTGATCATTGTTACACCTATGTCAACTTTTATCTTTGCTTTCACTCCCTGTCTTCTGAAATACCTGCTTGAAGTAATTAGGTACAGTATGTAACTCCTCCTGGAGGGAAATGTCAGATTTTGACCAATAGTTACCATATTGGCGTGTTGTAATGCTAATGCTTATATTCAATCGACAAGTATTTCTCAATCCCTTGCCAAGAACAGGATGTGTGCCATGTTTGAAATATTGTATTTTTTCCCAAGAGGTAGGCAAATATTGAATCCCCACATCTTGGTTCCTACTGAGAATCAAGAATTGGGGTTTGAGAATTTGAGGTTCCCTTAAAAGTCATTTGTCAGAACTCACTAGAATCAGGATCAGAAATGATGAGAGAAATGATAATGCCACCCTCAGATTTGCAGTCCCTGGCAAAGGACGCCTGATTTTCAGCAGCTGTCATTTTGTTAGGTTATGGAGGAAAGGCCCGGAGATCAAAGTGGGCACTGGGAGGAAATACGCTCTTCATTTAAGTATCTTTTTTAATCATGGAAAGACACTTCAAAGTAATCTCCTTTGAACTGAAAACTCAATGATACTCCTACCAAGAAAGGAAAAAAGTTAAAAGCTCTTCGAATACCAAGTGCAGCTATAATAACAATAGCACTCTGCTATTCATACCATGTTGGTTGTTAAAAAGCTTCTAATGCGAAATAAAATTCTAGGGGATATGGACTGGGTGGAGAGTATCTCAGAAGCAAAACTGAAAAAGGAGGGTTCTCGATGGTTCTGTGTAATCACAGTAGTGCCAGAATAGAAATACCAAGTTCATCTTGAGGAACTTAAGTCCTCAGGAGAGAGGAGCCTAGATGTAGCCTTGGGCATTCTCGGAGTTGTATAATTTCAGTCTAGATCAGGGTTTGTTACCCCTGGCACTATTGATGTTTCAGGTAAATCTTTGTTGAGGGGCTGTCCTGCCCACTGAAGGATGTTTAGCAGCATCCCTGGCGTCCACCCACTAGATGCCAGTAACACCTTTGCCCCTGTCCTGTGACAAGTAAAAATGTCACCAGTCACTGCCAGATGTCCCATGGGGACAAAATCACTCCTGTTGAGAACTGCAAATCTAGATTTTCAATTTGGACAGCAAAATCTGGGCTTACTGGAGGATCCTGTCACACATATGGGTGCTTCTTACTTCCTGTAATGCTTTCTGGCAAAACTTTTGAGAAGGTCAGGAGACATTAGGTTGCTGAGAAGAAATATAACATTAATAAGCTCATAGTTACATACTTTTTGTTGATAAAACTAAGACATCAAGCTAATCAGGAAATAACTGCAGAGCAATTTTATTGAATATTTGTTTTCTGCTATTTGCTCAGTGTGCTTCTTTTGAGTCATGCTCCATAGCATTGTGTCATCAGTACTATCTGTCTAGCTGAAAGGAAATGAAGCCACGAGCTGACAAATTATGCATTCCTAGGTCTATCCCAAGTGTGTCTTGGAAAAACAAGGTGAGCATTCTTATTAATTCTTATACAATTGGCCATGACTGCCATAAACCCCCTTTCCTATTTTGTGTACCCATCCTTATTCCTCTCGCTAGCTATCTGAGCAAACAATGAATCAAATATCTGAATAAATACAGTTTTCCTTGAAGAAATAACCCAGGAATCCATTGAGGTCTCCTGTGGTTAGGGGTGATTGCTAAGCTTTCTGGGATGACATCTTAATTAAGGAAGAGTGGTGTTCCTGAAAGGTATCATCACCCGCACGGGCTTCTCAGGCAACCGAGGTGCAGCCTGCTGGCTGTTCCCAGCCAGCAGAGGTGGCAGGAGTCATCCTAACTGCTTCAATATTTGCATTTCAGATGCTATCTGAGGTGGTCCCCCCGGAGTGCTCTCCTGGAGATAGGTGCTGGGTACTGGAAAAATAAGAATCTGTTTGCCCTGAGAACGAGAAATTGCTTTAAGGACAGTAGTCCCTTTAGGGAATGTCATCTTTAGCAGACAAAGGCAGAGTTATTTTTAAATCACATGCTTGTAAAGCCAGATTCAAAATCGTTTCCTCTGCTGGTTTTTCTCTGAATAGCTTGAGGGGGTTCCACCACTGTTAGATCCATAGTCCCCTGAGAATTAAGTCTCTCCTTCTAGGACAGAGACCAGGTTATGATGAAGGCTGGTTGCAGAGTGAAATGAAAAACCCTCCATATGGTGGTGTGAGGGGTCAGGAGGGCACAAGAGGGTGGGACAAGGAGCATGGGGAGGTTGGCAGAACCCGTTGTACCTTTGCAAGATGGAATTTGTGTTCTGCTTCTGCTGACCTTCCTTTGTGATAAGGTTTTGGGGTGGAAGGGAAATGCTGACTGTGGATTCTGAGTAATGATGCAGGGGAAATCTATGCTGGTGGTTCTGGGATCATGGAATGTCCTGTGCAGCCAACAGGATTCTCTTGCTTTGCCCAACATCATGAGACAAAACTCTAGGTCCTCCCTCCCTGGAAGGGGGTGCAGTGCATCTGTTTTCCATATCTGCAGGTTGGGAGCGCCACGGCTGACAGTTGCTATGCACTGTGTCTCAAGTATCTCAAGTGCTTTTCATTCATCAGGAGCAAACTGAGCGTGAAGGGAAGAGTCAGCTTTGTTCTAGAGGTGGGCAGACTTCTTTCTGTTTCTTCGAAGAGTGTTTCTTCTTCACCACACCCTGTAGAGGACACAGGCTTTCCTGTTCTCTTGGCTTTGCCATGTTGTGACTTTCCCAGGACTGTAGTTCCTGGCTTCTTCCAAGAGATATTCTCAGATTGGTATGGAGAACGGAGCAGTGTGGCGGTTATGAGTGTGTGGGCTGTGGACCCAGAGAGTTGATTTGAGTCCTGGACCCACATAGGCTTTCTGTGTGGCTCTGTAACTGTGCTGCATCACTAACGTCAATTTCTTAACCTCTTTAGTCCTCGGTTTACTTATCAGTAGAATGGAGACTATAAGCAGTCCCCCTTTTACATGGGGTTTTAGCAGGGTTAGGTAAGATAACTCCTGACAAAGTTGGCACCGTGTGTGTTACCTGAATACTCTGTGCCTGGAGCTGTCATTACATGGGCGTGGCATGGGAGTAGGGGAAGGATGACTGTGTTCCCAACCCCTGTTCTCTGTGTGGGCATTCATTCAGCCAGTCCCCTACTCTCTGCAAAAATAAGACATGTACTTTTTTTTTATTCCCAGCATGCCCAATCCATATTCTGTGTAGCCTGCTTGACTTTTCACTCCTTCATCCTGGGTTAGGACAAGTCACTTGCCCAATGTTAACCCAGCAGGATCACTTCTGGGTTAGCAACTCCAGTTCTGCCAGTATGGAAACAGCCACTCCCTCGGTGCCCAGCCCCCAGCTCTCGTGCAAGCCGGGCAAGCCTGGCTGCCTGCCCGCATGACCATGTGCTCCAGGCACGTGGCTGCGCCCTGTGGAGCTCACCCGCTCTAGGTGGTGTGCTGGCTTCCACCCTCCCCATGTCTCTTCCTGGACAAACTACAGCAAGTGCCAGTGAGAAATTGTAATCCTGACCCTGGCATGAGAAAGCTGAGCTCTGTAGGGCACTTCATATGCCAGGGAAATCTGCCCTAGCCAGCATTCTAGCCAGACCCCAGACTCAGCCCTCTCCTGCCTGCCTGCCCAGAGGCCCTGTCTTCTCTGCACCACTGTGGCGGGCAGGATTCTTGTAGGCCAGCTCCTGCCAACGTCTTGGCAGAATCTTTCCAGTTCAGCACTGTGCCTACCAGACTAGAAAAATCGCAATATAAAGGCAGAACTAGGTAGAGGAGAAGGGCAGGGGTGGGGAAAGTGGGAAGAAAAAGTCCTGACACCATCCTAATGTAGAAAGCCAGAGGCTGAGACAACAGCAGGGTTCACTAGGTCCCTCAGAGATCTTCCTTCCAACCAGCACTAATAATCACTTTTACCCAGGAATCATTTTTTATGTCTCAGCAGTAAAAGTGGAAGGAAGAGGGGAAGTAGTAGAGGAAGTACTAAGATTTTTTTTTAAATTGGAAAAGAATGTATGAGAGGGAGGTGTATATGTGTGTTGAGGAATGGGGTCTGAATCTGATTCTGTAATGGGAATGGTAGAGAATATTTTTCCTTTCTTCTAATATTTGGTGTTCTCCCACCAATGTCTCAACCTGAAGCTATTAAACCATTGTTGTGGAAAAAAACTTAAATTTCCTTAAGACCTAGGTGCCCACTGGCTCACCTTGCGTGACATCCTTCAGAAAGTGCCATGTTTGAGAACTCTATATGGGCAATATAGCAGTGTTTTAGAGCATAAGGTCCGATAAACAAGCAAACGTGGGTGTGCATCCTGCCTCTGCCATGCTTGCTTATGGTCCAGGGAAGGTCATTTAAATGATCTGAGCTTCCGATTTCCTGTCTGGAACTTTGGAATAACCATTGGACCAGTCTTGTAGGACTGTTTCAAGTCACATGAGCCAAAGCATGTAGAGTACTTGGCACAGTGCCTGGCATGCAGCAAGTGCTCAGTGACAATTGGCTGCTCTGGGCAGCATTCTCCCTCCTATAGGATCTCATTTCTCAGAGGAGAACTGAGCTCTGGACTCACAGGGAGTCTCCATCCTTTAACCTTCCTAGCCAGTTAAGGCCTGTGGTCAAGGAATTTGAATTTCTCCTCTGCTTCTCTGCCTAGTCTTGCCTACCTCTCTTAGCCTCTGAGTTCTAGGTAACCTTTTATTCATTCCTCCTTGTTCATGAAGTTAAAACACTCAAAATGCAGTTCAAGGAAGTTCTGGATTAGAAGATTTATCCATGACATAAATCAGTCAGTCAACTGATTGATGTTGCTATTGAACTTTTAATAACAGGCATTCATAATTATACCTGAAGGAAATGTAATGGTCTCAGGGGTAAAGAAACTGTAATGATGTGTTATGATGCTGCATTATGAGAGAGGTCTAGTTTATCCTCCTGCTCGCAAGCAAGACTTTGCGGAAGCATTCCACAATAATAACTCCTCCTTCCTGCATATGCTCTGTTAATGGGTACAGCCATGATCTTTCTGCACTTTCATTTGCTCATCTGCAAAGTAGCATCTTTGCTGAATTTATGTGAGTTTCTAAAGCTAAGCTGCGTGAAGGGCCGGCATGGCTCCTGGCTCATAAAAGACCAGTCTTTACTGCAGGTCAATTCTGTTACTTTTCTCTTGTAAATGAAATGAAGATTAGAAAGCTGTAGCAGAAGAAGTTGAAGGAGTGAGGAGCAACATGGAAGATCCCCAGAAACAGCATCTGCTTTTGCTTTGTGCTGCATCTTGGGGAGCACAGACAAGGTACAACCTGATTGCTGGTCTCAGGGCAATGGCGGTTTAGTAGGGAAGGTAGAACTTTCTGTAAAATGGATGAGCAACAGGACAAATAGCATGTCTTGATGCCAAATGATGAGTACACAGAGGTCTGCAATATCTACTGGGAAAAGGAGGGTGAAAGAGAACTCAAGAAAGTGAGTAAAAATTTAAAAATGAGTGAGGGAGGAGTGCAGACAGAGCAGCCAGACCTCACGGGAAGCAGCCACTGCCAAGGGCAAGAGTGCCATTGGCGAGGTTTCCTGGAAGAGTTGGACCTTCTGTTGGGCCTTGGAATGAGAGGTGGAAGAGACAGACTTGTGAGTCGGCAACGGTGCAGTGGCGTTGTGGAGGCAGGGGTGCTCATGGAGTGTTCAGGGAACAAGGTGTAGATCCAGTTGACTGGTGCAGAAAATTCATGTGAAGGAGTCAAAGATGAATGTGGAGTAGCAGGTGCCAGCCAGACTGGCAGCTTCATGAGCATCAGTCTACAGAGCTTGAACTTTATCCAGTAGGCAGTGGGGAGCCATTGAAAGTTTTTGGGTAGGGAAGTGGCATTGTGGACCCTCCCACGTGGGTTCAAAGTTGATTTGAAACATTTTTAGATACTTCACAATCATTTCCTCTGGCAAGCCAGGACTTCCTTATTATTATTATTTTGAAAATAAATACTCTCCCTTGAACATCAAACAGCTTTTCAAAACACAATGTTCTAACGATCTAGAGAAAGTAATTCAAAAACACAGGGTTTAGGTTTCACTTACAAAGCCCATAATTTTGGTGATTGGGGGAAATACTCTTTGGCAAGATAATAATAGTTTGGGGGATTTGCATGGTTCAGAATTTAAAAATCCAAAAGGAGGCCTGGTCTCATAGGAGTAGAAAAATAGATTTTAATAACCCAATCCATTGAATTCATCACTTTTCAATGCCTCTGTTTTATAAAGCTTACTAGGTGTACAAACAAGTATATTCAACTGACTTTTATGAGTACTTTTTTTTTTCATATATGTGTATGTGAGAGAGAGAAAGGAAAAGACAGCATTAATGCCTGAGTCATACGAATAGTACTTGATTGTAAGGATTACCTGCAGCAGTAATATCAAACTAAAAATACTTAACCAAGTTTCTGGCCAGCTTATTAATTTTACTCCTGAGAGACGAAGGAATCATTATTATAGTTTTACATTCTTGAGTCCTGACCTTGTATTTGTGGCTCCCTTCTTCCCTCCAACTGGAATTAATTGTACGTCATGCTTTGATATGGTGGATGTGGGGTGTGCATATGTATGTTGTATTGGGAGGGCTGCTACTGGAAAGGGACTTTGTGAGAGGGGACAGGGTCTGGAGGAAAGGATGGGGATGCTGAATGGCACTTGCATGAAGTGACTCGCTCAAGTTCCCCTGAAGTGTGCTCTGATATCAAGCCACGATTACAGAAAGCTGGAGAGATTGCCATAATCCTAACTTGTTCACTTAAATAAAAATAACAGTACATGTGTGCAGTTCCACCTCTAGCTATGTACAGTAGACAATTACAGAAGTGTTGGCAGAATCTAGTGTCTGCTGGGGAAAAACTCAACAGTTACTTGTTTCTGTTAAATTGGCTTCTGGTGGATACCTACTCCGTGACTACATGTGAAAATCTCTAAGATGTTTGTTTTCCTTCTTTTCTGACTTTTACTGTCTCAACTTCCTATCCATCCAGCTCCTAATGGAAATCCAGTCTCATTTTCTTTCCTGAAAATTTACACAGTTCCATGGCCACACAAGGTTCCTGAAAGTTTTGTGTTTAGAAGTTTAATCTAGGATTTTTTTTCTCTAATGATTTTTGGAAGAATGGTTTGGAATTTGGAGTCTTATAATGAGAGATGGCCTGTGGCAAATTAAACCTTTTTCCTCTCTAATCTTGCCTGGGAGACCCTAGATTCCTAAACACAATGAGTGCATGCTACAGAAAGGTACTCGAGGGAGCTATAACACTAAATCATCTGTGACAAAATGTTCTTTTAGAAAGTGGGATTGCATAAATGGATCAGCAAAAATAAGTGCTTTGGCACAAACTCCTTGAGTGGAGAAGAGCAATGCTTTCTTTTCTAATTAGCTCTGGGTAACAGTCTGATTTGATGTCTTTACTGTGGAACCCAGGCATGGAGAGTAGAGCCAAGAAGGAAAGTCTCATTGCACTTCTGTAAATTCTCCTGCACTTAATGGAAAGAGTTAAGCGAGACTGTCCATTCATGCACAGTAAATGCCTCTTCAATTGAATTGAATGGGAGAAGTGGAGGTGTGTTTAGGGAAAGATGCCACCAGGCCCTGACCAATGGGAATCCACACTGTAAACCAGATGAACAAGATCATCCAGATACCCAGTAATAAGATTACCCAGCTGAGAGGTCTCAATACCCCAAGATATGAAGAGTTCCTCTAAGGAGAGTGGCAAGCAGTTAAACTCCATCTTCCATAAGGATTGAACAAAAGACTTAGTTCACCTTAGAATGGATTCATTATACTGTGGGCTAAGTTTGTTAGTATCACTGAAGGAGCTTATGGAGGCTTCTACTAGAGAAAACTTTAAAATGGGATAGAGATCTCAGATTCAGTGAAAATAATACTGCTTTTAAAAGACCAAAGGCTACTGAAAGATCCGTAGAGGAAAGAGTAGATAATATAAAATGCAAAGACAGAAATAAAGCCATGATAAGAGTTTCTGAGAATAAGAAAAGATGAATTTGTAGAACTGACTTAAGAATTTCATAGAATTCATTTCATTACCATTGGTTTCTTTATATTAATATACTTTCCTGGGGAGGCTGGTATCTTTTTTCCTAGTAGAAAATAAAGTATGTTTATTTCAAATGGCCAGTAACAGCACCGAATGATTTTTAAATTAATATTTACATCCATGTCAAGAAAAATAAGTATTTATTTTTAGCATATATTATAAGTGAAGTTTACCCACATATAAAAGGACATTTAGTGGTATTTAGTTATTGTATTCCTTAGAATCTTGAAGATGAATGATGAGAACTTTCAGTATTACAAAAACGGAATGTGAAGAAGCAATTCGAGCTTGCTGATACTCTATTTCTCTTTTTACCCTCATGATTGCCTGGCAACTTGTATTAATTCAGATTTTGTGATCATTTGATCTTTAATTGATTAAACTGAAATTTATCTCTTTGTCTTCTTTATAATGAAAATATTACTTAACATTAATTATGCAAACATAATCTTAGGAGGCACATTTAACTTACTTGAGCACAGATTAGTCTTTAAAGACCTGCATGTACATAAATTAAATGTTCTTAATCACAGTGTGTATTAGCGAATAGGAGGAGAATTTCTGTCATTCGGACATTTCTGTCATGTGGATTGGCATTCCCCTCAAACTGTTGCAGTTTATCTCTGACTGCCTCCCTCCCGCACTTGTGTCACCCCACTTAATTGTCATATTTTTTAACTTAAATTTTCATATCAGTATATGGACCCAAAAGAGCCTTTCTGTTCATTTACCTACAATCAGAGAGGATGTCACAGAGGAGGGGATGGTAGTTTTCTCTCTAACTTTACTCAGGAAATAGTAAACAATTGTCCTGGTGGAGCAATTGCTGTCATTCTTCCTTTTGCTCATCGCGGTGCCGCCTGGCGTGGTGGTTCCGGTGTGGCTCTCCGCTCCGCCAGTCCTGGCTCCGTGACTCCTCAGCTTTGTTTTCTCCTCTGTAAATGGGGGGTGATAATACCTGCTCCAGGGGATTCCTGGAGGAATAAATGAGATGCTGTATGTGAAGCACTTAGAACAGGGCTCCCTGTAGGAGTGGTAGCTGTCATTCCTTCTGTTTTTATTGTCTCCCTCCACCTCCATTGTCATCTCTGGGACCTTTAAGCAGGAGCGCATCTTGTGCTATAGAATGATGGCCTGGAAACGGCTGCCTTTGCTTCCAGGCACTGCAGGGAAGAAAAGGTAAAGAAGAGGCAGGACTGTGTGTTGACATCTGTGAAAAGGTCTATTTCACCTGGAATGAAGCCCGGTCTGTGGTCCTGTAGTGGTGGGACTCCCTGCTCTGCTGGATGGCCCCACCAGGAGACCGGGGTCCCACGGGCCAGGGCCAGGTCATTTATCTCCATTTCCCTTGCTGTCCTCTCACTGCCTGAAAGCTTGAGTGGGGCAAGGGAGACACAGAACTTGCATATACTTTCTCCTGCATGCCATCAGATGTGTGATCTGGGTTTCTTCTTTTTCCTTTCTGGTCAGGCCTCTGGGTCATGTAGTGGAAGCCTGGCAGTCCCCCAAGCTGTTGCTAATAGCCTGCTGAGTGTCAGGCAGGCCTGAGGGTCCCAGGGGTAGCCGACTCCCTGGCCTTCTGCTCCCCCTAGTGTAAATCTTTCAAACATGTTCTGCTTAACTCTCCCTGCCAAGATGGAAAAGTGACAGGGGGTGCTCCACATAGGAAAAAAAGGACCCTCGGGTGAGTGGAATAGAAACCTGAGGAAATTGAGAAAACAAAAGTAGATTATTTGGAAGAAAAGTGTGAAAATAGTTATTATATAAAAGAGGCAACTAAAAGTTGATTAACTTCAGACTTAGGATTGACCTGATATGACTTTGTTTTTCAACCAGATGAGATGTAGAGTCCTTGGCACGGTCTTTAGGTCTTGATACAGTACGTTGTGTACTGTACATATGGGTGTGGCAGGATCAAGCTTTTAAAGGTACAGCAGTTCATCTTAAGGGTAACAGACTACATCGCATTAAACTGGGCATCAAATCAGGCAGTTTTCCCCTCTTGAGAGGGGCGTTTGATTCCATTTCAAGCTCTCTCAGCATATTTTTACATCTAACCAAATATCTCTGAGCTTTTGTGAAAGGGTGGGCACAATGCTTCTATGCTGAAATCAGCTAAGTGTACATGAAATCATAGTAATACCCATAAAGCCAGGGTGGTGCTAAGCACCTAATATGTAAGAGGTTGTAGGAAATCAACCCATATTAAGAGAAGACATTGGTCCGTGGAATTTAGTCTGCTCCCGAGAGGATTGAATGTTCTAGGTATGATGCCAAAGGAGGTTTTCTCTTCTCTATCAGCCCTTCTTCCATTCTGATTACAGGCAGCTTAAAAATAAATGTGGGCATATCACAGTGGCCAAAAACCATGGAGATCAGGATGAAATCATTTTCAAGGCAGAAATAACATGCCTTCATAAAGACGTTCAGAGAAACACAGTCCTAACTGCATCAATATATCCTTGTTGGACCCCTTAAGCATGAAACTGAACTGAATTTGCAGTCAGAGGTCTCCTGAGAAGTTGTGATACTTTGGGAAAGTCATTTAAATTCTTAGCCCCTCATTTCATCACCTGGAAAATGGAGGCCTGTTTCACAGGATTGTCATGAGGGTTCCTCATAACATTAAATGGGCTGATCAGTGAACAGACCTGGGACTGCCTGCTCAGAGTTATTACTTAGTAAGTTTCAGTTCAGAGTGAGACTCCAGTTTTTAAAGATCACTTTCTTCTTGTAGTTCAATCTTTGGAGTCTCACTTCCAGATTGTGAGGCTGAGTCTTTGTGATCCCCAGGATGCTTTTTGAGGTACAAAGATCTAACTCATAGTCACAGCTAGGCTGTTCATTACCATAAGCAAATTGTCAGCCTCTCTGGGTTTTGCATCTCCATCTCTAAGATGGGAATAATCCAAGTCCTTCTTATAACTATGTCCTAAACATGAAATAAGATAGCCAATTAGAAAATTGACCAAACAAAATTCAAACCAAAGTTTAAATTGGGTTAACATTATTTCCTTTGGGTTTTAGGTAGCAAGAGAGAAAACATGTAGCAACAGTGTCAGGGTAGACCATTTACAAACAACACTCAGCCAGTCTAGGTTTTAGGACTGGTTTGCCTGGACTGGGTTGTGTGTCCCTGGATAGATTACTATACCTTTCAAGTCCTTGGTTTTTTTATCTATAAAATGTGGGTGATCTTTTAGCTCTGTGACTCTGTGTTCTAAGACTATTATGAGCTGGAAGACTAACTTTCAAATTTTGGTGCAAAAATGTAATGCCCCTTGGGGTGATGGTATTACTCCCAAGCAAGTAGATGGATTAAGAGTCTGACATTGTGCCACTCATAAAGGATGACAGTTTAATAACCAGATCTGAAAAGCAAAAGATATTTGGTGCCTTTGGGGGGAAAAAATGTGACAGCATTAAAGCTAGCTACTTCCGTAAAAGTGGTCTTCATTCTGAATGAAGGAACCACTGGCTTCTGTCTGGTATTCAGCATTCCAGAGTAACCCTGAAAGGAAGTTGACTGGCTGGAGTCATTGCTCCAAGGGTTGGATTTTTTGGCAGTGGTTTATTAACCAGAAAGACCAAGTTTTAAAAAAAGAAAAAAAAAGAGGGGAAGAATCCCCAAGGCCCACAGCTAGTTCTTTTGATTACAACTTTTCTGGAAGGGCAGTGACCAACTATGCTTTTGGCTTGCCTGTCTGGAGGGCTAGATTCAGTTTGTAGGATAGCCCCCACCCCCCACCCCCCACCCCCACACACACTGTGGCAGTAGACTTCAGCTTGCAGCCAGCTTCAGTGGATTAGTAGATGCCTGGAATGTCATCTTGCAAGACTGAAGCTTGGTCTGGGCTCACTGGGAAGAGTTCTGTGATTTATTAGGGATATCTGCCATGGGCTTAGACCATCCTCGTGCCAGGTGTTTGCTGTCCAACAGAGCAGGTTGGGAAGATCCTGTAGTATTTTCCCCTCCACTGAGCAGATCAAGGACTTGGGCCAGTGCTGTTTCTGGTGTCGTGGAAAAGTGTATTTCCAATTAGAACAGACATACAGACACCTTCTTTAAGAGGCATTGGAGAATTTACCAGTCTGCTTACAACTGGGGATGACCCTCAGTTATTCATACCAATGGAACCAATGTTCTGGGAGTTTCTTTCTCTTCAGCTTTAGAATGTGGTTTTGGTTTCTGCGCTGTTCATCTGCTTTCCTGATGATGTTTGAACTCTTCAGATTTTTCTTTCTGTAAAGAACCCTTGAGGAGGGGTAGTGGAATGCTCTTCACAGCTCCCCTGTTGTGTTTCCCATAGCCAGCCAAACATCTCCCAGACCTCCCAGTCTCCTCACTTTAAATCCATGAATACACTGGAATTATAATAATTGCATTTGATTGAGCACTTACTCTGTGCTCATAGATCAAGGTTCCTGTGTGACAAGTGGCAGTTCCTGGAGTGTGTGGGGCAGTGGGGTGAGGTGGGCTCCAGGTTAAACATTGTCCATGGAGAATCTAGAAACACACTCACCGAAAGTGGATCCATCTTCCTCTGCTACTGTGATTTCCTACTCTTTCTAATGACTGCACTTAAAACTCTGCATACGATTAACTTTGAAATATCCTGAGGCCGATTAACTGGTTTGCAGATTAACCAAGGTGAAGGCTCACCTGGGCCTGGGAGGCGCTCACTGGCTCAGTTGCTCCATAACGAGCTGGTTATGGCCAATTGCCTGCCCCTGGTCAAGGAACCGCACTGGGCTGCTGCAGGGGAGGGGAGAGGAGATGAGCAGCAGTGTCTCCTAGGGCCTTATACTCCCTTCAGCCCAAGGAGCCCCCAAGCTCAGAAAGTCCTGCACTCTTCAGCATAATCCCAGAGAGGCTCAGGTGCACCCTGAGGTCGTGGTGCTCTACCCCTGCCACCTTCCAGCCCCAACACACTCTCCAAATTGGGAAGATCAGGTTGGCTGCAGAGCACAGTGAACTGCAGAGTCCCAACGATGAAGTGATCTGATATGTTGAAAGGAGGCCCAGCAAGCAGGGGTGGCTGATCCCCCTTTCCTCCTCAGCCTGGGAAACGCCCTCGAGCCCCTCCAAAAGTGAGGACTGACAGGCCGAGACCCTGAGCAATAGATCCCTCCTGAGGTCATAGGAGGCCAAAGCCATATTGGCAACGAGGCAGGAGTCGCCACAAAAATCAGGCTCCTCGTGGTACAGGCCTTTCCCAGGCAATTGTTTGGTCTGCTTATGATACCCTCCCCATGGTTGCCTAGCTATGGAGAAAGCTGACTGCATTTGCCAGGCCCCTGTGGGGGAGGGAATAGAAATATGTGTGTTTGCCACACCTTACACCAGACCAGAGTACCCACAATTAAACCTGGGAATCAAACTGCCATACTTGAGATGATCTCAGTTTTGGGGGAAGGAGCCCAGAATCCCAGGTATACTCCAAATCTTGAGAAAGTGTTCACAAAGGGCTTTGGTTTGTGATCTCCCAAGAAAGAATGAACATTTGCCTAGGATCATGTTTGATGGGATTTCATGGATTGTTTTATGTTTTTGTTTTCTTTAGCAGTGTTCACCTGAGCACCTGACATGTCTTTCCATCTCTCTGTTCTCTGTTTTGCATTTGCCAGGCCTGGAAGGCCTTAGCTCTATTCAACTGAGTATACCAGCCACTCTGGTCCCTTTTCAGCAAGGGCCATGTGTGTCCCTGGGTCCTTCTCTCTGGCTCACATTTCCCCAAGGCTGCTGGTGTGTACAGTCTAGAGATCACATTTTATTAACACAAAGAAATCTGCTCAGGCTGCCTGGCTCTTGCAGTCACGTGGAGAGAAATGTGCTCCTTCGGTACACCAGCCTGCAGTTCTGTGCAAAATACAGCCGGGGGCTGGGCACTGGGCCAAGCTTACATTTCACTTTGGAACACACTTTCGCATCACTGCTTGGCAGAACATCCACAGCGGTGTCTATTTGGGGAGAAAGTTAGAGAAGTGTTGTTTCCCTCTTACGAGTGTTGAGAGATAGGTAGGACCTTTAGAACATGTCTGACTTTCCCCGTGGTCATCCTCAAGGTGCCTGGGTAATCAGGTGATCCAGGTAACTGTGTCAGCAGCAG
This sequence comes from Manis pentadactyla, assembly GCF_030020395.1. NCBI lineage: Eukaryota > Metazoa > Chordata > Mammalia > Pholidota > Manidae > Manis > Manis pentadactyla. Next base: position 161,153,679 of record NC_080022.1, on the reverse strand, counting down.
CTGAGAGAAGCCCCCTCCCTTCCAGGTTAGGTTCTCCTGTTCCCCTTGCTAAATCAGTAAACATAGCCAGGACTTCCTGGGACAGAGAAACTTAGGCCAAGGTAATAACATCAAAACCAAAGTCCTGGAACTCTTGAGCAAACTGGTTACCCTCCCAGATAAAACAACTTTGTTGTCCAAATCTTTCTTTCCAAAGATCTAAGACTTTTCACATGTTGGTTCAAGGCCAACTATTGAAGGAAGGAACTTCAGCAAGCCGCCTGGAATGGCAGACACTGTTAGAATAAACAGACGGACCTCTTCCATTCAGTTTTCCCGTACTGGTTTTTTTTCTTTTTTTTTTCTTCCCTTGTACCTTACCATGTTGTAATACCCTCTCTTCTGCACCTTTACCCCCATCTCCACCTCACTTTTCTCAGGGACCACGCTGATTGTTTTGCCTTTAGTTAAACAAATATCTAATTTTAGAAAGAGGAATTGGGCAAAAGAGGTGGTAGAATGTACTTCTTTTGGTATCCCTGCAATTCTTATTGGAGGCTGCCTGAAGCCTGACTTGGGTTTGAAAATAAAGTTGGTTCTGGAATTTTAAACCCTCCTTCAGAAAGATCAGAATGGTTCAGAAACAAAGATTTATTGGAATACTACTGACTTCCCTTTTCTCAGTGAAATAGACCCATCTTGTAACAACGGACTGAACATAAAGTCTTCTTTCCCCATCTCACTAACCCATAAATCCCAGAGGGGTTTCCTGAGTGCCGGGCTTTATTCTGATTCTCATGTTTACTGCTTTGGAATGTCACTTTTGCTCTCAGGACCATTCAGCAAAGGAACAACTGATCAGGATTTAAATAAGCTTTTTCTAGCAAGATGCCTGTTCCCGCCTGCTGCTTCACAGGACAGGCTGCCCATGGGAAACCCCCTTGTTGTAAAGGCTCCCCAGAAACTCAAGGACCGGGATGCTGGTCACTTAGTGCAGCTTTCGCTGACTCTGCAGAAGGGAGATAACAGAGCCCATGCCACCTGTCTCAAAAACCTGCTGGTAATTAGCATAAACAATAATGCCAAGTTCTCACCTGGCTGGTAGAGGCATAAACTCAGTGGGGAGTGGGTGGCTAGAGTGCTACTTCACAGAGTAATACTGTTGCAATCACATCAGTCATTCCAGGTGAGGTTAGAGAAGGTTATGAGCGAGATGAAAGTAGCCCTGCAGTTTCAAAGAGGTCTCCTGAAAGTGTTGAGAAATGGTTGAAGTTCAGACATTTATCTGAAGCTTTATACCCCTTCCCCTTGTGAGCAAGACAAGTATTTTTCAGTCACATTTTCTCTTTTGATCCACAAGAGCTCTGGCAGATGATCTAGATGACACGTAGTCAGCGTCAAGTGTCAGTTCTCCATTTCTCGTGTGGATTATCCGCTCGGTGTATTAGCCACGGTAAATGTGTAAGCCCTGGCTGGTTTCCAGTTGCCACCCAGCTGGATACCTCAAGGCTTCCACCCCCTGCCCTTACTAGGGGAAGCATTCAGGGAATGTGACTTCCAATTTATAATTAACTGAAGCAATGCACAGTGTACTTCTTAGTGCATCCAGATGGCAGGACAATTATCTGGACTGCTTTGAAAGTCAGGTTAAGTGGTTGGGCCAGAGTCTGGTCTAGCCTTATGCTAGTGTGAGCACATTAATCCTGCAGGATCTTTTTATTTTACAGATGAAGGTATGTTGAAACCCATCTTCCCAACTCCCAAAGCACTCCTGTGTACTCAGAGTAGGTGCCTGTGATGTTCTGCAATTGGCTTGCAGGTTTCTCAGAGGTCAGGACCAGACTTTTATCTCCAGCACCTTATATGCATGCTTTACACATAGTTGGTACTCAGTAAACATTTGTCAAATGACTGAAATAACAGACACATTGCTTTCATTATAAAGAGTACTCATGCACACTTTCATGTCTTCAGTGGTGCTGGCAGATTTTCACTGGACATGGCAAGTCTTTGCAAAGGGCCATCACGGTGTGTTGAGCCCCTTGGGGGTGGAGCTGAGTCAGGGCGGCCTCGGAGGAGGCAGAGAGCCGAGAGATTCCTGCTGATGTACTGACCAGTCCAGGACCCTTCATAAGCCTTCGTGAGCTGTTCTGTGTGAAGAGTTGGGATTTTCTGTTTGGTTTTTTAGTAGTCAAGGGTTAAGAATGTTTTTAGACAAGAGCATTTAGATACTTCCAAGTAGAGGTGGATATTGGCCCCCCCTGATTTTCGATCTCTCAATGACAAACCTAAACGGAGTTAACAGCTCCAGCCTGCATGTTCCCAGATCACTTGTAAGAGTTCTTCAAACTCATCTAATTGGGATTTTTAACTGAGTAAGCAGGGAAGTTCCATGTTGGGTTGGAGGAAGGGAGGAATGCAGGGAATGTAGATTTTTTTTTTTAATACCAGCTTATACTTCTTTGGTAAATAGATGCAGGAGGATGCCTCTCCCCGTGGCATGTTAGGACGTAACTCCTTTGAGCTTATGGTTTGATTGGTTTAGGGAACAGTGCTTCTGCCCATATCAGCCAGCAACTGGGGCCACTGAAACAGGCACGAGCCTACTGGAGAGGAGCAGCCTGCAGGTGCTCACGTGAGCAGTTGCAGCCCACCAGTGAGGCGCATGCTCTAGCACGAAGCTGCCGTTTAGGCTCGCTGCCCCGACAAGCAGCAGGTCAAGAGTTGGAACAGGTTGTTCCCTGGATTTGTGACGTCCTCAATGCTCCCAGTGCAAAATTCACTCTGAGCCCTCCCCACGCTGTGTGCGCACACCAGGGGGGATAGTGTGGACCTCCTGGCGGCCCATCGATATGCTCGTTCCCTCTCATGTGCTGCTGTGTCTCCGTTCAGTAGTATGTTGAGAAAAATGACATCCCTTCTTACGAAGAAGGCATTTGAAAACTTATTTTGATTTAAAATATAAAAAGCGAAAACACACAGCAAGCACCCTTCTTCCTATCACCTCGAATTAACTTACTTGATATATTTACCATGTATATTCATATGTAAGTGTATCCGCACATGCAGAACTGAAATAATTCCAAGTCTGTTTGCTCAGGTCTTAATCCCTCCTGGCACTTTGCATCCATTGTGTCAATCAATAAGCCTGTTTTTAGTCTAGTTAGGAAAGAAGGCCAGGCTAGTTCATTGGAACACCGCATTGCCTCTGGTTATACTTTGTCAGAGCGTGGGTGGGCGGCTCTGGCGCCGAGTTCCCCATGTCTCCCAATAGAATGTGGAAGAAATCTCCCTTAACCCTAGGAGAGACCATACTAGAGCAATCTGTCCTCAGTGCGGAAGGAAAACAGACAAATGCACAAACTCAACACCAGAAGAAGGGCTCGGAGCAGCCTGCGACCCCCGCAGAGTGCTGTGACCCTGGCCCAACCCAGGGGTGGTGGCATCTACGGGGACACAGTGGAATGCCCGTTACAGAAGGCAGCTTCACTGGACCATGGCTGCTCTTTCTCTCCTGAGTGGCGAAATCCTGAAAATCAGGTGGTCAGTGGTGTGCACCACTCTTTCTCTGAACATAGAGCATCCATCAAATGGGATAGGTAGGAAAGAAACAGCACAATGACAGCTAACTTATCTTTGCTGCTCACTATATATAGTCCAGGCACTCGGCTAAGTGCTTAACATGTATCATCCCATGAAAACTCAAAACCACCTCTGGGCACTACTATTAGTGTTAGGTAGGTACTATTATTACCATCCTTTCACAGATGAGAAAACAGGCCTGGAGAGCTGAATGCAATGCTGAAGGGAGCACAATTCGTAGACATTACAGCTGGAATGTGAAGCCACACGGTCTGGCCCCAGAATCTACACTGAGCAGCCACCCTCTGCTGCTTCTCAGTAGAAGGTGCTTTGCCCCATAGAGGGTGGCAGAACCTGCGGCCTCAGAACCCCTGTGTCCGTGGTGCAACAGAGTGGCGTATCTGCACTGGGAGCCTGCATGGGGAGGAAAGAAAGGGAAAAGGAGCAACAAAAGTCAGGTCAGTCTGGGTGCATATCGCTGGGGAGTCTGAATTTAAAGGACAGAGAGAGGCTAGTTTTCAAAACACTTTACTCTTTAACCATGAAGGACTTAATTTAAAAATGAATTCTGTGCTTTTGTATGACTCTCAAATCCACAGTGTCTTTCAATATGATCTTAAAAGTGAAATACCAGGAAACAACAAACAGAGCGATCCAGGAAGATTTAGGGGCAGTCTAGAGAGGTATTAAGAACATTTAATGCCTCTGGACTAAGCCCATACATAGCCACAGTACATATAAGTCAAAGAGAACAGGATTCATTCTTCTGGTGCCCACCCTTTGCTGATCTGCCCCAGTGCAATAGGGAGACACATCCAGTCAAGAGAATCTTGGTCTCTCATGCATAGATTTCCCCCTTCAGCCCCTCCTGAGAGGTCCACATAAAGAAGCATGTGTGAATATGTGGCCACAGTGGGTGTCAGCTCTTCATTTTTCCATCAGTTGGATGAGTGGAGGAAGCTGGAAGTGCTTACATACTGTGTTTACCTCCATGTGCTTTTCAGAAACATGCTTGGTAAGAGCTTCCCACAGACTCAAAACATAGGGGAAAATATCTTCTTGCAAGCTACGTGTGTGAAGCAGCCCAGAGCATGCAGCCTGCACTTGGTAAATATTAGTTCCCTTCCCCTCGCTGTGTGTGAGGGAAGTTGTATGAGTGAGGCATCAGCAGTTCGGAATGCAAAAATAGATCTCCATGTGAGGATGTGGCCTCTTTTCCCTGAGTGTGGACCAGATGTCAGGCTGCCTGGTGAGGACTCAAGGAATGTTACGGCTTCCTTCTTTGGGGCTTCGTTGCTTCTCCCCATATGGAGAAGCCTCCCTTTCCATGTACTTCTTGGATCTGAAAAACAAGAATGGAAAAGAGGATGGTATAACAATCTTAGAAATTAACTTAGAAAAATTCTCCACCTGACAACAGTTTTGTATATGTGTTATTTGGATCTTACTTTCAAGTCTGATACTTGGTCATCATGTCCTCATCCTTGTTACTTAAATAACAGAATACAAATTAGTGGGGACCCACAAACAAATGGACATTCATTTTTGGAGCACATTTATCCATTTTATTACCAGACTCTTCCTGAGGGCCAATGATTTTCCAGGCACTGAACTAGGAAGTTGGGACTTCAGAGATATGAGAGATGTCATCCCTTGAATTTGAGAAGCTTACAGAATGTAAGGAGTTAGATATATAATTGTGAATGGAGTGCTAAAGGGTCTGTACAAAGTAGAAGCACGAAGGCAAGAGTAGTCAGCTCTGACTGGGGTCAAGAGGGAAGATGAGAGATGAACCTGAACTGTATCTTGAAGAATGAACAAAAACTATGTCAATAGGAAGGATACACTCATTGAGTTTTTCTTGACTGATACAGGGAGTTAATTTCCATTAAATGAAGAATTCAGATCGTAGTATGAAGGCACATGAGACTGGAACAAGAACAATTAGGAAAAAACGGAGAGTAAGAGTACATGTGGTGGCTAATCCATGAGGGAGCTGACCCCCTCCTACCCAGATAAAGGAAACTGTGCTGTCTCGTGGGTACCTGGAGCCGTGCACTTCCAGGGCAGCCGAGCCCCATGTCTCAAACATGGTATGTTTAATGAAGATGTTGGGAGGTTAGAGGCGGCATAATTGATGTGATTTGACAGTTGCTGTGGCAACACACCCACTTCCAGAAAATCAGTGTTAGGGGGAGGGCAGGAAACCTCGTGGCACTAGCCCCAGGCTGCTCTGGGCCCCACACTGCCTGTTCCAGGCCAACGATATAGACAGACAGAAGGACAATGCCCCACATGGCCGACTGCCACCTGCCTTTGTGGAATTGACTCTGGAAAGATAAGAAGATTAGTAAACCAAAACAGAGATGACAGGGAATCAGTGCCGAGGAGACTGGGGAGGTCTGAGCAAGCATTGCCAGCTCTTTTCAGGAAAACATCTCCCCAGTGTTTGAATATATTGACTGACCCGTGGATTTCTATGGAAAGTTGTGCATGGCATAAGTGTGTGCAAACCTCCCTTTACGGAAGCGGTGGCAAAGAATGCTTTGGGCATAAATAGTCCTGAGAGTGGTAAAAAGACTTGGGTTAATGAAAAACTGGTTTTGACAAGTTTGGGCTGAAGAGCCGTGTGATTGCCTTTGGGGTGCCCTCTTCTGGCAAGTCATGGCTATGACATGGTGTGAATACTGGTGTGTGTGTGGTGCATTTGGTTACAAACTTGAGTGTGCCAGCTACTTACATCCACAGGGGCTATTTACTCTACACCACTGATTCTCAGTTTCACATGAAAATCACCAGTGGAGATTTTGGGAAAAAGTTGTTTTAAAATACAAAAAAAGTAATAGATGATCATTGTAAGATAAAGTCAGGACTGTGTCGGTGTACAGCTTGAGCTCCTGCATCTCATTCTCAGATTTAACTGTCAACAGTTTCTTGAGTACTCCTCTAGACTTTTTGTGTTTATGAATGTGTGTGTGTGTGAAAATACATGTGTATGCACACTTACACAGAATAGTACATATAGTGTGTATACGATACATAGAATATATATGTGTATATATACTATTCATAATGTTATACAACTTGCCTTTTTTACTTAATATCATTTGGATATCTTTCCATATTAGTGCATATAGATCTGTCAGCTGCATTGTCTGGATAGGCCATAATTTATTTAACAAGCACTTTTAACCTGTTTTCATTTTTCACTGCCATTCTTTATACATTTGCATGGCATATGTAAAGTTTAAATTCCTAGATGTGGAATTGCTGGATCAAAATGTTGAGGATCTGAAAGGATTATACTAGCTCACACTTCCACCAAAATATGTGTGTGCTATTTCCTCTTTCATTACAAAAACAAAAGCCCAAACAAATAAAACAAAACAAAAATACAGAGCCCATGCCCCATTCCCAGAGTTTCTGATGGAGGTGGAAAGGGTGCTGAGCATCCATCTTTTTAAAAAGCTCTTCAGGTAAATCTAGTCCCTAACCAGGCATGAAAATGTTGGCGTTGGAAAGAGGGGGTAAAATTAAGAGTCAGGGCTCTTAAAGGACGATGCTTCCGTCGTGCCTTTTCAAATCCAAGCAGCAAGACTTCCCTTAATGTGGTGGACTGGGGAAATAGAACCACCAGTTTCCTCTGAAGTTCCTGTTAAACTGGAGATCCCTATTTAGATAGACATAAACATTGAATGAATCTGTATTTATTAAAAGAGTATAGAATCGAAGCTACAAGAGCCAGAGAGGTAACACTTCAGTATGGTTTGATACTTTTCCCACCATTTGTGATTATTTAGGCATAACCCATCTCATCTTTTAGTAGACTTTTAAGAAAGAATCATTTAATTCCTTTCAGTGTGGCCTCAGCATTCACTGAAAGTAGATAGAGTCTGTGGATATTAAAAGTCAATACCTCTATCTCCAATTTCAGTATGAAAAGTCCCTAGGCTGGCACATAGCTTACCAGCCTTGAGATTTAGAAGTATCTCCTTCCTCTTGCTTAGTTAGCCTCAATAGGATGAGAGAGAGAAAAGGGACATTTCTTCTCTGGAAAAACCTGTTCTAAGAATTATTGGTCTTAAGGAATTATTCTGGTTATCAACTTTCCCCACAGCCTGTTTCAGAAGAAAATCACCAACCTTCGCATCTTCTATCTTTCGCTTGAGATCTTGCCTTGCCATCCTCCTCTGAATGCCCCTGTTCGCTGAGCAGCTGCCAAGGGCAGTCAGTGTCCCTTGCTCTGTGGGATTAGGAAGCCGTGTGACACCTTCGCTCCTCACACCCCCTGCCCCACCAACCTGAAGACTCTTTGTCTTTACCTAACAGCATGTCTTTCTTTTCCTTTTTGAGGGAAATGACTCCCTCCCCTGCCACCTATCATTTGCCCAGCATATGTTGACAGTTGGTTTTCTTATCAACCAACTCACTCCTACGATTAGGTAGGAACTGCCTTCTGTTTAGGAGTTTTGTGTCAGGAAAGCCAGCCTGATGGGGACAGGGGCTTGTCATTGAAATGGCAAAGGATTTCAGAAGTGTTGGGATAGTCTTGGTCCACGGAAAGGCTGCAGACCCTGGTGGGACTTGCCTTCTTGTGCCCGGTCCTGGTGGGCACTGGCTTGAGAAACTCAAGGGGAAACTGCGCAACAAATTAAGAACCTGTACAAGTGTTTACTAATGATATAGTGTCTGCTTCCTGTTTACCAAAGGCACAGATCTTACCTCAGGCCTTTGAAATATAAAGGCAAATTTTTGTCCTATGCAGATTTCACCACAAACTACATTCGGCAGGAGCCAGATGGGGTTAACTTAGCTAATCTTTGTGCAAGATGGAAAATTTCATTTTTTCTAAAATAACACATTTCTAAAAAATTGTCTGGTCTAGTATATTATTCTAGGGTATATTAGAAAACTTTGTGACTATGGGGTGACTTACTGTAGGCTTATAAGTGTGTGTGAAAATTTACCTGTGTCTCCCTTTTTCTCCCACCAATATGATGCTGGTAAAAACTAGATTTTTAAAAAATAAACCCTTCCATTTTTATTACTTGTCTAACTCAGTGGCTGTTTGGCAATTTTGCCCCCAATGGGACTTGAATTTATTTGAGAAAACCTGAGTGTATATGCCTTTTCTCAAGTCTTGGCTTGCATCGAATATAAAACTCAGATGTCTGCTCACTGCTGTTAATTCAGATTACAGATCGCTGCAACCTATACATGTCACTCTATAGTCCTCCCTTTCCCTCTGCCTAAATGACCGAGACTGAGCTGTCACTTTTTATATTGTAATCCCTCCCATGATACCTCATCACAAAGGTTCAAACCAGTTGGGCAACACCCAGACTCATGGAACAAATACTTGTAGCGGAAGCGCCCAGCAACTACAAAGGCTGGCAGTATTAGGAGACTGCTCACCTTACCCCAAATGAGAGGCTGGGGACAGAAAATCCATTTTGTTTAGTTACCAGCTGACTCCACGGAGTTAAGTGGATTTTTCCCCCAAGAATCCATATCCCTGACTTAGCATAACCCCTCTCAGGCAGCAGCTGCTGCCTAGCAACACTCATTTAGTTACCTTTCAGCATTATTACTAACTAATGAGAGAGAGCATGTCCCTATTCTGTGTGGTATATACAGCCTATGGTACAGACATCTCTGGGGGCTATAAAGGCTATAGAGAGGATTTTCATCTACTATCCTCTGTACCTCCATGATCCATGCTCCTCGAAACATATACGTGCCAGACCAAGAAGAGAAAAATAAAAAGATACAGGAACTTTAGGCAATAGGTGCAAAGACACCAAAGGGGAACACCTCTATTAGGCTGGCTTACGCAACATATCAAGATGTCCTGTAAGTACCCCCCACAAAATACTCCCCAGAGAATGGAAAGTGGACACGTGACATTCCAAGAGCATATAAGAACCCAGAGTGCCCGCCACATGTCGGGGCCAGGTGAGTGTTGCTTGAAAGAAATTGCAGGGCACTAGCCTGTGGCACTAGTTTTGCTAGTGGACATGTGTGGATGGAGGTGGAAGTGTAGAACAGTCAGGGCCTCAGGGCTAGCCCTGGTTTCAATGTAGGCTCTTCCAAATTGGAATGGCCTTGAGCAAGTTACTTAATTTGTGTCGTCATGTTGTTTCTTATTTGTTTAATGAAGGTAATAACATAGCTCCTTGATTAGGAGAAGCAGTGGCTGGTGGCTGCCCCTGAGGGATTCACGACATCATTAGGAGAACCATCTCTCTGTTCAGTCCCACTTCACCAGCTTGTCCAGGAACTAGCTTACCTCCTACCCTCCCGGCATCTCTGAAGTATCCTCTGTGGAGCGCTCTCCTACCTGTCCCTGAAACGTCAGCGTTCGCCCAGCGCCTTTCCGTTGGTTTTCTTCCTGCTCTGTGCTCTCGCCTAGGGGATCTTGAGGTTATTAAGTCTGTATCCCTGGTAAGGCTCCTTATGCCTTCACACAGACTGTGCCCTCCTGCCTTAAGCACGCCTTATCCCTTTACACATCTGGCCAATTTCAAGAATCCACCAAGATGCCAACTCCCTCTGAGAACCTGTTCCTGACACCCCTGTGCTCCCTCCAGGGATCTGGATTGGTGATCAACCTTTGAATTCCAACCTGTGGTTCCCTGGACAAAGCTCTCTCACAGCAGTCAGCACCTGTGCTCTGATCATCTCTTGGCTCACCTGTTTCCACCTCCAGAATGTATGCTCCCAAGGGTTGGGTTCTTAGTTATATAGTCTCAGAGCCTAGTCCATAGTAGGTGCTCAATAAATGTTTGTTAAACAAGTGGATGTTTTTATCAACAAACCTTTGTGAATCATCTTCTATGCCAGGCATTAGTGAAGACCTATGCCTAAAAAGATTCCCAACCTAGTTTGAGAATACGTCATTGCTTAAAAGTTATAGAGTCACTTAATCTGATAAAATTTCTAGGCTGCCATATGCTAAGTGCAATATGATGTACACAGTAAGTGTGAGGGGAGTTAGAAGTTGTCACAGTCAGTAAGAGGAGGGCTTGAATTTCACCTTGATGGATGGTAGGACAGATAGAGGTGGAAAGGATGTGAAGCAATAATGTCCAGGAAGTGAGGCAGGCCAGCTTGACTTGAGCAGAGAGTACGAGGCACAGACAATATGCTCGAATGGATGGTCCTTGACTGCTGGACAGAGTTTGGACATGGAGGTCGGTGGGAAACCATTGGCTACCTTTGATCATGGCAGAGATGTTCTAGGAAGAGTAACCTGCTGTGTGTGTTGGCAGATGGTACTGCAGGTGGTAGAGAGACCAGTGAAGAAGGTATTGCAGTTGTCCAAGTCCTTAGTGGGATGGCCTGCACCCCGGGGGGATCTGAACCACAAAGGAAACCCTCCACTGAGCTTCCAGGATGATTGTTGCTAGAGCTAGAATGAGCCTGTGCTATCATCCTAGCCTCCTCCTCCCATTATTTAATGGGTGGTCAGACTGAAGCCCAGGGAGTCTCCCCAGGGGTCCCATAACTGATGGGCTCTTTGGATTCTAATCCATGGCTCATTCCTCCTTCCTGCACGAGAGGTGTGTGGTTAGAGTTTAAAGCATGACAGAGTGGAGAAATGGCTCTTGGGCGTGAGGAGACCTGGAGGAGAGCAGCTGGCCCCTGGGAGCTTGGAGGGGAAGTCTGGCTTCCCCCCATGGGCTTAGGGATGGCTGCAAGAGGGTTGGTGAGGTGCAGAGCACAGGGCAGCCCAGGCCTCTGGGAACTCTGGCATGAGACAAGTACAGAGAGCGCTGACCTGGGGTCGAGGCAAGGAGGCTTTGGAAAGCATGTTTACTTTTGGGCACTCAACTTGGAGACTTGCCCAGGAAGGAATTTTTGTGGATCTCCTTGAGAAGCAGCAGAAGCACAGACGCACCTGACTTCTATTCACGTTCATCCAGAAACAGAGGCTTTAAAACAATCCTGTTTTTCTTCCTAAGTTTGTTTGGTTTGGTTAGTCGGGGCGGGGAGAGGAGAGGGGCATTGCTCTGGGAGAGAGTGGGCTATGTGTTTGCACTGGGTTCCTGGGTGCGCAGTGAACATCAGCAAACCTTGTCACTTAGCTAGTCCCCTGCTTTGTGCTCTCCTCTAAATCCAAACAAAATATTTCACATAGCCCAAAGGATAATAGTCAGTTTAATAACTTGCCAGGGCAGCACTTAGAAAACTGCAGGTTTCCAGTGACGAGGGCTGCACATTTTCACCAGCTCAGACAATTAAAGAGACTCCAGAGACCTAGGTGGTGCTGACTCAAGTGGTGCATGCTGCCATTAAAGATGGAAAGAGCCTCTGAAAATAGACTCTAGGTATGGGAGAGCTGGTTTCTCTGCTTGATAAGAAGGTAGCCCCATCCTAGGGGAACCTGGGTGAATTGCTTAGGGGTCCACTTTCTCCATGGCTAAAAAGTGCCCACTGGCCCTACCTATCTCTCAGAGTTGTCAGGAAGGTGGAATGAGGCTGTAGATATGCAACCCGCAATGAATGAGGTCCAAATGCAGCAGGTAAATGCATGCAGGAGGCCCTGTAGTTGTCGCTTCTGGGCGAAGAACTGATGGACTTTACCCCACACCCACCCAGGGGGCTCCAAGGAGAGGCTGAGGTGAGCACACGTTGGACTTTAGTGTCCACTGTATCCTCTCCAGATGTCTCTTGTGGCTTGTCCTCTAGTGTGTGGAGTTGCAGGGAGGCTTGAAATGGTCATTCTGTCACTCCCACTGTCACTGTGGCAGCCCTGGGAGGGACAGTCACAGCACAGAGCAGCCGGAAGGCTCCCACAGGCTGGCAGGTGGCTGAGTCTGGCTTCCATTTCCCAGGTCTCCCTCCCACCACGCCTTCCCTACAAGCGCAGAGCCTGCCGGGAGGCCTGCCCTTCTCCTGCCATAGCCGCATCTAGCTTAGGGAAGGCATGGGCAGCGGCCCGAGTGTGGGGGAAGGACAGTGCTTCTTGTTTCCCATTCAGCCCCTCCTTCCCTACCCTGGGAACCAGTGTCATGCCATCTGAAATACACCTCACCCAGGCCTTAGTCTTGGAAGCCATGAGTCACTTCTGGCCAATCCGTTACTTCTCTGCATGCTGAGGGGCTGTCACAGCCCCGGGAAGGGGTTCTCAGCCGACAGGACAGGAGACAGAGGGGCAATGGGGAGAAGCCAGTGGGCCCATATATGCCCTGACTGCTAGCTGGAACTCTTGTTCCCTCCCCACCTCATTGCTTTCTAACATGCTGTGGCTGTGAGCTCCTCTGCTCTCACCTCTCAGGCGGTTCACGGAGGCAGGTTTCTTGCTGACACTGTTGGCAAGCAGCATGATGATAAACACCCTTGGAATGAGAGGGCTCATTGATCCAGTCCCAGCTCCTGCCAAGTTAGGAACTGCCGAGTCGAGTCAGGGCCATTTTGGGTACTAATGTAGAATCCCATGGCAGAGAGCTTGTCCCAGACATGGGGTTATACGTGATGACGTCCCATAGGCTTCACTTGGGCTGCAGCTAGAGGAAAGTGGGAGCTGGGGGAGTATGAGGGAGGTGGGGGTGCAGCCTCTACGCTCTCTGAGGGGCCTTCCCACGTACCACCGAGCCCACCAAGCCCACCTGGCAGGCGAGGGAACAGAACTCTGTGGCACAGTGACTGGCCCCAGGTTATAGGACTATTTGGGGCAAAGCCACAGTGAGTCCAAATCAGTCCATGCTTTCTGATGAACGATGCTTATTTCACAGGACAGGTCAAAGCAGAGGAATGAAGGCTGGAACGGAACCTCAGCAGAGTTCCAGGTGTCTGCCTTTGCCCCAACCCAGACTAAGCATTGATTGGCATACTAGTAACTTAAGGGTATAGATATAAAGCATGCCTCCCCCATGAAATGACCTTTGAAGCCAACTTCATATCCACAGAAGAGAATATATTACATACCCTCTCTACCAGGAGTCCTGGCCCTTCTCCTGGTAAGGCATGGTCTCTGGCTACCCAGGAGCTCGTTAAGGATGCCAGTGAGTGAGATGTGGTATCAACAGGAGCCCTGGCCCTGTGGTCAGCAGTTGTCTTGTCAAATGCAGACATGCCCTTGGCACGAGGCTCGCCATTCAGGAGGACTGAAGTAGGGGAGGAGGAGAAGAAGGGGAAGAAGGGTGGGGAAAGGAAGTAGGGTGGCTGGCTGTCCCTGGCTTCCTCGGTGCTCTTGTCCAGGACAGGATGCTTTTCCTGCCTCCTTGAGGGACCCTCTGCTGCCCAGGAGCATGTGGGCTAGAGAGGGGGGATCCTGCAGCTCTTTGTCTCTCCTGCCCTTGGAGAGCAAAGTGGAGTAGAAAAGGCACGGGCTGTGGGTCCAGCGGACTTGAGGCTGCCCCACCTTCCTCCCAGCTTTCTAGCTGTGTGACTTTATGAAGGTGATTTTCACCTCTCCCACCCTCCATGTCCTTATCCATAAAATGTGGGTCGCAGCCCGCTGTGGGGCAGGCTGACGTTTGGTGGAAGGGTCTGCATCAGGCACCCAGCCCAGGTCCTGCTGCAGGACTCTCCCTGGGGAAACTTTCCACTGAGGCAGGGTTAGGCTCTCTGGCCTCCATTTCTGGGAGTTTGCATGATTAAAAACTTGGGTTTTAGAAGGATTGGGAGGTGAGTCTCCAGTTCGTCTACCAGTTGAGCAACTTTTGGCAAATTATTTAGTATTTCTGATCTTGTCTCAAACCATCTGTTTCCATTCCTGTATTTCCACACCTGGAAAACGGAAATACTAATAATTTCACGTTCGTACATCTATAGTAATGAGACAATGAGGTAATACATCTGAGGGCCTGGTGGATAGCAAGGGCTCTGCCCAGTTACCCGCCAATATTACTAACACGGTCGCCTGCTGCCAGCCCACGAGACTTCATTTCATTCTCCCTCTCAGTAAATGGAAACAGACAGACTGCCTTCCTGATGTATACACATAAGGGGTTCCACTGGCTCTTCGGCATCATGCCTTGCCCATGTTTCTGCTGACAGCCTGTTACTGTGTGGAGAGACTGTTGGAAAACAGCCACTTAGATCAAAGCGATCTTTGCAGCAGCCTTTCAGTGTGTTTGCTTGGTAATCATGGATGGCACTTACTGGGGGTCTTGTCTGAATTTGGCACAAAGTGTGTGTGATTTATTTTTGCCTTAAAATAAGTATATCAGCCATAGAAGTCGCCAGACACTTGAAGAGTATTGGGGTCATGACAGATTCCCAGCTGCTGGGGTCCAGAAGGACACATCAGAGTTTAGTCTTTAGCTACAACTTTTCTTTCCCATCCCCTTTCTTTCTTCCTTCTTTTCCTTTTTATGATGCCCTCCTCTCCTTCCACATTCCCTTCCTTCCCTCTTTCCTTCATTTCTCCTTATATTCCTTCTTTAGTTTCTTAATTCCTCCTGTGTGTCTTCCTCGTCCTCTTCTATCCCCTGTGCTTCCTCTTCCTTTTCTTCCTCTCGAGGGGTCTCAGTGGTCGTCTCTTGGGTACATTTGACAAGGACTCCTCAAAGCGGTGTGTGCAGAGTGAGGCAAAGTCCATTCTTCTGAAGTAATGTTTTTATTTCTGACTTTGAAAGTGAAACATGCTTATTATAGACAATTTGAAAAATAAAATAAAAAGAAAAATAGTCCCCACACAGTCCTTGTTTGGATCTGGGAGTATTTATTTCTGGTCACTCAGCAGTTTGTACTGAGTGTCCCTTCCATGCAGGCTGGGGATGCAGCAGCAGATAAGACAAGGACCCTCCCACATGGTGGGTACATGCAAGTGGAGGGAGGTAGTTAACAAGTGTCAAAAAATGGAAAAGATAATTTTGCAGGGAGAGGGCTATTGTAAAAGTAACAGACAGGGTGGTTTGATAGGCAGTGGTTGGGGTGGAGAAAAATTGGAGGGTTCAAGGAGATGGCATTTGAGCTGGTATCTAAATGATGCAAAAGGACCAGGCAGGCAGAGAGCAGGCTGGGGTAGAGAGAATCCTAAGAACAAAGGCCTGGGGGAGGCATGTGTGAAGTATGCGAGAAGCAGAAGGGCCAGCCAGCAATGGCTAGCATGTCGAGTGAGAAGGAACTTTGAATGTTATCATGTGTGGTAGTAGAAAGCTTCTGGGGGGTTTTCAGATAGGAGAGTGACCTGCATAGGTCTGCATTTTTAGACTGCTTCCTGATGGCTTTATGCACAGTGCACTGTCGGCACGCAAATGGAAGGAGAGAGAGCAGTTGAGAGGATGTGGCAGTATTTCAGGGGAGGAGCTGGGTTGGCTTAGACAAAGGGGCACAGTCTGATTTTTTTTTTAAGCATCTGTGATCATAGTATCTATATTTTGTGTTTATAAGCAGACCGTTTATTGTGTGCTTTCCAGATACTATGCGTTGTGCTAAGGGCTTTATTTATATAAACATTATCTCATTCGTCACATAACCCTATGAAGCAGGCATCTCCATCTTAGGTGAAGGAAATGAAACTCAGAGAGGTAGATAAGAAAGGAAAAATATCATCAATAATCCCTCTTCCTTAAAATAGATCTTATTAGGAAATGGGGTTATTTCTTTCCATTCTTTTATTCACTGACAGCCAGGCTTCTAACATATAAGTCTCAGAATCAGAATTCAAACCCAAGTCCCCATACATTAGAAAATCCTGCACTAATGTTAATGTTATTGTGCAAACACCCCCCAATACCCATGGTAATGTTACCAAACAGTCACAAAGACTCAGTAGCATACACAAACAGAGGCTTATTGTTCACTTATCTGGAATTGCTATGGGTCAATCAGGTGGCCTTGCCAATCTTGGCTGACTCACATATCTGGAGAGCAGGTGATTTGGGCGGACCCAGCCAGGCCTGCTCCACGTGTTCTTCATCCCCCAGTAGGCTGAGCATGTTCATGGTGACGACAGAGTGCGAGGGAGAAGCAGCAGGAGCATGTAAGGCCTCGTAGGCCCAGCCTCGGGATGGACACTGTCACATCTGCTATGTCTGTTGGTCATTGCAGGTCACAAGACCAGCCCAGCTTCAAGGGGTGGGGAAACAGCCTGCCTGGAACTGCAGAGTCACATGGAACAGGATGTGGGTAGAGGGAGGGATGAGACCTTTGGCCATTAGGACATAGGTGCCTTTGCAGAGTGCTTGATGTACGAGGTAATGGGTTTCTTCCATTGGAATAGGGACCAGCTAATTGGCCTCAGAGTCCAGAAAGCCCATATCCTTAGGATGTAGTTGTGAGATTTTTATGTAATCTCTGTATACATTATGAGCACTCTTTATTGGCTCTATAACATTACTACAGTCTTTTAAGTTAATCAGCTCCCTGCACTGTAAGGGATTCTCAAAAGCAGGAGTATTTTGTAGTCAAGTAGACTGAGAGCCCTGATAACAGTTTTCTTTTGAAAGCAGTAGGTGCAAAGAGAATAAATGGTGCTATTTCAGACTGAAATGATGATCATCTGGGGTCCAGGAGGTCTTGACAAGTAAACAGACCATAGAGTGGTTGTGGGGAGGAGAGAATGATCTTGGATCGAGATCTAGGACCAGAGTTTGAATGGCGAGGAATTTCACCCATCAGTTCTAATGGAGAACCCTTTGGCCAAAACCAAATTACTTCTTTTCTCAGCCGTCCTTTAGAGAGAATAATGTTCATTGGCTGGATAATGCTCATCGGTGATAAACACTACAATATACTATCTGTCCTGACATTATTGCTGCACATCTAATGCTTTGTTTATTTAACTGCCTGAATGAAGAGCACATCAGAAAGGTTGGAGGTGTTGCAGTTAGCCTTATGTGTTAAATAGTAAATGCAACCAAAACTTATTACTTTGATGCAGCCATAAAATTAGACCATTGATGTGAGAAGAAGTAGACACAGATTGCTGCTGTTCCCATTCATTGGAGACTTCTAGCTAATAATGAATGGAACACAAGATGCCAAATTCTTGTTAAAGTATATAAGAATAAGAAACAACCTATTTTCAATTATATTATTTGGAGTTTCAATCATGCCTAACCTGTGACAGAAGCAGAGGCCAATTTGGGGCTTGACGGTAACTTCTAATCTCCTTCCAGATTTAAGCCCTTTGTTCCACCCTTTCCTCCAGAAATCCTCCTTGGCCCTCATGGAAGTGACTTTCATCATGATGCTTTTAGAAAGAAAACATTGTTCCAGAAAACTGTGGAGTTTACTTCATGGGACTCTTGATCTTGTCCATCCGATCTTTCAAGGAAAGCCTTGGAGACACACCAAGTTTAGACTGAACAAATGCAAAAGGAAACCACATGATCATCTCAACAGATTCTAAAAAGGCATTTGAGGAAATGTAATACATTACAAAAGAAAACCTCTCAGTATAACAAGGCTGAGAGGGTTGGAACTGCCTTAGAATGTAGAGCAGTGCCTACTAGGATTCTAGAACAAATCTTCATACATAAGGGTATGAAGTATTCAAAGCTTTTCCCATCAAAGCCCAGAATGAGCAGGGGTCTCTAGTCTCATCCCTTTGGTTCCTTATTATCTTGCAGAGCCTAGCTAGTACTTGTATCGTTTACAGTCAGGAGCTATAAACATTAAAAGGAAGCTACAGCTATCCCTAGAGACAGATGATAAGATTATTTACCTAGAAAACTCAGAGAAGTTAAAAATGTTAGGACTATTAGAACTAAAGGAGAGTAAACTGGCTGGATAGAAACCTACCATTTTAAAAACAGTGGATTCCTATATACCCGCAACAACCAATTAGGAAGTAATGGGAAATTTACACTAGGAACAACTATTATAAAACATTTAAGGGATAAACTTAGCAAAAAATATGAAAGGCAAAAATGAAGAAAGCTGTAAGACTTACCTGCTACAATAAGACAAGAAAAAAATGGAAAGTATATTATGGGTATACTCAACATTTTAAAGATATCAGTTGTCCCCAAATTAACCTATGGCTTTCATGCAATCTTCATTCAAAAATCCCACTAATAATTTTAAATATAACTTTATAAATGTATTCTGAAATTCATCTGCAAATGTAAGAATACCAAAGAAAATTTTCAAAAATGAACAAGAAGAAGGAAGAATTTCCATTGGAAAAGATTAAGTAAAGCCCCTTGCTTATACTGTACACAAAAATAAATTCTAGGTGACTCAAAATTCTAAAAAACAAGTCCATTATAGTTGCATTAAAGTATAGAGTAATTATGGTATAATGAGTTATAAGAAATACATATTTGGCCATTCATATGACCAAATACATATTTCCCAGGTATATTTGGTCTTCATCGACTGTTCCTGAAAATACTGCAGTCTTAAGGGTGAAGTGTGTCTTGTCATGTTAATGAGAGACTTTTGGGCCCCCACCCAAGGGCTGGAGGCTGAATCAGCCAGTGGCCAATGATTTAGTCAATCATGACTATGCAATGAAGCCTTCACAAAAACACTGGAGAAGAGCTGATTGCTCTGCTCTGCTCTGTAGGATCCTGCTTCTCACTCAGGGACAGATTCTATGCTTGGGGCACCAGGACGCCTCCACGTACCACTGAGCCAGGCCCCAAGCTCCATGAGGATAGAAGCTCCTTTATATGGGACCTTGCCCTTTGTCTCTCTTCATCTGGCTGTTAATTTTTGTCCTTTATGGTATCCTTTATTAAACTGATAAACTTAAGAGTTTTCCTGAGTTCTGTGAGCTGCTCTAGCAAATTAATGGAACCTAAGGGGGAGGTCACAGGGACATCCAATCTGTAGCTGGTAGGTCAGAAGCACAGGGAACTGCCTGGGGCTTGTGACCAGCATCTGGAGTTGGGGGTGGAGGGCAGTCTTGTAGGACGGAGCCCTTAATCTGGAGAATCTGGTGCTGTCTCCGGGCAGAGAGCATCATGATCGAGTTGAGTTCTCGAACAGCCTGCTAGTGTTTGAGAATTGATGTTAGTATGTGTGGGAAGACCCCCTCCCACGTATTTACACACAGTGGAATCAGGTTCAAGAAACGGAATGGAGTTACACTACTGTTACTGCTGTGTATAATATTGTTATTGTTACATGTATATGTAGGGAAAAGATGACACCATCGCATTTGGTGTCGGACAAGTGGGAATAACAGTAATATACACATGTATATATACGTACATGTATATGTGTGTGTGTGTATATAACTGGGGGTAGAGAAGGTATGAAAGTTAGAAGTCATAAAGATTTCAAGATTTCACTACATTATAATGTAAGATCGCATTGATAATGAGAAAAACCTATAAGCAAAGTTATAAAACCGAATCTGAGAGAAAGTATTTTCCATAGATAAAAGAGATGAAAGGATTGATTATATCCATAGTCTATAAAGAGTTCTTACAAATGAATAAGCAACAAAATCTATTTAAAAAGGGACAAAAGATATGAAGAGGTGAAAAAATAAAGGAGAAGAAATAAATAATAAACATGTCAGATGTTCAGTCTCACTAGTAACAAGGGGAATACAAATTAAAACAGTGCTGTTTGTGTGTATCACATTGGCAACAGTTTAAAAATTTATATGTGTGTGAAAATGTGCTTTCCTGGATGTTGGTGCAAGTGTAAATAGGGCAGTTTGTCATCAGTACATTTAGAAATATAAGGTGTACATACCTTTTGCATAAGCAGCCCACTTCTAGGAATCTCTTCTACAAAAATACATACTTAAAAATCCACCAGTTGGGGAATGATTAGGTAAATACTACTCACCCTTTAAAAACAACAGAGTAGTTGTATTTGTACTGAAGTGGGAAATTGTATATTGGTATATTAAAAAAGTAATCTAAGATATGTGGGAAGTATAATCCTATTTGAGTTATATCATTTATGTATAAAAATCAAAGTTTGAGAGCTCCACACCAAATGGTTAAGAATTGGTCACCCCTGGGAAGAGCAGCAAGGTGGTTTGGGGACAGGGGAAAGGAGCCTTCTTGACACATTTTTGCATTTGTTGAAATTTTGCAGTGAACATCTTTGGTAATTTAAAAAATTATGTCAGTGAGGCATTCTTAAATTGAAAATTCTTATTTTAAAATTTTGAAAATCCACAAAGGTAGGACAAAATAAAGATACTTCTTCCATTACCCTATGATGCTGTTGACACTTTAGGATAAAGAGACAAAAATGAGTCTAGCAGAGTTGACTCAGTAGAAAGTATAAATAAATAAGATGGCACAAGGGTCTCTTTGGGGAGAAAGGACCTGGCTGTGTTTTGCAGGTCCTTTGCTGTTGGCTGGTTGATGCTGGGGGAAGCCATTGACCTCATGCAGTTAGGTGTTCTGCATTCTGCAGGTAGGGCTGACCTACTTCCACTGGAAGAAAGGACTGGAGAGAAAGAATGCCAAGAAAAATTCTGCTTAAATGTGAAGTGTTATTGTTAGAACACCCATGAATGAATGTCAGAGCCCAGCATCTCAGAGGGCCCCCATTAAATGAGCAACACTCTTTGCAGAAGCTGAACTCTGAAGTAGGCACCACAGTGAGGGGTGGGGTGGGGATAAAACAGATAAAACACAGATGACCATGTGGTCTGGGGGAGGAGTGGTATGGGTGTATGTGTATAAAGTTTAACATTTATAAAGCAATAAAAGCACACTTTAATGTAGCATAATTCACAGAATTCTAAAGTACTGAGGAGAAACTTGAAGTCACTTGGAGTAATTAGATTTGGGAATATTAATTCAGAGATGCTTCCAGAGGGTGGGAGAGGGTGCATGTGCCTGTTGCGGGGCTTGGTGGGGAAGGGAACAGGGGTGGTGGAGCGATGGTTGTAGTGACAGGGCATTGGGTAGCTTTGTTCTTAGGTTCAAAGGGAGTTTAAAAAGGGAAAATAAAATCCCCATTTAACTCAGATATGGTTCATTTTCTGAGGTAATGTCAAGAGGCACAAGATCAAATCTAGCTTGACACCATCCAGTACAGAGCTCCGCGGTTTCTAGAAGCTGTAGCTGAGCTGCAGCTTGGCTAATGAGGAATCTCCATCCTCTGCCAATGCCTCAGGGGCCCATCTCTTCCTCTTTGGCAAGCAGAATACAAAGAGAGCTCAAAGCCGAGTGGGGACCTAAAAGGTCACCCAGAACATTCATTTTGCAAGCCCCCCCACCAGGCCTTTCCAGAAAACAGACGAGCATGGTTTCACAGTTTAGCTAGAATGGGAGCCAAAGGCTTCATGCTTCAACTTGGGGAAGGTTTTAATGAAGCCTAGAGGATACTTCACACATTGTCCAGCCATTGGCAGTGAGAAAGAAGAGGAGATGGGCCAAACACAGCCACGCTGTATCCTCTCATTTATTCTCTGGGTGTGAAAGGAGCGATTGTAAAATTCAGATGACACTAGAAGTTAAGATTCAGAGCTCCCCACATAAACTCTGCTGTCTGTTATTAAGTTCACTTGCACCAGGAAGACACATTCTGAAATGCAGTAACCCTGTTGTTCTGTGGATGTTTGTGCATGTCGGTGGTTTGGCCTGGAGAACCCTCAAGTGGAAGCTGAAGTGTCTCCATTATGTCCTTTCTAAGTTGTTAAAATAGTCCTTGAGCCTCCTCCCTTCTCACTGCCCCCACTGCCAGGGGGAACACATGTGTGGGTTATCCCATCAGCCTGGTAGCTAACCTCCCATCTCCAGTCTTGCTGCCTGCAATCCACTCCTCACGCTGCCTGCGCCTTCTTTCCAAACGCTTGCCACTTTGGTGCTCCGAATCTGTCAGTGACATTCAGGGCCATTTCTAATACCCCCGCTGCCTACCTTCCTGGACACACCTCTTACAGTGAAACGGCCCTGCACTCCGTCTTGTGCTCTGATTGAGCACTACAGCTGCCCAGGACTACTTGCAGGCCCTCAAAAATGCAACCTTCTGTCATGTATTTGTCCCTGGATTACCTTTCCTTTGCTAATTCCTGTTTGTCTCAAGATGCAGCTATACCAAGTGTCATCTCTAGGAAAGATTCTCTCACCGCCTTTATGTTATGTCCTGTTCCTCCACACTCTGGCAGCACATGAGGTTTACTGCTAGCCCAGCTGATTCACTCAATCCTAACAGACTAGGTATTGGTCTGATTCCAACTGTCCTGGAAAACACCTGAAAGGTAAACGATCAAGAGTACCTGGCACATAGTTGGTGCTCCATAAATGTGATATAGGAAAGAATAAATGCATGTGTTTTTTAAAATGTAATCTGTGGACCTCTGTATGTATATGGGTTTTTGTTTTGCCTGATCTGACATAAATCTGCTCAGCCTGCCCGGTTCTCAGGTCATGCTGAGCATGAAGAAGATGAGCGAGGCTGGAGTCATGTAAGTTGAGGACTCTCGCCACTCATCCTGGAGCATCACCAAGTAGCTGTCTACTGGGTCTCCATAGAGTATTCATGAATTATAGCTCCAGTCTTGTTCCAGGTCAGCTGTTGCCCGCAAACCGCAATACCCCGAGTCCCATCGATCCTGACACCATCCAGGTCCCGGTGGGTTACGAGCCAGACCCAGCAGACCTCGCCCTCTCCAGCATTCCTGGCCAGGAAATGTTTGACCCTCGCAAACGCAAGTTCTCCGAGGAAGAACTGAAGCCGCAGCCCATGATTAAGAAAGCCCGCAAAGTCTTCATCCCTGATGATCTGAAGGTAAATTGGAACTGGTAATCAGGCTGGGGGCAGATGGAGATGGGACCAAGAGGCGGATGGAAAGGGCGACTCCCAGGAGGATCGCGGAGTCTAACAGACAAACGACTTGTGAATTCCCATCGTGTTCTTGGCATGCGAGTCTAGGCAAGTTGCTTTCCCTCTGGGTGCCTTCTGAAATACACCTTTCATGTCTTGATAATGCATAGAATTAAGGAGAAGCAATAAAATATTGGAGTGATTTACAGCCCAGGAAGGAAGGAAACCTGCTGCTGTCTGCAGGGAAACCTAATGAAATCCTAATAAAATCAAACCAAAATCTTTCAAGGTTGGAGAAGAAACAGAATCATTTGAGAAGGGCATCTGGGCCACATAGTCCTTCAAGGGTCACCTTCCCTTTATGAGTTTACTGATAATCAAGTGCTGCCATTTCCCTGTAGGCTTCAGGGACTACCTACCAGCTGGGGATAGAACCTCGGCCGCCCACATTGCTACCTGTGGATGACCAGGGTGGGATTTTTTAAGGAAGCTGATGGGTTTCCTGATGCTATTCATACATAATATTCACTCTGTATCTCAAGTAATGATCACTTGAATATTTCAACAAAAAAAGTTCTCAGTTGTTGTTTTTCTGCTATATTATTTATAAAGTAAAATAGATTTACCTTAGCAAGTCAGAAACCATCTAAAACAAAATTAATCTGACACCTTTAATGGTACCTTAGGAAGAGAATTCAAAATTATGCCATGTCCCAGATAATAAAACCAAATAAAAGAATAATCATCCCAAAATAGAATCATTTTTGATTAGCCATTGCTTAGAATTTTTTGTGTTCATACTTCTTTCCAATCACATGGACAATAGAGATATGATTACATTCAAGGCATTGGAACTAAGCATGATTAGCCTTATTCTAATTTCTGACCTCCGTTTTTCAAACCTAAATATAGTTCAGATGGAAAGTCACTCCTAGGCTGGGAAATCGGGAGTTTGGGACATTGTCCCGGAACTGAGTTAGACCAGTTACCTCTGCTTTTCCTGTTGAGAAAGAACACGGGAGGAACAAGTACAAGGCAGATTTAAATCACCGTTGTCATCTACGTACCTGAGACTACCTCCAGTGTTATGACACGGTCGATGTCAGGGCTGAAAGGGACCCGAGATTCCTTAGAGCAAAGGGGTCATTTTGCATTTGAAGAAATGGAGAAGTAGAAAGGTGAAGTCGGGTGAGCACAGCTAGTTGGAGTAAAGCCTAACCCGGCCCCTAAGTCTTCTTGCTTCCAGAAAGATCACTGCAACATGCTGGCCCTGACAAGGGTCCTTGAGTGACAAACCAGTAGTTGCCATCCTGAGAATTGAAAGAGGAAAGGGTGCAGTAAAAATACCAGAAAATCTAAACAAGCCGAGGAATTGGTGGTTATTCTCGGATGGGGTAAGAAAGAGGTGGATGGGAGGGTCCTGGGCAGTTAAGGACCTTTTTTCAACTGGAATCTTTTCCTCATCTTGTGTTCTTAGCCATCCAATTCTGTGCATATCTTGGAACCATCTCTTTAGACCAGGGAGCCCATGCAGCACAGGCTTCCACTGGATGGGAGGGTAGGTTCAAGGGAGCTGCTGAGTTGTAGGTGGAACTTCCAGCTGGCCCTTCACAGGGTCTCTAAATTTACAAGTTCAGAGCACAAAGCAAGCTGACTTAAGAACCCAGGTAACCTTGCAACAGAGGCTGTGTGAAACAGACTGTGCTGGAATTATGCACATTAGTGCTATCATGGCTAGGTCTGACCTTTTCACATGGCAGGAGGGGAGCAGACAGGAACATTCTCCTGCCAAATGTCTTTGGATTTCCTTTTCTGTGAATGAGGTCTCAGGTTACAAACCGTGATATCATCTGAAGCAAGAAGTAGGTGAACATATTTTTCCTTCCAGCAGAGAGGACAGAGGATGGGTGGGAGAGGCCTCTGCAGTCCCCCAGCACTGGACGAACAAATTGAGGGAATGGCTCCACCAATAAATGGGCCTCCCCACAGCTGTCTGATCTTCCTCTGTTGAGCCATTCATTTGGGTTAACATGCACCCTTGGGAGAATTAAGGGGTGGCATACTGGGATTCCTAGGTGAGAATCCATTTGATTATCTTGATGTCATAATACTTTTAAACATCCGTTCACTCACTTGACAAATATCTTTCAAATGCTTGTGTGTGCCAAGGCCTGGGGTTACCGAGGTGAGCCAATACTGATACTGTTCCTACTCTCGAGGAACTTCCACTCCAGTGAGAAAAAGGGAGTGTTGCCACGGCAGGAGGGTGCTGACAGGGGGAGGGGGCCGCAAACATGAACCCTTGGGAAGATGATGGGGCAGGACTGAATAGGAGCGTGTGGTGTGGTGGTGACTGGTTGCCCGAGGGCATCTGTAGCTGGGAGATAGAGGAGAAGGGGACAAGAGATGGAGTACCAAGTTTATCAGCTCCACTCAAAATCCTGCTCCCTGCTCCCCCCAGCCACTCTGTAATAACAGAGAGAGGAGAGCTGGTTTTTCTCATCCAGGGAAAGTCCTTATTCCATCAGTCATCCCTGCCTTCTGCATCCTCTGCTTCACTAGTATTCTCAGCTCCCCTTCTGCCTGAGGTGGCCCCCATTCCACATCTTCCCTAGCTCATCTGTGTGCGTGGACAGGTGAAGCTGGGAAATGAAAGCACCTTAGAAGTGAGAAGAGCTCTAAGAGACAGAGGAGCTGGTTTTTACCCTGAGGTCAGCTGGGGATTCCCTGGTCCTTAGCTGCAGGTGCCAAACCAAGTCCACCGCCTGTGGGTACTTCCCTCCGCCAGCACACACACAGCTTCCGCAGTTTCCCAGGGGCTTGTTCTCCCATTCATCACCCGGGCTCCTGTCCCCCTGTGTGCAGGTTCTGACACCTCCCAAGGCAACTCCTCTTTCGAATGATCTTGGAAACCACACCCCCAGGAACACTGACAGCGTGGAAGATTTACTGACGTGACCGATGGGATGGAATTTGGGCTTACGACAAGTAACCACCCAGGCAACTGCCGTCAGAACTAGGAGCTTCACTCGTTCATATGCCTTTAGGTCCTCTTACCCCTGTGAAGCCTTTCACTCTCAGCTCCTCCTGGGTCTCTCCAGCCAGCCAGCCAGGCCTCTCTCCCTTCCTCCAGTCTCCTGCTCTCTTTCTGAAGCCCAGACAAGAAAACCCATTGATAGTCATTGCATACCTGCCTCAAACTTATTACCCAGGTATTCTTCAAAGGACAGCCTTCTTCTCTGAAAGAAGGATGTGTGTACCAGCTGTTAGGAAGATCATTTTTTTACTTTGTTATATTTTAATTATGAAATGTAGAGAAAGCCAGGGGTTTTTATAAGTACCAGCTTGGAACAGCAGACAGGTGACTGCACACACTTTTCTGTCTTTGTGCAGGGCAGATGTCTGCTAAGGGTAATGGGCAGGTGTGGGGGTGGACCACTGACCTTAGACCTCCCCTGCAGCCTTGGCTCCAATCCATGTGATCTTCTCCCCTGCCAACTGCCCCTTGGAGTCCTGGGGGCGGGTAAGAAGTGGCCTCACCCATTTATTCTGGGTGGCTGGTGACTCTAGGTACTAGACTTGTAAGGATCAAGGGATTTGTTGTTTCAAGTTGTTGAAAAAAGAGGATTGCAAAATTTGCCAGGTGACACCATAAATGAATTGGGAAGGTCTAAAAGATTTACAGGTCCACCTCTTCCTGGGAAGGTTTTCCTTTTTCTGGCAGGGGGAGGAGCAATGCAGGGAAAGGAGGAATTGTTTTCACATTGGCCACATTTAAATATTACTCAGCCTAATTTAGGCCTAGAAAACAGTTAAACAGGAAGTTAGAGTAAATTATTTAAATGTTAGCCACCAATATGAGTATACTGATCATTGGCAGGTGGAAATTTAATTTTGGCTTTTAATTACCAAAGTATATATACCCATTATATAATAATTTAATAGTTCAGAAGGAAAGAAAATAAAAGGTAAAAGATTCTACCTCTCTCCTTGGCCTCCTTCCTTGATTCCCCCTTTTAGAGGCAATACTTTTAATAGCTTGGTATAAATCCTTCTGAGCCTCTTTTTTATGAATATACATTATGGTTTATTTAACCAAAATGGGATGAGGCTACTTTATCTGCAAATTGCCATTGTTTCCACCCACAGAGTAGTATATAATCAACATCTTTTTGGTTCAGCTGGATCATTATTTTTAATAGCTGCAGAGTGTTCTTTTGTATGACTCTACCATAAGGTAGTTATTAATCTCCTACTGATCATTAGTTTTTCCCTATTTTTTGCTATTACAAGCAATGCTGCAGTCAGAATGTTGTGCCTGTGTCCGGGTGCACATACATAAGGAATGCTGTACAGGATGAGTTCCTGAAAGTGGAAGTTCCTGCATCAAGGGTGTGTGCATTTAGATAGTGGAGAGATACTGCCAAGTCGCCTTCCAGCAGTCTAGGATCACCTTACATCAAAAGCAGATGAGCCCACGGAAGAAAAGGGGCCTTAAGGTTTCCGCAAGGAGGGTAAGAGAACTTTGGAATGCCACTGGGGTGCGAGGGGAGCCACCTGCCTGCGTTCGGCCTCTGATCTCGCCTCCTCCTCCTGGGCACAAACTGCCTGGCAGGCAGAGCAGGAGCGAGCTGTGACGGGTGGGTCCCCGCTGCCGGCAGCAAGCTCCCCGTGGCCCGTTCTCCCGGGCCTGCCGGCAGGGTAAAGGAAGGAGACACAGGTTCCGACACCAGGGCTGCTGCCGCAGCACAAGCCTGAGGCCTGCGGGCTCCCGGCTGCCGCTCAGCCCTGCCGAAATCTAATATCTTGTTTCTTCGCCCTTCTGTCACTAATGAGCAGGATGACAAGTACTGGGCCCGGCGCAGGAAGAACAACATGGCGGCCAAGCGCTCGCGCGACGCGCGGCGGCTGAAGGAGAACCAGATCGCCATCCGCGCGTCCTTCCTGGAGAAGGAGAACTCGGCGCTGCGCCAGGAGGTGGCCGACCTGCGCAAGGAGCTGGGCAAGTGCAAGAACGTACTCGCCAAGTACGAGGCCAGGCACGGGCCCCTGTAGGACAGCATTTTGAGGGCTGGCTTTGGAGTAGAGGGACAGCTCGTTTCCCGTCTGATGGCGCTGCACCGACCCAGCCTCGGTGACATCAGCACGTTACCAGAGGCGGAAGCACGACTGAGTCACGTTTGGGTGTTGCGTGCAACGCTGGGCTTGTGCCCCTGGGTGGGGTCAGCAGTGCACACCGCGGCCCTTTGCCGTTTTAAGACAGTCCTCTCGTCATCTTTCAGTTCCAGAAAAGAAAGGTGCCTCGTTTCTGCTGGACTGTGGAGACCTCTCCTGGGTTTTCCTGCCCCGCCCTCCTCCCCTCCTGCCCTTTGGGCGAGGCTTCCTGTGCGCTCTCCCCTACTCTGCCTGGGCCCGCTGCTTGGGTGCCTAAGAAGGGCCCTGGTAAAATAGTAGATCTCGGTTTTCAAGATTGCCAGCTCTTGTTTCTGTTAATCTGTAAGTTAACCATGCTAATAAGGTGCACAGAATAACTTAGCACTACACTGCAGCTCTCTCTATTCAGTTATAGGTTGCTTTCCTCAGATTTTCAGTTTTGGTGATAATCGTTTTCAGATTTAAAGTGCTGTTTAGATTTATCAGATCCCATATTTACTTACTGCTATCTACTAAGTTTCCTTTTAATTCTGCCAACCCCAGAGAAGTAGGAGTATTATTAGAGAACACAGAGTGTGTTTTTGCACCGTCTGTACCTAAAGCAATAATCCTATTGTACGCTAGAGCATGCTGCCTGAGTATTACTAGTGGACGTAGGATATTTTACCTACCTAAGAATTTCACTGTCTTTGAAAAAACAAAACCTACAGTAATGCATTTGAGCATGCCCAGAACATCCCCAGGACAGGAAAGAGGGAAATGTCAGGTCTAAGAATGAGGGGTTGATTTATCAGTGTATGAGCCAAAAAATGCATCTTGGAACAGCTTATCACATTGTTACATTTGCTTTTGTTTTCTCATCTCTCTTGTATCCCTACCCCCACTTTCCTAGTTCACTTTTTCCATATCTCTCTTGATATTCAAAACAACTCAATTAAGATTCAGTTTTCCTCCTTTTTGTAATATATGTATTTTTGTGAATTATACCTTGCTGTTTTAAAAAATCAGTTAAGTTAATAAGTTGATGTTTTGTAAAACCCTTTTTCCTAGTGGTGTCACTTTTGAATGCTTCATAAATCGATGATTCTGGAACTTATGTTTCTTACTCTGTTTGCTTTGAAACATATGTGCTCTTATGAAGTGGACTTCTGAAAAATGAATGTAAAAGACACTGGTGTATCTCAGAAGGGGATGGTGTTGTCACAAACTGTGGTTAACCCAATCAATCTAAATGTTTACTATAGACCAAAAGAGATATTAAATTGTTTAATGTTTATACAGAGTAATTATAGGAAGTTCTTTTTTGTACAGTATTTTTCAGATATAAATACTGACAATGTATTTTGGAAGACGTATATTATATATAGCAAAGAGAAAAGGAAAACTATTTCATGTTTTAAAATTATATAGCAAAGATATATATTCACTGTTGTACAGAGAAGAAGCACTTGGGGGGTTTTGAAGTCTTTAATATTTTAAGCCTATCACTGATACATCAGCATGTTTTCTGCTTTAAATTAAAATTTTATGACAGTATCGAAGCTTAGTGTGACAAATCCTCCTCTAAAATCGTTAAGGGGCTTTCTTGTTTCCTATTAGGTCTCCAAAAGAAGTCAGTCAACAACACCCAAAAGCACAAAATGGATGTTAGTCAAATATTTATTGGATGATACAGTGTTTCTTAGGAAAAGCATCTGCCACAAAAATATTTACTTCAAAATTATGAGTTCCTGGAATGGAATATGACTGCAAGCACCCCAGACAATTCTGTTCTCCTCTGTGGGCACGTGCGTCTTTTGCAGTATAAGGTTGATATCGTTGTTATGTGTGTGGTTTACAATTTGGCCGATGTTCTGACTTTAAAGATGATTGTTCTTTTGTTTCACTAAGTTGTGTAATGTCAAGAGATGCTGCTGTTACTGCAAAGAAACATTTCGTGCTAGATTAAAATACCCTTTCATCGATGGTATTTTCCAGTTTCCTGCCTCCAGAGTATCTCATTCTTTAATGACGTGATCTCGTCAAGCAATGCTTCTCGGAGTATCATAGGCTTGGGAAACCTGACTAATAGGCTATTCCTGACTAATAGGTATCCCTTTTGTCCTGAGCTATAGGGGACAGTAGGGAATGGGGAGAGTATTGAAATTGAAATACATTGTTCAGGCAGATAACTAATAAAACCTTTGGCAAACTTAAGGAGAATCGAGAAAGTGATACTCAGAGACACAAGTGGACATGGAGTTGACCTTTTTGTAGGAAAGAGACGATTGCAGCAGTTATTAAATATCAGCAGTCACTGAAACAGAGACAGGTGGTATCTTTAAGTAGAGAAGTGTTGAAGGATTGCATCATAGACCATCCAAATTCACTGAGGTGTAAAAAAAGTAGTTGAAAAATTGTATTTGAGCACTGGTCTTTCTTGGAATTAGGTTGTTTGTACCAAAAGAGAACCACAAGTGTTGTCTGTGGAAGAAATTAAAAGATCATAATAAAATGTATTATTTGGTATGCCAGAAGAGGTTTCAAAACCTCTCCTTGTTTTAAAAATGTTTAAACTTTGGAGTCTGTACAGGTGCATTATGTGTAGGCCAGTGTCACCACACACAACATGAGAACTCAGTCCTGGATTCACTGCCTTTTGTCCAAGGCAGTTAACCAGTAAATAAGTCAGTTGTAAATGGCATGGGAAGCCAGGGCCTGATTTGGAATGACTTGGATGGACCAGGGTCAAATGAGTCCTGCAGACTATTAAAAGATTCCTGTTGTCATTTGTCACCTTTCCATCAAAATCATCTTTCAGAGATGAATTACTTGGCCATCAAACCTGAATCTAAATCATATCATGCCAACATCATTTAGACACAGTTTGGACTGAGTGGCCTAGGACTTTCTGACAAGGTCACTTCTTTGGACTAGACTTGCAAAGGGAGGCCAAAATTGATCAGCCTGTCCTGCTCATGAAAACGGGGAATGAGAGGACTGCACATGATCAGTTCCTTCTCTTGAGAAAGTGGCCACCTTTTGACCATTCAAAACCCACAGAGGCATGCCTGATAAGCCTTTCATCTTTAAATATGACATCTGTGAAACCATTCCTCAAAGCAAAAGGTCCATTCGTTTGAGGAGTGCAGACGGGATTTGGGTATTGGGAGGGTAGGAAGCTACTAGATAATGGTGAGTTTCCTCTCAGTTTACCAGCTTTGTGAGGGATTCCACACAATCCTAAATGTACATGGAAAAGGTCTTGGGTTTGTTTTCAGAAGAATCAATTTTAAGTGGAGCCCCAGGGAACCCTACCACCCCAGGGTAAAATGACAGCCATTCTATAAGATGCAAAGTTACACTTTGCTTTTTCCAGTAGCTTGTCTAATTTCCCCCTAATGTTCCTTTAAGAAAACTCAAACATTATCAGTCGATGAGAGTGATCCCAAGGCAGGCTAGCTTGGCCTGCTCGCCTGTGTGAAGTACAGAGGCCAGGGTTTAACTGGGGTCAGCAAGCTGCCAAAGACTGGAGAGCATGTGGCAGACACTGTCCGCTCTATGTGTGCCAGCTTCCTGTTGAGGGCTCTGAGGTCCCCACTGGGGAGGCCAGGGTCTCCTCCAGGTTTTCCCTACAACTAATAATGTCATTTTTCAAATGAGCAAGGGCTTATCCTAGATCTTGCTCCACTGGATTTGGCAACTAAAGTCAGTGCATTTTGCAGAGTGCCAAGTGTGTGCAAGTATTCAAGTCATAATATCTTTCACTTTGGAGCGCCTTACCAAATATAACAGTAATCCATCATTATCCTTTTGGCAACACCACAAAGCTTGCATCGTCTAAACAGGTACAAGTTCATGTGAGGTCAGTTTAATTGTACACCATGGCATGGGTGGTATTTATGTTGTTAAATCCAAACCTTTATTTGTCTGTTACTCTTTATGTTTAATAAACTTTGAATTTTTCCCTTTCTTTCATGTATTTTTCTTGACAATCTGCCAGAAATTAGATTCTGTTCCTAGTTCTATCACCAAGAAACCATTTACAGATATTAATTACATAGATGATAAAATGATAATACTATACAATTAGTGATAAATTAAGGACTTATGTGCCAGACACTATGCTAAACACTTACATGGAATATTTTATTTACTCCCATATCAACCTTATGACGTAGAGGCATTGCTATCCCCACTTTACAGGAGAGAAAATAGAAGGTTTGGCAGGTTAAGTAGTTTATCTAATGTTACATAAAA
Source organism: Manis pentadactyla (assembly GCF_030020395.1). Classification (NCBI taxonomy): domain Eukaryota; kingdom Metazoa; phylum Chordata; class Mammalia; order Pholidota; family Manidae; genus Manis; species Manis pentadactyla. Next base: position 161,121,078 of record NC_080022.1, on the reverse strand, counting down.
AGAGTGACAGAAATGAACTCTTATCCAGTGAATGGGCATCATTTAGACTGATGTTTCCCAAAACCAGTTCAAAGACTGAATTCTGGTTGGATGTATAAGAATCATCTGGGAACATATTACAAGACTAGTGATCCAGTGATTCTGAATCAGTAGATCTGGGATGGGGCCCAGAAATCTGAATTGTTTAAAGGCACCCAGCTAACTCTCGAGTGTGACCAAGTAACTGGAGCCAAGAATTTATAGGCTTGGCCTTAATTTGAGTTAATGAGTCTCAGGGGATCCATGTAGAAGCTTCAAACCTTAAATAATTACCTGAAATTGTGTGTGGGTTTTTGTGTATAAACATATTTATTTTTCTGTGTAGGTGATCCATAGCTTCCCCCAATAGACAAGAGAATCTATGATGCAAGATGAAATAAAAACCCCTGATTTAAGGGAAGGCTGATGTGGGGTGGTCCCCAGCACAGGCATCCCATTAAATCACCTGGGGAGCTCAGCTCACTGGCACTGTGTGGGTCACAGCCCAGACCAAGGGATTCAGCATCTCTGGCTGAGGGAAGGGGGCCCGGTGATAAGCAGCTCCATTATCCAAATCTGTGACCTTGAGCAGCTACTAAGCAGCTTTGAACCTAAATTGCCTCATCTGTGAAATAAAGGAATAATCTCCACATCTGAGGGGAGTGGGCAAAACTCTTGAAGTAACAAGTGCACAGTCTTTGGTGCACTGTAGGTCCTCAGTAAATAACTCGTGATGTAAGGAGGTTATGACCTCATACTGGCACATATGTGGGGGCCTGGAGAGTAGAATGTGTGCCTGGAGTAGTTTTCCCAATTCAAATTTGATACCAGTTGTTCCTTCAAAGAGAACAAACTGTCCTGCTCAGAAGAAGGGGCAGGTGGCTGGAGAGACCCTAGACTCTTAAGATGGCAGGAACCAATATAAAGCCCAGTTGTGCAGAGGCCCGGTCACTGGCCAGCCCTCCATCCCCAAGCCAGTCACGTGCTGCTGCATGGGCGGGTCACGTGCTGCTGCGTGGGAGGTCCCCTCTGTTCACATTTAAAACAGAACACGCCACCCAACCATCAAACTCCTCTCTTCAAAGCATCCGAATTCAATTCCCTCTTTGAAAACCGTTGGCTTAGAAGTCTCTGGGCATCCTCAGCCAGGAACTGGGTGAGAATTACTGAAATCTTGTCTTTGTGGTCAGGAGATGGCTTCTTGGTAACAAATCAAAGGAATCTTTTAGAGGAAAAAGGGCCCTGTGAAGAAGGTGTTGATCTTCCTCTGCCTCTCTGGGCTCTGGGACTTGGCCCTGAAGGCGCCTCTCTCTGGCTTTTCATCCTGCAAAACATGGTACAATGCCAGGAAACGATTGGAAAAGCTCACAGTTACGGAGTCTTCAACTCTGGATATGCTACATCTCATTTAATTCTCACGCTATGAAATGAGAATTATTACCCCTGTTTTGCAGATGAAGAAACAGGCTCATGGAAGTGAAGCAAGCAGAATTCAAGCCTGATTCCAGAGTTTTTTTTATATCACTCCATTCTGTGTCTTAAATTAGGAGCTCAGCAAGGCAAAAGGTAATTAACTGTGGTTAGGAGTATGAGCCTATTGCAGGCGAACCTGGACTTGAATCCCAGCTTTATTACTCACCATCTGTGTGGCCATAGAAAACTCACCAACTTGCCCTGTTTATCTGTAAAATGGGTGTAATAATAGTCGCCTTATAGGGTTGTTATTAATATTGAGAACATGCATTTAAAACACTTAGACCAATGTCCAGAGTGTAAGAGGTATTCAACAAATACAATGCTTTTTGTAATAATAATAGTAATTATTAAAAATATTGCTTGATTTGATTTCACTAGCGATATGTTACAATAGAGTCAGACCATGTATTGTGTGTTTTAGTGGATGCATTTTTTTTTTCTGCAAATACTTGATCTAAGACCCACTAAGTTTTAGCGACATCCATTTTATGGATGAGTAAACAGGGAAGAGAGTGTGACCACTTCAAGAGCCAAATTGTGTTTCTCAGATTGATCTTGTGGAAACAAAATCTGTGAAGCATCACCAGTTCTAAGCCAACTATGCTGCCTCTGATACTGTGGGGATTGTGGAGACCTTTAATGAGCAGACCAAATGGTGCAGAAATGCTGACCCTTGCAGCAGGAGGGGAGCCTCGTTCTCACACAGGAGAGACAAGTCATGGGTGGTTCCCAAGAGTCTTACTAGCTTCTGCCTTCAGGTCTGCCTCAGTCTCTCCAATATATACCATTATATACATATATATATATATTACATATATTAGCTCCTGCTAATCACCTGTATACCCAGGCCCAGGCCATCCATGACAAGGGTAAGAAATATGTCCCCAGCTTACCACACCCATTTCTTTTCCTTCTCAACATTCACCTTAACCATCTTTTCCAGCTTGCCTTACATTTAGTGTGGCCATACAACTGAATTCTGGCCCCTGAAATATGAGCGGAAGTGATCACAGTGTCACTTCACGACTCGCCCATAAACATTGCCACATGATCCCCTCTCTTCTCCTTCTGACTCCAGCAGATATGCTTAGGAGGTGGAGACTAAAAAAGAAGGGACGTCCATCCCCAAGTCACTGAACTGTTACATGAGGAAGAAAAGATTTCCTCCATATTAAGCCTTTGCCATACTGGGGTTTGATGTTGCAGCAGCCAGCCCACCCTGACGTCTTCTGAAGTCCAGTGTCCTTATTTGAGGTCTTGACATCTTTGCCAACCTTCTCTCAGGCTGGGAAGTGCAGGATGGCTCCTGGTTGGAATCCAGGCCCGTCACCTCTCACCTACAGGGTGCTGAGGTTTACCTGCCTCCTGGACAGACCTCCAGCCCTGGTTTGGCCCATCCTGTTGGCTTGGACCTTCAGGATATCCCTGCCTACATCTTGCTTCAGTTCGACCTGCATTTGAACGCTGTCCAGAGCTGTGCAGTTGCCCTCAGGGGGACCAGCCTCTATGTTCAGGTCTGCTTTCCTAGTCTTCATCCCTCCCCCGACCTAGACTCTCTCCCTGGCTGCTCAGTCCCTTCCCTCACCCCAGATATTTAGATAGGAAACTAGAAATGAGGCCTAACATTTGTAAAGCATTGATCTTTGATGTTTTCTTACTCATGTACTTCCTAAAGTTATTTTTAAACTGTGAACTCGAACTGCACTTTATAAAGCTGATGCATTTTTCTTCACAAGCTTAAATAGTTGCAAAGGAGACAATAGCCGTCCTGTTAAAAGTATTGGCATTTTACAATAAACCACTATGTGACTCTTTTTAATGTATCCATTGAACTATAAAAACCCTAGTAATTTGAAACCTACCAACATACATTAAAAAAAAGCAGTTGGAATTTATACATTTTCCCTCAAAATCACTATTTCCCTTATATTTTCCCTCATTGAATTTGTTTCTAATGTAGTGTGTTTCTTGCTTGAAGGTCTTGTATTGATGCCTCCATCATATTTTTCAGCCATAAAACTGTTATCTGTAAACTGAGCTTATTATTTTTATTTTCTCTGAAGGCTCAAAATGTTTAGAAAGATTTTTTTCTCTAGATATGATTTATGGTTACCTTTATTACTACTATACAATTGATAAAACCATATTGTATATTAAAATTTTCTGATAAATAATTAGAAATATCTGCCTCCTCTCTCTCTGTTTTCCATGTGATTCCAAAAAACAAAACTTTAATGGGAATGCAGATTTAGGGAGATGGGATATAGGTGGTGTTGGTGCCTAGACAACAAAAGACTTTGCAGACAGCCATTGTCCTCTTTATCCCTTAGTTTGGTTCCCCAGACATTTTTACACCTGTAACTGGAGCCCTGGACCAGATTTAGAAGGTGGGAAGCATGCCTATCTTCAATAAATGGGAGGAGTAAGATCATGAGAGGGAAGCAAAGGAGAACCAGCCTGAGGTTTTATCAAGGAGTTTTGTGGGCAGATCATTTTTTAAAAACTACATATAGAAAATCGAAGATCTAGAAACCGCCTTAACGTTTGCCCATGTACACATGTCCCTTGGACGTATTTTATGTGCCACTAGTTGCATGGCTTCCCGAATCTGAGGATGATGCTGGCTCACAGCAGGGCATTCCAGTGGGGTAGGTGAGGGGTAGGGGGCAGAAAGGTCTTTGGCCAAGTCTTACGTTTTTGAAGGACCTCCAGTTAAGATGTTCAGTTTGTCACCAAATGAAATACATTCAGAGATAGAATGACCGCTTTTTTGTCTTTTGGAGCACGTTATCTTTTAGAATATACCTGATGTGGATCAGAAACTGGAGCCTTTCCCTTGCATTTAAAGAAAACTAATGCTCAAAGAAACGTGAGATCAGAATTTCTGGAGCTGAGGACACGACTAGGGAACATTGTATGGGATTCGTACCCAAGCTTTTTGGACTCCAAGCCCTTTACTGTTCCAGATAAACTGATGCTCGCCTGCTTCCCTGTGTAGTCCTGAGTGTGGCTGATGTATTTATATCTTTGAGCCCCACCTCCATCCGCAGCTACTGGACATCCCCTCATCTGCTTCTCATTTGGGCCCTTTCAGCAACCCTGGGAGGGTCTCAGGGCAGAATAAACAAAGGAGCTGAGGGCTAGTGGTGGTGAGCCTTGCCCAAGCCCAGAGAGGAGGGGCCGCCCCCGCAGCAGTGCCTCCTGACGTCCCTACGTTCCCTAAGGGGCTGCGTGCTGGCCCCAGCCCACCGCGTGTGCCTCCTCAGTGCTCTGTAACACATCCCAACTTCCTCAGCTACAATTAATGATTTGTGAATAAAATTTAAAAAATAAATGCCTGTGAGAGTGCTGATGCCCCAGCCCTCGCCCAGGGGCTTCTCCATCCAGCAGAAGGATTATGACTGGGCAGAAGCTAGGGCCCGGCTGACTTCATCTGAGCTATGACTGCCTTTCCTAAAATGAGTCTTCCCCACCTATAACCTTCTTCTCTTCCTAACTTCTCTGTTCACAGCTTTGAAGGCTCCAAAATGGGTCCTTTGATGAGGCTCCTGCGCCGGCCCGCGGTGCGGCGCCTGTCTCCGACACATCCCACCTCCTGCCTGGGCAGCAATGCAGAGAGCTCCTGCCCCTTCTTCCGGCCCCCCACTCCCTGCTCCCCGCTGCCACCCTGGAACTACAGAGGGAAGCGGACATGCACAAAAGCCTCGTGAAAAGGTGCCCTTAAAAGACCAAGTGCCTTTCTTTCTTTTGAATAAAGATGAATCTCAGAAATAGAGGGAAAGTAATTTAAAAGAGGATACGGGGTGGGCGGACAGAAAGATGAGACTTCCCTTGGTCTCTCAGGCCTCAGTGGGGAGGCTGGATTTGAGCCCTTTGTGCAGACATGGTCAGTCTCCCTCCCTCTCCCCTCCCCCCATCTCATTCCTCCTCCCCCTCTTTCTCCTTCTGACTTGCCTCCCTGGCATGTGAGGTGGTGGGAGTGGGGGGACGTGATGCGTGGGAGATGGGGATGCCTAAAGGGGAAGTGGGGATGGAGAGTCAAGGCCCCAGGCAGGTCGGAGGGGAAAGGAAAAGCCCAGGCTTGCTGGCCCCCTGTGACCTTGTAAACGCAGTTGATGCGCTGGTGTGATACCCGTTCACCAAGGCGTCTGTGTGATCAGGCAGCCCAATTCTGCATCTCAGCAAGCCACCCCAAGGCGCTTTCAGGATCACACAGTTGTGTCTGAGTCAGAAGATGCTTTTGAGATATTTTGCCTGGTAAATCCTTTCATTTCTCAGATGAGGACATTGAGGTCTACAGAAGGAAAGTGACTTGGGGAATGGCACACACGGCTCAATACAATGACCGTTCTCCCCTACTTCGCAGGCGTGCTCTGTTCAAGCCAGTATCTGCCTCCTCTCTCTCTGTTTTCCATGTAGATTCCAAAGATGATCTGATTCTAGCTTTTCAGATGGAGAAATGGAGGTTCAAAGAGTCTCATCCCCTGAGCCCACCATCTTCTAGTTGAAATGTCACTTGTCCCATAAAATCTCTGGGTCTCCTGGTTGGAAGCAGTCGCTCACTCCTCGGAACCTCACCCACCTTCAACTCAAGCTCTGCATCTGTCCCTGTCTTCTGAGGGCTAACTTCCCACAGTGACACACTTGTCCACACCTTAGCCCCTCCACAAGGACATCCCCATCTGAGGGCAAATGAGGTCCATATGGATTGCAACTAAATTAAGCCTCACTAATTCAACATGTGATCCTAATTCTTTAACGTGTTTCTGTATTTTCCTATTTTCTTTGCACAGAATAAAAAAACAGAAAACAAAGTGAAAAAGAAAAGGACCTAATCTTGGAACATTGATTGCATGAAGTCTGCCTTACCACGACAGACCCTTCCTGTAAACAATGACCCTTTTCCCCTCCAGGAAGCCCCCACGGACAGACCTGGGCCGGCTGGGGGGAGCAGGCTGGATCAGCCCTGGTTGTAGGTAATAAGGGGATACACTGACTAAAGTGCTTCTAAAACTGATATCAATGTTATCTATTATTTAGCCATTTTATCAGTGTTTGCAGAAGAAACATTTTCCAAATTTTTACTCAATACAATAGAAATTATGATGGATTTTCTGCTGAAGGTATTTCAGTGGAAATTTCTAACCGTGGCAACTTTGGAAAGCTGAAGGAATAAATCCTGAAGGGAAATAATGACATGGGCAGTATTGCAATTTCTGGAATGTATTGAGAAATGGATATTTCACATATCTCTGCCAAACTTGTCCTCAGGTAGGTATTAAAATTCCTATTTGTAAACCTGCTGCTTCATGTGAAAGGTAATTTCAAAATTAAAAATTTAAAAACTTCTTTGATGAACTAAGAGGGAAGAGAGCTTCGGCGAGTCTGCCTGCATTGCCTACTGAACACGAATATGCAAAAAAGACTAATTTTGACAATTTCATTGACAAATTTACAGAAGCTGAGGCATGAACATACAGTCCATAATATTATTCTTCAGTATTGCAGCAGACCAATACTCTTTCTCCTTTAAAAGAAAATACATTAATATAAAAATATTAATCTATTACTCCTCTCCTTTTCCCCTATATTTTTGTAATGGATGTCATTATATATATGATGTTCAATTAAAGAAAAATTACACAGCTTTCTGGCCATTATTTGTTTTAGACTGAGGTTCAGCAGCTTGTAGTTCAAACAGCTGGAAGAGGCCCTTTTCTTCTACATGGTGGAACTTGGACAAGCCTGCCGTCACTGAGGCCTCTCTTTTCTGCATCTGTAATGTTGGAATAAGAACATCTATTTTAATATGATGTGAAATTCAAGAATGGTAATGTATGTGCAAATGATTTGCGTGCTCTAAATCTATGGATGTGCGAGGCCATTATAATAGAGAGGTCAACATTTTTACACTGCACTTCGGTTGTGGAAAAAAAAACATAGTGCTTGAAAGTATCTATAATTGATTTCATCTTTATTTGAGTCCCCAGAAAACTTAATTGGTCAATTAAAAGTAATTTCTTCTTTTCTCATTTAAAACAGGCTTTTTCATTCAACTTGACCTCTTTGGGTTAAGAATTCAATCAAGGCAAAATAGAAAAGTCCGGGGCAGTTTCCCTCAAGACATCTCTCCAATTCTTCTCCTCCTCCAGATTGTGTCTGGGTGGAGGGGGCCTACAGGTCCGTGGCAGCGGGGGTAGTCCCAGTTCCACCTGCTGGCCGTGGGGCCGATCTGAACCGGCCGTTCTGGACTGGTTCCTGGCATCTGCCTGGGAAGGGAATCCGACCTCGTCCTTTGGCGTTTCGTGTGCATCCCTGACTTGGCCTCCAGAAGTGAGGCCCCCCTCCCTGCAGCCACCTTATCTACCACGCAGATCTATTTGGGGCCTTCATTCCTTTCACCCTGTCTCTCTCTCCAGGGGCCAGGACCAAGCTGGAGTCTGCAAGTCGGACCTCCAGCCTCCTCCCCCGGACGCGTTCCTCAGCCCTGGTGCCCACTGTCCCCGTGCCCCACTAGATGTGTTCTGGGCTCATCATGGGCTGTCTAAGAGATCTGCATTTCCCAGGGGTGAGTTATCCTATTTCCCTCAGTGTTTCTAAACATCTTTCCTCCCCTCCTACCTCCAACCACGCTGGGTTTAACTTTGATCTGGGGAGCAGAAGCACCCCACCTCTCACCTCTTGCCCTCTCTTCTCTCTCTTTTGAGCTCCCCTCTCAGTCCTGTGAATGCTTTTCCTTCCCTTTCCTGCTGGGTGCGGAGCCCCCTCAGCACCATGTCTTCCTTTTTTCCTTCTCCGTGGCTTTCCTCTTCTCTTCCTCAGGGGCAATGTGGCCAAAGGGCTACTGAGAAAGAAAAGGATCTATCCATAAGAGAAAAAACCCGGAGCTGTATTTCAGACACATTAGCAGTTACAGCAAGGGTGCAGGGCCAGGTGATGGGAAAGAAGAATCTTCTGGTAATGAAAAGCATGCCCCAAACTATATTCATACTTCAGCCAGCTCCCATAGGGAGACAGACTCCTGCCCTTGAAAAGCAAACCTACCCTCAGAGAGAAGGTTTCACAAACCTTTGAAAGCTCCTCGCCCTTCCTCCCCTCCTCATTGTCCTGTGTCATCTCTCTCTGTCTGGATTTGGTTTCTGGTTCGCTTTGGGGAGCCATCCCCTGGGAAGAGGCCCTCGGGTTAGCAGAGGGCTCCCTGCTTGCTCTCGCATGTGGGGAAGCCGCTGACACAGCTGCTCTGGCAGCCAGTGTTTCCAAGGAGAGCTGGCAAGCATGCGGAGCCTCCCCGGAGAGAGCTGGACAGCACCTCCTCATAGAAAAGCTACTCCAGTGTTTCTTCAGAGCCCCCTAGAAGGCCAAGGCCAAGTCCAGGGTTATTCACCACCCTGAGGCACCTCAGGAAGCAACTCCCAGGGGCTCCATCAACAGTCCCTTTGAATATTCATGTCCTGCAACCTGGTCAGGGCCAGCGGTGGATTCTTGATAGGACCCCTGGACTGCAGGCATGTACACGCACACACACACACACACATCTCCCCTTGGCCTCTGTTTAGAAACCTGCATTACTATAATGGAACTTCCTCTACCACATGGACTAAAATAACTCTGGCATCCCCTTCTGGATGGATTTTAGGAAAGACACAGCATTTAAATTATACTTATTAGTTTCAGTTGCTTGTACAGGCACGGTTTAGGAAAAGGAAATGGAACTCATGTGCACTGGATTTTTTTAATGAGATGGCTCTGGGAGGGGGAAAAAATATCAAGGCCATTTTTAGTATTTTGCTCCCCTTCTAGACAGCCTGGTTGAGAGAGGACGTCCGGATCTAACATCATCATCATCATCCCTATTACCAACATTCCTTGAGTGCCTACTGCATGCCAGAACTCTGGCCCATAAGCGTGTTACAAGCATTATCTCATTTAGTTAAATTTGACCAGCAGTCTGTCTTGCCAATGGGTTTCAGCCCCGGGCAAGTTCGCTATGGATTCAGTGTGACCAAAGAAACTGACAGCAAAACGTTCTTGGGGTGAAAGGGTTATACCCTACTTTATTTCCAGGTGGCAGGTCAGTCACTAGAATCCCGTTCACTCAGAGCGAGTCTGCAGGCAGCAAGCCGCTCTCTGCCTCAGGGCCCCTCTGTCTACACAGCTGTCCTCTGGGCCTCTCTGCACAGTTGTCCCGCACAGCTGTCCTCTGGGCCTCTGTCCTCTGCTCTGCTCTCCTGCAGTCTTGCAGCCCTGCCACCGTGTTGTGCCCAGAGCACTGGGCAGAGCTCTTTATATAGACTCAACAGCCATGTATTGCCCACAGGTGTGCAGTGAGCTAGTCAGCCAGGGCCAGGTGAGAATCCTGGTCACAGGAACTCTTATTTTACCCACAAGACCCTATTGGGAACCATCTATTTCTAGGGGAGACTCTGGATAAGCCCTCAGCATGATTCCTCCCAGCTGTTATCACCCGGTGATAAATTGGTACATAAATAAATGAGTGACTGAATGTAGTGGATGTGCTTAGAATGAATCAGATGCAGAAGAATTATGCATGGGAAGAAGGACTGTCACCCCATTGGGCTGAATCAGGGCCACAGTCCTTCCTTTGGGGTAGGTCAGATGGGGAGCATGTTGTTCTGTTCTCCAAATGGTAGATAACTTTTTGGTGGGTGTGGATAAAATGAAGGTTCCTGCAGCCAGGATTCTCACCTGGCCCTGGTCGGCCAGCTCACTACACATGTGTGGGCAATACGTTGTTATTAACTCTATATAAAGAGCTCTGCCCAGTGCTCTGGGTAACATGGTGGCATTGCTGCAAGGCTGCAGGAGAGCAAAGCAGAGGCTGGAGTGGTGGTAGTGCTAAGGACAGAGATTGGGACGGCTGTGCCGGCAGAGAGGCCCAGAGGCAGAGACCAGCTTGCTACATGCTGACTCGTTCTGAGTTGATGGGATTTTAGTGATTGACCTGCCACTGTGGAAATAAAGTTGGGTATAACACTTTCACCCTGCAAATGTGCTACTGTCATTTCTTTGGTCACACTGAATCCATAGTGAACTTGTCTGGGGCTGAAACCCATTGGATATCAATTTCAAAGTAGGATTTAAAATTTGGAAGAAGGGAGAAAATCTCTCTCCCTTGCCTCTCCCATGAATTTTTTATTGACATCTGATAGAGGATAAACTTTCAGGCCACAATTATGATTATAGGCCAATTATTTAATCCATCTGACTTTCTATTTCTTCAACTACAAAGTGGCCATAGTAGTAGTAACTGATTAGGCCTCCATGTCAGTGTTAGAGCACATTCATCAGCGTCTCTAAGGTCTGCTCTCCTGGTTTGGACATGAAAGGGCCTCAAGAGAGCCCAGTAAGGGCAGCAAAAGAGGAGCTGGCAGGCTCCTTCAGGAGGTAGGACTTCTTGCAGGAGGAGGTCTGAGGGATACACAGTAGGGGTTACGTCCAGGAAGGCGGAGGCCCGTTTCCACTTAAAAACCACTAGCTGCTGGCGGCACCCAGAGGGAGACGGTGTGCGAGGGTGTCGGGAGGGGGAGGGTCGGCGGGAGCCTGTGGCCGTCAGAATTCCTGGGTGGGAACAGGCCCTCCACTTTGGAACTCTGAAGATGTCCCCCCCGAGGGTGTCAGCCCCAGGCAAGTTCACTCTGGCTTCTGTGTGACTGAATAACGTCAACAGAACATTTTGGGGGTAAAAGATCTTACACGGAGGCTTATTCTCGAGGCGGCAGGTCAAGCGCTAGTCTCCCGTGCGCCTCAGGGCAAGTCCGCACGCAGTCTCTGCCCCCAGGCCTCTCGCCGCACAAGCCCCAAGCACTGCGCAGAGATCTTTGTATGGAGTCAGTCATAGCTCATGGCCAACACGTGCCTGCGAGCACTGCACATGCGCAGTAGGCGAGCCAACCAGGGGTAGATGAGAATCCTGGTCGTGGAACTTCCATTTTCCCTACAGAAGGGAAACTTTCAAAAGCCCTTCTCTCAGCAGTTCAAGCCACCTCTGGAGGTAAGGGAGAGAATTTACTGTCACTTCAGGACTACTGTGTTCCTCAAATGCCCTGTATCTCCACTGTTATAGTCAGACACCATAACCCTTTGTTTGGGGGGTCTGTCTCTCCAGGGGAGGGTGGTCTCCTTGGAAGCTGTCTTACTCACTTTTGTATCCTCGGACCCTATCAAAGGACCTGGGTCACAGTCAGCAGTTGGCAGCAGTCTGACATTCCCAGAAGCACAGAATCAAAGAATTACTCTAAGATGGCTTATAAGAATTTATAAACCAACAATCCCCAGGAATTCTTAAGTTCTGTTGGCCACAGGCCCTTTCAGAAAATAATGAAAGCCACGGACACTTTCCCCAGAAAAATCTACATAAAAAAAAATTTTTTTTTCAAAAAGGTGAGAAAATGGAAGACCAGAAAACAAAAGTGAATTAAATACACCTCCAGACTTGTCTGTGACAGCCGCCCCTGGAGCCCAGAGGTCTTGATTCTCCCATCCCTGTGTCCTTGTCAGCAGGCCTGGGCAGAACTGGTTAAAATGTGGACTCTGCCATAGACATCACGCAGAGAGTGCGGAGATAACAATCAGAACCATACCTAGAACTGGCCCTGGAGAAAATTCTTAGAAAACAGATGATTGCAGATAATAAGCTACTCCCCTGGGCTGCAGTGATCATGCTGTGCCTGCCCTGGACAGGCCAGGAAGAGCCCAGAGGGGCCTAAAGTCCTGAAAGTGAGTGACAACTGAGTTGCGTCTAACAGCAAAGGAACACCACCAAGCGTGTGTGCAGGAATCCGAGCCTCATGGTAGTCACTAATTTGCTCACTTCCAGCCTCCTGGGTATAAGCACCTCTAAGCAGCAAAGCTCTGTCTCTGCATGTAGGTTTATTCAGGACAAAGTCCCAAGGGGATGCAGCAGCTCGGTTGGTTCTCAGAGCCTGCCCCATAAGTGGCTAAAGCAGAAAGAAACACAGGTTTTTGCCAGGTTTATCCTACCTGCTCTCACTTAGCGAGAGAGAGACAGAGAGGCAGAGAATATGTTGGGAGAATGAAGGAAGAGGAGAAAGGAGCAGAGGGTTGTGGGAGAAGTGGAGGAGTAAGAACCCAGCTCCCTGACCATTCTGTGGGTCTCTAGAGCCTCAAAACACTTGCGCAATCAGTTATGTCACAGAATCCTCCAGTGCTGGTTGTAATGGCCGAGGAGACCTGGAGAAACATGGTCCCTGTTATCATCCTGACTGTTTTCTTCTTTCAAGAGCCATCAGGCTGGGTCCTCAGGAAAACAGAACAAAACACACCCCAAAATAGACAGCTAACTTCCCTCCGAGGATTGTGATTAAACACCAGATGTCCAGCAGGGAGAGACTCTAAACCAAAGCAGCTGTGCTTTGATCCCCAAGCCCCCTCTGCTTCCAGGCTTCCCATCTCCAAGTCTCTGTGCCTTTCAGCCGGATGAGAGCGTCCTCCCCAGCCTGTGCAGAACCATGTGAGTCCCTGGCTTTAAAGCTGCTGTGCTGTTGATGGGTGGGGATGATCCAGACACTGTCATACTCTCCCCTCATGGATGGTCTCCCTCCCTTCTCCAGCCCTCCAGGCACCTGGCAAGTTCATATTCGCTTATGCAGCTCAAAAGTTACCTCTTCTATGTTGCTTTTATTCCCAGACTCTCTGTCCTCTGTGCCTGAAGATGAGGCAGGCTAACATTTATGCATTTATTGTGTATCCACCATGTGCTACGTACAGTCTCTCAAGTCTCAGAACTAGGAATAGCTGGGTTTCTTCTTCAGAACTCCTCTGCATTTATCTTGGTGCTCTGACTCATTTAACTCACCATATTTCCTTTCTTTATTGCCTTGGAGTTAAGAAACTCAAAGCCAGATTTGTGACCGTCACTCAGGATACAGACTCTTATGATATAATCTGAGATCCTAACCTGACCTCTTGCTTTTTCTCAGTTTTCCTATCCTTGCTTTTCCTTCACCCTGATGTTATTACTACCTGCTTTTTAAAAAAAAGACATTGGGCTAAGTTTTGTTTTGAATAAACTCAAATCCTATCTGCAATGGATTTATAACAGGTATGTACCTCTCTATAATTTCCATAATCTTGCAACTTTCAAGCAAGTGGAGCTCAGAGAATGGACATAGCATATTCAGTATCATGTACCTTTTAAATCAAAGAGCTTGGAGTCAAATCTATATCCATCTGAATTTAAAGCTTATGTTCTCGACTGTAATAATTGCTTACCCTCAGTGAGCACTTACTATGTACCTGTTTTCTTGCTGTGTCCTACATTTATTATTATGTCATTTGTCCTCACAGCAGTCCTACAAAGCAGATATTGTCATTACACCCATTTCATAGGTGAAGAAAGTGAGGTTAACAAAGATCAAGTCATTTGTCCAAAGTTGCTCAGCCTACTGGGATTAAAACCCACACAGTCTGAACTTTGAATCTCTGTACTCTTTCCAGATTCTCTAATTTATAAAAGAGATAAACATTCAAAAAACCCAACCAGATTCCTAACTAAGTGTTTGACGTCTTTTGAATGCTCCACTGCCTGGTTATATCACAAAGATTTACCGATAAATAAGTCCTATTGGAGAAATGAGTGTCTGGGTAAAAGTAGGTATTTCTGAGTTTTCACAGTGCTTGCTGGAGCAGATGGATCAAAAACACAAAGTCTGTGTGCAATACTGGATTTTAAATGCCAGCCTGAGCACTGAGAGGAAGATTACTACCTAGTGCCCAAAGGTTGAAGTGAGTCTTTGGAAAGTGCGATGCTGCTCACAGGCGCCATCTGGCAGTACAGGTGGGAAATTGCTCTGCGAAAGAAACCAACACAAAATGAAATTTCTCAAAGTGCAGTTTATTGGGGATCTTGTGTGTTGACTGCTTAATGTATATCTCTTTCATACCAATCCTGCAAGAGAGAGATCATTATTTCATAAATGAGGAATTTGAAACTCCAAGCATGAAGTGATTCACCAAGAGATTTCATGATACTCTGTTTAGCTTCCTCAACATTTGTTTCCACTGTATCGCGCATGCTCTCAAAAGTAGTAGTCCTTGGTAATATTTATTTCCATTGTACCATGCAAAGTCTCAAAAGTAGCATTTCTTGGTAGCTTCCCCAGCCTTTCGGAACTGGAGTCATAGATGTGCCACACTCCATCCTGAGCCATTTGTGAGACAGGAGGAAATCATGGCAGCAATGGGACTAGTGGTGCAGTGGTCCTCTGTGCCCACGCAGCTGACCCGGTTCGCAGCACAGGACTCCTGTCGTGGAGACTCCGTCTGAGGTTCCAGCTCTGAATTTCAGTCAGCTTAGCTGGGCCTTATTATCCCAGATCACACTCACCAGCCCTGTCTCCTAGGGAGTGGAGAATTCTGCATTCTCCTACCTCTGTCCACTGATTACCGACTAGGTCCTGTCATGTGTAACAGACACAGCTGGCCCCGACGCCCCCCGCAGTCCTGGGAGCACAGGGTGGAACCCCGCGATGGAAGAGCCCTGTGTCACACCTGGCACCATCTGCTGGCTGCCCAGGATGCCCGTCTGCGGCCAAGCTGGTTTCTCCAGACCAGGCTCTTCCCGGCCCTTCCGTCACCAGGGACAAGATTATTAAGGGTGCAGATTAATTCTCACACAATTGCTATTGTCCTTTGAGAAATGTGTGGAGAAATGAAAAAGGGGCTAGAACTTTGAGGATAGATCAAGGCAGCCTCAGTTTTCAAAAAGGGTCCATGATGGATCCTTGATACTTGAATAAGTATAACATTCTTTAGAAGCAAATGATGTGTGAACAGTAAAGAAATAATTTTAAAAATGGAGAAAATACACTGCGAAAAGATCTTGTAAAACGAAGCAGCTTTCCTTCTTAGAAAAAGCTGTCGTACTGGTAGATTTTGGAACGCTAGAGACATGGTTTGCAAATAAGGATTCCCAAGCTAGTAAATGGAGTAAAAGTCCGCCTCCCAGGGGAGCACCAAAAGCCTGGTCTGTGCTCTGACGTGGCCAGGAATGTTGTCTATGATGTAAGTGAAACTACGAAAAGAATACTAACTGTTGCCAGGACTCAAAACTGTTTGACATCTTGAAAGTTAAGAAAATGAAATTTAATCAGTGAAAATGAAAAATCTTAAAATTATTTAAAAACAATGAAATACAGGAGGGGGCAGCCAGCAGTATGACAAAAGACTCAGGTTTTGATGCCTACAAGCCAAATATGAGTCAATTGCTTCCTTCCTAAGGCGGCCGAGGGCTCCAGTGTCCACAGTGGCAGAGTAAAGACTCCTGAAAATCCGCTCTTCCAGAGAAGCGGTGGGCACATTTACCAAATGATCAGAATCAACATTTTCAGAGCTCTGGACATTACCCAAAGTCATTTATTCAAGGAAACTGGCTGAATCTCATCAAAAAACAGTGTACTCTGTGGCATTTAAATGTGTCCCATTCCCATCTATCTTCCATATATTTATACAAGTGTTTATGATATGATATATATCACTCTATATTGCTAAATGTATTTAGCATGTGCATGGTGCATAGACACCACTTTATAAATATTAGCTTAACCCTCTTCCTTTTTCTCCCTTCTTTGTTAGTTCTGCATCCACGTACAGTCAATTGCTGGATTCTCTCCATTCTTCTTTCTTAATTTTCATAGGAGCTAGAAAACCTTGGCAAAAATTGTGAGTTGTGGCTTCCTGGGTCCACACTCAGGCTCCTATTTACAGGACTGGTCAGGCTGGGCTGTCTCTGGGATGTGAGAGGCAAATATGAATTGTAACCAAGGACAAGAATCAAGATTAAAGCCAAAGATTGGGCTCAGACCCCGAACCTGTCCTAGTATAAGGCTGTGGGCAGAAAGCGAAAGAAAGCAGGCGAAATGCTGCAGGGAGGGGGGAGGCCAAGGGCACAGGAGGCAGCCGGTGTAAAGCCATGGGTCGTCCTGTCGCCCCGTCCTTGCCATCCTCGCAGTAATCCTTTGTCATCCGTCTGCTCCGCCCACTTTCCTGTCTGGACCACGGAAGTGGTTTTCAAATTGTGTAACACAGAGAGACACCCAAGCTTCTTCCAACATTTGATTTGGTTTATAAAAACTGTGGCCCGTTCACCATTTGGGGGCCTGTACGAAGGTGAGAAATAGAGTTAGTATGTAAGATTCAGGTTTCATACTCTTGTTCCATTCCTATCAACTGTTGGGGTTTCTCTTAAAGTTTAGTTTTAGGAAGAGTTTTTGCTTTAATGAATTTTGGCTTCGCGCTGGGCTATCGCAGTATGCCAGGGGCATCCCGACTCTGGACACTCTTCTTGCCTGAGCCATACTCTGAACACATCAGGCGAAGTGCCTTCTTCATTAAGTTATCTCCTCTCTGTTCCAGAATACCTGCTGACTTTTTATCACCCTCTGAACAAAGATCAAATCCTCTGCTGAGCCTCTGGGCCCCTCTTCTCAGAAAGAGTGAAATAGAGGGATGCCCTAGGCTGTTCAGAATCCTTAGTGCATGGCACACACTTAGTAAGTAAATAGCAACTTACTGTAGTGGATCCTTAAGAGAACCTTTGCATGCATCCAGCTCCCAGAATACTACCTTGCACACAGGCAGAGCATCCTGTAGACTGAGTGAGCTGCTCCTCTTGACGGCGCACTTCCTTGCGCACAGCTAAGCTTCCAATTGAGGAAATGACCTGGGTGATGAACATGACAGTTTAGGAGAAGTTCTGAATTTCTAGAAAATGGTATGTTGGTGTTTAGGAAGTGCCTTCAACTTCCATCTTCAGTTGTCTAGAAAGACACCTTCTGGTTAGCGTCCAAACGCAACTGTTGGGACGACCTCACACGAAGCCCTTGAGTGCTGCATCATTACACCTGGCTCTTGGCGCCCCCTTGTGGCACTCTGTCACCATGCAGCGGCGAACAGGACGGCTCTCATGAAGTGGGTGCCTCAGTCAGACATCGTCCTTTGCGGTGGCTACTGTTAGTGTGTAACAACTTGTTCTGCGTTAACAGAGCTAAAAAGTGGCATAATAGTGACTTGAATCCCAGCTGGTTAGGCTATCAGGTCCCCATCACTATTTTAGATATTCAATAATGTGGTAAAGGATTCTCACAAAAAGTTTACAGTCCAAATTAAATTCCTGTAGGGGGACCTTGGACTTGATGGCACTACTGTTTTGGAACAGTTTTGGAACAGAAACTCGAAAGCACTGCATTCAATGGGAATTGGAAACACGCTGCAATATTTCATAGTCTAATTTCCAACTGGGTTAGCAAAAGTGAGATTTTTCTTAAAGTTCGTAATTTTTTAAAAAAGGAGTTCATGCTGTCAGCCCCTATGATAACATGCCAAGAGACACTGTGATGGATATATAAAGCTGAAGTAAGACAGGGGACTTCTGGAATGATGGGATAACAAGCTTGGAAGACTGTTCCCAGCCAATAACAATTTAACTGAGAAAATTATTTAAAATATTCATTAATTGTGTAACTGTTGAACCACTATGTTGTGTACTTGAACCAATATAATATATATAAACTATACTTAAATTAAAAATAAAATATCCATTATTGAAAGTCTCTGGAAAGTGTCCTAAGGGCATACAGCAAAGGAGAAATATTCAGGAAAGTCTCAATAAGAATATCACAATTCTGTGACCTTTGGGTCATGCTCAGCCCCATTACCCTCCCCACTAGCTCCATGTTATGGAAGCTCTACCCATGGCACAAGCAGGGCTGTGGTTTGACCTCAGAAGAGACAGGATGCTGGTGTTTCTCAAATAAACAGAAGAAAAAAATAAGTAGTTGGCCTACTAGACTGGAGGCTTCCATGAGGCTGAAGAGTTCCTGGCCAGATGCAGTCTAAAGATCGGATTTGCAAAATCATGATTTCGGAAGGGGTACAGGTACTTGCAGACCACAATGTCCAGGGTGGGACCACGAGCATGTGGGTTGAGGTACAGTGGAGAAGGTTGGTAAGTTGATACACAAAGCATTGAGTGGGCAGCTTACCCGCATTAGACATCATTAAGCTCGATGGCATAGATTGCAAGAGACAAGGACCGCGACTCAGGTCCTAAAGTGTCAGTGAACCAGGAAAGTGACAACTGAGGAAGGGGAGAGGGAGGTAATGTAAGGTAGTATGAGCTTCGAAGGAACTGGACTTGGGGTGATCGTGCGTTTTTATCAACGTTCATTTTAATAAGAGAGCAAGAGAATAATTGTCTGCAAGTAACAATTCCATTATCCTACCATCAGACATTGAGCTGTTGCAGGGCAAGGAGGCAATTACCAGAGGTTTCCACTAAGGCAAAGAGGAATAGGAATTAACTCAGATGTATTTGAAGAGACGGATGAGTTTGCTGACCACTTAGGAGAAGTTCTTGGTGGCACAGTGGTAGGGGTAGGAGGGAGGGAAGGAGAAATGGATTGGTTAGATGAGGGGATGTATAGATATGCTCTCACTTTCTAAAAACACAGCACTAGCATTGCTGATTGGTAAATAACTTACTGTCACATAATTTGTTAATGACATACATTTATATGTATTTATAAATATATACATTTACATATATATACACACACATTTATTTATAGATAGATAGATAGATAGATAGATAGATAAATAGATAGATATAGATATATAAATAAAATCTCCTCCTACTCAATAAAATAACTGCAGAGAATCTCTCTGGCCTCTGATTTTTTTTTTTCCCCTAGCATTTTCAATGTCTTCCTCTGTTCCTTTAGGCGTCTTAACCCTTAGTGGTGGTGGTTTGTGTATTGCATTCTGTTCAGCTCTGCTGGAAAGCAAACCCTTAGAAATGCATGCTCCTCACTCTGTGCCCAGCAGAAAAGAGGATGTGCATTTCATTAGGACGTGGGGGAACAGGTGAAAATTCTCTGGAAAGAAAAGTACGAGAGGATGAAGAGAGATGTGAGCCGAGCCCCACACATTCAGTGTCACACCTTTCCAGAGCACATCTCACAACAAAACAGATGGACTAGAGAACGCTCTCTGGTTAAGATCCTGAAGTTGGTATTCAGATTAAAGGTAATATGAGGAGGGTGTTCTCTCTCAGGTGGAGAAGGGTTGTTTGGGGGAAAATAGCAGGCAAATCAAAGCAAGTGCTGGGGCCCCCAAAGTAAATGAGAACAGGAGAGGGTGAGGAGGAAACGATTTACGTGACCAGCAGAAAGGTTGTGCTTGTGCACATGGGTCTGGCCTGCCCATCAGTGAGTCCGAACTGTGGCCAGCCACCTGCTGCTCCAAATACAGAACAACAAGCGGCCTGCAATGACCCAGCTCTCGATTGTCCCAGTAATGGCATTTATTGGGACCACAGGGACTCAGCTCCTCTTCCTCTTGCTAAGAGACATGTAGAGCCCCTCACTGGGGCCCTATTTAAAGATATCAGAGGATATCTTTATTGATAAATGGAATAATACATTCAGCCTGCCTAGTACATAGGAAGGCTACTTTGCTTCCCCTTCAATTGTTATAAAAACATAGTGAAGCAATGGACAATGCACATTGCTCTAAAGATTGTATTTTCCCTTCTGAATTTTGAAATTGCAATAATCATAATATGGAAATTATTATTGTTATTGTTGACTCTAAGTCACTCTCTTTGCATTGGGTGGAGTGAAATTCCAGATGAAGTGAGTCTTCTCTTGGCCCCACATCCCATATGGTTTAGTTAGTTAGCAAAGCCATCCCACCGAGAAGGTGGTCTCACAACAATAGTGATATTGACCCTTGTGGAAATGCTCCAGTGTGTCAGCCAGGTGCTATGCTTAACATACATGATCCCCATTTTCCCAGAAATGCTGTTAGAAAGGTATCAGTATCCAGATTTTATAATGAGGAAACTGAAGCCTTGAAAGGTTCTGCTGCTTGGCCAAGGTGATTTTATTAATGAGCAAATTCATAAATAAAAGTCTTTCTTTAACGTCTGTCATGTCAGTGGTGATGCAGAGCTCACCTTTGATTAGAATCTTAAGGAGGATTTTACAGCCCTAGGAAGCTGTTACTTAAGCCTGGGTCACTGTGATCAAACACAAGAATCATGCAGTTAAATATGACAAGTGGATATTCATGCCCATCTTATTTTTTTGAACACTGACAATTTTGATCAAAACATAGCTTCAACCAGAGGAATCTGCCCTTGCATCTCCTCCTTCCTTCCCCGCCGTCTCCCTGGGCAATCTGCCTCACACTAAAGGTTTTACTGCCAACTCTGTACTGATGACTTCCAAATCCTTAATTACAATTCAATCTTTCCTGAGTTCCAGACCTACATATACAGCTGGCTCGTGAGATACCTCCTCCTGGGGGTTCAAACTCAATATGTCCCAACCAAGCCCACCCCATTTTATCATAAACAAGCTTCTCCCGTTCTAGTTCCTGTCTACCCAGCCAGCCATAGCTTGGACCTGTACATCCTTCAGACACTTCCCTTTCTCCCTTCCTTCATGTATCCTACTAGTGGCTAAGGCTTGTAGAGGACAAATAATGTCCTCAGGTCACCAGACGCACCAGCAGCATCTGGAAACTAGTTAGAAATAAAAATACTTGGACCCCACCCTGGCTCTCCTGAAGCAGCCTCTTTGTGGGTGGAACCCGGCAATCTGTGTTTTGACAAGCCCTCTAGGTAATTCGGACACATGACCTAAGTCAAACTCCTTAATATCTCTGAGTGGTCCATTCCCAAGGCTCCTGTCTTAAGTCGGGCCCTCATTATCTCACACCTGCACTACTGCAATCATTCCCTAACCAGTGCACCTTCCTCCAGCCTTAGATCCCTCCCAGCTATGCTCCCTTTCCTACCAGAACATTCCTTCTAAATGCAAACCTGATCATGTCTCTGCCCTACCTAAAATTCTTCAATGTTCCCCCAGGACTCAAGCTGCACTGTCCAAAGAAAATATGTGGGCCACATATGTAATCTTTTTATGTAGCTACTAGAACATTTTTAAAGTAAAAAAAAAAAAGGTGAAATTAATTTTAATAGTGTTATGAAACCCAAAATATCAAAAACATTTTCATTTCAACCCACAACCCATATAAAAATCATTAATGATATAGTTTACATGTCTTTTTCATGCCAAATCTTTGAACTCTGGGGTACCTTTTTATGCTTACAGTGTATCTCAATTCAGAAGTTAAATTTTCCTTGAAATTCTTGATTGATATTTAGATTTTGTAAAACTTACAATTGAGTTAAAAGAGTTAGATGTGCTTATCCAAGTTGTTCCAAGCATACTTAAAAGTTTTCCAGTAGCTGAATTGAGTACCAGGTTTTTTATTTAAATTAAGAATAAAAATGACAAATTAAATTCCTCCATCACACCTGTCACATTTTTAAATGCTCTAAAGTCACATGTTGCTGGAAGCTACGGTTTTGGTCAACGTGGGCTGGAGGCAAAACTCTGCCCCTTCCCCGTGGCCTCCGATCATGGAGCTCCTCTCCACTCTTCATCCCTTGCTGCCCATGGTTCACTTACACAAAAGTGCATTTCCTAAGATATTTCATCATTCATGCCTCAGGGCCTTGCCCCATGACACCTCCTGTCCCTATGTTCCTGCTCACATGGCAGAAACCCACGTAATTAATTTTTTGACTCAGCCCCAGGAGCACTTCCTCTATTGAGTTTCCCGCCTGCGCCCCCAGGACCGACCGATCCCCTTCTTGGGAGAACCGCACTCTCGGCCTCTAAGACGTGCATAAGAGCTTTACTCGTTCGTGTGTCTCTGGTTACTCAAGAGTGAACTTCTAAAACTGTGTTATCATCTTTTGTATCCCCAGCACCTGGAACACCCTCTAACAGTAATAGATGTAAATGTCTGTTGGGTGAACAAATAGTTAATGTCCAAACTAGCACCTGTTACCAGGATCGCCTCCCTCCCGGGGCCAGCAGGGCAGCCACCCCCTAACACTGAAGGATCAGGTCCTTCGGCTGAAGTTGTCACATTGTGGCCAGTCGTCACATAAGCTGTGGGTGTGAGACGGGCCTTCTGCGGGCGCTTCGCCCTCCTCCACAGGTGGTGAGGCAGACCTTCAGGTAGGTGTACCCTGCACAAAGGACTCAGAAACAGAAGACTGTAAGCCTGGCGACGGTGGTCATTCTCAGGTTTACTGTATTAACCTTAACCTCTCTGAATCCTGGTTTCCTCGTCTGTAAAACGGGGTGTTAATACCTACCCCCCACACCCCAAGGGAATGTGATGAGCTAATGCAATAAGGGATGTAAAATGCTTGGTGAACTGTGACAAGCTAGGCAAGCCTAGGATCTTACTACCATTTAGTCTGCGAAGGCCACCAATCCAGACTAGAGAGAGGGATCATCACCTCCTTATGCAAACGTCCACAATGCTGAAAGGGGCATATAAAGAGTGAACTGAATGGGTGAGGCCCCTCACAAAGACAGGCTGCCGGCCTGTTTGCTTTGTCGCATTACATTGCCGGGGAGAGAAGACGCTGCTTTGTTCTCTCACTGGTCTTGGTATGTCAGCCAATTACTACATTTGGTTTTTTTCCCTCCACAAATTTTTTTAATCCTCTTGAAATCTTTCTGCATACAGGCCTTGGGTAAAAGGTCTCTGGAGTCCAGGTGGGACTAAAAAGCACGAACATTGTAAATTACTGGGTCTTAAGATGACATCACAGTCCAGGTGTAAGCTGTCAAGATTTAACAAAATACTTGCTGAGCTAGGCTCCCCTCTGCCCACCTCCCTCTCCCAAGAGGAAGAACATCACAGATTTGGAACAGAGCAAGAAACAGAAGGTGAGTGTGCTGAGAAGGGGCCCTCCACCCCAGAGCTAGCTTCAGATACCAGGGTCCCCACATAGGGGTGAATATCCACGAGTGGAGGAACTCTGCCCTGATTGTTGCTGAGACCTGGGCAGCGGGCAGGTGTTCCTCATACTCTTGCAGCCTGAGAACAGCAGGTGCAGATTATTATGTGAGAGGCTGGGAGCAGAGAGGACCTGAAGCAGCTACCTGCAGATTCCTGCTCCAAAGCAGTGTGGGGGAGTTCCAGACTTCCCTGTGTCTCCACGAAGGACAATGAGAGACAGCCAGTGGGTGGATCCTGACAGTATCTGAGTAGTGATGAAAGACAGGTAACCCACCCCAGGTAAACACACCTGAAGGTCAGGCCAGTGCAATGGTGACGGGTGTCACCCAGATACCCATGCCTCCCTTACCTCTGACATCCACTGGGTGCAAGATATTTGGAACTCAGGCACAGTCCTAGGAGGTCCCAGGAAGGAAAATTAGACAACAAGAAATTGACTGAGACTGTTCGGAATCGGCTTGACTAAGAATTTAGTCAGGAAGGGGAGGGGACAAGGGGCCGTGGAAATGGAGATTTACAGAGATTAAGTTCCAGAAAATAACAAAAAAGGAATGCATTTCTGATACCACTGAGAAATATCACATCCTCTATCAATGGCTGTTTGTATATCTGGATTCTGACTAGATTGTAAACTCCTTGATGGCATGTTTTGTGTCTTACGCATCCTGGATTGGTCTGCACCTCATAAGCCCACCTGAGAAATCTGTGAATGTGCTCTGAAAGGACCCAAACTGGAGATAACTTGCTCCACCAGCACCCTGGGCTTCATCCCTCTTTTCCAATGCCCATCTACTGCCACAACTCAAGAAGCAGACATGCCTTCTTTCATTCACTCATTCCATCATTCCTTCCTTCCCTTGGAAAACACTGAGTGCTTGAACTGTGACACTCTGTAGATATGAGTGGGGAAGAGAAGTGAGATTTAACATGATGTGTTCTGTGTTTGGTTTGGTTTTAAATTCTCTAGAGTCCTTTCCTACCTATCATCTCACTTTGGCTTCACAGCCACAGCAGAGGTGAAGGGAAGCAGCCGGTGGTCAGTTCACTGCATAGTTGAAGACAAAAGAGAGACAAGTTGAGATTTGACCACAGTGACACCGGAAGTGGTAAAGGGAGAGAAAAAATTCAGTTCTTTTGATTCTTTGCTTTGTGCTCTTGGGTGAGAAGACATCAGAACACACGTTGAGGTCGAAAGCCCAAACAGCCAATGGAAAGAGTTCTCGACAGCCAGAGCTAGAACCACTTAAGTAATAAAGTTAATAAAGTAGTATTAGATTATAACCCAAACAATAAAATAAGTATCTGTGGGTCTATACCGATATAAACAAATGACTGAAAAAGTAAGTAAATGGGAGGGAAGAGCCAAATTTCCCTGCAGAAAAATTCCAGAAAATGTATTTAAATATTGTGCTCTCAAGGAGGTGGAGCAAAACTCCCTACTCCTTAAGCGTGTGCTGTGCATGGTGAGTTCCTTCCTAACAGCATAGTACAGAAAGAGAGAAAGAAATGTAACTTTACATCGGAGAAAGCGGTACCTCGGCCAGGTGACCCAGTGGACAGTATGTCCCCTTGGTGCATGTGGTGAGAATGGCACTTTACCGATGTGGTCTCCCTCTCCAAAACCCGTAACCCCAGTCTAGTTATGAGAAAAACATCAGCTGAATCCTAGTAGAGGAAACATTCTACAAAATGCCTAACTAGCACTCCTCAAAACTGCCAAAGCTACCAAAAACAAGGAAAGTCTGAGAAATTGTCACAGCCAAGAGGGGCCTAAGGAGATAGGATAACGAAATGTATTCTGGATGGGACCCTGGAATAGATAAAGGACATTAGATAGTAACTAAAGAAATCTGAATATAGAGTTTACTTAATTTATCACTTCTGGTTAATTGTGGCTAATATACCATCCTCACAGAAGATGCTCATAATAAGGGACACTGGGCGTGCGGTATTTGGGAACTCGATGCTATCATCACAACTTTCCTGTATATCTGAAATTATTCTAACATTTAAAAGTTGGCTAAAAATGAAAAAAAAATTTAAGATTAATTGCACAATGAAAAAAAGTGCAATAAATTTATTTGTGGCATTATAAGGATAAGGAAGGTGCTATACCATCTTTTTCCCATGAGCCTGTAGGGTTATGGTCAGCATTGGTTGAAGAAAGAGGGAAAAAAACGGGCTCTTCTGTTCCCATCCCATACATGGTGGCCCTTCCAGTGCCTGGCTGATTCTGTATGAACACATTTCCCACACTGTCATCTCCAGGAGCTTTGCTCTCTGAGGTCAATAAGCCTATGTCCATCTCTTTGGTCATTCCTCTGGCTTCTCTGAAACTTAAACATCTACTGCACCATACAATTAAGTTTCAGAATACATAAAAGAAGTGGGACATGGGGCCTCAAAGTACCTTTGGGTAGCAGAGGTTAAATGGAATAAGGCATGTGAAAGCTTTAGAAAGGGCTGCAGGGTTTTGTTTTGCAATGTCCTCTTCTTTTGGGAGACTATGACTTCTTGCATCTTTTCTGCTTTTAAGCAGTGCTCTGGTGTCGTCATTCAGTTGAGTTCAACAGGGACCTGTCATGTGTCATTAATGTGTGAGGCACATCAAGGAGTGCCTCACTTGGGCAGTGGGCAGAATCTTCATGGGAAGACTTGTGTGTGACTGGATGGATAAACTGCCTGGGTGGGGATCATAACCTGCAAGAGGCATGCATCTGTTACAATGTCTGTGCTTGCTGGGCATTGAAAAGCCCAATCAAAACGGCCTGAACAAGTTGTTGGCTCACCTACCTGGATGGTCCGGCATTAGGCAGACTTTTGTGCTCATACAGTGGCTTAGCTATAGCATCAAGGATGCAATATTTCCTTTTCCTGTTCTCCTATCTACACCGATGGCTTCATCCTACAACTAGCTCCCCTCGGGTATGGGACAGCTACCAGCAGCAAATGGGGCTCTTAGCTTCTTTGTTCAGGATGAGGAGGGGTGGGAAGGGCATTTACAAAACTAAAGCCACACCCATAACCTCAACTACCCTGTCTTAATTAATCTCCCTTACCTCCAGTCTCTAGTAGCCCCAACTCTGCATTATTCCCTTCACGACTTGAAATATTATTTATTTTTTCATTTACTTACTCTTATTTGCATATTGTTTATAGCCAGACCCCCTTCTGGAATATAAACTCTGTGAGGTCAGGGATTTCATTTTGTCCCCTGCTTGTCCCTCAACCATATTGTAAGGTGGACAGTATGGACACAGGAGAGAGGCTGAGTCAGCTATGAGGGGTCTTTCTTGCCTGCCCTCCTTCCTAAGCCCACATCGCTCTTGCCTGGGTCCTGATTACTGGGTACAAGTGCTGCCAATCAGGATTTTACTGGAATAAGAGGATCCCAGGTGCCCCATGGAGGACAGCCCTTCTAAACAAAGGCAGCCTGAGGTGGTATAGTCTGGGTGGGAAATAGGACCATTTGACCAGAAGCCTAGGTAATGTTTGATGGACAAATTGCCCTTGAAATAAGGAGGAAAATAAGTAGTTGGCAGCAAGGTTAATAGTCAAGTGGGTGAAAAGCAAAATGCATGAGATGAATGGCTCAGACCAGGTCTGAACAGAGGGTGGGTAGAGCAGAGCTCCTGCCATGCAAACCTTCCATCTACACTCCTCAAACCACACGTTGCATGGCAAAACTCCAAGGGACCTATGAAATATTAATAATAGTTCTTCACATTTTAAAGGCACTTCATAACTTACAGAACATATTTCCAGACATTATCTCATTTCACCATCACAGCCATTATGTGGGGTTGGTTTGGTCATTCCTATTTTGCAAGTGAAGAAACTAGTCCTCAGAGTGGTTTTCCAACAGCCGCAGAGTTCAGAAGAGGGAAAACTGGCTGCAGGTGTCCCCCTGCAAGGCAGGGTCTTCCTGCCTCAGCTCACGGGAGGGCCAGGCTCACGTGGCCCGGAGATGGGAGCACACACTTAGGCCTTGGTTTCTGTTTCTCACTGTTTGGTTTTCTGTTTAGAGATCAGTTGCTGTGTACTTTTATATGCATATGAAATTTTCCATAATGAAAAGTTAAAAGGTAAGGTTGAGTTGCTTAGCAGCCCCTGGCAGAGAACAAGGCAAGGTCGGGCCCCACAGAAGTCATGTGCTGGAGGGTTTGGGCTTCAGCGCATTAAGATTTGAATTAAAAAAAAAAAAAGGAAAAAGAGCATTTGGGAATAAGGAGTAAGAAAGATCATGTGCACGCTCAAGCAGCTAAAAAAAAAAATGGCACAAAGGAATGAGTTGTTCCCCCTGGGTTTTATATTCTCTCACCAGATCCTTTAATTATGCTTCTATTCTTTTTTCCAAAATTTAGTTTTCCCCCAGACTTAAATAAAGAGCAGATGATACATCATAGAAGACTTGGTACAATGGCTTTCCAGAAGTTATTTTTGCCCGGGTGCGGGTCCCGGCTTGGTCTCCGATTCACTGTGTGATCATGGGTTATTATTTATGTCCTGGGAGGTTCGCTTTCTCCAGCTGTGACATAGGTGTTAGAACATATGCCACTAAATGTTCTCTTAGGAAAATTGAAAAAGAAGGTAGGGTGATAGCCATGCAGGCACTTGGAAAGTTCCCAAAGAGAAATGTGTTAAGCCAGAAGATGTTATTACTAGAGCATTCTTCAGAGCACCTGGGGTTGCGGGTGCTACAGTCTAGGGCCCTCTGCTGCCCTGGATTAAAGCTGAAAGGACTTTAGTGACCCACCTGGCTGGGATGGGACCTCAGATCTTCAGACGCTAGTACTCTTTCTGCCTCCTGGTTGACACAGCTTTCCCCCCATAAGGTGTTACTAGTTTACTCTGCTGTTTCAGGAAACAGAGTTTCCGAAGGAAGAGAGGTGCTCAGTCCGTGCTTTTCCATGCTGAACCAGCGGGGGTGGCGAGTGCATAACCTCAAGGGGCACATAATCTCAAGGCATGTGGATCATTTTTAATTCAGCACTGCAATTTTAAAAAATCATTTTACCTTCTTAGTTTTGTTTTGCTCAGGCTGAACTTTACAGGACAGAAGGGAGGGGTGGCCTCAAGAGATGTTGGGTGGCGGGAGGAAGGTGTCTGCGGTGAAGCCTGGCTCAAGACTTTCCTCCCTCTGCTGCCACTTTTGAAGATGTCAGGGTGCACGGGACAGCCTGGGCTTCCGGTGTCTTCCATACCATGAATGTTCTTTCAACAAACACTCCCCTTCATGTCATGGGCCATCAGGTCTTCCTTTAATCATCCATTCATTCATTCGCTTATTCAATAACCATGCTCCAAGGAGCTCACACCACTGGGTTATGTAGGAAATATAGGAGAGGAATCAGGCTGGGGAGAAGAGATGATTTATTCAGCTTTGAAATACTGACTTTGAGGTGCGTATGGGACATCTCTATGGAAATAGCCAGTAGGCAAACGGGTTTAAGGATGTGGAAGGCAGGAGGGAGTCTGGGGCTGGAGAGCCTCCCCACGGATGTCAGCGGGTCACCAAGGATGAACAGGGGCAGCGAGAAGGTAAAAGGGCTGTGGAGGACCCGAGGAAGCCAATCCTGAAGGACCAGGAGAGCAGGAGGAGACAGGAGAAAAGACTAAGAGGCCAGGCACGCAGGGGGAAGAAGGAGGCAGGAACGTCAGGGAAGACAAGGCTGAGGGGAGGTTGAGGGAGGAGAGACGATGCTGTCATTTTCTGCAGAGAGGATGAGCATGACGAAGGCCCAGGATGGGAGAAAGGCAGGGACGGGGGAGGGGAGACAGGGCTGGTAGCACAAGGCCCACGGGGCTGATGGGCTTGAGGAAGAGGCTCAGGTGGGCGCAGGGCTGCCTTTTGCTGACATAGGATGAAAGGAGCCAAGTAGGAGAGCAGCCTGCCCGCGCCCCTTAGGCGCTGAGGCAGGATGACCCCGCCTTGCAGGAGGACACCTGCAGCCAGTTTTCCCTCTTCTGAACTGTGCGGCTTTTGGAAAAGCACTCTGAGGGCTGGTTTCTTCACTTGCAAAATAGGAATGACCAAACCAACCCCACATAATGGCTGTGACCTGGAAGAGTAGTTGGGAGTAGGATTCAGCACATACTGATCATCAGGTCCTGTGCTAAAAACTTGATGCAAATGATCTCACCGCAGCCTGTTGAAGCTGATACTAACCCTCCCTTCAAAGTGAGGGAAAAACCAAGTCAGCACAGCCCAGTCGCTGGCTCCTCTTTCCTCTCCACTGGGTCGCCAGCCCCAGCGCAGGGCCAGGAAGAACCCCAGCAGTAGCCTCACAGCCATGGAGCTTCTGTTTCTCACTGGCTGCAGCTCCTGAAGCTGATGAGTACAAAAGATACGCTCAGGCCAGATGTAATGTATGATTTCATACCAGGAGGCCTCCACACCGACAAGTTAAATCAAAGGGCAGAAGAGAGATAAGATACCACATAATGGAGCCTTCTTTTTCAAGGAGCAAAGGGCAGCCAGGGAGAGGTGGAGGTGAGTGCATAGGGAAGGTCAGCCCGGAGGACTCCAGTTCCCCCCACCACCCTGGTTTGGCTAATCTCCCCTCCTAAACAATAACACAACTCAAGGCCGCCTGGGAATACACTGGCCCACTTCTTATCTCTTACACTGGGGGCTCATTTTTAAATCAACATTTTTACAGTGTTTTACTACCTTCTGAGGCTGGTCTTATTATTAACATCTGCATTTTTAAAGATAAACTGAGATCCAGGGACTTGCCCATGTCCTTCTGCTTTTTACAAACCAGGGTCAATTCAGTAATTCAAGATCCAGACGCTGGGATCTTTCTAATATTCAGGGATGAGTGATTCCAGAAGGAAATCCACCCGTAATAACAACCCTACACATGTGCCCTGTGGACCTTCAGAGGCTTACAAGGTCCTATGTATCCTGCCATTCCATATCCCAGTTGGAGAAGTTATCTGCAACATTTGTTAGACAGTAAGATGGGCATTATCCCAGGGGCTGCTGCCACAGGGTTTGGGAATGAGGAAGAGAGACTCTGCTTAACTCTGAACACGAGGACAAGTGGGGACTCAGCCGGGGGGCAGGGTGGGGGCAGTGGGTGTGGGTTACTGAAACAGGAAGGCTGGGGGAATTCTTACTGAAGGCAGGCCAGGGTTATAAGATAACAGTGGTGGGAGATCAGGAATTTCATATGCTCTCAAAGGTAGTGAGGGATTTTCACTACACTGTCCCAGAAGGATTCTTGCTATAACTGGACTAAGCTGCTAAAACAAGGACAGAGTCCAAGGTCAGGGACTAGTCAGATAGAGGACTCAGAGAAGCCTGACTCAAGTTTGGATTAGGAGTCAGTCTTCGTCACCCTCCCGGCCTCCTCACCAAGACGTCTCCCCACTACTCAAAATAAATACTCAAGGCACAGGCCTCTTTCATTGTCAGGTGCCTGTCCTCAGCCCTCTACACACACCCTTTCTCAGGTCTTCCCAGGTGCCCCTGTGTGAGCACATGTCCACCCCCACCCCCGGCACTCCCCCTGCTTCTGACTGATTTTTCTCTGTAGCGCTTATTAAAACACACTATACATGTTACTTACACATTTTGTTTATTGTCTGTTTCTCTTCAACTAGAATGTCAGTCCCAGGAGGCAGGGACTTAGGTCTGTTTTGTTCACAGTTGCATCCGCAACACCTAAGCAGCATCTGGCACACAGAAAGGGCTTGTTTTTTGTTGAATGAATCGGATGCCTGGATGAAGATCTCTATAAATACTCTCAGGTCCTAATCCTCTAGGCCGACTGCAAGGGATAATAATCCCCAACAGTGGATGAACTGTCCAACTGATTCATAACGTACCTTTCCATCTATTATTTTCATTTTAATACAGTGGCACAGGAAGTAATTCAGATGAGCCAAGAACTTGCCTCCCGAAGGGGTTCAATGGTGTTGTGTGGTTGTGAGGGGCAGAAAAATGGAAACAGAAGCCCCAAAATACTGGGGCAAACCTGCCCAGGATTCAGAGTTCGCTGCAGAAAATTCACACCCATACAGATCATCCTACATATATATGGGCCCTCAGGAGACATTCAGTCACTATCGTTCTTCTCTCCACTTCCAGACGTTACAGGCACCATTTTCCCAAGTGCATCGCATGCTGCTCCTCTTCCTGAAACTGGCCACGCTTTCCTGGGCCTCTGCCCCTGCACGTGCTGTTTCCTGTGCCTGGAATGTTCTCTCTCCCCTCCCCTGTCTTTACCCCCTACCCTCTCACTTCCTGTCCTAGCAATTCCTCACTCACCCTTCAGTCTCAGTGGCAATGCTGCCTCTGTAGGAAGGACTTCGGACTCCCCTGGGTAGAGTTAATGTCTCCTGCTTCTAATAACAGCAACCAATACAAACACTACAGTTATGTTGCATTGTAATTGCTAATTGGTCTCCAAGTCTGTCCTTCTCCCCAGGAAACTATAGGAGCCTGGAGGGTGAAAACTTACCTCATTGGGTATGTATCCCCAGGCACTAACCTGGAATGACACCTGCCAGGACTGGGGTGAATGGTGGAGAGGCCGCAGGCAGCCCAGACACTGTAAATAAGGAAGGAACCCATCTTGGCCCAGACAGGCGCATCTCAGCCATCATCTCTTGCCTGGGAGGCTAGGGGGACCCTGCTTCAGAGAACCTGACACACTCAACAAATGTACTGCTGATGTCAAGCCTGCATCATTCTTTCTAGAGAACTACATTTGAGGGCAGAGGTCACCACTGTTCCTTTAAAAAATGAGTTTCTTGAGCGCTTTACAAAGCAAGAGCTGGTTTCAGGCAGGGAATTCAAATCCAGCCCAGCAGACACAAATCTAGGGCAGAGCCAGGCATCCCTGCTGCAAAGCTAGTCGAGTCAGCCCCACTTTCCACCTGCACTGGGACCGTGCCAGAAGACAGATCACCAAAACTCAGCGAGGCCTCAAGTCCAGATTAATGGAGTAGAGACGGGATCATTTAGCCTGAGCAACAGGCAGTTTTGTCTCTATCTCTTTTTTTCATTATAGCATCCCCATTGCTGTATATATATATATATAATATGTGTGTGTGTGTGTGTGTATATATATATTTAAAGACCATTTGTTACAAAGGGCACAAAATCATTAGATAGCCCGGATTACCACATGCCTTTGTTTAGCCTTGGCCATATATAGTTCCATCTGGGACCATTTTTAAGAGCTAAAAAATGCACAAGGTTTTTAAAAGAGTGGTGCTATTCCTTTAGATTGTTTCTGCATAAAATGTCTCTGCATGGGGTCTATAACTGCAATTTTACCATTTATCAAGCACCAATCATATGCCAGAATGCATAAACTAGACACTTTTGGCATATTGTTTAATCTTTAGCACTGCACTACGAGGGAAGTCCGGTACCCCTTTTGCAGATAAGAACTGAGTATCAAAGGTAATATATAAGTTGCCTAAACTCACCCAGCCAATCTGTCACAGGCTGCGGATTCCATGCTGACTCAGCTCACAGCTCACAGGTGGGATTCAGAAAACACCGGGGAGAGCCATTTCCTTTTGACGAGTAACTTTTCCTGACTTTCCAGTGACTGACGCGCGTGATCGGGTGTACTAAGTTTGGCCTGACTCAGAATGGCAAGAGGACCTGTGACCCTCCTGCAAGATAAGGTAAGACTCCAAAGCATGTTTTCCAAGGCCCCCTTGTGCCTGCCTAGCCAGTCTATTTAGACCTAACCAACTTCTGACTGCAGTGCAAGTCTGAGGGATCATGAGCCTTGTAGCAGAACAGGAGTGTTCTGTTTGTGCTAACAGGCCCCTGATGAGAATAGCTTAGCTCCCCTTGCAAAGTAGCTGGAGTGCACAGTGGCAGTGTTTCTTGGAAAAATACCACCACTCATACATTGCAGGGATGTAGGTGGGAATGGCACAGAATGGAAGAACATGCTGGCACTGTCTGTTTAAAATAGCAAAAGCAGCAGAAAAACATGAATGCAGTAATTTTAACCCTGTTAGACTAACAACATTCTTTGTGTCCTCTTGGGAAACATTATTTTGCTTCCCCAAGGAGGGAGGTGAGCCATTTTCCTGGAGGTCAGTTTCATCTGGAGCTCTTCCTATCCTGTTCTCCATCTAATTGGCACATGAGAAGCATAGACATAACCCAAAGACACCAAGTGAAAGTGTGGAGGTTTGGAATAAGTTTTATTTTTAAAAGGTTTTCCTTTGGTTAAACCCATTAATAAACCTTTGACTCAGGAATTACACTCCTGAGAATGAAAATAGACCCTAAGTTTCCTGGGTTTAGTCCAGCTTTGCCACTCACCCTTGACAAGGAAACTCATTTATCTGTACTTGTTTCCTCATCTGTAAAATGGGGACAATAAAATTATCTACCCATAAGCTTTTTTGGTTAAGATTAAATGAGATAGTCCATATAAACTAGAAGAGTACCAAACACATAGGAGGCACTCAATTATTTATTATCTTAAAGACCCGATCATAAATATGGATGCTACAGTGGTGTTCACTGAAGCACTGCTTATAATAATGAAAAATCAGATAACCTAAAAATCTAACATTGTTTCAGCAAAATAGCCTGCCTATCCAATCCAGAAAAAAGACGGAGCCACTGAAAATTCTGGCTATGAAAAATTTATCTTTTAAATGCTTATAATAAAATAAGTGAGGTAAAAACAGCATATAAAATCACAAATATGGCATATTTACAACTGTATGAAACAAAAAAGCAAATCTTATAAATAGGGGTAAAAACAATTGACAGGAAATATATGAAAATGCATTAAGATGAGTGAACTCTGGGTAATTTTTACTTTTCTGTTGTTTTCCAAAGTGGTTTATATATTTTCAGAGTAAAAATATATGAAATAATATATAAAATTATGTTAAAGTTGTTGCTTTTTATGTATAATTTGCACTCAGGCTCAAAGGTTGCCGAACTGAGGTGCTGTTTCTGTTTATCATTATGTTCAGAAAGAAAACAGAGGGAAGTAAGGTAGGCAAAATGGTTTTCCAGGGTTTTAAGTTGTTGATAGTGGGTTGTCTGGAAGCTTCAATAAACAAGTGTGGATTTTTCCATACTTAGGACACACTAGTTCTTCCGTGCCAATCTCTCATCCCCTCTCCTGTGGCTGCTGCAAGCGTTCTAGCTGACCTTGGTCATGGGAGCCAGTGGGGCCAAGGGAGCTGAATGACAGGCTCCAGGCGGGCAGGGAGAGCCTGCCTCCGTGTTCATAACTCACCTGAGAAGCTTGGTGAAAACCAAGTCTGTCCTAAAAACACGTCATTCGCAGTGTCTGCCTTTGAACGTGCCCCTGCGCCTGTCCGTTTCTTCCTTGCGCTTGTCCTGTGAGGTAGTGCTCTGCTACAAGCTGAGGACAGAGGTGGGTGAGACTCAGCTCCTGCCTTGGAAGGTCAGCCCCAGGACCACAGAGGGAGCAGACAAGCGAATTCATTCCAATGCAGTGTGACAGGGGCCATGAAGGGGCATGTGTGCCTGGAGAGCCAACAGGCTGGGCACCGCCAACAAGGCCTGGGGCCAGAGCCACGGCACAGCGGACATGCCATCTGATGAGATTTACAATGAGTAAATGTTTGCCAGGGTGGGAGAAAGGCGGGCATAAGGGCATTCCAGGCTGAGGAACAGCAGGTACAAAAGCAGCTATGAAAGCACCGAGGGCATGGCGTTGTGGGGTAAGGCTGTGAAATTCACTGTGGCCCTGGCATCTGCTACATGGGTTCAGCCTGAGAGGGAAGATCAGGAGCAGTATGCAGAGCCCATGCTAAGGTGGTTGACCTGAGTCTACAGGCCAATAGTCAATGGAAGTTTTAAAGCAGGGGAGAGAAATGTTCAGATTCAAATTCAGGAAGATAATGCTGGTGGCAGCGTGGAGGACAAGCTTGTTTGCAGTGTGTAACTAGGGGCAAGGGTACAAATGACCAGGTGGGTGCAGTGGTCTGAGGCCTGCTAGAACGAGAGCCTTTTGGGGCTTTGCAGTGGGAAGGGAGGTGAGGAACCAGATCAAGGAGTTGTGACTGAGGCAGAAGTGATGGCCCTGGACGACTGGTTGGATCTGTGGCGGGGACAGAAATCAAGGATGGCTGGCTGGCTATGGTCATGCCACTAAGATAGGAAAGTTCAGAGAAATGGGGGAATAAGACAATGAACTCAGTTTGGGACAGAGCAAAATGTGTCAGGGGCATCTGGCCAGAGAGGTCTGGCCTTCAGAAAATAGTTTTAGGCTAAAGATACTGATCAGGATGGTGAAAGTATAATAGTGGGTGGTGCTCTAGAAATAGGTGAAGTTACCTTGGTGAACTAGCGGAGAGAGTTCTTGGGAATAAAAATGCTTCAAGACATGCAGTCTTTAAAATTAGATTTGATGTGTGTGTTGGGAGAGGGGGGCGCCTGAGGGTTTTCTGAAGCACCAACTGCAGGAATGGTGTTTTCCATGTACAGGCCTGATGAATTTTCAGTTCACAATTTTTTGACTGGTTTGTTTCTGCTGACTAAAAATGCAGTGGGGTATGGGGAATAGGACGTTTTGGAACTGGGCAGACCTGGGCTCCCGTCCCAGCGCCCTGACTGAGGATGGAGTTATTAAACCTCTTTAACTTCCAGAGGGAGAATGACATCTAACACAGAGCTGGTAGGTTTGTGTTGTGAAGTGTGCCTGGTTGGTAATAGAAAAGCATGTAACCTCAGTCCTACAGTATACTACATAAGCTGAACCAGAAAGCGTCTCCTGGCAAAGATAAATCATTTACAAAATATACCATCCTTAGGCCCCAACTAGCATATTTTCAACTAAAAATGTGTGTTGATTTTCATGTTTTTGAGCTGCCTCTGGCACTTCAGTTATTAAAAAGTGGACTAGAAAGTTCTGGATGACAGTGCACATTTATTTTTCTTCCCATCCTGACTTAGAAAAAAAAGGCTAGTATACAAATTACAGTGCTAGATGAGCTCAGCTCTCAAAAATGCTTTATCATTCTCACAGTCATCTAATTTAGAGGCATTGGAAACCAAGAAACAATTTTATTCTAGTGTACAGCACAAGTTTTTACATACATCTTAGTGGTTTTGACAGTGTTACTTTTAAATGGACTTTAAATGAATCCACAAAAGTTAATATATTAAAAATAAAATACACACAATAAAACAACAGGCATGCAGATGTTCAGAGTCATGCAGAGAGGGGTGGTCTCGTTGGTGTTATCACTGGGTACCTTGCCTAATTTAAGAATTCACCAGCAAATATCAGTTCTTCTGTTCCTCATTCCCATACAACTCATCCAAATCAGCGAGTTCTAAAGACACACGCACAAAACAAACCACTTTAAAGCCACATCAGTACAAAATTTCAGTGAGTAAACCTACGTATTATTGTCAAATCAAACCCATTGCTAGAAAACAGTCAATATCAGCACCTAAAGGCAAGGTTATCTCATGTATTAAAACACCAACAGGAGATTCATCAACAAAGCAACTAATACGTTAATCTTAATATAAGACACTGAGGGAAAACCAAAAATAATATATTAAATACCACTCCACTGAGTAAGGATGTGACCCATGGACAACAGACATGAGTTTCTCTCTCTCCAACAATGCTTTAAATAATTTTTCTATGGAAAATAAAAAAGTATAGTGGGAGATACAGAGGAAAGGTAGAAATGAGTATTTAGGCATCTAAGTCCACAACTGATAATGAATGTCAAAACTGGTAATACAAAGCTAAGTGACAATGACTTAACCATCGGGCGCCAAATAGGCAATACTACTCATCACTGTAATTTGTAATGGTCTTCGGGGGTTTTCAGGGGATGGCCAACACAGCAATGCCATCCTGACACAGACATGAACACTCATCTGCTGTTGAAAGGGACCCTGAAGAAAACGTGGCAAAGGCATAGAGGAAAAGTTGAATCTTTTGAAAAAGTGAATGATATCAAAATACTTTTCCATCAGTGGTAAACCCAACTAGGTCAGGTATATGGCCCAAAGCAGCATGGAATTCAGTCAGAAGTTGGCAGGAAAGTTTGGAAAACTGCATTTTTTTAAAAAACTGGCAATTTCTCCATGCTTAATAAAACTGTCCTAAGAGGTATAATGTTTGTTGATTTGTGGAATGTTGACAGCCTGCTGCAAAAATTCATGTGAATGAGGAGCTACAGAGATACGCTTCAATGAAATAGTCTTCAAAAATTTACAAAAAATGAAAGTTTCTATTTAAAAAATAACCATGTTATTAGGCCAAGATGAAACATGGTAAAAGTAGTGTAACTTCTGTCCGTGATTATTCACACAGCTAGTGGGAAAGTGATAGAAACAATTTTGTCTTAAAAAGGAAGCTTCGATATTGCACTGACTTTTGCAACCTGACCTAGTAATTTAGAAAAATCATGTAGTAAAATCTGTAAAATTAAAATACAAAATTCTGGTTTGTAAACATCAGTTGGCCAAGTCTATCCAGAGTCCTTCATGATAGTGGAATGGAATGAATAATTAACTTACTACCTTATTTACTTGCTGTGAGGGGGAACATTCCAGAACACAGCTTTTATACTTTCACAGTAATTATATTTCAAAGAACAAAGAAAGTCAGTGCAGTTGTCTTCTTTTTTTTTTTTCTCTGTGCAATTCTCAGCTCCTACCTCACTCCCAAGTATAAATGAAATAATACTGGTTTGGAGACCTAGTACAGATTGGTCATAAATGTCGCATGAAGTCTTTCGGACTTCGGTAAAGATATTTCCAAATGGCGTAGTAATGCACTGCAGCTGCCGTGGCCACAAACAGGTGCCAGATGGCATGGGCGAATGGAATGATGCCATCACTCTTGAAGAATACAACTCCCAGGCAGTAAATCAAGCCCCCACAGGCAAGTTCATGAAGTCCATCGGTGTTATTCTGTCAACAGAGGAAAAAATTAATGAGGTTCTATTGTTACTCTGATGTGACAAACTGAAGAGATAATTGCAATTCTCCCTAGTCTCCTGGTTTTCTAGGCAATGAAGTAGCTGCACAGGCAGAATCCTGATCTGAAATATGAACCAAATTTAAAAGTCTCTCATACATCGACCTGGATTGCGCTTTGGGCTGACAGTCTTGAGCTGATCAAGCAGTCAGGTTACAGGTCCCACAGTGAAAAGCAGCACGTTCTGCTCACGTATAAGGTATGTAAGCAGCCTGCAGTTGCATCCAGATATGGTAGTTCATTTAACTGAGGTACAATCCTTGGCTTTCATCATTTCCTTTAAAAGCTTTCTTCCTTACTAAGGCACACCCACACCTCTCCACTTACAATGTACATCTCAGCCCTGGTTTTCTCCTCCTTGAATACTGTTCTACACTGATTGCTTTTCTGAGACTCCTTCTGCTTATGTGAGCTTATGGCTTCCTTATGGCTGACATAGGAAAATCACAGTTAAAGTGATTCCAAGATTAGAGATCACATAGTACAACATACATCCTGACCTTCTAGATGTTGCCAGGCCTGTTTGTCCCTGATGCTGGCCATTTCTTAGCTTAGTAGGAAGTGAACAGTCATGTGTACTTTAGCAAAAAAAAGAAGTTTTAGGCCTGTCTTGGTTTTCAAAGACCCTGGCCCATCTTCAAGATTAAAATGGGTTAAATGAAAGAGAGTAGAAGAAAGTAGAGGCAGGGCCTAAGAAGCTGATGAAACAAGCCACTTCCCTGGGTTCCTGAGGACTAGGAATAGATGGTCTCAGATTCTGCAGGATGAGTGGAAACCTAAGTCAAGGCCTTGGAGGGGAACATGTGTGTGGGGGGGGTGTCCCAGAGGCCTGGGCACTGATGGCTGCAATCTTATGAGCCTTGGAGCGAGTCTTGTGGCCAAGTCCAGCGAGAAGCATGGGGAAACTCTAATGCAGCCGCCTACCTGAATGGGCCCTGCAGACCTAGGCCGCAGCAATGGCAGCAACGGACGACAGTGAGCTAAGGACCAGGTGTGAGGATACAGGGGCACAGGTGAGAATCCATCCTATCTTTAAAGTTCACATAAGCCCCCAAGGGTTTTGTAGGATCAAAACATGTGGAAAGAGCCACCCCAAAATGACTGATTCCAGATTTCTCATTAAACTTGGTAAGATGCAAAGTCAGCCAGACTTATTTTTATTAAAACCAACAACAAAAACAAAAAACCCAAACACCACACACATTTATTGTTTCCTAAAGATTATAAAGCAATCAATTATATAAAATTCTCTGTGTATGTACATTAGGGGCATTTCCTAGGAGAGGGCTTTTACCAGATACTCAAAAGGGCATATGGCTCCCAAATGGTGAGAAGTCACTCATCTGACACAACCTCCTTATTTTAGAAAGAGAGTACAGCCAGAGAAATAAAATAACCCAAACCAAGTCAAACAGTTGGGCACTGCCCATAGGAGTCCAACACTCTTTTTTTCTTTCTGCTCAAACAATGTGCAAGAGACCAAAGCAAGCAGGTGGTTTTGACAGACATTCTGTTAATAGCTCCTCAAGACACCACCCTTAGCACATCAACTTTCAAAGAAACAAAAAAGAGTTAATCATAAGACAAAACAAAATTGTTTTCCTCATTTTCAATGTCACTTATCCTACCATGTGCCTGGCAGGCACTTTTGAAGCACTTCCATGTATTCACTCATTCAATCTTAACAATCCTAAATAGTACTATTATCATCCCAACTTTACAGATGAGAAAACAAAAACACAGAGAGGTTAAGTAATTTGAGGTCAAGCTTTAAGGAGTCAGAACGAGGATTTTAATCAAGGTGGTCTGGTTCCTAAAATTATTCTTTTTTGGGAGGGGTGGGGTTTAAAACTGATGATAAATATATAGGGTGTAATGTATAGACCTTAAGTGAACATTGTGGGTTTTGATAAACGCACACACCTATCTAACCTAAACCCTGTGGCAATACATAACTATCCCAACACCCTAGGAAGTTCTTTGGCATGCCTTTCCAATCCTGGACAGTCCCTTCCCAAGCCAACCATTGTTCTATGGCTATTACCACAGACTTAAGTCTACCTATTTTAGAACTTCACATAAATGGGATTTTTCACTACATACATTTTTCCTCATGGTTTCTTTTTTGCTCAATATATTATTTTTCAGATTCATGTATATGCTTATGTATATTAGTCATTCATTCCTTTCTATTAGCATCCATTGATTTATTTAATGTAATTTATTGACTTTCCATTTTGGGGCTTATGAATAAACCTAATTCACGCCGTTTTACAGATCTTTTTGCAGATACATGTTTTCATTTGTTAGATAATATGTGTGGAGTCATAAATGTATATTTAACTTCATAATGAATGGCTAAACAATTTTCCAAAGTGGATATACACAATTATACTCCTCCCAACAATGAATTAGAGTTCCAGTTATTGCACATCCTTGTCAGAATTTGGTATTGTCAGTCTTTTCAATTTTAACTATTCTACAGTGGTATACTGGTAGCATACTAAGGTTTTAACTTTCACTTCCCCAGTTTCCCCAGTGACTATG
Organism: Manis pentadactyla; assembly: GCF_030020395.1. NCBI lineage: Eukaryota > Metazoa > Chordata > Mammalia > Pholidota > Manidae > Manis > Manis pentadactyla. Next base: position 161,080,186 of record NC_080022.1, on the reverse strand, counting down.
ATGTTGGGCACTTTCAAGGGCTTATTGGATACTTGTATATCTCTTTGTGGAGTGTCTCTTCAAGTGTTTTACCCATTTTCGTATGATTCGCTTTTTATTACTGATTTGGAGTTGTTTTGTATATTCAAGATACAAGTCCCTTGTCAGATACATATGGAGAAAGCAAATATTTTCTCTCAGCTTGTCTATTCATTTTCATGTTCGTTGATCTTTTCTTCTGCAGTATCCATCTGTTTGTTAAACCCCTCCAATAAATATTTTTCTTAACATATCAGAGTTTTCAGGTCTAGAATTTCCATTTGGTTCCTTTTTAACAATTCCATTTCTTTTCTGAGACTCCTCATCTGTTTATTCATTATGTGAAAGTCCTTCTATGCTAATTCCGACATCTCTGTCATCTTGCATCTGTTTCTATTGACCTGTTTTTCCTCAGGGCTGTGTGTCTCACACTTCCGCTTCTTGCTCATCTGGTGGTATTTGTTTTGCTAATGGATGGCAAGTTGTTAAAGGGTATAGATTTTGCTGTCTTCCTTTAAAGAATGTCGAGTTTTATTCTGGTAGGCAGTTTATTTACTGGAGGATCAATTTTATCCTTTGCAGGTTTGTCTTTGGGCTTTGCTCTGACGGTTCCGGAGCAAGTGCTCACTCCCGGGCTGGAGAGGCTCTTCTAAGGTGCAGCATCCCTACTATCTCCAGGCTCCTACTTGTCTTCCTGAATCAGTTTCAATGTCATTTCCCCTGCTTCTTCTGTCGTGTGCTCCCACAGCAGCCTGCATGTTCCCCAAATGCATTATAAACCTTTATGAGTTTTTTAAGTAATATGAATTGTATTTTCCTGCTTGATTCTAAGTTTCATGGGGGCAATTGTGGGGATTATCTTGTTTAATTATCATAAGTGTTAGTTACCTGCTATTATACCGCTTGTGAAAATGCCAGTTAAAGATTTAGGCTGTAAAAATACTGGATCAACTGGCTCTTATGATACTCAGAGGGGATTTACTTGGCGTTCTAGTCTAATGATTGATAACTTATCTACACAGACCTTGCTTATATTGCTTTGGGTGTCCTGAATCACCCTCTAACTACACAGCCTTCAAGGCAGATTTTCTCACTTTGGTTATTCAACTCCCTCCCCTCACCATTCCCTGTTGTCTCTACTAATTACACTCCATGTATTTTTGGTGCTAGGTAATTATTAAAGCTACCCTAAAGCTCTTATCTTGAAGAAACATTTTGTTACATTCTTAATAGACATCCCCTGAAAAAAAACACAGGCAAACCTCTACCTCCTAAACCTTTTACAGGTGTTTTTATGACCAGGGCAAGAGCTATGTATAGTGGAATTACATTCTTATAATGCGCCTAAATGCTCAGGAGTGAAATTATGGGTATGATTCAGCTGACCATTACAGGCTGAGAAGAGAGTTCAGACTAAATACACTGTGAGTTCCTTAATTAATAATAATGACTAGTACCAAAAAATGTAGAGCATAAGACACTGCAGGACAGAAGCTAAAGGCACAAGTAACCCCCACAACAAAGTGAGGTCACAATGGTATGCTTTTTTGTTCAAACTGATGGATATACACAGATTTCTCAACAGTAAATCAAACTGATATGGAGTCAAAAATATCTACCTGCAACTACCTACTACAGGTAATGTCACACTTTCCCCCCTGAAAGAAATGTTCAGGTGAAGTGCAAAAAAGCATTTTCCTGAGAAAGAAATAGTATGACTTAAAAGCAGGGAAAGGAAAAATAAGAGTGAAGAGTGAAAGGATTTGAGAACTATCCACTGAAATGCTGAAACAAATGACCTAAGGTCCTTCTAATTCTTAACCCTCTTGCATGGATTTAAGATTAAGACACCAAGTAATTCAAGCAGAACTACCTACCTAAACATGATCTCACCTCTCGGAAGAGGAGGAGGCTGGGACTGGGTGTGCAGGAAGGTTATCCCCCAGAAACAAACACAGCAGATTTCACGTGAAAAGGAACACACTTCAATGTAACAACATTCCCACACTATAGAAAGGAGCTAGTGCAAGTTGCTGGCATTTTGTTATTTACGTATTTTTTCTTTGGAGTCTCGAGTTAATGCACATGTCATAACTTCAGAAAGAAAGCTCTGTATCTATAGACATAGGAAGAGCCTCAGTGAATTACAAGGAAATAAGGCAAAATAACTAGAATTAGGAAGCCACGTCTTACCATTGATGTCACCACCAAGGCTGGAGAAAACCCCATTGTGAGATAGAAAAAGAGCTCAACCACCTTATACCTGTCGGATAGAAATGCAGTTAATTCATCTATTCCTATAATACTTAGACCATTTCCATATCAGTTTTTCCTTCTTTTGAAAAAGAGATGTAAACTCTTAACTATTCAAAGGAAATGTGTTTTCCCAGTAGACCATTAGACCTTCAGCTAAAACGCTGTAGTTGAATAAAATGAACTAGCATTTCTCTCAGGATTGAAAGGCATCAAACTCCACATGCTACCTGGAAAATGTTTTCAGCCAAAAGCAGTTACCGTTGCATCTGACCCCCCATGCACTTTCCCCTTCTAATCCTAGAGTGTCCGCTTCATTACCGTTCCAATCCATAGCTATAAGGAACGGAAATTCTGAAGGTGCAGAGGGACTCATCTTGGGACCTAGTTTGACAAGTTAGTCCCTTGGTGAAGGGACGGTAGCCCTAAAGAAGAAAGTGCATGTATTTTTGTTCATTTTGCCTTGCCACAAACTCCAACTGTTAGGTTACAGAACGTCTGAAAATAAGAAACATTCTGTATTGAAATTCAGCTTACATTTCTGCCTAATTAAACTAGACATTAAGTTCCTCACACACAGGGGCCAAGCTGCATTTCTGTTTGGGTCTGCAGGGCCTAGAACAGTACCTGGCACTGTTTGGGTGCCCCCTCACATTGCCATCCAAATGGCCTAGGGTGCCTCACATCTCATCCTTAGTGCTTTCTACCCTAAGCCCACCAGGAAATGATCATATCCGCGAGCTGGGGAAGAATGGGTGTGCAGGTTTGGTTTACAGTAGAAAGCCTGGCCTAGGAGAAAAGGTGGTTTTCTTACTTCACTTCCTACTTCACACAAGGATATAAATTAGTTGCTTGAGCCCAAGAAGCAAATAGTACCCTTGGACTTACATAGACTGCATAGTACCACTCAGAATCGCTAGTTATGGCAAAAAAAATGCATTTAAGCGAATTTCAGTCAGAGAGAACTTAATGAAAACCATCTGAAAAGAGAAAACAATTGAATACATTGTGATAAAAACAAGTTACATTTAATTCTGAGAGTCCATGCTGCCAAACACCGTAGATGAAGAGTTCAAAACACTATATCCAATGACAATGACTTCGCGGTTGTGAGCGGCTCAAATTCAGGCATATGAAATAATGGAAAGAGCTGTGGAATGTCAACTAGGACACTTGGGTCTGAATTCCAGATGAGTCACTAATGTATTGCAAGTCCTAAATGTTTTCATCTTTTAAGCATGAAGCCAGAATACAGACTTTGAAGGTCTCCTCTAAAGCTAAGGTATACATTTCGAAAAGTTTTCCTTTTTTTATTGCTGAACACTTAGGACTATGAGCTATGAATAATGGGCTTAAAAAAATGGTGCCCCACAGTAAGGATAAGAGTTTAGATGCCCATCCAAACACCCCCTCTCTCAAGGAATCCTAGTTTGGAATATCCTCTCGGTTCCTATCTAGGTAAGTGTTGTGCTGGGCACTTAATGCCTCTTATCTTCCATCTTCACAGATACCTTGAAAAGCAGTTATTTTTCTCATGTGATAACTATAAACCACAGAGGATATGGCTAGCCTGCTGAGAAGGCCAGTCTTCCCAAGGATGTGAAATGAGATCCAACTGACTCTAACATGACAGGCCGCCTTGTCCCTCAGCTACATCGTATCACACACAAGCCATCGTTTCTTCCTGCAGCAATCTGACCACCAATAATGAATACCAAATGGTTCTGAAGATTTGCTAAAAGCAATATGTATTCTATTTATGTATTTCCACTATTTTGAAGTGCAAATATAAATTGTGCTGTGATGTAGATGAAATTTAGGCAGTTCATTTAAAAACTATCAAATGTAAATTATTTTCTCTTACTTTTCATGGTAGAGAAATACATAAATGGTTCCTCCAGCTGCCATGAGCCAGATAAACCAACGCATATGAGATGCCAGGGGTCCAAGTTCACGGAGATTTAACCTAAAAATGTAAACATGACAACAAAGAACAGAAGTGATAAATGAAAGGAAATCATAAAACCTGTGTTTTCCTCTAGTCTTGAAAACTGGGAGAGCAAAGTACTAGGGTAAGACCAGGAAGAAAAGGCGCTCAGCATGCCAAGGAAGTACTTGGGCAATTTGGGTAAAATTAACAACTCAGAGATAAAATTGTTGGCCAACCTTTAAGATTTAGAATTAATTCCAGTGTGGTTTAAAAATAGAGCCAGCTAAAAGGAGGTATGTACAAGTGAGTCCCATTACACTTGTGATGCCTGACTCTCCTTATTAGGCAGACTGCTGTAAAGGCCGCTTGCCTTCTTAGTTTCTGACACTGTGTTTGGGAGCAGATTGCTTACAAAGCTTAGTAAGAACCCTGAAAAAAAATCCTGAACCAGGATCACAAACCCACAGTGCATACCTAATGCACAGACCAAGTGTCTCCATTACCCATCTCTCTGCTAAGAGAGAACATGAGAAGAATTAGCTCAACATATGTTATGGAAAACATTTTGCTAGAATTTTACTGTGGGCTCTTATGAAGCTTGAATTTTAAAATGTTGCAAATGCATTTGTATCAATTTCATATTAAGATTAGATACAAGAAAAAAAAATACTGTTCTGATTGGCTACTACTACAAAATTCATATTCCCAAATGGAAACTGTATCCTCTGCATATTGAAGACTACATGTGAACAAATTGTCTACTGTAATATTTGATCCCTCAGCCTACATTTAAATTTGTTATGTATTTATTTTAAATTGAGGTATACTTCACAAAGGCCCTTAAGTGTTCTCATGGGAATATGATGCAGACCTGTAATTTAGTAACAGGTGTTGAGGAGAGATGACACTTACTTTTACAAAATGACAACATATAATTAGGATTTATTTTGAATGAAGGATGCTGTATTAGTCAGAATCTAGAGGCCTGCTATTTCTAATGACTGTAGTCATTGATGGAATAAAATTAATACCTGAGGCTTTAAAACTGGACTATGTCTTGACGGAGGAAAACTAGTATTTCTTTAATTATGGGTTTCAAAGCAACAAAATATTCTATTTGATCTATACCAAAAGGGCAGGAAGATCAGGGGAACTAACAGAATACCAAGTAGTTTAAATAGCTAACTAATTTGGCTGGTTCTCTAAGCAAAATAAATGAGAAATGCACTCCATATATAGTAGCTACTGTGCTGTGAAGTGAATTGAAGATCAATAGCATAAATTTCAAAAGTGAACTTGTTTTTCTCATACACATTTACAGCATTTCCACTTAGACAATTAGGTGTCCATGTACTATGAACAGCAGAAGTATTTAGAAAGAACACGGAAGGCAAAAGTAATATATTTCAGAAGTGAGCACGCCACCTACATACAGGTTAACACTTCCCTTGAACAGTGCAATGCCAGATACACACAGGCATACCTCAGAGACAGTGGGGTTTAGTTCCAGAACACTGCAATGAAATGAATATTGCAATAAAGGGAGTCAAATGAATTTTGGGGGTTCCCAGTGCATATATTTGCACTATTGTAGTCCATTAAGTGTGCAATAGCATTATGTCTCAAAACAATGTATATATACCTTAATTAAAAATACTTTATTGCTAAAAATTGATAACCACTATCTGAGCTTTCTGCCATACGTAATTTTTTGGCTGGTGGAGGGTCTTGTCTCAGTGTTGATGCTGGTGAAGGTTAGGGTGGCTGTGGCAATTTCTTAAAATAAGACAATGACGTTTTGCTGCATGGAGTGACTCCTTTCATGAACAATTCCTCTGCAGCATGCAATACTGTCTGATACGGTATTTTACCCACAGCAGAACCTCTTTCAAAACTGGAATAATCCTCACACCTGCTACTTCTTTTTCAAGTCAATTTATGTCATATTCTAAGTCTTTGGTTGTCATTTCAACAATCTCAGCATCTTCAGCATCTTCCTGTGGGGCACCAGGAGAAGATTCCATCTCAAGTAACCACTTTCTTTGCTCATCCATGAGATGGCAGAAATTCAGTCACACCTTCAGGCTCCACTTGTAATTCTAATTCTCTTGCTATTTCCACTGTATCTGCATTACTTCCTCCACTAAAGACTTGGATTCCTGAAAGTCATCCAAGAGGGTCTGAATCAACTTCTTCCATCTCCTGTTAATGTTGCTATTTTGTCCTCTTCTTCTGAATCACAAATGTTCTTAATGGCATCTACAATGGGGAATCCTTTCCAGAAGGTTTTCGATTTGCTTTGCTCAGGTCCAGCAAAGGAATTACTATCTCAGATGGCAGCTACAGCCTTATGAAATGTCTTTCTTAAAAAAGACTTGAAAGTTGAAATTATTCCTTGGTTCATGGGTTGAAGATAGGACGTTGTGTTAGCAGGCATGAAAACAGTATTAATCTCATGGTGCATCTCCACCAGAGCTCTTGGGTGACCAGGTGCACTGTCAGTAAATGGTAATACTTTAAAAAGAATATTCTTTTCTGAGCAATAGGACTCAACAGTGTGCTTAAAACATTCAGTAAACCACGTTGTAAACAGATGTGCTGTCATCCAGACTTTGTGGTCCACTCACAGAGCACAGGCAGAGTAGATTTAGCACAGCTCTGCAGAAGGATCCTAGGATTTTCAGATTGGTAAGTGAGCATTGGCTTCAACTGAAACTTCAACTTAGATTTCAACCAGCTGCGATAGCCCCTAACAAGAGAGTCAGCCTGCCCTTTGAAGCTTTGAACCCAGGCAATGCCTTCTGTCTAGCTATGAAAGTCTTAGCTGGCATCTTCTTCCAATATAAGGCTGTTTCACCTACACTGATAATTTGTTGTTTAGTGTAGCCACCTTCATTATCCTATTAGACCTTCTGGCTAGCTTGCTGCAGCTTCTCTATCAGCCTTTGCTGCTTCACCTGGCACTTTTCTGTTATGGAGATGGCTTCTTTCCTGGAATTTTATGAACCAACCTCTGCTAACTTCAGACTTTTCTTCTGCAGCTTCCTCACCTCTCTCAGCCTTCGTAGAACTGAAAAGAGCTAGGGCCTTGCTCAGGATTAGGCTTGGCTTAATGGAAGGTTGTGCCTGGTTTACTGTCTATCCAGACCACTAAAACTTTCTCCAAAGCAGCAACGAGGCTGTTTCAGTTTCTTACCATGTGGTCACTGGAGTAGCCCTGTTAGTTTCTTTTAAGAACTTTTCCTTTGCTTTCACAACTTGGTTAACTGTTTGGCACAAAAGGCCTGACTTTTCAGTCTTTCTCAGCTTTGACATGCCCTCCTCACTAAGCTGAATCATTTCTAGCTTTTGATTTAAAGTGGGAGACATGCAACTCTTCCTTCCACTCCAACACTTAGGGGCCATTGTAGGGTTATTCACTGGCCTGATTTCAATATTGTGGTGTCTCAGGGACTAGGGAGGCCCAAGGAGAGGGAGAGAAACAGGGAACAGCCAATCAGTGAAGCAGCTAGTAAGCACACACACTTACTAGGTTTGCCATCTTTTATGGGCATGGTTTGAAATAACAGTTACAATTACAATAGTAGCATCAAAGAACACTGATCACAGATCACCGCCGTAACAAACAGAAACAGTAATGAAAAAGTTTAAGTACTGTGAGAATTACCAAAATGTGACACAGACACATGAGATGAGCAAATGCTGTTGGAAAAATGGTGCCGACAGACTGGCCAGATGCAGGATTGCCACAGACCCTTGATTTGTGAAAAATGCAGTTCTGTTTAGTGCAATAAAGCAAAGCGCAATAAAATGAGGTATGCCTGTGTTCTGAACATCAGCAGCATTCCCCCCTTGAAATCTGCAATCTGACCCAAATAAATCAAAACAGGGCAAAAAATACATACACGCATGTGACTTTGGGGCAGAGAGGTGAAATGTATGCCTGGGAAAGGGCAGGGACCGGAAGACTGGAGGAAAGGGGCTCTGAGGAATTTCATCATAAAAACACTATCTTCAGAAACAAAAAGATTGTATCTTACCATGGAGCATAAGAAGCAGCAATGAAGAAGTAGATAACCATTCTATCACACATGTGAAAACAATGTTCGACTGTCCTAGTAGAGGGAACAAAAAGTACAAGTCAGACAAAACTTGAGAAAACTTTCAGACTGTCAGTATGGGCTGTCACTCCACTAGGCTGCCATTTCTGTTCTGGTTCGAGTTTCTCACGGCATTTATAACTTGGCTTTCAAAGTCACACAACTATTCTTCACAATAGGAAGCCATAAGTGAAAAGCTTTACATTATTTCTAGGATTGCACACACAATAGATAACTCATCATGTATGAGATACAGGGACAGAACCCCACAATAATCAGGAACTCTGAAGTGGTTAAAATAAGCAAAATATATCTTTTCTGCTGTTTTCCATTTCTTTGAGATCCTATATAACAGGAAAATGACATTCCTTGAGGGCAGCCCACCCCTCAACCCTTATCTTCGTGCAGGGCACAAAGTTGCAATGCTCAGTAAACACTCACTGAGGTCTAAGTCCCTCTTCTTTTTTGGATGTCTTTAAAGAAGCTTTAACTTCAAATATCTTAGTGTAGACAGTAAGTTGTAATAAAGAAAATTCACAAACAAATTTAGGAACAGCAATAAAAATAAAAAAAGACGCATTTGTTGCAAGAGGGTAGCCTCCTACATTTTTAAGCAAGTTGCTCCATCCAAAGCTGGGAATCAGGAAGATCTGGCTCACTGAGGTCTAGTCACAAAATGAATTAGACAGAATTTGCTCCTTACTGGGGTAATTTAAACATATGAATGTGTTGCAGCTTCTTGAATTCATTTCCAGTGTCCAAGGGGGTAATAGCTCTGATTTGGTAGAGCACCAGAGTGCACTTGGGATTACCACACACGGCACTGACCAAAGCAGGCTGAGGATGTTTTGTCAGTTAGTGTTAGTTATGTGTTAGTGAAAATAATTTTGTTCACACATCTACAAAAGCGAACACTGGATTAATGCTTTTCAAACCTGACTGCATATCAGAAATCACCTGGAAAGCTTATAAAATATAATCATGGACTCCAGTCCAGAAGATTCTAATTTAAAAGAGCCAGATGGGGTAGAGGATGGAAGGAAGAGAATCTTTTTGTTATTTTAAACTCTTTGGATGATTGTGATTCCTAGCTACGTTTCAGGTCTTTCTAATTCTGCTTTTCAGACTGTCATGCAATGTCATAGCAGGTCAAGTCAGACCTGCAATTTTATTCAAGATCTGCCACCCATTTCTCTGACCCTCACTTTCCTCACAGGTAAAATATAAAAAACATCTCTATCATAGCGTGTCTGTGAGCGTGAAATAAGATCATCTAGGCCATGTGTTTAGCACAACACCTAGCACACAGCAGGTACTCAATAAATGCTAATTCCCTTCCCAATTTTATTTCAATTAAGGCTATATTTGGATATTTGAAAAAACAAATGCAGAGCAAATATCCACAAGTGGCTTTTGATCCTACCAGTGCTATTTCAAGGTTCAAGAGAATCTGGTTTCTATTACACCTGCTTCTCCAGCCCCTGGACAGAGGCCCTGGATACGAAAATAGGCATCTACAGTTCTTTATTGATTCAGAAGTCTAGACGTCAAAGCCAAGTCAGCCGAGGCAACCACAAGTTTAGGGCCGTGCCAAGAAGATAATGAAGTGCTCTGGCCTCTGGTCTCTGTGGCAGTGCCCCTTGAGGAGCCAGGACAGGTACTTCTGAGGCTCCCTTCGAGTGTGTCCCAGCATGCCCCTCAAGACCAATGCTATGGCTTTATTTTAAGCCCAGGGAATTGTTACCGTATAAGCAAGGGTAGCAGACGGCAAACTCTAAGCAATATTGCAAAGGAGGTGGTGAAGAGAACCCTGAGGACTGGGGGTCAGAGGTCCTGGGGGGATGACATTCTTCTGGTATCACTGATGTGGGCAAGTCAGGCCACTTCTCTGAGCCTCAGTTTCCCCCAGGGTTTGGATTAGATAAACCCTAAGGATCCTTTTAGCTCTAAAACTGACTCTACATGTGAGGAAACCAGTATTCATCTCATGAATCCCAAATCCTGCTCTTAAATAAAACATATCTTTTTAATATTAGAATGTTTGAGTAGTTTGAGATGTTTTTTTGGAAATTCTGTAAAACCAAAATGTATATTCTAATATTTTAAATCGCTCTAAGTCTGCTTGGAATTCCCTTTTTTTGCAAGGAAATTTTGCCCTTTTGGGTTGTGCAGAATCTATTTCGTAAGCAACGAAATGGTATATTTCTCCAGAAGAGAGCGTTTACATCCTTATTGGGAGCTAGTGCCCATGGTATGGTTTGAAAAGTGTCTGACAGCTAACAGTAGCAAAATATATGGATTTTTGGACCTAATTCTGAAAGCTGAATTTCGCAAGGCAGTAAACCCAAGCTATAGTGTGCCTCCTTACATCACAAAGTCCTACACTCCTCTGTAATTTTCAAATCATTTTCATATGCATTATCTCATTCACCTATCACACAACTCTGTTACTCAGACATTATTATTCCAATTTCAGTGATGAAGAAACAGGCTCCAAAGTTCAGGAGACTTATGCAAGGCTAGGTGACAAGGCTGGGACCCTAGCCCAACTGCTGACTCCCAGGTTCAGTGTACTTTGTCACTTCCCCACAGTTGCTGGGCTCCTAAAACAGTGTCCTTAGTGGGCTTGATCGCACTGGCAATTAGGTCTCAGGATTTTACATTAAGTCCTGGGTGAGCAGTATGGTTTGTTTACGGTTTCTGAGCAAAGGCCTGCTGTCTTAGATAGAAATGGGGACCCTCAAACTCTGTCCAATCCAGGGAAAATGTCCTCAACCACAGGACAGCATTGTTATATAGTCGACAAGGCAGACCTGTATAAAATGGGGGGCTAATCTGAGTCACTATTCTGATTTATTGAAATAGCACCCATCCATGGTACCTTAAGTGGCTCTTTTTCCATGATACAATGTGAAATACTGTGGAAACGATGAAGAGGGCACAGAGGCCCATCCCGTAAATCCAGGCGGTTATCTTTTCCCAGCAGTCATCAGACAGCCGATGGAGCAGGGCGCTGCCCACGATGGCCGGCACGATGAGGAACTGAAGGAGAGGCAAGGGGAGGGAACAGCCTTGGTGTCACTGAACTGAGACCTCTGACAAATACATTAGGTTTACCAGGGACAACTTCAGGAAGATCATTTTAAACACTTGTCTCTCCTGAATAATCATCACTAGGGCCAGATGAAGTTGTCAGGGCTGCATGGGAACAGGTACTGCTGTTCAGCGCCCAGGACCTGTGCCCACCAGGGGCACACAAGGAAGCAGTAAAGGACATGATATTCCTCCCTGATGCAAAACACAAGTTCTTTATCCTAATTTCATTAAATAAGAACACGTTTCATCCTTCACAATAATGTGATTTAGATTAGGTACTTAAAAATATTCAAATGCCAGGCATAAACCCAGATTTCCCAGAAAGTTCTGATTTTTTAAATATTCTTTGGTTCCCTGTATGAATCCCAATACTTCATTCAGCAAGGGATAACTGAATGAATCGAGCCTATATGTATTAAAATGTACACAACATACACATACAAATCAACGGTTCAAGTCCTTTGTTCTGACTTGTAGTTTTGATCTGTTCATTTTACCAATTTGGGAATGACTCCAGGGAGAAATGGTTTGGGATATGTCATTTGTAATAGCACTATTCTTTTTTTTTTTTTAATATGGAGTGCTTTATGAATTTGTGTGTCATCCTTGTGCAGAGCCCATGTGATTCTTCTCTGATTCGTTCCAATTTTAGTATATGTGCTAAAGTGAGCACAGTGGCACCTTTCAAAAAGCAAGGGTGATCTGCTCCCACCTAGTCAAGTAATTTTAAGAGACCAGAATCTTAATGAGAATTTTGCTTTCTGCATCATATTTTTATATGACATATGTACAAATTTCAATGTCTGTCACATGAGTATGACTATGATTAGTAGACATTTTTTTAAAGACTTAATTTTTTAGAGACGTTTTAGGTTGACAGTAAAATTGAAGGACAGTAAATATTTTATAACAGACATCCTCAGGATAAATAAACTACTTTGTCAAATATTAGAATCAGTATGCCTGGCTGGCAAAGAATGCACACTTTAGCAAACTTATCTCTTTTTTTCCCCCAACACCTATTTTTTGCCTTCTTGCAACACAATATTAAATCCCTTAGATAAGATCAGCATTGAATATTCAAATGCTGAAGTTTTCACTGGCTCAGAAAAAATGAGAAAATTAAGGCCTATACAGTAAGTTTTTCATAAAACAGAATTAATTTATTTTGTGATTATGTCCTTTCTATTCTTTTTTATGTTAAAGTATCCTTTCCTTAATGAAATGATGAAGATGATGGAAGTTTTTGTTCTGTTTTAGAAATTTTACTGCTCTCTGAAATTCAAACATCAGGGATACAGTTTAATAAGATGACAGTTTCTCTTCTAAAATATTAACATGGAGGTTTTGCCACTTTTTCCTTAATTTTGTTTTATACAACACTTGTGACATCCAGAAGAGATAATTAAGGGATCGTTCAGGTCCATTTCAAGCACATATTATTCCCTAAAGTAAACAGTGCATCTCAGTAGCCAAACTATTATACTAAAATGCTCAACATCCTGCTAAGTAACAAATACTTCACCAACTGCTTTTATCGGTCATCTGTATGGAAACTATCAAGGCACTATTCCGGAACTTTCATCAGTGCTTTGCAACTGATAGAGAAAATAGTGGATGCACACTGGAGCAATGAGGGAAGGAACAGGCCCTATAAACTAACAGTTATTTCAAGTTTTATATGCTTTCTATCTAAATCCTGCTTGAAATTTCAATACACACACACACACACACACACACACACACACACACACAACATTTTCTTATGGTCCTATGGACAGTTATCTTCAGAATTAACTTTATTTTTAGCTCTGTTAAATTCATCAGTCAAGAATAAATTATGGATACTCTGGCAGGTTCTGGAGACAGTCAGTTAAGCCCTGCATTCTTTAAAACCAAGTTTGGAGACTCTGAACATTGACCCTCTGGTGCTGAAGCTCACTTCATACAAGTATGAAGGCAAAGGCAGAGGTCAGCTCAAGTCTAGAGAATTCTACTAAATCCTTCCTGTCGCCAGAAACTAAGCCATGGGTCCAGAGAGACTGTCCACTAGAGAAGTTATTCCAAATTTAATTATTGAAGCCCTTTTATGGAATCCAGGGCAGGCATATCAGGTACTAATTTTTTCCTAGAAGAATTTAGTAAGATTCCAACATACTAATTATTTAAATAAAAATATTTTTAGCACCTAAGGGAAAAGGACATCCAGTGATAAATTAGGATGTTTCAATATTATCAAGTAATATATGTGTTCCACTATTACAATAATTATGACAGATGATTTATGAAGTTTGATTCATGCTAAGTAATGACCAAATGGTACTGCTCTATTAGATTATAAATGAATCCACTGAAAACTAATTTATTTTCGGTTTATTTGGCATGATGGTTCCTTTACAGAAAATACTGGCTATTCTTCAGGGCTGAAGGGGTTAAAGAAATGAAAAGGCACAACTTGAATTCATTTATTCTAATGGCGTATGTATCTAACCTATATAGTATACTAACACTGTCTAAAATAACTGAATAAGCCTGTTCTAAATACTCTTCACTAAAGGAGTAAATTGGTTTCCTATATTTCTTGTCTTCAGACTACCAGTCACCATTTCTTCCTCAAATTTTCATTAAATCCAACCTTTCAAAGGGAATAATGAAATCACAAAAGGAAATTCATACTAACACAAGAAAATAACAAAAATATGACATTAATAGGAAAACTGTGAAATACATATATATAATCAGAAACACCACATACAATAAGAAATTCACCAAAGTGTTGACAATCTATTTTTGAGTTTTTCTTATATATTCTTCAGAATTTTCTAAGTTGCTTATAATAAGCATGGTTTGCTTTTATAAAGAAGAAAAAACACTAAGAATTTAGGGATCAAACCAGCTTTTCCTTTAACAATATGGACCATCTGCTCTGAGAAGAAATGGCCATTGTGGGGTGAGGAAGATGTGGCTGCCTGTTCTGGGGGATCACTTAGGTAAAAACAAAACAAAACAAAACACATTTTTCAACAAATTCACAAATACTGTGAATGCTCCTTGCCAAAAGTGCACTGCTCATTGTCTTGAAAAGACGATTCATTTCATCCCAGAGGTGACAATATTTATAAAAAAAAAAAAAAATCCTTTGGTTTTCCTATAACTAGGTTCCTTACTATTATTATTCTTTTAAAGATCTTTTTGGAGAAGTCAAGTGCAGGATGGACAGAGCTGACTACAGGTCACTCCAAGTGCCTGACATGCTCCCTGAGTTTCTGGCACTAGTACCCTGGGAGGTAAGGTCGCAGAGGTCAGTCAGCCCCACTAATCGGGCTGAGGTTACTAAAGATAACTGCCCCTTCCTCCCACCAAAGCCCTTGGGGAAGGAGGAAAGGGGCAGAACACTCACGGCGTGTGTGTAGCAGTTAGCAGCATGTTCGTAACAAGTCGGTTTGTAGCGGCCATTGGCCGGGGCCCGATGGTTCATGAACCTGTAGAAACAAAAAGACATCATGTGAGGGAAGCTCATGGTGTGTGACGGACAACAGGGAAGCCTGCCAATGGCAGGCTGGTCTATTCTAAATGAAAAGGCAACTGCTGGAAATATCTAGTTTTGGGAACAAAACCAAAGCCATGAAATAAAATAGATGTAAACTGAGCCAGCAGCAGTGATCCTAAAGCAAATACCCTAGTTTATAGAATTGAGTATTCTCTCAGTTTATTGAAAAGAAACACCTTCTACCAACCAAAAGCAAACAGAAACTATCTACGCTCTTCAACTGGTACCCCCAACCCTAAAAAAATTTGAAAATAAGGCACAACCAAAGCTTAAATCTTAACAGAAAAAACATCAAGAGAGTTTTCCTAAATTTTACAAATGCCAGTAACTGCTGTTAAATGACAAGGAATACAAAGCATTTGAAAGGATTCTAATTTCCCTCTAAAATTTATAAAGCTTTACACATGTAGACCTTTAAGACCTATATTCCATGGTCAGCGGGCCTACTAGTTTCCCTATATTACATTACCTGTTCTGGCATCAGACAGCTTAAATAAATGATACCTGGCTGCCTCTAGGCCACCTAAACCAGAGGTGTGTTTTCACCTGCATTCTTTCTGAATTAAAAGAGTTTGCTTCAAAAGGCAAATACATGACTAGTATCTGATACCTTGGCTAGAACAGTCATATTTAGAAGCATACAAATGTGTGTATGTTTCTAAACAGCAAAATCTGTTACACATACAGACACATACCCATGTTCCGTACTTTCCTTTGGGCTAACTTTGTGAAAACCAGCAATACAGTAAAAAGCATGAGTATCAAAGGACCTGACAACGATAGCATTCTTTCATTTCAGTGTGCAGGTGAGAAGTCCCAAAACCAAACCCATACCCATGCCATGCTTTGTGAGGCATTCTGGTTTAGTCTGTTCTCTGGAAAAAGGAGACGTAAACTCAGGAACACAAAAAAAGCAGCTGCCTGAAAGCAGATGCAGAGAAACAGAGCCCTGGCAGTGTTCAGGTCTCAGGGGCCCACTGCATTCCTGCGTGTGGAGCCTGCAAGATGTCAACAGGCTTTGCAGCATAACACTCCTTTAGCTTGAGCTACGTTGGGGGCAGGGGTGGTTATTTGCCTCTAACGGGTTCTAACTAGTCGCACCTTATTAACCAACATGATGAAAAATGGCACCATGCTGAAGCAAATCAGAGCAAGGTTGCCAAAAATTGGCAGGGTCAAGCCATCCTAAATAGTGGCCAGTTTATGGGCAAAAGAGTATCACCTTCTCACCGTATTAAGGAGGCCTGTTATCCTTAGAGCGAATGAATGAAAATAAACTGGCAGTCCTATTAAACCAATATAGAGAATTCAGATAGAAAATGCACAGGGGAAATGAATTTGCCACAGTGAAGATACTTTACTTGGACCACCAGTGGATTAGCTATCTACCTAGTGTGCAAAATATATACTCAATGAATAGAATTCACCAGATGGCTTGGAAACTGTTGAAGAGAAACATGCAGTTAACAGCTTCAGAGTTTATCCAAGCTATTGTCACACATAGATAAATAAATCTTTTCTCCCCTGATAATCCTTTAAATAATTTTACTAATTTCCTAAGGGATGAGAGTGTTGCTATACAGTTCTTAATACTAAAAAGGAAAATAATTACTCTCTTGGGAAGAAGGCTTTCGAAGCGTCCCAAGCATGCAAGGATCTACCACATCATTACCTTGAGACATAACAACAAAGCTGTAAGTAGCAAACCCTATAAGGAATTTTAAAAGTTAAAGAGCAAGGCTCCAAGATCGTAGAGAGTAGATTAAACTGGGAGGGCTCCATGCAGCATTCTTTACATAGGCTTTGTCTACCTACCACCTGACTGCAGACAAAAATAGCAATTTATGTCTCTGGCAGCCCAATCTAAAAATAGTCAGGCCATTACACAGCAACAGGGATAGACTTTCATATTTTCTCTTAAAAGAAACGAAGCTGGGTGGTCATGTTTGTGACAGCTCAGCCCTGCCTACCTGGAATCACTCAGGTTAAAAATAAACTCAGAAGTTGTAGAGAGAAATATTCCAGCTATGTGACTTAAGGTACTCTCTCCTTAGGGAAAGAGCCAGATCCAGGCAGTAAGGAAAGGGAAGGATAGTTATGCTAGGAGCACCATTGTCTGGGGCTCAGTGGGATACAAAGCAGGACTTTTCTGTGGAGAAGTGTACAGTGCAATTTTTCTATTTCTCTCTGATCTGCCAGGATATAATCAAGCCTCCACCATCGCCTCCAGAGGAAATCACTCCTAAGATCTACAGATGTAAAATGCAAATCAACTCCCACACACTGAACCTACTCTCTTCCTCAAAAAAGAATGAGAAAGGTTCTCAAGTGTTACAGAAAATAGCACCCATTTATGAAAGACACCTCTATTTATGGCAGAATAACCCCAGTGGTTACCCAAGGCTATCAAGAGTATCCAGCATGCTCTAGAGGGTTTGAGGGAGGTGACTGAGTCCTGAGTATGGGGACCACATTCAATAAAGCTATTACTTAGGCAGGGTTTGTTCACCCACCTCCTTACATTCTCTTTCAACATTCTCTTGTTTCCCCCTTGCCCAGTGTCCTCATGCACCAACCCCCCGCCACTCCCACCATAACAAAATTTCAAAATTATGGAGAGAAATAACAGATAGGGAACTAAGGGCCATTTGTTAGCATACTTTACATTTAGCCCCAAAATACTGTGCCTTCTGAAAGTAGATCTCAAGAGGCCTAAGAACAAATCCCAGTTGTCCTTGACTATGTGTTTCTCATTCTCATTCTCTGAAGTCAACACCTTCAAATATATTCCCCATCAGTCCACCTCTCTACACTTCCACAGATCCTACCTCCAACCAAGACTTGACATCTCGGGCCCTATAAAAACACAAATTCTCTTCTTTGGTCTCCCTGCTTGTCCCCATACGCTCTTCTTTTACAGCAGCCACATCATCTATTAAAACCAGATTGCAGCACACACCTAATCCAGCTCCAAACTTGGCTCTGGCTTCTCAACGTGGTCCACAAGCCTGAGTGCCCAACCCTCGCTGCTTCTCCAGTCCACGGACGCCACCTTCCTCTCTCTCCACCCTCCACTACATCACCTCTTTTCTGCTCCTCACACCAAGGTCTTGCTAGCCTCACAGCACTTGCATTTACTACTTATCTCTGCTCTTCTCCAGAATGCTCAGCTCTTCTCACCCATCAAGCTCAGCTCAAATGTCACCTCCTCAGAGGTTTTCCTACCTATTCTACCTCAAGTATCACTTCAGCTACCTGCCCCCACCCCATCCCCGTCTTAACACAATTAGTAAGAATCTGATTTTTTAAACTTACTTTTTATTTCCTCTTTTCCCGATGTAATGTGAATTCCACAGAGGCCACCTAGTCCACCACTGCATTTCCCATCCCAAGCACAATGCCCACCTTCTTGCTGAAGCTTAATAAATAAGTGTTAAATGAATAGAAAGATAGACATTCTGCCTGCTGCTCAACTATTTTATCTTAACCCAGAGACATCCCATCATCAATTAGTTTCACTGGGTTCTGTATGCAACAAAGAGAGACACACAGTTTTAGAACCAAAAAAACCTTCAATCTCTGAATAGAAAATTCTTAAAGGCTGAGACCATGGACATTCCAAAGGATTCCTTCAACATTACTTGATGAAGCAACATACGTGGATCTGTGTGCAGTGCCTTATTAGCTCACCTGTATGAGGGAGCATGGTGTTCAGAAAAAGTGTCTGTTGCCAGAGGTGGTGATAGTGGTGGAGGGCATTTACCTTAATGATTAAATAAGGGACAAGGCATGTATGAGGAGAGTATCCCCTGCCTACAATTCACTGCTCTGAGAACATGCAAAAAACAGGCAGTTATTAAAGATTTCCTCATGCTTTAGAATAAGATACTTTACCACATATTCAATTTGAAGCTAACAAGTGGTCACAAGGCTGAGGCTGAGCAAAGGAGCATCTTGTTACCTGGATTTTTGGTTGCAAGGCTGGGGAACTCTGTATGCACCACCAAGACACAGTAGAAGCTCTGTGGATCCTAGGCCTGTACTCTGTACACACAGAAGGTGTGATATGGGCAGGGAGACACACACAGGTGAACTGGCAGCCTGGGTATTAGAGAGGGACATGAACTTGAACCCTATGGTCTGTTCTTTCCTAGATACGCTATTATGACAAGTTCCCTTTTACTCTCTAACCCTATTTGCTCTTCTATAAAATGGATATAAAATGTCTTCCAGGGTTATAGTTGAGGATGAGATGGGTAATATACAAACACCCAGCCACTGCCTGGCACAGGGAGGCACTCAATAAACGTTCACAGTTGTTCTTAGAGATGCTGTGAAAGGGACAGAATGACTCCGTGTCTGTTGGTGGGGGCGGGGGCCCTCAAATGTGGAAGGGGTAGAGCAAGAAAGATAAAACACGCTCTGTGCCCCAGTGGAATTTTTCACATCCTAAGATTTTTGAGAAGCCACATGTGCGTAAAAAGCCCTCCACTTAGGACAGTGGGTTGACTTTCCTTACAGCTCTCCCCCACAGAAACGGCAGAAATCTGGAAGTTGATCCAGAGCCACAATAACCATCTCAAGTTGCCATTCTGAGCACACCAGCAAGGTGTTCAGGTTGTCTTGTAGTTTAGGCATAGCCACAAACTATGGCCTAATGAAATGTTTTTACTGCAATCAAATGCTCTTCAATAGAGTCCTGATAAATCTATCGGGAGAAAGAGCACATGTTTCAGACAGTGTCTCCCTCGCCCCTGTTGCCCTATAATTTACTCTCCTGTAACTATCCTGAATGCTCAAAATGAACACGGTGCTGAGAGTGCAGAATAGCATTCTCAACATTTTAATGTGTGGACCACAAAAGCCAGGACTTTTCGGTTATGTTACTTTTTATCTGCAGGTTTTATTTCCAAGTTTCAAATTTACCCCTAGAGATATCTTTCCAATCTAGTCTATAGTAGAAAAATAAGAAATTATGGGATCATTCAATCTTCAAAGAAAATCAGGGTAAAGTCTAAATGTCATCAAGAAAATTAAGTGTTAAATATCCATTGATACTGTGTGGACACTGAAAAAAAAGACAAAGTCCATGCCACACCAAAAGAAAATGCCTGTATTTTTCATTTTTAAATGAATGAAGTAGAGCAACAGTCATATTACAACTGTGAAAATAAGGACTGGATAGATTAGTGTCCAGCAAAAAGATAGTTCAATCAGATGGGACGGTAACATCCTAAATGAAGGTTTTTGTTTTCATTTCTCCTAACAAACACTGTTTTAACGCTTGTTCCACAAATACTAGGCTCGTTTTATTTCTAGAGAAGAATTCAAAAGGTAGGAAAGAAATACACATTTAATCAAATAAGGAAGGGTAATTTCACAGAATATTGTCACTGTTCTCTGAAAACAGGAAGAGCACAGATGTGCAGAGAAGTAAAACCAAATCAAACAAACCACATGCACAGGGGTTTGCCAATCATGTCTGACTGCAATTTACTTTGTCCCTTAAAGCCCCTCTAGACCTCACTCCTGACTTCACCGTCTAAAGCCACACTGCATGGTTCCTTTTTGCCTTCAGGAGCACTGATACTACGCTCCCTCCAGGGGAATAACTGGGCCAGGCAGTCAGCACCCTGAGTGATGAGCAATATTCAGAAGGTAATCCAAGTCTCCAAACTGATGGTCCTTCTGAGGGCAGTCCACCACCACTCTTCCTGTGCACTTTTGGCTCCTTTAGCCTTTGGGAATAGGGAGTTGGGAAGAATAAAAAAAGTGCACTTTAGATTTTTGAAATAAAAGGCAGTGCCTAACAACTCAACAATAACCTCTTTGCACGATTTCAGGCATTCCTCTTCTTTCAAATTCCCCGTTACTGCACACTAAACGAGCCTGCTGGTGAAGGTCTGTGAATGGGGCCATGGCTGTCTGATCCAAAGGGATGGAGAGTTACTACAAACACAAGAGAGGTGAACTTTCACCCAGTTAAAGGAAGGAGAATTAGAAAAAAAGGCCCAGAGCTTCCCCTGGGAACGATGGGCCAGCCGCCATCCACTGCTAGAGAGCCAGAGTCCGAATACGGCCACGGTGCGTCCCAGGCTGACGCTCCCACCAGCTCTCCAGTGAATGAGGAGCGGGCCAGCCTTCCGGTGGCGCCTCTCGGTTCCTCCTCCTCCTTTCCCATCTAGGCGCCTCAAGAGCAGGTCTCACCACCCGAATGCTAACTTGCCCCTTCGCAGTGTCCCAAGCAGCACCGCGTGGGACTCTAAGTCAGAGACCCAGCAAGGCCCGGACCTGGCCAGGCAAGGCTAAACCAGCGGAGCGTGCCTCAGTTTCCCTGTTGATAGGGCCGTTCACAGACAAAGCACCTAAAACGCCCAGCACCCCCTCTTTACGACAAATCTCCCTGCTGGGCGCAGCAGCCGCCGACCGCCGTTTGGCGGGCTCCGGGAGCCCCCTTGCTGGGGGTAAAGGGTGGAGGCCGAAGTCGGGGGCCACGCCTGCGGCTGGGGTTCGGGTACTCACAGTAGGCAAGAGAGCCCTGCCGGGATGGGGGTTGGCAAGGTGAAACCGGTGAGCAATGGGATTCCTTGGTGGCAGGGCAGGCTCGGAATCTAGAGGTCTGGGGTCCGCAGTCTGCTAGGGGGATACCCGGGGCAGGCACGAGATCCCGGTCTTTGGAGGAAGGGAATCTCCCGGGAACAACAGAGCGGGGAATCCCCGGGGTGCTGATCCCTCGCCAAAGCGCGGGATCCACCGGGGGATGCATTCAGGTTAGGAGCCGGGACCCAAGCGGGGGAAGGCGGGATCTGGGACCCGCGCCGGGCACTGGCAGCAGGGCTGGGGCGCTATCCTTCTCACCTCTGGAATCGATTCTTGAACCGCATTGAACCTCCGCTCCTCCTGGGGGGCCGGGAGCTCCGTCTCGTCTGCGCCGGTGGCTGGGCGCGCGGCCCTCATGGGCTTGGGTTCCTCCGGAGGCCGCCCGCGTGCCCGGCGGACTGCTCGGCGGGGCAAGGCCCGAGCGGGCCAGGCCGGGGGTCGGGACAGGGCCAGTGCCAGACCGGGTGGCTGGGGGCGGGAGGGAGGCCGCTTAAACGGCCCCGGCGCCTCCCGCCTCCCGCCTCCCGCCTCCCGGCTCCTCCACCCACGGGAACCCTCGCCCCGCCCCGGAGCCCGGCTCCACCCCCGCCCCTCCGCCAGCCCCGCCCCACCCCTCTGCGTGCTCCCGCGGCCGCCAGCGCGTCAGCGCGCCGGGCGGCCAATCAGCACCCCTAGCAGCGCGGCGGCAACGCTGCCTGCCATTCATCGGTCAGTGCCCGGGCTGGGGGGCGTGGCCTCGAGGCGGGGGCGGAGCAAAGGGATCGGGAGAGTAGGGGAGGAGAGGAGAGGAGAGGAGAGTTGAAAGGGCGACACGCTGCAATAAGCGGTAGAGTTAGAGCGTGAGAACAGAAGGGACCGAGGGGAGAGGAAGAGAAGTTGTAGAGGTGGGACAAGAATCTAAAAAGGAATTGTGAAGAAAACGGCAGCAAAAAAGGACGCCTGTCTGCGTTCTGGTCTTGGCTCCAAGGAAGTCATTCATTCATCACTAATTTCTCCATCCCTCCGTTCATTTACTCCTTCATCATTTTGAGGGCTAGCTATCCCTAGACTATTGTGCGAGGCTCCAGCGCAGATTTTAAAACCTCCCCTTTCTGTCATGTGAAGACGTTGGAATCACTAAGTCATTGCCTAACTGAGATTCAATGAGAACCACAAACGGAGGTATCCTCTACAGGGATCCTTTTATACTGTCCTCCAATCTATGTTTAATATTTTTTTTTATCCAAGCAGCTTCCAAATAAACCAAAAAGTATACTTGAATCAGAGTCCTAAACTCAGAGGGCCTGCTGGAACAGTGAATGATCATTTCCCTTAGTACTCCTGGAATTTAGATGTGCTCTTCTCTAAATAGCCTACCTACACCCATCCCCCACCCCACCCCGCCGGACGCTAAACTTGAGACTCTGGGCAAGTGGGGTAATATTAATCTAGCCTGTTCAAGTGTTTACCCTGCATGTGTTGGAGTATTGAAAAGCTGGGAAATTCTTTCATCCATAATTCAAGTTCCTTTCCCTTAACACCTTACAAGTGGCAAGAACTAGGAGGGTGCCTTTCATGGTTACTCCATTGATTTCCCCCAAGAACTCCAAGAGATAGGCATTATCTTATTCATATCACAGATAAGAAGGCTGAGAGCTATAGAAACTTGCCAGGGGCAAAACTAGGATTTGCACCTAGCTTTGTATAACATTAACCCCAGATCCTTTCAGGACACCAGACTGCCTCTCCCTAAGTTTTAAAGTAGTATATCTCTTTTTAAAAACTTCTTTTCTTCTACACCAAGTCAGAAACATGAATATGGATTGAAAGTGTACTCATCTGTTCTGTCCAGCCATTGGGCTAAGTGAATTGGTGGGGGAAGGCAAGGTTACAAAGGAAATAACTAATAAAAACAGATACTACGTAATCTTACATGAAATAATGTAAGAAGGGTTAAAAAAAACAAACAATGAACCAGCAGATGCCAGGTCATATCCTATCAGTGACTTAGGAATGTGCAGAGATAAGAAGCTGTCAGTGTGGTGGGGCTAATTAGACAAAGGGGTGCTGGAGAGAGGGAAGTCTGGAGATGGATTTTGAAAGAGATGATGGGCATGACTTGGCACACAGCCTTTCATACGGGAAGAATGGCTTGAACAAAGATGAGAAAGTGGTCAATATGGGTAAAATCTGTGAGAGGCCACCTAGGTTGAGAAACACCAATGTGGCTGGTATTTACCCAGGAGAAAAAAATGAGTGAGATAAAAATCAGATTAAATTGATAAAATAAAATGGCTTGACCTATAGTCTCTTCCACAGGAATATTATGTGAAAGTGGCTTGTTTAAACAATATAATCACAAATTTAAATCAGCCTCCTTGTTGGTGAAATCCCCCCCCCAAAGTGAAAGCAATTCTCAAAAGATAAAAATAAAACACAAAAGCATGCTTGAATTAATTATGTAAACATCTGTCCCCCTTTTTTAGTGAGGTACTTTGAGTCTGTTGCTTAGGAGGAATCCCGAGTATATTTGCAGAAAAGAGATGCTAGATTCTATTTAGAGATTAGTGTCATAGGAGGAGAAGAAAATGGAAAGTTTTTCCACATTAGCAAGATGTGACATTTTTGTTGAGCTCAAGAGGTACAGTTCTTCTTTCTGCAAAACTGCAGACACACATTTTCATGGGCATGACCTATGCCTGGAAGAAAAGCTTTGTGATGGAGCAGACCAGCTACAGAGGAATCTCTTGGGAGAGCACCTGCTCTGCTCGCTGACAGACACCGAGTTCCTGGACAGGATGCTAACCATACTAGGAAGCACCTGGAACTTACTCCTCTGGTTGTGATTATCCAATCAGAAAGTAGCAGCTCTGCTCCAGACTATGAGTCCAGATGCCCAGGCTGATTGCAAGTCTTCTCATGTGATTGGCTTTCAATCTGTCTCTTTACAAATATGACAAAGTAAGGCAGTTAGTAAAAGGTAAATGCTCCCGGCCTTTCCTGAAGAGAGGAATGCCACCTTTTTGTACTTAGTCTTTTGTCCACATGCCCCAATGCTATGGTCTGAATCTTTGTGTTGCCCCCAAATTCGTATGTTGAAATTCTAATGCTCGCTGTGGTGGTAGGAGGAGTTGGGGCCTTTGGGAGGTGATTAGGTCAACCACCACCCTCAGGATTAAGATTGTGTCTCACAGAAGAGGCCTGAGTGAGTTCCTGGCTCATCTACCTGTGAGAACCCAGGAAGGAGTCAGCCATCTGCAACCTAGAAGAGGGTTTTCACCAGAACTCGACCGTGATGGCACTCTGATCCTGGACTTCCAGCCTCCAGAACTATCAGAAGTAAATTTCTGTTTATGAGCTACCCAGTTCGCAATATTTAGTTTTAGCTGCCCAAATAGTCTAATAAGACACTTGACTTTGAGGTGCATCTATCTCTTTAATGCCTAGTTACTGGCCTTTCATGATGAAAACAATTGGAGAAACAGTAGAAACAGAGAAATCTGGAGAGAAAGGAGAGGACTTAGGTAGATAGGCTATATAGATTTCTATAGTGAAGATGAGTGAGAAAAAAAATTCCATAACCTGAGGAATATTGGCAAAGTTATTTTGTGAAGTAAGGAAGGATTTAGCTAAGTAAGGTTTCTAAGAAAGGACTCATAGAATTATGGGAAATGAGAAGAATTAGAAAGGGATTGTGAGAAATTTTGCTATGGGTGTGAGTCAGATACTCTATTATTTCCCAAGCAGTAAAGTTTAGAACCTCTTTTTTTAAATTATCATTCTTGGCTATTTGGTTTTATGTATTTGTAAATGATTTTGTTCAGAGCCTGGATCACATGGAAGGCAGTTGCACAATGGTTACACAGATTCAAATTTTGAGTTCCTAAGATGCTTTCTGGAGTGTTTACATCTCCTAGTTCATTTTATCCTTAAAATCATCCTGTGAGGTCAGTAATATCATGTCTATTTTACAAAGTGAAAGCTTAGAGAGTTTTGTAGTTTATGTAAGTTTGCAAGTGCAAATGAAAAACTGAAGATTCAAGCCTAGGTTTTCTGACCCCGAGTCCACTTATTTTTCCCCCCATGCCTTATGGTGTGTGACTGTGTGTCATTCCCCCCCACAGCCAGCCATGTTCTGTTCTCAGTGGACAATCAATAAATGACATTTTGCTGGCTGTTGTGGAATCCCGCCTCTCTCCTCCTCCCACCTCACAGAAAAACATTATTTGAATGTAGGATGCTCGAACTACCTCATGATGTTTTTGAAGTCCCTGCTGAGCACAGAGGATTAGGATGGCTACATCTCTGTCTTTCAAAGAGGGCTTCAGAGGTGATGGGAATAAGGATGGGGATGCCATTAAACAACCAACATAGGAACAAAAACATGTTGATGGCTGTGGTTCTCATGATGTGATTCAGAGGCCACAAGATCACACTAGGATTTTCATATTGGTCTGTATGAAACTCACATCTGTACTTCTGCTTCAGTCAAAAAGAAAAAAGAATTATATTTAACAAAATGCAGATACCCCTTAATTGGGGTTATTTAGCTATTTATCTAGATGCTTCTTAGGTACTGACTAATCAGCAATAGGAAACCAACGTGAGGTGGTCAACCTTTCAGATCTTTTATTTTGCCAAAGTCAGCCACAAACTGAAAAGATTTGAGAGGTTCTTGGTGTCTTATGTGGTGTCTTAGCTATTCTATTTTTTCATAATAAATAAGAAGTGTTGATGAAGATGAAGCTACCTTCTCTTGAAGAGAGAAAAGCAGAGTATGTTGGTGGGAATCCCCATGAGCCTTTCTAAACTTGCACACATGGAAAGATGTTGCTTTGAAACTTCACCTGCTCTGGTAGAGTGTCCAGGCTGAGTGTCATTCGTTTATTTGTAAAACAAATGCAACGGGGCCTCCTTGAGCAAGCTCTTGCATTTGCTATATAGATTTTTTTTTCTGTGTGGAAGAAACACAAATCTGAACAATTCTCTAGAAGCACAGACAAATAATGTCAATTGTTACGAAAGTTCTGTTAAATATGGAAAAGGGAATTACCTTGTACATTACTATTAAACATCTCTGTTTCTCCAAAATTTTACATATTATGGGAGCTGCCATTTCTTTTTCTCCCAAATATCCCCATTTCTCCATCCAACATATTTTTTCCATGCCATTGGAGAAAACTCTGTACCTCCAGAAGGTCTGTCTGTGTATTTTCTCATGCAAAGAAGTTTGGTCTTTCTCTCTTGGCTTCTGTCATTTGCATCCCCAGTAAGCTCTCTGCTGAGCAAAACAGTGTCTTCAAGGAGATCTAGCTTCTTTAAAAGATATAGAAAGGGAAGGACTTGAATATAACTAATAATTTATTATTTTTCTTTATTATTCAGTGGACATATATTGAAAGTCTGAGGAGCATCTAGGTGCTGGATACAAAGCTGAATAATTTTCAAGGAACCTCCAGGTGGTGGAAGAGGAAAACAACTGAGCATGGATCACTATTCAGTGTGTTAAGTGCTATGAAGGAGTGTTGTTCAGGATCCTTTGGGAGCACATAATAAGAATCTCTAATGATACTGAGTCCGGACAAGGAAGGGGGACTTTTAAGAGGAGATGGTGTTGGGTCTTCGTGCCCAGAGATTAGATGAGAGTAAGTAAGCTAAGCAATGAAGAAGTTCATATTCAAAGGAGAGAGAGCACAGCAACAGCACTCTGTGTTTGAAGAGCTACCATTCCACATGACACCAGAGAAACATATTTGTGGAGAGGTATCATAGATGGAGATGGAGGGGTAAGAAGATTCAGATTAAACAAAGGACTGATGGGCTAAGCTGAGGTGATTTGGAGTTTGTACTGAAAGCAATAGAGACCCATTGAAAAACTTTAAACACACAAATGAGGTGATCAGTTCTGCACTTAGGAAGATGTCTCTGATGGAGTCTGTTCAGAGAATGGACTGGAAGGGCGTGGATCAGAGTGTTGGTTGTCTATATCTGCTCTATCCAGGAGAACTTTCAGAGGTGAAAGAAGTGTTCTGGATTCTGTGCTGCCTGATACCATAGCTGCTAGCTGCTTATCTTGTCTAGCATGTGAAATGTGGCCAATGCACCGGAGGAACTGCATTTTTCCTTATTTAATCTTAAGAAATTTAAACAGCCACATGTGGTTAGCGGCTACCACATTGGACAGTGCCATTATACATCCTTCTTCGCTTTAATCTGTTCTAATAGAAACCCCAATTTTTAAGCTGAGCACATAGCTGTCCAAAATGAAGATCATATTTTCTAGCTTGCCTTACAGGTAAGTGTGGGCCATGTGACTGAGTTTTGGGCAATAAGATGTGAGCTGAAGTGCAATTTCGGAGTTATGCTTTTAAAGGTAAGCTGTGCTGCCCCCTGTTGTTTCCCGTTCCCCATAGGATGAAATGTGGACATAGAAGAGAGGCATTTGGGGTTCTGTGGCATAGCAGAGTAGTAGGACAGAAGAAGGAGCCTGGGCCCCAGCAGCTTTTGTCCAGAGCTGCCATGCCAGTCAGATGTTCAGGCACAAGAGGAGTAAATTTCTATCTCCTTTCTCTGACTCTTATTTTGGGCTTCTGTCACATGTAGGCTATCCTAACAGATACTTTGAGTGAAGTTGGAAATAGAGTGACAATTAAAACACAATTGGAAGAAACCAGGCAAGAAGTGACGAAGGTCAGAACTAAGACAATGCCAAGGGGAGTGGAGGAAGAGGAATTAAGAGAAGCGTGGAAATGTTCTTTATAGGAAGCCTAAATCCGTGAAAACTCAAGGAGGAATACGGTTCTACCCATAACTGCCTTTCTGAGCCTTACCTTAAACTCCCAGTTCAGTACTGCTTAAAAATAGAAATCGAATCAGCAAAGAGACAAAAATAGGACATATATTCTTCCCCAGACCCAGCTCAGATCTGCTGCAACATAGATATAATTAAATCAATATACTATCCTGACTTAATCAGAAATGGGGAAATCTTTATTTTGGACTCAATAGAGAGAGGGCAAGCTGAGATCTAGCGTACAGTACACACTCAAATAATTTAAATATGTGCATTTTGTGCCTGTAAATAGACTGTCCATTCCATGTCAACAAAAAC
Organism: Manis pentadactyla; assembly: GCF_030020395.1. Classification (NCBI taxonomy): domain Eukaryota; kingdom Metazoa; phylum Chordata; class Mammalia; order Pholidota; family Manidae; genus Manis; species Manis pentadactyla. The sequence goes on along the minus strand of NC_080022.1, from coordinate 161,051,549 downwards.
TTTGATGGCAAATCTTAAGAAATGCCTCAATGAAAAAACAAGATTCATTTTAAACTGTAGCATGTCTATTGCTTGCCAACAATTTCCTAAGACTTAGCAATATTTTAGGCAAGTTAAGCAAGTTTCCTATTTTTTTTTAACACTAAAACTTTTGCACCAAAAGTTCTTTCTTCATACACAAGTTGTAAAAAATTCTGGTTGGGTACAGTTTGGTTATGGAGGATCTTACAGTATTTTAAATGAATAATTGAATGCTTACTTGTTAAGCACAAGTTCCTATGCCAGACACTTTTGAAGGTGAGAAGCACCAAGAACTCTAAGGACTCCATTCAAACGTCTGCACTAACACACTTGACCAGCCCTCCCACAGCTCCTCGCAGTTCAAAGCCTTGGCCCTGGGACAACCCAGCCCCCCTTTTGAGTTCCTGTCTGGAAAAGCTCAGAGCTTTCAAAACAATTTACTGTTTGTTCCAGCCAACACCTGACAATAGACCCCTGACTTCCTTTTCTTAGAGCATTTACTAAAAACAAAAAACAAGAAACAAAAAACAAACTTTACAATTGTAAATACTTCCTCTGTCCCTTTGAGATGTGTATGCATCTCCAGCAACTCAGGAGTGTCTTTCTGAAGGACCTTAAATCCATTATTTGCAATGTAATCATCAGGGAGGTTAGGGCTCCTATCTCCTAGTCTCCCGGTGGGAAGATAAAATCCTCTCTTCAATAATTGCCAGCCAGCAGACACAGATGGCTGGACTGCATGTGCATTTGCACTAAGGGACTCTAGCGATTTTTCACTTCCCTGACTTTGCTTGAGCCCCCTCCCCCACTGCTCTCCGCCCACCCCGCCAGTCCCTCAACACCCATCATCCCCTCAGCGCAAATCACAGTGGGGCTCTGCTCTTTCCCCTGCTGTCGGGAGTTACTGAATAAAATGTGTTTTTGCCACTTTAATGCCTGGCTTTGTCCCTTTCTGACAAAGGCATGAGCCAGGTCCATTCATCTAACAACCCTGTGACGTTGCGTTTACCTTCCTTATTTTGAAGATGAGGAAATTGATCCTCCTGGAGATTAAATAACTCACCCAACATCACATTTGCAGTTCATTAGCATTTGAGCCGTAGAATTACAGAGCTCTAGAGTTCATTTTGTTCAGGCTTCTCATTTTACAGAGAATCCTGGGTATTGAATTGAAACGTTATCTGTTGTACGAGTCAGAACCAGAGAGGGTTGCCTGATTTAGTAAACAAAAATACAGGATGCCCAGTTAAATTTAAATTTCAGTTAACAACAAATAATTTTTTAGCATAAGTCTGTCCCGTGAAGTATTGGTTGTTTATTCCTTATTTATCTTAAATTCAAATTTAACTAGCACTCTGTATTTTATCTGGCAACCCTACCTCGAGGTTTCTCCTTTCCAGGGTCCTTCCCACTCCGTGACTTAAGACAGCAAGCATCAACCATCTCAAACTTCTTTGGAAATCTTGGTCTTATCTGTGTGAATGATAAGGCAGGCAGACTATGACTTAGTGCATTTTGTGGTTTTGGTGAGATACTGCTCTCTGAAGTTGGGAAAACCCCACGCAGTAATATTTATAAGGGAGGCATGGTTCATTTACAAACAAACCCACCTGGAAAACTAAACCAAATTTAAAACCCTTCTGTGTCTGGTCAACTTATGTATCAGAGCATCACACATTTGGCAGGACTCTCCAGCTGACATCTATCTGAACCAATCTCTTTGTTGCCAACTAAGTGTTCCCCCAAACAATTCATTAGGGGTCCACTGGACAGGAATCACAACCCTTGTTGAGGGACGTGGAGGAGGCCTTCTAAGTCCAAGTTGGCAGAAAAGGTAAAGTTTGGTGAAGAAAAGAGAGAGAAGACAACGCAGAGTCAAGACTAGGAAGCATGGACCCAAGAGAGTGTTTCTGATGATGAATAAACAGAGCCATGGAAAAATGGATCCCTCTTACTGATAAAGAGACTGGTGCTTCCACAACTGACTTAGTGATGTTAAAAAGAAGAGAGCAGGTCCAAAATAGAGTCACCTATGCTAAACTCCAAGTTAGCAAACCAACCCTTCACATCTAATCTAATTGCAGTTTTCAGTCCGCAAGAAGGGAACCTTTCACCAGTCAACATGGAATTACCTGGTCAGCACTAGCGAGATAACTCTCCCGAAAGACCCCTTCTGTTCCCCTCAGGAGAGCGACCTGGCTCGAAATACTGTGTTCAAAGCTAATGATTTCCTTTCTTCTCCCGCTTTTCTGCCTTTAAAATCCTTTCCTTTTCTAGAGCTGGGAGATAGGATGCTGCCCGATGGTTTAATAAAGCAAATTTGATCTTTAAATTTATTTACTCAGTGGAATTTTATTTTGTGAACAGTGACTTTGTAAACAGAGACATGAGTGAGGGAAATGCCATGGTGATGACCTTACCTTTTTCTGTACTGACTAGCCCAGCACCACTGATAAAATCCATGGTTCACACATAAGTCCTAAGGAATGCTAAGCTTCAAAAAATACTCCATATTTGCACAGCCTTTTCACATACTCTGTCTTAGTCAAATGGCAGCCACAACTCTTGGCTGGATGTAGGAGGAAGGACAAATGTTACGTTATTGGCCGTTCCCCTCTCCCATATCCACTTTATAAATGAAGCTGTTGCGGTTCAAACACAACAAGGACCAGTTCAAGGTTATACACTTAGTAAGATGGCAGAGACAGAACTCCAACAAGGTCCTCTGACTGAGTGAGGAATTCTCTCCTGAGCAGCAGGGTCTGGAGAGTTGGGGCTGAGCGGAGCTGAGGACCACGCAATGTGTTACTTTCAAGTCTACAGGCTGAACGTTAAATGCAGAAATGCAGGTTTTGAACAAGTGCACAGGGATTCTTTTCTTTGCAAAGAAGGCCCACCTGATTTAGCTTCCACAAAAGTCCATTTGTCACAAGCAGTTGGGTTTACAAAATCCTAAGGCAGGAAATACGACATTGCCAGGCCCCCTGAGAATTTTAGAGCTGACGGGAAACTTCTGGGGCTGCATCATCTTTCCTCGATGTTTCCCTCCTTTGCTCCTCCCGCTGTTGTGTATTCCTTCGTAGGCTGACTTCCCACGCTTACTCCTCAGCTTGTCTGTGACCTTCCAAGCGGTGCCCTATCTCTCAGTCTTCAGGACCTCATCCTGCCCTGCACTGTGGAAATAAACATTTAAGCACAGAGGTTAAGGGCACAGACTCTAGAGACAGGCTGTTTGCATTTGACTCCTGATTTACTACTTAATTTCTCTGGTTCCAGTTTTATCATCTATAAAACAGTTAATAACAGGCTCAACCTAGGATATTGTGAGGAGTAAATAAGATAATGTCCTTAAGTCCTCAGCGCAGTGATGGCACTTAGTACCTGCACAGTGAATACAGCTGTGTTGTTATTATTATTATAGCAACTTTGGTGTTTCTAGCTCCTGGCTGAGTATTTCCAAGCTTCATTTTGAAATTCTCAGAGGAGAGAGCCATTTTCTGAGCTCGACTTGTCTGAAGAGGCCATAGGTAACTAGGCTGTCTGTGAATTGGCTGGCCTGATTCAATCAACCCAGACTGGAGGGCAGACCATGTAAGCACAACAGAGTTTAGACTCTGTTTCATCAGGAGCTGTGAATGGAGGGCAGTTCTTTTAGAAGGGGGTATGGGAATGGCTAGCACCTGAAAAATGCTTGACACCAAGTATGTGCAGGGATTTGTTCTCAATTATGTAATTTTATATAATTAGTTAATTTTATATAATTATATAATTTTAATAAATGTTCATAGCCCCTGAGTTATGGCCACCTGCTCATTCTTGCCCCACTTGGGCTAGATAAAGAATTCTTCCCAATCTTCAACCAACTACATACTTTCCTGCATCCCAGAGAATCACATACCCAGCCCACATTTGTCAAATGCCTACAGCAGACAAGGTACTATGGCCTGCCCTGTGCATATTGCAAACGTGGTGATGGGGGAACAGGTAAGAGGATGGGGTGTAAAGACAAGCAGCAATTTTTGTCTTTCAAGGCCCTTCAAATCTGGTGAGCTTTACAAAACAACTCTAAACTAAGGGAGTGTATAATATAGTAATGGAGGCATAGAGTATTAAGACATCACAAAGAGGTATAGATACACTCTGTCTGTGTTCAAAGAAAGTCTTCATGGAGAAAGTTATTCAGCCTGGATCATGAAGGGTGGGAAGATACTGACCAGCAAAGGTGAATAAAGAGTACATTTCATACAGGTTGAATAAACATTATTAGTAAGTTTTCAGAAATGGGAAGGTATAGAGCCCACTGGGACCACGGTTAGTGATCTGGTTTGGTTATTTACTTAATGGGAAAGAATGTGTTGTGTGTAGAAACATTGGCATGAGATCATGAAGGAATTTGATGCCAAGTGAAAGAGTTGGTGCTTAATTTTATAAATAGGTAGAACCTATAAAAGGGAAGAAATAATCCTGCTGGCTAATTTTGCGTTATGTTCCTCTTTCATTGGCTGCATGCATTGTAAAAGTATGTCCATTTAAGTGTTTCTTTCTCCCTGCTACTAGAAGACAGGAATTCTATAATAACTAACATAGTCTGAGCACTCACCTTTGCACCTGCCAGGTGCTAATCTAAGCACTTGATGTGTATTATTGTCGTCATAATAACCCTCTGAGGTAGGCATCATTATCCTTATTTGACTGATGACAAGGCTGGCCCTGAGCAGAAAGCAACCCATCTGAGGTCACCACTGAAAAATGGGAAAGCCAGTACCTGAACTCAGGCACCCTGCTATCCCTGCTGCCTCCCGCTGGCTGTGAAATCCTTTTGTGGAAACAGCCTAATCTTGCTCAAACAATTCTGGGCTTTAAGGAAAAGAATTTATTGCAAGCTAGGCACAAGGTGATACTTTTGATGACCGTAAAGATAACAAGATGGAGGAAGCCTAGTTAGTTAGCTACAGCCTAGTTATCTATGTGTGGTCTTTCTCCACAAAAATGCATCCTTGACCCAGACTTGGGATATGGGAGAAGATCCTTTCCCCAAAGACCAGAGAGCATTTCTCTCAAGGACTTCACGCCCTGAATAAATTTTGTAGTGACTTACTCTCCTTCTTATCTGAAGCATTTACTATCCAAACAAAAGAAAAAAAACAGAAGCATGGGTGTTTTCTTAGAACCACCGAATATCAGAGTTGGAAGGACTTTTAAGTGTTGCTGGGTTCAACATCCGCACTTGAGGACTTGGATGCCTTGCTGCCCTGACACCATCTGTTCCACCAGTTCACAGCCTTTTTTGCACTCCCCCACACTTGATGAATAACACTCACATATGAGATGCCTTTCCTCGGCTGATGAGATAAGACAGTTTGTGGGTTGTATGTGATTCCTGGTGCTAACTTTGTGCCACACCTAATCTCCCACTCAAAGCGAATCAGTATTGTAAATAATTAAAAGAGATGCTTTCACAGAGACATACTTGATATATTCTAGTGTGTATTTTTAAGACCATTCATTTGCAAAGGCTGGCAGTTTAACTACCCATAGTCAAAATTACCAGCAACACCCTGCTCAGCTGTTCTTGGTACACAGGTTTTGTAGATGAAAAGTGCTGATTTCACCAGGGGTTGAAATCATCCAGTGGCTGGGGCTTCACCTTTTCAGATGGGAGCCCATGACAACTTTAGGCAGTTGTACCGTCAGCAAATTCTTCCTTTTATTCAGTTGCAAAATGTCTCTAACTGCCACTGGCACATTATAACGCTGCAAAATCCATTTGTTCCCCCATTCTGCATCTCCTCCTAGTATTCTTAGAAGCTCTTCTATATCATAATTCGAGCACTTCACTCCATTTCCTGCTTTCAGTGGATGAGCTTCCCAGGGACATGTGAAGTGCTCAGAAAGCGTTTGCTGGTTCAGTATCTCTCCCTCTACAAAACAGTTGACATGAATACCTCAGCTTCTAGACTCCACCCTAACAAAATCTTGGGCTTCTCTTCTGGCTCCAATCTCAGAGGTAGGGGCTTGTCCCTTCTATAAGTATAAAGCTAATTTGTCCATTTGGGCTCTAACTCTAATCCTCTCTGGCTAATTCAGAGACCTTATTGCACATAGGAAATACTGCCATTCCTCTTAGGCAGAAATATTTTCTTTCCTCAAAGGATAGTTTCACTCTGAGCAAATATGCCATTTAAAAAATATGAGTAATGAATAACCTTTATCAAAGAAACTCCTGAGTTGCTCATTTATCTGCTGTGCAATATTTTTTATTTTAACTGCATATCAGCATTACCTGGGGAGCTTTTAAAAATCCTGATGCTCAGTCCTCATCCAGACCAATGAAACTGAAATTTCCGGGGTTGGGGTAGGAACTAGGCAGCAGTATTTTTAAGTATCTCCAGGTGGTTCCAGGGTACATCCAAAGTTAGGAAGTACTGGTCTAAATTCAATCCTTGCAGCTCAAAACATGGTCCTAGACCACCACCATCATTACTACATGGGAGCAGGTAAAAAATGTAGAATATCAATCCCTATCTATTAAATCAGAATCTGCATTTTAAAAAGATACCCTGGTAATTCCTATGCACATTAAAATCTGAGAATCATCAAGAGCTAGAGTCAGCAAACTAAAATCTATAAACCCAATCCAGCTCATTGCCTGCTTTTGTAAATAAAATTTGTTTAACAAGCCACTCCCATGCATGTACACGTTGTCCATGGCTGCCTTTGTGTTACCGTGCCACAGTGAAGCAGTTGTCATAGAGACCTTACAGCTGACAAAGCCTAAAGTGTTTACTATCTGACCTTTTACAGAAAAGGCTTGCCGACCAATGCTTTAGAGGGTGAAATGGTTAAGTCCAGCTAAGAAGGCATCCCTGGGCTTTTGCCAGGGCATGGGGAGCAGGGAAGATAGGATGTATCTGCCCTTTTGCTGGCGACACCCCTTATTAGGACAGCTCTTCTCATAAAGACTTTTATACCCACTTACCAGGGTTGTCCTGTTAAATGAAGGTGTTGTTTCTAATAGAATTAATTCTGGATATATTCTCCAGGGAAACAGATGGGCCAGCACAAGTACGCCCTCAGAATCATGAGCAGACACAGGCAGACATTTTATGTCATTTAAATGATGTTGCAGAAACATCTGATTAATGCGATATTGCAAAGCATCTGGAAAAACAGGATAGCATGAATCAGGAAGATGAGCGCCGTGCCTGACAACCCAGATGATCTCTGCCAAACTACTTCCCTCAAAGATAAGGTTTCTTTTCATTTTTTTCCTCTCTGCATATCACCTTGATTATATCTTTTTTACAGATGTCTGTCCTTTATACTAATTAATCACTGGCCTCCAGTTAGAAAGTGAGAACTTACTTGGTTTGCCCAGTAAAGGGACACATGAAGCCCACCTGCTCTATGTGGCACACTTTTGCAATGTAGCAGGCATAGCCAATCTTTCCTCTGTAATTACAGAACAGAGAGAAACTAACCAGCTTGTGGCGATGTTGATCTGTGACCTCTCCCTCCCTGACACTATATAGCATTGCTTCTCAAACTCAAACATATTGGAAATCACCTGAGCATCTCCCTAAATTACAGATTCTGATTCAGAAATTCTGAGGCTCAGCCTGAGAGTCAGCATTTTCCAGCAGGGTTCAAGTTGATATTGATCATCTTTGGACCATGCCTTGAATAGTAAGAGTCTAGGACAAGGGTTGGCAAAGCATGGCCTATCGATATCGACACATCTGGCCCACTGCCTGTTCCTGTAGATAAAGTTTCATTGGAATACAGCCACACTCATTTGTCTCACATATTATCTGTGGCTGCTTTCATGCTACAGTGGCAAAGTTGAATAGTTATGACAGAGACTATATGGCCTGCGAAACCTAAAATTCCTATTTACTATCTGCCCCTTAGAGAAAATTTTGCAACCCTGCTTCTCCAAGGGTGGTCTTACATCAGCATCATTTGGCAGGTTTGTTACAAATGCTGATTCCCAGTATCGTTTCAGACCTAACCCTAAAGAGTCTAGGAATGGGCCTGATGCACTCCATTGTTTTCAAGCTGCTTGGATGATGCTGATGGATCACACTGTGAGGGGCAAGACCATGCCTGTCTTCCGGAGGGAACCTGCCAGTCATTGATGAGGAGGACATTTTCCTGACATGGGATGCGTTTCTTTAAGGAACTTACACTTATTAGATGCATACATCTGGGTCTTGCTGGGGTCTTTGACCCATGCTTGCCTCTTCTCTGCCATCAAAGCCTTGATGGAAAGTGGGTTATTGGAAACAGAGTGGCGCTGGCTGAGTCTCCATGATGCTGACTGGGAGGCAGAAATTCGTGTACAGAAGGTTTATTTGGAGTGTTCATGGATTAACATCTGTAGAAGGGAGAAGAGAGGAGAGGTGGGAGTAAGACCAAGAGAAAAGAAGAGAAGATGCAAGACACAGTCTCAAGGGAGGCCTTAGCCAATCCCAGGGGAAGCTCTGAAACTGAGATAGCCCTTCCGACTGGTCCCCCAAAAGGGTGAGTGAGTCAGACCTTTGTAACCTGTGCCCCCTCGCCAGCTGCACTGAGGCTGGAGCATGTCCTTGAGCCAGGCGGTTCTCTCCGACCAAGACAATTCCTAAAGAGGGCTGAGATCTGAGGGCTGGCTTCCAGCATCACTCTCAGCCCTTGGGGAAACATGTCTTTCCTTTATTTCAGAAGCAGAATCTGACAAGTGCTTCACAACCTCCATTCCACAAAACATCATTTTTATAAATGGGCTCCCATCCCAAGCAATATTTTCCCTTATTTCATCCTCAGGGTACCTTAACACGGTTGTAATTCTTAGCTTACTTTTAAAGATGGCAAAATGGAGACTCAGAGAAGTTAGGTGAATTTCCCAGAGCCCTACAGTGAAGAAATGATCAGATGGTGATTCCAGTCTCGATTTGCTTACCCCAAAAGTTCACGAGCTCCCAATTTGTATTCCTCAGAACAGAGGTTAATAGGTGTTACATGAAAAAGGAGAAGAAAGACCATATGGTCCAATAGCTTTTGGAAATTTTGCATTCAACATAAACAGGTTTCTTTATGGCTGGCTTTTCCAGAACCTTTAACATGCCAATGTACCGTGTGAATCTCCAAGACAGCCATTAATATGTATTTTCCCCAAGCTTACTCAAAAATGGAATGGTTTCATAGCAGAATGTGCATGGACCAGATTTTGGGACACAATGCCTTACCCTAACCAGTCTCCTGTTGAAGTCTCTTTCCATGGGCAGTTGAGAGAATCTGCCTTGAGAACATGCAGTCCCGGGACAGCCCCCTTCATACTCCACCACCTTCCCCCTTTCCAAGGAAGGGAACTTCCACAGGGCTTTCTTGCAGAAGGAATGGAATGTCAGCTTTAAACTTTGTTGCCTTTGGTCCTGATTTAGAAATCCTGGTGCCCCATATCCTGGGCAGAGGGAGGGAGGTCATCCTTTGAGCAAGGATGGCACTATCAATGTGCTTCCGTGTTCCTGCCACGCTTGGCAGGGGGTGTCACTTCTGTGTGGTGGTGGTACAAGGACTCCCTCCACTCTGCAAGGCTCATTTGGGTTTAGTGCTGCATCTTGAAGTTGACACTGTATATGTATCACAAATTAACAAGGACACCTACCAATACTGCCAATCTTAAATTTAAACCTCTTCCAGAAAAAGTTCTAAATGCTTTCATTTTTAAAGTTTTTTTTTTAAGTGTTTGTGTAAAATCAAGGTGAAAAATAAATCTCATACAAAGTTACTTTTGCTAAAAACCTTTCCCTAAGTAAGAAAATGCCCAAGAACCATTCTGTGGGGGAGGAGGAGAAGGGATGGCGGCGCCGCGGGTGGGTATAGGAGCGCAGCCTCCTGCTGGGGTCTCTGGGGTCAGCCCAGGCCTGGCACCATCAGCTGCACTGTGGTTTGCCTCGAGGTTCCCACCGGGAATATAGGGGTGATTGCACACCTGCATGAGACTTGTAGAAATCAAACCCAGGGCCCATTTTCAACGATTCAGGCGAAAGATGAGAATCCCTCGGAAGAGCTGGCCTTGATCACGTCTGGCCTTAGCACGGGAAGGCTGTTTGGTTGGCACAGTTTTGGAGACTGAATAGATTTTAGCAGATTTTTGGGCACTCCACCTACCAGTCTGACTACTCCTAACCTGTAGGCAGTTTAAGGTTTATAAATGGTGGAATGTAAAGCTGAGGAAGTGAAGAAGGGTGGGGCCTGAGCTTAGCATGCCAGACCATTTCTGACCCAAGGGATGCACTTGCAATTTAAAATCCTGGTACCACGCCCTACTGTGTGAATCTTGAATCTTCTACCTCAGATCACAAGGGGGTCTCTGTACGCAGTTACCAGATCAACAGACTCCTGGGTGAAAAAGAAGACCAGCAAGTGGCCGTAGAGGATAGTTTTAACATAGAATCATAAAACTTTAGAAGGGAAGTGATTGGCCCAGCCTTAAGACACTGTCTTTAAAAAATACCATATTTGAACAAATAGAGCAAATGGGTTATGAAACTGGTTATTCTAAGCTCTGGTAACAGCAAAGCTAAATTGGAAGGACCTTTATACATTTTGTGGTCAAACTCTTCATTTCACAAGAGAAGGGTCCAAAGCAGGGAAACTGTGTCCCCCAGGTCCTAGAGCCAGCTGTTAATGCAGAGGGGACAAACAACCACTGGCTGCCTCTGTTTCCTGCGATCAAAACTGAATGAGGGTTAAAGTTAACCCCAAGTTTAAAAATGAACAGGATTCTGGTAGGATTGAGGCCATTTTATTACACAATTTCCTAGGAGATGGGAACTTCAGCAATATATGTAGCAGCAGTAATGAATCTTTGAGGGGTAAAAATGGAAGACATGAGTTTCTTGGATCAGGAGAGTGTGAAATAATCTGAAATTCAGGTGGGGGTTTTCATTCTGAGTTTGCTTTATGTCCATTGTTGGCCTGTATTGTAAGTGAAATAATTCACTTCAGGTTGTCAGGAATTGGTTTGGAAATGGCTCTGTGTCCCTCGTTGAGACATCTGTACCATGTAATTGAGTGTTTTTCCTCACCACTAACATGAGAAGAATATGAATACTAATCTCATTGGATTGTTGTGGAGATTAAATGAGCTGCTAATATAGTCTCAGAATGTGGCCTGGCATAGAACACCTACTCAATAAACATCAGCTGCTTTCTTTTGTAACTTTGATTTTTATTCTTTTAAAACAAAAAAATATTATTTAAAAATAAAGCTGCAAGAAGAGCACAATGATCATCCAAATAGCCAACATCCAGATTTAGAAACTATTTACATTTTGCCATATTTGCTTTACCTTCACAGAGGCAGGTTTGTGTGTGTGTGTGTGTGTGTGTGTGTGTGTGTGTGTGTGTGTTTTGTTTTGTTTTGCTACATCTTTGTAAAATAAGTCTTAGATGTCATAACACTTCAGCCCTACATAACCTCAGCAAGCATACTCTAAAATGAAGGACATTTTCCTTCGTAACTGTACCATTATCACACATAAGAAAATTAATAATAGTTCCCTAACATCTAATTTCCAGTCCATAATCAGATGGTCTTTATTGCCCACTTTGCAGCTTTTTTGCTGAGCCAGAATCCACTGAAGGTTCACATAGTGCATTTAGTTTTGTATTTCTTTAGTCTCCTCTAATGGAGAACAGCAGCTCCCACCCTTCCTGCTTTCCACAGGGCATTGCTGCTTTGAAGTAAGAAGGCCAATTGTCTTGCGGAAAGTCTTACATTCTGTCATTATCTAATTGTTTGTGGTGTTACTTAACTTATTCCTCTGCCTTGTATATTTCCTATATGTTGGAAATTGTCTGAACGTCCAGGATAAATATTTCAGGCAAAAAGACAATGCTTCCTAGGTCATGGTGGGTATTTCATGCTGTACCCTGTCAGCAGGCACAGCCTGTCAGGCTGTCAGCATTAGCTATTATTATTATTACTGAGAAAGGATGCAGTACTTAACCCGTCTTCAGTGGTGCTTTGCTGATCATGCGCAGGACACGGTATCTAAAAAGCGGAGTTGATCTCTGTGTACTGCTGGTGGTGGTAGAGGCGGAACAACAACAAAAAAGAGCTGAGATCCTGGATTTCCACCAGAGACTTCGGGTTATTCAGTATGTAGGCTGGTGGTATAGAGTGTCTCCTATCAGGTTTAGGCCTAACATTTCACAATGTAATTGAATTAATTTAAACATTTTCAAAATATTGCTATGGCGAGATACTGGGTCAAACACCCAGGATAGGGGATGAAGAGGAACTTGAGTGCTTGAGACTGGTGACGTCTCGAAATTCTCCACACTGGCTATATTTACTCTCATTAAGACCATTATTCATAGGCTTTTCTTTTCATTCTTTAGTTATTCTCAGAGTTCGCACAGGTGGAACGAGGAGACCCCACAGCAGACGAGGCCATCTTCAGCAGGGACTCCCGAGGGGGTGGTCAGGTGATACCCGGGGAGTGACAGGTTCACGCTCTTCCCACTCAGCCAGTTGTCATCTGAAACACAACCTCAGGTCCGGAAATTAGCTCGGAGTAAACATTAGAAGCTAATTTTTATTCAGTTGCTGTTCCTGCTTTGTCTGAAAATCAGCATTACCACTATGGATTTTCTCCACATGATGATTTACCATCTGTCAGACGGATGGGTGCAAACCCTGGCTTCCCCTTATAATGGCTGTGTGGTTTTGGACAATTAACCTCACAGTCTCCATATTCTTTTTAAAAACTGTAATAAAATACACCTAACATAAATTTTACCATTCTAATGTATGTACAATTTGGTGGCATTAAGTACATTCACATTGTTGTGCAACCATCACCACTATTTCCAGAGCTTTCTCATCATCCCTGAAAGAAAGTTTATACCCATTAAAAAATAACTCTGCATTCTCCTCTTCCCTCAGCCTCTGGTAACCTCTAATCTACTTTCTGTCTCTACGAATTTGTCTAATCTAAGTACCTCATGTAAACGGAATCATATAATATTTGTCCTTTTATGTCTGACTCATTTCACTTGACATAATGTCGTAAGCATAACATCTTAGCGTCTCATCCATGTTGCAACATGTTTCAGAATGTCCTTCCTTTATAAGGCTGACTAATATTCTAGCATATGTATACAACACATTTTATTTCTCTGTTGATCTGGTGCTGGACATTTAGGTTGTTTCCATCTTTTAACTGTTGTGACTCTATTTTTTCAAGTGGAGGATAATATCTATTTCCCATGGTCGTTGTGAGAAGTAGACAACCAGGAAAAGGCCTGCTACCACCTGCCTGGTAGGTGCTCAGTTAATGTTATTTTCTTTGTTTATCCTTGGTACAAACTTCATACATTTCCTTTGGGACTTAAGTAAGGGAGTGTGGTGAAGAGGACAGGGTAATTCTTCCCTGTACATTCATGCTCCTCTGTTATAATTTCTCTAATTAGTAGCTTGGCACTTTATTTATGAGAGGAAGTTTTCCTGAGGATATGCTGTGGTGTGGGAAAGGGGAAGAGTGGGGGACAGGAAGAGGTGGAAGATAAAACAGGCCCCCACTCCAGTTGGTTATATGCTGCTAGACTCAGGAACATTTGTTAGCTGAAGGACTGGCTAACTTTTTCCAAAACAGCGATAGAGCTTACTGTAGAGATAGCCATCTTTGAAACTTGACCCTCCTTATTGCAAAAGGCTCAAGTGTTCAGATCTGGGCCATGAGGACTGGAAAATGAAGATTTTTATCTTGCTTCAATCTGTTTATTCTTTCTAGGGCAGATGCCTCCCCCCAGATCGCAATAGGAGAGGGCAAAAAGCCACATTTTCCTTCTGTGACTTAGAAGGAATGTTTCAAAGGTTCCTATGAAAGAACATACTCAATCTTGAGTTTGAAGGGTGTTCAGTATATGCCACTCCAAAATATGCCACTCTGACATAAGGACTGTTTTGAACTGAAGGCAAGTGAGAAAAAGCAGACACAAGAAAAACTGTCTGCCCAACCCATCTCCACGAGCAAGGGCGGGTGGCTCATATTCTAGACTCAGCCCTGAAATGGCACCAGAGTGATCTACACAGCAAACTTAACTAACTAGCCCTTATTTTCCATTAGTTTCCTTTATATCTATCTGTCTGTCTATCCATCTATCAATCATCTATCTATCTTCCCACAATTTGCCACCCTAAAAACTAACTTCTTTTCCTTTGTCTTGTCACTTCTCTACAAATATATTGTTCTTTTGTTAAGATGCTATATAAACCCACATTCTGACCTTTCCTTTGAGCTACTTACCATTGAATATGCCTGTGTGCATGTACACTGTATGTGTTCATAAGCTTCAGTTTGTTTTTCTTTTGTTATCTGTCTTTTGTCTGTCTTATCTGCAGGGCCTTAGCCAATATAACTAAGATGGGTACAGGAAAACAATTTTTTTTCCTTCCCTACAAATACAAGCTTCTAGAAGCCAACAGTACTCTACCACTTTCTTTAAAAAGCTAACGCCCAGGATGTCTGGAGAGACTAATAAAACAGATTGGTGCAGATTATTAGGGACTACAACTCTGATTGCTTCATGCCCAGCTGAATGCATTCTTCTTTGGCTTCAGCTAATATCTAGCTGATTTTCCAATCTTTGAATTGTAAGGAAGTACTGAGGATACTCTTACTGAAGGGGTCCTAGAAGTTTCTGTTTGGGAGAACTCATTCAAAAACTACCTATCCTATGCAGTCTTTTCTGGGCTCTGTGAAGAAGTGAAAGAAACAATAGTCATGGAGGAGTGAGGATTCTGGAGAGGAAGAATGAATACCTGAACATAGTGTGAGGGCATACTGGGGGTGGGGTGGTAATCAATATCTGTAGTGGGCTCAATGATGGCCTCCAAAAAGATATGGCCACATCCTGATCCCCAGAAACTGTGAATATTATACTATGTGGTAAAAGATCGAGTATTCCTTTACATGGCAAAAGATCTGATTAAGTTAAGGATCTTGAGAGCAGGAGCTTCTCCTAGATTATTTGGGTACTTGCAATCACAGGTATGTTTATAAGAAAGAGGCGGAGGAAGTGTTGAGATAGAAGGTGGGGAGGCAAAATGATTTCAGAGGAGGAGACTGGAGTGATATGGCCACAAGCCAAGAACTCCTGGGGTCACCAGAAGCTGGGTGAGATGAAGAACGGATTTTCCTGGGCAGCCTTTGGACAGTCCTGCTAACTCCTTGATTTTGGACTTCTGGCCTCCAGAATGTAAAGGAATAAATTTCTATTGGTCCGAGACATTCAGTTTGTGGTAATTTGTTACCGCAGACAAGGAAACTGATACAATATCTAATCTTTGACTTTAAAAAAATGACACATATTTAGTGTATACAATTCGTGGTTTGAACATTCACATGCATTCACAAAAACCCTCACCACCAGCAAGGTAAGAAACATGCCCATCATCTCTAGAAGTTTTCTCTAGAAACTGTGTGTGTGTGCATGTGCTAAGAACACAATTTGAGATCTACTCTCCTAACAAATGTTTCAGTTTACAATATTGTTAACTATAGGCACTGTGTTGTTCAACAGATCTGTAAAACATATTCATGTTGCACAATCATAACTTTATAGCCATTGAACAGCAACTCCCTGTTTCCCCCTCCCTTCAGCCCCCGTTACCATCACTGTACTCTCTGCTTCTTTGACTATTTTAGAAACTCCGCCTAAGTGGGATTATGCAATATTTGTCCGTCTATGACTGGTTTATTTCACTTAAATAAATGCACTCCACTTTCATCCATGTTGTTGCATATAGCAAGATTTCCTCCTATTTTAAGGCTGAAAAATACTCACTTGTACATATATACTTCATTTTCTTTATCTGGGCGTTGGTCAGTGGACACAGGTTGTTTCCATACCTTGGTTATTGTGAATAATGCTGCAATGAACGGGAGTGCAGAAATTTCCTTGAGAACCCGATTTTAATTATTTTGGATAAATACCTGAAGTGAGATTGCTGGATCATATGGCAGTTCTAATTTTCCCTTTATTAAGGAAACGCCATGCTATTTTCCATACAAGCTACACCATTTTGCATCCCTACCAAAACTGTTCAAAAGTTACAATTTCTCCAAATCCTTACCAACACTTCTATATGTATATTTTTAATAAAAGCCACTCTAACGGGTGTGAGGTGATACCTCATTGTGGTTCCAATTTGCATTTCCTTGGTGATTAGTGACATTGAACATCTTTTTGTACATATGTTGGCCATTTGTATGTCTTCTTTGGAGAAATGTCTAGTCAAGTCCTTCACTCATTTTTAAATTGAGTTATTTGTTTTTTTTCTATTGAGTTATAGGAATTCCTTGTGTATTTTGGATATTAATCCTTTATCACATATATGGTTTGAAAATAATTTTTTTCCCATTCTGGAGGTCACCTTTTCACTCTGTTGATTGTTTTCTTTGTTGTGTCGAAGCTTTTTAGTCCAATGTAGTCCAACTTGTCTTATTTTGCTTTTGTTGCTTATGCTTTTGGTGTCATATCCATGAAATCATTGCCTATCCCACTGTCATGGAGCCAATCTTTGACTTTTTATATTTCTTCCTTGCTATCTCTCAAGAGATGCAGGGCAAATCCTTAATTCCCTTTTATTTGTTGTCATGTCCTTCCCTGCCTTGAGAGGCATTGAATGAAGGTCTCTGTTAGAAGTAGATCACATTGTCCTTTGGTTTCATTTTACAGATGAGGTGAATGGAGCCCAGGGAGGTGAAGTCACTGGTCTACATCTCACAGCTACTTTGTGTGAGCCCAGACACGGAACCCAGGTCTTCTGATATCCAGATATCTTTGTTTTCTGCATTTAGTCTAGAGAAGGAGAACTTGTGGTTGGCTTAGAAGACAGAAGCTTGCAGCCACAAGATGATATATCAGCATAGCACAGATAATGTGCTTAGATATCAGTGGAGCTGAGAGATCAAAAGTGGAGAGTTCCAGAGGCTCTTCCACCAAGACACGTTTCTGATTCACCCACCGCTCTCCATCTCCTGTGGCAGCACCTCACTGCTTAACGCCCCCCAGCGGCTTCTCATTCTCCTTAGACTAAGATCCACATTCTTGATTATTGCCCATCAAGCTGCATGTGATCCAATACCTACACTTCCCCAACTGCATTTCCTCCCATTGTCCCAGCTGGGTCCGTGCTAGACCTGGTCCTGGAGCAGCCCAAGCTCTTTCTTGCCTTTGAGACTTTGCACTTACTTTTCTGTTTGCCTCACATGCTTTCCTCATGGCTCTCCCTGTGGCTGACTCATGTGTACTATCAAAATAGCTCCCCAGAGAGGCCTTCAAGTGGGCCCTGGCTATTTCCTCCATGTGTTTCTAACCACATGCTGACGCTCTCCTGTTTGTTGGTTTGTTGTCTTCGCTTACCGCTAGAATGAAAAAGTTTGAAGAGGACCTTGAGAAAGATACATCCTCTCTATACTTGCAACACTGTCTGATGCATAGTAGGTACTTAATAAATGTTTGTTGAAGGAATGACTTCACCAGTTTTCCTAAACCAGGTTGCCTAAGGAATGACTATGTACTTATTCCCTACAAAAGAGATTTGAGTTTTTATATCCTCTTGCACATTCACAATGCATATCGAAGGCTCTGAGAAGTTCTAAACACTTTAACAAGCCCAGCATTTCCCAAAAATATTTCATCACACGCATCTTTTTGTATAAATATATACAAATCCAGATTTGTGTAAATATTCCCAAGTATAGATGTGCCACAGAACTTCTAGTTTGGAAACTTCTAGTGTAAAAATCCTGCTGCAACCAGTTAAACTACCAGTTTATTTGAAAACAACCAGTTGACTCCAGAATGCATACTTGTGTATGTAAGTACAGTTTTGTGTATAGAAACAGCAGGGCAAAGTAAGCAGTCATTGGGTCAGTGTTGGTGATGTAGGAAGGAAAACCCACAGGATGGACACATAAGAGATGCTGACATGGGCCCAGGCATCAGTAACACTGTCTGAAAGGGAAATGGGGTCAGCAAGTTCTCAGCTTCTCAACGGGGTGCATAACCACGAACCAAGAGCTTGGTGTGAACAGCCCACCGAAGGCTTCATCTCTGCAGGCTCCAAGTGCTCCGCTCCTGCGGTGGCCATTCTGGAAAATGGGTTTGTCGTCACTCAGTTTATATCCTGTCTCTGGGTGACCTGAACGTGACCTGTAAATGTCTGACTTTGCTTTCTAATGCAAAAAATGAATCCATCAGTCGTTGTTGTATTTCTTTAGTACTCCTCTATCCCCCTCTTCATTATGTCTTTCTTTAAACATAAAGCCCCGGTGAGAACAAAGCCAGCAGGTCACGGTCAGTAGATCAGATATCCTCCTATGGTAGATGGTTGAGCTGGAGTTCAGAGAGGAAAAGTGAGAGGCCCAGGGAGCCGCGTCTCTGCAGTGGAGGCTGGGAACAGGAGGTGGGGTCCCTACACGTTCCCCCACGCTTCTCTGATGTCTACCGGAGATTCAGTCAGAGTACAAGGCTTCATAACTCGGCCTCCAAGCGTGTAAGTCACTCCTGTTTTCCACTCTCCTTCCTCCCTTTCACCCTTGAGAGGCCTGCAAACCATCTAAATGATCCTACAGGTCTCTTGGCAAGCTCAGTACTGGTCCAACTGGACCCTTACTCTGGGAATGGCAGCAGTGGGCTCCAAGTTGGTTTTTACATTTTAGTCTTTAAAACTTTTTTATGGAAGCACATCACACATACCAAAGGGCACAGAGGTACACTGAATGGATTTTTAGAAGCTGAACACACCCTTATAGCCAGCACTGAGAGCAAGAAGCAGAATATTACCAGCTTCCTGGGAATCCCACCCCCTCCTCGCTGCTCCCTACCAGGTGTGAATGTACTACAGTGCATTTATCCAGTCCAGGGCTAATGGCGGTCCCCAGGTTTTAACAGTAAATTCCAGAGATGTTCAGAGTAATTGGTCATGACTATGTAAACATGGCAGTGAGATGAATCTCCAGTGGGTGATGTCTGGAATAACCTACAGTTTCTTCTCCTTGTGAAGGTCGGTAGCAGAGCCCTGATTTCTCGAAGTACTCACCAGCATGGTGGGGAATAGGCCGTGGGGTATGAATCATTTAGTTTCACATCAAAGCCAAGTCAGGCTGGAAGGACATGAGTGCAAGTTAGAGCCAAGCCTGCTTCCTCGTCCGTCGGTGTCATCTGCTCAGTGACGGAACTTCTGACAAAACCAGAAGTAACTTTCCTAGGAAGTAGATTCTGAATATGGGTTTGGCAGGAGTCTTTGGAATATTCATATTAAAAAAGCAGTTTTACTGAGATGCTCGCTGAAAGGAGGAAGTACTATGAGGTAAAAAAAAAAGTCTGTAAATATATTATTCTAGATAAAGCAAATCTTCAAAATAAGGTGGAAAGGACTGAGAAAGGGAAGTGTTATGTGGCATTTTGATACATTATGGAAGAGAAAGAATTGCTAAGGTCAGAAATCCTCCTGACTTGGTTAACTTCCTCACTGAAAAATCAATGACCTTCAGGGATTACCCTCTTTTGAAAAATAACACCTGGATTATTTTGCTCTGAAAATTATCACTGGTTCTTTCTTGTTCTCCTTTTTATTTTTTTATTAAGGTATCATTAATATACAGTCTTACACTCAGGTTTCACACGAGCAACATTGTGGTTACTACATTCCCCCCTATTATCAAGTCCCCACCACATGCCCCATGACATTCACTGTCTATCAGCATTCACTAGCTCTTTTTTTAAACCCAGAAAACATAAAAAGCAAAAAGTAAAAAATTTAAATGTTAATTTCGCAATTGGGGATAAGCCCTATTAGCTTGTTAATGAATATCCTTCAGTCTGTATACACGTACTTGCCTGCCTTTTTACACTAATGACAATAGTATATTCACTGCTTTGCAGTTTGCTTTATTTCTCAAAAAAACATGTCATGAGCTTTCTACGCAGACAGGGAGCACAGGCGAGTTCAACATCTCTGGCTTCTCATTTGAAAAAACCCAAATAGGGAAGGTGAAATAAGCAACATGAACTTAAAATCTTCACAATTCATCACAAACGGTTCCCCTTCAACTACTCTTGTACAATATGATTTTTAATGATCATATTTTTTCCATTTTGAGGAAGTATCATAATTTATTTGACTTATCTTCTATGTGTGGACCTTAGGTGATTTCCAACTATTCATTATTAAAACAAACACTACAATAGATAGTCTGAGAGAGAAAACTTTAGGCACATTCAGTACTGTTTACTTAGAATACATTCCTGGAAGAGGAATGGGCACAGTCAAAAGCAATACACTTTGCAAAGCATTTTGATACTGATGTCCACATTTCCCTCTAGATTTACAATCCCACCAGCAGTTTTTATGAGCATTTGCCAGTGCTGAGTATGATGAGCATTAAAAGAAGTCTCTGGAAATGTGATAGGGATATACATACTCTGTGGATTCTTTAACTTGTGTAGTGCACGGAGTATAAGTTCTCATCTGGTCTCTGATGCCTTACACACTAGGGCCACCACTGTCTTTCCAGTCCCATCTCCTTTTATTCCTTTACACACACCCCCAACACACACGCACACATGCACACACACACACGCACACACACACACACACACACACACACACACACACACACAGTGCCTTTTGTTCAGAGGGGGCTCACACATTGCTGACTTTGTTTTTCCTATGTTTCTTTTCCCCAGATGTCCCTCATACAGTATTTGCTCTCACCTTGGCCTTCCCAATAACATGTCTCAAAAATCCATCACTACAGATTATATCAAAGGCCACATCCTAATCAGGTCTCTTTCAACACTCCCAAGCAATGAGAATCTAATGAAAGTTTTGGCCCTATTTCCCCATCACATGGAGAGGCTTTCAAAATACATTTGGAAAAGGCCATGACCTTTAGTCTTTTAGGCACCATTAAACATCAAGCATCTGGGTGATTTCTATAAAGCAGTTTGCAATTTCAGATTTCCCCAGCCAGAGGACTTCAAATTAGTAAACAGTTATAATGTAATGTTATTCCTCCAACACAAGGACACAGCTTTTTAAGAGATTAGCTCAAGAGGTCAGAGTAGATTGGGAGAGGACAAACCTGGCAGTTTTCATATAAATCTTCATTATTAGAAAATACAAATGCTCTCTAAATGAAGAATGGTGTGAGTGTAGGCCTGCATTAAAAAAAATCCCATTGATAGTTCTCAAAATGTTTATCTGTGTCACCAAAGGGAAAGCGTTTGTATATGCCATTAATCCACAGTACAGCGCTTGCTCTTAGACTACTGGGAGTTCTTAGACTACAGGTACCAGGGAGTAGTAGTTCGGATGTGTCTATTGTCTGAACATCCACACTTGCCCCCTGTTTTTTGATTGTGCATTTTTCTCTGCTGTTTCTTCTTTTAAATGTATACTACATTGAAATTAATGCAATGTAAACTGCGTAGTCAGTTTGGGGGCATTGATCCTGTATTTGGAACTTGGATTATTTTCTCTTGGTGCAATTCAGTACTAAAGTTGAGAGCAATCACTCGATTCTGTGTCTGGGCATTCTGTGACTTTGCTGTCTCAAATTGCTCCTCCATCCGAGCAAACATACCTGCAGTTATAATGCATGGTAAGAGGGGTTTAATTAAAACTTTTTTAAAATTATTGCACCATGATGCTGATGAACCCACCTGAATGGAGTAAGTTGATTCACACGACTGATGATTCCAGTTTCAGATGACCTGGGTAGCTCTATGTCATCTTCAACTGGCTTTGACTCATCTCCCCAGAGCCGTTATTGGACCCAATTTTCTGCAGCCCAGTCATAGATTTATTTTGTTCAGACAGACTTACCCTTCTGAAAAAATGCAAGACCCATCTGGTTTATGCACAAATATGTGACTTATATCAGTCTTTTATAAGTTAAGGGACAAACATTGGCTGAAGTGTCCGTGGGTCTCAAGATGAGGTTAGGGCTTCCTGTTAGAAGCTCTCACACCACTTAGTTCTTTAAAATTTTAGGATTATTACAATCATATATATGTAGTTAATTATGTAATTATTTGTTTACTGTATTCCTCTACAAGGAACTATCTTTTAAAAAATCATTTCTCTGTATGTAGGGTTTAACAAAATGTCTAGAACAAATTAGATGCTCTAAATTTTCTTGAATTAATTATTATTATTATTAATACGACTACCTTTACTAGTAGTATTTGTAGAGTTCTTTAGTTTGCGAAGTACTACATATTAAGTCATCATGGGTAGAACTTAAAAACACAGTACTGAGTTTAAAAGAAATATCGTACAAGGTCTATACCACAATACCATTTATGTATACTTAAAACACATTAATACGCAAACCTATGTAGGTTGTAAAGATCCATATACACCTAAACACAGATAATGAGCTCATTCAAGACAGAGAGTCTCAGGGGAGAAGAATGGCAGTGTGTAGAGAATAAATTAAAAATCATAATAAATTAAGCAGGGAAAAGGCCTCACACAGACTAAGGGTAATGGGATACTGGGAACTGAGAAATATGATTATTTCAACTTTGATCTAGGGCCAAGGAGAGAGAAGGGAGAGCTTTGTATAGACTAGATTTTAGAAAAAATCTAAAGTAATTATTAATACCATATTTTGAGTGCATTCAATTTCTCAAAAACCCAATTCTTGATTCAACATATTCCTCAAAACCATTATCCTGTTCCTCTTCCCTCTTTTACTCTCTCTTACTCAAGCCCTCTCAAAACATCTTCATCAAAAAGAAATGATTACTCACACCCACAATATGGGTGAATCTCGAAGCATAAGGCTAAGGGAAAAAAGCCAGACTCAAAAGGCTATGTACTATGTGATCCCATTTACATGGTATTCTGGGAAAGCTAAAGGGAAAAGAACAGAAACCCTATCAGCCAGGGGCTGGAGGTGGGGGGAGAGGATTGACTACAAAGAGGGAATTTTTTACAATGATAGAAATATCCCATATCTAGATTATGGTGGTGGTTACACAACTGTATTAGTTATCTAGGGGTGTCACAACAAAATACCACAGACAGGGTGGTTTAAATGACATTTACTTTTGGTTCTGTAGGCTGCAAGTCCAAGATCAAGGTACTGGCAAAGTTGATTTCTTGAGGCCTCTTTTCCTGGTTTGTAGGCGATACCAGCTTCTTGCTGTGCCAAGTGGCCTTTCCTCTGTGCAAGCACACTCCTGGTATCTATTCCTCTTTTTATAAGGACACCTTGAAAGTGTCCTATTAGATTAGAGTCTGACCTGTATGCCTTCATTTAACCATAATTACTTCCTTAAAGACCCTATCTCCAAATAGTCATATTGAAGGTTAGGACTTCAACACGTGAATTTTTCATCCAGAGTAACAACTGTATGATCAAAATTCATAGAACTGTGCATCTTAAAAGGGATGCATTTTATTCTATGTAAATTATACCACAATAAATGAAAAAGGTAGATTATTCATGAATGCAAAAAAATAATACTGTACACATAAAAAGGGAAAACAAATATACTTTTATGAGCCTCCAGAAAAATATAACTTGTTTATTTTATGATTTTCATTTCTTTAATGTGGAAGGAAAAAACCTAGTTACCTATCCCAACCCCACCCCACCCCAGTGGAAGTATGGAATGAGTTAAATGGATCTCTGATATCACATTGTTTTTGATTCTGAAATATTGTTAGCAAATAGGATGATTCAGGGCAGAGAGTTCTTGCAGATGAAGGCTGCAAATGTAGGCTACATTAGGAATCCACTGGGAAATTGGTCTGGAGTAGCAGATGGGAATGGCTGTAGATATGAGTAGTAGCCAAATTCATATTTTTTGGAATAATATGTTTGGGAGCTAGTTGAGGTTGTTGGGGAGGAAGAAATTTCCTCTACTCCTAAGGATTCTTCTAGCTGGTCTAAGAATCAAATTGACAGGAGACAGACTAACAGGAGAAAAAAACAACAACAAAGTTTAATTACATATGTACAGGGAAGCCACAGACATGGGCTCCAAAGACAGTCCAGGAGAATGAGGTCTATAAATCTTCCTGAACTAAGGAGAATGGGGTAGGGGTCTGAGACTTCAAAAGAAAAGGGAAGTAACTCACAGGAATATGAAAAGAGTAATGTTTGATAAACAAAATTCTCCATGGGCCACAGAGAAACAATGGAACACAGAGAGGAATTTTAACAGACTTAGCCTCATCCCTCCCTGTCTACCACACCTGGCTCACATTATAATACAGCTCTCTGTGGTGACAGGTCTCCTCCTGGAGTAGCTCCTCTATCTGAATTGTTTTTATGCTGTGCTGAGTGTGGCTGGTGGCAGGTCTGAGTATGCTCCCGAGTCTTTTGGGCCTCAATGGTTTTTCAGCTCAAAATAATATGCATGTCACAATGGCACATCTTGGGGCAGCCTGATGTTGGTCTCTACGAGGTCAAATTTGAAATCATTTAGGACAGATTTGGGGGACAAGCAGTCTGGTGTTGTGGAAAGGGTATGGCCTTGAATTAAATCCTGGATGTAGACGGATAGACATGGGTTTCAATATTGGCTTCTCCTCTTACTACCCTGGCAAAGTTAGTGAACCTCTCTGGATCTTTACTTCCTCCTTTGGAAAATGGGCCAATAAAAGCTAGCATGCTGGATTGTCATGAGGATTTGAAATAAACAATGTAAAACTCCATAGTTAAGCCCATGTGTGGCAAGCTTTAGTTGCTAGGTATGGGAGTTTGGGTTACCAAGCAGGGTTCCATGATAAACATAGTACAGAGGTAGTTACAATGATTTCTCATTCAGGAAGGGTGTGCTGAATCAGATGAATAAATGCAATTCCAGACAAAATATTCCTTCCCTCTTGGAGTTCACCATTCTGGAAACTGTAAGTTGAATTGCACCTTCCACTGTCTTCATTTCAGAGCTACTCTTAGTTGGACAATGTGTAGTGATCAATCCATGATATTAGTACTCCTTTCCATCCCCAGCATGTGGAAAGGAAAGGAAGGCTTTCACTTGTGTAGTTCTTCCAGGTCGTAGAGGAAGTACCCATGGGTCTGCTCAACTGAAAAACAACAGTCTCAGGACCATAGCCTTGATGACATCAGAAGTGCCAAGGGGCTGGAAGCCAAAGTTCAGTGTTTTCCTTTTAAGGGACTAGTTCTTTAGCGAAGTCCAGCCTACTGAATTCCTTATTGTAGCTTTTGTTCTTATCTCAAGGCAATTCTTAAGTTAATTAGTTGCAATTATTAGCTCCCCTGCAGTAGAATGTACAATAACAGAAGGGAGAAGTGAGGCCATCAGGGAGGTGCAGCTGGGTGTTCCAAAACAGTATATAGAGGAAATGCAACTGATCACATACACCCACTGAAGTCTTTAAAAAAGTGTCTAAAACCAAAACCTACCCTGGAATCCTCAGACAGTCAAGGACACATGGAAGTGCAAAATGTGAGGCAAATATTGCACTTATACAGTGTTCCTTTTAATAGCTGCTGCATCCTGAGACAGCGTCCCTGGGGATGAGCTCCTGTGGGAATAAATTACAGCAGGCAGAAAGAACAGTGGCGCTTCTCAGAAGTCATAGGTTTGAAGGCAGGTTTTCTTTGTCAGCTGTGGGACTTGGGGCCAGTCATTTCCATCACGTGTCTGAGGGCTGAGACACCAATCCTGCCGGTTGTTGGGGACCGTGTGTGTGTGTAGCTCCTATGACCATACTTTTAGTTTGATAGATGTGAATTGAATCTGTGATGGTCTCCACTGCAATCTGGGGCTCCACATGAAGACACCACTCTTTTTTAGGATGGTCTCCTCTATGCCAGTACAATTCCAAGCCAAACATATTTAAATTTGTGACTTTTCAGGGAAACACAATACTAAGGAATTGAAGAGTTTTGGAGTTGTGTTCGTTTTCTAGGACTGCTGCACCAAAGTACCACAAACTACAACAGAAATTAAAGACTGCAGCAATTGTTGTCTCATGGTCCTGGAGGCAAGGGGTCAGCAGGGTCAGGCTCTCTCTGATGGCTCTGGGGGACAGCACTTCTTTCCCACCTCACGTGCGGTGTTCGCCAGCTCGTTGGCTTTCCCCGGCTTGGAGATGCCTCGTTCCACTCCAAGCTCAGTCTTCTCCCTGTGTGGCTCAGTATCTTCTTCCTTCTGTGCATGTCTGCCTCTGTGTCCAAATTTCCCCCTTTTTAAGAGGACACCAGTCATGTTGAATTAGAGCCCGCCCTAATGCCCTTATTTTAACCTGATTACCTATGTAGAGACCCTATTTCCAAATGAGGTCCTATACTGAGGTACTGAGGATCAGGACCTCAACATATCTTTCTGGATTTCTGCAGTTTGTCACAGGAGTCACACAGACCTGGGTTCAGATTGTGGCCCTGTCATTTACTGGACAGGATCTTGGCCAAGTTATTCAGGTCTCCAAATCCCAGGTTCCTTCTCTCTAAAAACACTATGTTCTAACTACCTCATAGAGAGTTGTTATAAGGATAAAAAGAGATACTGAAAGAAAAAGAGGGGATAAATGAAAGAAAAAAGAGAGGGGATGCGAACTCAACAGTCCAAGCAGGTTTATTGCTGAACCTGCGAGGGCCCCCTCTGTCCTGGCCATCAGAACAAAGGAAAAAGGGTCTCTAACAGGCCAAGAGGCTTTTCATGGCCAGGGTTTTCGGCGGGCTCTTTGAAGGGAGGGGTCAGGGGACAGGTGGGTTTGTGGCTCACTGACGTGTCCTCTGGAGAATGCTTGTAGCCTAGGGAAGATGACACCTAGGTCTTTTTGCGATGGTGGGTGGGCTTATTCTAAAGGTGGTACTCAGGTCCGTATTCTGTCAGATACTGTTTGCCAAGTGTTTGGCTGATAATGAAGGAGAAGGGCATTTTCGTAAATATTTTACTTTTAAAAAAATACTTAGAGAGGAAAACCCTTTCCAGAAGCTCCCTGAAGGGATGGGTCCCATTCCTATGTCCTTGATACAACAGAGGCTGAGAAAGTGAACTCCTGATATTTTCAGCCTCACCAATGGGAGACAGGGCCTTGCCAGCAAAGAAGGGGTGAGGTATGGGTGGGAAATGATTAATTGTTCAACCAATAGTTATCTAACTGTCTGTTAGATAGGGACTATCTTTCCTATGCACCCTTCCCTTTGCATTTCCCCAACAAGTTCACATTTTCCCTGGGTGTCTGTATACAAGAGGTGCTCAGGGATGAGCTAAGTATAGGTGGGTAGTGGTAGAGCTGGCTGGGGTCCTCTTCCCACAGTGATGGGCAGGGACCTGGCTGGTGGAACCTTTCATCCCTTGTGACCTGAGGCATCAAGCTTAATTGAAGAAGTGTCCCTTTCCTCAGAGAAGGGTAGAATCTTGCCATCAAGAGTACCTGATACATCGGTCCCTCTACCATCTCAACCGGCTGCGTTAGAAACGTTTGGTGAGGGGAGGTTATTCCTCAGATTTGTTCAGCCTCAGATTCCCAACTATCCAGAAGAATTTAGGAGTTATAGTAGATGAACTGAATTCAGGAGGATAGATGGTCATTTTCAAGCATGTTTGTTGACATGGAATCCCTCCTTCACTAGACAGAAGCTTACAAAGAAATGCAATATATAAGACTTATTTCAGCAAGCTGTTCTTGTTGAAACGGGATTGACTGGGAAAACTGAGGCTTTTTGCATTTACCTTATTCCTTTGTAGTGTCCCTTAAGATGGCTTTGTGGAAATACTCAGCCACCCTGGGGTTCAAAAACCACTGGATTAAATGTTCATTGGTGAAGATGCTATTTCCAATTCAGATCCATCATGTGATAATGTCTAATTTTGAGTCTGGGAAAAGAGGTTTGGAACCTCTTTGCACAAGCAGAGATCCCACAAGCCAAACCAGAGGTCCACAGACCTACAGGCAGACTCCTTCTCTGATTTCTCCTGAGTGCTATAGTGCTCCACCTCCCTGATGAAGAGGGCTCTCTGTGTTCCCAGTGGGACAGCAGGACTGCCAAGTTTTGCTCGGGCATTGAGTTAGCCACAGATCCTGATACTGACTTCAGAGGGTGGGATCTCTTGGCCTTTGGTGCATAAAAAAAAAGTTTCTAGCCAGTGTTCCCACAAGGCTGAGTATCCCTACAATGCTCCCAAGGTATAGGAAAGGAAATGACCTTCTCAATAATCTTGCTGAGGACCAGAGGCAGGTGTCAGGATCCTTGCAACATCTGAATTTGTATTCAAATCTGACTGTGTGCCAATATCGGCCACTGGCTGAAAGTCAGACTTGGCACCTGCCACTCTGATTTTGAACCCAGCTTTGTCAATTTCTGGCTGTTTAAATTTGGACAAATTATTTCTCAGCCTCAGTTTCACTCTGGATAAAATGGGGATAATGGTATTTTATTTTAGGACTATCAAGTGTATTAAATAAGGTGATGTGTATAAAAACACTTGTCCTCGTGTGTCCCTGTTGCTGCTGGTGTAGAATCTACCATGTGTGATTTCAACCCTGCAGAATACTTTGAGCTCCTAGCTGGATCGCTGTCACTGCTTTTATTAACATTACCTTCAACCATTTGACTCTTCTTTCAGAAACGTGATCATTGCTGAAAAATCTTCAACCCTCCTGTGAGGCAGGGTCTGCTAATTAGAATGTCCTGTAGTAACCTCATCACCAGTTCCAACTGAGGACCATAATTGGGGTAGAACAGAAAAAAACTGGGCAGGCCCTCATGCATGCTTAGATAGTCTGTTATTTTGGCATAGGCTTCGGGGGAAGAGATTGTAAAGTACACAGTGAGCTGAACTAGAAAGGCATAGGCAGGAAGCAGGATGTGCTCTGAAAAAAAGCAACGGCCTTCTGACTGAAACGACAGGACTGAATACTAAATGGCCTTTGGTGCATTAAAAAAAAGCTTCTAGTTAGTGTTCCCACAAGGCTGAGTATCCCTACAATGCCCCCAAGGTATAGGAAAGGAAATGACCTCAATAGTCTTGCTTAGGACCACAGGCAGGTGTCAGGATCCTTGCAGTATCGGTGGGCCATCTGTACTTCTTAGGAGAAATATCTGTTCAGGACTGAATACTAAATAGCTGGGAGCACAAAGACAGTTTGGGTTTCTCTTACAAGAAAAACCTGATGTGATGATGGTATTATAGCTTTGATGGACTTGGAGGCTGACATGTTTAGGGTGGACATCTCTCCCAAACTTCTGGTCCCAGTCCCGGATCTGCTAAAATAGACTCTTGATGAGGGCAACTGAGCATCTCTAATTTTTTTACTGATATACAATCTTATATTTGTTCCAAGTATATAACACATTAGTTCAACAGTTACCCATATTATTAAATCCTTCCTGCAACTAGTACAGCTACTGTCTGTCAACATAGGAAGATGTTACAGAATCATTGGCTATATTCTCCATGCTGTACTACTAACCCTATGACCAACCTACATTATGACTGAAAATTTTTGTGTCCCTTTATCCCCTTCAAACTTCCTCCTTACCCACCCTAACCCCTCCCCTATGGTAACCACAAGTCATTTCTCAGTGTCTATGAGTCTACTGCTGTTCTGTTCCTTCTGTTTTCCTTTGTATTTACATTCCACAAATAAGTGAAATCATATTGTATTTGTCTTTCTCTGCCTGGCTTATTTCACTCAAATAATACCCTCTAGCTCCATCCATGTTGTTGCAAATGGCAGGATTTCTTCTCTTTTTATGACTGAATAATATGTCATTATATATATGTACTACATCTTCTTTATCCATTCATCTATTGATGGACACTTAGATTGCTTCCATAGCTTGGCTATTGTAAATAATGCAGCAGGATACACAGGGGTGCTTATATATTTTGGAATCAGAGATTTTGTTTTCTTTAGATAAATTCCTAGAAGTAGAATTACTAGATTGAATGGTATTTCTATTTTTCGTTTTTTGAGGAACCTCTATACTGCTTTCCACAGTGGCTGCACTAATTGACATTCCCACCAGCAGTGTATGAGGGCTCCTATTTCTCCATATTCTGGTTAACACTTGTTATTTCTTGCCTTTAGATAGTGGCCATTTTGACTGGTGTGAAGTAATATCTCATTGTGGTTTTGATTTGCATTTCCCTGATAATTAATGATGTGGAGCATCTTTTCATGTGCCTGTTGGCCATTTGTATTTCTTCTTAGGAGAATTATGTGTTCAAGTCCTCCATCCATTTTCTAATTGGGTTGGTTTTTCTTGTGTTGAGGCTCTTTATGTATTTTGGATATTAACTCTTTAAGGGATAAATCATTTACAAATATATTTTCCCATACCATAGGTTGACTTTTTGTTTTGCTGATGGTGTCCTTTGCTGTACAGAAGCTTTTTAGTTTGATGTAGTTCCACTTGCTTATTTTTTATTTTGTTTCCCTTGCCTGAGAAGATATGTCCAGGAAAAAATTGCTCACTTATGTTCAAGAGATTTTTGCCTATGTTTTCTTCTAAGAGTTTTATGGTTTCATTTCCAACATTCATGTCTTTGACGCATTTCAAATTTACTTTTGTATATGGAGATAGACAATAATCTGGTTTCATTCCCTTGCATGTAGCTGTCCAGTTTTCTCAAAACAGTTATTGAAGAGGTTAACTTTTCCCCATTGTATATTTATGGCTCCCATATCATATGCTAATTGACCATATATGTGTGGGTTTACATCTGGGCTCTCTTTTCTGTTCCATTGATCTAGAAGTTTGTTCTTGTGCCAGTACCATATTGTTTTGATTACTGTAGCTTTGTAGTATAGCTTGAAGTCAGGATGTGTAATATGATCTGCTTTGCTCTTCTTTCTCAGGATTGCTTTGGCTATTTGGGATCTTTTGTGCTTCCATATGACTCTTAGGATTATTTGCTTGAGTTCATTGAAAAGTGCTGTTGGAATTTTGACAGGGATTGCATTGAATCTGTAAATTGCTTTGGGCAGGATTTTGACAATATTAATTTTTCCTATCCATGAACATGGGATAGATTTCCATTTATCTGTGTTTTCTTTAATTTCTCTCATGAGTGTCTTATATTTTTCAGAATATGGGCATTTCACTTCCTTGGTTAGGTTTGTTCCTAGGTATTTTATTCTTTTTGATGAGCAGCTGTATTTTTAACAATCTTTCCAGGTGATTCTGTTTAGCATGCTCATTGGTTGATTTTTTGGAATTCATTGACTTACTTCAAACCCACACCCCCTTGCTTAAGTAATCCCCCCACCCACCCACCAGTGTGGTGTGGAAGTGCATAGGTGCAGGGTTTCTTTTGATTTCTAATAATTATTATCATGTGGGTAGCAGTTCATAGTAGTTGAAGGAACTCTGGTTTGTTATCAGGTGTCCTCAAGTCTAATCATCATCTTCTTTGAATTTCCCCATAGGAATCTAGACTAATCATGTAATTTCCAGTGCTCCTTACATGACCTTATAACCATCAGAGGGTCTGTATAATAGCAGGGCAATCATAATTATCTCATATATGTGATGTTACAAAATTTCTCCTTATCTTAGATTTTCTGTGCTTCTCATTTTCTCTAGGCAAATTATAGACTGTCACATTTTACTTATCTGAAACTTAGCTGTCACATACTCACAATAAAAAATCAGTTAAGAAAAATCACAGTAAAAAATCCAGTAAAAAAGCTTACACATGCAGACATACATTGTCTTTCTCTCCCTTCATTTCTGTCTTTCTCCATCTCTTTCTCTCTCTCTCTCTCTCTCTCTCTCTCTTTCTCTCTCTCTCTCTCTCTTTCTCTCTCTCTCTCTCTCTCTCTCACACACACACACACACACACATACACACACCTTCAATTAAACAGCCACACCAGATGGCACCAAGTTTCAAGGTACTTTACATGTAGACAATCCTCTTAGAACCTTACTCAGAACTTAGTAAATAAGCTTTTATTTTATGTGTAATTCGAATAGAACTTGGTTATCTAACTTCCAAGCCTCATGTAGACTAGAAGCAGAAGCAGACAGAACAAAAATAGGATGAAATAGGTAGATAGGCTGAGAGGATCACAATCTGAGAGTTAAATGTCCAGCAACAGGGCAGGAAAACAAAAAAAGGAAAAAAATTATAGCAAACAGAGCAATCTGGAGCCACTGGGTTTAGGGATAAATAATCCTTTGTGCTTCCTTAGATCCTGGCAATGCTGTGATACAGTACAGACTGATCCTTTCTGTTTTTGAGGATGACTGTGAATCATCAAGGAAGCTAAATTAAGTTTTGTATTTTCTGCTTAGGAAGCATGGGCATGGTACTCTAGCTAAGAAAGATTCATATCTAAAATGTTAAAAACTTTCAGACAATATTTGGCTTCCGATTATAGTTTTAAAGTTGGAAAGCACCATAATCATAATAAAATTATAATTTGTTGCATAAACATTTGACAATAACCTTGTCCATTGAGCTGATCAACCATGTGTGACCTTCTGCTGCCCATTAATTGAGGTTGGTGAGCTAGACAGGGGAAGTTTTTTTGCCATTGCAGTGTTAGATGATCTGAAATATCCTTTCCGAAATTGTAGAGAAAGAAGTTAGAGGTGAAATAGAGAACTCATCAATTACCATGAATAGCACATGGCCCAACATCGTTCCTTTTTACCTTCAAGTAACTTGTATCTCCCCACACCTATCATATCCCCTCCCCATTCCATCTGCTCCACCCTGCCCCACCTCCTAAGTCCAAATCTATTCTCACTCTTCAGCTGAGCTCAGAGCCACCTCTTCCAAGAAGCTGTCTGGAACCTTCAGTTAAAACTGATCTCTCTTCAGAACTTACATGGGATGCTAGTGATGTCTTTCATGGTATGTTTCAGTTTCTACAGTGCATTATAGGTTTTTCTTTCTTTAAAATTATGGCTTCTTCCTCTTATTAATCTGTAAATTGCTTGAGGACAGAATCTGGATTCGTTTGATTTCTGTGTCTCCAACAGTACCTGGCATAGAGTCTCTCATATAATGGTGTTTGATAAATGCTTATTGAGTGGATAAATGAATGAATCAGGTCAGCCAGTTATCTATCCTTTGCACTTGTCAATGCTACATTGTCAACATAGAGAATTGGGGATTCCAAGGAAAACATGAATTTACAGATGGAGATATTCATATGGAAATTTAGCACTCTGATTTTCTTTCTCTTAGAGAAGTAACAATTCTCCTTCTTCTTAAAATATGGGGCCTAAAAGTGAGGGCCTTTTTCAAATGGGGAGCAAGTCAGTGCCCATCATAATGTGGCATTGCACTTAAGGCTGTGGTTCAAAGCTCATTTGCCTGACATTCTGGGCTTCATTGATTCTTAACAAAAAGCAGTCTAGTGATACCTTATATTTTTGTAACATGCAGAGTTTTCAAAATGCTTTGATATACACACTTTCATTTGGTGTCTAAACAAAACAAAGTAGCAGGTAGGACAGATGTTAATATCTTTGCTTTTCAGACAAACATTCTGAAACTCAGTGAACTAATATAAAGTACATGAGAAATGGCATAACTAGAGTCAATTTTGCCAACATTCAGTCTAGCACCTGGGCCAGTGGAACACACAGAGACGAATACAAATCTTTCCTGTTTGGTTCCAGGCAAGTGTTCCTTTTGCATTTTTGAACACTCAGGATCAGCATTGATTCTACCACTCATTTTGCATTTCCTACCTTGTATTGTTGTTGTCTTTAATACAGAGATAATGTGATGGTTTAATTTTATGTGTCACCTTGGCTAGGCCATGATACCCAGATATTTGGTCAAACATCAGTCTACATGTTGTAGGTGATTTTTAGATGAGATTAACATTGAAATCAATGGGCTTTGAGTAAAGCAGATTACCCTCCATGCTGTGGGTGAGCTTCATCCAATCAGTTGATGGTCTTAAGAGTAGAAGACTGAGTTCTTCCAAGGAAGAGGGAATCCTGTCTCAGGAAGCCTTTCGACGCAAGCTGCAGCATTCTCTGGGTTTCCAGTCAGCCTACCTACTGTGCAGATTTGGATTTGCCAAAAGGTCCCATAATTGTCGGAGTGAAGTCCTTAGAATAAACCTCTCTCTCTCTCTCTCTCTTTCCATATGTATGTATGTATGTATATGTCACACACACACACACACACACGCACACATTTTATTGGTTCTGTTTCTCTGGAGAATCCTAATACAGATAGCTCTTAATTTATGAGGGTAATTTATTTTATATGTGTACTTCAATTTAACATATAAAAACTTGATGATTGCAATAATACCAAACTTTTTTTTTTTTAAAGAGAGAAAAACAGAAATCTCCTCACTGAAAAACATGCAAACAAATAAAAAACTTCAACAAGCAAAAACATTCCCTTGGACACTATTGAAAATAACAAGGATTTCAATTCCTTACTCTGAAAATTAACCCTTAACAGAAAAGAGGTAAGCGTTTATTCTTCCTTCCTGTCTAAATAATACTGGAGAGTGACTGAGCCCCAATTGATGAGGAACATTCTTCTTTACAAAAGAATTCTGTCCAATAAATGTAGAAGGAATCCTAGAGCTCGAACTATTTTCTGACCTCTACTGTACTAATCCAGGCACTGAGCAACAGTGGGTGCCATGAGATGAATGGTTGATGAAGAACTTTAAGTGTCTGGATCATGCTGACACCACCTGAATCCACTTATCAATTTACATATTGCTGAAAGTGAAACAACCAGGTATTGTATACCTCCTCACGTGAGGCAATATACAGCAAACAGAACCATCTATGAAGAATTTTTGCCAAAAAAGTTGATCCTGAATCAAGCCTTTAACCAACTTCATTGTACAGGAAACACAGCAGCTAGAAGAACAAATTAAAGCAAATAATGATGAAACAAATGGGTAGGGTGATCAAGAATGAAAGGGGCATTTGCCATTATTATGCTGGGATAAAAGACATAAACTGGGAATGTTTCATGCAAAACTGGAGGAAAGCTCATCCTAAGAGTTTGGTGCATTGAAGACATAGCCCAGTTTTGCCCACCGTTTCTTTGTTTCGGCCTTCAATCAAAAGTCTGCTCCTGAGTTAGGCCAGGGCACTAGTCTCCTGTCTACTGAGTCTGAGTAAAGACTAAAAAAAACTTTCTCATTTGATCCTTGGAGGCTGGGAGCACTTGAATCTTCTCTGGCTCCCAGGCCGAGGCCTCCTGACACCCTCTGTTGGTGTGGAGGCTGTATGATGAAATGCTCCCCCGAAGGCCCTTTGCCATTCTTTTAAATACTCACCCACATAATAGATATTCATTATAGAAAATCTGCGAACTACACCCAAGTATAAAGAAGAAAATTTTCACAATTGCCCACAGTTCGATGCTGTTAATATTTAAGTGAATATGCTTTCAGAAATACATATATATTTTTTATACCATAATTGAACCATATTGTATATGTCATTCAGAAATTTGCTTTTTTCACTTAATATTATATCATTAACATAATGCCATGTTAATAAATTTATTGCTACAATGAATGCATACTATTCCATTGTAAAGATGTACCACAATTTATTAAACCATTCTTGCTTTTGAACATTTAGCTCATTGCCAACATTTTGCTGTTTATTTATCTTTATATATATGTCTTCCACACTTAATTTTTTCCATAGGGGAAATTTTTGAAATTTGGAACTGCTGGTTCAAAATACTTTCAAATTCTCAAGGCTTTTGGCATCTGTAGCTAGTCAATTTGTCCTATAAATAACTGGCATGAATGCAGATGCTCAGCAATATCATGTGAATTATCGCTGTCATCATCACCATCATCATCCCAGCTAATGTTTATCAAGCTCTTAGGATGTGCCTGGCAAAGTCCTAAGCATTTTGTTCATAGTAACTCATTTAATTATCACAACTCCCCTGTGATAGATACTCTGATTATTCAAAAGTGTATGATGGGAAAACTGATTAGACATGATTCCATTTAAAAAAAAGAAGTATATAAGTGAAAGAAGTAAAAAATAGTTATTTCCCATATCTTAAAATCCCGCTCTATTGAATAGTCACTGTTAAAAGTTTGTGTGTATTTATCTAGGTATTGTCTGTGAGTATAAAATGTGTGTGAATGTACTTTAAAAAAATATATAGAAGAGATCATACTACACATACCACTGAGCTCCTCTGCAATCAGCATTTTTCTAATAATATATCGTAGCCATCTTTCTATGGCAGTTGATGCAGATTTACCTCATTCTAAGGAGGTCACCTCGTTAACAGTGGTATGAGATGCCATTGTATGAATGCGCCATATTGGTTCATGTGTCTCTCTCCTCTCCTCAACCCAGCTGCAAGCTTTGTAAATTAATAGCATGACTCTAAGGCACTTAGCAAGGTCTGTGCTCATAGCAAGTGAACACTGGATGGAAAAACATGCTTTCTGTAGAATGCATATTTTTTCTGGAAATTTGGGTATGTCACATGGAATCGCCAACTGGAGAAATGGCACCTTAAGCAAGTCATGAATCTCTAAGCTTCAGTTAATGCCTTTAGCAACTGGCTGCAGTTGGTTGTGTATGTGTGAAGTTTACCAATTAGTTTGTCTTCCAAAGCCTCTCAAATAGAGTGGAAAATCACTGGAAAGGTACACAGGAGGCCTGGGTTCTGGTACTGACCATGCCAGCTGTGCCCTCTTCCTTTCTGCTTCTCTTCACTGTTGAATTAGGGGTTTGGGCTGGTGGGCCGTGCAGGCCTATCTATCTTTGAAATCCTATGAATTTACAAGCCAGAGCAGCCACCTCTGTGGGCCATGTGGTAAGAATGGGTATGACAGCTCATATTCCCTAAAGAATCATTTTAACTCCTGGCATGTACACTTGCCATCTTTTCAGATGGAAAAATACAGAAAGGAGAACATATGACAGAGTCTTAGAGTGAGAGTGAAAATGAGCCAGATCTGCCGTGTGGTCTCCCAGAAGCAGAGCAGGGGAAAACCAGTCTGTGCTATTCCTTCTCTCCTACTTTAAGCACCTTCCAAACATCTTTGCAACCATAATTTGGAAGGCCCTGTAATGAGAATACAGAGATATACTAGGTAGGATCATATGTAAATTCACTTGTTTTATTTAGAGAGTAGAAAAAGTAGCAACTTATACATACACTGTGATTGTTAACATGTGAAATATCCATAAGAATGGCAGAAAATGCAACAAAATAGTGTAGTGATTATCTCTGGGTAATGTTTTGGGTGATTTCCTATTTTCTTCTCTATACTTTGCTTAAAGTTTCCCCAATGAGTAAGCATTCCTTGTATAATCATAAAATACAATCAGACAAGTGCTTTTAAATATTAATTTAAAAAAAGCATACAATTATACTAAATGTTACTGGAGATCACTGTGGGTAGTTAACACCATCATGATCTCTTTCTTTTCCTTTTCCGTAGTTTTCAGGTTTACCTTAACTGACATGTATTCATTTTACAAGGAGAAACAACCCCAGTAGGGGAGCTGCCTACTCTAAATTCATTCTCTCCCTATTTCTTTCTAATGAAACCCTGATTTTCTGGGGGAATGTCAGTGTACCCAGCCAAAATCTACATCTTCCTGGCTTGTACCCATTTGTCCTTCCCCTCTTCTTCCTCTCCCTGCCTGGAACTCAAATGTAAGGTTTGGAGCTGTAGTAGCCATTTTGTAATGAGAAGACAACCTCAAGGATGGAAAGCATGAAGTAAAACTGGTGGTGCAGAAATAAAGGCATACCTGGAACACTGGGGGCATCTTGGAGTCCTTGTACCAGGCTGAACCTTCTCCCTACCAACTTCAAGTTGCAGGAGACAGAACAAAGTTCCCATCATGTTTTAGCCACTGTATTTTGTGTCTTTGTTAGTCACAGCTGAGTACAATTTCTGACTAACACACTCACTTAAAAAAACTTTAAAATTCCTAACCACTGCCACCATCTTAAAACAAGGTTTTAGGAGGAAGGCAATTGAAATTCACTCAGGATGGAAATAAAAGGCAATGTTCTACAAAAATTAAGGATTGTCGCCAAGACTCTAATAAATCTAATCTGTTTCACATCATCAATGTTCCATGCATGGTGGTTAAGTTCATTATTTTTACACTGGGGGACAATAAGTTTGTTACTATATCCCAGCAACTAGGAAATCCAGGCATCGCCATATGCCTAAACTGAGACCATTTGTCATGGTTTATGCTACTTCCAAAGAATATAAAACAGACCTTGACTTGAAGAGGACCAACATGGGGATAGTTACTTGAAATGTCAGATGGAAAACATGTTAGAAAATGGGGTATGTGCATGCATTCTGTGGAAGGAAAGGACTCAGCCCTCTGCTAAGTTTCCCTTTGCTGCTCCCTGATCAACAAAAATGCCACAACCACAGGCAGTTTTTCAGGACAAATCCTCTGTCAATTGGTCCTTTCTAAAGGCCAAGGTGGGAAGGGAGAGGAAAGGTCAGGAAGTAAGAAAGATGTAAGGTCAAAATGCCAGAGCTGGAAGGAAGGTTGTTAATTAACTCCAATGTTTTCTTTCTGCAAATGAGCAAATGTGGGGAGGACTAAGCCTCCCAGGAAGTTGCAGACTGGGTTCGAATTAGAACCCAGAGCCGTAGCTCCAAAGTGCACCATCAAATAAGGAATATGGCTGAGAACCAAGCACAGAGTCTAAAGCACAGGGGCGTTGGCCACACCACGTCAAGCCATCTTCCTGGAGGTTCAGGAGAGGTGCCTCCATAGAGGAAAAAGGAAAGAGGAAAAGAGGAAGTTAGGGTGATTGGGTGGGGCCAGGGACAGAATGGGTAGAGAAGTGGCAGCCCTGGAATCATCTCGGCTGCTTCATTCATTGCAAGACAATTTGCTGCACTTTGCTAGCCCTCCAGCTTAGGGACACTAGAGAAGCCCAGCTTCCTCCGTCCTGTGCCTGGGGCATTTTGTTTCCACAGGCATGTAATTCCTGTTCTGTAACTGAAGTAAAAAGTCTCCTTCCTTTAACCGACAAAGGATATCCAAAGGATAGAAATTTCTGATCTCTATGTGCTACGTGTTTCCTATCTCATGTGTTCAGTCCTACAGTGGGTGTCATGGGGAGTGAAATAATTGTATAGGACATTCATTCTTTTGTTGGGCGTACTTAAGATCTAGCCAGAAAAGAGAATTCGAAGGAAATGAATAGGATTTACAAACTAGCAAAACTTAACTTTGCATATATGAAAACTCAAGGAATTCTGCCAAAACATCCTTAGCAAAACAAAGATTGAGTCCAAACTTGAAAATGACTGCTTTTTATTTTTGAAAATATATCTTTTCTACATCAAGCTCTTAGATGAGATTCCCATCCCCACTCATCCAAAGCAAAATTTGGGATTAAGTTGGGGGAGAGTGGAAGTAGGTAATTTCCGTTGTACACAAACAAAATCAGGAGGCAATGTAGCGCAGTGGTGCAGAGCAGTGAGCGCCAGGATGAGGTGTGCAGGAAGAGCCACGTTATGTCCATATAATTTATAACTATACACATATGTATACGTGTAATGTACAACTATCTACAATCTAGACTTATTTAAATACATATTCTTTAAATATATGTAAATGTACACTTATTTAAATATATATGTGTGTACTTAATTGAAATACAATACCCACAGGGGAGTACTAAAATCTTCACTGAAAGGAATGTATTCTCCGAGGGAGTTGGAGGGCACTGGTTTAGAGAACAGGTTTTAGAGTCATAGCTGCCAAGAATGTATGAAATTGAGAAAACGATTATACCTCTTAGGGTTGTAGTGAAGATCCAGAAAATATATGCAAAGGGCTCAGTAGTTTTTCCTGTTTGCTACTTGGCAAGCTTCCTGAGGCCAGAACTCACATCTGTCATGTGGGTCTGGCAGGAGGCCTGCACAAAGGAAGTGCTTTATAAATATTTGTTAATAGATACATGGACTTGCTTCCACATTAACTGTAACTCCGCCTGGACCGGTGCTGCAGAAGAAGCGCCACTGGAGTGAGAATGGCCTTACATAGAAGTGAGAATGGCCTTATAATTGGGATAGCTGTCAGTTCACCCCTGCATAAAAATAGGGAAATCGTGCACAAACTTGTACAACTTTTGTTTAATAGCAAATGATTCGCAGCACACCTCACAACTGAGGGTGATTGACCACTATGCTGTGACCCCATCAGTGGGCATGAACCAACATTATTACCAAACTTACTACATCTCGTGGCCTGATCTGATTCGATTCTTTCATGAGACATGTGTGTACAAATCACTGTATAAACAGTGCTTCTTTATAAAACCCAAAGCATGTAAATGAGAGAACATGAATGTAAAGTTTAAGAGTAGAAGAGATTTAAGTTAAATGTAGGGAGGTGTTCTGGGTGGTGAGAGCTGTCAAATTTAGTCTTGCCGCTACTCTGTAAGAAACAAGTTATTACCTTATCTGGATCTTCTGGTTTTCCTCCTGAGCATGCGTATAATGACCGTTACACATAAGTTTTTCTCCAAAATCCTATCATGATATCAGTTTTTCTCCCTCCCCTAATGGCAAACAACTTTTCACTGATAAATTTCCATAAGAATGTCTTTATCAATTCTGACAAACAGTTCAGATTCCAAATTCCATTGCCACATTTCCATTGAGTCACTCTTAGGAAATTTTAAGCCCTCCCTTGGAGCAACACACTTTTCTTTCCCTTAGTCTCCTTCATCTTTCCAAACCAAGTCCTCATCTTTCTAGTATTTTCTGAGCCTTGCACACCTATCAACTTTAGTTTGCAGCTGAGGCCACCAGGCTATTCATGTGAAAGAGAACCAGCAGATCCCAGCATATGGCTAGTGTTTAATTAAATAACAGTTGAGGACAGAGAAGTCTCGAACAAAGAATAAATATGTGCAGACAACTTCCCACTACTTGGGAGGATGTGAAATTTCTAAGATCTTTCTTAACCCTGGTGTCACAAAGCCCTCATTTGGAACACTGACAACCCAAAAACGTCAAAGTCGAAATGAACTGTTACAGCAGAGGTAGATAATAAATGCTCTC
This sequence comes from Manis pentadactyla, assembly GCF_030020395.1. Taxonomy (NCBI): domain Eukaryota; kingdom Metazoa; phylum Chordata; class Mammalia; order Pholidota; family Manidae; genus Manis; species Manis pentadactyla. The sequence continues at coordinate 161,010,472 of NC_080022.1, read as the reverse complement.
TTACTTTCTATATTTCAACCACTGGTGTTCTCAGGGAAGACGAAGTAATGAGAAAAAGGCTGTCTTTGATACTCTTGAGCAATACTGGACTGTGTTGGCCCACTGGTTCTCAGGGACTTTTGGCTAATCAAGAGGACTGTGCTATTTGGTGCTCCCCAAAAGTGAAGGCTGTAGAGAAATATCACACGAAATGTGGCCTTTCTGCATCCAGCTTGCTGAATCACTGTGTTCCTCTGCTTAGATTCTGTGCAGCTATGGAATCATAGGGCAAACTCAGGACTGCATCAAAAGCCCTGGGTTCTGTTAACTCCATTCTGTCAACCGAAAGATTTATGCAAGACAGTGCGAAATAAGATCGTCTCTAAAATTAGAATGATATTCCTCCCCCTACAAATTTTCAGGCAGATTAAATGATGTGCGTGGCACTTATTAAATGGCTTTGGAAGTGTCTGTGCTGTTTCTGGAGGGACCTGGATCCTGCAGGGCTAGTTTTGAGCTTTTTTCTTTTGCTTCTACCCAATAGGATTGTGCTTGGACTCCGTGGCAGCTTTTCCTTGTGGCTGGTCCCTTGCTCCTCTTGACAGAACTGAGCTTCTCACTTCTATTCCTCTCGGTTATCCTTTACATTCTATCTGGCAAAACCACAAACATGATTCCTTCCTAAAGACGTTTTTTCCTATATTCTGCCCTTCTTAAAAACACAACAAATGGTTACTCTGCTTGTGTAAGGGTCTGTTTCCTAGACAATTCTAGTAAAACTTGACCTTCTTGCTTCTGCCCAACTCAGCATGGCATCACATCCAAGTCATGTCACTCACTGCCAAGGACCTTGAGTGTTAAGCATCCCATCACATACACTAAACATTCCCTTTAGACACTGTATGAGTTAGCTAGGTCTGTCCTAGCAAAGTATCACGAACTGAGTGGTTTAAATGGCAGAAATTTATTGTCTCACAGTTCAGAGGCTAAAAGTCTGAGATCAAGTTGCTGGTAGGGCGGTGCTCCCTCCAAAGCAGGAGGGAAGGATTTTTACCACACCTCTCTCTTACTGTCTGGTGGTTCCTTGGGAAGTGGTCACATGGCTCCAGTCTTCACACAGTTCTTATATGCATGTCTGTGTCTCTTCCCCTTTTTATAAGGACACCAGCCATAGTGGATTAGGGGCCAACATTACTCAAGTATGATCTCCTATTAGCCTTCCTGTAAACAAATTATGATCCTATTTTAAAATAAGATTGTACTCTGACATGCTGGGGGTATAGATGTCACCATATGAATTTGGTGGGGGGGAGGGGAACCCAGTACAACCCATCACAGACACTTTCCCCCATTTCCAAATTTCTGCATGTGGCAGCTCTCCAAACTCACATTCCTTCTCAACACTCGCGTCAATGAGCTTGCCTGAGCCATCTCTGGCTTCCAAGTAATGAGGCCCCTGCTTATTTTCACCATATCTGCTGATATAAGAACAGTGGCTTTCATTTTGTTGAAATCTACCATAGGGCAGACATGTCTGTGTCCAGATTTCCCCTTTCTGAAAAGGACATGGAGTTCTTGTATATTACTTTATGTATATTATTTATGTATAGTTTTACGTATATTATTCTAAACTTCACCATTATTAACATTATACCCATTTAGAAGGTGAGGAAAAGGGCTTCGGAAGTTAAGTGATACACAGAAGGCTCAACAACGGGTAGTAACAGAGCAGGCCTGGAGGTCGGCATTTTTGCACAAAGCCCCATCGTCATTCCCTCCACCCTGACTTCTTCTGAAACACCGGGAGATCATGTTCTGGCTAAATTAAAATAACTTATTCTTCCTCTGATGGAAACTATGGGTATCTTATTTAGAGGAGAAAATCTACAAGACCGTCAGATTATTTTACAGGCTTTTATTGAGCAACTTCGTAGGCAAGCAATTAATGCTAGCACGGGAGAGAGACAGGATGGGACATACATGGGTTTGCTACTGTTCTTTGTAGCTGAAAAAAATAGACAGCAGAAGGTGACACATTAGAGCCAGGTTCACATCCTGACTCCCTCCCACGGGGATTAGCTATGTGGCCTTGAATAAGCTCTAGGGCTTCCCTGAGATTCCATTTCCTTATCTTTAACTAGGTTAAACTGTGTCCACCTCAGAATGGAGGGTGAGGATTAAATGAGATATGAATAAAAAGTATCTGGCATGTAGCAGATTCTCCCTCCATTGCCTTGCCTTGGAAGTGCTGCGTTTGTCTCCGTCCCACAGCTATTATCCAGATTAGACCAAAATACTGCATTTGCTTTAAGAAGGCATTCATGACAGGAGAATAATGAATTAAAAGAAGCTGGAATAAGGGATTCTAATCCCTTAAGAAAACAAAAACAAGGCAGTGTTTGAATGTTAAGAGAACTTTTTGGTTCTATTTAGCAATCCACTCCACTGGTTTTAAAACATTAGAGCTTCACCGCTATGTAATAAATGCCATTGGGAAACAAAGCTTTATTTGCAAAATGAGAAATAACATGAAGTTTTCAAATACAAGCAGGTGAGAGATAGTGCTGCCAAAGGAGCATTAGGGGTGAATAAGAACAAGGGAATAACGGGATCTTAGTGTCAGCTCTGAAGCCAAATACTCTTGGGAAAACCACCCTTCCTTCTGGGCTGCTTTTCTCATTGGTAAAATTCTTCAAGGCATTTCTAGTTCTAATAAGATTCTGAGCAGGCGAGCTGTACAGAAAAGATTGTTTTCAAATGCTGAGAAACTGGTTCCTGCATGAAGAATACAAATCGAATGACCCATAAAGCAAATGAACCAGAGGCTTGGAAAAGCTTAGTACCTTTTATTCCAGCTTTACCTTTGAGTCTTCTTAATTTCCTTCCTACCAGCTTTTTTCTCTCCCTTACTTTATTTCCATTCCCCTTACCTGTTGTTGTTTTTATCATTTGATTTTTTTGTTGCTGTTCTTCTTCTCTCTCTTTCTCTTAGAATTTACTTTAGTACCTTCCATCTCTGTTAATCTTTCCTTTTCAATTGACCCGAATATGGAATTGAAACAGAATGGAAAATATTTGCATTTTTTAAAATGTTGAATGAATGTTTAATTTATGTATTCTTAACTTTAAAATTAGGTGACAAACATTTTATAGGTATAGGTATATCTCTCAGAAAGCTAAACTAATTATTATTATTGTTATGATCCCTTTTTTGTGACCCATTGACTTTTTGGTCTCCACTGAAGGGATGAGAAGGTCGGCCCAGAGGTGACGCTCACACCAGGGAAATGGCAGGTTCTTACAAGCTGCTTGTGAATTTACTGTGTTTTCCCATTCAGTTTATATTTTCAGTATTAGAACTGGCATCTCGACCATAAAAAAAAAATTCCTCTAAAGGATTGTCAATACAACTTTCCAATCACAAACTTAAGAGAAAATGTAATTTTCTGATAAACCATGAAAAAAATTTTAAAAAAATATTAAAATCCTGGAAACAAAATAACTAGGATTATTATTATTTTCATTATAGCTACTTAACAACCCGAAGGCAAAGCAGTACTCATCCTAGGAGTCAGCCAGGCAAGGTGGGCCAAGCCCTCCTCTGCAGTTTTCTATATGAGAAACTGAATTTTAATTTTCCACTGTTTCTTGACAGTGTTCGAAGCCATGAGACTTTCCCAGTGAGCTCTACAAGTCTGCTTCCAAGCTTTGTTAATGTTATTCCTTCTATCCAAAATGCCACCTCCTCCTGTCTTACCCTCTAAGCCCCATGACAGTTTTGTCCTTCTAGAAACTAGCCACTTATCTTTCAAGACAATCTTATCTTTGATGCCAGAGTCTAAGATGAAATTGGCCATTAAGCAGCATTCAAATGTTTCTCGAGCCCCTTCTGCGTGGCGGTGCTCCTGTCTCCACCGACTTCTGCGCTCTGTGTAGGCTTCTAGCCTAGCATCTGCAATGTTTGCCTGTCCCTCATCAGCTAAGTCGTGCCAGACTCTTTCTCTTCCTGTTAGGCAGCAAAGACTGGAGAGAGCAGGGGTCATGATACACACATGTCTTTGTATTTCCACACAGGGCTTCATTGGAAGAAAGGGTTTAATAAATCACCCAGTGAACATAAAAGTTGCTCTGAGCTCAGGGAAAGGTGGATTAATAAAAACACACAGGCTAATAATTCAAAATTGTGGAAATAGATGAATGTGCTGGGATACAAATTTATTAGTTAAAACAAAGAAAGGGACCAAGATGAGAGCAAGCAGTGCTGAGGGGACCAGAATGACAAAAAGCTATGGGGCCCCAGCAGTTTGTAACGGGGCCTTCAGTTACTTTGTATTGGAGCCAGGTCAGATCTGAGGACAGGAGATCATACTTCCTGATGAGAAGTATGAAAGGGAATATGATTAATAATCATCAGAACAGCTAACCCCATGTGCCAAGTCCTGTCCCAAGTGCATTCAGTGAATTAACTCTTTTAAATACCCGGAAACGCCTGGAGGTCCTACCACCAGAGTCAGATCTAGTCATGCAGCTACTACATGGAGAAGGCGGGCTCCTAGCCTTGCTGGTTAACCACTGTGCTCTACGGTGACGCTGTTCCCGTGCTGACTCACAGCAGGGAATAGAATGTGAGGGACTGGCAGGCATAGAAATAATAACCTTAAATCTGGACAAGTTCATTGGTTACCTTGTAAAGAAAGATTTGCCAAGTATAGGATAGATTTGATTTAGTTTCATTCCTTATTTCACACACACACACACACACACACACACACACACACACACACACACACACACACACACTATTGTACTTTTTCTTTAAAGCTTTTGAAGGGGAGCAAAACATGCCACCCCAAAATATGTCACTTTGGCACATTGATTATTTTGAATTAAAGCTACTTGAGACAACAGAATGCAACAAAGGACACTCTGCCCCTCCTTGTCCCCCTGAAAGTGGGAAATGAATCTGCCATGTGAAGGCACCGGCCCTGTGCCAGGAGGGTAGGAGGCAGCCTTATTGCCAGACGTAGGGAACGTAAGGTCCAGAAGGCTGTATAAACAGAACTTATTACGGCCTCAGTAATTTATGGCCCTGCACACAAACTTTTTTCTCATATCATTTTTTCACAGATTGATTGTTTCGTTGTTTAAAAGGTGTAAAAGCTTCCTGCTTTGGTCACTGTGAGTCTCAAACTTTTTATGGGCCTCCTGTATGTGCAAAATTAAATTTGTTTTTCTCCTGTTAACCAATCCCATGTCACTTCGATTATTAGACCAGTGAAGGAACCTAAAGGGGAAGATGGGAAATGTTTTCCATCTTTATACCTTACTGAAATGCCAATCTCTCCTAGAAGTGGCAGAGACCGCGTCCTCAGGAATGTACCAGCAACCAACTTCACTACACAAGAGTATTGCTGAGATTTTGCATCTGGAGAAGCTGACCAAAGGCCACTTTGGGCTTCTTACCTTAAGCAGTTGCTTTACCCACAAAGAGGGTGATGAAAAAGCAGGCAGTAAGGCAGAGTTCCCACTTAGACAGCCGAGCCGGACCTCTGTGCTGGGAGATGGCAGCCACAGGTGAAGTGGTTTGTCCACACTGTCGAATGCTCCTCCCTGGGATGGCTCAGCCAGCCTCACACCATCGTGCTTTTCTTCCCTAGTGGAGCAGGCTCCCCCAAATGAAGGCCAGGCCCCCTTTCCCAGGTGCCCCCTGGAGCACTTGGCTGCATCACCACCAAGTGGATGGAGGGCTGGGCATCGAGGGTGGCCTCAGGAGCACACTCCTTACTGGGGTCCTTGCCTCGGCAGTCATACAGCACACAGGAGACGAGGAAAACCAAGAGCAAAATGACGTAGCTCACGACCAGGATGATCAGGTTCAAGGTGACAGGGTCAATCTCCAAGTAAAACTCCATCATACCTCTCAGGGTCGGGAACTGGGTCTCCAGAAAGGCAGCAGGACAGGCTCGGGGATGGCAGGGAGCAAACCCTAGCGTGGGGCAATAGTTCATTGGCTCTGGAGTAAAAATACATTAATCCCCACTGCTCCAGGAGACCTCACAGATTAGAGCTGCTCGGCTTAATAACTTAAGCTCCTGCTGTTAATACCACAGCCACCAAAACACAGAGAGCTGCCTCTCATCACTTCACCTACACAGAGAGAGAAAGAGAAAGAGAGGGAGAGATGCTTCAAGTTTTACCAATGTGTCGTATATAAGCAGGGTGTCCATATAATTCATCACCCAAACAGGCAGTTTGGTGAGCAAAAGTCAGTGCTGTTAATAAGCAGCCCATTACAAAACTGAACTGTCTTGGAAAAATTGCGAAGTATGGTTACCTTTTACGTAAGGAAGGTGATCTGGTTGATCAGGTCAGTGGGCGTGTGTTTCCCTAATAAGAAGAGCACACTCAGCACCTGACATTTTTACTCTTTGTTCATTTTTGTTTTTTCCCATTCATTCATTCAGAAATACTTTTTGAGCACCTCCTTTGGTCCAGGCACTGTGCTCAGCCATAAAAAGAGAAGCATTTAGTTTAGAAGGGGAGATGGATGTTAAATAAATGATTACGCAAGTCACCATTTAAGAACAGGGGTAAGAAGTATATATAAAGGACAAGGAGAGGGTGACAGACGAGTGTGTCCCAAGGTGGGTCAGAGACAGCTTCCAGGAGGAAGAGACACTTAGCCTATGACCTAAGTGATATGCAGAATTTAGCTAGGTTAGGACAGGTAGGGAAGATTTTTCTAGCCAGAGAATATCATTTGTGAAACACCTGAACAGAGAGAAGCCTGGAAAATTGGAGGAACTGAAACACGAGCAGCATGACTGGTGTACAGAGAGAGAAGGGGAAGTTTGAGGGGAGAGAGGCAGGCGGGTGTCAGATGGCACAGGCACTTGTCAGGGAGACTTTGGACTTGACCTTAGAGCAATGGGATGCCATTGAGTGTCTTATGCAAGGGAGTGACGCCATCAAATTTGCACTTGAAAGCAATCACCTTGGCTGCTATGTGGATGCAGAAAGACAAGCACACTGAATGATCAGATAAGAGGACAGGTATCCCTTGACTCATAAACCATCATCCTGCCTCAGGTGTAGCCCTGTCCCTATAGTCCCATAGACGGCCACCTTCATGGCTGTGGAACCTGGACGGCTGCACAGGGTGCCATACGCAGAGGGTCCCCACACTTGTTCATTGCTCTGCTGTCACCATCTTTTTTATTATGGACTGGACTCACAAGCTGTGTATCTGGCCTTGGCCTCATATAAACATTTTTGGCCAGAGGGGGCCATTTCTCCAAGAGCTAATGGGACACTTTTGATAATCTTAGTTAAAGGCTAAAGCTCAGACATCTGCTGGTTTACTACCATTGTTAAGCTTTAATGTCCTAGCAGCCTCCCATCTAGCTCCTTTATGCCCAGCTTCCATGGGAACCTGAGGGTTCAGGGATGCTGAGAAAGTTCTTATTGATCTGGAGACCTTTTTCAAATAAAATATTCCATGATTCTATGGTCCTGGACTAACTTGTGGACTTATACTTGAGAAGATGAATGATTCGCAAACACTACAGGTTTAAGGCCAGCCTTATTGGAATCAGCTGGACTTCTTAGGAATACAGATTCCCAGATGAACCCCAGATCTATTGAATTAGAATCTTTTGCACTGGTGGTTGGGAATTTGCATTAGTAAAAATCGTCATGGATATTTTTTTATATGCAACCAGGATGGAGAATCATGGCCTCAAAAATGTGAAAGAAGGATTGCCAACAGCCTTGGCTGGTCCCCCAAGAAATGCCACAGGAGGCACTCACAATACAGACTTCAACACTGAGGTTGTGAGTCCAACAGGCTCAGACAGTTCATTTTGTCAAGATGAAGTCCTCTTGGTGACAGTTCACATTTACCAAGCTCATAGGAGACTGATGCTAAAAACAGAATGCCAAATTATTCAGTTACAATGAAAAATACGTGAAAAATACAACTGTCACAAGGTTGGGAGGGCTTGTGCTGGAACAACTACAGCTTTTCCTCCTTGGAGGCAGATCTGTAGACAAAGTGCATTAATATATTTGGTGAGCAGAGAATCTCAGCAGATGGAGTTTGGTGCACCTGTAAATCACCTGCAGTACTCCCAGATCACAGAAAGGCTTTAAAAAGAAGCTTTATGTACCAGTTAATTACTTTCTTTTGCCCACTCCAAACTCTTGACTCCTGTCGTAAACTGATGTCCATTCCTCCATTTTACCATACTTAAGGGCATTCTTTGGGGACTCTAAATAGATGAGCCAGGATTTGCTAAAATTGGCCCTGAAATGAGAACTATATGCATTTTAGCCTACATTAAATTCAACTGAAATACACACAGCCCCGCTGTTGTGCAGTGTGCAGTTTTCACATGGCTGCAGGTTTCCCTGTGCAGCTGTGACAGCCCTTAATTATGGTGGCTGTCCAGTCTGGCCTCCTCTCTTCTTGCGTTGTCCCAATTCTGCTGATTCCCTCTACGGCGTCCCAGAATATTTTGTTCAAAGCAATTGTTTTTGGTTCGCTATCTTACCACTATCTGCAGAGAGTTTTTTGTCTTTGTATCTGCTAGTGTTCACAGTTCACTTCAAGTCCATCCTTGTGGAAGCTTTGCTTCCCTCCAATGTTTGGTGAAATGATATGATGGCTGCTTGTTTTGCTTAATTAACCCCAGGGATGGCTGCTCTATTCACAGGCAGCCAACATGTCCAGTGTCTTTCCGTTCAGTCTGTAAGGAACTTTCCTCTTCTGCCATCTAGTGGCCAAAGCAGAGGATACTAAATAAAGACAAACACTTGGCAAAAGGCAAACTGGGACAGCGATTTCCCATCAGCAGGAGAGGGTGACGTAGGAAAGAGTAACAACCACATTTTAGAACAAGACCTTGAAGCAGTCAGGACACTCGTTCCTTCATTCATTCACAAACATGTATTGTGCACTTACATATGTTGGCAGGTGCTAGGAGCTTTGGAGCTTGATAATGTGATGAATAGTGCAACGGTGCCACATGCTCAATGTTAGCACTGATGAAAACGGGAATGATCAACTCCATTTTAGGAATGACAAAGCTGGAGCTCAGAGAAGCCGTGGAACTCTTTATTAGCTCGTTCTCATTCCCTTTCTCCCTCACACCCTTCCATCTCTTGTTTCTACTGCCTGAAATGTAAGTAAACTCTGTGCATAGGATACCCTATGCTACATGCCATGGGGCATTCAAAACCCAATCAGATAGGTATTCTATGAGTTCTCAGCTGTATACTCACTTAGTTACACAACCATCCCTTTTTGTCTGCTCACCTGGAATGTCACTTAGTAATACCGGATGAATATGTGCTCCATGTAAATGCATTTCCAGGCAACTAGGGTGTATTCTTTAAAAAACCAAAATATGTTTGGATTTTAACTATTCTAAACAGGAATGTATCTCTGATACTACCCAGTGCCTTGTTTCCTCAATAAAATGCAACATCCCAAAAGTCTTAGTGCAGTTTTAAGTTTTAATAACTTTAGAGGTAAAAATGTCACAAAGCTACCAAAAAGTCATTGGATGTTTAATTATGTTACAGTTGGGGATGTTGAAGCTCAGGCAAATGACTTGCTTAGGGCCAAGCTTTTTTCACTGAAGCTATTGACTAGATAAGGTAAAAAATGAAAGAGAGGTGGGGGCTGCGTATGCTCAAAAAGTGAGATGGCGGCAATAATAAAGACCAAATGCCAGCCATCTATATTTTTTAAAGTCCACTTGACCTAAGAATTGACACTAAGAGACCACAACTCCACTCCCCACCCACTGCCCTTCTCAAATCCCCTTTCTGAAACTAGAGAGTGGCTCATGTGGGAGACTGGAGAAATACTGCTGCATTCACAGAGCAACTTCAAGATTTATCTTTCCACCTGCACAGGGTTGAATAGAGTCTCCCTCCAAATTTATATCCACTTGGTAATTCAGATTGTGACCTTCCTGGAAAACAGGGTCTTTGCAAATATAATTACTTAGAATGAGGTCATACTGAATAAGCATGGACCTTACATCCAATGACTGGTGTCCTTATTAGAAGGCCATGTGGAGACACAGAGGAACACAGGGAGGAGAATGCCGTGTGAAGATGTTGACAGATTGGAGTGAGGGATCTACAAGCCAAAGAACAGTAAGGGTTTCTGGCAAACACTGCAGGCTAGGAGAAAGATGTGGGGTAGATTCTCCCTCAGAGCCTCTAGGAAGAACCAACCTGCCGACACCTTGACTTCAGACTTCAAGACTCTAATCCACAACTATGAGGGAAAAAATTTCTGTTGCTTTAGGTGACCCAGTTTGTGGTGTTTTGTTACGACAATCCTAGGAAATTAATATACCATCTAGCCAATGCTTAGATAAAGCCAGGTGTAACATGGAGCAAAATGTGAGGTACACAAAGCTCTTTTGACACTTTTTCCCCCGCTTTTCTTCTGGCACCTGCCCTTTCCTGCCCTAGGTTTGTTTACCTCCTGGCTTCCTCTTCTCAGGTATGGCTTCATGAAGAAAATGCCTCAGCTGAAGGAGACTTCCTGTATGTGAAATTGACTTCCATTAGAAATAAACACAATACCTTCAGTTTATAATAGCAACTGGCTGGCAGTCCTTGATGTAGCCTTTTATATCTTCCCAGTAAAATTCCTTGGAAGACACAGAAAAATATAAAAAACTTGCAAGGGAAATGAAAGCCAATGTAGCAGAGAATATGATTTTTATGTTACTGCACTGCGTCTCCCCTCTCCCCTTCCCAAGAATTATTTGAACCCATTTCTCTCCTCCTTCATCATTCAGAATGTCTAAAGGTGGTGTCTCTCAGGAGAGATACAACCCTTCAGAGTCAAATCATCATTCTTGAGCTCCTTTACAGACTCCTGTAAACTTGTACCATAGAGTTAGAGTCAGGAATTGCGGGAAGAACAAAAGACATTCTTTTAAAATTGTAAAATAATGGGTTTGTGTATCAAGAGACTACAAGCACAGAATTTATACCACAGGTCAAAATATAGTAAAGAAAAAGTGAAGAAGGTGAGCAAATTTCCTATATTGGGAGAAAGTGTAGACAGGGTAGAAAAGAGGGCTAAAGACAAGGTCCAGAATATTCCCACATCCAAAGGTTGAGCAGAGAAGAAAGGAGCCAACAAATGAGACAGAAAAGGAGTGTCAGTGAGGTCAGAGGGGCACAGGAGGGGTGTGTCTCTAGGGGAGAGGGGTTTTATAAAAGGAAGGGGACAGCTGGGTTAAAAGCTGCTAAGTGATTGGGTGACATGAGAGCAGAGAACTGACCATTAGTTTTGAGACCTTGATAAAAACTGAAAGAGTTTTTCATGGAGGGGGTGTGGTAAGGAATGAACCTCCCGTACCCCCCAAAATAAAGAATACAGCAAAGAATAGAAGGTAGGTAAGTAGAGACAGTGAGCAAAGATAATTTCAAGGAGCGTGGCTGTGGAAAATTGCAGAGAAATGGGGAGTAGCTGGAGGGCCCGTGTGGGAGCGACAGACAAGGGTCTTTGTTTTTAGTTTTGGATGAGCGATGTTAAAGCACGTGTGTGAGCCAACAGAACAGCAGTCGTGAAGGGGAAGGGACAGCCCAAGAGAAAAGGACAATGAAAGGAGCAGGTCTCGCGAGCGGGGGTGCGGTCCGGGGAAACATGGGAGGCTGGGTCCTAGCGAGGGGCAGGGCCGATTCTGCCACCGCATCAGGAGAGAAGAGGAAATGTGCGTGGGCTGCGAGTGGCTTTAATACAGGGAAGATGAGGTTTGCTTCCTCTGACTCCTGAGGTGTTTTCTTTCTTTCTTCATTTTCCCACTTAGGAATGAGTCAAAGTCATTATCAGAGGCTGAATGAGGGGAGAATGTATGGTATGTGAAGAATAAGAACTTTTGCAATTCTAATTTTGGGGAAAGAAATAATGTAGAGAAGTAAGGGAGGATTGCTGGGCAGCGTTGAGTTCTCATTTGAGATTTGCTGTCAGGAGTTTAAAGTGAGATGTTCAGCTCAAAGTCGGTGATTGTTTGGCTTAAACAGATTGGAGGTTTAATCGGGTGAACAAAACAGAGGGTGGGACCAGTTAGGGTGTTAGGTTCAGGGAGAACCGTGAGTGTGTGAGGGGGGCTGAAACGGAGCTGATCACCAAAGGCTTTGTGAGAGAGGAGTGGTGAGGAGGTTGCTCTGTGACAGTGAAGAGATGTGTCTGGTAGTCAAGTCTGATGACATGTCCTTCACAAGTATGAGCACACTAGCTCAGGATTTTGATGGAGAAAGGGGAAAAACATGTTTAGAAGTAGCCCTTCAGGGTAACAACTCACACTGCATGCCCTGAAGTATGTGGGTGTATCAGTTTCCTGTGACTGCTGTAACAAACTAGCATAACTCTGTGGCCTGAAAGAGCAGAAGTTTGTTCTCTCACAGTTCTAGAGGCCAGAAGTCCAAAGGTACTCCTCCTGGGCCACAGTCAAGGTGTTGGCAAGCTAAGTTCCCTCCAGAGATGCTAGGGAGAATCCATTCCTTGTCCCGTTCCCCATTTGGAGGCTATTGGCATTCCTTAGCATGTGGTCATGTCGCTCCAATGTTTCAAAGCTAGCATCTTCAAATCTCTCTCTGCTCTATCTTGATGTTCCTTCTCCTGTGTGTGTGTAAAATCTCTTTTTGCCTGAGTCTTATTAGGTTACATATGATTGCATTTTTTGAGCCCACCCAGTAATGCAGGATCATTTCCCCATCTCAGGATCCTGAACTTAATGACATCTGCAAAGATTGCCTCATAAAGTAAGATTCATGGGTTCCCTGGATTAGAATGTGGATATCTTCCTGGAAGGTCATTTTTTTTCAGCTTACCACATGAAGTTGAGGGTTAAAAAAAAAGCATTTTTTTTTTTTTGAGAGGGCTGGTGGGGAACCAGTATCTTCAGGGAGGGTCATCAGCTTTCAATAAAAATAATAGTAGTAATAGTGATTGTATTAATAATTTTACTTAACAAAAAGGATCTTGATCTAAAATTTCAGACTATCTGAACAAAAAAACCAAGGAAGGAACAGATGAACAGACCTATGCTAAATTCTCCATCTTAAATAAGAAAAACTCAAAAGATAGCACTTGAAATTTCAGCAGTTAGAAAATAATTTTGGAACTTGCTTTTGAAAGTACTGACAGGAGCCATTATGAAAAAATAATTATACCATGCTAGTCACCCCATTGCAGAGATAGCAAATTATATCACTTCCCTGGTCTGCCTTCCTTTCTGCTTTCTCTTCCTTTTCTGGTTAGAAATGTTTCACACCCAGGATGACATTCTATATATCCTTATCTGAATATTGTACCATCTGGAAGCCTTCTGCATTCCTTTTGCCTTTGGACTTTTTATAACCCGAGATTAGGTTAAAGATGGTTAAAGATGCCTACTTTATCCAATTCCCTATGTAGGATTTATGGATTGTTAGTGTTCATTTATTCTAATATGTAGTTTGGACTTGAGAGGACATGCAGGGACTTAAGATGTATACTTGGCTCCAAGGTACAGAGAAAGCTCAGATGCACAGAAACTTTGACAGTGCTAATTGTCAGGATACCAAAAGCAACCCAGAGGGAGAAGGAGCACCAGATGGAATACCAGAAAATTCTGGTGGCTCTACATTCAAACTATATTGAGAATCTAAGCCTCTCCTACTGTCTTCACTGCTTCCACTTTGTGTCAAGTCACTGTTATGTCCTGACGTTTCTACTGCGATTTGTCTACCTGCTTGCCTGTCCTCACTGCCCCCCACCCAGTCTATTCTCCGCACAGTAATTTGAGGGAACCTTACGAAACATAAGTCAGACTAAATCATTCCTTTGCTCAAAATCTTCTAATGACTTTCCATTTTACTTCAGTAAAAGCCAACGTGCTTACAATGGCAGGAAGTGCCCTGACTTACCTCCCTGCTCATTTGCAGCACTTTACCCTCTCCTGTATCCTCTCCAAGCCACTCCCACCTCAGGATCTTAGCCTTGTGGTTCTGTCTGCCTGGAATGTTCCTCCTTCAATTATCTGCATAGCTTGTTCCTTGACTTCCTCAGGTCTTTGCTAAAATGTGACCTTAGCAGAGGGATTTTCTTTCCCACCTGTCACACTCTCTGTAGCCGTGTAACTTGTTAGATGTGTGATATTGCCCACCAATGGCAAGCTTCACGAGGGCGGGGGCTTGTTTCATGCACTGCTGTGTTCTGGCACAATAGCCCAGAACATGGCACATTGGAAGCAATGAATATGAAGCTGGGGAATGGATGAACGAGTGGGCCATTGATAACGCACCTCTTGCCTTTCTTGATAACGTATTAAACCATTTCATCACTGGGTGGTGGTAATGAAAAGAGACTCCCTTCACAGGGCATCAGAGAAAATATTATAATGAGGAGAGAGGTCTAGCCTCGTGCTCTGGGTTGAATTATGTCCCTCCAAAATTCATAAGCTGAAACCCTCACTACCAGGACCTGAGAGCATGGCTGTATGTAGAGGCAGGACCCTTAGAGAGGTGATTAAAGTGAGGCCATCAAGCTGGGCCCTGACCCAATCTGAGTGGTACCCCCAAGTGAGGAGGAAGCGTAGACACAGAGTGACACCAGGGAGTCACACGCACACAGAAGAGCCGGGTGAGGGCCCGGGAGAGGGGGTCCGTCTGCGGGCCGAGGAGAGGGGCCTCAGCGGAAACCCAGCTGGATGACACCTTGACCTTGAACTTCTAGGCTTCAGAATTATGAGAAAATAAATCACCCAGTCTGTGGGGTTCTGTTATGGCAGCCCTATCAGAGTAGTACTCCTAGCTTCAGGGAAAAGTAATATTTTGAGTTGGTATTTCAGATGCCTGGATCTACTTAAATGAAGCCAAACAGGAAACACGGGCTCATAAAGAGTTTGCAAGGGTCCAGAGGTCCCAGCGAGTTCATCATTCCTCAGAGAGAAAGGTGTTCTGTCACTAGTAGCAATCGTATAAAGCTAGATGGACTTAACCGTGAAACCGTGAAATCGTGACGGATGCCCTTGGAGGCAGACAGCCCCTAGCTGACGCACAAATCATCACCATGTAACTCGTGCGGACTGAGGGCGGACCTCATTTTATAGGTGAGGGAGATGAAGCTTAGAGGTATTATGTATTTTGTTCCAAGTGACACAATTATAAATGTTAGGGCTAGCATTTAGAAGTGTGATGGGCTAATACAAGGGATTATAGTAATGAAGGACTGGAATAGGGCGGCTTGCCAGACAGGAGAACACTTATTGACCTCAAAAGTTCTGGTAACCATAAACTAGAATTTGGTCATTCACCAATATCTTCTTTGGCGCACAGCTAGACCATATCCCCTGCAGGTAGGTGTGGTTTTAAGGCTGAGCACTGGCCAATGGAAGGTGGGCACAAATGATGGCTGTCATTTATGGGCTCATCTGGTCTATCAGCTGAATGTAGATGGTGATACGGCCCTGCAGGAGGGCAGAGTCACAAGGTGGAGGAAACCGGGGCACTGAACTGCTGCAGCCCCCTTCTCTAACAGTAGAGGGCACCAGGAGACCACTACCCTGACTATGTCTATGGTTTCTGGTCCAATTTTCCTTCCCATGCAGAGCAGGAAATGGACAAGTGGTTTTTGGATGATAATGGAGTTTTCTCATTTTCCACTTCTTTATATCACCAGTGACATTCTTTTGGCAACAACTGAAAAAAATAAACTAACTTTTTTCCACATGACCACTCAGTTTGCATCAACCTCACTTCTCCCCTGTCTCCACACCCGTCTCCTTCTCCATTTACAGGAACTATTTTTCCCTATAATGCATTTGCTAGAATCATCTGAGGAAATGTCCAAATCCTAAGATACCGCAAGTGTCAACGATCTCCTCTCTGCTCACCTCAGTTGTCTGGCTCTCAGCACATTTAAGCTCATTTTATTGAAAGCCTGAGAAATAAAATCATTTAGGAAGAAGCTATCCTCAGAATCCCATAATGCCCTCAGAAAATGGCTTTTCATTGATGTGTTTTGGGCAGATTTGTAGTTTAAAATGGTGCTGGGGGTGTGCTGCGGAATGGTTTGTGATTCTGCTACTGTATTTATATTATTTACCATCTCAAATAGGCTTTTTTACTGCCAAAAACATGAGAAGAGGAGAAAGGGAAAATTGGGCCAATTATTTCTGGCTGCTATGGAAAATTCAGAGACCAAAGCTGCCACAGCCAGAAACATTTCTCTCCTGGTAGGGATAGATTCTCCCGTTTATTCAGATCTGTTAACCTCTGTGAATATGGTCTAAGTACCAAACATCTTATATTCAGCCAAGATACAATGAGCTCTATTTTCTGGACGTCTGGGAATGTCAGAAAAAGTGCAATCAGAAGCTCAGAGGACAGTAAGGCTGTCACTCAGCCTGCTGCGGCTTAATTCTCTGCCGTCTGGGGCTCCTCCCATATCTACTCTTACTGTTAACTAAAGTAACCTATCCCGGAAATCACATTTTATGAGGTTTGCCTGAAAATGACGGCAGCCAGTTCTAATCAGGGCTACGTAAGCTCTTTTCCTTGGAGAGAAGTGCTTTTGTGACGTCTTACCAACAGAGGGCACTCTCTGAGCAGGAATTTTCCCTTCTGGATCATTTTACCTTCAGAAAAAATAGGCCCACCTTAATAGATTCCTGATGATGGGAACTACCAATTTAGGATTGTAAGCCCTGTACCTACCCTCAGAAAGCTTAGGAAGGGTGGCAGAAACCAGCTCTGCCTACTTTGCCCCAGGAGCACAGCTTCATGTATGTGCTCATCCTGGCCTCTGCCTGAAATGCCTTTTCCTTTTTTCCTCCTCTGGAAAACACCCAGCCATAGGTCAGAGCCCTAAATTGTCCCCTTAGCTTTTTAGCTTTCTCTCCTCAGTATCCCAGAACTATTTACATCCCAGGATTACAGCACATATTATACATTATTTTACTGTGTCTTTCTGACTAGGCTGCAGAACCGTAAGAGCCTGGATTGTGTTATCTTGTTATCCCAGTGCCTAGCCCCGTATGAAGCCATAATACATGCCTGAGAACTATTGGTTGCACATATGGACACACAAATCAATCCGATTACTCATGATTGGTTGCTACCTAGAATGTCATTACAGATGAATGGCATTATTTGCGGAAGTCTTAAACCTATAGCTTAGTGTTTTCTGCATTTTCTGCTAAGGTGCTTCAAAGACATGTACTTTGCATGTACAGAAATGTAGGCAAAAGACACATCTGATTAAAGACTGTTACCCGACATACACAAAGAGCTCTTAAAACTCAACACTAAGAAAACAAACAACCCAATCAAAAAGTGGGTCAAAGACCTTAACAGACACCTCACCCAGGAAGACATACAGATGGTAAGTAAGTATATAAGAAGGTGCTCCACCTCATACATCACCAGGGAAATGCAAAAATTAAAACAACAAGATACTGCTATACACTAATTAGAATGGCGAAAATCTGGAAACCTGACAACACCAAATGCTGACCAGGATGTAGAGGGCAGGAACTCACATTCATTGCCTGTGGGAATGCAAAATGGCACAGCCCCTGTGGAAGATGGTTTGGTGGTTTCTTCCAAAACATAGCATACTCTTACCATATGATAACATTGTGATCCTTCGTATTTACCCCAAGGAGTTGAAAACTTATGTCCACACTAAGATATGCACATGGATGTTTGTAGCAGCTTTATTCCCAGTTGCCTAAACTTGGAAGCAACCAGGATGCCCTTCATTGGCCAAGGGGGTGCGGTTGCAGAATGACGCCATCAAGGTGGCCACGGGGGGTGGTTTCTGACTTCGATTTCCCTCACATGAGGAACAGCTCACAACTCCTCACGGAGGAGACACTGCTGAGAGAATCCTAGAATACGGTGAGACTGAAGCACCCGCTGCCCCACACAGACAGGACAGGCTGCAGCTGAAGGGCAAGAGGAGTGGCTACGCGCTGACCGCTTGGCGCCTCCCCCAGGGTGGCTCAGCGCCTGCAGGTCTCCCCTGGGCCTCCAGTTCCTCCAGGGGGAAAAGAGAGCCCGGAGGGGACACCCAGCGCCCCCGGCATTGTGGGTCACTCCCTGAGCACCCCCACTCCGGTCTGGCGCCATGAGAACTGCAGGGCAATCTGTGGCGTTCACCCCCTGGGAATCTGACTGTGGGTGTGAATCTGGGAAGGGCTGGCCGCAACCAGCCGTGGGATACTGGCTGACCAGTTCCTACCTGCAGAGCCAGGTAGTAGTCCCCACGGCTTTGTCCACCTGCAGAACCGCGTTGGTGGAGCAACACGACGGAGCTCTAGCCGGCTCCCTGCTGAGTGTAGCCCCCGGATATTACTCAGTGCTAAGGTGAGATGGGCCAGCAAACCATGGGAAGACATGGAGGAATCTTAAATGCTTACTACTAAATGGAAGACGCCAATCTGAAAGACTACATACACCATGATTCCAACTGCAGTGGCCCCCCCTTATCCACAGGAGATGCATGCCAAGACCTCCAGGGGATGCCTGAACCTGTGGATAGTACGGAACCCTATATGTATGTTTTTTTTCCTATACATACATATCTATGATAAAATCTAATTTATACATTAGGCGAGACTGAAGCCCAATAAAGATATATGTCAATAACAGTAAAATAG
The DNA here is from genome assembly GCF_030020395.1 of Manis pentadactyla. Lineage (NCBI taxonomy): Eukaryota > Metazoa > Chordata > Mammalia > Pholidota > Manidae > Manis > Manis pentadactyla. Next base: position 160,991,813 of record NC_080022.1, on the reverse strand, counting down.
AACAGTTGTAACAATATACTGTAGTAAAAGTTATGTGGATGTGGTCTCTCGAAATATCTTATACTGCACTCACCTTGCTTTTGAGGATGTGAGATGATGGAATGCCTATGTGACAAGAGGAAGTGAGATGAATGACGTGGGCATGGGAACATGGCATTCGGCTACTGTTGATCATCTGCTTCTGGTTTGCAGTTAACCGCAATTAACTGAAAAGCGAAACCACAGGTAAGCGGGTTGGGGAACTACTGTATAGGACATTCTGGAAAAAGCAAAATTATGGAAAAAACAATAAAAAGATCAGTGGTTACCAGGGGTGGGGGGCCAAGGGAGAGATGAATAGGCAGAACACAGAGGATTTTTGAGGCAGTGAAAATACTCCATCGAACTTACAATGATAGCTACATGTCAGTATACATTTGTCTAAATCCATAGCATGTATAACACTAAGAGTGAGCCTGAGGCAAACTGTGGATTCAGAGTGATTATGATGTGTCACTGTTGGTTCATCTTCCATAAAAAAATGTACCATTCTGGCGAGTGGCATTGATAATGCATGTGTGGCTGCACATGTGTAGGGTCAGGGGCATATGGAAAATCTCATGCTCAATTTTGTTGTAAACCTAAGACCCCTGTAAATAAAGTCTTTTTATTGCTTCCTAAAAAAAAAAAGAGAGAGAAATGTAGCTAAAGAGTATTGGATAAAGAACCAGGACATCTGGGTAGAATTCAAGCTCTGTTGTATACTTCTATGTGACCTTAGATCACTGAACTTCTCTGGGTTTTAGTAGCCTCATTTGTGACTTAAGGAGATTCTTTCAGATGATTGTTCTAGATCTTTCTAGCACTAATTACTTAAAATTGCGTGAAGACCTCAAAGACACTGATATTTATTCAAAGAAAAAAAGAAAGTATTAGTCAGAACTATCCTTTGCAAGTTTCCTGTAATTGTGGTACACAAGAGAAATCCATGCACAGACATTAAAAACCAGAATATGGTTAATTTTTTTAAAAGCTAGTTCGTTTTGAAAATAATCAGCTGAATTTCATTCATCTGATAAGTAAATATTGGTTAAAAATGTTTTACACAATATTTAAGCCCAAATTTTCCTCCTAAATCAGTTAGTCTATGTAGAAACAGCCCAGCTACAGCAAGTGAGTCTTCACTGAGTAGGTTCTTGGCTATCTTGTTGAGTCAGCTGAGACTGTGTCCAACACCATTCATAAAAGACTCCAAGAGAGCCCTTTGTGGACGAGGTGTTTAACTGATAATTCACCATCCAACTGCAAGCTGAGCTCTCCTGCAAAGCCCAAGTGAAGGAAGAGAAACAAAACAAGAAAGTTTGATCTAAAAACAACAAAGCTTTACAAATCCCCCATGAGGATCTCTAAAATCCACTGGGATTTGGCAAAAGATCATTTGGATGGATTGCATGTAAAAATGACAGGAATACAACTTGGCTTCTCAGAGATTGCCTGGGGCTGTAAAGGTCAGTGGTGGGGCGGGGGAGATGAGGATTGCAAATCAGTGCAGCTCAGGGATCTGAAAGCAGTGTTGCTGTCTGATCTCAGAACCGCAGATCAGAGCTGACTTTATTCCTTCACTGCCCTTTACAGACCAAGCCCTGGGATCCTTCCTTGGCAGTTGAAGCCTTAGTGGAGGCAGTCGGTTTTCTGCTTAGCAATTGGGCTGGGAATAGAAGTTGTAGAGCTAGTTAATGCAGAAAGTTCCAGGAGGCAGTTAAAAATGCAGGCAAGCAGAAAGAATTGCGAGGATGTAAAACTCCTTTACCTCCTTGTCTTCATGTTGTGTACACAGTCCTCCATTTTTGTTTTCATTTCTCTTTCTCTAACTAAATTGTGACCACTTGTGACCGTTTAGCATTTATTTTTGTGGCTCTGCCGCCTAATAGTGTCAGTCCTGATGGACAAAAAATATCTGTGGAATAAATTATTCTCTTGTTATTTAACTCTTGGTCTTGATGAAGAGGGAATGCTATTTAAATTGGCTACATACTAAGAGAAATACATTCCAAAGGAAAAAAACTCTTCAATTACTTTTTCCTTTGAAATCCAGCTCTATTTTGCATAGACTACTATTATTCGGATAGCACATCAGTGCTCAGTCACTGTTTCACATAAACATGGACCTGTAGTAGACATAATTGTTTAAGATGTGGAATGTGACCATAATAACAAACCGAGAGAACACAATAGTGCTAAGTGGAACCCAAGCAGGAGCTAAACAAACCAGACAATGGTTAAGATAAAGTTAAAGACGACGAGATAACATTCAGGGATGTTTGCCATCACGTGGAATAAGTATTTCTCCATTGTGTTGGAGTAGATCGTTCATCCGTAACCCAAGTGTCAGTCGTGGGTACAGCTCGGTCCCCTTCCCTTCTGGTGTCAACCTTTATTTTAAAACCCCAATAAGATAAGGCTGCGGAAAAATCCCGCCAGTGGATCTTTGTGGTTGCTTGTGCTTGTCTTTGTCCAGGCTGCAGAGCACTCTCGGACTATTGCTCTTAGTTTTTGCTGTTCCTTTCTTTTCTTCCAATGAAGCTTTGTGGGAACTGTTGGGATTGCAGCAGAGCCCCATATAGACAGCAGCTTAAAACTGAATATGAGATGTCACTGTCCTAAAATTCTTTGCTGCTGATGCGTTTCAAGGAGGTTCTGTGCAGGACTGGCTTTTATTCTCGTAACTCTTATCTTCCGTTTGTCTCTTCACGGTGTGGAACCTGGTGAGATTCAAAGTTCTTCTCGCTTAATTGTATGAAGTGATTCATTTCTAATTTTCCGTAGCCTTTCAGACTATGTCCAAAGGTGGGGTGGGATGGGTATTCACCATGGCTAATATTTGTTTTCCAAATGAACCACATGTCCTCTGGTTGGATGCCACACTGCAAGAGTGCAGATGTGACCATAATCTGCTCTTGTTCTAAATAGTCATTTTCTTCTGGATAACCATAGAAAAAGTTGCTTTCTAGGCTCAGAATTTTCTAGAGCCAAAAACGTGGAAGCCCTAGAATGTCTGATTTGAAAGCGTATCAGAATTCAATCAAATAGAACATACCTATGTGTTTTCTTTTCTTGTCTCTCTTTTGTCCATATATTTTCAACACTTCACCCTCATGATTTGAAATCCAGATGTGCAAAGGCTAAATGCTAAGCTGTTCTCATAGCATAGATACTGGTCATAAACCAAAACTGAGTGGTACCTGCAGGGTTGAGTCAGTCCTATTCTTCCTTATTCAATAACACTTCAAGTCACTCTGGTTTAATGATTTACTTTTAGTGGACCTGACTATCTCAAAATATTATCATTAGATGTATTTAGCTTTGATTACAATTTCAAACTTGTCCAACAAACCTTGTGAAATTTATACTTGGTAGTGGTCAGACATAATAGCAATGAGAAACCTGTAACTGGCTACTCTGTTAAAAAAAATCCTCAGGAATAATAAAAATAATGACAGCAATACCATCTATAATCAATTGAGTATTCCTCTGTGCCAAGTACTCTTCTAAGCATTTTATGTATAATAGCTGCTTCACCCCAACCTTGTGAGGTAGGTTCAGTTAGCACCCGTTATTGTACAGATGAGGAAATAGGGGCACAAGAATTGAACAGCATGTCCAAGGAAGGGAAGATTTACCATGTGGTCTGTTGGGCTGCAATCGGCCTATCGGTCTCATGTTGGATTTTCTCTCTGCCAAATGAGATGGAGAGACTTAAAGATCCACAGAAGTGAGGACAGTTGCAAAGACGTGGACTCACATCAGCCAACACCCATGTGGGTGCTCTTTGCATTATTGTACCTCTTCCCCTCTTCCCAAAAGGCTTTGGAGTTTCAAAGTTTTGAGGAAAGGGATGTGTATTTTGCAGCTATCTGGAGGAAGTCAACAAATGGCAGTCAAGGGGCTCCAGTGGCTGTTTGGTTCATCTGTTACTAGGAACATGTTGCCATTGTTTTCAGAAAAGAATTAGTTATTATGTATTAATCAGTGTCTGATTCAGGAATGCACTTGCCCATTACAATGAAAAGTCCCACTGTTGTGACCCTCTATTAACCTTACAAGTGCAGTACATCATTCTAGCTGCACAGTAAAGCTTAAACTTTATTGAATAGAGACCAGCACAGAAAATAAGGTACAATGTCTAAACGTGCAATCATCTTTTAATTATCTGGTGCTCTGTGATACCAAACCATTTCTTTTTTTTTTTTTTTTTGAGAGGGCATCTCTCATATTTATTGATCAAATGGTTGCTAACAACAATAAAATTCTGTATAGGGGACTCAATGCAAAATCATTAATCAACCCCGAGCCTAATTCTCAACAGCCTCCAATCTTCTGAAGCATAACGAACAAGTTCTTACATGGTGAACAATTTCTTACATAGTGAATAAGTTCTTACATGCCAAACCATTTCTCTGTCAGAGCAAATGACAAATTAATTCAGGAAAAAAAAAAGCAATCAAGATAATTCCCCATTTAATTTTCTCAAAAGGGGCTAGATGCCATAAGGAGCCCAGAAAACAGGATTTCTCTGTAGATGGTTTCCACTTCTCTCTACAAATGCTTTTCAATTTGCTGTCTTTGCAAGTCAGTTCTCTCTGCTGCATTTGGAAGATAATGCCTGTATCCCAGTTACCAAGTTTATATCATTTTCATATAAGTGAACCTCCACTGAGATATCCCCCTGAAGGTCACAGCTGCATGGAGAGGCTCTGATTGACTCACTTTGGTTCTGGTGTTCAACCACTGCCAATCAATGAGTTCTAAGTGGTAGTGTTAGGTAACAATACATGGTTTCCAGGCTCCCATTCCTGTGACCCAGGGGATGAGAGTGGAGCGCTGTTCTCAGAGAAGAGGAACTTGTGAGCAGAGCAGACCCTACAAGGGGCTCTTCATGTAAACTAGGTCCCTGTGTGAACCAGCCTGTAGAAAGTCAAGGACTGTGGTGAATTCAAGGACAGTACCCTTCTATCCAGGTAGGTATATTTTTAGACTAGATCATTGAGCATGGAATTAGGGCAACAAACTTAAAATCAACCTGAATAAACCAAAATGTTAACTTGAGTTTGCTGTAACAAAAAAATATAACGGATTCCAGAGCTAAGTGGAAGTGTTTTGGATTATTCCTGATACCACACCCTTAATTTGTGTGGATAATTAAGCTTTTAGTCATCCTGGTGATGTTTAAGATTTAGCTTAAATTAGACTACCACATTTCCTGCTATAATTGATGGCCACATCCTTGGAGAGTGTAGGGTTTTCAAATATCTGCATATTATTATATAAATAATCTGGGGCATGAGAAGAGAAAGAGGAAATTCTTGTCAGGTTCCTAATGTGTCTTTTGTATTCTCTTAAAACCTGAAAGAAACTTGAGAGATAATCCATTTAGATCCCTTCATTTTACAGATGGGAAGTGAGAACAGAAAGAGTTGACTAGTCCATTGTCATATAACATTTGAGTGTCAGATCCAGGATTAAAATCCTAGATTCTCGTCTTCTTTTTATTATGTCCTATTATTAATTAGAAGTCACAAAACAAATGACAGCACTCTTAGGTAGTTAATATTTTCACTACTTTTTAAATTACTTTTTCCAACATCTGTACTTCAGTTATTCAGTGTAATATTTTTTAGGCCTTAAGTATAAATGCTGTGGATAATTTTCTGGCTAAATCAACTAACCTGTAATAATAAGGCAGCAGTACAGATGACTAAATAGTAGAGTATGTTTTTTGTTTTTCTTTTTTCTTTCTTTTTTTGGTAGATAACTAGTTTTATGTTTTCTTAATTGCAAAAGGAAAAACAGAAAACATATGCTTTATAATTTGGAGTAAATTTGTTTTTCACTTCTTATTGTTAAGAAAACTATAAGGACAAATTTCAGTAACTGTAATTTTATGTTTTGGAACCATGAGAACACATGACCCACAATGCCTTTTATTTTTTATTTTTCCACTCCTTGAAGGCAAGCTCCGAGAAATGAGCTTTGTATTAGTTTTAAAAACTGGCTCATGGATTTATATGTGTACAATATTCTTTCAATCTTTCTCCTTTTATTGCTCACAATAAACAAAGAAGAAATGTGACTACAGAGATTTTATTCACCCAAAGATGGCCATGCTAAATTCCAATATGCATTCTCAATTCCAAATGATTTGGGAAATGGAGCGTGATGATAAACAGGAAATTGAAAAAAAAAAATGTAAGTGCAATGTGCCAACCTCCCTTCACCAGAGAGTGTGGGGTTAGAGTTCTGAATTCCTGGGTTGTAATTTGTCCAAGTTTTAAATATAGACTGCCTTAATTTGTGTTTTCAATTTGATAGAATAACTTATTTGATTCTCAAATGGTACTTTATTTTTAATTTCACGATCATGTTTCTAAAAAAAAAAAAGAGAAGGCTTTCTGGGAAGGTTAAGCTCCTAAGTGATAATGTTTAAAAAATTTAATTAAAATTATTGTCAAAGAAAAGCAGAGTCATATTGTAAAAACTCAAATAGGACTACAAGAGTCCTATTTCTTAACATTGAGTCATGCTCAGTAGGAGTGGAAACTTAAATTCTTAGCTGACTCCTCTGAATTTTATCTTCGTATTTCTAAATATGCTGAAAAATTTTTGAGTTGTTTTTCAATTTTAGGCATTATTTTACTGGTTGGTTTTCTGTACACAGCTTTCCCAACTCCAGCCTCTTGAGCTACAGCTGTGCTGATATTTACATTGTCATAATACTATTAACACTGAATTTTGGCTTAACCAAAAATTATAATATTGGGAAGTTGGGGGTAGAAGTGTGCATTTAGATGTAAATGAGGGATATTAGTATACAAAGTTCTAAATCCTTTTCTTCCATCATCAGTACATGAATTTCTATATACAATTTAAAAAATGAAGATCAAATATATAAGAAAAAGAAAAAGAACAGGGTTGCTAGGCAGAATCTGCTGCTTGGTGAATATGTTTGTTTTTAATGAAAATGTATATTTAAAAAACATAATCAAAGAAGTACACATTTTACATGTTTCCCTTTTAAATAAGCTTTTGTTTTTCCCAGCATTAATCTTTGCCTTAATTTTTTATTTGCCTGTCTCCCCGCACATCTCTCACTAATTGGAGTTGCATATCAACTCTCAGGCCAGTCAAACATTTCAGATGGTCTATCAGTCCTGTTTTCCCTTGGAGTCACCCTGGTTGGAACTTTCTAACTTGTGCCAGTCTGGACAGGTTTCTGGGCTTGATGACCAGCTGACCTCCCAGGACTTTCCTTTATCTTCATTCTGGAAACGTCTTCCCTCTCTTATGTGAGATCTTCTGTTTCCTGGAACCTTTTCCTGGGCTACTTTCCCATTTTGTAGGATACATTTCCCAGTCACTTGTTGAGAAAGGCTGCTTGATAGTTGAATCTCTTGAGACAGTATTTCATGTCTGAAAACCTTTTTATTCTGCTTTCTTACATGATTGGTATTGTGTGTGAATATATGTGTGTGTAGAATTCTATGTGGAAACTCATTTGAATTTTGAAGACATTGTTTCTTCTGTCTGCGAATGTTTCTGAACAGAAATCTAACAATATGATTCACAATCTTTTATACATACTCGATTTTCTAAAGTGTGTATTTGAATTTCACAGTGATGTGTGTTAACGAAGGTCTTTAAAAAATTTATTGTGCTGAATACTCAGTGGGATATTTTAAACAAAAAGTTGATATCCTTCAGGGTCAGGCATTTTTTTCTTGAGTTATTTCTCTGATAAACTTCTGTCCTCCAGGATGATTTAGACCTCTATGGATTGGGGCTATATGCCTTGTGGACTACATTTGAAGGAGACTTGAGTGTGGACCTGTTGGATTTATAGAGGAATTCCCAAAAGTTCTGAGCCTCTCAGTTTCTCCAGAGAAACCAGTCTCCTGCCTGGGCCTTCTAAGCCTGGCTGCTAATTTTGCGGATCCAAGTAAAGAAGAGAAAGGAGAAGAACTTCCCTGGTTAAATTTCTCCAGACAGTGAACTTCCTGTCTTTTACTAGTGTGCAGGAAGGGTAGTTAACTAGTTTGAAGAGTGGAGGGGTTTAGCTTTGTTCTGCAGTGCAGTTACAGTATTTGTGAGGAGTCTGATCTTTTTGAGGCCTGCTTTTAAGCTTTTTTAGGTAGGACTGGAGCAACGTTTGATCTAGGGCTAATTTTTCTCTATTACAGAAGTAAGTATCTTTCTGAATGCTCTACCTGGTGGGCCAGGAATTACAAGGCCTTCCATGCCAGCTGGTGAGTACAAAATTATTCTAGGATGTGTGAAGCCAGTGATTATTACTTCCTTTGGGTTCTTCTTTCCACAGTTTCATGTGATTTCCTCATATATATGTACTGGTCAGTATTCCCTTGAAAATTTGGGAGGGCTCTTTTGAATATTTCTGCAACTCAATCTATCTGTGCAGTATTTTCTCAAAGGGATTTGTCTTGCAAACTCTAGGCACCTTTATCTCCTTGTACAAGCCACTCTTTCTCCTCAACTCAGGAAGGTGACTGAACTCAAGCTGGGTTCCACCTTCCTGCACGGCCGCATGCAAGACCTTCCCAGGTAGTAATCTGGGACAGTTGCACTTAATTTATTTGGTAGTTATCTTCAGGGATCTCCGTCCTGCACTGCCCAGTGTCCAGTGCCTGAAAAACACAGTTTCATATATATTTGCCACCTTTTTTTTTTTAGTTGTTTAGTGGAAGCATAAATTCAGTCCCCTGTTATTCTGTCTTGGTTAGAAGTGGAAATCCTGTTATTCTATTTTTTTGTGATAAAACTTCAGTTTCTTGGTTCTAAACTACTCAGTTCAACTTTGGAATGTTTACCTAGGCCACTCTAGGTGGCAGCATTAGGCATCATGTCGTTATTCTTAGTTTTGTAAAAGCCACTAGAAGGGTCTTTATTCCTGGCATCTGTAAAGTCATCCTATTCTTACCTCCCCAAACATTTACTGAGTGCCAGGTCCCTACTGCTTAGGATGTAGAAGTGAAGAAGACAGTTGAGGCCCTTTCTTTTAAGGAGAAAACATTAAATAAATGATGATAATACAAATAGATTCCTACCACTATCTCCTTATTCTATTTTTCTTTATAATACTCTTTGCCACCTCATATACCGTATGTCCATTGGTTTAAATTTTGTTTTTGTTCCAGGGAGGTTATAAACTCTTATGACATCAGGAACTTTTTTTTTTTCACTGCTCTATGCCCTAGAAAAATTTCTGGAATGTAGTGAGTACTTAGCAAATGTTTGTTAAATAAAAGAATGTTGACTGAAAAGTGCTACAAAGAGGAAGACAAAGGTGTAAGGATATTCTGGAACACCTCTCCAGGATATAGGCCTTGGAATCACCTTCATCAGAGTCATTTCAGGTGATTGATTAACATGCTCGTTTTTTGAGCCCCTCCCCAGATTGACTGGTACTGAATTTCTGAGGGTGAGGCTTGGCAATTACAAATTTTAACAGCCTTCCCAGATAATATGCACACACCATGAATTTGGAGAACCCTTGGTTGGGGTGTAGGGAAGGTTGAAGAGAAGTGGTCATGTAAATGAAACACTGAATGGTGTGTGTGTGTGTGTGTGTGTGTGTACAACCTCCAAGCGGGAAGGAGGTATTTTAGCAAGTGTTTTTAGCAGGACAGGGACATCATTAGGTCTATGTCTTTAAAAAACATCATTCTGAATATAGCAGGGTAGTTTGTTTAGCTCAAAAATTCTCTAGCAGTTGTAGCTGAGAGGTCTTATACATAGAAATCATGTGCTTTGGAATCAAATAGACCAGACACAACTTCTTATTAGCTGTGTGACAAAGAAAAAGGCTATGATTTCTCTTAGCCTTACTTATATGTAAAAGGAGGATAAGAATGCTTTTCTTATCCTCCTTTTACATGTGATTCGCTGGCTTGATTAATGTAAAATACTTGGTACATATGGACCTGGGAATAGTGTTGGTTTCTTATGACCCTTATCCTCAGGGTGCCTCTGCCCTTTGGAAAAAGTCAGGGAAACACATCAAATATGGGCATACTCAGGGCTAATATTGGCAAGTTGTGAAACCAGTTGCAGGTCTGAGAGGTCCTGCAGAATGTTGAGTGAAACTGTGGGTAGGCAACGACTATTGGAGGCAGTGTCGGGAAGAGAAGAAAGTGGTGTGTCCAGTTTGTTCTGAAAAAGACATGAATAATTTACACACCGACAGCCTGTCATTAGGGACTGAGACTGGCGGCCAACCACTCAACAAGATCTTTCTCAAAACCAGCTCAAATCACTTTAGTTCCAGTAATAGAGTTTTCCAAGTATTTCATTAGATTTCTCTCTTCCCTCTGATACATTGCTTTTGATTGCATAGGAATAAAAATATCAAAAACATTTTCTGCCTTGTTTTCCCTTCCCTTTCTTTCCTTCCTCCCTCCATCCTATCTTCCTTCCTTCCTTCTCCTTTTTTCTTTCTTCCCAACATACATCTTAAACCATTAGCCTCCAAGAGTTGGACCTGTTCAACATTTTCCTATTACTAGAATTGAGTGATGGTTTGAGCAGAGATCCATGCTCCCCAGCCAGCATCATGTTCCTCCCTCCCACACACCATCCACTGTGCTTAGTTACCTCTCATCAGGTGTCACATTCTTGGAGTGCAACTTTGTTCCCTTTTGAGGCTTTCCTTAATGTTCACTGTAACCTGTTTTCATCTGGCTAGAATCAATGTGGAGAGATCCAGGGTAAACCTTGGCTTGTCGAGACATTTTTTTATTCAATCAAATATAAATAAGCAATGCACATACACACACTACAATCTCACTCATATAGTCTTCAGTGCCTATTATGTATCTGGCAATATTGATCATGGGTACATGTCAGTGAGTAAAGCAATCAGAATCCCTGCACTCATGGGGGAGATAAACAAAATCATATACACAAGTTCATGTATAATAATACATGGTGATAAATTCTATAAATAAACAAGGCACATGAGCAGACTATAACAAGGGGGAGAAGAAACTCATTTAGCATGCTGCTGGAAATATCTCTGAAGATAGGAGTTTGCAGGATGAGACAGGTCAGCCAAGATCAGAGAGACATGCCCTCGAGGCAGAGGGTGTCGACAGCATGAGTGGAAGTCCTGACACAGGAAAGAACTTTTTTGTGTGAGGAATTGAAAGGAGACCAGTGTTGCTTGGGCGTGGAGCATAAAGAGAAAGAGTGACTCAAGATGAAGTTGTACAGGTAAACAAATGAAAAAGTACAGAAAAATAGAGCAGCAGCTAAGAGTTCAGGGAGTTCTCCTGGTTCTTTGTTGTTTAATGGGGGATACTAGAGCTTGTTTGTATGAACTGAAGAAAATAATCTGATCTCAAGAGAGTGACTTATGATCCAGGAGAGAGAGGAAAAGACCAAACAATGCAAGTCTTTGAGGAGATGAAACCCAGTGCACTTACTGAGAAACTGGCTTTTGAGATGAAAAGGGATACCTGACAGAAGGGGATGGAGGCTAAAATTAGATCTGTAGATTTGCTGGTGGGAGTATTAGGGGATTCCTATAGGATGGGCATGTCCAGTGAAGTTGTGATGCCAGGGTTCTTGTTCATGGAGCCAAAGAATGAACTTCGCAAACTCTCAAAGTAGGAGAGCCAGGGAGAGGCTTTTACTTAGAGATAAAGTGAGAAGAAAGAGCTCCTGGCTCACACCCAGAGGGGACGAGAGAGCCCGTAGTTGTGCGTTGCCTAGGGGTTTTATAGGCAGTTGGGGATGTGATAAAGGGCTTAGGGGTGTGGACTTGTTAAGTGGTCCCTGAATATTTAAAATTAACTTAACACAAGAAATTTACTGCTCTGATTTTTCCCTGAGATATTGGCATCTTGGTCTGGGAGCATATCAAACAAGACTTCCTACCCAGCCTCCAAGGTGGGCTGAAGTATTGTCTGTTTGCTAAAGAGTAAATTAAGATTCTTACTTCTTAACTTCCTGGGTATTAAAATGTAATCTTATTTTTAAGATGAAATCCTTCCTGCCTTTTACTATGTTGTTTATGGCTGGGCTTGCTTGCCATTATTAATTACCCAGATTGCAAATCAGGTCTGAAGGAGGAAAGACAGCACATAGGCGTGGGCCTTTTAGCATGCTGAAGTGAATCTTACACATGATTATAAATGATTAGCATAATAAAAAACATGGGCTACTTTCCTTTATCTAAGGAATACTAACTGATATTACTAAAGGATGACTCTAGAGCTTAATGTTTAACACAGAGTTTTGGTAGGGGGTTTCCTTGCATGTAGTTACATTGCTCTTGGCTGTAAATATCCTGCCTTGCTTTTTCCGGAGTCCCTCACCCTACTCTGACTACACCCACGGTCCCTGTCTCAGTTGGAGATATGCTCCTGGGCTGAGGGTGGTAGGGTCACAGAACTGCTGTGGCATTGTGTGGGGGTGTGCAGGGGATGGCACAGAGATAAGACTTGAGGGCAGGCATGAAAGCAGTATGACTATTGGACAGTGTTGAGTCTATTGGATATTTGAGATTGTGTGTCCAGAATGAAATCAGTCTTCCTGATTGTATGGATACAATAGCAATGGACTTAGTATTCCAAAGTGAAGCAGTCTTGGAAATATATCCAAAAGCCAGCTCTAGATTCGCTTCTTTTCTGGCCTGAGTGAAAGCAACTCTCCTCTCTGCCCCCATGTCTGAAAAAGGAGTCTGCCAAGAGCAAGAAGGGCTGAAATCTAATGCAGACTTGGTGTGCTAAGGTGAGAGCTTGTGAATAACAGCACTATTCACGGGCAGAATCCCAGGGCTGCTGGTTAGAGTCTCTAGGATGAGAGGCTGAGATGGAATTTGAGATGTAAGATGTTTCTTAGAGATTGTGATGATTGATTTTATGTGTCAACTTAACTGGGTTAAGGGTTGCCCAGACAGCTTGTAAAACATTACTTCTGGATGTATCTATGAGGGTGTTCCCAGAAGAGATTAGCATTTGAATTACAAGAGTAAAGAAGGTCACCCTCACTAATGGGGGGCATTATTCAATCCACAGAGGGCCTGAACAGAACAAAAAGGCAGAGGAATGGAGAATTTGCTCTGTGCTTGAGCTGGGACATCCATTTCCTCCTGTCCTTGGATATTGGGGCTCCTGGTCACTGGGCCTTTGTCTAGGATTTACACCATTGGCTCCCCTGTTTCTTAGGCTTTTAGGTTGGACTGTAACTATACCACTGGCCCTCCAGGGCCTCCAGCTTGCAGACAGCAGATGTGGGACTTCTCAACCTCCATACTCCTTTGACCATGAAGTGCCAACAGCTGGGGTCTGTCTGCTGCCTCCGCTACCCACAGCTGGGCAGTGAGTCCTTCCTCAAAGGGGCATCTGGGTGGTATATTTCCCTGCCTACCACACCCAGCATCAGACCTGTGGCACTGAGTCTTTCCAGATCTCAGTCTCCTTCCTCATCTTTATGGGCCACATGCCGTCCCATAGGTACTTAAAGTGAGGTTAACAAACGTAGTAATCATGTTACATTGAACTATTTTTTTCTGTTTTCTTATGACACCTTTTCCTTTACAATTCAACTGCAAGAGGCAACACCTTTAAAAAAATCAAATTTTAAATATATATTTTATTATACTATTTATAATATTAAGATGATTTTGCTTTGAGGAAAATCTCTTTTGATCAAGTTTCCTATATTCAAATGCTCTTTTGGTGTGAATTTCAGAAAGATAATTTTCCTTTTCTTTCTTTTGTTATTGTGGTCAAATATACATAACATATGGTCAAAGAAAGTTACCATTTTAACCACTTTTAACGGTACAGTTCAGGGCATTCGGTACATTCACATTGTTGTGCAACCATCACCACCATCCATCTCCAGAACTTCATCTTCTCAAACTGAGCTTCTGTATCCATTAAACAGTAACTCTCCATTCTCCTCTCTCTGGGCCCTGGCAACCGCCATTCTACTTTCTGCAGTTACAACACTTCTAACATAAGTACTGTGTTTCTGAAGAAATGAAAAGAGAAAGAAAAGAGTCATTGCTTAGCTTGAAGCACTATTGCCCTTTTATCTGGGCTGCCAGAGCCCAGAGGTCCTGCACTTTAGAAGGCACCTCCCTGCTTTGCCCACAACACACACCCTCACCGGGGTGGGGGCGGCCGTGGGGACACGGTCACCCAGTCTGCCACATCCCCAGCACCGAATAGCTGCCTGATCATGAATCCTACTCATCACACTGAGAACTTATGAAGGAAGCCCACTGCTCAGAGAGAACGTAGTCTGCTATTACCAGAATGATAAAACAGCTTAATATTTCTACCTTGTGAATTGAGACTCCCCATTCAAACAAGTGTCATGGTTATTTATGCATTTCAGATACTTATCCATTGTCTGTCCCATATATATTACAGTAGCTTTAAGTATGGAATTCTAGTTCTTCACCTTGTCTTGCAGAGATTTGAGGCATTGCCTCCTTTTTCTGATCCTTGTGGGAATTCTTTGTCCACCACCCTATGTCTACTCCTGGCTTTGAGTTCCCACTGTGTTTCTGGAACCTGAAATCTTCCTCTTATTATTTATGTTTAGATATATAGTAGAAATTTTTTCTTTTTGTTATATTTTCTCCAGTGTTTCTATGGTGTTTGGACTGAGAGTTCAGTCCATCATATTATCAGGGGCCACTCTTCTCTAGTTGCATTTTACAAATGAGGAAATTAAAGCTCACGAAGGGTCATCTGATAGAGCCAGAAAGAGAATCTGGTTCTCTTAGACTTCAAAGTCCATCCTCTTCACTACACCACACTGTTATATTCGGGTGGGAGAGGTGGATGGATGGCCTGGGCCAAGGCTCAAAGGTGGAAATGAGCAAGTTATGCATGGGAGGCAGCAATCCGGAGGAAAAAACAAATCAAGTGAGAGAATAAAAAGGGTAACTTTATATACGGATCTAGAAGGCAAATATCTGTGAATGGCTAAGATCAGATTTTAGTTTTCATATGCACCGTGACAGATTAAAGACAATCTGTACAGATTCTTGGCTTTAAGAACTGCCACAATGGTGAGATTAATGGACCATACTGCCCCTTATAAAAAACACAAAATACATGAGTATTGGAGTTACTGCAGTGAAGAGCTTGTGAGAGGTTAAACTTGACCCTGAGTGTAGGATAAAGGATAGACCTTTTTACATACATTTACTGGAAATTGATTTGAATAACATAAAATAGAAGATTTACAAATAAGATGGGAAGAGATGCATCATTCTGAAAACGTATTAGTAAAGATAACTAAACTTGACTGCCGCAGTGACTGAATAAATCTAGCAGAAGGCCATTAGCTCTTGAAAGTTCCCCAGTGACTCAAATCTACTGCTAGGATCCTTAAGCTTGCCTGTGCAGCATTTTGTCCTTTTTGTAGAGAAGAACACCAAGATTTGCAGAGGGTGAGTAATTTGCTTTAGATCACCCTGTTGATAAGTTATGACTGAGATCCATGGCTGCAGCTGTTAACCACTGTGTTCTAACCTTCACTCTAGCCAAGAAGGATTTCTCATACATCTTGCAAGGTAGTTTGCTAAACATTGTTGGGGAGGAATTTTAATCAGAAATAATATGTGCTCTTGAAGACTTCATAATTTACTAGGAAAATACTAATCCATTATAATGCATGGTAGACAGTGGGCTCGGGAATGGAGAATTCACCTTTAAGAAGACTGCCTGGAGGATGGAGCAGTGAAGTGGGCCTTGGAAAAGAGGTAAGATATGTCCATGCCAAGCCAAGAAGATAAGAATAGAGAAGAAAGAAGTGAGCATTCCAGGTAGCTGGCAGAGTAGGAACAAAACTATAGAGGCAACAAAGGCAAGGCATTTTTGGGAGAAAGTTAAGTAGCAAGTTGGATTGGACAGAGAGTATGTGTTGAAGTAGAAAGATAATGCTGAAAAATACAGTGAAGATTTCAATAGTATGAGTAGTAATTATAGCTAATATTTGCCAGGCTCTTAATATGTGTCAAGCAATGTCTTTGGGGGCTTTAAATTCATTATGTCACTGAAAACTTCTAACTAACCTGTGAGATGATATGATCTGTATCTCCCCCTCCCCCATTTTACAGATGGATAGACTGAGGATTTGAGAAGTAATTTATCTCAGGTCACATGGAGAGTAGTTATAATGTTGAGATTCAAACCCAAGTTAGTCTAATATTAAACCCATGTTCTTATTCATGAAAGTTTATGGTCACCCAGCAAACACTATTATCAACACCAAATAGGCTCTGCTTCAGAGCCACAGTTTTGAATACTGTGACATATGCTTTCTTCTCTAATTTATCCTGGTCTGATGTATATTGTCATTTCCCTGCAAACTTTCAAATGGCTATCGGGATGAGTTGGTTCTGATTTTACCCCAGTAGAAAAAGGAGAAAGAAATGGAATGTGAACCAAATTACCCTCTGCTGGAAAGTTGTCTCCTCTTTCCAGACTTAACTATATAAAGGCTGGGTCTTCACATTACTGTAAGAGAAGAGACTCACTCAACCATCAGCTTATACTGGGGGAGGGACGAGAAGATCATTCCCTGAGGCTCTGGAGAGCAGATCCCTGGGAGCACCTTGCCAGAGGGCTAGTGTGTTGGCTTCACACAGGGCTAATGGTTTGGGGCCACCATACATCCTGGTTTGCTGAGGGTGGTCTTTGTGCCTGTTAACCTGCTGTAATTACTCATAGTGCCATCTGTCAGTCTCAGCTTGTAAGAGTTTGGATAATAAATTATATGGCTACTCAACTGAAGCCAGGGTAGCCAGCGAGGTTGGAACAGCTCCCATTGCCACCACTTTGGGTGAGATTTTTGTCTTACAGGAAGTTATAGCCAGGAGGCTAGACTGCTAGTCTCCAATTCTGCTTCTTCACAACCCGGCCGAATAAATAATACCTTAGGGATGTTCATTCCAATCATTAAAGCGAATGACTGCTGGTCTTCTTGCTGCTCCAGAGGCAATGACAGTCAGGTCTTCTTGGCGTTTGAAGGGATGGACTCAGGGTGGTAGAAGAGGAGAGGCTGTGCTTACCCATTAAGTTAGTAGTTTGGGGAGTGGGAGTATATGGGCTGTGAACTCAGAAGGTCCCATCTAAATCAGAGTCGTGTGGCAAGTCATGCAAAGGGAGACGCAGGCTATGCCCTGGGGTGGGAAGTCTCCTGAATGAGGCAGTTATGAAGCCTCCCTCTGTCTAGGAAAGAATGTGCCTATATTGGAAGAGTTACCCGTAGTCATTGAGGTTTCATACCAGAAATTTAAAAGAGTATAAAAAACTATCTATCCTGGGTTACCTCTTAACTTGCAATAATTTGATTATTGATTATTGGGAGGATATTATTTTTGTATGCAATTCATTCAGAAGAAATTTGTTCGGGACCTACAAGATGCTGAGTCACAGGCCTAATTAGGGCTGAGATTGTGAGGAACCAAAGAAAGATAATGTTCCTGTCTGTCAGACTCATTCTCACCATCTAGTACAACACACCACTGAAGCAAATATTTTTTAAACACCCCAAACAATACTGTGTATTACTGGTGGAAACATTCACATATAATAAAAATACAAAATGTCATGGGAATGGTGAGACAGCTCTTAGATATCAGTTAGCTTTAGGGAGGATGGGAGGGATGGAAAGGGATGGGCCTGATTGGATTGCTGGATTGGAAGCTGGACTAGAAGCATTTTATTTCAGAGAGAGAAAGAGCAAGAACTGAAACAAAAATGGCAAACATTTCAACGTCTAAATCTTAAGATGGTATCACTGATATCAGTATTTTTCTAAACATTTGAAATATAATTAAACACTTAGAAAATTCTACAACTGCTTTCTCAAGAAAGTGGGCCCATAACCATGGGGACCCTTTTGCAATGACAAAGACTGATGGACAAGGAGGTGATGAAGAAAGGTAGAAGGAGGAAGAGGGGATGATGGACAGGGACAAGCCTGAGGCTGCATGGGTCAGAGTCTGTGGAAAATCTCCGTGTGGTTGGACTATATCCCAGAAAGGGATAGCTATAGGTAATTTGAAGTTGTGTGTGTTGGTCTCATATAAACCTCTCCCTCTCACACACATGCACTTGGTGGGAGCTGTTGTCTTTTCCACTGAGGAAAGTGCCACGTTCTAATCTGGGTGACTCTGGTATAGAAAGAAATAGAACAACAGGTGCAGGATCAGCAGCCCCCATTGGTGAGCTAGCTCAGTGGAAGCAGGAGTTGAGCGCCAAGGTTGACTGCAGGATCTACCTCTTGAGGAATTCACAGAAAATTTGAGGAGGACTTCGGAACTCCACAGAGTCAGGCCTATGAGACAGTGGAGGTGAGGCTATCCTCACTAAAGCTCAAGGCGGGGAGACCGCAGAGAACTCTGGGTGAAATTGTTTCTCACACCAATGGTTGAAGGAAGCTTTTCAACCACAGTCCCTATGAATGAAACTCTAGGAAAACATGGGAAAAATAGAGAAAAGGAAATGTGGGGGGAGAGGAAATGTGAGGGAGACAGAAAGAAGTAAAAATAAAAGAAAGTGCATGTGATAGGAACTCGTAGAAAGGCACCTGGGGATCCCTGAGGTCTCACTGAGTGTGGGAAAAACAGGCCACCCAGCCAATCCTCATTGGCCAAGAACAGCCCCAGGAAAGTCCTTATGGAACCTGAGGAGCAGGAGAGGATGCTCATGCGTCCGGTACATATCCCTGAGTTCTGAGGGACCTGGCTGTGGGGTGTGGTGGCTGGACTCATCCAGTATCTTGCTTCATCCTGCCTTCCCAACTGTGGGCCACCAGGAATCTCACAAGGAGTCCTACTTGCAAACACAGTGGGCACTGCTGCCAAGTTGTTGACTTACTGTCTTCTGTCCCTTTAACAAGAGAGGCAGGAAGTAGTCACCCAGAAAAGGCAAAAGCAGGCAGGTAGCGTTTGCCATCTGCAGCAGTCACTGACTGAACTTTAATCTTATTTTCTAGGTCTGGTGTTAGCTAGCATCGTGGGGCAGCTTGTTTCCCGGATGGGGGAGGAGTTGGTGCAGCAGTAGACGGGGTTAGAGGGAGCTGGGGAGGGAGGGGTGGAGACGGGGAGAAGGCAAGGGCCCGGAAGACTGCTGGGGAGGGGAAGCAAAACAGGTTTCTTGGAAATGAAATTGCTTTCAGTAAAGAACAGTCTGATGTGATAAGAGCAAACTAATCAAAAACAGACAGCTCACATTTCCCTGAAAGTGGAGAGCCAAACAGCAACTGGATTTTGACTGGTTCCAGATCTCTGTATCCTTCCAAGTCCTCCCCAGTCCCTGGGTGGGGGATTCTTTCTTCAAAGGCTCCCCACTGACTTCACAGCAAAGAGTGAAAAGCCTTGGAAACAGTGAGCCCTTCTCCTTCCTCTGCCCCACAACCAGGATTACCCCTGTCAGCGCTACAAATTCCACCCTCCAAATCCCCGTCACCACCGCCTCAACTCCCCACAGCTGCTTCACTAAATCATCCTGCTCAGAACTGTCCACACGCCTGCCATTGATTCTCTTGCCATGCGGAGGCCTCCTTTAGTCCTCAGAGGCAGAAGGGACACGGAATATCCAAGTTCACACCGCCCACTATGAGAGCGCTTCGTTGGATAGCTCTTGTTCAAAGGAGCCAGTGGTGGGATTTGATGTGGGATCAAACAGCTTCTCCCCCGCACTGCCTCCTACCCTTTGTTTTGGCTCCTCTCCTCCTAGGCAGGGTCCCCAGGGCTCTCTGGAGCTTGTACCAAAACAGTCAGAAGTCTTGCACCATCAAAAGACTGCAGTTTCTGAAACCTGGCAGGAGCAGTCTGTTTCTTTGGCAGCTGGAAAAGGGAAGGGGCAGGTCTGTGAAGAAGAAAGTGGGACCTCAGCTCCAAGCTGAGAGATCAGCGGACCTGGAGGGATGGGCCCGGTGCTAACCCACAGTTCTCCTGGACCCCCGAGAGCGGCAGCAGCGGGGCCATTTCATTCCAGAGCAGAGACGGCTGTGCAACAGCCAGGATGAGCATCTGGCACGTCAATTAGAGCCTAGCTGGGGAGACAGCAGGGCCGTTATGTAACTTTCCCACATGCTAGCTGGAGACTGAGTCTGGGCACTGATCCCTCCGTGGGCTTTCCTCTCTTGATCCAAATGGGCTCCGGGGTTTCCAGTCCTGGGTGTAACTTAGTGGAACACGCTCTCTCCTCTTCATTGTCCTGGAGCCCAACACAACAACACCGGTTAAGTTCAGACTGTGTGTGGGGGCCCTAAGCTGGCCTGTGTTGCTGTGGTGGCTGCTGCAAGAATTGAAGACATGACTTGGAGTCTCACAGGGCAGGAAGGACATACTGACTGATTTACAAGTAGTGAAGCTTAGACTTAGAAGGTGTATACCGAGGACTGCAAATTAACAGTGAAAGCACGGTACAAAGTGGTCTGACACTAAGACATTTTACACCAGATGCACATTCACTAAAATTTAAGCTCTGTTAGGTCAGGGATTTGATCTGTTTTATTTCCCCCTGCATCCCCAGGGCCAAGAACAGTACCTGGGCATGTTGCCTATATTTGATACTCAGAATAATTCTGGTGAGTGGATATACTTATTCCAGCACCAAATCTTCTTTTATATTAAGAACCTGTGAAAAATCTTTCTTAAATCTCTTATCATTTTTACTAAATAAAAGACTCAATTTAAATTTTGTTTGGTGACTCAGGGCCTGATTCCAATGTGATTACACATTAAAAGAAGAGGATAGCTCAACAGGTATGACTGAGACATGTGTCTGTGTGCTCCTATTTGCCCCTCTGCTAAGTGGCCTCAGAATGTTTTGAGTTATTTTGTTGTGTTTGCACTGTTTTCTTCTATTTTCCTTCAAGGGTAAATGTGGTTTTAACATTAAAAAAAAAATTCTTTGGGCATCTACCTATAACCTTCTTGAGTTCTGATTTGCTGCTTTGAATTGGTGTCCTGGGACATCCTAGTCTAATGGGTAAAACTCCAGGCCTTGAGGTCTGAGTTCTGTTTCACCTCTTAATTTTGTAAATGCTTAATTGAGCAAGCTGATTAACCCCTATGGGGCTCCGTATCCTCAACTTTAAAGCAGGAATAAAAATTCCTCACCAGTTATTGTGAGAACTCAACAAATTAACATGAATAAGTCAGATGTCAAGGAACTTAGAAGCCTAGGAAAACAATATATAATTTTAATGACCATATTTCTCCCGTGTCCCACCCTAGAACTTAGCATCTCTTAGTTAATCCCCTGCTATGTGTTTGAGTTCCCAAAGGTTGCTTCCAGGTGATTCTGCGTTCTCAGTGGGCTGGTGCACTGCTCAGTTCTGTGTAGAGGAAAGGAGCTGGGCGGTGCTGTGGCATCTGGGGTACCCAGTAGCCCTACCTGTGTTCAGTGTCCACAGTGGTTCCTCTGAATGATTCAGACAGCTTCTGGGCATCATTTCTTGCTGGAGTCTTGCTGTCTGTCAGGAAAAACAGCCCTGTGCCTATCTGACCCTTTCTCCCCTAGCCCTGGCAACATTCACCCAGGCCGTGGGGCAATGTGGGAACAGGCACCATTCTGTCTTCTTTCTCCTTAAACCCTCCTGCCTGGAATCAAACTTATTTTTTTAATCTGAGTTACAAAACCCAAACTATGACACAACTGGGAGGGAAGGAGAGTACTGTGAATGAGACAAGAAGAGCAGCTCCCACGCAAAAGATATCTGGACTGAGCAGAGCTCCAAAGGACAAACGATAACAGTGGGAAAACTGTACATAAGGTAACCGATCCGACAGGAGGCCAAGGAGCTGTTATCCCAAGTCTCTCTCTAAGCTTTGGCTGCAACATCAGCATGAAAGGCCAGACTCCAGTGTTGCCAGGTTTCACAGCAGGGGAAGATTATTGGGCAATTGATCTTGCATTCAAGAACTGTGTTAAAGCCATTCATTCAGCTGTATTAAGTGAGTGTTTACTATGAGCCGGGCACTGTACTCTGCTGGGAGTGTGCTGGTGTATCAGGACCTCATTGATCCTTCGCTAGTGGAGATTTCCTTCTGGTAGAGGGGAGAGGCATTGATTCATCAAACAGATAAATGTGTAATGACAAATCATGGTGGTGATCGTGGTGATGGGAGCTCACACTGGCTGAGCACATGCTTTAGAATGCACTTCTTAGAAGTGCATTGAAGAAGGGACTCTCATTGTTCCCATTTCACAGATGATACAACAGAGATTCAAGGATTTGTTTCAGTTCACACAGCTACTAAGTAGAAAATCTGGGATGACTAGGCAGTCTAACAGCCTCCATTGTCAACTATACTGTGATTATTGCTATGAAAGAAAATTTCAGGGAGCTATAACATCATACAACAGGGGTCTTGACATAGTGTGGAGGGGTGAGGGTCAAAGAAGGCCTCCTTGAAGAAATTATGTTTACGCTGAGATGCAAAGGGAAAGAAGGAGTTAACTAGGTGGATGGGTTGGGAATCAAAGAGCTTTGCATGCAGAGTAAACAGTATGTGGGGTGGGCCTGCAGCATGGAAAGCAGCACGAAGCCTTTGAAGAAGTAAAGGCAAGTTCATATTATGGACTGTTGTTCATTTTATGGTTACGAGATTGGAACAGATGATGTCTGTGTGTGTCAAGGGAAGCAGCATGTTGGGAGGAGATGAACTGATGTGGATCAATAGCTTTCTCTCCGGTTCTATTAGGGTGGGTCCATCACTGTAATGGCGGCGCTATTTTTTTCTATTGTTTCTTCCAGTTTGAGCTCAAGATTGCTAGAATGTCACCTTTTCCTTCTGTCTGCTTAAAAATCTGTCAATATCTTCTCATTATTCTTTGGATGCAGGTGAAACTGCTTAAAATCCTGCCAGGCTCTGTGAGGTTTGGCTGCTTCTTGCTGTGCAGCTGTTCCCGCCTGCACTCTGTATGCCCAACTTCCCACCGCATTTTCCTTTGCATTCCTTTATGCTCTTTCCATCTCCTTCTGCTTAAAGAATTATCCTTCCCCTCTATGTCTTGTTCATGTACTCAGCATTATTGTCCAGTGCCTATTTTTTTTTTTTTAAATAATTATTTTTTATTGAAGGGTAGTTGATGCACAGTATTACATTACATTAGTTTCAAGTGTACAACACAGTGGTAGAACATTTATATACATAATTCTAGGTTCCAGCTATCACCCTACCAAGCTGTTACAATATCTTGACTATATTCCTTATGCTATGCATTACATCCCGGTTGCTTATTTATTTTACCATTGGAAGTTTGTCCTTTTTTTTTTTTTTTTTTTTTGTGAGGGCATCTCTCATATTTATTGATCAAATGGTTGTTAACGACAATAAAATTCTGTATAGGGGAGTCAATGCTCAATGCACAATCATTAATCCACCCCAAGCCTAATTTTCGTCAGTCTCCAATCTTCTGAGGCATAACAAACAAGTTCTTACATGGAGAACAAATTCTTACATAATGAATAAGTTACATAGTGAACAGTACAAGGGCAGTCATCACAGAAACTTTCGGTTTTGCACATGCATTATGAACTCTAAACAGTCAGTTCAAATATGAATACTCATTTGGTTTTTATACTTGATTTATATGTGGATACCACATTTCTCTCTTTATTATTATTATTTTTAATAAAATGCTGAAGTGGTAGGTAGATACAAGATAAAGGTAGAAAACATAGTTCAGTGTTGTAAGAGAGCAAATGTAGATGATCAGGTGGGTGCCTGTAGACTATGTGTTAATCCAAGCTAGACCAGGGCAATAAAACATCCACGTATGCAGAAGATTTCTCTCAGAACAGGGGGGGTGAGGTTCTAAGCCTCACCTCTGTTGATCCCCAATTTCTCACCTGATGGCCCCCCTGCGACTGTGCCTGTCTTAGGTTGTTCCTCCCTTGAGGAATCTTACCCGTCTCTGGCTAACCAGTCATCTTCCGGGGCCATACAGGGAAATGTAGAGTTGGTAAGTGAGAGGGAAGCCTTATTGTTTGAAAAGGGTTGCTTTTTACTTCTTTGCATATTTATGCCCTGTGGCTTCTATGTCCAGCATTTGTCTTGAGGTATCTTTACCACTTGGAAGAATTATGATACTCGGTAAATTTGATATGAGGCACGAATTCTATTTAAGGGTTGTAATTAGGAAGGAAGAAGAAAAGCTATAGAAGTAGCAGGCGGCAGAAAACATGGGAAGATTGATTATTTATTTGACATATCTTCTTGTAGAGTAACTTCAGCATATATAGGTTTTAAGCTACTACTTAAATTGTGCACACACATTAACATAATAGGAGTATAGTTACATAACCAAAGCATATCTGTAATTACCAGCCATCTCCAGTGAAACCAAGAAAACCATTAAGGCACCTTAGGCATTTGTGAAAACTTATCTATGATATGGTGGATATTGTCCAACTGAACTTGAACAGTCTGAGAGAAATCAGACAAATTAAAACAACATATTCCTGGGGACTGTTCACATGCCATATGTTCTTTTAACAGTAAATAGTCTGTAGTTGTAAGAGTTTGGAGCGCTACAATTTGCACTTCTCCAAATTCTTGGTTGAGTTCCAACAGTATAGATCCAGTCAAATTTGGTGTTTTACTGTATGCACAGGCCAGCTTAGATATCTCCTTCCTCATTCCCATGGCAAGTCCAGGAACTGGTGGGATGAGTGCATCTACAGCTGTAGCAGTGCGTGGATCTTTGTTGGGGTTTTTTGATGATCATCTTCTGGCATGAGTCTTCCAGAGAGTGCAGATGTTGGAAGTTCTTTTTCATATCGTATCTTAGTTCATTTTCGGGGTAGCCCAATTAGGCTTTGATCCTCTGTATAAACACAAACAGACCCTTTGCCTACACTTTTATATGACCTTTATACCCTGTGTAGAACTTGTTGGAGGTTACCACACAGGAACTGCCCTTTTTTTTTTTTTTGCTTTGTTTTTGGTATCACTAATCTACACTTACATGACGAATATTATGTTTACTAGGCTCTCCCCTATACCAGGTCTCCCCTATAAACCCCTTTACAGTCACTGTCCATCAGCATAGCAAAATGTTGTAGAATCACTACTTGCCTTCTCTGTGTTGTACAGCCCTCCCTTTTCTCCTACCCCCCCATGCATGTTAATCTTAATACCCCCCTACTTCTCCCCCCCTTATCCCTCCCTACCCACCCATCCTCCCCAGTCCCTTTCCCTTTGGTACCTGTTAGTCCATTCTTGAGTTCTGTGATTCTGCTGCTGTTTTGTTCCTTCAGTTTTTCCTTTGTTCTTATATTCCACAGATAAGTGAAATCATTTGGTATTTCTCTTTCTCCGCTTGGCTTGTTTCACTGAGCATAATACCCTCCAGCTCCATCCATGTTGCTGCAAATGATTGGATTTGCCCTTTTCTTATGGCCGAGTAGTATTCCATTGTGTATATGTACCACATCTTCTTTATCCATTCATCTATTGATGGACATTTAGGTTGCTTCCAATTCTTGGCTATAGTAAATAGTGCTGCAATAAACATAGGGGTGCATCTGTCTTTCTCAAACTTGATTGCTGCGTTCTTAGGGTAAATTCCTAGGAGTGGAATTCCTGGGTCAAATGGTAAGTCTGTTTTGAGCATTTTGATGTACCTCCATACTGCTTTCCACAATGGTTGAACTAACTTACATTCCCACCAGCAGTGAAGGAGGGTACCCCTTTCTCCACAGCCTCGCCAACATTTGTTGTTGTTTGTCTTTTGGATGGCAGCCATCCTTACTGGTGTGAGGTGATACCTCATTGTAGTTTTAATTTGCATTTCTCTGATAATTAGCGATGTGGAGCATCTTTTCATGTGTCTGTTGGCCATCTGTATTTCTTTTTTGGAGAACTGTCTGTTCAGTTCCTCTGCCCATTTTTTAATTGGGTTATTTGGTTTTTGTTTGTTGAGGCGTGTGAGCTCCTTATATATTCTGGACGTCAAGCCTTTATCGGATGTGTCATTTTCAAATATATTCTCCCATACTGTAGGGATCCTTCTTGTTCTATTGATGGTGTCTTTTGCTGTACAGAAGCTTTTCAGCTTAATATAGTCCCACTTACTCATTTTTGCTGTTGTTTTCCTTGCCCGGGGAGATATGTTCAAGAAGAGGTCACTCATGTTTATGTCTAAGAGGTTTTCGCCTATGTTTTCTTCCAAGAGTTTAATGGTTTCATGGCTTACATTCAGGTCTTTGATCCATTTTGAGTTTACTTTTGTATATGGGGTTAGACAATGGTCCAGTTTCATTCTCCTACATGTAGCTGTCCAGTTTTGCCAGCACCACCTGTTGAAGAGACTGTCATTTTGCCATTGTATGTCCATGGCTCCTTTATCAAATATTAATTGACCATATACGTCTGGGTTAATGTCTGGATTCTCTAGTCTGTTCCACTGGTCTGTGGCTCTGCTCTTGTGCCAGTACCAAATTGTCTTGATTACTATGGCTTTATAGTAGAGCTTGAAGTTGGGGAGTGAGATCCCCCCTACTTTATTCTTCTTTCTCAGGATTGCTTTGGCTATTCGGGGTCTTTGGTGTTTCCATATGAATTTTTGAATTATTTGTTCCAGTTCATTGAAGAATGTTGCTGGTAGTTTCATAGGGATTGCATCAAATCTGTATATTGCTTTGGGCAGGATGGCCATTTTGACTATATTAATTCTTCCTAGCCACAAGCATGGGATGAGTTTCCATCTGTTAGTGTCCCCTTTAATTTCTCTTAAGAGTGACTTGTAGTTTTCAGAGTATAAGTCTTTCACTTCTTTGGTTAGGTTTATTCCTAGGTATTTTATTTTTTTGGATGGAATTGTGAATGGAGTTGTTTTCCTGATTTCTCTTTCTGTTGGTTCATTGTTAGTATATAGGAAAGCCACAGATTTCTGTGTGTTGATTTTGTATCCTGCAACTTTGCTGTATTCCGATATCAGTTCTAGTAGTTTTGGGGTGGAGTCTTTAGGGTTTTTTATGTACAGTATCATGTCATCTGCAAATAGTGACAGTTTAACTTCTTCTTTACCAATCTGGATTCCTTGTATTTCTTTATTTTGTCTGATTGCCGTGGCTAGGACCTCCAGTACTATGTTAAATAACAGTGGAGAGAGTGGGCATCCCTGTCTAGTTCCCGATCTCAGCGGAAATGCTTTCAGCTTCTCGCTGTTCAATATAATGTTGGCTGTGGGTTTGTCATAGATGGCCTTTATTATGTTGAGGTACTTGCCCTCTATTCCCATTTTGCTGAGAGTTTTTAACATGAATGGATGTTGAACTTTGTCAAATGCTTTTTCAGCATCTATGGAGATGATCATGTGGTTTTTGTCTTTCTTTTTGTTGATGTGGTGGATGATGTTGATGGACTTTCGAATGTTGTACCATCCTTGCATCCCTGGGATGAATCCGACTTGGTCATGGTGTATGATCCTTTTGATGTATTTTTGAATTCGGTTTGCTAATATTTTGTTGAGTATTTTTGCATCTACGTTCATCAGGGATATTGGTCTGTAGTTTTCTTTTTTGGTGGGGTCTTTGCCTGGTTTTGGTATTAGGGTGATGTTAGCTTCATAGAATGAGTTTGGGAGTATCCCCTCCTCCTCTATTTTTTGGAAAACTTTAAGGAGAATGGGTATTATGTCTTCTCTGTATGTCTGATAAAATTCCGAGGTAAATCCATCTGGCCCGGGGGTTTTGTTCTTTGGTAGTTTTTTGATTACCGCTTCAATTTCGTTGCTGGTAATTGGTCTGTTTAGATTTTCTGTTTCTTCCTGGGTCAATCTTGGAAGGTTGTATTTTTCTAGGAAGTTGTCCATTTCTCCTAGGTTTCCCAGCTTGTTAGCATATAGGTTTTCATAGTATTCTCCAATAATTCTTTGCATTTCCGTGGGGTCCATCGTGATTTCTCCTTTCTCGTTTCTGATACTGTTGATTTGTGTTGACTCTCTTTTCTTCTTAATTAGTCTGGCTAGAGGCTTATCTATTTTGTTTATTTTCTCGAAGAACCAGCTCTTGGTTTCATTGATTTTTGCTATTGTTTTATTCTTCTCGATTTTATTTATTTCTTCTCTGATCTTTATTATGTCCCTCCTTCTGTTGACCTTAGGCCTCATCTGTTCTTCTTTTTCCAATTTTGATAATTGTGACATTAGACCATTCATTTGGGATTGCTCTTCCTTTTTTAAATATGCTTGGATTGCTATATACTTTCCTCTTAAGACTGCTTTTGCTGTGTCCCACAGAAGTTGGGGCTTAGTGTTGTTGTTGTCATTTGTTTCCATATATTGCTGGATCTCCATTTTGATTTGGTCATTGATCCATTGATTATTTAGGATCGTGTTTTTAAGCCTCCATGTGTTTGTGAGCCTCTTTGCTTTCTTTCTACAGTTTATTTCTAGTTTTATGCCTTTGTGGTCTGAAAAGTTGGTTGGTAGGATTTCAATCTTTTGAAATTTTCTGAGGCTCTTTTTGTGTCCTAGTATGTGGTCTATTCTGGAGAATGTTCCATGTGCACTTGAGAAGAATGTATATCCCGCTGCTTTTGGATGTAGAGTTCTATAGATGTCTATTAGGTCCATCTGCTCTACTGTGTTGTTCAGTGCTTCCGTGTCCTTACTTATTTTCTGCCCAGTGGATCTATCCTTTGGGGTGAGTGGTGTGTTGAAGTCTCCTAGAATGAATGCATTGCAGTCTATATCCCCCTTTAGTTCTGTTAGTATTTGTTTCACATATGCTGGTGCTCCTGTGTTGGGTGCATATATATTTAGAATGGTTATATCCTCTTGTTTGACTGAGCCCTTTATCATTATGTAGTGTCCTTCTTTATCTCTTGTTACTTTCTTTGTTTTGAAGTCTATTTTGTCTGATATTAGTACTGCAACCCCTGCTTTCTTCTCACTGTTGTTTGCTTGAAATATGTTTTTCCATCCCTTGACTTTTAGTCTGTACATGTCTTTGGGTTTGAGGTGAGTTTCTTGTAAGCAGCATATAGATGGGTCTTGCTTTTTTATCCATTCTGTTACTCTGTGTCTTTTGATTGGTGCATTCAACCCATTAACATTTCGGGTGACTATTGAAAGATATGTACTTATTGCCATTGCAGGCTTTAAATTCGTGGTTACCAAAGGTTCAAGGTTAGCCTCTTTAGTATCTTACTGCCTAACTTGGCTCGCTTATTGAGCTGTTATATACACTGTCTGGAGATTCTTTTCTTCTCTCCCTTCTTGTTCCTCCTCCTCGATTCTTCATATGTTGGGGGTTTTGTGCTGTGCTCCTTCTAGGAGTGCTCCCATCTAGAGCAGTCCATGTAAGATGTTCTGTAGAGGTGGTTTGTGGAAAGCAAATTCCCTCAGCTTTTGTTTGTCTGGGAATTGTTTAATCCCACCGTCATGTTTGAATGATAGTCATGCTGGATACAGTATCCTTGGTTCAAGGCCCTTCTGTTTCATTGTATTAAATATATCATGCCAGTCTCTTCTGGCCTGTAGGGTTTCTGTTGAGAAATCTGACGTTAGCCTGATGGGTTTCCCTTTATAGGTGACCTTTTTCTCTCTAGCTGCCTTTAACACTCTTTCCTTGTCCTTGATCTTTGCCATTTTAATTATTATGTGTCTTGGTGTTGCCCTTCTTGGATCCTTTCTGTTGGGGGTTCTGTGTATTTCCGTGGTCTGTTCGATTACTTCCTCCCCCAGTGTGGGGAAGTTTTCAGCAATTATTTCTTCTAAGATACTTTCCATCTCTTTTCCTCTCTCTTCTTCTTCTGGGACCCCTATAATACGGATATTGTTCCTTTTGGATTGGTCACACAGTTCTCTTAATATTGTTTCATTCCTGGAGATCCTTTTGTCTCTCTCTATGTCAGCTTCTATGCGTTCCTGTTCTCTGATTTCAATTCCATCAATGGCCTCTTGCATTCTATCCATTCTGCTTATAAACCCTTGCAGAGTTTGTTTCATTTCTGCGATCTCCTTTCTGGCATCTGTGATCTCTTTCCGGACTTCATCCCATTTTTCTTGCGTATTTCTCTGCATCTCTGTCAGCATGTTTATGATTCTTATTTTGAATTCTTTTTCAGGGAGACTGGTTAGGTCTGTCTCCTTCTCTGGTGTTGTCTCTGTGATCTTTGTCTGCCTGTAGCTTTGCCTTTTCATGGTGATAGGAATAGTCTGCAGAACTGGGACGAGTGACGGCTGGAAGGACTTCCTTTCTTGTTGGTTTGTGGCCCTCCTCTCCTGGGAGAACAGCGGCCTCTAGTGGCTTGTGCTGTGCAGCTGCGTGCAGACAGGGTTTCTGCTTCCTACCCAGCTGCTATGGAGTTAATCTCCGCTGTTGCTGTGGGCGTGGCCTGGCTCGGGCAGCTACTCCAAAATGGTGGAGTCGCGTTGGAGCAGGAGCTGCTGGGAGGCTATTTATCTCCATAAGGGGCCTCCCTGCTCCCTGCAACCCAGGGGTTAGGGTGCCCAGAGATCCCGGATTCCCTACCTCTGGATTAAGTGACCCGCCCTGCCCCTTTAAGACTTCCAAAAAGCACCCGCCAAAACAAAACAACGCCCACCAAAAAAAAAGAAAAGAACAAAAAAAAGTTTTTAATTTAAAAAAAAAAAAAAAAAAAAAAGGTGGTTGTTCGTTTTTTTTTATTCTCCGGTGCCAGCCTCAGGCCTCTGCTCACCGGTCTTTCTGCCCTGTTTCCCTAGTATTGGGGTCCCTATCCCTTTAAGACTTCCAAAAAGCGCTCGCCAAAACAAAACAGCAAAAAAGCAAAAAAAAAAAATGGTCGCGCGCTTTTCTTATGTCCTCTGGCGCCCAGCCTCCAGTGCCTGCTCACTGTTCTTGCTGCCCTGTTTTCCCAGTATCGAGGGCCCTGCACTCTGGCCCGGATGGCTGGGGCTGGGTGTTCGGCAGCCCTGGGCTCCGTCTCCCTCCCGCTCTGCCTGCTCTTCTCCCGCCGCGAGCTGGGGGGATGGGCGCTCGGCTCCCGCCGGGCCGGGGCTTGTATCTTACCCCCTTCGCGAGGCGCTGGGTTCTCTCGGGTGCGTATGTGGTCTGGATATTGTCCTGTGTCCTCTGGTCTTTATTCTAGGAAGGGTTGTCTTTGTTATATTTTCATAGATATATGTTGTTTTGGGAGGAGATTTCCGCTGCTCTACTCACGCCGCCATCTTCCACCCCTCTCCTCCAGTGCCTATTATGTGTAGGCACTGTTTAAGCACTGGAGTTAGAAATAAAATTCGAGATGTATGTGTAGGGGTAGGGGCTAGGGAAGCAGATAAAAAGAAGTAAACAAGAAATAGCGGCTTATGTAACAGCCATGCAGAGAATAAAAGTCAAGGGATTTGATGGCGAGAAACTGGATGTGCCTTAGATCGGGTGGTGAGGAAGAACTCTCTAAAGGCATGATATTAAAGGTGAAACCGAATGATAAAAGGAACCAGACTGCTCAAAGGGCAGAAGCTAGGAATAAGCAGGGCATGTTTAAAGGACTGCAGGAAGGTCTGTGTGACTGGAGTAAAATTAGAGATAGGGCTGAGGGTGGGAGCAAGAACAGTTTTAAATGAAGTCAGAATATACTAATGTCAGGTCTTAGAGGGCTGTGGAAGCCATGGGGGAAGTTCGGATTTTATTCTAATTGCCATTGGAAGGATTTCAGAAGATTGACATGCTAGGATTTACCTTTTGGGTGGATCACTGTGGCTGCTGTGTGGAGAACAGACCACTGGGGCAAGACTAAGATCATTCCTGAGACACAGGAGGGTGATGCCTGGGCCCTGGTAATGGAGGGAAAATGGCGAAAAATGGTAGTGGAGGGGAAATGGAGAGAAAATTTGTATCTGATTGGTTGGATGCACGGTGGTGACACAAAAATGGCAAAGGTTTGGTGAGGAGCAGATGCTGCTGTGGGGGCGGAGGCGCGTGGCTGAGAACTGCTTTGCGTGTGTGGATGTGACAAGCCTCAGTGCCATCCAAGTGGACTCACAGGTCTGGAGTTTTGAGGAGAGGAAGGGCTGGATGTGTTCCTTTAGGAGAAACAGCCACACACGTGATATTCAAAGCCCCGGGGAGATGGGTGGCTAGGGAAGGGAAGGGCTGTTCTAAATGCAAGAAACCTACGTTGACTTGGGTGATTGTTTAATAATGTGATGATTGTGTCATAGGCGATGGCTCCCTGAGGGTAGACGCTGTGCCTGCTTTTGTTTATCATGTTAAGAAAGATCACCCAACACTTGGAAATAAGGCAGAAAGGATGACCACATGTTATTTTAATTACACACCAAGAATTGTGTAATCAGCCTGTTCACTGGAAACTGGCTGTCATTTGACATACTATTTACCCTTAATTTGGGCCAACACTTTGTAAAATTAGGACTAAACTTGTAGAAAACTGATATTACACAAATGATTTTGTCCAAGAGAGAGGATTATTACCACAAAGGTTACAGTTTTATTCTACTGCAGGGATTAACTGGTTTTATATTAGCAGTCTTATTCCAGCGTTCTTTAAGACAGTTTTTTTTATTGTGGGAAAGTACACATAATATAAAATTTATCGTCTTTAAGTGAATAGTTCAGTGATGTTAAATATATTCCTAATGTTGCAAAACCATCACCGCCATCCATCTTCGGAATATTTCTCCTTGTAAAACTGAAATTCTGTATCCATGAAACACTACCTCTCCATCTCCCCTTCCCCAGCCCTGGGCAACTCCCATTCTACTTTCTGTCTGTATGAATTTGGCTAAGTACCTCATATAAGTGGAATCATATAGCATTTGTCTTTTTGGGACTGGTTTATTTCACTTAGCATGATGTCTTCAGGGTTCATCCATGTTGTAGCTCACATTGGAATTTCCTTCTTTTTCGGGCTGAATAATATGCTATCATGTATGTGTAGCACATTTATGTCCATTTTTCTCTTGGTGGGCACTAAGTTGCTTCCATGTTTTAGCTGGTATGAATAATACTTCTATGAACATGGGGGTACAAATCTCTCTCTGAGAACCTGCTTTCAATTCTTTTGGGTATATACTCAGAGGTAGAAAGAGAGAGAGAGAGAGAGAGAGAGAGAGAAAGAAAGAGAGACTTCTTTAGTTTCTTTAACAAGTGTTTCGTAGTTTTCATTGTACAAGTCTTTCACCTTATTGGTTAAGTTAATTCTCAAGTATTTTATTCTTTTTGATGTTAAGTTAGGTTGTTGATTTGAGATCCTTCTTGTTTTTTAATTTAAGCATTTACAGCCATGAATTTCCCTCTAAGCACAATTTTTGCTGCATCCCATGAGTTTTGGTATGTTGTATTTTTGTTTTTATTTGTCTCTAAATATTTTCTAATATCCCTTGTGATTTCTTTGATCTGGGTTGGTTAGGAGTAGGGTTTCTTAATTTCCACCAAATTTGGAATTTTCTAGTTTTTTGTTATTGATTTCTAACTTCATCCTGTTGTGACTGGAAAAGATACTTTGCATGATTTCTATCTTTTTAAATCTACTGAGGCTTAAATTGTGCCTTAACATATGGTCTATCCTACGAAATGTCCTGTGTGTAGTTAAAGAATGTATGTGCTATCTGTTGGGTAGAGTGTGCTTTATAAGGCTGTTAGACCTAGTCGGTATATTGTATTGTTTAATCTCCTTATCATTTTTGTGGTTGTTCTTCTAAGTATTGTTTCTGTTAAACTGACTCCCTTCTCCAACAGCCCTCTCTCTCTCTCTCCCTCTCTGTCTTCATCTATATATGTAATATGTATACACATGTGTATAATAATTTATATGTGGGTATATATATATAGCATATATATATCTTTATCTTGTATATTCCCTTGAACCAGTGTTATGATCTTGATTGATCCCTCATTAGTGAGTCAAATATGACTTTGACATGTGCTCACTATTTATTTTCAAGAGAATTACATTTTTAACGTTCAAAAAATTGTACATTGACAACCATCTCACAGAGTCTCCCAAACACCCCACAGAGCCCTGGTTTCAGAGTATATGCTCAAAACATATTTGTTAAATGAAAGAATAAGTTGCCCTAGAGCCCAGTGAAACTGGAGGTTGCTGAGACTACCATCTCTACCAAGTGTTTGGGAACATATGTGGTAACCAGGCTCTGAGTGAGGTCCCAGGGGTGCACCAATCCAGTACATTTGCAGTGTAGCACATCTCAAGAGCCATTATCCTTGACAAAACAATAATCTTCCAGGGGGTTGTATAACTCAGCACCAGACTCTTCGATGTAGTTTTTTTTTAGGATACCAATTGCAAACAAATGGGGTCTTAATTTGGGACACTATAAAGACCACAAAATGTTAAGAATGATTTAACCCATGGTATGGAATAAACAATATATACTAAAATATATATATATATTTTTATATACTAATATATACAATATATACTAATGAACAATATATACTATACTAAATTGTTAACCTAAGCACAAATATATATATGTATAATATAAAAGGAACATACAGTATTGTTTCAATATTAATTTCCATTTCCCCTCATTAAGGAATTGGTGAAACTGTTATTGGTTGAAAATCAGGGAAATGCCTCTGTTTTGGTCTATTCTAAATTCTCTCACTGGCCTTGTTCAAGTTTTCAGGAGCCCATTGATCTTGTTCTTTGTTTTAATTATTGATCTGTATGCTACTATTTCCTCCTATCAATGACTTTATACAAAATGCAGAAAATTGTCAGTGTATCTGTGTTCAGTTTCTAAAAGTATAGACTTTGTAGTTTCAACTACTATTCTGATGGTAACATCTTCAATCCTAGAGAAAGAACTTCAAAATACTCAGCAAAATGCCAGCTGCAGTTGTTGCTTTTTTTTTTTAACAGCTGGAAGACATGCCCCTCCTGTCTTCTTTTTGTGTTTGTCCATGTCTGTTTTTCACCAGAAGTTACTTCAGAAACAATATGTCTCTCCTTGGCTTTCATTTCTGCTGATCCTGTTCCCTCTCCATCTTGCTCTCTGTTCTGTGCTTTAGAAAGAAGGGGTTGTGGGTACTTCCATGGCATTTGTTTGGAGAGAGTGGCATTCAGGATATCTGCCTTGAAAATGTCTCTCATGGTGTTTTCTCTTACTGAAAACAAATGTTTCTACAGGTGATAAATAACCTAGGGACTTGCTACTTAATCATCAATGTCTATAGGAGTTATCCTTGGACTCCTTCTTTTGATCGTGTGGGAAGGAAGCCTTTTGCATTCATCTCAGTATCCTTGGCTGTTTTACCAGCTCATTGACCTCTATGCAAGTAAAGCATGATGTCACATATTTCTGGGTGATAGAGCATAAGGGCATAGATGAGAGAATAATTGTCTAGAGAAGAAGAGCTTATAAACTGGGTTCGAAATAAAGAAGACTCCTTTATTGTATATTAATTGACATATATGCTTGGGTTTATATCTGGGCTCTCTATTCTGTTCCATTGACCTATGGGTCTGTTCTTGTGCCAGTACCAAATGGTCTTGATTACTGTGGCTTTGTAGTAGAGCTTGAAGTCAGGGAGTGTAATACCCCCAGCTTTATTCTTCCTTCTCAGGATTGCTTTGGCTATTCAGGTTCTTTTGTGGTTCCATACAAATTTTAGAACTATTTGCCCTGGGAATTGCACTCCTAGGAATTTACCCAATGTAAACAAGTTCTCAGACTCAAAAAGACATACGCATCCCTATGTTTATTGCAGCACTATTTACAATAGCCAAGGTCTGGAAACAACCTAGGTGTCCATCAGTCGATGAATGGATAAAGAAGATGTGGTACATATACACAATAGAGTACTATTCAACCATAAGAAGAAAACAGATCCTACCATTTGCAACAACATGGATGGAGCTAGAGGGTATTATGCTCAGTGAAATAAGCCAGGCAGAAAAAGACAGGTATCAAATGAATTCACTCATTTGTGGAGTATAACAATGAAGCAAAACTGAAGGAACAAAACAGCAGCAGACTCACAAACTCCAAGAAGGGACTAGGGGTTATCAAAAGGGAGGGGTGGGAAAGAGAGAAGGGGATTGAAGGGTATCATGATTAGTACACATGCTGTGTGGGGGATCATGGGGAAGACAGTGTAGCACAGAGAAGACAAGTAGTGACTCTGTGGCATCTTACTACACTGATGGACAGTGACTGCAATGGGGTATGTGGGGGACTTGATGATATGGGTGAATGTAGTAACCACATTGTTTTTCATGTGAAACCTTCATAAAAGTGTATATCAATGATACCTTAATAAAAAAATAATAAATAAATAAATAAGACATAAGGAGGAATGCTGGTGAAAAAGGAGGAGGAGGCGTTTTAGAGAATTATACTCTAGGCAAAGGCATAAGGATAACCTGTCTTAATTCTTTTATTAATTTGTCCAGCAAATATTTATTGACCATTTATTATGTGCTCAGCATCTGTTCAGGGTGATGGGGAACAAAGATCAATGAGACAGTTTTCTAGGCAAATTTGTAGAGATAGAAAGTGGATTAGAGATTATTGGGAGCATGGGGAAATGGGAAGTTATTGCTTAATGGTTACAGAGTTTTTGTTTGGGGTGATGAAAAGTTTTGGAAATACACAATGGTGATGGTTACACAATCCTGTGAGTGTAATTAATGCCACTGGGTTATATGCTTAACAATGGATAAAATGGCAAGTTTTATTTCTATATATTTAACCGCAATTTTTAAAAGCTCAGGTTTTATACCCAAATACCATTGCATTGTACACTTCAAATGGGTTAATTGTATAGTATGCACTTTATATCTCGATAAAGCTATTCATAAAATAAGGCACTATTCTTGTTTTATAGGGGTTTACTGTCGAATGGAGAAAATCACTCTATAGAGTGAAAATCATTACAAAAGGACAAATGTCACAAAACTGGATGATTAAGGGGACATTTAGGGACTCATGCTGTTTTGGGTGAATTCCCACCTTTCTTTTCAATAATGAAATGATTTTTAATAATCATTCTTTTGTTAGGCATTGCAGCCCAAAATAATGAATGACACATATCTTTGTGTGTATTTCCCACTTTACCTCTCCTGAAGTGTGATGGCTGTCACAGAGTTCATTCACTCACAGCCTGAACATGGTCCTGACAGACACAGCATAGGAGTCTTACATTCAGGATGCTTGTTACCTTCCTCCACAGTTTCCAAGTGATGACTCAATTCTCTCATCACTTGTTGTGTTTGCACAACTGGAAACTTCCATTTAAACAGTGCTCTGTGGGCTCATTTGGCATTCACTTAGCACCAGTGCAGTTATCACAAATGCAAAAGTGGCCCTGACATTGTGTGAAAGAAGTCAGTGATAAAGTGGTCACCTAGAACATGCAGAATATACTTGCATTAATTTGCAGTGATGGGTCATTGAAACCCATTTACGTTATTTAGACACAATTTAAAAATTCACATGAGACTTTTGGACCTCAGAGTACATGTTGACTGGCACTGAGACACCTCCTGTGCCAATTTATGGAGCAGGGCTGTGTATTATTGATGTTCCTGTGCATTCGTTTTGTTTTCTCTCTTTCTGAGCTTCCTGGCTGACATCTTATCTGTGCATGGTCTTCTGCATCTTCATGCTACCATCCAAATCAAATGTCTAAGTCTACACCTATATCTATATGTTTAAGGTAAAAAAATAGCATAGTTGCCAACCTTTTCTAAATCATTCTTTGTTCTGTCTTGCATATTATTCCTCAATGATGAGAAATTCTGTTAAGGTCAATATAAACTGAACTTCTATAATCCATCATAGATACTTTTCTTAAAGTTCATGCTTAAAGTTTTGAAACATAGATTCCAAATCTAAATAATATAGTCCATATCAGAATATGGACTGCTGAACTCAAGTTAGAACCCTGATCCTTTCTTAGCTTCATTCTTTATTTCTAGGAGAGGGCTGCACCATGTAATCCTAATGCTCTGATTAGGTCAAATATTCTCAGATTCTGGGGTTTCTCCTCTGATTTCATTTGGTTCTTTCATGGACTGTAGAAATATCCCCACTGGAGGACAGGATCCATGAGGGTTGGGATTAATTTCTTTACATTTATTTCTCAGCATGGATTGTAGAGTAAGTATTTATTGAATCTCATTAATATACCTTCACACATCATGTTTGCTCTGTCTCAACCCACTAACCACACAGAGTCGATCACGCTGTTCTTCTGCTTCACAGTCTCTGAATGAACCTGCATGACCTACCGGAGAATGAAGTCCAAACCCCTTCCTATGGCATTTAGAGATTTTCACAATATGGTTCTATCTACATGGTTATGTAGAAAACCATGCACACGTAAGATGACAGCCAGGAAGCTCTGCAAGAGAGGAAAAACAGAAAAGTATTCTGTTTCCTGCTACTCTGTCCCGGTACAAAAGCCATGTTAACTGCTGTTTCACAGCTTCACCCATCAGTTTGGAAACTTCTGATGGCAAATTAGCGATATATTTTTACAAATTTGACTTGCATCTCCAATAAGTATGGAGAGCTGAGATTTTCCCATCTTGTAAATGATCTTTACTTTTATTGTGAATGCTATAGGTCTTTCCTTTTTCCCTTTTTAATGTGTGCATTTTAATGATGAGGCTTGTATTTGATTCTTGATATCTGACTCTACTAATTTTTATGAGAAATCCTTCTTAAAATATTATCACTCCATCCATTTATTCTTTTAACAATTGCCTCATAATTTTCCTTGTAGACTTAAATATTTTAGCTTGTACAATCTAAAGGTATTTTCTGGAAATATGCAAAGAAACTTACCTTCTCTAAAAGTCCCCCAAATATATTTACTATTGGTTATTTTTGTTCCATGTTAATTATTAATCTTTTCCTCGAAATGTCTTGCAACTCCTCCTATTAGTTTACTAAATTTATACCTTATGTCATTTGTATGCATTTAACAAAATTAATCCTTGGAATAATTAAAACTTATCCAATTTCTCTCACTTGTTCTTGTTTTTACCTGATCTATTGCTAAAGTTATTTCTTTCACTCATAGTTGAATGCCAGAAAGTTAATCCTTTTATTTCTACTTGGAATTTTCTGTTTATCTTGTCATTTGTAAGCCTAAAAAAAATTCGTTGCTGAATTTTTTAATTCCTTAAGAAAGCTTATTGGAATTTCAGGAATTTGAAAAGTAAAAAGTAGAGATTTCTAAGCAGCTGAAAGTTTTTATTTTACTTATTGAAAAAACAATTTCTAAACTTCCATTTAACTGGATAATTCCTAATATTAATAATTTCAATTTCATTTAGGTCACTTAACAAGTACTTACTCTGCAACGGGTATAAAGCTAGACCCTGGGTAAGAGAGGTCCACAGTCGTGCTCCTTCCCCTTGAGGAAGTCTGCAGGTAGTGAGGGAAGCAGACAAGGGACAAAGAGCATATTAGTCAGGGTTCTCCAGAGAAACAGACCCAACAGTATATACTTCTACTTAGAACATACATATTACATATGTATACATTGAGAGAGAGAGAGATTTGTTTTGAGAAATTAGCTCTGGTTATATAGAAGCTTGGCAATCCAAAATTTGCAGGGTAGGTAACAGGCTGGAGACCTAGGGAAGAACTGCAGTCCAAGTGGCAAGGCAGTCTGCTGGTCGAGTTCCTTCTCACTCAGGGAAGTCAGTCTTTGTTCTATTAAAGCCTCCAGCTGACTGGGTGAGGCCTACCCACATTATGGAGGATAACCTGCTTTACTCAGAGTCCACTGAATTAAATGTTAATGTCACCCCAAAACACCTTCACAGAAACATCCAGAATAATTAACCAAATATCTGGGCCCTGTGATCTAGCCAAGTTGACACATAAAATTAACCATCACAAATAGTGATGCTGCAATGCATTCAAGGCCATGCCAACTGCTTGTGCAACAAAATATATGACTGTATAGTGTGAGGAA
Source organism: Manis pentadactyla (assembly GCF_030020395.1). Taxonomy (NCBI): domain Eukaryota; kingdom Metazoa; phylum Chordata; class Mammalia; order Pholidota; family Manidae; genus Manis; species Manis pentadactyla. Next base: position 160,951,862 of record NC_080022.1, on the reverse strand, counting down.
TGGTGACTTCTAATATCTCTAAAGTGGAGAATTCTATGATGACTTCATTCTTCCAGACTTTTAAGAATAAATAGGTATAACCAGCAATCAAAGGATATTTAATCTAGATCATTCTCATAGTAATGGGCCTTTGAAGATTTCATTTTTTTGTTACTGTGAATGACTATATTTCCTTTGTAAGTACCCCACTTTGGGGGCAATAGCGCCTTTAATCTTTCTCAATGCCCTTTTCACTCAGCCACAATACTGAATATGAACAAACCTATTGTGTAAGAGATTGGTTGTGAGGTATAGCATGCCATTGTCACAATGCTGTTTGCTTCCTTCTGTACTTTTATTTTTTCTAATAAAACTTATCCAATGTTTTCTAAGGTGTGTTCCATGGTACATGGGGCCTGAAAGGTGCTCTGGGGAATAAGAGGTCAAAAATATATGCAAATAGCCTCATGTGATTCCTTTCTTAGACATGAACAGTGCACATCTGTATCTATTGGCATGGTGATAAAAGAGGTTCAAAAAAATCCTGCCAGTAGACACTGAATTTCCTTTTAAAAAGGAGTATTGTGTTTGTTCAGTAAAATACCTTTATAAGCCACTAGGAGAAGGTGAGTTCAAACAACAAAATGGTTTGAACAAAATGCTAATTTTTCATTATCCTTCTTTGAAAATGTATTCATACTATCTCAGTTTTACTTTCAACCACTTTGACACTTTGATCTCTGGAAAAATGAGCTTTTTCTGTTTGGTCCCTAGGTGCATTTCTCAGCTTTAGGTCATGACCACAGTACACAAATATAACATCTCTGCCTTAGGTTTAGGTTTGTACCACCAGGGTTCTCCTAGCTCTGGTGTGCCACACAGCATCCTAGGGCTTTTCCCTTACTTTGCTTCTATCCATATGGTTTCTTTCCTCCTATCTCTTCCTCAAGAGTTGAAGTGCAGAGGTTAAGAGCATTCAATTGAGAACCAAATGGTTGACTTCTAATCTTGGCTTGGTCATTTAATAATAGTGTGATCTTGTGTAAGCGACTTGACCTCTCTAAGACTGAGTGACTCATCTATAATGTGCAAAAAAAATATTTCCTTTTCAGAGGTTGTTCTGAGGATTAATTAGATGATGCATGAAAGATCCTTAGTAGACTTTTTAGCACATCATGAGTGCTCAATAAATATAAACTGTTAATTAAAAAAATTAATCTCAATTTCTCTTTCACTTCTACCTGCCATGATGTTCCATAGGGCTGAGAAGAGAGCCTACCAAATCTCCATCTGTTTCCACACCTGCACCTCTTTTCAGTAGGATGCAGTAAAAAGAGCATGGACTTTGAAGTTGGAGAGATCTGGTTGCACAACTTGCTGTGGGACTCCTTGGCTACTTAGAGTTCTTAACATCCCAAAGCCTCAGTTTCTCATTTTTAAAGTAGAAGTAATAAAACCAGCTTAAGAATCTTGTTGTGAAGATGAGTGGCTGTCCTCATCCCTCTGATACCAATTATCAGGTTGTTCTGCCCATAGCAAACTGATCAATGAAAGGAAGCACCACACTCTTTCCTTGTATCTAAATTTCTTTAAGATTTCAGTCCCCAGGTCACCCAAAATCCCATCTGGGATCAACATTCCCCTCCTTCCACCTCTCCCTCAGCAGAAAAGCCCTATCTTTAGGTTTCATCCAAGGAGAGTTGAGTAGGGTGTTTAAAGCCTGGATTTGATTCCAACTTTTCCCACATTTATGCTGGGTAACTTTGGGCAAATTTTAAAGTTTCCGATATTCTATTTTCCTCTTCTTTAAAATAGAAATAATGATATCTAGTTCAAAAGGTTATTGTGGGGATCCAATTAGACTTACTTCCTCAGAATATTTTGAGCACCTACTATGTGCCAGCCATCATGCTAGGTACTGTGATTGCAAAAGTGGGCCAGCATTTGTATGGTACTTGGCATGGTGTCGGATATACAGGAAGCCTCAGCATGTAGTGATGCCATCAGCACCATCAGCTCCATGGCCATCATCACTGTGTCTGTGTATCAGTTACATCATCATTGTATCTGTGTATTTTGCTATCTAAGCACAGAATAATTAAATTACATTTTAAATCCTCTGGTGTCAATCAAATAATTCCTTGAATATTCTTAGGAATTCTGGGGACATCTGTCCTCTCACAGAGGACAATCCCCTTGAGTATGTATAATGCTTTAGTAAAAGTCATAAGTTATGTAAAAAGTAGTTCAAGTAATTCTAACATACATCTGAGGTTGCAAATCATTGAGGTAGACTACTGTTGTGTAGTTAGTACCTGACTGAAGGGAAAGAGTAGTCTAGATAACCCTGAAGACCAAAGATTATTTGCAAAATCAAGTGATTGGACAGTAGAATGGATAGATTGTAGCATATTCATACAGTGGAATATTTGCACAGCAATGAAAAAGAATCAATCACATGTTGTTAAATGGAAATGGAAATCCCACAAACACTATGATGAGCAAAAGAAGCCAGACACAAAAGAACAGATGCCATATGATTCAATTTATATGACAAGCAAGGTAGACCAACTTACCTATGGTGATAGCAGTGGGAATAGTGGTAGGTATTGACTGGAAGGGACATGCAGGAAACTTCTAGGTGATGGAAATGTCCTATCTTGATCTGGGTGATGATTATACAGATATAAGGATCTCTCTCCCTCTCTCAGCAGTCTGATACATTTTACATATATAAAAATATATGAAGCTGTTAATTGAAGATGTCTGTACATTAAGTATATTACAATTAGTATGTAACATTTAATGTTAATTGTAATATATAACAATAAATGTTACAATTGTTTTATCAATACAGAGTAAAAATTTAGGTATATATATATATGGATAGATAGATAGATAGATAGATAGATAGATAGATAGATAGATAGATAGACAGACAGATAGATAGGTGCTAGATAGCAGTTCATGCATGGTTGAGGATGGTAATAAAATGAGTTCGTGTCTTTCAAGTGTATTCTTGGCTCTTCCTTCCTCAACAGTATTTATGGGGAAAGAGGCTAACAAGCAGGTGGTGGGGAAAAGTAGAGGAGCAAATGCAAAAGTAGTCTTGGGCTTAAAGTAAATCATCTGTATGTGGGTAATTGCTCAGTATATGAGGCCATTATGATTTTTTTTTCTGACTTTGTCAATGGAGTGCTGGGGTGCCTCACCTTGGCCCAGAATTAAATAGGATACAAGCAGGTCTGTAGCTTTCCAAGTTATTATTTTGGGTGGATGATACTGGCCTCGGAAGTGTTGGGGACTTGGGGATGGGCTGGGGATAGCAAGGTGGGTGGAGGGAGGGACGTTCCGGTCCTTGGGCACTTCCCTACATGCAGTTTTGGCATCCTCCATCTTTTTCTTCAGACTTGCGTGACACCCCAGGGGGAGAGGGATGGTGCTGGCCCTGTTTCTTGTCTCTTTCTGACTTAGCTTTGGGGTGAGGCCACCATGGTACTTGTGCAGAGTGCAGCTTGCTCCCGAAGTTTGCAGAAGAGAAGAAAGTTGATGGTCAAAACACTATAAATGACCACGTTCACTGAGAGTTCATTTCCCAGCTGGGTCCCCAACCACAGGAAGGAGGGAACGGAAAGCAGCAACAAGATCTATAAAAATAGAAGGCGAAAGTGACTCAGAGAAGGCGTAGAAGTAAACATAGTTCTTTTCTGTAAGAGTGGATGAGGGAGTGAGCTTGTAAGTATGGATGAGAGAGGGAGAGAGAAAGAGAAATTGGGTTACAGAAGAGAAAATAGGAAATGAGTGGAGCTGGGAAGGTGGGAAAGTCAGAAACCAACTGCTAAAGAATAGTTACTTGACAACCTCCAAATCATAATTAGGAGCAACTTCCTGGCCTCACATTTTCCACATAAACACTGGGGCTCTGGGCAAAATTAATGGGTCCCTGACTACTGCACAAGAGAGCGGCCTCCGTCCAAACCCAGCAGCGATTGACGTCACAGACGGAGTGCCTCAGAGGAATGTGCTCCGCTCCCCGCATTTATATGTTTGACCCTAACCTTTCCCAGATGTGCAGCTGTTCTTCCTTCCAAACAGGGAGTTTCAACACTGGCATTGTGTGCTCTCTGAATCCCGTCCTGCGGCAAAAACAAAAGTCCAGGTTCCTGAGGTTTAGAACTGGACTTGGGCGCTGGGGGTTCTCTGGGCTGTCGAGTGTCCCCCGCTGGAGGCTTGCACAGTGGGGTTTCTGCCTTTACTGTGCTTGCGTTCTCACGCCTCGCCTCGAGCTGCTCCTTCGCATCTGGCTGCCTGCCTGCCTGCCTTTGTCTGGCTGTGGAGAGGTGGGAGTAGGACAAGACTAGCAAGGCCCTTTATGATTGGCTCCAGCCTCCTCCTCCCCTCCTCCTGAACTCCCTGCCTGCCTGGCTCCTGTCCCTCTGGCTTTGCCCACTTATTCAGGCTGCTGGCTTGGCCTCTGGCCTTTTCAATTTTTCACTTGGACAGTGGGTCCTCATTCAGTTCTAAAGGCAGTGCACGCATGCGCGGCTCTTGGAAGCTTTTTCTAACTCGCGTCCCTGCTCCCTCTCTGCACAATTGGCTGCTTCCTTCATAGTTCCCTGCCCTGCATTGAAGGGACTCCTAACCTCATGCTTCGTTACACTCGCGTGTCCACTCTTCTCTCTGCTTGATGTTTCAATTTGTTGTTCAGGTATTTATTTCTCCAACTAGACGGTAAGCCCTTTAAGAACAGGGACCCTAGCTTACCAATCTTTGAATCTCCCAGTTAGTACTTAGCCTGATAAGAGATATTCAATAACTGTTTGTTGACTGAATTAATGAATATGTCCAAGGACATTGGAACAGGGATGATGTAACAGAAGTCAGGTATCTTGATGATTTTGGACAAGTTAATACTGACAAAATAGCAGGGCATAGGAAAATGCACATCCAGTTTACTCAATAGGGACAATTGCTTGTTGCTATGAAAGGTCCTTAACCCTGTCACTTGTAAGTGCTTCACCACTGTTATCTCATTTTCTCCTTACCACATCCTTTTTCCAAGTGGCATGGGGAGTCTATAATCACTGTTTGTATTATTTCAAGTTTCTAGACAACATAATTCTGTAGCCTGCAGTGGAGACATGTTCCAAGACCTCTCAACCCTTGGAAAGCCCAAAATCCCTTTGTTGCAAAGCAAATGTACTATCTGTTACAAGGCAGCTGAACAAAGGATCACGGCTTCAAAATTCTCTCTGTGCTTATTATGTGAAAACCAAACTTCCCTTCCCCTCTGCACTCAGAGCTACCAGCCCTCCTTTCCCCAAACCTAAGACCCCCAGGCCCGTGAAGGGGTAACAGGGATGATCAGTTGGGCTTAATTATATGCCATTTCCCCGGACACAAGAATGTATACTTAAGAAAGAGCTACTTATATCTTGAAAAACCTATTCCACTCTAAGCTTCCATTTGTGAGAAAGAGAATTGGAAATTGTAGCAAAAATCCGCACAGGAGGAAGAAATGAAAAGTAGGCTGAGGAAGCATTTGTAACAACTTGTCTTCCTAAGATCTGACTTGGGCCCATCTATCCATTGCATACCCTTCTCCTCAGGAATTTGTCTTCCGACTTACAGAGCTCAAAGAAGGCAGGGATGGATGTCATCATGATGTTATTTTAAACAACCAGGAAACAACTATGTCTTTTCCCACAGTATACAATCAAAAGGATGATTTCAGGACTTAGAGCAGCCACGGGCTGGAGGGCTAGCAAGAAGTCCCCTGTCTGACTGTCCTCTGGGAGGGGAACCAGAAGTGGTGATGTCTTCCTCTGATCCAGCGATCTTTCTGGCTTCCCACTGGAAAAAGAAATTTTCACAAGGTTAAGACGACATTCAGTTTTAGCAGAGCTCAGGGCCAAGTTCATTAGGCCCTTCAGAGTTGTTCAGGATTCATAATTCTGTAGAAATAGTTATATAATGTTATGTGGCATATTATACATGAATATACATGTAGTAAAATTATTTGTAAATTATATAAATAATGTAAAAACAAGACTATATTCTGTTGTTCTATTTCACTATGCAGGCTCCTTAGGAACTGCTTCCACTAAAATAGGATAAAATGGCTCCACAGGGTTGTAGGGATTTTCCCAAGGAAGCGTGAATGTGTAAAGCTGGGAGCCATGTAGGAAATTAATATTTTGAGTCAGAAACAAAAGATGTGTGTTTTTCCAGGAGTTGGGATGGATAGGGATGTTAAGATTACATTCTCTCATTTTTAATTTCAAGCTCTTTGCTCTTTTTCTTTTAATCTGATATCAATGCTAGGCGTAGAATTTAAGCCCATGAACGTTTTAAAATGATGGAACAAACTTTGCACTCATTTAAACTTTCATTAACTGATATTTCCAAGGAGATAAAGGCAAGAGAATGCTGGGAAAAAGTAAAAGTAATCCCGCAGCCAAATCAGATAGAGCTGCGAGGGGAGGAGGCGAAAGGAAAGAAGAAAACACACACCAACATGACAAAGAGGGAGGAAACCTGGGAAAGTGAAGCTCTCCTATTACTTCCCCAGTCAGGAAATTATTGCTAAGTTAATTTAACGGGTACTGGGAAGAGTACAGTCAACATACTATGGTTCTGATGAGAGATTTAATTTATCATCTCAACGTTTGCAAAAAAACATTCCACTCCAGTGATCAGGAGGTGGGGGAGAATAACCAAGTGCATTAATACTGTTTTAGGGACTATGGCTCCTGAATATCTGTGCCTAATCACACTTAGGTATGTCTACTATGTGCAAAGATGTAGAGATAAAGATGAAGAGGCCTTCTGCGTGGCCCTGAGTTCTCTGGAGTGGTGTCCAGAGATGAGAAGGGAGGCCAGTAGAACTGATTTTTTCTTACATGGATCCCTCCTGCCTCAAGGTTCCAAACTGCTGAATGATTAACATTGTGAATCTCTTATTCTGTCCTCTTGGGAGGAAGGCTTATTGTCCTTCCTTCCTTCCTAAGTTCCTAACTTCTTTTTTTCCTTCTCCACCCACCTCCACCCTTTCCCATTTCCCTCTCTCTTTCATTCTTGCCATTATTATCAGAATAAGGAAGTTTGCTAAGAATTAAAAATGTTTTTGGAAATATTGTTACATTTTGTGATAATTTTCCCATCTATAAAGGTGATTATATTGTTTTATTTTTCTTTATTCTCTGAACTTGGGGAATCATGTTGGTGGTTGACTCTAGAATGAACCAACCTTGTACACCTGGAATAAACACAGCCTGGTTATTCTTTCTTTGAAATTGCCAGATCTGGCTTACTCATTTCTGTTTCAGATACCTACATGTATGTTTGTGAGTAAGAAACCGGCCTATACATTTCCTTTTTTGGGAAACCTTGGCACACTTAACTTAGTATCAAGATTATATTGGCTTCAAAAAAAATGACTTTAAAATTGTTTCATTTTTCCTATTCTCTGGAAGCATTTGGCTAAAATGAGTTTTATTTCTTCCTTAAATGTTTGGAAGAATTCTCTGGTAAAATTACCTGAACCTAAAGTTTTTCTTTTATCCCTTAATTAGGATCCAACTTCTTTACTGAGTATAGGACTTCATATTTTCTATCTGCTTGTATAAGTTTTGGAAACTATAAATTGTACTAGTTTGCATGGTTTAAGATTTTTTTAAAAAAGAATTTGCCCATTTTACTTATTGTAACTGAGAGCAAGCCCAAAGTTTCAAGAGTATTGGCATAAAGTTATTCGTATTTTTTATATTGCCCTCTTAATATCTGTGTTATTTGTAATGTATCCTCTCACATTCCTGATATTGATATTCACCTTTTAAAAATTGGTCTAAAGATTTATCACATCTTACTACCTCTTTTCAATGAATCTATTTGTAGCTTTGTTGAAGCTCTTTATTGCTTGTTTTCTACTTCATTAATTTGTATTGTTTTAAAAATTATTTCCTAAAAAAAAAAATTATTTCCTTCTAAATTTGGGGAAGGCTTTAACTTTTCTTAAAAACCAACTTCTTGGGTTAGATTCTTAGCTAATTAATTTTCAGCCTTTTGTTTTCTAACATATGCATTTAATGCTCTGCACTTCTTACTAATATAGCCTTATTTTTATCACATACATTCTGATATCATATTTTCATTAGTATTTCAAAACATTTTCTAATTTCCATTGTGATTTCTACTATGATTCACAGATTATTTAGAAATGATTTTTAATATTTCCTGACATCTAGGGATTTTGTTACATATTGTAACTTAATTCTACCATGCTCAGAGAACATACTTTAGATGATTACAGTCCTTCGAAATCTTTTGAGACTTGCTTTATAAACCAATATATGGCAAAGTTTTGTCAAATTTCCAGTGTATTTTTGCATTTGTAGGCATTGCATGTAAGTCTTGTGAATTTTGGCTTTCTATAGGTTGAGGCTAAATTATTAGGTGTGTACAGATGAAGAATTATTGTATCTTCTTCCTGATGAATCGGACCTTTTATCATTAAGAAATACCTGTCTTTATCTCTAATAGTCCTTCAGTGTTATGAGGGTGATGTTGGACTAGTCACACCTGCTTGCTTTTTGTGAGTGTTTGCATGGTTAATCTTCCCCTGTTCAACATTTCACTTTCAACATTACCTTGTTCTTACTTATGTCTCTTGTAAATAGCATATATTTGTACTATTTTTTATCCACTCTGTCTTTTAGTTGGAATAATCTATTTGATGCAGTCATGAGTAACTTGGCCCAGTTCTTACCATCAAATTTTTTTATTTCAGTTTACCCCACTCTTCAGCTTTCTTTTTAAACATTTCTTACTTTGTCTCTGACTCATTATCCCGGTATTGCCCCACTGTGGTTAGTATAGTTGTCAGCACTGAGGGGACGCTGCTTTATAGCTGCTGCTATGATTATTGCTGTTGTTACTGTTATTGTAACTGAGAGCAAGCCCTGAGCCTACCTTCTGTTCTGCAGTGGGATGTTCTGGATAATGAGGGTGCTCTATTCATAATATTGCTATACTCATAATGTGAAAAGTTGCCTTTATTGTGTTTGGAATCACATCACTGAGATTATGTTTCCTCTTCCTTTGGGCTCATATACGTGCAGTTCCTCAGAAGATTTGAGGGCCTGGACTCCAAGAATGGGAGATGTGCCCATGGAAGTCTCATTGAGAAGAAGCAACTGACCCTTGCAATACGCTCAAGAACCAGAAGGGAGCAGGTGGATGGCCATTTTGGATACTGGAAACAGCCACATCCCTGATCTAGCATTTATGCTCCTTTTTGCTTGTTGCAGTTCCCTTCTGTTAGAGCCCAGTGCCTGCAGTAAAGTGGTATTATATATCACAGAGTTGTCTTGCTTGTGCTTGGGTAACAAAGGGTTCCACTGTGTCCATTCTTGAGGTGATGAGAGTTGAGAAACTGATTATGAGGTGTTAAGAAAACTCTTCTACAAAGAGCATGTCCAGTCTCAGATGGTTGACTGGGATGGTACAGGACAAGAAGGATGGACCTGTGGAAAAGCCCAAGTGCCCCAGGGATTCTCAGAAATACCCGGGGTAAGGAACCTACAAGTATTTCTTAATAGCAGGGTAAGAGATAGACAAATAATGATTTGACATTGAAGGAAATTGTGACCCATTATAGGATGGCTGACCAGGACCTTCACACTGCACTGTTCCTTCTGAATGCTCTATCTTAATAACCCCATACTCTAGGACTCTGTATACCTGCTAGTGTCAGAACAAACATCTGCTGCCTCCTCTCTTGCTTGGAGGGAACCTTACAGCAGATCTCTTGACCTTAAGCCACTTGATTGGTTAGCCCCATGCCGTGGCATTTGGCCACCACTCCAGTCAGTACCACTGACTTCTGAAGCAGACCTGGCAATCTCGTAGTCAGCCACACCTACTGCAAGGCATCAGTAACACGTGATCTCAGTGTATCTCTTCCCAGAGTGCGTATGGGGTGGGAAGCAAAGAAAATATGTCTGCTGAGTTCTTCAACTCATGCATAATTTATTCTTGAAACATATATGTTTCTTATCTCCCTCAGGGCTAATGAAACCTGCTTGAGCTTTCATTTCCACATCCAAAATGATGTGGCTCACTTCCTGTCCTCCTCCCAGGAATAGCCCATTGCTAGTGGGCCCGTGAACTCCCAGGGGCACAAAATGGAAGCTTCTGCTATTTTTAAAACACCAGAAAATCTTCCACTATGTCTAAGTATGGCTCGAGGAGACCTGGGTTCTTTAACTACATTCTCCCAAGTTCAGTGGTTCCTAGAGAAGCTTCTTGGAGTGAAGGGTATCTGAGCAATTCAAAGGGGCATTGACTTCCTGCTGGGCTACTTCCATAAACTCCACTCTGCAGGCCTCATAAATTCCAGCAAGGCTGGACAAAAGCCCCCCTTCTTTGGGAACAGGCTCTGTTTCCTCCTACCCAAAGCAGTGACGCTCACAGCCTTTGTTGTGGCCCCCTCAGAGCTCTGTACATAGCAACCAGGGCTTGAGGGAGCTGGTCCCTTCCCATTAAATACGATGCCACCAAGCTGTTACTGTCAGTTACTGCCATTAAAAATGACAGCTGTTAGTCAGCCCTTAGTGGAAAGAAGCAACCTCCTGCCTCCTCCAGTTTGTCAATATTAACGAACTTTTCACTCTATCCCAAAATGTGCATGCTGACCCCGAAAGGGTACTCTGAGAACTTTCCCAGGGATGATCCACAAGATTCTGAGCTTGAGGACATAAACTCGCCAGGCTTCAGGGACTCAGCTTGAGCCTCCACCCTTCCCACCCTCCCCCTAAGCTATCCCAGCAGTTGGACGCTGAGCTAAGAACCATTTCTTCCTTCAAAGTAAAACCAGTCAGGAACTGCCCCCTCCCCCAAATAAGGGAGTTGTCAAGGAGGAAAGAGGCAGATGTGTGTGTACGTGTGTGCGCACCATGCTCCCGTGTGAGTATAGGGTTCTCATGTGCATTTAATGGGCACGTGTGAGTTTTTGTGTGCACGTGTGTCATGTGTGTGGTACACTGGCAGTCAGAGAACTTCAGTCCCTTTTCCTGTCATTGCCCTGTCCACAACCCACGACCTGCTCTCCCATACCCCAGGGTATAGCCTCTTATAACTTATTTTACTTGCTTTATTTTATCTGTCCTTGTGTGTATGTGAGCAGCCAAAAAACGGACCAGAATTTTGGCAAAGAGGATTGTTTGCAGATGTGATCAGTTCCTCTTGGTTTAGTAAACATCTTCTTCCTGGAGCCCAGTTTCCAGGGCCTCTATGGTAAGAGGGGCTGTCCCCTGTCCCCTGTGGATGCCATGAGCCCTGCCCACCCTCCCCACCTGCCCAGCCTTGATTAGGAGGTGTGCTCTGGGGTGGAACAGTGACTTGAGCCAACCTATTAATCCTATTTAGTGAACGCACATAGTAAGTGGGGAATGAAAGTGGCTTCACAGTACTTTTTAAATCAAACCCAAGAGCCTGTGTTTGTTCCAAAACCTTCTCTGTTTAACATCATGTTCTGAAAACCTCTCTGAGATCTAATATCTCATGATTCTTCAAGGACTCACTGACACGATCACATTAACCCAATCTCTGTCTCCTGTGTATGTCTGAAAGTACACATGAGATAAGGTCCGACAGTCTCCATCCTTGAATTGGGTTACTAATCATGCAACCTTGAATTAGTTATTTAATCCTCAGTTCATCTAGGAAAAAGGGATAATAATGACACCTATCTAACAGGGATATTAGACAGATTAAATTAACCTCGTAAAGGTCTTAACATGACACTTCACAAGAGTAAGCGCTCCGTTGGCTGTTTTTATTTTCCCTCCCTGCTCCCAGCAGCTGGAGGTGCCAATTCCCCCACTCCTGTGCCTCCCTCTACCTTCCCTACTGTGGTGGTTTCCTCAGGCTGCCACAGCCAAGCACCACAAACTGGATGGCTGAATACAACAGAAATGTTTTCTCTCACAGTTTTTGAAGCTCTAAGTTTGAACTTAAGGTGTCAGAAAGGCCACGCTCCTTCTGAAGGCTCTAGAGAAGAATCCTTTGCCTATTCCTGGCTCCTGGCATGGCTTGGCTTGTGGCTGCCATGCAGAGACTCCAGTCTCTGCCCACCTCATCTTCATGTGGCCTTCTTCTCTGTCTCTGCGTCCTCTCTTCCTCTTAGGAGGACCCCAGTCACTAGGTTCAGTGTCCACCCAAAATCCAGTAAAATGTTTTGACATCCTTAACCAATTACATTTGCAAAGACCCTATTTCCAAACAAGGTCACATTCTGGGGTTGCGAGTGGATATTCTGGGGATGTTATAAAACATACTACACCTACCAACCTAGGCGCCTCTTTTTTTTCAAGTTGTCTCAAGATTTGTATCTGTCAAATTCACTTCTATTGTATTCAGATCTTGATCGCTTTTCTCCTCCCTTGCTGCTATGACCTATAGCAACTTGCATCTGTGTGACTAAGATTTTGTTTTTTGCCCTGGTCTCACTCATATCATTCTCCACATTGCCTACAGGGATCTGATCAGAGGTCTTCTCAAAAACCTTTAAAAGCTCCCAGTTACCTTTAGGATAAAACAACATGTTAGCATTCAAAGCATTCACAGGTTGTCTTCAACTGCTTTTCTAAAAGCCCACTACACTCTACACTAATCACCCTTGCTGTGCAGCCCATGCTAAAGCAGATCTAAGGAAGGATCTGAGGGATGCTGCAGGCTGTGATGGGCTTGTTCTAGGGTACGTTCGGTCCTGAAGACTAGGCTCAGTTAAGTGGAAGGTTTGTTGGGAGTTCCTTGGAGCAGGCCTTACTCAGGCATGGGTGTAAGGAGGGATTTGGGGGGCTAGTTCTAGAGAACCTGAGTCAAGCACCAAGCTTGAAGGATGAATTTGGCTCCATGTAAGGAGATGGAAGCTTTGGAGCCAAGGAGATCAGGTCGGGTCTGGAAAGGGATGAAAAGTTGGTGACATAATGAGGCCCCAATGCTTGAACTAGGTGAGTGTGACGAATCTATGCATATATTAGGAGCTGTGGCTTCATGTCAGTAGGGCAGGCTGAGAAGTGCATTCTGTGTCCGTCTCCACAAGTCCCTCTGGTCATCAGAGAAGGCTGCATGGACCACAGAGCCCAGTGACATAATCCTTGTGACTCTGTTCTTTTTCGTGCAGGTTTACTCCGAGGGCTCTAAGGCACTGACAAGTCTAAGTGGTAACTTGTACTTGCGGTTGTTTGCTGTTGTGGTTTCCTGAGCAGCTGGGCAGGTGGAAGAACTGAGCTTTCACTCTATTTGAGAATGTTGGATCCCGTTTGTCGTGACTCTTGCTCTCTTGCACTTCTAGTTTCTGAATCAGTTGGAAACCAGGCTGAGCATGAATCAGGGGACTGAACTTGGCTTGGGCTGTATAAGGACTTCCATCTCTGACACTTTATGACTCTAAATCTAACAAATTGGCTAAATGAGATGGCATTTTCTCTCCTTCCCAGATTTGGCCAATATGCTCAACACATGACTCCAGCTGGGTAGCTGACATCCTGTAATCCTTTGGCACGGCTGCACATCAGGAAGCAATGAAAGACTTAAGCTTCTTTGGAAGTGATTTACAAGGCTCACAAAATAGAACCGTTCTTTGAACCCATGTTATAACTTCCTCCAAAAAGTTCTTTCTTCTTCCCTCCTCTCTCCCTCCCTCCCTCCCTTCCTTCCTCCCTCCTTTGCTCCATCCTCCCCTCCCTTCCTTCCTTCCTAACAATGCTTTCCTTGACCACAAGTTATTTCATGGAATTAACCAACTTGGAGGGTTTGAATGGTGGATTGAGCCTTGGGAATGACTATGTCTGTCTCAGTCACTTACAAATAGGCTTCTAAGATATAAAAATATCTTAGACTGGGCAGCTTAAACCCGTTCATTTTTCACCTTGTGCTGGAGTGTGGAGGCACCCCTGGCAATCTGTTGGCTTCTAAACTGCCACTCTTCTTTGTGTGACTGACACCAGTTATGAGCCTTCAACATGCAGTCCTGAACCTATGAACAAAAACTCAAGTGGGCCCCAGTGGCTGCAAGAGGAGACTAGTCAGTACTAATAGACTCCTTTCCATGAAGATGACTTGCTAGAGCATAACAGGTAATCATCTGAAACAAAACTGGCAAGAACACTGAAGGAGACTCAAGGGCATCACACACCTGGTGCTAAACCAAGTGATTTCCCAACTCAACAATTCAGTAGATTGGTTGAAGGGGAAGATAGTCACTGTGGAGGCAAGTGGACTCTATACTTCAAAGCCCAGAGCATGGATATAAAGAAGGAAGCAATGAGAAGGAAGAACTTTTGGGAGAGATATTCCAAAGACTCAGCATGTGAAATACAGAAGTTCAAAAAGGAATTGAGAAAATAATTAATTCCTTAACAGATAATAGGGAGAGGGGATAACCCGAACTGAAGACAAATCTGAACTTGCAGATCTGAAAGGGTCCATTAAGTTCAGGCAGGGCTGATGACAAATGGCATTCTCCAGGCAATATTCTGGTAAAACTCCTGAACTCATAAGATGATGTGGATATATTACAGTCTTCCAGATGGAAAAATATTTTTATAAATCAATCTTCTCATCTGTAACATTAAGGGCTAAAAGTTAATGGATTTGCATTTGCAGGCTACTGCAAAAGAAAGGTAGCTATGTAAGAATACTGTGTAAAACAATATAAACTTTATTACTTGCAAAGGCACAAAAAAAATATTTGCTGATATTCAGGTCTTTCAAGTAGCCCTCATCACTTCCCTCAATATTCCATTGCTTAAAACTCAGCCATTGGCTCCTTATGCAACAGAATGGGATTGCCTGGGAATGTGAGCCGGCTGACTTATTCCACTAAATAAGATTGTGCTAAAGAGAGGACAGAGGTAAAGGCCTTATAATTACTTATTCTCATGGTGTTTTCTGATTTTTACCTAATTCTTGTGATAAAAGGAGTCAGATCCGCGATCCAGCCTATGAAATCTTTTGGGCCTTTCACTTATTCAACAGATAGTTCTTGTGAGTTTTCTCTCTGCCCGAGCCTGATAAGGCAGAGCAAGATCCTTGCCCTCATGGATCTAGAGGGGTCCTGATACACATGTCAGCCGTGGAGAATTGGAGGCCAGTGTCCAGTATTGTAAAACAGGCTTGGAGCCGGACAGATCCCAATTTAAATTCAAATCCTGGCCGTGACAGAACCACTCTGCAACCTTGTCAGGTTTTTAACCTCCTCAAAGCACAGCTACCTCATCGAAAAATTATATTATCCCACATCATTAGCTTGTTAGAATTAAATAATCAATAAATAATGCATGCAGCACAAAGGTTCCTATGTCTTAGAAACCTGTGACTACAAGAAAATTAGGTCCCATGCATTTAATATAAAAATTAATTTCCTAAAATTAAAAAAATTCGGGACTATCATTAACATCTATACAGTATAAAAGGGTATAAAGGGAAACATGGAAGTGCCCCTCCTTTGCTTGTAGTCCTACTCCTCTTAGGTCGTCATGTTTACTATTCTTACTATCCTTTCAGAGCTTTTCTCTGTGTAGGCAAGTATCTGCACATAACATATATGCCTTAAAAATTACAAATAGGCTTCTGCTCAGCAGTGTTCTGATTCTTGCTTTATCACAGAACATACCTTGGTTATGTCTCCATATCACTAGATACAAACCTATCTTACTCTTTTTACTGGCTGAATAATGCTACACAGTATGTGTGTATATCATGGTCTAAGTGTGCCCTACTCATGGATATTTGGTTTATTTTCTGAGTTTTGCTATGGCTATAATGTTGCCACAAACACTGGGTATATTTGTATATTTGTATTTACATGTGTAAGAGAATGTACCTGTAGGATGAGTTCCTAGAAATTCAGCAACTGACACAAAAGTTATGTGCATTTTACATTTTGATAGAGCTTTCCCAATTACTTTCCAAATGGGTCTACCAATCTTTATTCCCACCAACTAATTTGTGAGAGTGTTTCGCACACTTTACCATATTCATCACTAAATTACTTTTGAGATGAAAATGATATCTTTTGTTACTCAATATGCATTTCTTTAGTGACTAGAAAGGTTGAGCATCTTTTCATGTTTATCACCATTTTAATTTCTCTTTTTTCTCAGATCTATGTCCTTTGCCATTTTTTATACATATATAGGATTGCTTCTCTTTTTAATACAGTTTTTAAGAGTTCTTATTTTAAGGATACTACCATTTTGGTGTCAGATGAATTGTAAGTATTTTCCAATGTGCTATTATTATTTTAAATTTTTGCTCATGGTATTTTTCTATTCAAAAGTATTTTTATTGCCAAATTTATTATTCTTTTAAATGTATAGTCTCTGGATTTTGTACCACCATTAGTAGGAACTCTCTTACTATAAGGTTCATTTGAAAAAGTATGTATATTTCTCTTAGTACATTTAGGATTTTTAAAAAAATGTCTGAGTATTTCTGACACCAGGAATTTATTTTCAAATAAGGATTAGGGTAAGCATCTAACTTTATCAGTTTTTCTACATAGGTTGGGTAGTTATGCTAATATTGCATAATGAATGTTGGGTGTATTTTCGCACTATATTCATTTATACATGTTTCCCACTATATGTCCATATATATTTTGGTATATTTTTGGAGTTGCTATACTATTCCATTTTTTTAAATCTGATTTTTTAGCATCAACTCTATAAAAGCTTAAATTAGCATGGCTTTGTAAATTTAAAAATACTGTCTTACTTGCTCCACAACTCTAATCATCAGAGAAATGCAAATTAAAACCACAATGAGATATCACCTCACACCAGTTAGATGGCCAACATCCAAAAGACAAACAACAAATGTTGGTGAGGATGTGGAGAAAGGGGAACCCTCCTACATTGCCAGTGGGAATGTAAACTAGTTCAACCGTTGTGGAAAGCAGTATGTAGGTTCCTCAAAAAACTCAAAATAGAAATATCATTTGATACAGGAATTTTACTTCTAGGAATTTACCCTAAGAATGTAGGAGCCCAATTTGAAAAAGATATATGCACCCCTGTGTTTATCGCAGCACTATTTACAATAGCCAAGAAATGGAAGCAACCTAAGTGCCCATCAGTAGATGAATGGATAAAGAAGATGTGGTACATATACTCAACGGAATACTATTCAGCCATAAGAAGAAAATAAATCCTACCATTTGCAACAACATGGATGGAGCTAGAGGGTATTATGCTTAGTGAAATAAGCCAGGCGGAGAAAGACAAGTACCAAATGATTTCACTCATCTGTGGAGTATATGAACAAAGAAAAACTGAAGGAACCAAACAGCAGCTGAATCACAGAACCCAAGAATGGACTAACAGTTACCAAAGGGAAAGGGACTGGAGAGGAGCATGGGAAGGGAGGGATAAGTGGGAAAAAGGTGCATTACAATTAGCACACATAATGTAGGGGGGGGGACACGGGAAAGGCAGTATATACAGAGAAGACAAGTAATGATTCTATAGCATCTTACTACAATGGTGGACAGTGACTGTATGTGGGGGACTTGATAACAGGGGGAGTCTAGTAATCATAATGTTGCTCAAGTAATTGAACATTAATGATATCAAAATTAAAAATATATATATATCATTTTACTGATGCTCACTCATTGTTCTTTTATTTCAGAATCTCTCTGACTTTTCCCACATTTTTATGTTATGAGAAATCATTTTCGTAACATGATTGGATCTGATTAGATTACAGTGGATTTATTTATAGATTACTTTAGGGAAATTGATTTCTTTTTAGCATGGGGTTTTCCTGTCTTTATGTTCCTTTGATGAACTTTACCATTTTGAGGTCCTGGACCTTTATTATCACTTCTCCTTCTCTAATTTTTTTTTTAACTTCTAAATTCTTTTTCATGTCAGCCTACCTAGAAAGTATTTCCAGATAGAAGTTACATAAAGGTGATAATGGCCTTTCCAGCTTTGTTTTTTCCCTTTGATGGGAATATTTATAATAGTTTACCATCAAGCAGGTAGCATAGTTTGATATACTTTTTTTTATGTTAAAGAAGTATCCATTATGACTTTCAGCATCTGTTGAAGTGAAGCTTTTTGGCCCTTTCATCTATTAATGTGGGACATGTAAGAATGTATTCCTAATCATTGAAGTATCTTTGGATTTCTGAACACACTTCAAATGGTCTTGATATATTATTACACAATATACTACTAAATTCTCTTTGCAGTATCTAATTTATAACTTTGCATTGATATACATTAGTTCGATTGGTCCTTAAGTGTTAACTTAGTCAGATATTTGTATTATTATGTTGATGGCTATAATAAATGGAATCTTACTTCTTATTCCATTCTCCAGAATGGCTTAAAAAACACTGGTACTGTTTGACAACTTCACAATTGTTTTAATTTTTTCTCTTTTGAGTCAATTTTGGCAGTTTCGATTTTTCATGGGAAGAGTCGCTTTCTTCCAGGTTTTAAACTGTGTGTAGACCTTTGCAAATTTTTCTTTTAATTATTTTCATTTCTTCTTTCCCTGTGGTTGCTTTTCTATTCTTTGTCCTTCTCACTTTTTCTCTTGATTAGTCTAGGGAGTAATTTACCTATTCTATTTTCATTTTAGTTACTGTTCTTTTTCAAAGACCCAGATAATACTTGAATCTTATTCCCTTTCATAATTAAATAATTTCTGCCTTTACTTTTGTTGATTCTTATATTTTACTTTGCTTAGAACTTTTTGTTCTTCATTTTCTACTTCTTTGTGTTAAAAGCCTAATTAACACATATTTATTCATATAGTTATTATTTTTGATTTAGTTATAAATACAGCTTCATTTAGATTATGCAGATGGTTTCCTGTTTTTTCATATTTGTATCTTTAAACTTTATCAAAGTTATGCATTTCTATTTTTTATAAGGTCAGATAGTTACATAAGGCTTTATTAGTGACACGGCAACTTCTTGTTCTTAACATTTAGTTGGATGTAGATATGGAAATAGACAATAAGATCCACTTTAATATTTCCATTGTACCTTACATTTATACCTTCATCTACTTATTGTCTACTTGATCTGCTGAATGTTACGGAGCTGTCTCAGGGGACACCAGGGCATGCTCAATTGACCTTTGTCTGTGGACAGGGTTTTATTCCTGCCTCAACCAGAACAGTTCCTTTTATTTCTTTTGTATATAGGGCTTCATTTGACAATTTAATGAGAAGGCAAATTTCAACAGCTTATGTTTAAAACTCACTAAACTTACATACATGTACAGTGTTTATATGGAAACCCACTGGTAAGAGCTCAATACACTATTCGACTCCAAGAAACCATTAATGACAAAACACATAGTTATTTAATGTGACACTAGGAAATAAAAAAAAAACACGGCCCAGTAGATTATGATGCATCATTGATTTTAAAGACATAGAGATATCAGAGATGCTAAAATTTGAAAAAATTATGTATCTTAATGTAGAGTAAATATGGCATATGCTTTTTAGATGTGAATTAGAATTAAAGTCTTGGGTTTGCTTGACAGTTTGGTGACTCTGTCCAAAGGCTAAATGACCAATGACATAGAAATTGAGGAGGAACACCTGAAGATCATTTGCTAACTAAGCATCTGAGCTCAGCTTGAAAAGTAATATTACAAACTTTTCTCCTCAGGGTTCTCGTTCCGAGTGGTATGGACACCAGTCTCTTTAGCATGTCTGTACATCTCTTGAGCTGGAGTCTGTTGCTCAGCTGGGAAGGGGAAATGTCCTGTGTTCCAGGCTTGGAAATGTCTTCTTGGACAGTCTAAGACAGTAAGCGTGCATATGAGCTCCTGCTGTTCTGATTCTCCCTCCCTAGACCATGTGTATCACAGCTGGAGCACCCTCCACAGCGGCCCCACAGTCTGGAGGGTGATGCGTCATTAGCCTCCTTCTCCCTCTCGGCATGCATCTGCTGCTTTCTTGACAGTAGTCCAGAGCTTTACAAGTGTTTCCCCACAGCAGCTCTGATAACCCAGAACACAAGAGCACAGAACCTGGAAGCTTGGTGGGGGGTCCAGTGCAAAGCAACCAGCCCGAAATCTGAAAACATATCTCTATTTATCCTGAGCATTTATACAAATTAAGTATTTAATTTATGGCTTTTCAATGTGAATATAGTATTTTCCCCAAAATCTTTAAATAAAATGGCCCCAGAAAAATGTTAAAACACCTCTTGGTATGGAGATGGACTAAGGCCATATGTATACCTTCTGGTTTTGTATCAACCACACACCACTTAACTCATCCTCCACTGGGAGAAGCATGGATAAAGCAACCCAGGAGGATCTGGGTTCAAATTCTGGTCTTGTCATTTAAGAATTATGGAATCTTGGAAAGTTAATTGCACTCCAATTTTCTGTTTCTTCATCTGTCAAAGGTGGACTAGTAACACCAAACTCACAGGATTATCATGAGGAAAAACCCGTATATTTAGATTGTCACAGTCTTGGAGACTTGATAAGTACTCAACAACAGTTAGAAATGAAACAATGTTCCTTTCACTCTGTTTCCTCCTTTTTTAAAGAAATGGCTTCTCCCACTCCTCCAGCCCCAAGCCTAGAGAAAGGACTGGATGGAGTACAGGCACCACCAGCCCATCCCCCTGGCTCTGCCAAGGCTGGGTAACTCTGGGGGGAGAATCCCAGGGCCAAATACCTTTGAAACTGAAATCAGTCAAAGGGAGAAATAAAGTTAAGAAACCCATTTATTTCTTACAAGCAGTCATCCTGTCTCTCTCGACAGGGCTGCAGCAGAGGAGAGCTCCACCCAAACTCTCTGGTCCAGAAAAACCCTTGCTTGCCCATGTAATTACCTATTGATATGAAGGTGGACTACTGTCTCCACCCCTTGGAAACACCTGTTTATATGCAGATGCACTAAAGCCAGGTGACAGATTCTGGATATATTACAATTTTACCCACAGGCTACAATTTTACAATGCCATAAGGGAGAGGTGTCTGACCTCATCTTAAAAATCCCCAGACAGGCAAACTGCTCTCATTTGACAACTAATTTCAGCTTACAGAATTTGTTCTTTTGCCCAGTTGTCTATTCACAAAAAAAATACATCAGACCTATCTTTGCCAGGTACTGTGCTAGGTCTCAGAACTTGTAACTTTCAGGGAAAAGTGTGTTCCCAGCCCTGGGGCAAAATAAACCTGCTTCGCTGAAATCAGCCAAGGGGAAAAAATGAAGTGGGAGAAGCCTGGTTATTGCTTCAAGAGGCCGGCTCCCTTTGCTCTCTGACCACCACTCTCACTCGCCCGTTTCTCTACTGTTTTGGCTGGGGAGGCCCAAAAACCTCTCCTGTCCCAGGCTGCTGCCTCTCCTCCCCACTCCCCACCAAACTTGTAAACACTTATTAATATGGCAATAGACTAAGGAGAGAACAGCTCCTTTCCACACCCTGTAAACACCTCTTGATATGGAGATGGACTAAGGCCAGACCAGAGATTCTGGAAATATTGCAATTTTATCCACAGAACTAGTGTTGCAGGAACCGCAGGAACTATAAACAAGGAGTTGGGACACCAAAACCTTTGGTGAGAAGCAGTTTATTAGTGCTAGCACTGGCTCAGTGGATTCATCTCCAAAGGCTGAGCCCTGAGCACAACAGGGCCATGCCTTTTATACATTCACTGCAAGGGTGAAGGAGAGTCAGCCTCCAGGAATGTTGCAGTGGGAGCTGTTAGTGTACTGTACGTTTAGCCAGAATGCTAGTTATGTTTTAACCTATCTCAATAAAGTGTACCTGGATACTCTATTGTAAACTAATGGACCTACATGACTCTGATCAACAAGCTGTTCCATATCATTGGGCCCCAGTGGGGGGTACATTGTTACATTGCTTCAAATTTAAGCACCCTGGTATTCCTGTGTATTCTTAAAGCCTTCAAGAAACATGGTCCCTTTTCTTAACTTGGCTTCCTACCACACTAGAACAAGATATTTGTGATAATTCCTTAAGATGCTTATGATAAAGTAGATGAAATCTGCAAATAAACAGTTGCAGTGCCAAGTAATCAGTGCTATGATAAAAAGATATCCACAGACTCTTATAGATCACACAGCGTGGGCATCCCTCAGGAGTTGGGAGCACATCGACGGCACAGAAGTATTGGAAATGCTTCCCAAAGGATGGGATACCTGACCTAGTTAAGACCTAATAAGCAAAGGTGAGAAAGGTTTAGAAGGTTCATTTCAGGCAAACTCTCAGAGGTAGAAAGCATGATTCAGGAAAGTGAACGTTGTTAAATAAGATGCAGCATAGATATTAGGAGGAATGGTGAAGAGAATGGGGTGGCAGATGATAAATATATTATGCAACTTTACTTTTGTGAAAATGAAATACATAAGTATGAAGACAGAGGAAACACAAAGATTACAGTAGTAATCCATTCAAGTTATGTTGAAACTTCAAGCTAATGTCCAGGGCAGAAAGAAAAGTCAGGATTAAGATACAGGAAGGAGGCAGAACTTTCAAAATAGTGATATGCAATTTACTGGATCACATAGAATCTGCATCTCTCATTCTTAATTTCCACTTCCCATAGAGTGTTCAGGGAGCTTGGTATTATATCACTTTAGAGTAGTTGCTAAAAGAAGAGGCAGTAGAAACATTGGTTGAGAAATTTGACGTTTTGAATCTGACAATGACCAGAAAAACAATAATAATGCACTGTAACTTCAGGGGAAAATATGTCCCCAGCCCGGGGCAAATAACCTTTGAAGCTGAAATCAGTCAAAGGGAAAAAGAAAGTGGAGAAACCCATTTATTGCTTAGAAGCTATCATCTACTTTGGCTCTCCCGCATCTCTCACCACCTGGCTGCAAAAGGACCCCACCACACTTCTCCATCCCAGTGCTCGCTGGCTCCCCACCCACTTTTTTCACCTATTGATATGGAGATGAACTAAGGTCAGGTGAGAGATTCTGGAAAAATTGCAATTTTACTCACATGCATTGTTTGTTGTTTTTTTTAACATATGAAGAATATACTGTTACTGGATGATAAAAGTTAATGCTTTCAATCATTTTATCTTTTCAATTATTAATTAATTCTATGAAGTCAATATGCTATCTTCAGGTTGATGGGAGAAATAAGCATAATAACAATGTGTGTTAAAGTTCATTATAAAGTATAGGGTGATTTTATATACATTTGCACATTTGCTTCTCCAAATGGCCCTGTGAGATAAACATTAACCCTCATTTTACAGACAGGGAAACTGAGGCACACGTTTACTTGAGGTCATCCAGTAGGCAAGTGAGAAATAAGTCTCAGGTTTGGTACAATTCCAATGTCATGGTGCCTCCCTCTATGATGCCAGTAGTGGGATCAGAATTCCTTCTCTTTTTGGGAAACTGTCAGGGACTCTGGGGTATAGCAGGAACCTGCAGGAGAAGACGAGAATATGTCTTGGTTCATGTAACTCTCTCCCTGACCTTCTCTAGACGAATCACTTGGCATGCTATTGGAGGGGTGGGGGTTTATTTAGTTTTTCTGGATGTTTCTTTAAGGATGTTAAAAGGAACCAGCCAATAGTAATCTCAAACAGGATATCCTTTAGGGAAAACACTCCACACTAAATACAAACAAGGGATTTCAGACTGAAGAATCCCTTTAATTTAGTTCTCAGTGGGCGCTTGTGTGTGTGTGTGTTAGTTTCAAAGTATCTCTTGACTTTTAGTGGACCACCTACTAGGGATATGTGTGACGCCTGGGAACCTGTGTAAATTTGGTGAATGTTTCTTCAGGATTCTACCTCCTTCTACATGTCTTTTTTGCACATATGCTTTTTCTTCTGTATATTACTTTATATGCTGATGTCTTTCCCTTTTTTTTTTCAATGAACCTTGTTCCTGGAGTAGTCAAGTCCATTAGGACACTTAAAAATAAGAAATATCAAAGAGCACATTCCCCCTGAATTCAGCCAGGACCACCCACAGTGAATCATGGGACCAGGACTAAATTTTCACTGGGGACATATCTTCAGATTTTGCTGTCCGTAGGCTTTAGTGTTTAGTCTCCACCATCTCTTGGGTCATGGAAGGCGGGGCTCTGCTTCTGCAGCCTTCTTACTGAAGTTCAGTCAGTATCCCTGGAAGAAGAGTGACACTCAGTCCCATAAGCCTCTGCTGGATTTGTGTTTGAACATCCCTTTCCTGCCCACCAAGTGTTCTTCTGAATACCCCATTGTTAGAGTCATACTCACCACCCTTTTGAGGGATTTAATGGCTAAATCAGATCTTTTTTTTCATGGCACGTCTCAAGGCGGACCCCAACCCTTATCTCAGCTGCTGATCTTTCCCACTGCAAACCTGGTGCCAGTGTGTCCCAGAACCCTCTCAGCCCCTGAAAGAGCACTTCAGAGTAAACACGTCGACATACCAAGAGGATATTTACAGCCACTGAGCAAGCTCCCAATTTCCTCGGCAGGGCTGTAGACAATGTGCTCCTGCATCAGCCTTCAATTGTACTGTCAGAAATTGATATGGGACCAAGATTGAGAAAATATTATGCTAAGCCAGTCAATAGGCAAACAAAACATTGTCTACCATCTCTTTAGAGGATCTTGCTCTAAATGTTTGTGTACTTCCACAGTGATAACTACAAATACTGGGCCTCTCCTGCTTAAACTTCCTGATCTATTTCCCAGGGACTTCAGGGAACCTGGCTTTGGAGCTGGGGGAGCCACATGGAACCTAACAGCTTATGCTCTTCTTGTTTCAGGGGACAAACCTCTCCTCATCAGGCCTCCATCCATTCAGTCCCACTGTGCAAACTCCTAAAGCTCCTATTAAAGCATTTGGGAATGGAGGCATCTGTGAGGCCTATCAAATACCCTTTACGCCAGTTTCTCAAGCCCCCTTTGGGCCAATGTTATCAACGATCTGATGCTGACAGATTGAAGCCTCTAAATCTTGTTGTGAGACCCTGGAGAGAAAGTCAATCAGCTGCAGGGTGTTCTTAAATTAATTTCTTGTGCTTTAGAAGCTAATTCCTTTTCAAAAATCCAACCATGTATTAAGAGTCCAATCCACTGTTTTAGGATTTATGATCTATAATAAGGTCCCATTAAATTCTCTTTGTTCTCTCTCCTTCATACAGTTATGTTTATTTCCTGCACCTTGACACATTTCCTTTCATTCCTTTGCATTTCTTTATTGAACCTAGAATACCATTCTTTTCTCTGTCTTGCAAAAGCCTATGACTCATCATTTAAAGGTCCTCCATTCAATCCATCCATTAGGAGGTGACATACACAGCCCAGAGCCTCTTTCCCTCTCTCTACATTTCCTCGTTATTTCTACTATGTGTTCTTTCTACCACAACCTGTATTATATCCAGTGTTCTCCCCTAGGGTGGGACTAGGGTGAGGCAAGCGCACAAAATGTAAGAAGATGCTCAGTCTCAGGGCTGTGCACTTAAATTATGAGCTCTGTGCATCTCACTTGCTCCACCCTGGTCCTGGCCCTGCCTTCTCTGTACAAATCCTCCCTCAAGAAAGACTGGTGCCAGTCATATAGGCCTAAAGGTAAGTGATCTGCCTTCTATTCAATAATATGCTATGGCTGCTTTCTCTTGATTTTTCAATTTAAGATATTAGCTAACGATTTCTTACCATGGCAGAAGATGATCAGCTCTCTTAAATGCACCCCTTCTCCCCACATCTGGACACACACACTTTCCTTCCCACATTCTTGCAATATAATGTTGAGTTAAATAGTCTGTGCACTTCATCATGACCATGAAATCATTATCATAGCTGAGTTTGTAAAATACAGTATTTACATTTCCTTTCCTTATAAACTTTTTGCTTTCCTTAGAAATGATGGTTTCTTTTACATTTTATTTGCATAATTATTCATTTGCCTATCAGTCAGTGAACTCTAAATCATTTCCAAAACTGCAAAACTCCTTTCGATATGGTTAGAACACCAGGGAACTTACTGATTCCATCTCCTATTGCTGTGGACTACTCCGTGCTCTCCAGGCCTGCTGCTCAGTAGCACAGCGGATTTCCCTTCATCTTCCACCTGGGAATTCCACCACCTCTCTGTGTGGGATCCCGGTGTCTTAGAGCCCAGGACTTCCTTAATCCTTATTCTCTTAGGCAGAACAAATCTTGGAGAACTTGTGTGTAAAAAAAAATATGTCTTTATTCTCTTCTCACACTTGACTCATAATTTGACCAAGGATAGAATTCTGGGTTGAAAACATTTTTTTCCAATAGCTTTGAAGCATAGCTTCATTGTCTTCTAGCTTTCAGCACCACGAGTAAGGGAAGAGCAGTTAGATTCCTATGTGGTTTATATTTAGGTTTATATGTGGTTTTGCCCCAGTCCCACCATTTAGGATTTCCTCTTTATCCTTAGTATTCTGGAATTTTATTATGACATACCTTGCAATAGGTGTCTTTTAATGCACTTTGTTGGGCATTCAGTATTTTGTTTTTCTTTTGGTTTAAATCTGGACACTGAATGTTGGGACATTTTCTTATTATTTTGAGAGTTTCCTTCTGTTTTTTTTTCCTTATCTCTCTTTCTAAAATTCTTATCAGTCAAATGTTGGCCCTTGTTCTGGTTATCTATTGATATCTAACAAGCCATCTCAAAACCAAGTGACTAAAAACAATAGCAATCATTTATTTCACTCACAAATCTGTAATGTGGTCAGGGCTTGTGAGAGATGGCCTCATCCCTGCTTTGTGTGGCATCACTATGGCACCTCCATGGGACTAGGGGACTCATTTCTAAGATGGCTCAGTCACCATCAGGGCTGGCAAGTTGGTGGGGACCTTGGTATCTCTCCACTGGGACTCGCCACAGGGCTGCTTGAGCTTCCTCAGAGTATGGTGGCTGGGTTCTGGAGTGGTGTTCTAGGAGGCCTGGCCAGAAGTTGCAAGGCTCCTTAGGACCGAGCCTTGGACATGCAAGAACATCAGGTCTACCGCATTCTATTGGTCAAGCAAGTTACCAAGACCGGCTCTCTTAGGAGGGGGTTTAGACTCCTCCTCTCAGTGGGAAGAAGAGCAAATAATTTTTAGCCATCCTCAATCTGCCATAACACCCACTGCTCTGATTTTCAGGTATTTCTCCCTTATTTTTAATTTCTGGATTTTCTTCTAGATCTTAGAAGATTTCTTCAAATTTAATTTTCCAGCCTTTCAACTGACCTTTAACAAAAACAATTTTTAAAAAATCTTATTGGTCTATTTCCATGAATTCTTCTTTAATTTATTCAATTCTCACTCTGTAGATATAATATTTTTTCTTCTGAGGATGGAAATTATAGTAGTGTGTTCCAGTTTTCTTCTGTTCCATGCAAGCTCCCCTTTTCCCCATCCTGTTCTTGGTCTTACTCCTCAGCTCTGCTCTCAGAGGCATCTGGTATCTCAACTAGCTGAGCCTATTTGGAACTTCATGATGCCATGTCAGCTTGCTTCATTTTGATTTCCTTTAGCAGTTTTTTGGCTTTGGCATTTCCTGTCTGGTAAGGTTATCCTTTTTCATCTCCAAAAATATTAACATTTAAAAATCTATTATCATCTTTTTTTCTATTCTCTTTGTCTTTGTGAGTTTCCACTTTTTTCCCCCTTCACTATCATTTTGTTGGAGTTTTGAGAAGGATGTGTTAAGTCTGACATGTTTAACCAGAAATCTGCCTGTATTTTTTCCCCCACTGGGGAACAGTCAAGTGTTTCTTTTGACATAAGAACAACTTCCTTCCAGATGACCCTGAGGCGATCTACTGGGCTCACCAAAGACTCCCATTTCTGGCCTCCTGGACAAAATCATGCTTAGTAGGGCTGATCCAGAGGATGAAGGAGCAACTAGCAGCTATGGCTCACGTCACAGAGACAGAGCCAACCACAGTCCAAGTCCCTTGCCTGCTTTCACATTCAAGGACCAAAGAAAAACCAGTTATTGGATTTGTCACTCACTGGCTAAGGACCAACATGTGGTATGCCGCATTTAATTCTTATAACAACCTCTTGTATTGTTATTACCTCCATCTTAGAGATAAAACATCTGAGCCAGAGAGTTTTAACATCTTTCCAAGGCCACACTGCCGGTACATGCCACAGCTAACCCAGGAAGTGTCCTTTTGAGACTGTGTTCCCACTCCTCTTTGCCTCCCAATTACATATCACCTATGTGATGTGGGGATCTGATTACTTCTCTTGCCTGGGGACCATCACATCTGCCAGGGATGTTTGTCTCTGGTTTGAGTAATGAGAGGAGGAGAGACTGTCAACTTTTCAAATATAAAACCAGCATATAAGGGTAGATGTTATGTTAAATTGGCTGAGGAAGATGGAAAAGGAAACATAGGAGTGAATAAGAGGTGTATTCCAATAAATGTATAAACTATATAGATTAGGTTTCAATGACTAAGTGCCTTTTATGTACCAAGCATTGTTAGACGCACAGACTTATTGCTTTGTTTAAGCTTTAAAAAAGCCTTAAGTGAGATGATACTTATCTACTTTTCAGATGAAGTAGCTCGTGATCAGATTGGTTAAGATACCTATGAAGGTTGCACAGGTAGAAAAGTACAGAGGTGGGATTCACGCCCAGACTTCTGTCTTTAATTAACCTTGGTTTCCTTTCCAAGGGAAGATATTGTTGTTTACAGGAAAAATAAAATCTACTACGGAAATCTTTTATCACATGGTTTGCTATGTATAGAGCCTTAGAAAGGTGTGAGAGGTAAAATTAATTTCATCAGGCTTCTATTAAATGTTGACATTAGCTATAGATCTTGGGCAAATGACTTCCTCTAGGTGTTTAATTTATTAGGTGGAGGCAACAACACCTCCAACACATAGATAACAAAGAGAAAATACCCTGCACAGTGGCACATACACTGTAAATGTCAAAAAATGATGAATATTCTTACAATGGCCCTGTGGTCAGGCTATATTTTTGGGCTGAAAACTGCATCTACCCTAAAGGCAAGGTCCAGGCCTCTCCCTTACACTGTATAACTCACTACTCTGTGGCTTTGACCACAGAACTTTGGATGTAGAGGAAGATGAATGATGAGAACCATTTTACAGAATTGTTGGGTCTTCATCATTGTCTACCCAGCTCTAGGATCAGTGCCTTCTCTCCTCCCCTCTTTGGTCCCCCTGTAGGGATTACACTACATGGTGATTTCCAGTATCTGGTTAAGATCTACATGCTGATGAGTCAGCAGAGAGGGACTGTGGGGTCTGAGATGTCATGGTATCCCTGGGCTGGAGTGAAGGAAGCTTTCAGACTGTGCCTTGTTAGAGGTGGAGGCTTGATGCTTCTTTCCATGAGGCTGAGAAAAGCTGTGGCTGCCTGGCTTCTAACCAGAGTGCAACAGAGTGGGATTTAGAGAGACCTTCTCAGTGTTTTGTGTGCACATGGATCTCTTGGGGATCACATTAAAAGCAGATTCTGATTTGTAAGGTCTGTGGTGGGATCTAAGACTCTGCCTAGTTAATAAGGTTCCAGGGGTTGCATGCTGCTGGTCCTTGGACCACACTCTGAGCAGAGAAGTTTCTGGAAAAGTCAGAAAATGCAGTCTGAGTTCTAATTGTTCCATCATGGACAAGCCAGTTACCTCTCTAATCCTCAGATTCCTGAACTTTAAAATGGAGAAATAAAGCTTTGAAGAAGAGACATTTAAAGGGTAAAGTGCTTTAAAAGTTTGCATCTTCTTAATTAAACATTCTTCTGATTTTACATAATGGAAATTATTTGATGACTCAAAATCCATTGGAATTGACATTGCAAAACCTTCATCTACATTGAATAGGGGCACAAATGGCTTCAATTTATGGTCACTTAAAAGTGAAGATGAGGAAAAGGGCTGTGAGAAAAATTTAAGAAAAACCTACAGCAATTACCAAATGTTACAAGGTAGGAAATGAACAAATAAAACTAAAAAATATTACATCCTTTATAAAAAAATAATTTTGAAGAGCTTTGTAAATTCTGAAGCACTGTGTCTCATACATGACTATCAAGATGATAAAATTCAGAAAAATATCTGGTGTCAGAACTCAGTATATAATTTATACTGATCAAATCAATTGGCATAATTCTTTCCGCTCTGAACTTTCAGTTAATTTAATGTAACAATAACAATAGCAATGATTATAAAGCAACCTACAGTAATTCAATTTATAGACCCTACTTCTTATTGAAAACAGATGTGGGGCTTCTTGTGAAAATCGCTCTCTCCTGCCTTTCCAGAAAGGCTTCTGAAAGTGGGGAGCCTTCTATTGCAGGCCATCCTATCCCACAGGAAAAGAAGGTGCTTGGGTCCTCTTATACCGCTGGCTTTGACCAGCAGTCTCTGGGTTGCTTTGGGCACCTAATCACTCTTATACCTGTTGTGGGGAAAATGGAAGTTCCTACGGCCAGGATCCTCACCTGACTCTAAACCACTTGATGATGTAAGGGGCCTGCTGCTAGGCTACTGCTTCCACACCCGTAAGAAACAAGCTATTACTGACTGAGTCATTATATAAAGAGCTCTGCCCAGTGCTCTGGGTGGACGCAAAGAGGAAGGATTACAGACCTGTGACTGTTGGATGCAGATGTAATTCTAATGCTTAACCTATTGCTGGGAGAACAAGTTAGGTAATAAACCCTTTTACCCCAAGAATGTTCCATTGTCCTTCTTTAGTCTCATTGAAACCATAGTGAGCTTGCCTGGGGTTGTGACCCATTGGCAAGACACCTGTAAATACAGTATTTGTTCAGTTTCTCCAGCTTCCCAGCTTCTCACCATAATGAAGCCAAAGGTGGGGATGACTGACTTTGCATCTGGGGAACAAATGGTAACAAGCTAGCAATGTCCCTTCACCTGTCTGGGAGACAGGTAAGGAATCCCTGATTGTGCTGGAATGAAATTAATGCGACTATACTGCACTGAGGTCCTAGGGCTGTCAGTGCCACTCATCTGCGACCTGTCCAGAAGCCCCAGGCCAGTGGTTCTCGAAGCGTGGTCCCTGGATGAACAACATCAGCATTACCTGCGATCTCATTAGAAATGCACACTTTGGGGCCCTAACCCAGGTCTACTGAATCAGAGTTCTGGAGGAGGCACCCAGTACTCTCCATTTAACTCACCCCTTCTCACCCCCAGGGTGAGTCCGATGCACAGGAAAACCAGACTACTGCAGGCTGAAGTCTTCCCCCTGGAGCCAGAGCCATTTTAGCAACTTCCTTCCTCAGCACAGCCCTAAGTCAGGAGGAGAAGAGAAGGAAAGAGGTAAGAGAAAGGGGAACTGCACGGCAGCCTGATGCTGCAGCCTCTGCTCAGATGGTTAAGGAGACTGACACCCTTGGCACCAAAGTATCAGGGTTATACTTTGTTAAACTCACTTCCAGTAGTGGGTTGGGGTGGGGAGCTGGGGAGGGAGACCTAATTTGTAGCATTTGATAATTTTCATGGTGTGCATGCTCCCACCATGTCCGATTTGGGGCTAACAAAGTGCATGTTGCTGAATATGTGGTTGAGAAGAATGCTATCAGTGGTCTCTCACACTAGCTGGCTCTGAGCCGTTTCGTCACTCACTCCTTGCCACCAAAGGAAAAAGGAACCCTCTTCTCTCCAGCAATTGTATCCCCTGCATAGCAATCTCATCTTTGCTTAGCCAAACAGTCAAGAGAAGGTAGGAAAGTATTTTTAGTTGCATATAGCCAAGACTGTTTTCACTAGTTCTGTACTACTAGTCTCTTCTTTGTTTGGACCTTTTTTATAGACTGGCTTTTCCCCAGAGAATGAAGTATGGTATAGTGAGGTGAGAAAGAGGCAATCTGGACTTAAGAGTTAATTCATCTAGGATCTGGCTTAGATTCTGCTATTCATTAGCCATGTGATCTTGCTCAAATCACTTCTACTTTCTGGCCTCAGTTTTCTCATCAGTAAAATGAAGGGTTGGCTGAATTGTGTTTAAATATGTTATGTACCACCATGATCTTAATAGTCTTTTTTTTCACTGATGTTCAGTGGGTTTTGGTTATGCCCTTTGAAAAATGGGTCCAACCTGCCAGTGAGGGGAATTCCTTTGCAGAATCCAAATAGGTGCCTGGTAAGCTAAAACTCCCTTGGGACAAAGGGACTCAAGTTTTTGCCACAATCTTCAAATGGAAAAAGACTAATGGAAAGTGTGTTGGTTTTTGAATGTGGCAGATTAGGTTTTGAATTTGGTGTCAGATACTACTGAGTGACTAAGGAAAATCACAGCCTCTGGGAACCTTAGTTGTATGTGAGATGGGGTCATAATACCTGGTTTAGGCTTGTGTGACTATTAGATGAATGGTAAGGATTAGATAAAAGCAAAGACAGAGGAAGTTCTCAATAAATTATTAAAGTTGCCATATTATTAAAGGATGATGACTGTCAACTCAAGCATATTAGAAGACGGAAGGTGAAAACAATACATTGAAAATAAAAAGCCTTGTAGCTTAGAGAAGCCTCAAGAAGGGGATGCTGCGGGTCCTCAGGTGCTTAAAGGATTTAATCTTATTTTGCTTGGCCACCAGGGATAGACTTTCAGGAAGACCAGTTTGGGCTCATGATCATGGAGAACAATCTCTCCATCATGGCTACTCAGAAGTACGAGCTGCATTCTGATGTTCTGAGTTCTTGATCACTGTGCCTGCTCATTCTTAAGTCAGTGCTTCTCCAACTTTAATGTGCCTGTGAATCTCCTGAGGAGTTTTTAAAATGTAGATATGATTCAGCTGGACCTGGGGAGGGGCTGAGATTCTTCATTGCTAAGAAGCACCCAGCTGGTACTGATGTTGGGCCCATCGATGGAGATGGAGGGTTGACCATACTTGGAGCAGCAAAGCCTTATATCATGCATGCATTCTCAACAGGAGAGAGATCTCTCCAAGGGGGTAAAAACTGGTTGGGGAGAGGGAGACAAAAAAAAAGCCTTTGCTTGTGTAAAGCATGGGTACGCATACAGTACTTAAACAGATACACAGTATATTTGTGGCATTAAAATTTCATGGGGAGAGGTCATTAGGAAAAGTTAAGAGAGCTAAAGGGAGAAAGCTAATAAAAACACACTGAGAATCAGTGGGTTGGACAAATGAATTAGCAGAGCCAGCCTGTGCCTCTGCCATGAGTGCAGGAGTGATCTGTCCCCACTCAGCCCTGCTCTCCCTACCCGCAGACAAGAGCAGAGAATACCTAGATTAGGGGATTGCAAGAGTTCTGTGATTCAAAGCCTAGTTTAAACCACTCAATGGGAAGATAATGGTTTTTGGCACCTCCCTGCATGACTTCTCTCCTGTGGAAAACTCCACGCAACAATCAGTGGAGATGTCAACAATTACACAAGACTCATAGATGTCCAATGTGGTTTTTAAACTCAAAAGAAGCACAAATACACAAATATAGACTGAAACCCCTAGAATGACTATCTCAGTAAACAACTACTAGAGAGGTTTTCCCGGGACATGCTGGGGAGTCAGTACACCCTACTTCTGGTGCAGATGAGGCACTTAGGGACCCTTATGAGCTCTTGACCCTGCTGGCCCTGGTGGGATTTGTGGCACCTGTGATTTACTAACTGGTGCCCCTCAGGAAGAATCCTGGCACTCAATCAGTCCTGACACTGACCACCTGGGAAGATTTTCTGTGATTCACTCTCTTCACAAAACAATAGCACCTAATTGTAGAACTGTTGTAAGGCTTAAATGAGATAAGGATTAGTTAGTCCTATGTTTCTTGCTGCTGTTCTAATTGCTGGCCCTGCTGATATTGCCAAAATGACGGCTGGGTGCACTCTGTAAATATTTGTGAATTACTGATGACTGATCGCAGCCTGTTTACTCCTGTTTGTCTGTCCTATTTACATTGTCCTTCTCTGAAGTTTGCATGATTTAACTTATGAAGGGGCCATAGACCACACAGCCATGAAGGGCTACTGAGCCGCCTTGAGTGTTCCCTGACACTCCAGTTTCATCCCAGCATTTCTGAAGCTGCAAATGTGTATCTCAGCAGCCTGGTCGTCAGGTACTTGTTTGGTCTGCAAAGTTGGTCATGGCTCACTTGAGCCATGTTTGGGCCTGTAGATGACTTGGTGAGCACGGCTTTCTCAAGAGGTCTATTTTTAAGAATGAATTCACAGGAGAAAGGTTTATGTGGGATCCTAGGGGCAGAGAATGGGGGTGGGCTGGGAGATAGACAGTGTAGAGCCTTGTTATTCAAAATGTGGCCATGGACCCTGCTCTAGTTTATTAACTTTAAAACATTTAGTTTTCATTATTCATTTCTATAGATGAGACAACAAAATGATAATGTCTGGAACAAATAATTTGCTTTTAAGAAACACAAACAAAAGAGTTTTTGTCTCTTTTACTGTAGTCCTTTGGGTGGAGGTTGGGAGAGGCATCATTTCAATGACTCTATCATTAATCAGAATAGGGATGTAATTTTGGCAAATGTGTTCAGAGAAAGTATGAGTCAATCAAGAAAATCAGTCTAACTGGGTCTTATTTTTGATAATTCTGTATTTCCCAGTTGGCCACTGTAGTGGTTTTAACATATGCTTCAAATTTAACATCTCTCCCTTGAAAGGTGAAATCCAAACCCTTATTCAATGAATAGAATTTGTAGAGGTCATGTTCTCTGACTTTCAAAGATAGGTCATAAAAAAGGATAGCTTGGGGTATGTGGGGAAGACTTGGTGATGGGGGGAGTCTAGTAAACATAATGTTCCTCCTGTATTTGTAGATTAATGATACCTAAATTAAATAAATAAATAAATAAATAAAGGATAGCTTCTGTCTGGTTTTCTATCTTAGTTCACTCTGCTTGAGGGCACTCACGTAGTCCCTGGGAGAGGCCTCTGTGGGGAGGAACTGAGGCCTCCCACCAACAGCTATGACCCGTGTGCTGCTCACTGGATGAGTCACCTCGGAAATGGATTCTGCAGCCTAGACAAACCTGCAGATGACTGCAGTCCCTACTAGCATCTTGGCTTCATCAGAGAGCCTGAATCCAAACCACCCAGTTACACTGCTCACAAATTCCTGGCCCACAAAAACTGTGAGAGTGGGGTTTTTTTTCATTATTTTAGTTCATAAACTTCTGGAGTCACTTGTTGTGCAGTTAGAGATAACTCATAAAGATTTGATACTAAGATATCACCAACACAAAGCCCTAAACCTGGCTATGGAACCAGACAGTAAAGGAAGCTGGAAGGGCCTTCCAGAAAGGGTCAGGGAATGCCTAAGGAGTTTTGATGAGACTGTCACTACAAGGTGATGGCCTTCCAGGACAGGAGGCTGCTAGGGGGACGGAAAGTAAAGAAATGTTAATGGAAACTGGAGGAAAGGAATGTTTGTCCTGCAATGGCAGAAAGTTAAGCCACTCTGTCACCTGTGTTAATGTGAGAAGTAGAAAACATACTTTATGAACTGGGTGATCCAGCTAAGGAGAGTTGGGAGCAAGTGTTGAAGGTGCTGCCTTGTTTCGGTTCGCACTTTAAGTCAAATGCATCAGGAGCCACTATAATTATTTATAATCATGAAGAGAAAAAGAAAAGAGTGATAAAAAAAGGGGCAGAACTTGCTGGTTTTGAAAATTCACAGCCCTTCAGATGGTAATTGTAAGATAAATTTTAGCCGAAATAAGCAGGCAAAGAGAGGCAACAAAGGGCCAGGTAATTTATTTAAATACCCCCGGGTGAGGTTCTGTGGCCTTCTTGTCACAGGCCAGGGAAGTCACACCTGGTCAGGGAGGTGGGGGCTTATAAGGGGTTAGGAGGGGGAGGAGTGGGCAAGCTATCCTAGGGGGTGTGGAGAGGTACGATTGGCTAAAGGTGACATAATAGACAACTAGAAACTTTTTTCCTTCCAAGAGGGAGGAGGCTGACATCCGGGTCTTAGTTGGCACATCAGGATGGAATTCAGGGAGAGCTGTCCCCTTTCCATATACGGCACGGACTTTGGGGTCTGGTCTGTTCTCCCCCTATGGCATCTCTCTGTTCTGTTTGCATGTCCTTGTTTTTCCTTTCTCCAGCCTAACAGTAATTAATGCTAAAATCAAGATATGCATTCTGGCATAGGTCAAACCTCTGGCACTGTCAGAAAAATATTGTCTCAATATGAAGCTGAGGATGGAACCATGAAATCCTTTAAGGTCTCAAAGATCAGAAAACATTTTGATCGAACATTAACGTTTCTAAGGTGGTTTTCCCTTAGCACCTTCATCAGAAGCCAAATGCCCAGCTATGGTCTGAATGCTTGTGTCCCTCCACCCCCCAGATTCAGATGTTAAAATCCTAACCTCCTAAGGGGGTAAAATAGGAGGTGGTAGCCTTGAGGAGATGATTGGGTCACCAAAGCAGAGCCGTCATGAATAGGATTAGTGCCCCTAGAAAGAGACCCCACAGAGCTCCTTAGCTCCCCTACCATGTGAGGAGACAGCAAGAAGTCAGCCTTCTGCAAGCTAGTAGGAGGTTCTTCCAGGAGCCCAACCATGCTGGCATGCTGATCTTGGACTTCAGCCTCCAGTCTTATGAGAAATGAGCCACCCACTCTGTGGTGTTTTGGTAAAGCAGCCTGAATGAACTAAGACAGGCACTTATCTGGAAGTGATTTGTGAGTATGGCTTTTGCCCAACTCCAATACATTCGTACAAGACCCACAACATTCTTAGGAGAATTTTGTTGTCAGAAACAGTGCCAGCTTAGATGAAAGAGCCATAGATAACACAAAATTTTAAAATGCCCTTTGGACTCCCAAACTTCAACAAGCAGGAAACAGGCTGAGAAAGCTAGTGAACTGCCAACTTGAGCTGTTTTTCAAGGGGAGAGAATCACTCAGCGGTTAGAACCAAGAGTTTAAAAGGCAGAGCGAAGAGCCATGGAGTAATATTCCCAGGCCTGGAGTGCAGTCAAGGAATTGCTGCCGGTAGCCTGATCAGTTTCAGAATTGTTGTGGATCAAACACTTCTGTGAGCCTCCCTTTCCTCTCCTTTTTGAGTGGGAGGGTCTTTGGGTCTATTACAACCATCCTGTATCACGCCACTGCTGCATGTGGGTGTGAGACCAGGGCAGAGGAGAGAAGGGGATGTGTGTCTACAGTTCATTTTACAGATCAAGGGGAACTCTCTTCAAGGAGCCTCATCTGCACTGGGGACATGATGTACAGGACAGGATCCTAGGCTTCATGATGTAATGGGATGAAAATTTTAGGGGTCTTGAGAGGGGATGAATGTATTTTGCCTGTGGGATGAGTAATAAATGGCTTGTGAGCTGAGCGGAGACTGGGGAGAGGGTTTAAAATGTGCCTATGAATTCTCTGACATGCTTCTCTTCAAAAGGTGTGTGCTAATTCTCTTCCCCTTGAATTTATGCTAAACTTGATGACTTACTTCTAGTGAATAGAATGTGGCAGGTGTGATGCGCTGACTTCTGGGGAAAGGTCTTAGGACATACAGATAATATCTAATTCTTTCTCTTATGGCTCACTTGCCCTAGAAGCCAACTGCCATGTTATAAAGATACCAAGCAGCCTTTTTTTTTTCTCTCCATATTTTTTTTCCAATTTTATTGAAAAATAATTGATAGATATCACTGTGAACATTAAAGGCGTATAGCATGATGGTTCGATTTACATACATATGTGAAATGATCACCATGATAAGTTCAGCTAATATCTGTCTTCTCGTAAAGATTCGATAAAGAAAGAAAAGAAAGAAGAAAAACGAGAAAATGTTCTCCTGTGATGAGAAGTCTTAGGATTTACTCTCAGCTTTCTTGCATAGTATACAGCAGTGTTAGCTATAGGCATCATGCTGTACATTACATTCCTAGTACTTATTTATCTTATAACTGGAGGTTTGTACCTTTTGACCACCTGCCTCCATTCCTCCCCTCCCCCACCCTCTGCCTCTAACCACAAGTCTGATCTCTTTTTCTATGAGTCTATGAGGGAGAGTGTGTGTGTGTGTGTGTGTGTGTGTGTGTGTGTGTACGTGTGTGTGTAGATTGCACATATAAGTGAAATCACACAGCATTTGTCTTTCTGTTTGGCTTATTTCAATTAGCATAATGCCCTCAAGATCTATTCATGTTGTCCCAAATGGTAGGATTTCCTTAATTTTTAATGGCTGAATAATACTCCATTATAATATATATAGTAGTTCCCCTCTTATCCATGGGAGACCCCAACTGGAGGTCTGAAACCACAGATAGTCCCAAATCCTATGTATGTTTTTTCCTATATATACCTACATACCTATGATTAAGTTTAACTTACAAATTAGGCACAGTAAGAGATTAATAACTAATAATAAAATAGAACAATTATAACAATGTGCTATAATTGAGGTTACTGTAGATCTTTTCAGGGTACAATTTTTTTTCTTATTAAGTTGAGAACTTTGATCTTTTTGGAGGAAGCACTTCATGGTTTTTCTTCAGCATATCTGAATTGCCAGTGTTACTTGCACTTTGGGGACTTATTAAGTAAAACAAGGGTTACTTGAACTTGACAGGCAGGCATTCTGATATCACTCCAGTTGATCTGAATGAACTAAGATGGCTGCTAAGTGACTGAGTGGGTAGCATCTACAGCAAGGATGCTGGACAAAGGGGTGATTGACCCAGGCAGGATGGATTGGGATGGCATGAGATTTCTTCTTGCTTCTCAGAACTGCATGCAATTTAAAGTTTATTTCTGGATTTTTTAATTCAGTATTTTTGGACTGTGGTTGACTACAGATCACTGAAACTATGGAAAACAAAACTGTGGATAAGGGGGGATAACTGTATAGCACAACTTCTTCATCTATTCATCCATCGATGGATGCTTAGGCTGTTTCCATGCCTTGGCTATTGTAAGTAATTCTCAAGCAGACTTTTAAAGGGGTTTTGTGTGGAGAAACTGAAGCCTCACACCAACATCCTCACCAGTTTGCCAGCCATGTGAGCAAGCCTCCTTGAAAGTGAATTCTCCAGCCTCATTTGAGTTTCTAATGACTGAAGCCCCACCTAGTTGTAACATCATCTGAGTATATTTTACATATCAGAAAATTGAACCATTTCAGGTGCACCGTTGGTTATTTTTAGTAACTTTAAATGATGCAACCATCAAATCACTTTAGGAACATTTTTATCCCCTCAAATAATATCTCATGCTCATTTATAATTAATCTTCTTTCCCACTACCAGATTAATCTATTTCCTGCCTCTGCAAATTTGCCTTTTCTGGGTATTTCATATAAATGGAATCTTAATATGTGGTCTCTTTCATTTAGCATAATGTTTTTTCAAGTCCATCCATGTTGTAGCATGTATTGGTAGTTTGTTCCCCCTTTTTTCTTGCTGAATAGTACTCTATTATATGGTTATGCCACATTTTGTTTCATTAGTTGAT
This sequence comes from Manis pentadactyla, assembly GCF_030020395.1. Taxonomy (NCBI): domain Eukaryota; kingdom Metazoa; phylum Chordata; class Mammalia; order Pholidota; family Manidae; genus Manis; species Manis pentadactyla. Next base: position 160,912,414 of record NC_080022.1, on the reverse strand, counting down.
GGGTGTTTGTGTTGTTTCCAGTTTGGGGCTTTTATGAAAACAGCTTTTATTCACATTTATGTGCAAGTCTTTATGTATACATGTTTTCAATTCTCTTTGAGTATACGCTTAGGAGTGGAATGTATATAGTAACTGTTTATCCTTTTGAAGAATTACCAAACTGTTTTCCATAGCAGCGGCACCATTTTACGTTGTCATTCCCACTATGAGTGTCCCCATTTCTCCACATTCTTGCCACCATTTGTTATTCTGTCTTATTTATTATAGATATTTTAGTGTGTGTGAAATGGTATTTTATTGTGGCTAATCTGCATTTCTTTAATGACTATTGATGTGGAATATCTTTTCCTGTGCTTAGTGGCTATTTGTATGTCTTCTTTGGTGAAATGCGTGTTCATGTCTTTTGATCCATTTATGATTGTTTGTCTTACTGAGTTCTAAGTGTCCTTTGTACATTCTTGGTGCAAGTCTCTTATCAGATAAGTGTTTTGCAAATATTTTCTCAGTCTGTGCTTGTTTTTTCATTTTCATTGTCTTTTGGAGTGTCGAGGTTTTAATTTTGATGAGGTCCAATTTTATCCTTTTTCCCTTTTAATGACTATACGTTTACTGTCATCTATAAAAAATATCTGTTTAACTCAAGGTCTTGAAGATTTTCTTACATATTTTCCTAATGTTTTATTGTTTGCTCTTTAAGTCTATGATCTATTTTGAGTTAACCTTTGTATTGTATGAGGTGAGGGTCTAAGTTCAATTCTTCTAACATCATTTCTTGAGCAAACTACCCTTTCCCCAGTGGATTGCTCTGCACTTTTGCCAAAGGTCAATTGGCTGTAAATCTAAGTTCTTATTTCTGGTATAATACCACACTGATCTTGATAACTATACATTTAGAATATGTTTGGAAATTGGGACATGAAGTTCCTACAATTTTGTTCTTTATCAAATTGTTTTGTCTAGTCTAGATGTTTTATATTTCCATATAAATTTTAGTATCTGTTTGTCATTCTGATCAGCATTTTGACAGCAGTCTCCTGGGAGATTCTGAGCCAGAACTGCCCAGCTAATTCACTTCTGAATCCCTGACCCATAGAAACTGTTGGGGACAATAATGATAAATGTTCTTGCGCTAAGTCACACACTTTTTAGTAGTTTGCTTCGCAGCAATAGACAACCAATACAACTGCCCCTCTTTACTTAGCATTTCCAATGCGTTATATTTGGCACACCTAGAAACCATGCTGCTCTCGGATTTGAAGATTTGCTGCTATTGAAAAGAAAAAAAAAGTGGCAGGAGGTAAAAGAGAACTAGAGAGAAGAGGAGGGAGGCATGGAGTAGAGGGAAGTCTGGGGTAGCAGTTAGCAAACTATGGCTTGAGGGCCAAATCTGGCCTAGAGCCAATTTAAGAATGCTTTTTATATATTTTTAGTGTTGTTTAAAAAGACACAACCGTGTGATAGAGAATTTATATTACCCTTTACAGAAAAAAATTTGCTGACCTCTGGCTTAGAGCACTGGAGAGGGTCTGGACTGAAGATAAAGATTTTGGAGTTATGAGCATCTAGGTAATATTTGAAGTTATGGGAAGATGAGGTTTGGTATTTGGATCTAAGGCCTTGTTCCCAGATCTGTCACCACTTGGAAGGAGATAAGTCCTAGGTAAAGTATCAGAGATACAAGTGATCATTTGGCTCTGTCCCTACTCAGTCCAGGAACAAGGGACTTAGGACGGCCTATATTCCCTTCCAATAAGCTGAGAGTCCTGCCATCACCTAGGCACCTCCAGGCCTTGGTTCTTAGGTGTAGGAATGAGACTTGGGCTCTCGTAAGAAGAGTTCCTGTAGTTCTTCATGGTGTAGAGACCTGTGGTGAAGTAAAGACTTCTGAGTCATGTCCCAACCCAGCTAGCTATCAGGTCTGCCTCCCTGTCCCCACTTCCCTTCCAAGGCCTGGGTATTAGGCTTCCATCCTCTGAGGAGACTGGGAATGAGGTCCTGTAGTTCTTAAAGGTATTTGGACTTATCCCTCCAGAGCCCATGAGGAGGGGAGGACATGCAATTGGTCCTTTCCCCACCCAAGTTAGCTCCCAATATGCACCAGAATTACTGTAGTACCTGCAAGGATATAAATTCTCCCTGCTAATGTCTGGGTGGTGGGAGGTTGATATCTAAGTCCTCCAGACCTAAGAGCAAAGGTGTTCTATTTTGCAAGATGTCCCATTCTGTGAATTCAACCACCCTCCATCCTTCAAAGCTTCATGTTCTTAGCACTCTGTGCTCAGACCTCTGCTTTATGGTTTGCAAATGCCTGCAACTGTAAATAAAACAAAATTTTCTCTCTGTGATTAAATAGAGACCAGCTCTTCAATCTAAGTTTAATTTTCAGTGGAAGGACAGATTTCCCCTCTGTTTACCTTAAGTAACAAATGGCAACTTCATTCATTGCTTGTGTTCCCAGGGAAATGGAGGGCAGGTGGAAATGGAGGGAAATGGTGGACATTTCTGCAGATATCTCTGGTGTGGTAGAAAATGCTCCAGATTTGGAGTCCAAAGGACTGGATAAAAGTCCTAGCTTTGAGTGACCTCAAATAGTCATTTAGCTTGATTGAGCCCCAGGTTAATTCATTTATATCATGAGAATCATGCTGAGGATTACATGTGATGGAATGTATAAAGCATTTGTACCCTGCAAATTTCTATGCCTAAGGAAGAGGATGTTTTTATTTTCAAAAGTAGGGAAATAGTTCATATCTTTGTCCATTGACAATGTAGAGTTTATCATAATTCATATCACAGATTACATAAATGGACAGAGTTCCTAAACCGAGGCTACTGTTTCTCAAGAGAACCCAATTATATCTAGTTAACAGACTCTTTTCATAAACAGATGACTCCCTAGAACTGATGAAAGATTGGGGCACGGGGCAGAGTCTGAGCTTGCCCTGCTATTCTACTTAAAATGAAAGTCTTGGCTAAAGCGGAGGAGAGTCATCCCCAAAGAAATGCTATAGCTCTCAGGGTCTTCCTCCTATATACTGTTTTTCCTATAAAATTGGTTTGCCTTTTTTTATTGGTGATGGTGGTTTTTATTTTTTAAGAATTGGCCCCTTGGGAAGAAATTTCAGTCTCACCAGTGTTTTCAATAGAACAAAATTTAACCATCCCATGCCAAATGCAATGGGAAAGTGAGTTTGATCTTGCTTATGAAACAAGTATATTTACTCATTCATTTCCTCTTTCCCCTTAAAGTTACAGGTTCAGTGAGAAGCTTTTAAATTGACAGGACCCAATTCCCATTGAATTTCTCTCATGGGCACACGGGGATGGGTAGGCTGCCTCTGATTGTGGCTGGGATTCTAGAGATCAGGTGGCATGGACGTTATGGGTCCCTGCTATTTTTATCTGCAACTCTGAGCTTCCTTCTTTTCCACCTAACCTTCTTGGGTTGGTGTCTAGATTTTAGGTGAACTCTTTGTTCCTGCCGTGAGTTGTACTTTGCATGGTGTGTCTGAGAACTGCTCTTTAAGGTTCTTACCCCACAACCATGGGCAAGAGGTACTGTTCCCCTTTCCCAGTCCATGTATATGAGTGCATTCAAAGCCATTTATCCATATTTAAAAGTTACTTCCTTTACATGTAGAATAAGATCTGAAGCACCTGGTGCAGAGTATGCCCTAAGTAAGGGGCAGTTTTCTCCCACTTCATCCCCTTCGATTGCAATATGAAACCTCTACACTCTCTGCCACAGGTCCAGCCCTTCCCCCATCCCTTCCCAGGCCCTGGGTCCAGCCTTTAGACTGCTGAAACATGGGGCTTTAGAGTCCTTGTAAATTAAAAATCTTGGGCTGGAACCCAGATCACTGGGCAACTAGCTGAGGGCTGTGAGGCTTAAGTAAATGGACGTAAAGGAGCTCCCTTGCAATCCCTTGCACCAACCTTTCCTTCTCAGTCCTGCTATTGTTTGCAGACAGAATGGCTAAAGGTTATTTCTGATCCCTTGAGGACTCTATCGGCATTTATATCAGTAATTAAAAGCGCACTGCGTGAGGCAGCTGAATTCATCCAACAGTACAATTTTAGGCAGGAAACAGAGAGTTACTCCCATTCAATCCCGAGCCACTATGGCACTTACTTGAATACTTTATCTTGGTCCAGCTGCCAGAAAACTTTTCATTCTCTTCCCTTACATGCAGGGAGCCGCCTTTCCTTGGGTATCTGAACTCGGAAACATTTAACATTCTCCCAGGAAACAGCTCCATTCAAAGCTATTGTTTTTAAGTGCTGGAGTGATTGACTTGAAAGTAACTTGCGTAAATCAGTGCTGTTGATTACTAAACACAATGGTAATTACTAGGGAGGATAATGAGAACACAATATAGTCATATGAATATGTCACAATGGAAAGTAGAACTCCTAATGGCCTTTTAATAGCATATACTGCAGTTAAAAGACCACGGTTGGCAAATATGTGGCTTGCATGCTTATGTTACTTTCCCTGTTTCCCCACATGGCAAGTATTGTTAAGTGATCATTTTTTTCCCTTCTGCACCTGGAAGCCTAAGATTCCCTCTCAGCTAGGGCTTCAGGCAGCCGTTGTCAACCAAATGGATTTGCACAAAGATTAAAATGATTTTCTGTCTTCACGATGGAGGGTGTTTTCATAAACTAGATTGTGAGTTACTTGAGTATGGCAGTCTTTTATTCACCTCTATATTCCTAGCTTCTAGACTCAGTACTTGACATGTAATAATCATGCAGTAAATAGCTACTGAACACCTGAAAATACTCAATTATTGATTGAGCACTGTTGAGTCAAGAAGAGCTTCCTGACTGGCGTGTCTGTGTGACAAACAGGCTACAGGCAGGTGGACAGGTAGAGTCCTGTCTCCTTCAGTTCTCAGGGCCTAAAATGGTCCAAGAGTAGTCAGAACCCCCAAGGCAGTGGCTTCCTGCTGTGAGCAGTGTCCTGTAATTACCCCAGTGTGCCCCCAACACATCTTACCATTTTCTGTGCTTCCCATGACATGAAAAGGATGGAAAGGACAAGGTTAGATAACCCTCCCTGGGTAACGTGAAGATTAAGTAACTCACACTTCTATCAGGTTATTTAGATAAATCAGTTATTACTTTATGAAGTATTTCAATTCCTTAAGATCTCAGATAATCACAAGCAGAAAAAATGTCAGTAAACTGAGAAAAGAACTATCACAATCAAATCCTTTTGTGTGCGAGAGCCCAGCAGCACCGTAGAGAGTTACTGCAGCCCGCAGGAGTCTCTCATCTCTCAGAAGTGGTAGTCCAGACATTCTACATGTGCTGACTAGACCATATTAACAACCCTTTTATATGCAATGGATATAAATACTTTTTGTAGAAGGTAAATACTGTAAGTCTCCAAAGATAAATGAGACCTTGTACTTTCTGGTCATGCTCTCTGAATTCTAAATGTGGTAAAGAAACATTCAGAACCAACATCAAAGACATGAGCTGACATCGAGACCATCTATTGGAAACTCCAGAGTATGTAGCTCCCATTCTTCTAATGGATACATATCTTATGAATGATGTATTTTCACAATGTGGGTAGCATCATGGAAAGAAAACATGGGTAGTCTTGGAGGGTAAGTGAATGGGGAGGCAGATGTCACAGGACACCTAGGTATTTTAGCAATGGCAAGTTTCCAGTGTCCTGTGATGGGGTGAGATTGAGCATGGGGACAGACAAAGCTGGGCTCAAATCCTGCAAATTTTGGTTCCGAGTCTCCCTAGCTGTATGGTTTTGATGATTAAACCTCAGTTTCCAATCATAAAAACACCTGAACAGTACATACTATACAGGTTGCTGTGTGGGCTAGTGAGACATTGCATATAAAGGCCTGGCACAATTAGACCTCGGTATACCTGCTGGGTCGCCATCATGACCCAGTGTGAACCAGACCACCAGACAGGACAGAGGCTTGGATAGGTATCAGGGTTAGGACCCTCAAATCCTGGCAGACACATGCTGCTGCAGGATTAATGACAGAAAGGCTTTGGGAGACTTGGTTGAGTAGCTAGTGATATATGGGAGGTAGAATTCTAAGATGGTCCCCCAGATTCTTCTCCCTGTGTCCACTTACTGTATCATCCACTCTCCTCGAGTGTGAACGGTACTGGTGAATAAGCTAGGAGAGCCACCCTGTGATTGTTACATGGCACTTGTCATCTCCCTTTAAGCAAGGGGGATTATCCTCAGTGGAGCTGACCTAATTGAGTAAACCCTAAAAAACACTGCGCTTTTCCTGAAGGAGATCCACCATGGGGAGTTTTTCTATTGTTGATGCCAGCTTGGTAGATGGAGAAGACCAAGTGGCAAGGACCTAAGAGTGACTTTTAGGACCTAAGAGCAGCCTTGAAGAATTGAGAGAAACCCCTGTTGACAGTGAGCAAGGAGTAAGAAACTGAATTCTGCCAACAGCCACATGAGCTAGAGAACCATGAGCTCCAGATAAGAACATAGCCTTATGGATACTTTCAATTCAGTCTGTGCGGCCCTGAGTGGAAAACCTAAACAAAGTGTTCCTGGATTGCTGACCTACAGAAACTGTCAAATAAGTAATGGCTGTTGGGTTAAGTCACTACATTTATGGTGATTTGTTATGGAGCAATAGGACACTAACAGAAAGTATTTTAAATCAAATCTGTTTCAGTCATTTCTCATTAGTCTCATTCAAGATTTTTAAAGGGTTTTTCAGAATTATGGAACTTACCCCACTGTGCCAGATATTGTCAATATCTGTTTTCATTCATGACTTTCCAAATAGCTAGGAAGCTCATTGACAGGTATAGTTCTTGTCATTGTTCTTCCTCAGATCATTCAGTGCAGCACTCCTTAAACATCTGTTGGGTTGAGCATCTGTACAGCATTTGATCTACGAAGCACAGTGCTGCCCTCATTTGATACTACCTGCAACTGGGATACTGAGGCAGAATGGAGAAGGGAGCTGAAGCTCAAAGAAAATTAGCCTGGGATTAAAAGGAAAAAAAATTGCCATACCTTTGTAAATCCAAGTCCCATGCAGTTTCACTACATTAAAGCTTTCCCCATGACAAGGATTAGGATACGAAGTATCTTATACTCGGAGCAGAGTTTTCCTGCAAAGGACCTTGAGGGCTCTGGTGGAGCCAGCCAAAGGGAAAAAGGCCCAGAGCCCCACCTCATATTTTCCAGAGCTTTGAGGAGTTACATGCTTGTTTTCCATGCTCTTTTTCTGAAGGACAAGTCAATCAAGGAAAATGTTCTTTTGCTGTGTAGTAACATCAAAATGAGAAGCATATTGCCTTATGGACTTATTTCAAAGGCAACAACTCAAGTATCTTGGCAGCTCACTGTATCCTGAGCTTTTCAGAAAAATCAGGGGTCTTGGCATTTTTGAAGTGACCCTGCTGGTAGTCACAGTTGCAGAGGATTCAGGACTCTACCTTGGACATCTTGTGTTTTTTGGTGCCAAGATCATATGTTTTTTGGAGTCTCCCAGTGTCATCTCATTAATTCATTCCTTTAACAAATATTTGAGAGCTTACTGTGTGAGAGGCACCATACGTGGCACCAGCAGTGTAGTGTCTGTACAAAAACAGACCTGGTCCCGGCTCTCAGTGAGCATGTCATGTTTTGGGAAACTGTCCTTGATTCTTGGGGAGATTTTAGGAACTTTTACTTTATACTCTTATTTACTGTGCATATGAGAGAGATCAATTATAATCGGTGTCTCAGAGCGTGATTGTTCTTTTGTGCCCTTGGTTTATCAATCCAACCTGTAAGCATCTCTAGATCAGGGAACATACTCTTCCTTCATTGTCTATCTAGGACTTTTGCGCCTGCGCAGAGCATGTGCCCCATATACGGCTAATTAAATAACCACATGAGTAATGAAGAAATGGCTTCCTTTGGATACCATATTTGGGGGTGATGGTCTTTGTAAACTCTATCAGGATGGGAGTTGGAGTAAGCTCTTGGAACTCTGGGGAGAGGAAATCCCAGGGCAAAATACCTCTAAAACCGAAATTAGTCAAAAGGAGAAATAAAGTTTAAAACCTGTTTATTGCTTACAAAACACAGTCCAGGGCAGTATCTTTCCTGTTCCAGCAGAAGCAAGCAAGACTTCCCTCAACCTCTCAGGTTCAGATAAACCCTCGGTTGCCTAGGTAATTACCCACTGATATGGAGATGACCTACTTCTCTCCACCCCTTAGGAATGCCTGTTCATATGGATATGCACTAAAGCCAGGCTAGAGATTCTGTAAAATTACAATTTTACCCACGGGCCACCCCTCCAGAAATCTCGCCTTGCAATCTCATTTTCTCTCTTCTACAGTGGTTCCTGGGAGAGAAAGCTGGAGCACTGTGACCAGACTAATGACATAACAATAGCAACAGCAATAAAATTATGATAATCCTCAAGCCAGAGGATTCAGCTGGGTTCAAAGTCTTATGCAGATTAAGTCCATAGTTCATGCATTCTAGCAGGCAATAGTTGAAGAGGTAGAGAGTTCAGAGCAATCATCACACAGCAGCTGCAGCCAGGGGGTGCATCCAGGCCACAAGGACTGTAGAAGAAAATAACCTTAAGGGTGATAAGATATATGTTTCAATGACACCAGCATAGGCAAATCTTGTCCATCATCAGGTAGGACACATGCAAGAGAGTGGTCTTGTGATAAAACAGTGACAGGAATGGGATCTCGTCCTGGTCTGGTACACCAGACTTTCACCCCCCTCCCTGTGGGAATTACAGATGGGTCAATATATAAGACTACAGGAGGTACGTGCACTGGCCAAAAAATAAAACAAAACTTCCCCGTAAGATGCTCTTACCTCCTGGATGTTTTGGGTACACTACCATGACCTTTGGGGGCCATTCAGCTATTACTCCAGGAATACATAGGAGGCCAGCTTCCAGGCCTTTCCCCCAAGGTGCCAGAAGGGCCGGCCATCGCTGGTCCATGTGTCCAAATGTCCAGGGCCAGGTCTATTCAACAGTGTCTCCAGGGCTTAATGCAGTTGGGGCTGGCTGCAGGATGCTGCTCTGCTGGCCATATCCTGGCTTCAATGACTCCTCTTTGGTTTGGATGTACATTTGTATAGGAGAGGCAGCAAGGTGTGTGAGCGTATCCACAGGGCTCAAAGCTTCTTTACGGGGCTTCTCATTCAAATGCCATAGCACTGTCCATAGGCGAACTGATCAGCCCTGCAGACTATTGGTGTCCGACTTCAGGCCAGATTTCAACAAACCATTGTACCTCTCTATCATGCCTATCCCAGTAGGGTTATATGGTGCATGAAACTTCCACTTTATTCCTAATTGTTGCACCCATCCTTGTAGTGCATGTCCAGTGAAGTGGGTGCCTTGATGGCTCTCACTCACCTGCGACTGGCCATAGGCTGCAAAGAGATGCTCCAGGCCCCTCTTGGTGGTTTGCTGATCTGCACAATGTGCAGGAAAAGCAACCAATAGTCCAGTAGCTGTGTCCACACAAGTCATGGCATACCGATATCCTTCTGATATGGGCAGAGGCCCAGTATAGTCTATCTGCCACCTGACAAGGGGTATCGTCCCCTTTACTATTGTCCCATCTTGCTGTGGGACTCAGTGTAAGCCCCTCTTAGAGCACATGAGGCACTCCTTCAGGTTCTGCTGACTTCTTCAAAGGTCAATGGCAAGCCCCACCTATGGGCTACAGAACACACTGTCTTTTGCCCTGCGTGCAACCAACGCTGATGTAACCATTGGGCCACATCAGAGGCAGGGATGTGGGCCAGTGCACCTGGGCCAATGTGTCTGCTTCTTAATTCCTAGGGATGCCAAAAGCAAATGGCCAGTCACATGATATACGGTAACAGCCTTAGTCTGACTAAGGCCCATAGGTCTTGTCACAACTCTTGCCCCCAAAGGGGCTGGTGACCACCCATCTAGTTGGCATGATATCATGTCGGTAGCTACAGGGTCAAGCCCCGATAGATGGCCCAGCTGTCACTGCAGACAACTATGGGGGAGGGCTCCTGGGTTATCATGAGCCATACTGCCCACAACTCAGTCCTTTGACTGCTCTTCCCCTCTCCATCCTCCATCCATATTGTCTCAGACTTAGGATGGAAAGCCACAGCCCTCCACTTCAGGGGCTACCTATGACTGGAGCTGTCTGTGTACCGAGCATCGTCAGGTACAGGGGCTTTTCCTTCCCGATAAGAACTCTTGACTACCAATGGCTCAAAAGTAAGTTCTCTCTGCTTTCCACTTGTATAAGTCACTGGCCCCAATAAGTGTTGGAGTTGTCCACTTAAAGGACTAGTAGAGAGAATGCTACGTAAATATGTGCCCCATTTGGCCAGTGTAGGTGTCTGTGCCATGTCACTCCATGGCCTTTGGGTCCAGTCTAGCACCCACCCCACAATGGGATAGGTGGTTATTATCTTGGTCGGAGCTGTTCCAGCGATGGGCTCTGTAACCAGCAAGGTGTGATGTTCAACAGCCAATTGCTTCTCTAGCAGGGTGTACTGGATCTCTGCTCCTTTCCGTATTTGTGACCAGACTCCAATAGGTTGGCGTTTAATTTCAGGGTGCTGCCAAAGACCCCATCCATAACCTTCTTTGGTTACATGAGCATCTAGCTCACAGGGTCTTGATGAGTCCATTACACTCAAGGCCTGTACAGCCTTGACTGCCTGCTTGGCAGCTGTAAAAGCAGCTGCACATGCCTCATCCCAGTCCCACATGATGCCCTTTCATTCCAACTGGTGTAAGGGCTTCAGATTTGTGCCAAGTGTGGGACATACACTCTCCAGTAGCCCAAAAGACCCAAAAACTCTTGTAATGCTGCCACAGTGGTAGGGGTAGGGAATGCCCGGACCTTGTCTATAACTGCTTCAGGAACAACCTCAGTTTTACCCAACCAGACAACCCCCAAGAATTTTACAGACAAACCAGGTCTCTGAACCTTGGTGCTGTTCACAGCACATCCTTTCTCCTAGATGTTGCCACACTCTAGGAACTGCCCTTTCTAAATCTGAAAGAAAATCAGATGTGAGCATGATATCATCAGTGAAACAGCTACACTGTTTGCAGTTTCTTCCATGTGGCCAAGTCCTGGGCTACAAGTCCATGACAAATGATGTGACTGTGGAGATATCCCTGTGGAAGGACAGTGAATGTCCACGGCCGGCCTTCCCACATACAGGCAAACTGTTCCTGAATTGCCTGTGCTATGTCAATAGAGAAGAAAGCATTAGCAAGGTCTACTACATGGTGATACGTTCCCAGCTCATGGCTGAGGGTGTCCAGAATGTCTGCTACAGAGGGGACAGCGGCATGCAAAGGGGGCGTGACTTTATTCAATCCCTGTAGTCCCCAGTCATACCCAAGGAGCCATCTGGCTTTCTCACTGGCCACACTGGGGAATTAAAAGGACTATGAGTGGGCTTTCTAATGCCCACCTTCTCCAACTCCTGTAGAGTTTCACTAATTTCCTTGTACCCCCCAGGCAATTTATACAGCTTAGTATTTGTGACACACCAAGGTACAGGCGAGTGCTTAGCATGGCCCCTCAGAACTGCCTTCACCACACGTACCCTCAGTCTGAACTCACCTGCAGTGGTCTGTAAACACAGGCCCTGCAGGAGATCTACCCCCAAAATATATTCAGGGATGGGAGAAATGTACACTGTATACTCCTTTGGGGATAAACGCCCTATTCCCAATGGGATTTGGGCTTTCTTCCCTCTAATTTCCTTACCCCCATAGCCATCTGTCACAGCAGAGGACCCAGGAAAATGCTCAGGGTTGCCATAAATCAGAGAACACTCAGCTCCTGTGTCCACCAGCTCCAGGACACATTGAACACTCACAGGGGACCAATAAATTGCTAATTCTACATGTGGCCTCCAGTCCCCACCATGTCTCCCAAGGTGGGGACCTTGACCCTCCCTCAGTCAAACCACAATGCCCAGTCATCCTCCTGTGGGGGTGAGGGCCCAGGCAGAGCCTGAGTACCGTCTTCCAGGAAGTTTTGCAGGCACACAGGCCGGGCATGAGACCTTGACTCCGGTTTCCATGTCCTCGACCTCAGTGGCTGGAACTGCTGTTCTGGCTTTAATTGGTGCCACAGTTCTAACAAGATCCTATTGGGCTGCCCATCAAGTGTTTCTTTCACTAACCCAGCCTTTATCAAATCAACCCACATCTGGGTCCTCGAGACTTTCACGGGGCCTCCGGGGCGGGCCGTACTTCCCTCCAGGCCCTTATTGTTTCAACCTCGCCCAGATCTGCTAAAGTATGAGTAGCCTCACTTATGGGTTGCTGTATGTGGGGGGCAAGAACAGTCACCAGGGACCCACAGAGAGACGGGGGAGCTGTATGCAGCACCAGATTTCTCATTCCTATGGTGAACACCTCCTCATCAGGGTCCTGGGGGTCCATATTACAGATGATATTTTTCATACCCAATTCCCACAATATTTGTTGGAGCTCTGCATACATTTTCCAGCTATTGGGTAAATATGGTAAATCACCCTCATTAGGTCAAACTTCCCTGAAGGCAGCTGTCAGCCATTCTAGAAGTGTCCTGAGGCGTGACAGGCACTTTGCAACTGCTGCTGGAGGGAAGGGTGAGTCATCAGGGAAGCCAGTCTACTCATCTCAGTGCCCAGCACAGCAATGTTTTCCAGCCCCATATCCCAGAGATGTAAACGCCATGTAGGCAGAGATTCTGATGGTTTCTGCCTATACCGGACGCTCATGTCCACCTGCTCATCCTGGGCACAGGGGCGGAGCATGGAGTGCTCCACAACCTGGGGAGGGGGCCTCTCCTCCCTGAGGAGCTTGTGGTTGTTTTGTTTTTATTTTTTTAATTAAAGCTGGGTGGGCCTTTAATACAGGAGAGGCTGGTACCTCTGGCGGTGGCCTCAACAGCAGAATGGCCCATGGCCCCACCTCCTCCTCTTCTCCCCCAGCTCCTCCACCATCTCTGGGGTTGAAGGCACCTCTCTTTCCTCCCCCTCCCCTATGGCCTCCTGCAATGCAGCTTTTCCTGCTGCCTCCCCGCTGCCACTGCTAAGGAATCTTCCAGGGGTGTGGCCTATCTTTTCAATAACTGTCTCTATTCCTTAACGGCATCCCATAGGTTATCACCCAGCTCCTCCAAGCAATGCTGAAGTGTGTCTCTCTCCCACCTAAGTCCCTCTCTTTTCTTGCTAACCCTCTCAATAATCCTCTTTCTCCTCTATAACATTTTTCCACTATCTCGATGAAAAGGGACCCTACTACACGGCCACCTAGGGTCTCTAAGCAGTCTTCCAACTCACAGAGGACTAATTCTGCAGCTTCTGGTGTTTCCACCCTTCCCCAGTTCTGGGGAAGGCCCCACCCCCCCCAGGAGGTACCTTACCTAGACCAGTTCCCCACTTGGGGCTCCCAAAGAGGGTGAAGCTGCACCCTGTGCTGTTGCATCCACTGAGGCCTCCCCACCATCCACAGGGTGGGTTCCAGGCATCTCCCCACCATCTCTAGGGGCAGCCCTCCGATAGGTCGCACCCATTTTGACAGATTTCGGGTTCAGAGGTCCTGTTGACTACTGCCAGATGTAACTCAGGAAAGTGGAAATCCCAGGACAAAATACCTCTGAAACCAAAATCAGTCAAAAGGAGAAATAAAGTTTAAAACCTGTTTATTGCTTACAGACTTCATTCCAGGGCTGTATCTTTCAAGTTCCCGTGGAAGTAAGCCCAACCTCTCAGGTTCAGATAAGCTCTGGATGGCCCAGGTGATCACCCATTGATATGGAGATGGCCTACTTCTCTCCACCCCTTAGGAATGTCTGTTCATATGGATATGCACTTAAGCCAAGCAAGAGATTCTGGATTATTACAATTTTACCCACAGCTCTCTTCATGGCTTGGACTACAGTAGACATCCAATTCATGTTTGTTGAACACGTATGTTCTTTGTGAACAAGGACATTTTGTTTGTCCCAAATGTGATAGAAACCCTGAAACTACTTCCCATGGGGTCTCATTCCCAAAGGAGAAAACTCCCCAAATCCTAAACAGGTCAAAAGCAGATTCCCTAAGTCACCCCTTTTTTGCCTAGGAATCTGTTGACGTTACAACAGCTGTTTATAATTGCCCCCCAAATCCTAAATTAGCAAGGCTAAGTGGAAGAATCAGCTAGCCATGACTCCTGGCCCCTTAAAGCATCTTTTAAAAAAAAACAGGCCAAAGGAACATTGACACTACTGCTGAAGGCTTTAAATAACTACCGGTTCTGACTGTGGCTTTTACGCTGAGCAGCCCTGTGCACGCACACGGTGTCCCTGGCTCCCTGGGTAGCAGATAACTAGTCAACACTCCCTGGGAACCCCTTTTAGACCTCAGGCTCCGTTAGCAACAACACAACAAACAGTTTAAAGGGCTTTTGAGTGTAAGCTTCTGGCTGCTTCAAGAATTGTTGCTAAAATAAGGGGAGGCAAAGCTGCAGGTGTTCTCAGTCTTCAGAAGAGTGAGCTACTAGCCCGGAGTCAAGGCCTGGCATGTTTGGCTGGGCTTCGGTGAAAGTCCTTAGGCTAAGAGTCATGGTCTAGTCTGCAGACAGAGCAGCAAGGAAGTAGGGTAGATTATTCATTTTCTTCCTGGACATATCAACTGTCTAACTGAATTCTCTGATCCCAGGACTTGTGCCTCCAAGTTACCAATGTTGCTTCTGGTTATCTTTTTGAAACTTAGATTGGACTGTGCCATTTATGCTTGAAGTTACCATCTGAACTGCCAGGGCATGGAGAGCAATGTCAAATCCATAGCAAACACTGAGCCCCCTTCCACCTTCTTGCCACAAATTATTGGCCAACCTTATCTTTGTCTCATCTTCTCCACAGATGGCTGTGGTCACTAGGCTTCAGCCTCATGGAACTTCATCCCTCAAACATGCCATGTGCCTTGTTCCCAAGGGGACATTTGGCAATATCTGGAGACATTTTTGTTTATCACAGTGGGAGCTGGGGAGGGGGTGTGTGCCACTGGTATTTGAGGAGTAGAGGCCAGGAATGCATTCTAAACAGGCGACAGCATGCATTACTGTTCCCTATAATAAGGAAACATCCAGTCCAAATTGTAAGGAAACCCTGGCATAAGCTATTAGCTCTACCTACAGTGCTCTTCCTTCTGAATCTGCTGAAATGCTCTTCTTTCAAAGCCTGCTTAAATTTTCCCTTCTCTATAAAGCCCTCTCAACCCTGTTCCTTCTCTTTAGTTTCTTTGTCCAACCCTATAATATTATTTCCTAACCTCTACTAAAATTCTTTTAACATTTCACTTAATTTTTTTTTCAAAGTAGCACATATTTAGAAAAGTCACTTTCCCCTTAAGAATTTAAACAACTTCTTGAACTTCCAATTCCATGCCTGGTAGAAGTCCAGACCACACATCCCTGCCCCCGGGGTGTTTGCAAATGATGGTCCCAGTGGGCTCACAGACAGCAGCCTTGGCTGGTGGCCTGTCACCATCCCGTGTGTGCCCACAGTATGTGTGGGTTCTGTGCCACCTCCTCTTAGCTCAGACGGGAAATTCAGGCCTTTCCTCTGTATTTACAAAAACCCCCACTCACAGGAGTCAATTTGTGTGGGGTGGATTTTACTGGAAGGAATTGTGAGGGAATTTACATTGCAGCAATGCAAACGATTTCAAAGTGAACTTTAGACACCCCAGTTCTAGAAGCCTCAGGCTCTTCATGCTGGAGAGGCTTCTAGTAGCAGCTCCCCGTGGTGTGTCACAGAGCCAGCCTGGCTAGCACCGTGCTCTGCCCTGCCTCCCTTGTCTGCTCCTTACCTCTGCCCCCTGGGATTAGCCTTGATATGTGACTTATTTCCACCTTCTTGTGTTTGGTTCTGCTGCTTCCCTTTCCCTGACTCAAATCTGTGTCCATCTTTGCTCAAGCATATCAATCAAAGGACTCAGAAGAAAGGGAAAAAATGAAATGGGTTTCCAAATATTAAGCTTGGAAGATGGTTTGGCCAAAAAATAAGATTTCTCTTCCCCATCTCAAGGACAGAGTTTGACCTTATTCATGTACACTTCAGGGCCTGGGACAGTGCTGGGTGCACTGCTGATGGTCAGAGCTGTTCATTTTGGTGCTGTTGTGGGCAGAGGGTTAGTTGGGATTCTAAGTGGGGTGTGGAAGATGGGGACCACATGGAGCCCCTGTGGATGTCACCTGTCTAGTGATGAACATTGTGAAATGGAACATCAAGGGATGCTAAGTGGGAGCAACTTTTTTCTTTCCTCTCACATCTCTGCATGCATATCTCACATTCAGCAAGCAGCTCTAGAGGAGGGGCCGGCCCGCTCAACATTTAATCCCCTCTGCTCCATGGCAGGAGGGTACCGTCGATGGTGATGAGGCTTCCTTCTTCTTGCTCCTTTAGTGCAGGACACATGACATGCACAGCTTTGTGGGTGGGAGGGTTTCAAAGGAAGAAGCTTGGGCCTGACTTAGGACAGCTGGTTATCTACTTAGGATAGTCAGCTTAATGGAAATCCCTCTGCGGAGAGGGTGCTGCCAGGTCCCTCTCCCGGTGGGCGGCATGCAGGCACTTAGTCCTCAGTGGCCCTGCAGTACCCCCAGGAAGCTCTGAGCTCACTGCAGGCGGTGCAGGAGTTCCTGCTCCAGGCGAGGGAGATAGAGCAGGGCTCAGGGCTCCCGCTGGCACTGCTTCCTCTATGGCAGGGTTTGTGGGCCACTTTGAAAGTGCAGCCACAATCTTTTTGCACTTCCAATGGTGACATGCCTTATAAATACAATTTTAACTTAGAGAACACAAACCTTTTGAATACACAATTGCTTTGGAATTCCCTGTAATAGTAAGACTACAAACACCATTAAATATTGTTAGAGGCACTCTCATTAAGAACACTGATAAGCTGTACATACATACAAGCATCATGAGATGAGACTTAATATAGTGGAAACAAGGGAATAGGAAGGCAGGGGGCATAAGAAGACCTAATTTCTGACCCCCATCTTGCCAGCAGCAAGCTCTGAGAACTTAAATCATGATCTCAGTTTCCTCATCTCTCTGTGAAAACAGGATAACAGTCGTTGTCCTGCCAACAGTATAGATGTATAAGGTGGATCTAAGGAAATAGAGGACTTGGAAAAGCTCTGGAAGTTAAAACAGTTTGGCAGAGAATAACAATAACATTGGAGTTATCTGGATTAACCCAGGTAATTGTCTTGTGGCAGAGTTTTTTTTTTCCAAGGAGTACGTCATAAGCATGACAGACTGACATTGTCCAGGCTTTGTGCTTTGACGGGCCCTAGGTTGTGTAGAGACACGTTCACTGACAGAGTTCCTTGGTGGCTCAGACACAGTGTGGGGAGGAGCACGATGTGACGTCGCGTGGCGGCGGGCGAGATGTTGAAACTCTACGCCTGGGAGCCTCCTGCAGATTTCCTGATACTGCTGGTTGGTCTCTGGGAATATTCCTTCAGGGTCTCTCCAAGGTGTTCACTCTGGCAGTGGGATGGACCCTGGGATTCTCATACCAGAGGGACCTCCCCGGAGGAGACCCCATAGTTGAGGGCACCAAGGCAGCCGCAGAAAACAAGCAGTGCCAATCGGTGTTTCTCCTAAAGGGACTTTGAAGGGCTTGTGTGGGTACGGGACCACCTGCAGCTTTCCCGAGACAGGTCCAGGGAGGGCTTCCTTTACTAACCCACCCATGCTCTGTCGCCCTGAAGGGAGGACCCTTCCGTGAATGCCCATCCTGTACGTGTGTGTGGGGAAGGTGTTTCCTCCTTGAGGTCAGTGGCAATCCCCTCGGTGGGATGCCTTGAGGTGGGAGAGGGTGGGATCTGTGGGTTCTGCTGGTCTCCCTGAAGCAAACACAGCAAACATCCTTCATAAGGTGTGGAGTATGTCCACGGGCAAATCTGAGAGCCAAAGAGTTCAAGGGGAAGGTCCATTATGGCTGAAAGGAATAGACAGACCCCTGAGCCTTCTCCGTTAACACTGGTTCTCACAGGAAACAGCCGGCACCCTCAAGCGGGCAACTGAGGGAAACCTAACGAAATGACTATGTACAGAAGAGTGGGGTGGTTAAGGGAAGTCAGCAGGGGCTGGAGAAGCATGGCAGAGCCCATGACAGCTGGGAGCCGACACGGTCCCGAGAGCTGCTGGGAGCTGGGGGGAGAGTGGTCATCTGAGCTCAAAGGGCTGTAGGAGAGACAGTGAACAGGGCCAGGCCTTGGATGGAGGCACAGGACCAAACCCCCTGGCCCAGCAGTGAGGGAGCAGGAATGCCCCTACTCTGATCTCAGTGTTTTCTCACCCTTTGCCTGCAGCCAGGGCTCCCTACTGGCAGAGGCCTAAGGACGAGGACAAGTGTAGAGGCTGCCTGTAGCCTCCCAGAGGGTGGAGAATCTTCTCAGACGGGAAAATGGGAGATATCCAGCACACTTTTCTTGGCTAAACTACCCTGTTTAAAAACAAAACATTCAAACAAAAACAAACATAACTTAGTGGAAAGAGCATGGCGTTGCTAGTGAGGAGCCTAGAGTTCTAATCCCAGCTCTGCCGCTCACTCGCTGAAAGTCTTGGATAGGTCCTGTCACCTCATGCGTATTAGTCCTTCCAGGGTGGTTGCCTGGGATGAGTGAGGTTATCAGCACAGGGGTGTGGGGAAGGTGAGAAGACAGCTGGAGAGGGAGCAGCCATAGATGTTGTAACTTAGGAGGGAGAAGGATAGAGATGGGGTAACTCAGATCACTTGGAATCTAATGGAGAAACATTAAGAGCAGGAGGAGAAAAATTCTGAGAATAAGCAAAGCCCAGAGACTCTCGCCTCCTCCCATGTTCGGCAAGGCATTGAGGGATGTCCGCTGACAGCTGCAGATGTGCACATTGAAGGACACAGAAAGGCTCTGTTTATTCCTGAGTACAAGGAAAACTAATTATTTTCATTTGGTGGTTGCTTGCTGTTCCTGCCTAGTTGCCAGAAAGCACATCAGTGATGATGCATCTCAATGACCATTTGTTTCAGATGGACTCTGTCTCTGTTTGCTGACCACTGTTTAGAATACATGGTCCAGAAAGTATGGGGTGTGCTTACAAGTAAAGGGAATATTAGAAGAGACGATATCTAAGAGATATTAGTGAAGTATAGACCTAAGCCACGTCTTAAAGTGGGAACCATATAGGGGAGAATATAAAGTAAGTGGAATAGACACAAGAGCAAAGTCAAAGGTAAAATGTGTACAGTCCCACCCAGGGAAGGCTAAGCCAGGTCCAGAGAATATCCGGGCATCCAATCATTGCTGTGGTGGGATCATGGGCCTTGGTTTCTTGTCCTGGTACTCAAAGCCACAAGATTTGGAAGGAACGTGGGACAAGATTTGACCTGCTGCACTCAGAAAGAAGTCCAAGGGAAGACTAGCAGAGAAAGCCAAAAGGGTTCAAATTTAAGGATGCTGAGTATCTTAGGGTCCTAGACAACTTCAGTCATACCTTCAACCAGGCCCTATAAGAAGTACCTGAGACTTACAAAACTGCACCAGGAGCTGCTTGCATGCTCTTTATTTCAGCCAAAGTCAAGGACCACTCTTCAAGCTTGGGTTCAGTTGTCCCTTCTTTACGGAAATGTGTCATGACTTCCCTGACCGTGTCAAGTCCTCATACAGCTCTGAGGACTGCCCCTCTCTAGAACTTACCATAGATGCAATCTTACAATTTTCGGTTGGTGCCTGCCTTCCGCATATACTGTAAGCACCACAAGGCCACACCTGTTACAGATCATTGTACTCCCAGATCGTAGTTCAGTCTGTGGAACTGTGTAGGTTCTTAGTCTCATCAGTTCAGTGGATAATACAGCAGAGAAAACATGTCTGGTTTCTCAGATTCTTATCCTGTTTCCTAGTAACCAGAATCTCTTGGTTTGCTTGGCCTTTTCACATTGATGATTTGGTTGGTATATTGCTTGATTTTGATTTCATTTTTTACCCTGGAGACTGACTTGGGGTCTGTATCTAATAAATTTGGTAATAGTAGGCACAGAAACCACACAAATTATGAAAGGACAAAGTACTTGAAGAGTGAGTAGAAAGGGCCACGACAATTGATGCAAAAGCACTATCAACTGAAAGTCTGTGTCCCCCCCAGATTCAAATAATGAAGCCCTAACCCCCACAATGAAGAAATTAGGAAGTGGTGTCTTTAGCTGGTGATTAGATCATGAGGGTAGGACCCTTATGAATGGTATTAGTGCCCTTGTAAAGGGGACCCCAAAGAACTTTCTAGCCTCTTTCTTGAGGAGGTGACCACTGAAAAAGATGGCCTTGTATGAACCAAGAAACTGGTTTTCACCAGACACTGAATCTACCAGAGCTATCTCTTGGACTTCCCAGCCTTTAGAACTATGAGAAATAAAAGTGTGTTGTTATAAGCACCAAGGTGATTGTAGTTTGTTATAGCAGCAAAAACAGACTAAAACAAAAATTAAAGTAAAAATTCCAAATTCAAAAGTCATTAGCCTTTTTTTATTAGCCTTTGACTGGCTATATGAGGCATGGAATTAAGAAGGCCATGACAAGAAAAATTCAAAGAATGTCCTGAAATATTAAACGCAATAAAAAAATTTGAGTAAAGGAATATTGAACTATCAATACAGACCTTTATAACTTTAGATCTCCTTGATGTCAATGATTTTCTTACTGTTCTCCTGCCTTGTACATTCCTTCTAGTCAATTCTGAATGTCGTTTCTAAATTAACCTACTAAATACTTGTTAGCCATGAAATTGCTTTCAACTCACACCACAAATAAAAGCATTCATCTCTTTGATGGATCATTGTGTGATGTTTCCCACTCTGGAAGACTCAGACTTCAGAATTCAATCCAGAATTTATATATATATATAATTATGTAATTTATAGCCAACATTTATTAAGCATTGAATAGATCCCAAGCTTTGTGCTGAATGCATTGTAATTATTTTCATGCACAATCTTCCACAAAACCATATGGGATGGAAAGTCTTATTATACATGTTTTGTAGATGAGAAAAAAATAAGGTTTGAAAATGAGTAACTTGAGTAGTCATGCTGCCAGTCAGGGATGGAACCAGGGTTTGACTCCATGTCCATCTGACTTTGGGACGTAAGCTTTCATGGAAAGCCCTTACAAGCATTTTTAACTATTCTATAAAACATCAGGGAGCTAGTAATCAAAGTACCCTGGCACTATAGTCGTAGAGTCTAAAGCCCAAGACCACTTTTTTCATCGCATTTGTAAAAATGCTCATAATCATTGTCAGCATGGTAAATATTAATTAAGCATCTAATTTGTGCCAAGAATTATGTGCTAAACATTTTATTTTTACTTTCCTTGATCCCTGTTTTACAGATGAGGAAACAGGCCGAAAGAAATGAATTTGGGTTTTGCATCATTAGACTGGAAGCTCTGTGGGGACAGTGACTCTGTTTGCCTTTATCGCCAGCACTTTGCTTGGCCCGGAGAAGGTGATCAAGAAGTCAGTATTGATGAGTGTAGTCTATTTGATTATAAGTATTTTTTAGTCCTTCAAAATCTGAAAGTAATTACAATAAAAAGGAATTTTTTAGGAAAATTTTTGCTTATGAAGTCACTGGGACTAATACTTGTCAAGTGGAGGAGAGTTTTATGGTTCACACTGGGGAATTGTTTGAATATGGACACAAATCCTCAGGTTAGAATATAAGCTGTTTGGAAGTATTGTTAAAGGTTTATATATGGAAAGGAAAAAATTTAAGGTTAGGTATGTATAAAATTAAATGTATTAAACGTGTATAAATATATAAAGATGAAAAATTGATTTAAAGGTCCAAAGAACTTCAATGTAAGCAGAAAGAAGATTGGTGCATGGAGTAATTTTCAAGTGCCTGTCAAAATAAAGTTGGATGTGAAATATTTGTTAAGGTTTATACTCTGAAATCTTTTTTTAATTTCTTCATAATAAAAAGGGATTAAGTAATGCTAATTTGTATTTGCTGACAAAGCAGCCAGTAGAATTTTCATTGTTTGTGTTTAAATGAGGTTGTGATGTACAAAGTGAAATCCATTACAATCTCTGCTTACACAATGATTTAATTTCTCGAAATCCAACACATTTTGTGGAGGACTATGAAATCCAATAAAATTATTTTGGGAATAGGATACCAAAGGGAAAACACAAAAGCATAGTCTCTTGATAGAAGTGAGGAATTTTCTGGTGGTATAAAGAAAATTCTCAAGCAAGTATAAAGAAAGCTGAATTTTTTATAGAACAAAGATATGCATGATAAACAGGAGAAAAGAAAAGGGAAGAAAGTGAAGGACTGTGAGGCTAAATATGAAAAATCAAATGCGAGAAACATATCTGTTAACACGTTCAAGATGATGAGGGAAGAAAGAGATTAAGTAGGACAAAGGCTCTGCCCTACGGACACATGCCAGAGTGTCCAGGAGGTGACAAGGAGAAAGGGTGAAGATCTTCTCAAAAAGAATGGATAAAAATTGTGCCAAGAGATAATCTGCTGATAATTAAGAGTCTTTGTTCCTTCCAGAATGTGTCTGAGACAACAAAGGGACCAAAGAGAAGGACAAGGATGGAGTCATCAAAGGCTAAACTTGATTAAGGGCAGAGCCCATGGTTCCAGATGTGAAAACCAGGACCTGATTATCAACAGAGAGGCCTGTCCCTGGGTCTGCTGACCTCCTTGGGAGTGGTGCACTTCAGAGGACAGTCAGGGCAGATTTCCGATTGCAGAATTCAATGGTCTAAGGGGGAAGAGTTTGCCAAGTTTGATGTAACAAGGAAGGTTAAGAGTGATATTTAAATAGAAAGAGGATATATATTTTAACAGTTTCCAATTGCTACTATAACATATTATCACAGACTTAGTGGCTTAAACAATACAAATTTATTATCTTATAATTCTGGAGGTCAGAAGTCCAAAATGGGTTAAAATGAAGATGTTGGCAGAAATGCATTCCTTTTTAGAGGTTCTAGGGAAGAATCTGTTTTCTTGCCTTTTTCATCTTCTAGAGGCTTCTGCCGTCCTTGGTTTGTGGCCCCCTTCTGTCTTCAAAGCCAGTAATGTTTGGTCCTGTCTGTCTCACATCACATCACTCTGATACTGACTCTTGTGTACCCCTCTTCCACTTATAAGGACTTTGTGACTACACTGAGTCCACCCAGATAATTCTAAATGATCTCCCATCTGAAGGCCAACTGATTAGCAACCTAAATTCCACCTGCACTCTTAATTTTCCTTTGCCATATAACATATGTTTTGGGATAAAGACATGGACATACTGGGTTGGGGGAGAGCATTATTCTGACTATCACATATGTTCTCTTATTTGAATGTCCTGTCAGTTTTGCTGTTTCAGTTGTACTGAGAGAAAGGCTTGAACTTGGACACCTGAGATTCATGCTAGATTTAATCGTGTGAGATTGTAAACAAATTTCTATCTGCTGTGCATTCTTCTGAGGAGAGGGTTTCTAACTCAAAATGAGTTTTTAATTCCTCAAAATATTAAACACTGAGAGAATGAGTCAAGACAGAAGGCTCCTGGAATTCAATCATGTGTTAAAAAATTTCTCTTCTGTAGATTTTTTCTTACAAACCTATTTAAGAAACAAAATGAATTATAGTCCATAAATCTTTTGGTGTTGGTTTGCCATTATGTCCTTTATTCATCAAAATTATTTAAGGATTTGATCATTCAATTTATATTAATAAGAGTAATTTCCAGTAGTGGTGAATGTAATTTTTTCTGAAGGATGCAGTAGAAAATAGAAATATGACATAGCAGAAGACTGGCCTGGCAATTTTCCCTGCCTATGATCATTATTTTATGTTTATACACCATCAGTAGAAAGCATTAACAGCATGAGTTATTTATCTATAACATGATTTGTGTTAATAAATTATTCATAATATTCAAGCACTAAATTCCTAGATGTTTACTTTGAAATTTTTCTACTGGTTATGCACATAATATTTACAAATATGATATGGTGAATATGCCTGGAAGAAATGAATTATTGTCAATGCCTATTATCTGAAAAGCAGGAAAACTTTTTAAAAGAATAGAATTCTATTTTTTAAACATATACTGCATAAAGGAAAGTTTGATCCTCAATTTTATTCTTGTATAAATATTTTCTTGAAACGGAAGAAATAAATTTCCTCTTTGGTAATCTAGGTATTTAAGTAAAATAAATAGTCACAATATTACTCTAATATCATTTATTCACACATTCAGCATTTATTTCCTGAGAGTTGCTATGTCCTCCTAGACTGAGGGTAAAACAATGAACAAAACAGAGGAAGGTAGAGAACCTGCTGCAAGGTAGGAACTCAAAATGTTATTTCCCTTTCCGTGCTATTGGATAGAATCACCATGCCAAAAAAATTATTATTCAGAGTTGTTGTTAAACTTTATGTAACTGGGATGTAATTGGAAACACTGATGCATAACTCAGGGCTGATTTTCAGAGAAAGTGTCCATGAGTTTATACCAAAGAGAAAAGGCACAAAAACTGAAGGCTTCTATGAGAATTGTAAAATTTATGGCTTGTTTCTAAGCCAAGAACAGGGAGAACATTCCTAAATAAACACTTCTCTCATCTAGATGAAGAGAAGTAACAGAAAGTGAAGCTCAAAAGCTTCCCATGACTTCACTGCCGTCCATTACGTGACCTTCTGTAGCTGGGTCAGACACACCTTCACATTTCCTCCCCAGCAATCCAGAAATCCTGCAACAAGTCACCTTTAGGAAATTTTTACAGTATTGATAAAAATATTACTCTGAGGCTGGGGCCAAGAACTTTCTGGGCACCATTATGGAGAATGACCTGGGCTAGACCTAATTCTTTGTATTTTATCCAGATCAAATTATAAGGAATATTTATGTGTGGCCAGTTTGCTTTCCCTTGCTTCCTTCCCTTCCTCATCCTTCTGTTCTTCCTTCCTTCCTTCCCCTACTGTAAGTTCCTTATAGGTACCATCAAGTCTGTACTTTTCATCATATCTTAGCATCTAGCAGAGTGCCTAGCATATAAACATTGAATGATTGAATGAATGAATGAATGAGTGAATGAGTTCAGCAAATATGTGTGGAGAGCCTACTATTCATAAAGGATGGTGCTAAGCCCTGGAAATGCAAGTGGAAAGGGAAGTGGATTCAAGGGTGATGTGATAGTCCTGAGTTAATATACAAGTCTATGCCCTTCTATTTAACTAGTGTTTGATCTGGCAACATGGTGTTAATGAATCAGAAGCGCCAGGTTTGCATTCCCTTCTACCACATTCTAGTTGTGTGAGCTTAGGAAGTTTATTGAAATCTCCTTGGGCCTCACTTCCTTGTTTCTAAAATGGGATAATACCTACCTGTCCTATCTACCTGTCTACCAGGGTTGCTCTGAGAATCAGTTGATTTAATGTGTGTGAATCCCTGTGTAAACTATTAAACAATTAAGTTATTTTGGCCTAAATAGGAGAAGAGACATATCAAAACACTAATAATTATGAAAATAAAATCATGATAGCAAGAGAAGCTTAGATAAGATGCCTTGAATATGATTCACATTGTAAAAGTAGTAATTAGAATAGTAATGTAAACTCAGCATCTTCAGTTTTATAGATGAGGAAACTGATGCAGAGAAGTTAAGTGACTTGCCCAAGGTCCCACAGCTAACAGCTCAGATAGGATGGCCAGATCTCCTTTTGGACTGAACTCTGTTTAATCCGTATTCAGTTCGGCTAATTAGTATAGAAGCACATTAGCCAAAAGATGATGGCATCATTGCCATTTTTCTACCATTTCATTTTTTGTTATTACTCTGAGTTCCAACTTGGATCACATATAAAGATATATTTTTTTCTACATATCTTTAAATGATCTTGATCATCAGGCATAAATCAGGAGAGATATAAGCTTTTTTGTCTATTAAACAAAATGTTCAAATTACAAAAACCTTTGCATCATTGGTTCAAGGGGAAAAGAACTGTATTTGTTCCAATATACTGACAGTCATTTTCCAATAGATGGCAGCTAGAGAGCTGTAGTCTGTCTTCACTTCCTACTCAGGACATTTTGTCAGAATAAAGATGTCATATTCTCCTAGGAGAAATAAAGCCTTGGAGGAGGAAAAGGAAGATTAAGCAAGTCTATCAGCATGAGCTCAGTACATTGTCAACAAATACATATTTTTGTACTCTGTAATGGTTACCTTGCAACCTGGACTGGGGGCCTCTACTCGGAGCATTGCATCTCTGCTGGGTAGATGGGGTAGCTGGAAGGGATAGGACAGGTTCCGGGGAAAGACTGTCAGCTGCTTTCTTGTGCCACTCAAGTTTAAAAGAGAACATTATATACGTACCTTTGGGGGTTAGGGAATGGGTTTCCTGGAAACGACAGCCATCACTGGATTGGCCTGCTCTGGGTAGTTCTAAGAGGGTTTTGAATTTGTGTTCCAGCCATGCTACAGCTGCAGTCTCTCATCCTTTCCCTTGAAATTCTCTCAAGTCATGACACACCTTTGATGAGTCATGTTTCTTTCAGCTACTGTTCATTGGTTTGTCACTCCCTCCTCTCCAGCCACAGAAAGGTTTATGATGGCCTTTATAAAGGGACTCATTCATCCCTGATTGCCTGCCTGCTGTTATCCTGTCTTTCCTCAGCCACCTCTAAGTGGTACCTCCAGCCTGGGTACAATGTGTACATTTTATTGCCCTGATTACTAATCCTTCTTGGTGTTTTAGCTGTACCTCCAGAACATTCCTCCAAAGCAGAGACTCTGAGTGCCAGGCACCACCATTTACTCACTGTGTAACCTTGGCCAAATTATTGATCTTTCTGTGCTTCAGTTTTCTTCTGGGTGAAATAGGGAGGATCACAGCACCTACCTTCTAGGGACAAAGGGAGAGCAGGAGTACAGAGCACAGTGATGCGGAGGGTGGATCTGTGGGGTTTCAAATCCCAGCTCTGTCATTTGCTGCTCATGGGGCATTGATACTTCAGCTCTGTAGGCCTCAGTTTTTCTTTTCCAAATGGACACTGTAAAAGTACCTATCCCATAGACCTGAGATGACAATTACATGAGATAATATTGATCAAGTGTTTAGCAAAACGCTTGGCACTAAGTGTGAAGTGATCCATAAGAGGTGATGAGCAGCCACTTACCTCTGTTGGTAAGTCACTGTCCTCTTTATTCCTTTACCTATAAAAACCACTGTTCTGTTCTTTTATTTAAAACAGGGGGAATGAGAATAATAAAATACGTTGCCTTTGTAAGTAACAAGAATGATCAAGAATAAGGATGAGTATGAATGTACTTTGAAGACATATAAAGAACCACAGAAAAACAAGGAAATACTCTTCTTGGTAGGTCCCTCGTGGAGTGGAATCAGAACTGCCTTAGGTCCATGTGATTCAAAGTAGAAGCTTGCCTTCAATTCCTCCAATTTTCAAGTAACAATATAAGCACAACACATCTCCCCCCAGAGACCAGCCACTAACTGTCATTTGACACATTTACAGCACACTTCCTTCAAAGAAAATGCTTATTGAATGTTGTACAATAAACCATTTCCTAGTCCCTGTGCTGAACAACAGACCCACAGGCCCCTTCTCCATCTCAGTGAGCTAGATGCTGTTTTTTTCACAGCCTAACCAACTCAGCTTCCCATAGCATTCCCAAAGGATTAACTCTCTCTGCTCAAAGTGGCACACACTGCTTTGAGCTAGCAGAAGCATGCTCCTTCTCAATCTGCAAACACAGCAGAATAGAACAACGCATCTGAGTTTTCCTTGGATGTCGGCTCCATCTTCTGCACTCTCAAATCAAATCCTCTGTGGGCTCACCATCTGCACTGGACCAAAAGGGACTCCATAAGGAAAACCCATGTCAATACTTTCCCAGGACTGTGGCATCCCTGCCCTGGTAGTGTTCAGGTTTGGGGTTTACTTAAAGTCCTTGCACACTTAGTGACTGTGAGTCCTACACTACTCTCCTCTAGCAAACTCCACTTGGTGCTTCTTGTCATTAGGTTGACTCTGACTCTAGAGTCTCCCACTGACACCAGAGAAAATGCCTGCCCCTCCCTGCTTGTCTGCTTTAGGGCACCGGTCAGGGAGCCCCGAGGCCTGGGCCTGAATCCTGAGGCAGCAGTTTGTTAGCTGTGGGTGAATGGGCAAGTCAGCTTAGCCTCTTAGAGCTTCCATCTCCTTATCTGAAGAATGGGGTTTCATTAGTTTCCCTGTATGGATGCTTATGAAGATTAAATGCGATAATGAGTACAGAATTTGCTTTTCCAAGAACTGGTACATGAAATGATCTCAAGCAATATTAATTGAAATTGGATGCATATCTCTTTTTCTGATATCTGACTCCTTATAGCTTCCATATCCTCCAGAGCATTCTAGTCCTAGCCTTAGTTGCCTAACTCTTCTCTATTTTCATTTATATCCCTTCAAGTGGACATGCTGACCTTTGCATTTGATGTCTGGCAAATGATTTATCTCAACATTTAAGTCTATGTCAATTGAAATAAATATAATGCATTTCTCAAGCCTTCAGGGCTCATTTCTACTGGAAAAATCCAAATGCAAATGAGATGGCCTCATGTACCAATGGCCTGTGCATTATTTACGTCTTTGTCAAATAAAGCTAATGTGAAGCCTTGTGTAGACACAGTCTGCTTATCCTGTTTTCTTTGTTAGGGATTAGAGAATATGATGAAAAAAATGACAAGAGTATGAGAATCCTTCCTGAAGTCATGTTTTTGTTTTGCTCTAAGTTAATCATTTGATTGTTCTTAGCAAATACTTTTTAACTCTTCCCATGTGTGTTTTCAGTTCTATGATAAGTTCAAGAAAACTATGGTATAAACTCTACTCAGAAGAATGTAATATAACCCCTTTCACAAACTGTCATTTTATATACAGAATCTTAAACTGTAGATTACAAATTGTAGGGCTGGGTTTTCTAATAGAAATCATGATTCCCAAACTCTGCATCTGATGATTAATTTAAGATCAATTACAATTAAATGAAGTTTTATTAAATGTGTCCTACTACTTGCCATGGATGATCAATGATAAACAAAATTCAGTCCTTGCCCTTTAGGAACTTCTAGTTCAGTTGAGGGAAGCAGTCAAGGAACTGGATTATTTAATACAGTGTGATCAGTACAAATGTCGGTCCTATAAAGAATTGAAAACGCACACCTATGCACACACACACACAGGTGCTAGGTGGCTTTTAGTCCCCATTCAAATGCCAGTTTCCGCCACTGCATTTCCCCAGCATTTTCTCTGAACTTCTGTGATTGCCCTTTTCCATTTTTGCACCCTTCACAAGTATTTGTAGAATGAATGAACAATTTCCTTACTTTTCTGAACACAGGAAGCTGGTATCTGTAGCTGAATAGTTACTGCTCGATATCTGATTCTGCTTACTGTTAGCCAAGCTGCTAGCTGAGCGATAAAGTCCCTTGGAATCCCGCTCCTGAGAATGTAAATCTTTGCATGATCCTGAACGAGGGAGCAACTTAAAGAAATGAGTGAATGATCAAAGGGAACCCACCTCTGGGGCTTGAAACATGGCTGACCTGGCCTCATATCATGCTGAGGAATGGTTGTAGGGGGCCGGGGCTCATTTAGCCAACTGTGGCTAAAGGAACCTCCAGAATATTCACCTCAGAACACCCTGCTGCTCCCACCCTTGGCCCGTGGGCCCCTGTACCTTCTCGGTTTGTTCTCTAAACCCCATGTTTACTCTGGCTTCTATCTCTGCTTGTGGCCCCTCTCAGGTTTGGAGATCTTTGTGTCCACCTTTACTCTTCCTACTTTCTGTCTTCTTGACAGCAGTGTTACCTGTGGCTTCAAATAAAGACTCCCTCCTTCCCACACACACGTACACACACAAGGTAGCTTCCACTCCGAGACACACTCACAGGCTGTGTGGGTCCCAAGTTTCCCTGAAGGGAGAGAAAATTTGAGCAAGTAAAGGAGGAGGGATTGAGGTGTTTGAGTCCCACATACGCCACTTACCAACGGTGTAATCTTAGATAAGAGTCTTTACCTTTCTGTACCCACATCTCCACCTGTAAAAACAGAGGTAATAGTAGTTCATAACCAGTCACGTGTTATGAAAATCGAAGCTGAACGTATGTAGAAGTGCCTGGGACAAAGATGATACTCAATAAACATCAGTTCTTCCCCCATCACCTCTCCCAGCTGTGGCCTCTGATTCTGCTCAGACCCTGATGTCAATAGGACATTCCTCCTAATGCAGAAGGATTAGGGAGGCCCCTTCCCAGGGAGATTCCAGATTCTCCTACCTTTGGTGCTTCTTCCTGCTGGTCAATGACTGTTTCTGGTTTACTCTCCCAGTTCATCTCAGGATCCCCAGAGTATTCCTAAGTCCAACACATGCCAATTATTTTGCAATTAACTCATCGATAGTTGAACATGCCACAAATATGTGTAATGATAATACCGAAAGATTCAAGGTTTTCAGCAAAAAGAGACTTGTGATGATGTGTTATATTATTTCTATGTAAAATGGTGATGTCTTGTATCTCTTTTTTATCTTGCACAGTAAGGATTTTACATTGCTTTTATGTATACATAATTTTAGATGTTCTAAGCTGTGCGAGTATTTTTGCCTTAGTAACCTGGATCTAAGTGGCCTCTTATCCTCTGCGCCTCACCCTGTTGCCCTCTTGAAGAGGGATTTCCACTGCCAGCTGCCATGGCAGCCGGGTGGGTGCACCAAGAAAGAGACGTGATTTACCAGATTTCTAAAGGTGATCAAGAATGCATTCCAAGTGTGGAATTGAAAGAATATGTCAAAAGGAGCCTAGGTTTTCAACTGTTTTACCTAAGCAAATAAATATCCTTGCCCTTTATCCTTACCCATCCTCAGGGATTAGAAAGGCAGTGGATCAATCCTGCCCTAGATTCTTATTTCCTTGAGTGCTTCAGTATAGCCACCCGTTCTCATGGCCACACCCTATAAGTCCTGTTCATCATCTAGAATTTGTTCATCTCTGAATTTTTATTTCCAAATGTCATAGTCTCCCACATAAACTTTGTTAATTTGCTTGTGGAAAAATGGTGCTTTGTTGTTTAAATTCACATCCCTTTTGATGCCTAATGAAATTGACTTTTTTTTTCATGTTTTTTAGTCAATTTTATTTTTTCTTGTTTATTTGCCTACTAAGGTATCCATTTCTTATAGTCAATTAGTTCCTTCAACAAAAATGGTTTTATTTAATTTTTAATTTTTATGACTTTGTTTTTATAAATCATTCTACTTTTAAAATAATCAAATTATTTTTAATTCAGCTTACTAAATTTTAAGACATTTTTTAAGAATAATTGGGTTTAGATTCATTGCATTAAAAAGAATGACCGTTACTTGAACACTGAACTATGTTTTAGTTTTTAGGTGGATAGGTTTCATCTGGCAGTTTACTAGTGGCTGGTTCTTCTGAAATGAACCTTTTTCCTGCCTCTGGTAGTTATAAATATTATCTAAAGGCTCGTTAAGAATTATTTTTAGTCATTTTCATTAATTTTTGTGTTCAAAATCTCCTATCCCTGACAGAAATTTTCTTTCTGAGGACAAATACTAGTTTTTTATGACTAATCAGATGAAATATCTAGTTAATGATATATATATAGTGTCACTTCAGACCTCCTTGGAACTACCAGGGACTTTA
Organism: Manis pentadactyla; assembly: GCF_030020395.1. Lineage (NCBI taxonomy): Eukaryota > Metazoa > Chordata > Mammalia > Pholidota > Manidae > Manis > Manis pentadactyla. The sequence continues at coordinate 160,880,640 of NC_080022.1, read as the reverse complement.
CAAATACCCAAGTAAATAAATCAAAAACAGACCCAAGACACAGGCAGCAACTGCTCCCAGTTTCACCAGATGTCAAGAAAGCACATGAGACTGGACTTTAATTCTAGGTCCATTATTTAGGACCTTAATATTAGGAGCCAAGGCCATCTGTGTTCTCACTGAGGGAAAAATGCCTTCCTCCCCTTGCACTTTACAGTTTGTTAGAGGTTTACCAAAGCAACTTTTAGTATCAACAGTTCTTTCAGTTTTGTTTTGTTTTACTACCCATAGAAACCCCCCTCACAGGGAAAGTATCCAAATCACAGACATGGAGCTGTCCTCATAACCCCAGGCCTCTCCAGACTCTGGGACTTGGTTTCTGGTAAAGCCCATCATCTGTCTCCCTCTGTCCTTTCCCAGGGGTTTGCTCAGGCCCTCAAGCAAATGGCTCCACGGAGGGCCCCATCCAGGAGTCTGTGCAACATTCACAGATGTACCAGAACTCAGAAGTGGTCAGAGTCTCAAACTGGCTTCCCTGCCCACTAGCACTGCATCCAAGAGCCACAGGGTAAACTGTGGTAAGAATCAGAGAGAGAGTAGCAGCTTCTTAGCCTAGGGAGTTATTTTTGTTCATGTAGCCCCTGGCATTTCTAGTTGAATGCTGCCGCTCACAGCACTCACACAAAATCTGGAAGCCATTTGGAGTTCAAAGGCATCCACAGACTTCAGCAAAACAAAGCTGCAGGCAGCTTCTGGCTGTACAAAGGACACTAACATACACATCTGTTTAAGAGGCTAAGAGACTTCTTGGTTGAGTTTCTGGCTGGAAGTCACTAAAGACAACCCATGCCTGCAACATTTTCTCCAAGCCCATCCCGTTTGGATTTGGATCAGGACTGAGAAGCACCCTTAATACAATTTATGGAGTGTACAGAAAGGGGTCTGTTGATGGTCAGGAAATGAGGCCACCCTCTTCTCAGCATTCAGTTGGCAAAGTCTTGAGCCTCCTGACCACTTAGAATGCAAATGGGATCCCTGGCTGCAATAAACCCAGTCTGTTTTCGCTCCTTGCAGTACACAGCAGAGTTTATGCAATGCTCAGCTCTGGAGTTCCTGAACCAGTAACAGTGTCACACTCGATATTATTTCCCATTTAGTAATCCGCCTTCCATTTTGGCCTTGTTTTATTTTTTCTCTTCTATGCTCCATTTTCTCACCTCCTCTCACCATTCTACCTGCTCTCCTTCCTGTCTGTTCCTTCCCTCCTCCTTTCCTCTTTCTCCTTCCCCCAGCTCTTGCTGTGGCCTCTTAGAGCTGAACTTCAGCAGAGGTTGACACTGAAGATTTAATCTAGACTCTTGTCTCCAACTTGGGCAGGGTTCGGTGGTCTGTCAGGACCGAGAGGAAAGGGTGCCTTCCTCCAGGGTTCATGAGCCAGGGGACCCCTGAGACGGAACCTCCGGCAGCCCTGCTAGCAACGCATCTCCCCGTGGAGAAGCTGGGCGGACTTCCAGAGGGTGACGCGGGGCAGAAACCGCTGGGGAGACCTGCGAGGGGTCACCAGAGTGGGCTTGAGGAAGGGGGTCGGACAGCCCGGGAGAGTCAGCGGGCCTGTGGTTAAATCCTCCCTCCCCGTTAGGGGTCCTCGGGCAGGGCACCTCCCCTCTCTGTTCCTCAGATTTCTGTCCACAAAAATGAAGATGTTGGACTCAAAGGGCTTTTCTAATTTTTTAATTTCGGGTCCCCTTTGTTATGGTATTGCCATGAAACTACAGGTTTTATGATGCAAGTAGAAACATTTCTAGGCAGAGCGGGGGCAGTAATTCCTATTCAGATCTGACCCTGGGACTAGGGATGGCTGGTCCCACCCTGCCCTCTTCCCTGCCACCCACGGTCTCTGGCTCCCGGTAGCTTATTTCTCACTGACACCACTCAATGGCTCCAGGAAACGCTGAGCTCCTTTTTCTCCAGTGTGTGTTTCGGGAAAAAAAAAAAAATCTTCATTTTTGAAAACTTAGGAGAAGATTAGGAGGTTAAAAACTGAAGGTTTGCTGGAAAAGAAGAAAAAAAAAACACCCCTAGCAATTCTGAGTACAGTCTTCTGAATATTTGGGAACCACACTCAGATAAGCTAAACTCATGACCTAGGTTGTTTTGAGGGCAGAATTTCTAGATCTAATGAGATCTTCAGACTCTTGGAAAACTCCAGTTTTTACAGAAATAAAGTTCCAGTGAACAAGAGTTCTGATAGTCCCTGTGTGATGGGAATATGACTAAAAGTGGAGTCATCTAGTCAGGGAGCGGCCATGGGGGCAGATCAAAGATAATCTTCGTTCTGTGAAGAAGATGCACCGCCTCCTCTGCTCCCCCCAGACCACAGCTCCCGTCCTGACCACCTCCTCACAGGCCATAAATGAAGAACATCAGCCTCTCTGTTCTATGGCCAGTTAAGCCTCTGAGAATGGAAAACCGAACTCAGGAATTCATTTGGAAGCAAGAATCACTGGTTGATTGATTTGTTTCCTTGCCATTAGACTTGGTTTAGGTCCCTGTTCACTACAGATTGTTTCCAGATCTGGCCAGAGCCAGAGCTCCGTGAGGGTGTCGGTTACAGCCTTGGCCTTTGCTGGGCTTCTACGTGAGGGGCTGCTAAGAGCTGCGGGGAAAGGGGTGCGACTCAGAGGTGATTCCTTTTTAGGGAAAATAGAATAAAAATTAGGGCAAATGACTTGTACTAGAAAATGCATTGTTTCAGTGAAGAAGGTTTTGAAGATGTGAAAGAGGATAGAAAACAGATGCCCCTCCTGATACTCAGTGGTAAAATGAGACAGCCTGGCCTCTTATTTCTAAAGTTCTTCACTTCCAAATTCTTTGGCTGACGATCCGGGGAGAGCATTAGCAACATTAGCAATAGACACCTCTGACATTCATACCCATGTAGCCCTTTATAAATGATACTCTTCATAAGTTGTTACACAAAATTAACTGAGATGGCCTTTCTCTTTGTCATTACACCTGGAAATGTTTGGGATGGAACGCGATCATCTTCCCATTCCTCTTGGGAATGCTTTGTAGCAGTGACGGCTCCCCAGCCCTTGGGGTGTCAGCGAGCCCTCCCTTCCTTCCACAGGTGGAAAGCAAGGCCAGGTGACTTCTGGTGACTGGGTGCTTTGGACCGATGTTAGAAATGAGACACCATCAAAACTGCAACTTTCTGGCATGTGTTTATTTGCCTTCCTTTGAACCTCAGGGATGTGGAAGGATGTTAGACATAGATGTTCTAGTCTGAGTCTTCTGTGAACTCCAGTGAGTGATTCAAAGGTGCATAATTTCTAGCATAAAACAGAAAGTGAAGTGACTGTAGATAATCTCCTTGGGAACTAATGTGTTCAGGAATATCAATTATTAGGAAACCAATGCTGGGAACACTTGGGATGTGAGGAGTTCCCCTAAAGTCACAATCTTTGATCACTTTCACTGCTCTTTGAGTAACTTCCTGCCATTACTGCCCCAGCCCATTGAGGGTTTATTCTTCAAAGATGATGCTTCTGGGAACATTGCCCTGCTCCTGAGTGACTCCTCCCCAGCGTGTCCTGGACCAGATGGCCAGATTGCCTCTTTACTGTGGTGTGTGGAAATATCAGGCTAAAACTACCCTCATGAGTAATGACATGCCTGGGCTTATTGCTCACCTCAGCTCCGGTTGCCACAGCAATAGTTGCACCATCATCTCCATTTCAACTTCCTCTTTCACTCTGTCTGTCACCCTCTCCCATAACCTTCTCTTTTCTCAAGCTAGAGGTCTGTCCCCTGACCCCCAACTGTCGCAGACAAACAGGAGTCTTTCCAGATGTACCTCAACTTCATAATACCATGTGCATGCAAGACAGTTCCCCCCCAGATGTAATCATTCTTGACTTGGTGGACTTCCTGGGTTATGCTCCCCACAAAATACCCCAACCCAGAGTTCCTTTCTAGGCATGTCTCCTAAGGGAGAAAGTCTAAGAAATATACCTTCAAGCTGTTTTTCCTTTCAGCTATCGTACCTTTCATCAGAGATATTTATAAATTTTTGCCCACAGTATCTCCAGATATTCACAATTGTTGTACCCACCATACATCACCAGCCTATTTAAATGTCAGAGTTTGTATTTCCATTTGTTATCCAATACAAACATGAGTATATATAAAACCTAATTCCAGTTAAATTAAAATAGACATAGCCACATACTTGCGACCCTTGAACAACATGAATTTGAACTGCATGGGTCCACTTATAAGTCAATAAGTATGTTGAAGAATATTTGGAGATTTGTGACAACTTGAAAAAATATTTTCTCTTTTCATTGTAAGAATACAGTATATAATACATATAACAAACAAATTATGTATTAATCACCTATGTTATTGGTAAGGCTTTTGGGAAACAGTGGGCTATTAAATGTTAAGTTTCGGGGGGAGTCAAAAGTTATATGCAGATTTTCGATGGCACAGGGATTGGTGCCCCTAACCCCTGCATTGTGTAAAGGTCAAATAAGGAGCATCTACTTTTTGAATTTTTAGTTATTTGTTTTATAAAAGTAAGATGTACATGTTGTAACAATTCAAAAAATATAAAAGGGTCTAAAGCCAAATTAATATTCCCACCCTCCAGTTTTGTAGTAAGAGGTGCCAGTGGCATGGCATACACTAATATGTATCTGGACATGTATAATATCTTTATTCAAAATGTTATCACACACTCTACATACTGTTAGTCTTTAACTCTTTTTTATTTGATATACCATACCTATTTTTCTTTATTAATATACAAATCTCCCCAATTTTTCTATTGTTTTTAATGAACTAGTTCTTAAGAGTAAAAAGATGAAGAGTAAAAGTAATAAATGTACATAGTCAAAAATGTAAACAACAGGAAATGAGCATATAACCGAAAGTATCTTATCTTTCCTCAGACCCCAAGTTTCCCTTTCTCAGAATCCACAACTTTGAGCACTCTCTTGTGGCTTGCTCCCAAAATTTTTAACAACAGATCTCTCTAAAATAAATGTCTACTTCTTTCCCCCTTCCTTCATACTCACAGGTTAGAAAAACAAAAACTTTTTGTCTTATAAATGCTCGGGGTCTTCATGACATCACAGGGCACTGAATAGAAGTCAGACATGTCTCAGGGAAAGCTGCAATCCACCTGCAGTTGATAGAAGAGAATTATGATAGCTTAAAGCTGGAAAGAGCATGTCCATTACAACTCCAGAGGTCTGTAACTTTCTGCAGGTTACTGACCTGGTTGAAACTATTGAAAGCTACTCCTGAAGAAACTATTGAAAAATAAGCATATATGTGTTTGCCTATAACTACAGGAGGTTCACAGATGTCCCAAAGCCTAGCCATGAGCTCCGAGTTAAGAACATCTGATCCCGCCCAGTCTCTTTCCTTCTCTCACCCTTAATTGTACAGAGAGGAAACTGAGGCCCAGGTAGGCACATATCACAGCATGAGACAGAGCTGTAGTTGGCACCAAAGGCTCCTGACACCCAGTCCACTGCTTGATGTAGGTGGCATAGCCATGAGGACACCCTTTATTTAAATCTTACTCTGCACCCAAAAAAGAAGTGAGATCATTGTGCAAATGAGCAGTGTGGTGAATCTTCCTGAATTACATCGTAGGAGAGCATGGACCACAGAGTTATTGGATGATAGATTGTCTAGTATGCCTGTCGGTCAGTGTCTTCATCGGGGATCTCCAAAGAACCAGAATCAATAGGATGTGTGTGCATAGAAGGATTTATTTTAAGGAATTGGCTTATGCTGTTATGGAGTCTAGCAAATCCAGAATCTCAGGATGGGCCAGCAGCCTAGAGATCCGAAGAAGAAGCAGTGTTACATACAGTTCAGAGCCCTCTGCTACAGAATTCCTTCTTGCTTTGAGATCAGTCTTCATTATATGAAGGCCTTCAGTTGATTGGACGAGGCCCAACCATCCAATCTCCAGAAGGAGAGTAATCTGCTTTATTCAAAGTCCACCAAATTAAATGCTAATTTCATTCCAAAAAACACCCTCCAAGTTGACACACAAAATTAACCACCACAGTCAGTCTTGTGCTTCCTCAAACAGGCCACAATCCACTGGGAAGCATTTGAACCTAAAAGAGCATTCCTGAAATAAGAAGATGCATTTTTATTACCCTTTGATCATAAAATCAGAAATACATAATTTCTGATACCAACAACTCACTAATGAACTGTATGTAGGTTGTAGCAAAATTATACTAAAACCAGTAATTTTATTCCCAAATGATATTAAATTTGAAAATTTCCTTGGTTTCTTGGAAGTGTCCAGAATTTCAGCAAACTTCTGCACTTTAAGAGCCATTACTTCTTTAGGTAAATATGTATTGGGCGCTTACTATTGGCTAGGAATTGTGTTAGCAATTGGGGAATTGTAACTGTTCTTATGTCAAGAAACTTAGAGTTTAATGAGAAGAGTAGACAAGGAAGATCCCTCCCCGCTTTCTCTCCAGTTAATGCTCTGGAAAAGATTTGCAGTATGTTAAGGAAACACATTCTCAAAAATAATTTCTCTATCAGAATTCATTCCCTCTTTATGTTTACTGTAAACTCTTGCTTCCAAGATAGGGAGTCAAGGGTCCCTCTGGCTGACTTGCTTAACCTTCTTTAGCTTACTCCATCAAAAATTCTCTAACTCTAGAGTTCAGTTTTCCTACAGTGGTTTTATCAAAACAAAGTTATTTCAACAATTTCCAGGTATAATATAGAACAGGGAACAAGAAATTGGGGCCCAAAGCATAATTTACCACTTCATCTGGGAAGGGAAGCCACATTGTCTGACTGGGAGTCCCAAGAAGCAAAAATAGAAGACTGTCTCAAGGAGGCAGCTGGGTATATGATGGATTTCTGAAATAAGGGTTCCATTAATAAGGTCACTGTGTTGTACTGTTACGTTAGCAATTATCACAGAGGAAGTTAGTCTGGGATTAGGACCAGATTTTCCAAAGCTGAACTTGTAAACACCATGGAAGTAGACTTTCCTGTTGGTGATGGAAAGATTGACATTTAACAGCAGACTTCTGGGCAGCCACAACAGGTCTAATTATTCTGAAGCTTGACCAAGCGTGTGGATTGTTTAGATTATGGTTTTGTGGGTGTTTCAATTTCTGGTTCACTGAGAACTAGCTTTAAACTGTAGATCCAGAGATTTTACCTCTGATACCTTTGTGCTGTGCTAGCCTAGGTTGTCTCTGTAGCTGAGGAACAGGTTCTAGATTGTATTAACTATTTAATATAAGGTATAGCATGGGCTGGTTATGGGAAGCCCAGTTCTGTTGTCCTAAATCAGCTGAAAGTTCTCCTGAAACCTATTGGACTTTTGTTCTAGAATAATTTATGCTCCAGTAAAGAATTTACAAATTAAGCAATGGGTATGTATATTTCACTGAATATTGGGAATAAGAGAGTGCACACTTTTTTTTTCCCCCCAAACTCACGACAGAATGAACCAAACCTTAATTTGGTTGAAGAAAGTTGTTTCTTCATTTCAAATAGGATCTAATATCTGGAACAGATTATAATGGTAAGAAGCCTAATGTTGTTTACTTTTGAGCCAACAAATAAAACATTGTTGGAAAGCAACCCTATTACCCAGAAGAGAGAGAAATGAGAAAGATGGACAATTAGGTCAACTCCAAAGTATATTTTGTTTTGACCATACCTTACTAACTTGTCCTGGATCAGAAAAGGAGAGCTAAAAATTGTTTATAAAAATATTTATCATGGTAATATTAAGTAGTAAGCTTTTGAAGCTACTCAGTACATTATAAAAGAAACACTCAGATGTTTTTTGTTTCAAGTTGGCTGGTTATCTACAAAACCAGACTTAAGACACATTCTGGGAGAGTTTATCCATGTACAAAAATTGGCTACAATTATTTCTTTCAAAATATTGTGGAATAAACTTCATATAATGAAACAGAGGTTTGAAAGGGAGCAGAGACCAGTTTGAAGTCAGTCCTGATCCTAGTAAAAAAATATTATTCTTAATAGTATTAAAAATCACTGAAATTAATAATAATTTCAATGCCCAACGGACATGCTCTTTTGCCAGGTGATGTAAGCAGTAGTGTGGGCCACTGTGTGTGATCGTGTTGAAATAGGACTCAAGGATGATTATATTGGCAGCTTATCCTTGGGAGTCTCTTACTGCTGTGAGAAACAAGAAAAGGGGTAATGCTAGAATGAGAAATGTTTTCATTAGCAGTGAGTCTCATTAAAGTCTATGAAGCAGTTGGCTTTCTTCTACAAAATGACACTAAGGGACATCTCAGTGACCCTGGCTATTGTGATTTAGCAGCTCAAATATTTTGGGGGATATAAGCTAACATGTGACCAAAATAAGGTTTCTAGAAAAATATTAGATGGTTGGTAGATATAAGATATTTCTATACATCCTAATCATATAGAAATTTAGAACTGTTTTACAGACTTCCCTGCTTGTATCTTCAATTTCTTTTAATCTCATTGACTCCTTCCCTCAACTTATGAATAGGTTTAATTATGTTATTTTTTTAGTTTCCTTTAATACAGTTTATCTTTGTAGCTATTTTTTTTACATAGCTAATAAATGTCTGAAAGATTAGTATACTTTCATTATATGTATTTCCTTAAGTGTATCATTTTGAATTCACTGAAATCATCCTTATAATAATTGTTGTTGCTCAAGTCATCACTGACTTCCTAATTTCCAA